>NC_084957.1:23429734-24817815 GCF_949316205.1 Platichthys flesus | reverse complement strand
CGTTTCCAGCGCTTTTCTGCACCTTAGGCTGATCTGGGATGAAAAAATGAAGATTTCAACCAAAGTTGCTAAAATAGGCTTCTCTCACCGTTTCCAGCGCTTTTCTGCACCTTAGGCTGATCTGTGATGAAAAAATGAAGATTTCAACCAAAGTTGCTAAAATAGGCTTCTCTCACCGTTTCCAGCGCTTTTCTGCACCTTAGGCTGATCTGTGATGAAAAAATGAAGATTTCAACCAAAGTTGCTAAAATAGGCTTCTCTCACCGTTTCCAGCGCTTTTCTGCACCTTAGGCTGATCTGTGATGAAAACATGAAGATTTCAACCAAAGTTGCTAAAATAGGCTTCTCTCACCGTTTCCAGCGCTTTTCTGCACCTTAGGCTTATCTGTGATGAAAACATGAAGATTTCAACAAAGTTGCTAAAATAGGCTTCTCTCACCGTTTCCAGCGCTTTTCTGCACCTTAGGCTTATCTGTGAAGAAAACATGAAGATTTCAACCAAAGTTGCTAAAATAGGCTTCTCTCACCGTTTCCAGCGCTTTTCTGCACCTTAGGCTGATCTGGGATGAAAAATGAAGATTTCAACCAAAGTTGCTAAAATAGGCTTCTCTCACCGTTTCCAGTGCTTTTCTGCACCTTGTGCCATTTAGACTGAAAAAACTGTTCAGTTGCAACTTTTTCATTGGGGATTTCAAAACTTAAAATCATTTGTTTAAAGAATTCCTTTAGAGTTGAAACCAAGATTTCAAATTACCCTTTTTCATTATAAACATCAACTGTAAGCATGGTGAGTATCAAGCAATATGACTGCAGACCTTTTGAGAAAATACGTTGATGAGTGACCCTATTTCATTATGGCAGTCAAACAGCACTGATTTTCAGCTTTAGTCCATGAAACCTCCAAACATCAACCAAAGGTGCTAAAACAGGCTTATCTCACCGTTTCCAGCGCTTTTGTGCACCTTAGGCTGATCTGGGATGAAAAAATGAAGATTTCAACCAAAGTTGCTAAAATAGGCTTCTCTCACCGTTTCCAGCGCTTTTCTGCACCTTAGGCTGATCTGTGATGAAAACATGAAGATTTCAACCAAAGTTGCTAAAATAGGCTTCTCTCACCGTTTCCAGCGCTTTTCTGCACCTTAGGCTGATCTGTGATGAAAAAATGAAGATTTCAACCAATGTTGCTAAAATAGGCTTCTCTCACCGTTTCCAGCGCTTTTCTGCACCTTAGGCTAATCTGTGATGAAAAAAATGAAGATTTCAACCAAAGTTGCTAAAATAGGCTTCTCTCACCGTTTCCAGCGCTTTTCTGCACCTTAGGCTGATCTGTGATGAAAAAATGAAGATTTCAACCAAAGTTGCTAAAATAGGCTTCTCTCACCGTTTCCAGCGCTTTTCTGCACCTTAGGCTGATCTGTGATGAAAACATGAAGATTTCAACCAAAGTTGCTAAAATAGGCTTCTCTCACCGTTTCCAGCGCTTTTCTGCACCTTAGGCTGATCTGTGATGAAAACATGAAGATTTCAACCAAAGTTGCTAAAATAGGCTTCTCTCACCGTTTCCAGCGCTTTTCTGCACCTTAGGCTGATCTGGGATTAAAAAATGAAGATTTCAACCAAAGTTGCTAAAATAGGCTTCTCTCACCGTTTCCAGCGCTTTTCTGCACGTTGTGCCATTTAGTCTGAAAAAACTGTTCAGTTGCAACTTTTTCATTGGGGATTCCAAAACTTAAAATCATTTGTTTAAAGAATTCCTTTAGAGTTGAAACAAAGATTTCAAATTACCCTTTCTCATTATAAACATCCACTGTAAGCATGGTGAGTATCAAGCAATATGACTGCAGACCTTTTGAGAAAATACGTTGATGAGTGACCCTATTTCATTATGGCAGTCAAACAGCACTGATTTTCAGCTTTAGTCCATGAAACCTCCAAACATCAACCAAAGGTGCTAAAACAGGCTTATCTCACCATTTCCAGCGCTTTTGTGCACCTTAGGCTGATCTGTGATGAAAAAATGAAGATTTCAACCAAAGTTGCTAAAATAGGCTTCTCTCACCGTTTCCAGCGCTTTTCTGCACCTTAGGCTGATCTGTGATGAATAAATGACGATTTCATCCAAAGTTGCTAAAATAGGCTTCTCTCACCGTTTCCAGCGCTTTTCTGCACCTTAGGCTGATCTGTGATGAAAAAATGAAGATTTCAACCAAAGTTGCTAAAATAGGCTTCTCTCACCGTTTCCAGCGCTTTTCTGCACCTTAGGCTGATCTGTGATGAAAAAATGAAGATTTCAACCAAAGTTGCTAAAATAGGCTTCTCTCATCGTTTCCAGCACTTTTCTGCACCTTAGGCTGATCTGGGATGAAAAAATGAAGATTTCAACCAAAGTTGCTAAAATAGGCTTCTCTCACCGTTTCCAGCGCTTTTCTGCACCTTGTGCCATTTAGACTGAAAAAACTGTTCAGTTGCAACTTTTTCATTGGGGATTCCAAAACTTAAAATCATTTGTTTAAAAAATTCCTTTAGAGTTGAAACCAAGATTTCAAATTACCCTTTTTCATTATAAACATCCACTGTAAGCATGGTGAGTATCAAGCAATATGACTGCAGATCTTTTGAGAAAATACGTTGATGAGTGACCCTATTTCATTATGGCAGTCAAACAGCACTGATTTTCAGCTTTAGTCCATGAAACCTCCAAACATCAACCAAAGGTGCTAAAACAGGCTTATCTCACCGTTTCCAGCGCTTTTGTGCACCTTAGGCTGATCTGGGATGAAAAAATGAAGATTTCAACCAAAGTTGCTAAAATACGCTTCTCTCACCGTTTCCAGCGCTTTTCTGCACCTAAGGCTGATCTGGGATGAAAAAATGAAGATTTCAACCAAAGTTGCTATAATAGGCTTCTCTCACCGTTTCCAGCGCTTTTCTGCACCTTGTGCCATTTAGACTGAAAAAACTGTTCAGTTGCAACTTTTTCATTGGGGATTCCAAAACTTAAAATCATTTTTTTAAAAAATTCCTTTAAAGTTGAAACCAAGATTTCAAATTACCCTTTTTCATTATAAACATCCACTGTAAGCATGGTGAGTATCAAGCAATATGACTGCAGACCTTTTGAGAAAATACGTTGATGAGTGACCCTATTTCATTATGGCAGTCAAACAGCACTGATTTTCAGCTTTAGTCAATGAAACCTCCAAACATCAACCAAAGGTGCTAAAAAAGGCTTATCTCACCGTTTCCAGCGCTTTTGTGCACCTTAGGCTGATCTGTGATGAAAAAATGAATATTTTAACCAAAGTTGCTAAAATAGGCTTCTCTCACCGTTTCCAGCGCTTTTGTGCACCTTAGGCTGATCTGGGATGAAAAATGAAGATTTCAACCAAAGTTGCTAAAATAGGCTTCTCTCACTGTTTCCAGCGCTTTTCTGCACCTTAGGCTGATCTGTGATGAAAAAATGAAGATTTCAACCAAAGTTGCTAAAATAGGCTTCTCTCACCGTTTCCAGCGCTTTTCTGCACCTTAGGCTGATTTGTGATGAAAAAATGAAGATTTCAACCAAAGTTGCTAAAATAGGCTTCTCTCACCGTTTCCAGCGCTTTTCTGCACCTTGTGCCATTTAGACTGAAAAAACTGTTCAGTTGCAACTTTTTCATTGGGGATTCCAAAACTTAAAAACATTTGTTTAAAGAATTCCTTTAGAGTTGAAACCAAGATTTCAAATTACCCTTTTTCATTATAAACATCCACTGTAAGCATGGTGAGTATCAAACAATATGACTGCAGACCTTTTGAGAAAATACGTTGATGAGTGACCCTATTTCATTATGGCAGTCAAACAGCACTGATTTTCAGCTTTAGTCCATGAAACCTCCAAACATCAACCAAAGGTGCTAAAACAGGCTTATCTCACCGTTTCCAGCGCTTTTGTGCACCTTAGGCTGATCTGTGATGAATAAATGACGATTTCAACCAAAGTTGCTAAAATAGGCTTCTCTCACCGTTTCCAGCGCTTTTCTGCACCTTAGGCTGATCTGTGATGAAAAAATGAAGATTTCAACCAAAGTTGCTAAAATAGGCTTCTCTCACCGTTTCCAGCGCTTTTCTGCACCTTAGGCTGATCTGTGATGAAAAAATGAAGATTTCAACCAAAGTTGCTAAAATAGGCTTCTCTCATCGTTTCCAGCACTTTTCTGCACCTTAGGCTGATCTGGGATGAAAAAATGAAGATTTCAACCAAAGTTGCTAAAATAGGCTTCTCTCACCGTTTCCAGCGCTTTTCTGCACCTTGTGCCATTTAGACTGAAAAAACTGTTCAGTTGCAACTTTTTCATTGGGGATTCCAAAACTTAAAATCATTTGTTTAAAAAATTCCTTTAGAGTTGAAACCAAGATTTCAAATTACCCTTTTTCATTATAAACATCCACTGTAAGCATGGTGAGTATCAAGCAATATGACTGCAGATCTTTTGAGAAAATACGTTGATGAGTGACCCTATTTCATTATGGCAGTCAAACAGCACTGATTTTCAGCTTTAGTCCATGAAACCTCCAAACATCAACCAAAGGTGCTAAAACAGGCTTATCTCACCGTTTCCAGCGCTTTTGTGCACCTTAGGCTGATCTGGGATGAAAAAATGAAGATTTCAACCAAAGTTGCTAAAATACGCTTCTCTCACCGTTTCCAGCGCTTTTCTGCACCTAAGGCTGATCTGGGATGAAAAAATGAAGATTTCAACCAAAGTTGCTATAATAGGCTTCTCTCACCGTTTCCAGCGCTTTTCTGCACCTTGTGCCATTTAGACTGAAAAAACTGTTCAGTTGCAACTTTTTCATTGGGGATTCCAAAACTTAAAATCATTTTTTAAAAAAAATTCCTTTAAAGTTGAAACCAAGATTTCAAATTACCCTTTTTCATTATAAACATCCACTGTAAGCATGGTGAGTATCAAGCAATATGACTGCAGACCTTTTGAGAAAATACGTTGATGAGTGACCCTATTTCATTATGGCAGTCAAACAGCACTGATTTTCAGCTTTAGTCAATGAAACCTCCAAACATCAACCAAAGGTGCTAAAACAGGCTTATCTCACCGTTTCCAGCGCTTTTGTGCACCTTAGGCTGATCTGTGATGAAAAAATGAATATTTTAACCAAAGTTGCTAAAATAGGCTTCTCTCACCGTTTCCAGCGCTTTTGTGCACCTTAGGCTGATCTGGGATGAAAAATGAAGATTTCAACCAAAGTTGCTAAAATAGGCTTCTCTCACTGTTTCCAGCGCTTTTCTGCACCTTAGGCTGATCTGTGATGAAAAAATGAAGATTTCAACCAAAGTTGCTAAAATAGGCTTCTCTCACCGTTTCCAGCGCTTTTCTGCACCTTAGGCTGATTTGTGATGAAAAAATGAAGATTTCAACCAAAGTTGCTAAAATAGGCTTCTCTCACCGTTTCCAGCGCTTTTGTGCACCTTGGGCTGATCTGGGATGAAAAAATGAAGATTTCAACCAAAGTTGCTAAAATAGGCTTCTCTCACCGTTTCCAGCGCTTTTCTGCAGCTTAGGCTGATTTGTGATGAAAAAATGAAGATTTCAACCAAAGTTGCTAAAATAGGCTTCTCTCACAGTTTCCAGCGCTTTTCTGCACCTTAGGCTGATCTGGGATGAAAAAATGAAGATTTCAACCAAAGCTGCTAAAATAGGCTTCTCTCACCGTTTCCAGCGCTTTTGTGCACCTTAGGCTGATCTGTGATGAAAAATGAAGATTTCAACCAAAGTTGCTAAAATAGGCTTCTCTCACCGTTTCCAGCGCTTTTCTGCACCTTGTGCCATTTAGACTGAAAAAACTGTTCAGTTGCAACTTTTTCATTGGGGATTCCAAAACTTAAAATCATTTGTTTAAAGAATTCCTTTAGAGTTGAAACCAAGATTTCAAATTACCCTTTTTCATTATAAACATCCACTGTAAGCATGGTGAGTATCAAGCAATATGACTGCAGACCTTTTGAGAAAATACGTTGATGAGTGACCCTAATTCATTATGGCAGTCAAACATCACTGATTTTCAGCTTTAGTCCATGAAACCTCCAAACATCAACCAAAGGTGCTAAAACAGGCTTATCTCACCGTTTCCAGCGCTTTTGTGCACCTTAGGCTGATCCGTGATGAAAAAATGAAGATTTCAACCAAAGTTGCTAAAATAGGCTTCTCTCACCTTTTCCAGCGCTTTTCTGCACCTTAGGCTGATCTGGGATGAAAAAATGAAGATTTCAACCAAAGTTGCTAAAATAGGCTTCTCTCACCGTTTCCAGCGGTTTTCTGCACCTTAGGCTGATCTGGGATGAAAAAATGAAGATTTCAACCAAAGTTGCTAAAATAGGCTTCTCTCACCATTTCCAGCGGTTTTCTGCACCTTAGGCTGATCTGGGATGAAAAAATGAAGATTTCAACCAAACTTGCTAAAATAGGCTTCTCTCACCGTTTCCAGCGCTTTTCTGCACCTTAGGCTGATCTGGGATGAAAAAATGAAGATTTCAACCAAAGGTGCTAAAACAGGCTTATCTCACCGTTTCAAGCGCTTTTGTGCACCTTAGGCTGATCTGGGATGAAAAAAATTAAGATTTCAACCAAAGTTGCTAAAATAGGCTTCTGTCACCGTTTCCAGCGCTTTTCTGCACCTTGTGCCATTTAGACTGAGAAAACTGTTCAGTTGTAACTTTTTCATTGGGGATTCCAATACTTAAAATCATTTGTTTAAAGAATTCCTTTAGAGTTGAAACAAAGATTTCAAATTACCCTTTTACATTATAAACATCCACTGTAAGCATGGTGAGTATCAAGCAATATGACTGCAGACCTTTTGAGAAAATACGTTGATGAGTGACCCTATTTCATTATGGCAGTCAAACAGCACTGTTTTTCGGCTTTAATCCATGAAACCCCAAACATCAACCAAAGGTGCTAAAACAGGCTTATCTCACCGTTTCCAGCGCGTTTCTGCACCTTAGGCTGATCTGTGATGAAAAAATGAAGATTTCAACCAAAGTTGCTAAAATAGGCTTCTCTCATCGTTTCCAGCACTTTTCTGCACCTTAGGCTGATCTGGGATGAAAAAATGAAGATTTCAACCAAAGTTGCTAAAATAGGCTTCTCTCACAGTTTCCAGCGCTTTTCTGCACCTTAGGCTGATCTGGGATGAAAAAATGAAGATTTCAACCAAAGTTGCTAAAATAGGCTTCTCTCACCGTTTCCAGCGCTTTTCTGCACCTTAGGCTGATCTAGGATGAAAAAATGAAGATTTCAACCAAAGTTGCTAAAATAGGCTTCTCTCAACTTTTCCAGCGCTTTTGTGCACCTTAGGCTGATCTGTGATGAAAAAATGAAGATTTCAACCAAAGTTGCTAAAACAGGCTTCTCTCACCGTTTCCAGCGCTTTTGTGCACCTTAGGCTGATCTGTGATGAAAAAATGAAGATTTCAACCAAAGTTGCTAAAATAGGCTTCTCTCACCGTTTCCAGCGCTTTTCTGCACCTTAGTCTGATCTGGGATGAAAAAATGAAGATTTCAACCAAAGTTGCTAAAATAGGCTTCTCTCACCGTTTCCAGCGCTTTTATGCACCTTGTGCCATTTAGACTGAAAAAACTGTTCAGTTTTAACTTTTTCATTGGGGACTCCAATACTTAAAATCATTTGTTTAAAGAATTCCTTTAGAGTTGAAACAAAGATTTCAAATTACCCTTTTACATTATAAACATCAGCTGTAAGCATGGTGAGTATCAAGCAATATTACTGCAGACCTTTTGAGAAAATACGTTGATGAGTGACCCTATTTCATTATGGCAGTCAAACAGCACTGATTTTCAGCTTTAATCCATGAAACCTCCAAACATCAACCAAAGGTGCTAAAACAGGCTTATCTCACCGTTTCCAGCGCTTTTGTGCACCTTAGGCTGATCTGGGATGAAAAAATGAAGATTTCAACCAAAGTTGCTAAAATAGGCTTTTCTCACCGTTTCCAGCGCTTTTCTGCACCTTAGGCTGATCTGGGATGAAAAAATGAAGATTTCAACCAAAGTTGCTAAAATAGGCTTCTCTCACCGTTTCCAGCGCTTTTCTGCACCTTAGGCTGATCTGGGATGAAAAAATGAAGATTTCAACCAAAGTTGCTAAAATAGGCTTCTCTCACCGTTTCCAGCGCTTTTCTGCACCTTAGGCTGATCTGGGATGAAAAAATGAAGATTTCAACCAAAGTTGCTAAAATAGGCTTCTCTCACCGTTTCCAGCGCTTTTCTGCACCTTAGGCTGATCTGGGATGAAAAAATGAAGATTTCAACCAAAGTTGCTAAAATAGGCTTCTCTCACCGTTTCCAGCGCTTTTCTGCACCTTAGGCTGATCTGGGATGAAAAAATGAAGATTTCAACCAAAGTTGCTAAAATAGGCTTCTCTCACCGTTTCCAGCGCTTTTCTGCACCTTAGGCTGATCTGGGATGAAAAAATGAAGATTTCAACCAAAGTTGCTAAAATAGGCTTCTCTCACCGTTTCCAGCGCTTTTCTGCACTTTGTGCCATTTAGACTGAAAAAACTGTTCAGTTGCAACTTTTTCATTTGGGATTCCAAAACTTAAAATCATTTGTTTAAAGAATTCCTTTAGAGTTGAAACCAAGATTTCAAATTACCCTTTTTCATTATAAACATCCACTGTAAGCATGGTGAGTATCAAGCAATATGACTGCAGACCTTTTGAGAAAATACGTTGATGAGTGACCCTATTTCATTATGGCAGTCAAACAGCACTGATTTTCAGCTTTAGTCCATGAAACCTCCAAACATCAACCAAAGTTGCTAAAACAGGCTTCTCTCACCGTTTCCAGCGCTTTTGTGCACCTTAGGCTGATCTGTGATGAAAAAATGAAGATTTCGACCAAAGTTTCTAAAACAGGCTTCTCTCACCGTTTCCAGCGCTTTTCTGCACCTTAGGCTGATCTGGGATGAAAAAATGAAGATTTCAACCAAAGTTGCTAAAATAGGCTTCTCTCACAGTTTCCAGCGCTTTTCTGCACCTTAAGCCTGAAACATGCTTCTGTGTTTTCACGGGCCCGTAAGCGCAAGAGCCCTTCCGGGTCCCTTACGTGCTTCTGTATCCCTCCTTACGTGCTGACGGGTGTCGACCCCCTTTTCTAAAATTTACGGCAAAGTTCCGCAAGCTCACTCATCCCGCAAGGCTGTGATTGGTCTGCTCTACATCCCTTCTGGAGCTGCATTTCGGTTTCATGCCCCATAATACCGGCAGAAATCACGGAAGATTTAGAAGAACGAATATGGACCAAATAGAAGAGCACTTGGCAGAAGATTTCCGATAGTATGATCACTTGTATAACCTGTCACTGACTGGCGGATTTGTCCGCCAGAAAAAGGCTACGAGGAGCCGCAGTGGATATGTAAATAAACAATCGACAAAGAAGAAAGAAGGCGTCTCTAAGGTCGTCTTCGACAAAAAGCATTACTCCGCCTAGTGTTCTGGCGCGGAATTGCTTTGTGAGACGCGCAACGGTTGGGGAAGCATGAATGAAAACGAGTCTTGCGCCACAGCGGCGTGAAAACACGCAGACGCAGTCGCAGAAGCATGTTTCAGGCTTTAGGCTGATCTGGGATGAAAAAATGAAGATTTCAACCAAAGTTGATAAAATAGGCTTCTCTCACCGTTTCCAGCGCTTTTCTGCACCTTAGGCTGATCTGGGATGAAAAAATGAAGATTTCAACCAAAGTTGCTAAAATAGGCTTCTCTCACCGTTTCCAGCGCTTTTCTGCACCTTAGGCTGATCTGGGATGAAAAAATGAAGATTTCAACCAAAGTTGCTAAAATAGGCTTCTCTCACCGTTTCCAGCGCTTTTCTGCACCTTAGGCTGATCTGGGATGAAAAAATGAAGATTTCAACCAAAGTTGCTAAAATAGGCTTCTCTCACCGTTTCCAGCGCTTTTCTGCACCTTGTGCCATTTAGACTGAAAAAACTGTTCAGTTGTAACTTTTTCATTGGGGATTCCAATACTTAAAATCATTTGTTTAAAGAATTCCTTTAGAGTTGAAACAAAGATTTCAAATTACCCTTTTACATTATAAACATCCACTGTAAGCATGGTGAGTATCAAGCAATATGACTGCAGACCTTTTGAGAAAATACGTTGATGAGTGACCCTATTTCATTATGGCTGTCAAACAGCACTGATTTTCAGCTTTAATCCATGAAACCCCAAACATCAACCAAAGATGCTAAAACAGGCTTATCTCACCGTTTCCAGCGCGTTTCTGCACCTTAGGCTGATCTGTGATGAAAAAATGAAGATTTCAACCAAAGTTGCTAAAATAGGCTTCTCTCACCGTTTCCAGCGCTTTTCTGCATCTTAGGCTGATCTGGGATGAAAAAATGAAGATTTCAACCAAAGTTGCTAAAATAGGCTTCTCTCACCGTTTCCACAATTTTCTGCACCTTAGGCTGATCTGGGATGAAAAAATGAAGATTTCAACCAACGTTGGTAAAATAGGCTTCTCTCATCGTTTCCAGCACTTTTCTGCACCTTAGGCTGATCTGGGATGAAAAAATGAAGATTTCAACCAAAGTTGCTAAAATAGGCTTCTCTCACCGTTTCCAGCGCTTTTCTGCACCTTAGGCTGATCTGGGATGAAAAAATGAAGATTTCAACCAAAGTTGGTAAAATAGGCTTCTCTCACCGTTTCCAGCGCTTTTCTGCACCTTGTGCCATTTAGACTGAAAAAACTGTTCAGTTGCAACTTTTTCATTGGGGATTCCAAAACTTAAAATCATTTGTTTAAAGAATTCCTTTAGAGTTGAAACCAAGATTTCAAATTACCCTTTTTCATTATAAACATCCACTGTGAGCATGGTGAGTATCAAGCAATATGACTGCAGACCTTTTGAGAAAATACGTTGATGAGTGACCCTATTTCATTATGGCAGTCAAACAGCACTGATTTTCAGCTTTAGTCCATGAAACCTCCAAACATCAACCAAAGGTGCTAAAACAGGCTTATCTCACCGTTTCCAGCGCTTTTGTGCACCTTAGGCTGATCTGTGATGAAAAAATGAAGATTTCAACCAAAGTTGCTAAAATAGGCTTCTCTCACCGTTTCCAGCGCTTTTCTGCACCTTAGGCTGATCTGGGATGCAAAAATGAAGATTTCAACCAAAGTTGCTAAAATAGGCTTCTCTCACCGTTTCCAGCGCTTTTCTGCACCTTGTGCCATTTAGACTGAAAAAACTGTTCAGTTGTAACTTTTTCATTGGGGATTCCAATACTTAAAATCATTTGTTTAAAGAATTCCTTTAGAGTTGAAACAAAGATTTCAAATTACCCTTTTACATTATAAACATCCACTGTAAGCATGGTGAGTATCAAGCAATATGACTGCAGACCTTTTGAGAAAATACGTTGATGAGTGACCCTATTTCATTATGGCAGTCAAACAGCACTGATTTTCAGCTTTAATCCATGAAACCCCAAACATCAACCAAAGGTGCTAAAACAGGCTTATCTCACCGTTTCCAGCGCGTTTCTGCACCTTAGGCTGATCTGTGATGAAAAAATGAAGATTTCAACCAAAGTTGCTAAAATAGGCTTCTCTCACCGTTTCCACAATTTTCTGCACCTTAGGCTGATCTGGGATGAAAAAATGAAGATTTCAACCAACGTTGGTAAAATAGGCTTCTCTCATCGTTTCCAGCACTTTTCTGCACCTTAGGCTGATCTGGGATGAAAAAATGAAGATTTCAACCAAAGTTGCTAAAATAGGCTTCTCTCACCGTTTCCAGCGCTTTTCTGCACCTTAGGCTGATCTGGGATGAAAAAATGAAGATTTCAACCAACGTTGGTAAAATAGGCTTCTCTCATCGTTTCCAGCACTTTTCTGCACCTTAGGCTGATCTGGGATGAAAAAATGAAGATTTCAACCAAAGTTGCTAAAATAGGCTTCTCTCACCGTTTCCAGCGCTTTTCTGCACCTTAGGCTGATCTGGGATGAAAAAATGAAGATTTCAACCAAAGTTGGTAAAATAGGCTTCTCTCACCGTTTCCAGCGCTTTTCTGCACCTTGTGCCATTTAGACTGAAAAAACTGTTCAGTTGCAACTTTTTCATTGGGGATTCCAAAACTTAAAATCATTTGTTTAAAGAATTCCTTTAGAGTTGAAACCAAGATTTCAAATTACCCTTTTTCATTATAAACATCCACTGTGAGCATGGTGAGTATCAAGCAATATGACTGCAGACCTTTTGAGAAAATACGTTGATGAGTGACCCTATTTCATTATGGCAGTCAAACAGCACTGATTTTCAGCTTTAGTCCATGAAACCTCCAAACATCAACCAAAGGTGCTAAAACAGGCTTATCTCACCGTTTCCAGCGCTTTTGTGCACCTTAGGCTGATCTGTGATGAAAAAATGAAGATTTCAACCAAAGTTGCTAAAATAGGCTTCTCTCACCGTTTCCAGCGCTTTTCTGCACCTTAGGCTGATCTGGGATGCAAAAATGAAGATTTCAACCAAAGTTGCTAAAATAGGCTTCTCTCACCGTTTCCACAATTTTCTGCACCGTAGGCTGATCTGGGATGAAAAAATGAAGATTTCAACCAAAGTTGCTAAAATAGGCTTCTCTCACCGTTTCCAGCGCTTTTGTGCACCTTAGGGTGATCTGTGATGAAAAAATGAAGATTTCAAACCAAAGTTGCTAAAATAGGCTTCTCTCACCGTTTCCAGCGCTTTTCTGCACCTTAGGCTGATCTGGGATGAAAAAATGAAGATTTCAACCAAAGTTGCTAAAATAGGCTTCTCTCACCGTTTCCAGCGCTTTTCTGCACCTTGTGCCATTTAGACTGAAAAAACTGTTCAGTTGCAACTTTTTCATTGGGGATTCCAATACTTAAAATCATTTGTTTAAAGAATTCCTTTAGAGTTGAAACCAAGATTTCAAATTACCCTTTTTCATTATAAGCATAAACTGTAAGCATGGTGAGTATCAAGCAATATGACTGCAGACCTTTTGAGAAAATACGTTGATGAGTGACCCTATTTCATTATGGCAGTCAAACAGCACTGATTTTCAGCTTTAGTCCATGAAACATCCAAACATCAACCAAAGGTGCTAAAACAGGCTTATCTCACCGTTTCCAGCGCTTTTCTGCACTTTAGGCTGATCCGTGATGAAAAAATGAATATTTCAACCAAAGTTGCAAAAATAGGCTTCTCTCACCGTTTCCAGCGCTTTTGTGCACCTTAGGCTGATCTGGGATGAAAAAATGAAGATTTCAACCAAAGTTGCTAAAATAGGCTTCTCTCACCGTTTCCAGCGCTTTTGTGCACCTTAGGCTGATCTGGGATGAAAAAATGAAGATTTCAACCAAAGTTGCTAAAATAGGCTTCTCTCACCGTTTCCAGCGCTTTTCTGCACCTTAGGCTGATTTGTGATGAAAAAATGAAGATTTCAACCAAAGTTGCTAAAATAGGCTTCTCTCACCGTTTCCAGCGCTTTTCTGCACCTTAGGCTGATCTGTGATGAAAAAATGAAGATTTCAACCAAAGTTGCTAAAATAGGCTTCTCTCACCGTTTCCAGCCTTTTTCTGCACCTTAGACTGATCTGGGATGAAAAAATGAAGATTTCAACCAAAGTTGCTAAAATAGGATTCTCTCACCGTTTCCAGCGCTTTTGTGCACCTTAGGCTGATCTGGGATGAAAAAATGAAGATTTCAACCAAAGTTGCTAAAATAAGCGTCTCTCACCGTTTCCAGCGCTTTTCTGCACCTTAGGCTGATCTGGGATGAAAAAATGAAGATTTCAACCAAAGTTGCTAAAATAGGCTTCTCTCACCGTTTCCAGCGCTTTTCTGCACCTTGTGCCATTTAGACTGAAAAAACTGTTCAGTTGCAACTTTTTCATTGGGGATTCCAAAACTTAAAATCATTTGTTTAAAGAATTCCTTTAGAGTTGAAACCAAGATTTCAATTTACCCTTTTTCATTATAAACATCCACTGTAAGCATGGTGAGTATCAAGCAATATGACTGCAGACCTTTTGAGAAAATACGTTGATGAGTGACCCTATTTCATTATGGCAGTCAAACATCACTGATTTTCAGCTTTAGTCCATGAAACCTCCAAACATCAACCAAAGGTGCTAAAACAGGCTTATCTCACCGTTTCCAGCGCTTTTCTGCACCTTAGGCTGATCTGGGATGAAAAAATGAAGATTTCAACCAAAGTTGCTAACATAGGCTTCTCTCACCGTTTCCAGCGCTTTTCTGCACCTTAGGCTGATCTGGGATAAAAAAAATGAAGATTTCAACCAAAGTTGCTAAAATAGGCTTCTCTCACCGTTTCCAGCGCTTTTCTGCACCTTAGGCTGATCTGGGATGAAAAAATGAAGATTTCAACCAAAGTTGCTAAAATAGGCTTCTCTCACCGTTTCCAGCGCTTTTCTGCACCTTGTGCCATTTAGACTGAAAAAACTGTTCAGTTGCAACTTTTTCATTGGGGATTCCAAAACTTAAAATCATTTGTTTAAAGAATTCCTTCAGAGTTGAAACCAAGATTTCAAATTACCCTTTTTCATTATAAACATCCACTGTAAGCATGGTGAGTATCAAGCAATATGACTGCAGACCTTTTGAGAAAATACGTTGATGAGTGACCCTATTTCATTATGGCAGTCAAACATCACTGATTTTCAGCTTTAGTCCATGAAACCTCCAAACATCAACCAAAGGTGCTAAAACAGGCTTATCTCACCGTTTCCAGCGCTTTTCTGCACCTTAGGCTGATCTGGGATGAAAAAAATGAAGATTTCAACCAAATTTGCTAAAATAGGCTTCTCTCACCGTTTCCAGTGCTTTTGTGCACCTTAGGCTGATCTGGGATGAAAAAATGAAGATTTCAACCAAAGTTGCTAAAATAGGCTTCTCTCACCGTTTCCAGCGCTTTTCTGCACCTTAGGCTGATCTGTGATGAAAAAATGAAGATTTCAACCAAAGCTGCTAAAATAGGCTTCTCTCACCGTTTCCAGCGCTTTTGTGCACCTTAGGCTGATCTGTGATGAAAAAATGAAGATTTCAACCAAAGTTGCTAAAATAGGCTTCTCTCACCGTTTCCAGCCTTTTTCTGCACCTTAGACTGATCTGGGATGAAAAAATGAAGATTTCAACCAAAGTTGCTAAAATAGGCTTCTCTCACCGTTTCCAGCGCTTTTGTGCACCTTAGGCTGATCTGGGATGAAAAAAATGAAGATTTCAACCAAAGTTGCTAAAATAGGCGTCTCTCACCGTTTCCAGCGCTTTTCTGCACCTTAGGCTGATCTGGGATGAAAAAATGAAGATTTCAACCAAAGTTGCTAAAATAGGCTTCTCTCACCGTTTCCAGCGCTTTTCTGCACCTTGTGCCATTTAGACTGAAAAAACTGTTCAGTTGCAACTTTTTCATTGGGGATTCCAAAACTTAAAATCATTTGTTTAAAGAATTCCTTCAGAGTTGAAACCAAGATTTCAAATTACCCTTTTTCATTATAAACATCCACTGTAAGCATGGTGAGTATCAAGCAATATGACTGCAGACCTTTTGAGAAAATACGTTGATGAGTGACCCTATTTCATTATGGCAGTCAAACATCACTGATTTTCAGCTTTAGTCCATGAAACCTCCAAACATCAACCAAAGGTGCTAAAACAGGCTTATCTCACCGTTTCCAGCGCTTTTCTGCACCTTAGGCTGATCTGGGATGAAAAAAATGAAGATTTCAACCAAATTTGCTAAAATAGGCTTCTCTCACCGTTTCCAGTGCTTTTGTGCACCTTAGGCTGATCTGGGATGAAAAAATGAAGATTTCAACCAAAGTTGCTAAAATAGGCTTCTCTCACCGTTTCCAGCGCTTTTCTGCACCTTAGGCTGATGTGGGATGAAAAAATGAAGATTTCAACCAAAGTTGCTAACATAGGCTTCTCTCACCGTTTCCAGCGCTTTTCTGCACCTTAGGCTGATCTGGGATAAAAAAAATGAAGATTTCAACCAAAGTTGCTAAAATAGGCTTCTCTCACCGTTTCCAGCGCTTTTCTGCACCTTAGGCTGATCTGGGATGAAAAAATGAAGATTTCAACCAAAGTTGCTAAAATAGGCTTCTCTCACCGTTTCCAGCGCTTTTCTGCACCTTGTGCCATTTAGACTGAAAAAACTGTTCAGTTGCAACTTTTTCATTGGGGATTCCAAAACTTAAAATCATTTGTTTAAAGAATTCCTTCAGAGTTGAAACCAAGATTTCAAATTACCCTTTTTCATTATAAACATCCACTGTAAGCATGGTGAGTATCAAGCAATATGACTGCAGACCTTTTGAGAAAATACGTTGATGAGTGACCCTATTTCATTATGGCAGTCAAACATCACTGATTTTCAGCTTTAGTCCATGAAACCTCCAAACATCAACCAAAGGTGCTAAAACAGGCTTATCTCACCGTTTCCAGCGCTTTTCTGCACCTTAGGCTGATCTGGGATGAAAAAAATGAAGATTTCAACCAAATTTGCTAAAATAGGCTTCTCTCACCGTTTCCAGTGCTTTTGTGCACCTTAGGCTGATCTGGGATGAAAAAATGAAGATTTCAACCAAAGTTGCTAAAATAGGCTTCTCTCACCGTTTCCAGCGCTTTTCTGCACCTTAGGCTGATGTGGGATGAAAAAATGAAGATTTCAACCAAAGTTGCTAACATAGGCTTCTCTCACCGTTTCCAGCGCTTTTCTGCACCTTAGGCTGATCTGGGATAAAAAAAATGAAGATTTCAACCAAAGTTGCTAAAATAGGCTTCTCTCACCGTTTCCAGCGCTTTTCTGCACCTTGTGCCATTTAGACTGAAAAAACTGTTCAGTTGCAACTTTTTCATTGGGGATTCCAAAACTTAAAATCATTTGTTTAAAGAATTCCTTTTGAGTTGAAACCAAGATTTCAAATTACCCTTTTTCATTATAAACATCCACTGTAAGCATGGTGAGTATCAAGCAATATGACTGCAGACCTTTTGAGAAAATACGTTGATGAGTGACCCTATTTCATTATGGCAGTCAAACAGCACTGATTTTCAGCTTTAGTCCATGAAACCTCCAAACATCAACCAAAGGTGCTAAAACAGGCTTATCTCACCGTTTCCAGCGCTTTTGTGCACCTTAGGCTGATCTGTGATGAAAAAATTAAGATTTCAACCAAAGTTGCTAAAATAGGCTTCTCTCACCGTTTCCAGCGCTTTTGTGCACCTTAGGCTGATCTGTGATGAAAAAATGAAGATTTCAACCAAAGTTGCTAAAATAGGCTTCTCTCACCGTTTCCAGCGCTTTTCTGCACCTTAGGCTGATCTGGGATGAAAAAATGAAGATTTCAACCAAAGTTGCTAAAATAGGCTTCTCTCACAGTTTCCAGCGCTTTTCTGCACCTTAAGCCTGAAACATGCTTCTGCGTTTTCACGGGCCCGTAAGCGCAAGAGCCCTTCCGGGTCCCTTACGTGCTTCTGTATCCCTCCTTACGTGCTGACGGGTGTCGACCCCCTTTTCTAAAATTTACGGCAAAGTTCCGCAAGCTCACTCAGCCCGCAAGGCTGTGATTGGTCTGCTCTACATCCCTTCTGGAGCTGCATTTCGGTTTCATGCCCCATAATACCGGCAGAAATCACGGAAGATTTAGAAGAACGAATATGGACCAAATAGAAGAGCACTTGGCAGAAGATATCCGATAGTATGATCACTTGTATAACCTGTCACTGACTGGCGGATTTGTCCGCCAGAAAAAGGCTACGAGGAGCCGCAGTGGCTATGTAAATAAACAATCGACAAAGAAGAAAGAAGGCGTCTCTAAGGTCGTCTTCGACAGTGCATTACTCCGCCTAGTGTTCTGGCGCGGAATTGCTTTGTAAGACGCGCAACGGTTGGGGAAGCATGAATGAAAACGAGTCTTGCGCCACAGCGGCGTGAAAACAGGCAGACGCAGTCGCAGAAGCATGTTTCAGGCTTTAGGCTGATCTGGGATGAAAAAATAAAGATTTCAACCAAAGTTGCTAAAATAGGCTTCTCTCACCGTTTCCAGCTCTTTTCTGCACCTTAGGCTGATCTGTGATGAAAAAATGAAGATTTCAACCAAAGTTGCTAAAATAGGCTTCTCTCACCGTTTCCAGCGCTTTTCTGCACTTTGTGCCATTTAGACTGAAAAAACTGTTCAGTTGCAACTTTTTCATTGGGGATTCCAAAACTTAAAATCATTTGTTTAAAGAATTCCTTTAGAGTTGAAACCAAGATTTCAAATTACCCTTTTTCGTTATAAACATCCACTGTAAGCATGGTGAGTATCAAGCAATATGACTGCAGACCTTTTGAGAAAATACGTTGATGAGTGACCCTATTTCATTATGGCAGTCAAACAGCACTGATTTTCAGCTTTAGTCCATGAAACCTCCAAACATCAACCAAAGGTGCTAAAACAGGCTTATCTCACCGTTTCCAGCGCTTTTGTGCACCTTAGGCTTATCTGGGATGAAAAAATGAAGATTTCAACCAAAGTTGCTAAAATAGGCTTCTCTCACCGTTTCCAGCGCTTTTCTGCACCTTAGGCTGATCTGGGATGAAAAAATGAAGATTTCAACCAAAGTTGCTAAAATAGGCTTCTCTCACCGTTTCCAGCGCTTTTCTGCACCTTAGGCTGATCTGGGATGAAAAAATGAAGATTTCAACCAAAGTTGCTAAAATAGGCTTCTCTCACCGTTTCCAGCGCTTTTCTGCACCTTAGGCTGATCTGGGATTAAAAAATGAAGATTTCAACCAAAGTTGCTAAAATAGGCTTCTCTCACCGTTTCCAGCGCTTTTCTGCACCTTGTGCCATTTAGACTGAAAAAACTGTTCAGTTGCAACTTTTTCATTGGGGATTCCAAAACTTAAAATCATTTGTTTAAAGAATTCCTTTAGAGTTGAAACCAAGATTTCAAATTACCCTTTTTCATTATAAACATCCACTGTAAGCATGGTGAGTATCAAGCAATATGACTGCAGACCTTTTGAGAAAATACGTTGATGAGTGACCCTATTTCATTATGGCAGTCAAACAGCACTGATTTTCAGCTTTAGTCCATGAAACCTCCAAACATCAACCAAAGGTGCTAAAACAGGCTTATCTCACCGTTTCCAGCGCTTTTGTGCACCTTAGGCTGATCTGGGATGAAAAAATGAAGATTTCAACCAAAGTTGCTAAAATAGGCTTCTCTCACCGTTTCCAGCGCTTTTCTGCACCTTAGGCTGATCTGGGATGAAAAAATGAAGATTTCAACCAAAGTTGCTAAAATAGGCTCCTCTCACCGTTTCCAGCGCTTTTCTGCACCTTAGGCTGATCTGGGATGAAAAAATGAAGATTTCAACCAAAGTTGCTAAAATAGGCTTCTCTCACCATTTCCAGCGCTTTTCTGCACCTTGTGCCATTTAGACTGAAAAAACTGTTCAGTTGCAACTTTTTCATTGGGGATTCCAAAACTTAAAATCATTTGTTTAAAGAATTCCTTTAGAGTTGAAACCAAGATTTCAAATTACCCTTTTTCATTATAAACATCCACTGTAAGCATGGTGAGTATCAAGCAATATGACTGCAGACCTTTTGAGAAAATACGTTGATGAGTGACCCTATTTCATTATGGCAGTCAAACAGCACTGATTTTCAGCTTTAGTCCATGAAACCTCCAAACATCAACCAAAGGTGCTAAAACAGGCTTATCTCACCGTTTCCAGCGCTTTTGTGCACCTTAGGCTGATCTGTGATGAAAAAATGAAGATTTCAACCAAAGTTGCTAAAATAGGCTTCTCTCACCGTTTCCAGCGCTTTTCTGCACCTTAGGCTGATCTGGGATGAAAAAATGAAGATTTCAACCAAAGTTGCTAAAATAGGCTTCTCTCACCGTTTCCAGCGCTTTTCTGCACCTTATGCCATTTAGACTGAAAAAACTGTTCAGTTGCAACTTTTTCATTGGGGATTCCAAAACTTAAAATCATTTGTTTAAAGAATTCCTTTAGAGTTGAAACCAAGATTTCAAATTACCCTTTTTTATTATAAACATCCACTGTAAGCATGGTGAGTATCAAGCAATATGACTGCAGACCTTTTGATAAAATACGTTGATGAGTGACCCTATTTCATTATGGCAGTCAAACAGCACTGATTTTCAGCTTTAGTCCATGAAACCTCCAAACATCAACCAAAGGTGCTAAAACAGGCTTATATCACCGTTTCCAGCGCTTTTGTGCACCTTAGGCTGATCCGTGATGAAAAAATGAATATTTCAACCAAAGTTGGTAAAATAGGCTTCTCTCACCGTTTCCAGCGCTTTTCTGCACCTTAGGCTGATCTGTGATGAAAAAATGAAGATTTCAACCAAAGTTTTAAAATAGGGTTCACTCACCGTTTCCAGCGCTTTTCTGCACCTTAGGCTGATCTGGGATGAAAAAATGAAGATTTCAACCAAAGTTGCTAAAATAGGCTTTTCTCACCGTTTCCAGCGCTTTTCTGCACCTTAGGCTGATCTGGGATGAAAAAATGAAGATTTCAACCAAAGTTGCTAAAATAGGCTTCTCTCACCGTTTCCAGCGCTTTTCTGCACCTTAGGCTGATCTGGGATGAAAAAATGAAGATTTCAACCAAAGTTGCTAAAATAGGCTTCTCTCACCGTTTCCAGCGCTTTTCTGCACCTTGTGCCATTTAGACTGAAAAAACTGTTCAGTTGCAACTTTTTCATTGGGGATTCCAAAACTTAAAATCATTTGTTTAAAGAATTCCTTTAGAGTTGAAACCAAGATTTCAAATTACCCTTTTTCATTATAAACATCCACTGTAAGCATGGTGAGTATCAAGCAATATGACTGCAGACCTTTTGAGAAAATACGTTGATGAGTGACCCTATTTCATTATGGCAGTCAAACAGCACTGATTTTCAGCTTTAGTCCATGAAACCTCCAAACATCAACCAAAGGTGCTAAAACAGGCTTCTCTCACCGTTTCCAGCGCTTTTGTGCACCTTAGGCTGATCTGTGATGAAAAAATAATGATTTCAACCAAAGTTGCTAAAATAGGCTTCTCTCACCGTTTCCAGCGCTTTTCTGCACCTTAGGCTGATCTGGGATGAAAAAATGAAGATTTCAACCAAAGTTGCTAAAATAGGCTTCTCTCACAGTTTCCAGCGCTTTTCTGCACCTTAGGCTGATCTGGGATGAAAAAATGAAGATTTCAACCAAAGTTGCTAAAATAGGCTTCTCTCACTGTTTCCAGCGCTTTTCTGCACCTTAGGCTGATCTGGGATGAAAAAATGAAGATTTCAACCAAAGTTGCTAAAATAGGCTTCTCTCACCGTTTCCAGCGCTTTTCTGCACCTTAGGCTGATCTGGGATGAAAAAATGAAGATTTCAACCAAAGTTGCTTAAAATAGGCTTCTCACACCGTTTCCAGCGCTTTTCTGCACTTTGTGCCATTTAGACTGAAAAAACTGTTCAGTTGCAACTTTTTCATTGGGGATTCCAAAACTTAAAATCATTTGTTTAAAGAATTCCTTTAGAGTTGAAACCAAGATTTCAAATTACCCTTTTTCATTATAAACATCCACTGTAAGCATGGTGAGTATCAAGCAATATGACTGCAGACCTTTTGAGAAAATACGTTGATGAGTGACCCTATTTCATTATGGCAGTCAAACAGCACTGATTTTCAGCTTTAGTCCATGAAACCTCCAAACATCAACCAAAGGTGCTAAAACAGGCTTATCTCACCGTTTCCAGCGCGTTTCTGCACCTTAGGCTGATCTGTGATGAAAAAATGAAAATTTCAACCAAAGTTGCTAAAATAGGCTTCTCTCATCGTTTCCAGCACTTTTCTGCCCCTTAGGCTGATCTGGGATGAAAAAATGAAGATTTCAACCAAAGTTGCTAAAATAGGCTTCTCTCACCGTTTCCAGCGCTTTTCTGCACCTTGTGCCATTTAGACTGAAAAAACTGTTCAGTTGCAACTTTTTCATTGGGGATTCCAAAACTTAAAATCATTTGTTTAAAGAATTCCTTTAGAGTTGAAACCAAGATTTCAAATTACCCTTTTTCATTATAAACATCCACTGTGAGCATGGTGAGTATCAAGCAATATGACTGCAGACCTTTTGAGAAAATACGTTGATGAGTGATCCTATTTCATTATGGCAGTCAAACAGCACTGATTTTCAGCTTTAGTCCATGAAACCTCCAAACATCAACCAAAGGTGCTAAAACAGGCTTATCTCACCGTTTCCAGCGCTTTTGTGCACCTTAGGCTGATCTGGGATGAAAAAATGAAGATTTCAACCAAAGTTGCTAAAATAGGCTTCTCTCACCGTTTCCAGCGCTTTTCTGCACCTTAGGCTGATCTGTGATGAAAAAATGAAGATTTCAACCAAAGTTGCTAAAATAGGCTTCTCTCACCGTTTCCAGCGCTTTTCTGCACTTTGTGCCATTTAGACTGAAAAAACTGTTCAGTTGCAACTTTTTCATTGGGGATTCCAAAACTTAAAATCATTTGTTTAAAGAATTCCTTTAGAGTTGAAACCAAGATTTCAAATTACCCTTTTTCATTATAAACATCCACTGTAAGCATGGTGAGTATCAAGCAATATGACTGCAGACCTTTTGAGAAAATACGTTGATGAGTGACCCTATTTCATTATGGCAGTCAAACAGCACTGATTTTCAGCTTTAGTCCATGAAACCTCCAAACATCAACCAAAGGTGCTAAAACAGGCTTATCTCACCGTTTCCAGCGCTTTTGGGCACCTTAGGCTGATCTGTGATGAAAAAATGAAGATTTCAACCAAAGTTGCTAAAATAGGCTTCTCTCACCGTTTCCAGCGCTTTTCTGCACCTTAGGCTGATCTGGGATGAAAAAATGAAGATTTCAACCAAAGTTGCTAAAATAGGCTTCTCTCACAGTTTCCAGCGCTTTTCTGCACCTTAGGCTGATCTGGGATGAAAAAATGAAGATTTCAACCAAAGTTGCTAAAATAGGCTTCTCTCACCGTTTCCAGCGCTTTTCTGCACCTTAGGCTGATGTGGGATGAAAAAATGAAGATTTCAACCAAAGTTGCTAAAATAGGCTTCTCTCACCGTTTCCAGCGCTTTTCTGCACCTTAGGCTGATCTGGGATAAAAAAAATGAAGATTTCAACCAAAGTTGCTAAAATAGGCTTCTCTCACCGTTTCCAGCGCTTTTGTGCACCTTAGGCTGATCTGTGATGAAAAAATGAAGATTTCAACCAAAGTTGCTAAAATAGGCTTCTCTCACCGTTTCCAGCGCTTTTCTGCACCTTGTGCCATTTAGACTGAAAAAACTGTTCAGTTGCAACTTTTTCAGTGGGGATTCCAAAACTTAAAATCATTTGTTTAAAGAATTCCTTTTGAGTTGAAACCAAGATTTCAAATTACCCTTTTTCATTATAAACATCCACTGTAAGCATGGTGAGTATCAAGCAATATGACTGCAGACCTTTTGAGAAAATACGTTGATGAGTGACCCTATTTCATTATGGCAGTCAAACAGCACTGATTTTCAGCTTTAGTCCATGAAACCTCCAAACATCAACCAAAGGTGCTAAAACAGGCTTATCTCACCGTTTCCAACGCTTTTGTGCACCTTAGGCTGATCTGTGATGAAAAAATTAAGATTTCAACCAAAGTTGCTAAAATAGGCTTCTCTCACCGTTTCCAGCGCTTTTGTGCACCTTAGGCTGATCTGTGATGAAAAAATGAAGATTTCAACCAAAGTTGCTAAAATAGGCTTCTCTCACCGTTTCCAGCGCTTTTCTGCACCTTAGGCTGATCTGGGATGAAAAAATGAAGATTTCAACCAAAGTTGCTAAAATAGGCTTCTCTCACAGTTTCCAGCGCTTTTCTGCACCTTAAGCCTGAAACATGCTTCTGCGTTTTCACGGGCCCGTAAGCGCAAGAGCCCTTCCGGGTCCCTTACGTGCTTCTGTATCCCTCCTTACGTGCTGACGGGTGTCGACCCCCTTTTCTAAAATTTACGGCAAAGTTCCGCAAGCTCACTCAGCCCGCAAGGCTGTTATTGGTCTGCTCTACATCCCTTCTGGAGCTGCATTTCGGTTTCATGCCCCATAATACCGGCAGAAATCACGGAAGATTTAGAAGAACGAATATGGACCAAATAGAAGAGCACTTGGCAGAAGATATCCGATTGTATGATCACTTGTATAACCTGTCACTGACTGGCGGATTTGTCCGCCAGAAAAAGGCTACGAGGAGCCGCAGTGGCTATGTAAATAAACAATCGACAAAGAAGAAAGAAGGCGTCTTTTAGGTCGTCTTCGACAAAAAGCATTACTCCGCCTAGTGTTCTGGCGCGGAATTGCTTTGTAAGACGCGCAACGGTTGGGGAAGCATGAATGAAAACGAGTCTTGCGCCACAGCGGCATGAAAACACGCAGACGCAGTCGCAGAAGCATGTTTCAGGCTTTAGGCTGATCTGGGATGAAAAAATGAAGATTTCAACCAAAGGTGCTAAAACAGGCTTATCTCACCGTTTCCAGCGCGTTTCTGCACCTTAGGCTGATCTGTGATGAAAAAATGAAGATTTCAACCAAAGTTGCTAAAATAGGCTTCTCTCACCGTTTCCAGCGCTTTTCTGCACCTTAGGCTGATCTGTGATGAAAAAATGAAGATTTCAACCAAAGTTGCTAAAATAGGCTTCTCTCACCGTTTCCAGCGCTTTTCTGCACCTTAGGCTGATCTGTGATGAAAAAATGAAGATTTCAACCAAAGTTGCTAAAATAGGCTTCTCTCACCGTTTCCAGCGCTTTTCTGCACCTTAGGCTGATCTGGGATGAAAAAATGAAGATTTCAACCATAGTTGCTAAAATAGGCTTCTCTCACCGTTTCCAGCGCTTTTCTGCACCTTATGACATTTAGACTGAAAAAACTGTTCAGTTGCAACTTTTTCATTGGGGATTCCAAAACTTAAAATCATTTGTTTAAAGAATTCCTTTAGAGTTGAAACCAAGATTTCAAATTACCCTTTTTCATTATAAGCATAAACTGTAAGCATGGTGAGTATCAAGCAATATGACTGCAGACCTTTTGAGAAAATACGTTGATGAGTGACCCTATTTCATTATGGCAGTCAAACAGCACTGATTTTCAGCTTTAGTCCATGAAACCTCCAAACATCAACCAAAGGTGCTAAAACAGGCTTATCTCACCGTTTCCAGCGCTTTTCTGCACCTTAGGCTGATCCGTGATGAAAAAATGAATATTTCAACCAAAGTTGCAAAAATAGGCTTCTCTCACCGTTTCCAGCGCTTTTCTGCACCTTAGGCTGATCTGGGATGAAAAAATGAAGATTTCAACCAAAGTTGGTAAAATAGGCTTCTCTCACCGTTTCCAGCGCTTTTGTGCACCTTAGGCTGATCTGGGATGAAAAAATGAAGATTTCAACCAAAGTTGCTAAAAAAGGCTTCTCTCATCGTTTCCAGCGCTTTTCTGCACCTTGTTCCATTTAGACTGAAAAAACTGTTCAGTTGCAACTTTTTCATTGGGGATTCCAAAACTTAAAATCATTTGTTTAAAGAATTCCTTTAGAGTTGAAACCAAGATTTCAAATTACCCTTTTTCATTATAAACATCCACTGTAAGCATGGTGAGTATCAAGCAATATGACTGCAGACCTTTTGAGAAAATACGTTGATGAGTGACCCTATTTCATTATGGCAGTCAAACAGCACTGATTTTCAGCTTTAGTCCATGAAACCTCCAAACTCCAACCAAAGGTGCTAAAATAGGCTTCTCTCACCGTTTCCAGCGCTTTTCTGCACCTTAGGCTGATCTGGGATGAAAAAATGAAGATTTCCACCAAAGTTGCTAAAATAGGCTTCTCTCACCGTTTCCAGCGCTTTTCTGCACCTTAGGCTGATCTGGGATGAAAAAATGAACATTTCAACCAAAGTTGCTAAAATAGGCTTCTCTCACCGTTTCCAGCGCTTTTCTGCACCTTGTGCCATTTAGACTGAAAAAACTGTTCAGTTGCAACTTTTTCATTGGGGATTCCAAAACAGCCTCTGTGGCAGCCCCGCTCGCCGCGAGCAAGAGGAAGAGGTGTCCGATATGCCCCAGGAACAAGGACTGTAAAACTCACACAAAGTGCCGCGGGTGTGTCAAATACATCTGCATACATCTTGCGCGTGCTGATGTGTGGTGGGCTGTGAGTGTGCACGTGTGTGCATCTGGGTGTTTGTGCGTTTGTGTGTTCAGTACCCAAACGCTCACAGTCAACAATAAAGTAGCATGGGGAAGGAGGGACAACATGAGGGATAAGTGAAAAAATAAAAATGAATTTCTTTTTTATTATTACTGCGCAAGTCTTCTTTTTCTTCTCCTTCTCCTTTTCCTTCTCCTTCTCCTTCTCCTTCTCCTTCTCATCACCGAGCAAGAAAAGGCTCGAGTACTCGACACTGACAGCCGGGTCGGTCCAGCGTCGCGGGTCTAAGGGTCACAGGGACCTGTCACACAGGGCCGGTGTGACACGGCCTCGTGTCACACCGGCCCTACGTCTTTGCGTGTGTTTTGCAGCTACAAGAGAAATAATTGAAATTAGTTTGTATTTTATTATTATTACTGCGCGAGAGTCTTCTTTTTCTCCTCCTTCTCCTTCTCCTTCTCCTTCTCCTCATCACCGATCAAGAACAAGCTCAAAGACACGACGCGGGGAGCCGGACAGGCCCGGCTTCGCGAGTCTCAGGGTCAGTGGGACGCCGATGGGAGAGATGGCCCTCGTTGCGAGCAGCCGCGCAAGGCCCTCCTTTGCGAGCCTTGCGGTTTCAGAGATCCAGGACCCGAAGAGACTCCCCAACGCGGGCATCCAGGGGGTCCTAGGTCACTTAGGTCGTTTAGCTATAAGAGAAATGATAAAAATGTGTTTCTTTTTTATTGTTATTACTGCGCAAGAGCCTTCTTTTTCTTATCCTTCTTCTCCTTCTTCTCCTTCTCCTCCTTCTCCTTCTTAGCATCACCGAGCAGGAACAGGATCGAGTACACAACGCTGGAAGCCGGGTCGGTCCAGCGTCGCAAGTCTAAGGGTCACAGGGAACCCGACCGACAAGCGACCGGCCTAATGTCACATCGGCCCTATGTCTTTGCGTGTGTCTTGCAGCTATAAGAGAAATAATAAAAATGTGTTTATTTTTTACTATTATTACTGCGCGAGAGTCTTCCTTTTCTCCTTCTCCTTCTTCTCCTTCTCCTTCTCCTACTTCTTCTCATCGCCGAGCAAGAACAGGCTCGAGGACACGAATCGGGTAACCGGACAGCCCGGCTTCGCGAGTCTCAGGGTCAGAGGGACGCCGATGGGAGAGATGGCCCTCAACGCGAGCAGCCGCGCAAGGCCCTCGTTGCGAGCCTTGCCGTTTCAGAGACCCAGGACCCGAAGAGACTCCCCAACGCGGGCATCCCGGGGGTCCTAGGTCACACCGGCGCGCAACTTGGAGCGTGGCGTGCTGAGATTACACCGGACCTAAGTCTTTGCATGTGTCGTTCAGCTATAAGAGAAATGATAAAAATGTGTTTCTTTTTTATTATTATTACTGCGAAGTAGTGGTTGTCGTGGCGGCGGTGGCGGCCGCAGCCTCCGTGGCAGCCCCGCTCGCCGCAAGCAAGAGGAAGAGGTGTCAGATATGCCCCAGGAACAAGGACTGTAAAACTCACAAAAAGTGCTGCGGGTGTGACAAATACATTTGCAAGGGCTGTTCCCTTTTCCATTGCCCTTCTTGCACCTGCTGATGTGTGGTGGGCTGTGCGTGTGCACGTGTGCATCTCTGTTTGTGTGTGCGTTTGTGTGTTCAGTACCAAAACGCTCACAGCCAACAGCATGGGGAAGGAGGCACAACACGAGGGATAAGGGTAATAATAAAAATTAATTTCTTTTTTATTATTACTGCGCAAGAGTCTTCTTTTTCTCCTCCTTCTCCTTCTCCTTCTCCTCCTTCTCATCACCGAGCAAGAACAGGCTCGCGTACATGACACTGGAAGCTGGGCCGGTCCAGCGTCGCGACTCTAAGGGTCACAGGGAACCCGACCGACAAGCGACCGGCCTCATGTCACACTGGCCCCACGTCTTTGCGTGTGTCTTGCAGCTATAAGAAAAATAAAGAAATGTGTTTCTTTTTTGTTCTACTGCGCGGGAGTGGTTGTCGTGGCTGCGGCGGCGGTGGCGGCCGCAGCCTCCGTGGCAGCCATGCTCGCCGCGAGCAAGAGGAAGATGTGTCAGATATGCCCCAGGAACAAGGACTGTAAAACTCACACAAAGTGCTGCGGGAGTGACAAATACATCTGCAAGGACTGTTCCCTTTTCTATTGCCTTTCTTACAGGTGCACCACAGAGAGCATCCAGACTGGCTGCATCACCGACCGGTGCGGCAGTTGCACCGCCCTGAGCCTGATGAAGTCCGCCCAGCACATCACCCCCTGTACGGTGCCACCATCCATAGAGGACTTCTAGACACAGACCCCTTTCACCCCAGCCGTAGACATTTTTGCTTGCTGCCATCTGGCCGACGGTACCGCAGCATAAGGGCCCGCACCACCAGGCTCAGAGACAGTTTCATTCCCCAGGCCATGAGATTTTTAAACTCCTCTGAACTGCAATAACTCCCGAAAAACCAGCACCGTGACATATTTGCATATTTGCATCATCTCACAAACTTACCACTATTGATGTTTTATTTTCTCTTCAGCTGTTAACAATATATATTATATATATATATACTTTATTTTCTATTTTAAATTTTGATATTCTATTTCATTCTATTTCAAAATATTTCTATTTTATATTTTAGGTTGTAATTACGTGAGCATTGCTAGAAGAGAGCCTGTGACTCAAGCATTTCACTGCCAGCGACTGCGACAATGTGATTGTTGTACATTTGACAATACAAAATGTTGAACGTTGAATGTTGAATCTTGAAGAGACTCCCCGACGCGGGCATCCCAAAGGCCCTAGGTCACACAGGCGCGCAACTTGGAGCATGGTCTTTGCATGTGTCGTGCAGCTATAAGAGAAATAATGAAAATGAATTTCCTAAAAACATTACTTGAAAAAATGGACAATGACAAGTGTAGCATTGATACAAACACACACGCTATGTATCATAAACTGCTGGAGGACCTGCCTTTCTTTTGGTGCAGGTACATCCTTATGAGTTCCTTATCAGTTATGGGGACCCCGACTTACAAGCGACCGGCATCATGTCACACCGGCCTACGTCTTTACATGTGTCGTGCAGCTGTTGGAGAAACAATTAAAATTTGCTTCTTTTTTTTATTATTACTGCCCAAGAGTCTTCTTCTTCTTCTTCTTCTTCTTCTTCTTCTTCTTCTTAGATACTTTATTAATCCCATGGGAAATTCATATCATCCAGTAGCTTGTACACTGAACACATCACTGACATACATACATATATCACATACGGAGAACATATTTACAGATAAAGGAATGGAATGCAATGATGTGATTGTGTCAGTGCCCAGTAGGAAAGTGTTCTCATGCTGCTGGAGTAGATAGTACAATAAAATATAAACTGTATATATATAAAAACAGCAGAATAATATATATATATATATATATATATATAATTATCTAAATATATTTTGAATATGTAGTGGTAAAGGCTTTGCATGTGGCCTGTATAGCCAGTAAAGGGATGGACAGTGGGTTGGTATATAATAATGAGATGAGATGAGCAGAGAAGAGTAGAGAAGGGCAGGGCAGACTGAGGTAGACTCATGCAGGGAAGATCCCCAACACAAAGAGTGAGACATTTCTAGAAATTGTTCAGCACTCAATGTTGGGCTTTAGAGTGGGTCATCGGGCTTGGCTGGTGCTGGAGATTTTTTTCTCCCATGTATTTCATTTTTCCCTAACAAATATTTCGGACATTTCTAGGCATTCTTGCTATAATGCAAAGTGCCTACAAGTGTCCCATGTTATTTTTTGTTTTGTTTTTACCTAACACAAAGAGGGAGACATTTCTAGGCATTTCTCAGCACTCAAGGTGGGGCTTTAGAGTGGGTCCCTTGGCGTGTCTGTTGCTGGAAAAAAATGACATGGGACACTTGTAGGCACTTTACATTAGAGCAAGAATGCCTAGAAATGTCCCAAATGTTTTTTTTTAGGGAAAAATACAAAACATGGCAGAAAAAAATCTCCAGCACCAGCCAAGCCCATGGACACACTCTAAAGCCCCACCTTGAGTGCTGAAAAATGCCTAGAAATGTCTCACTTTATGTGTTAGCTAAAAAAAATAAAAATATATGGGACAATTGTAAGCACTTTACATTATAGCAAGAATGCCTAGAAATGTCCCAAATGTTTTGTTAGGGAAAAATACAAAACATGGTAAAAAAAAATCTCCAGCACCAGCCAAGCCCAGGGACCCACTCTAAAGCCCCACATTGAGTGCTGAAAAATGCCTAGAAATGTCTCTCTTTATATGTTAGCTAAAAAAAATAAAAATACATGGGACACTTGTAGGCACTTTACAAATATTTCGCAAGAATACCTAGAAATGTCCGAAATGTTTTGTTAGGGAAAAATGAAATACATGGTAGAAAAAAATCACCAGCACCAGCGAAGCCTGGGGAGCCACTCTAAAGCCCAACATTGAGTGCTGAAAAATGCCTACAAATGTGTCACTCTTTGTGTTAGGGAAAAAAATGACATGGGACACTAGTGGGCACTTTACATTATAGCAAGAATGCCTAGAAATGTCCCAAATGTTTTGTTAGGGAAAAATGAAATACATGGGAAAAAAAGATTCTCCATTACCAGCAACGCCCAGGGACCCACTCTAAAGCCCCACCTTGAGTGCTGAGAAATGCCTAGAAATGTCTCACTCTTTGTGTTAGGTAAAAAAATGACATGGGACACTTGTAGGCACTTTACATTATAGCAAGAATACGTAGAGATGTACCAAATGTTTTGTTAGGGAAAAATGAAATACATTGGAGAAAAAATTCTCCAGCTACAGCCACGCCCAGGGACCCACTGTAAAGCCCCACCCTGAGTGCTAAGAAATGTCTAGAAATGTCTCACTCTTTGTGTTAGGTAAAAAAATTACATGGGACACTTGTAGGCACTTTACATTATAGCAAGAATGCCTAGAAATGTCCCAAATGTTTTGTTAGGGAAAAATACAAAACATGGTAGAAAAAAATTGCCAGCACCAGCCAAAGCCCAACATTGAGTGCTGAAAAATGCCTACAAATGTGTCACTCTTTGTGTTAGGTAAAAAAATTACATGGGACACTTGTAGGCACTTTACATTATAGCAAGAATACGTAGAGATGTACCAAATGTTTTGTTAGGGAAAAATGAAATACATGGGAGAAAAAATTCTCCAGCACCAGCCACGCCCAGGGACCCACTGTAAAGCCCCACCCTGAGTGCTAAGAAATGCCTAGAAATGTCTCACTCTTTGTGTTAGGTAAAAAAATTACATGGGACACTTGTAGGCACTTTACATTAAAGCAAATATGCCTAGAAATGTCTCAAATGTTTTGTTAGGGAAAAATACAAAATATGTTAGAAAGAAATCTCCAGCACCAGCCAAGCCCAGGGACCCACTCTAAAGCCTCACCTTGAGTGCTGAAAAAACCTAGAAATGTCTCACTCTTTGTGTTAGGTAAAACAAATAAAAATACATGGGACATTTGTAGGCACTTTACATTATAGCAAGAATGCCTAGAAATGTCCGAAATGTTTTGTTAGGGAAAAATGAAATACATGGGAGAAAAAAATCTCCAACACCAGCCAAGCCTGGGGAGCCACTCTAAAGCCCAACATTGAGTGCTGAAAAATGCCTAGAAATGTGTCACTCTTTGTGTTAGGTAAAAAAATGACATGGGACACTTGTAGGCACTTTACATTATAGCAAGAATACCTAGAGATGTACCAAATGTTTTGTTTGGGAAAAAAGAAATACATGGGAGAAAAAATTCTCCAGCACAAGCCACGCCCAGGGACCCACTGTAAAGCCCCATCCTGAGTGCTGAGAAATGCCTAGAAATGTCTCACTCTTTGTGTTAGGTAAAAAAATGACATGGGACACTAGTAGGCACTTTACATTATAGCAAGAATACGTAGAGATGTACCAAATGTTTTGTTAGGGAAAAATTAAATACACGGGAGAAAAAATTCTCCAGCACCAGCCACGCCCAGGGACCCACTGTAAAGCCCCACCCTGAGTGCTAAGAAATGCCTAGAAATGTCTCAATCTTTGTGTTAGGTAGAACAAATAAAAATACATGGGACATTTGTAGGCACTTTACATCAAAGCATGAATGCCTAGAAATGTCCCAAATGTTTTGTTAGGGAAAAATGAAATACATGGTAGAAAAAATTCTCCAGCACCAGCCACGCCCAGGGACCCACTCTAAAGCCCCACATTGAGTGCTGAAAAATGCCTAGAAATGTCTCTCTTTATGTGTTAGCTAAAAAAAATAAAAATACATGGGACACTTGTAGGCACTTTACAAATATTTCGCAAGAATACCTAGAAATGTCCGAAATGTTTTGTTAGGGAAAAATGAAATACATGGGAGAAAAAAATCTCAAGCACCAGCCAAGCCTGAGGAGCCACTCTAAAGCCCAACCCTGAGTGCTGAAAAATGCCTAGAAATGTCTCACTCTTTGTGTTAGGTAAAAACATTACATGGGACACTTGTAGGCACTTTACATTATAGCAAGAATACGTAGAGATGTACCAAATGTTTTGTTAGGGAAAAATGAAATACATGGGAGAAAAATTCTCCAGCACCAGCCACGCCCAGGGACCCACTGTAAAGCCCCACCCTGAGTGCTAAGAAATGCCTACAAATGTCTCACTCTTTGTGTTAGGTAAAAAAATTACATGGGACACTTGTAGGCACTTTACATTATAGCAAGAATGCCTAGAAATGTCCCAAATGTTTTGTTAGGGAAAAATACAAAACATGGTAGAAAAAATTCTCCAGCACCAGCCACGCCCAGGGACCCACTCTAAAGCCCCACCTTGAGTGCCATGAAATGCCTAGACATGTCTCACTCTTTGTGTTAGGTAAATAAATGACATGGGACACTTGTAGGCACTTTACATTAAAGCAAATATGCCTAGAAATGTCCCAAATGTTTTGTTAGGGAAAAATACAAAATATGTTAGAAAGAAATCTCCAGCACCAGCCAAGCCCAGGGACCAACTCTAAAGCCTCACCGTGAGTGCTGAAAAAACCTATAAATGTCTCACTCTTTGTGTTAGGTAAAACAAATAAAAATACATGGGACATTTGTAGGCACTTTACATTATAGCAAGAATGCCTAGAAATGTCCGAAATGTTTTGTTAGGGAAAAATGAAATACATGGGAGAAAAAAATCTCCAACACCAGCCAAGCCTGGGGAGCCACTCTAAAGCCCAACATTGAGTGCATGAAAAATGCCTAGAAATGTGTCACTCTTTGTGTTAGGTAAAAAAATGACATGGGACACTTGTAGGCACTTTACATTATAGCAAGAATACCTAGAGATGTACCAAATGTTTTGTTAGGGAAAAAATAAATACATGGGAGAAAAAATTCTCCAGCACAAGCCACGCCCAGGGACCCACTCTAAAGCCTCACCTTGAGTGCTGAGAAATGCCTAGAAATGTCTCACTCTTTGTGTTAGGTAAAAAAATGACATGGGACACTTGTAGGCACTTTACATTATAGCAAGAATGCCTAGAAATGTCCCAAATGTTTTGTTAGGGAAAAATACAAAACATGGTAGAAAAAAATCGCACGCACCAGCCAAGCCTGGGGAGCCACTCTAAAGCCCAACATTGAGTGCTGAAAAATGCCTAGAAATGTGTCACTCTTTGTGTTAGGTAAAAAAATGACATGGGACACTTGTAGGCACTTTACATTATAGCAAGAATACCTAGAGATGTACCAAATGTTTTGTTAGGGAAAAAAGAAATACATGGGAGAAAAAATTCTCCAGCACAAGCCACGCCCAGGGACCCACTGTAAAGCCCCATCCTGAGTGCTGAGAAATGCCTAGAAATGTCTCACTCTTTGTGTTAGGTAAAAAAATGACATGGGACACTAGTAGGCACTTTACATTATAGCAAGAATACGTAGAGATGTACCAAATGTTTTGTTAGGGAAAAATGAAATACACGGGAGAAAAAATTCTCCAGCACCAGCCACGCCCAGGGACCCACTGTAAAGCCCCACCCTGAGTGCTAAGAAATGCCTAGAAATGTCTCAATCTTTGTGTTAGGTTGAACAAATAAAAATACATGGGACATTTGTAGGCACTTTACATCAAAGCATGCATGCCTAGAAATGTCCCAAATGTTTTGTTAGGGAAAAATGAAATACATGGTAGAAAAAATTCTCCAGCACCAGCCACGCCCAGGGACCCACTCTAAAGCCCCACATTGAGTGCTGAAAAATGCCTAGAAATGTCTCACTCTTTGTGTTAGGTAAAAAAATTACATGGGACACTTGTAGGCACTTTACATTATAGCAAGAATGCCTAGAAATGTCCCAAATGTTTTGTTAGGGAAAAATACAAAACATGGTAGAAAAAAATTGCCAGCACCAGCCAAGCCTGGGGAGCCACTCTAGAGCCCAACATTGAGTGCTGAAAAATGACATGGGACACTAGTATGCACTTTACATTATAGCAAGAATGCCTAGAAATGTCCCAAATGTTTTGTTAGGGAAAAATTAAATACATGGGAAAAAATATTCTCCATTACCAGCCACGCCCAGGGACCCACTCTAAAGCCCCACCTTGAGTGCTGCGAAATGCCTAGAAATGTCTCACTCTTTGTGTTAGGTAAATAAATGACACGGGACATTTGTAGGCACTTTACATCAAAGCATGAATGCCTAGAAATGTCCCAAATGTTTTGTAGGGGAAAATGAAATACATGGTAGAAAAAATTCTCCAGCACCAGCCACGCCCAAGGACCCACTCTAAAGCCCCACATTGAGTGCTGAAAAATGCCTAGAAATGTCTCTCTTCATGTGTTAGCTAAAAAAAATAAAAATACATGGGACACTTGTAGGCACTTTACAAATATTTCGCAAGAATACCTAGAAATGTCTGAAATGTTTTGTTAGGGAAAAATGAAATACATGGGAGAAAAAAATCTCAGGCACCAGCCAAGCCTGAGGAGCCACTCTAAAGCCCAACCCTGAGTGCTGAGAAATTTCTAGAAATGTCTCACTCTTTGTGTTAGGTAAAAAAATTACATGGGACACTTGTAGGCACTTTACATTATAGCAAGAATACGTAGAGATGTACCAAATGTTTTGTTAGGGAAAAATGAAATACATGGGAGAAAAAATTCTCCAGCACCAGCCACGCCCAGGGACCCACTGTAAAGCCCCACCCTGAGTGCTAAGAAATGCCTAGAAATGTCTCACTCTTTGTGTTAGGTAAAAAAATTACATGGGACACTTGTAGGCACTTTACATTAAAGCAAATATGCCTAGAAATGTCTCAAATGTTTTGTTAGGGAAAAATACAAAATATGTTAGAAAGAAATCTCCAGCACCAGCCAAGCCCAGGGACCCACTCTAAAGCCTCACCTTGAGTGCTGAAAAAACCTAGAAATGTCTCACTCTTTGTGTTAGGTAAAACAAATAAAAATACATGGGACATTTGTAGGCACTTTACATTATAGCAAGAATGCCTAGAAATGTCCGAAATGTTTTGTTAGGGAAAAATGAAATACATGGGAGAAAAAAATCTCCAACACCAGCCAAGCCTGGGGAGCCACTCTAAAGCCCAACATTGAGTGCTGAAAAATGCCTAGAAATGTGTCACTCTTTGTGTTAGGTAAAAAAATGACATGGGACACTTGTAGGCACTTTACATTATAGCAAGAATACCTAGAGATGTACCAAATGTTTTGTTTGGGAAAAAAGAAATACATGGGAGAAAAAATTCTCCAGCACAAGCCACGCCCAGGGACCCACTGTAAAGCCCCATCCTGAGTGCTGAGAAATGCCTAGAAATGTCTCACTCTTTGTGTTAGGTAAAAAAATGACATGGGACACTAGTAGGCACTTTACATTATAGCAAGAATACGTAGAGATGTACCAAATGTTTTGTTAGGGAAAAATTAAATACACGGGAGAAAAAATTCTCCAGCACCAGCCACGCCCAGGGACCCACTGTAAAGCCCCACCCTGAGTGCTAAGAAATGCCTAGAAATGTCTCAATCTTTGTGTTAGGTAGAACAAATAAAAATACATGGGACATTTGTAGGCACTTTACATCAAAGCATGAATGCCTAGAAATGTCCCAAATGTTTTGTTAGGGAAAAATGAAATACATGGTAGAAAAAATTCTCCAGCACCAGCCACGCCCAGGGACCCACTCTAAAGCCCCACATTGAGTGCTGAAAAATGCCTAGAAATGTCTCTCTTTATGTGTTAGCTAAAAAAAATAAAAATACATGGGACACTTGTAGGCACTTTACAAATATTTCGCAAGAATACCTAGAAATGTCCGAAATGTTTTGTTAGGGAAAAATGAAATACATGGGAGAAAAAAATCTCAAGCACCAGCCAAGCCTGAGGAGCCACTCTAAAGCCCAACCCTGAGTGCTGAAAAATGCCTAGAAATGTCTCACTCTTTGTGTTAGGTAAAAAAATTACATGGGACACTTGTAGGCACTTTACATTATAGCAAGAATACGTAGAGATGTACCAAATGTTTTGTTAGGGAAAAATGAAATACATGGGAGAAAAATTCTCCAGCACCAGCCACGCCCAGGGACCCACTGTAAAGCCCCACCCTGAGTGCTAAGAAATGCCTACAAATGTCTCACTCTTTGTGTTAGGTAAAAAAATTACATGGGACACTTGTAGGCACTTTACATTATAGCAAGAATGCCTAGAAATGTCCCAAATGTTTTGTTAGGGAAAAATACAAAACATGGTAGAAAAAATTCTCCAGCACCAGCCACGCCCAGGGACCCACTCTAAAGCCCCACCTTGAGTGCCATGAAATGCCTAGAAATGTCTCACTCTTTGTGTTAGGTAAATAAATGACATGGGACACTTGTAGGCACTTTACATTATAGCAAGAATACCTAGAGATGTACCAAATGTTTTGTTTGGGAAAAAAGAAATACATTTGAGAAAAAATTCTCCAGCACAAGCCACGCCCAGGGACCCACTGTAAAGCCCCATCCTGAGTGCTGAGAAATGCCTAGAAATGTCTCACTCTTTGTGTTAGGTAAAAAAATGACATGGGACACTAGTAGGCACTTTACATTATAGCAAGAATACGTAGAGATGTACCAAATGTTTTGTTAGGGAAAAATTAAATACACGGGAGAAAAAATTCTCCAGCACCAGCCACGCCCAGGGACCCACTGTAAAGCCCCACCCTGAGTGCTAAGAAATGCCTAGAAATGTCTCAATCTTTGTGTTAGGTAGAACAAATAAAAATACATGGGACATTTGTAGGCACTTTACATCAAAGCATGAATGCCTAGAAATGTCCCAAATGTTTTGTTAGGGAAAAATGAAATACATGGTAGAAAAAATTCTCCAGCACCAGCCACGCCCAGGGACCCACTCTAAAGCCCCACATTGAGTGCTGAAAAATGCCTAGAAATGTCTCTCTTTATGTGTTAGCTAAAAAAAATAAAAATACATGGGACACTTGTAGGCACTTTACAAATATTTCGCAAGAATACCTAGAAATGTCCGAAATGTTTTGTTAGGGAAAAATGAAATACATGGGAGAAAAAAATCTCAAGCACCAGCCAAGCCTGAGGAGCCACTCTAAAGCCCAACCCTGAGTGCTGAAAAATGCCTAGAAATGTCTCACTCTTTGTGTTAGGTAAAAAAATTACATGGGACACTTGTAGGCACTTTACATTATAGCAAGAATACGTAGAGATGTACCAAATGTTTTGTTAGGGAAAAATGAAATACATGGGAGAAAAATTCTCCAGCACCAGCCACGCCCAGGGACCCACTGTAAAGCCCCACCCTGAGTGCTAAGAAATGCCTACAAATGTCTCACTCTTTGTGTTAGGTAAAAAAATTACATGGGACACTTGTAGGCACTTTACATTATAGCAAGAATGCCTAGAAATGTCCCAAATGTTTTGTTAGGGAAAAATACAAAACATGGTAGAAAAAATTCTCCAGCACCAGCCACGCCCAGGGACCCACTCTAAAGCCCCACCTTGAGTGCCATGAAATGCCTAGAAATGTCTCACTCTTTGTGTTAGGTAAATAAATGACATGGGACACTTGTAGGCACTTTACATTAAAGCAAATATGCCTAGAAATGTCCCAAATGTTTTGTTAGGGAAAAATACAAAATATGTTAGAAAGAAATCTCCAGCACCAGCCAAGCCCAGGGACCAACTCTAAAGCCTCACCGTGAGTGCTGAAAAAACCTATAAATGTCTCACTCTTTGTGTTAGGTAAAACAAATAAAAATACATGGGACATTTGTAGGCACTTTACATTATAGCAAGAATGCCTAGAAATGTCCGAAATGTTTTGTTAGGGAAAAATGAAATACATGGGAGAAAAAAATCTCCAACACCAGCCAAGCCTGGGGAGCCACTCTAAAGCCCAACATTGAGTGCATGAAAAATGCCTAGAAATGTGTCACTCTTTGTGTTAGGTAAAAAAATGACATGGGACACTTGTAGGCACTTTACATTATAGCAAGAATACCTAGTGATGTACCAAATGTTTTGTTAGGGAAAAAATAAATACATGGGAGAAAAAATTCTCCAGCAAAAGCCACGCCCAGGGACCCACTCTAAAGCCTCACCTTGAGTGCTGAGAAATGCCTAGAAATGTCTCACTCTTTGTGTTAGGTAAAAAAATGACATGGGACACTTGTAGGCACTTTACATTATAGCAAGAATGCCTAGAAATGTCCCAAATGTTTTGTTAGGGAAAAATACAAAACATGGTAGAAAAAAATCGCACGCACCAGCCAAGCCTGGGGAGCCACTCTAAAGCCCAACATTGAGTGCTGAAAAATGCCTAGAAATGTGTCACTCTTTGTGTTAGGTAAAAAAATGACATGGGACACTTGTAGGCACTTTACATTATAGCAAGAATACCTAGAGATGTACCAAATGTTTTGTTAGGGAAAAAAGAAATACATGGGAGAAAAAATTCTCCAGCACAAGCCACGCCCAGGGACCCACTGTAAAGCCCCATCCTGAGTGCTGAGAAATGCCTAGAAATGTCTCACTCTTTGTGTTAGGTAAAAAAATGACATGGGACACTAGTAGGCACTTTACATTATAGCAAGAATACGTAGAGATGTACCAAATGTTTTGTTAGGGAAAAATGAAATACACGGGAGAAAAAATTCTCCAGCACCAGCCACGCCCAGGGACCCACTGTAAAGCCCCACCCTGAGTGCTAAGAAATGCCTAGAAATGTCTCAATCTTTGTGTTAGGTTGAACAAATAAAAATACATGGGACATTTGTAGGCACTTTACATCAAAGCATGAATGCCTAGAAATGTCCCAAATGTTTTGTTAGGGAAAAATGAAATACATGGTAGAAAAAATTCTCCAGCACCAGCCACGCCCAGGGACCCACTGTAAAGCCCCACCCTGAGTGCTGAGAAATGCCTAGAAATGTCTCACTCTTTGTGTTAGGTAAAAAAATGACATGGGACACTTGTAGGCACTTTACATTATAGCAAGAATGCCTAGAAATGTCCGAAATGTTTTGTTAGGGAAAAATTAAATACATTTTAGAAAAAAATTGCCAGCACCAGCCAAGCCTGAGGAAACACTCTAAAGCCCAACCCTGGGTGCTGAAAAATGCCTAGAAATGTCTCACTCTTTGTGTTAGGTAAAAAAATTACATGGGACACTTGTAGGCACTTTACATTATAGCAAGAATGCCTAGAAATGTCCCAAAAATTTTGTTAGGGAAAAATTAAATACATGGTAGAAAAAAATTGCCAGCACCAGCCAAGCCTGGGGAGCCACTGTAAAGCCCAACATTGAGTGCTGGAAAATGCCTGGAAATGTGTCACTCTTTGTGTTAGGTAAAACAAATAAAAATACATGGTACACTTGTAGGCACTTTATATTATAGCAAGAATGCCTAGAAATGTCCGAAATGTTTTGTTAGGGAAAAATGAAATACATGGGGGAAAAAAATCTCCAGCACCAGCCAAGCCTTAGGAAACACTCTAAAGCCCAACCCTGAGTGCTGAAAAATGCCTAGAAATGTCTCACTCTTTGTGTTAGGTAAAAAAATGACATGGGACACTTGTAGGCACTTTACATTATAGCGAGAATACCTAGAGATGTACCCAATGTTTTGTTAGGGAAAAATGAAATACATGGGAGAAAAATTCTCCAGCACCAGCCACGCCCAGGGACCCAATGTAAAGCCCAACCCTGAGTGCTGAGAAATGCCTAGAAATGTCTCACTCTTTGTGTTAGGTAAAAAAATGACATGGGACACTTGTAGGCATTTTACAAATAAAGCAAGAATGCCTAGAAATGTCCGAAATGTTTTGTTAGGGAAAAATTAAATACATGGTAGAAAAAAACTGCCAGCACCAGCCAAGCCTGAGGAAACACTCTAAAGCCCAACCCTGGGTGCTGAAAAATGCCTAGAAATGACTCACTCTTTGTGTTAGGTAAAAAAATTACATGGGACACTTGTAGGCACTTTACATTATAGCAAGAATGCCTAGAAATGTCCCAAAAATTTTGTTAGGGAAAAATTAAATACATGGTAGAAAAAAATTGCCAGCACCAGCCAAGCCTGGGGAGCCACTGTAAAGCCCAACATTGAGTGCTGGAAAATGCCTGGAAATGTGTCACTCTTTGTGTTAGGTAAAACAAATAAAAATACATGGTACATTTGTAGGCACTTTATATTATAGCAAGAATGCCTAGAAATGTCCGAAATGTTTTGTTAGGAAAAAATGAAATACATGGGGGAAAAAAATCTCCAGCACCAGCCAAGCCTTAGGAAACACTCTAAAGCCCAATCCTGAGTTTTGAAAAATGCCTAGAAATGTCTCACTCTTTGTGTTAGGTAAAAAAATGACATGGGACACTTGTAGGCACTTTACAGTATAGCAAGAATACCTAGAGATGTACCAAATGTTTTGTTAGGGAAAAATGAAATACATGGGAGAAAAAATTCTCCAGCACCAGCCACGCCCAGGGACCCACTGTAAAGCCCCACCCTGAGTGCTAAGAAATGCCTAGAAATGTCTCACTCTTTGTGTTAGGTAAAAAAATTACATGGGACACTTGTAGGCACTTTACATTATAGCAAGAATGCCTAGAAATGTCCCAAATGTTTTGTTAGGGAAAAATACAAAAAAACATGGTAGAAAAAATTCTCCAGCACCAGCCACGCCCAGGGACCCACTCTAAAGCCCCACCTTGAGTGCCGTGAAATGCCTAGAAATGTCTCACTCTTTGTGTTAGGTAAATAAATGACATGGGACACTTGTAGGCACTTTACATTAAAGCAAATATGCCTAGAAATGTCCCAAATGTTTTGTTAGGGAAAAAAACAAAATAGGTTAGAAAGAAATCTCCAGCACCAGCCAAACCCAGGGACCCACTCTAAAGCCTCACCTTGAGTGCTGAAAAAACCTAGAAATGTCTCACTCTTTGTGTTAGGTAAAACAAATAAAAATACATGGAACACTTGTAGGCACTTTACATTATAGCAAGAATGCCTAGAAATGTCCGAAATGTTTTGTCAGGGAAAAATGAAATACATGGGAGAAAAAGTTCTCCAGCACCAGCCACGCCCAGGGACCCACTGTAAAGAACCACCCTGAGTGCTGACAAATGCCTAGAAATGTCTCACTCTTTGTGTTAGGTAAAAAAAAATTACATGGGACACTTGTAGGCACTTTACATTATAGCAAGAATGCCTAGAAATGTCCCAAATGTTTTGTTACGGTAAAATTAAATACATGGGAAAAAAAATTCTCCATTACCAGCCACGCCCATGGACCCACTCTAAAGCCCAACATTGAGTGCTGAGAAATGCCTAGAAATGTCTCACTCTTTGTGTTAGGTAAAAAAATGACATGGGACACTAGTAGGCACTTTACATTATAGCAAGAATGCCTAGAAATGTCCCAAATGTTTTGTTAGGGAAAAATAAAAAACATGGTAGAAAATAATCTCCAGCACCAGCCATTGCCAGGGACCCACTCTAAAGCCCCACCTTGAGTGCTGAAAAATGCCTAGAAATGTCTCACTTTATGTGTTATCTAAAAAAATACATGGAACACTTGTAGGCACTTTACATTATAGCAAGAATGCCTAGAAATGTCCGAAATGTTTTGTTAGGGAAAAATGAAATACATGGGAGAAAAAAATCTCCAGCACCAGCCAAGCCTGAGGACCCACTCTAAAACCCCACCCTGAGTGCTGAAAAATGCCTAAAAATGTCTCACTTTTTGTGTTAGGTAAACAAATGACATGGGACACTTGTAGGCACTTAACAGTATAGCAAAAATGCCTCAAAATGTCCCACAAGTTTTATTAGGGAAAAATACAATACATGGAAGAAATACATTTCCAGCACCAGCCAAGCCTGGGGAGCCACTCTAAAGCGCAACATTGAGTGCTGAACAATGCCTAGAAATGTGTCACTCTTTGTGTTAGATAAAAAAATGACATGGGACACTAGTAGGCACTTTACATTTTAGCAAGAATGCCTAGAAATTGCCCAAATGTTTTGTTAGAGAAAAATTAAATACATGGGAGAAAAAATTCTCCAGCACCAGCCACGCTCAGGGACCGACTCTAAAGCCCCACCTTGAGTGCTAAGAAATGCCTAGAAATGTCTCACTCTTTGTGTTAGGTAAAAAAATGACATGGGACACTTGTAGGCACTTTACATCATAGCAAGAATGCCTAGAAATGTCCCAAATGTTTTGTTACGGTAAAATTAAATACATGGGAAAAAAAATTCTCCATTACCAGCCACGCCCATGGACCCACTCTAAAGCCCAACATTGAGTGCTGAGAAATGCCTAGAAATGTCTCACTCTTTGTGTTAGGTAAAAAAATGACATGGGACACTAGTAGGCAATTTACATTATAGCAAGAATGCCTAGAAATTACCCAAATGTTTTGTTAGAGAAAAATTAAATACATGGGAGAAAAAATTCTCCAGCACCAGCCACGTTCAGGGACCCACTCAAAATGCCCCACCTTGAGTTCTAAGAAATGCCTAGAAATGTCTCACTCTTTGTGTTAGGTAAAAAAATGACATGGGACACTTGTAGGCACTTTACAAATGAAGCAAGAATGCCTAGAAATGTCCCAAATGTTTGTTAGGGAAAAATACAAAACATGGTAGAAAAAATCTCCAGCACCAGCCAAGCCCAGGGACCCACTCTAAAGCCCCACCTTTGGTGCTGAAAAATGCCTAGAAATGTCTCACTTCATGTGTTAGCTAAAAAAATGACATGGGACACTTGTAGGCAATTTACATTATAGCAAGAATGCCTAGAAATGTCCGAAATGTTTTGTTAGGGAAAAATGAAATACATGGGAGAAAAAAATCTCCAGCACCAGCCAAGCCTGAGGACCCACTCTAAAGCCCCACCTTGAGTGCTGAAATATGCCTAGAAATGTCTCATTTTATGTATTAGGTAAAAAAAATAAAAATACATGGGACATTTCTAGGCACTTAACAGTATAGCAAGAATGCCTAGAAATGTCCCAAATGTTTTGTTAGGGAAAAATACAATACATGGTAGAAAAAATTCTCCAACACCAGCCAAGCCCTAAGACCCACTCTAAAGCCCCACCTTGAATGCTGAAAAAGGCCTAGAAATGTCTCACTGTTTGTGTTAGGTAAAAAAAAAAAAAATACATGGGACACTTGTAGGCACTTTACATTATAGCAAGAATGCCTAGAAATGTCCCAAATGTTTTGTTAGGGAAAAATAAAATACATGGTAGTAAAATTCTCCCACATCAGCCAAGCCCTAAGACCAGGGCCGGTCTTTCCTACAGGCGACATAGGCGGTTTCCTAGGGCGCCACTCAGAGGGGGGCGCCAAAAACTGCGCCCAGCAAAAAAAATAAAGTTTTTTGCGCCCCCTTCTATATGTGTTATGCCCCAAAACATTGTGTTTAATTACTTTAACAGTAATTTAAGATTATTCCTAATAATATACGTGATAGTCACTCGGGTTTACGTTTCATTAGAGAAATCAGTAAATGACAGCAGCACTCAAGAGGAACGTTTGGCACGGGAGCAGTTTCACCCCGTCCTGTCTCTTTGGGGGTAACGTCCACTCACATGCCAGGTGCAGTCTGGATGGGGAACTGAATTCTCCCTGTCTTTACTGCTGCTGCATCCATCCTGCATTCTACGGGTTAGTAGTGGGTGAGAGTCACCTACGTTAGCTCCTAAAGCTTCGCTTGATCACCACGAGTGTCATTGAGACGTGTTGACTGGTAAAAACTGAGAAACTCCGCTGGGCAGTGAGCACTCTCACCACTAGGTGGGCGGGGCTACATTCGCCTGTATTACTGTTTATTTTACCTGCACGTCATCTTGCAGGCGGGTCGCGATAGTATATTGTTTACTTTACAGTGTGTAGTTCAGCTCTGACACACACAGACTCTGTAATTAAGTCATGTATTGTTATTGTGCATTATAAAGACCAGTTATAAGCTAATGTTCAATAGGTCTTTATTGTAAATGTTTATATTTCTTTATGAGTGATAATGTATGTTAAGATGTTTGAAGTAAAGAGACACCATAATTATTGAATGTATGTTTTATGCACTTTAAAATGCAGTTCCACTCAGAGAAATGCTTGTGCTTGAAATTGTGTTTAAATTGAATAAGATGCAGACTGGATGAGGAACTGAAGGCTCTGTCGTTATTGCTGCTGCATTCCTGCTGTATTCTACAGATATACTTTGTTGCTGTGGTATCAATCTTGGGATCCGTAACATATATCTCCAACCAAAATTTTGACATCAAAAAAATAAATCAAACATTAGGGTAAAATGAGCCGAAAACGGAAGGGTTACGTACCTCCTTGGTGTTGTCAGAACATGCTAGCACATTGAGGCTTATGGTTAGTGTGTGTGTCCAAACAATTTCGACGAAGGAAGAAATAATTGTGGAAGTTTTCATGGAAAATCGTTTTGAAAAAATAATATAATAAAAACAATCGGGGGGGGGGGGGCGCCAGGAGTGAAGCTTGCCTAGAGCGCCAAATGTGCCATGGCCGGCCCTGCCTAAGACCCACTCTAAAGCCCCACCTTGAGTGCTGATAAATGCCTAGAAATGTCTCACTCTTTGTGTAAGGTAAAAACAAAACAAAAAATAACATGGGGACACTTGTAGGCACTTTACATTGTAGCAAGAATGTCTAGAAATGTCCCAAATGTTTTGTTAGGGAAAAATACAATACATGGTAGAAAACATTCTCCAGCACCAGCCAAGCCCAGGGACCCACTCTAAAGCCCCACCCTGAGTGCTGAAAAATGCCTAGAAATGTCTCACTCTTTGTGTTAGGTAAAAACAAAACAAAAAATAACATGGGACACTTGTAGGTACTTTGCATTATAACAAGAATGCCTAGAAATGTCCCACACGTTGTATTAGGGAAAAATGAAATACACTTGTAGGCACTTTGCATTATTGCAAGAATGCCTAGAAATGTCCCAAATGTTTTGTTAGGGAAAAATACAATACATGGTAGAAAAAATTCTCAAGCACCAGCCAAGACCAGGGACCCACTCTAAAGCCCCACCCTGAGTGCTGAAAAATGCCTAGAAATGTCTCACTCTTTGTGTTAGGTAAAAAAAAAATACATGGGACACTTGTAGGCACTTTACATTGCAGCAAGAATGCCTAGAAATGTCCCAAATGTTAGGGAAAAATACAATACATGGTAGAAAACATTCTCCAGCACCAGCCAAGCTCGGGAACCCACTCTAAAGCCCCACCTTGAATGCTGAGAAATGCCTAGAAATGTCTCACTCTTTGAGTTAGGTAAATAAATGACATGGGACACTTGTAGGCACTTTACATCAAAGCAAGAATACCTAGAGATGTACAAAATGTTTTGTTAGGGAAAAATGAAATACATGGGAGAAAAAATTCTCCAGCACCAGCCACGCCCAGGGACCCACTGTAAAGCCCCACCCTGAGTGCTAAGAAATGCTTAGAAATGTCTCACTCTTTGTGTTAGGTAAAAAAATTACATGGGACACTTGTAGGCACTTTACATTATAGCAAGAATGCCTAGAAATGTCCCAAATGTTTTGTTAGGGAAAAATACAAAACATGGTAGAAAAAAATTGCCAGCACCAGCCAAAGCCCAACATTGAGTGCTGAAAAATGCCTGGAAATGTGTCACTCTTTGTGTTAGGTAAAATAATGACATGGGACACTAGTAGGCACTTTACATTATAGCAAGAATGCCTAGAAAAGTCCCAGATGTTTTGTTAGGGAAAAATTAAATACATGGGAAAAAAAATTCTCCATTACCACCCATGCCCAGGGACACACTCTAAAGCCCCACCTTGAGTGCTGAGAAATGCCTAGAAATGTCTCACTTTTGTGTTAGGTAAAAAAATGACATGGGACACTTGTAGGCACTTTACATCAAAGCAAGAATGCCTAGAAATGTCCCAAATGTTTTGCTAGGGAAATATTAAATACATGGTAGAAAAAATTCTCCAGCACCAGCCACGCCCAGGGACCCACTCTAAAGCCCCACCTTGAGTGCTGAGAAATGCCTAGAAATGTCTCACTTTTGTGTTAGGTAAAAAAATGACATGGGACACTTGTAGGCACTTTACATCAAAGCAAGAATGCCTAGAAATGTCCCAAATGTTTTGTTAGGGAAATATTAAATACATGGTAGAAAAAATTCTCCATTACCAGCCACGCCCAGGGACCCACTCTAAAGAAATAGAGTACTCAAGGTGGGGACCTTGAGTGCTGAGAAATGCCTAGAAATGTCTCACTCTTTGTGTTAGGTAAAAAAAATGACATGGGACACTTGTAGGCACTTTACATCATAGCAAGAATACCTAGAGATGTACCAAATGTTTTGTTAGGGAAAAATGAAATACATGGGAGAAAAAATTCTCCAGCACCAGCCACGCCCAGGGACCCACTGTAAAGCCCCACATTGAGTGCTGAAATATGCCTAGAAATGTCTCATTTTATGTATTAGGTAAAAAAAATAAAAATACATGGGACATTTCTAGGCACTTAACAGTATAGCAAGAATGCCTAGAAATGTCCCGAATGTTTTGTTAGGGAAAAATACAATACATGGTAGAAAACATTCTCCAGCACAAGCCAAGCCCGGGGACCCACTCTAAAGCCCCACCCTGACTTCTGAAAAATGCCTAGAAATGTCTCACTCTTTTGTTAGGTAAAAACAAAATAAAAAATAACATGGGACACTGGTAGACTCTTTGCATTATAGCAAGAATGTCTAGAAATGTCCCAAATGTTTTGTTAGGGAAAAATACAATACAGGACAGAAAAAATTCTCAAACCCAAGCCAAGCCCGGGAACCCACTCTAAAGCCCCACCTTGAATGCTGATACATGTCTAGAAATGTGTCAATCTTTGTGTTAGGTAAAAACAAAACAAAATACATGGGGACACTTGTAGGCACTTTACATCGTAGCAAGAATGCCTAGAAATGTCCCAAATGTTTTGTTAGGGAAAATACAATACATGGAAGAAAAAATTCTCCAACACCAGCCAAGTCCTGGGGTCCACTCTAAAGCCCCACCTTAAATGCTGAAAAAATGCCTAGAAATGTGTCACTCTTTGTGTTATGTAAAAAAATGACATGGGACACTTGTAGGCACCTTACATTATAGCCATATTGCCTAGAAATATCCCAAATGTTTTGTTAGGGAAAAATACAATACATGGTAGAAAACATTCTCCAGCACCAGCCAAGCCCAGGGACCCACTCTAAAGCCCAGCCCTGAGTGCTGAAAAATGCCTAGAAGTGTCTCACTCTTTGTGTTAGGTAAAAAAAATGACATGGGACACTTGTAGGCACTTTACATTATAGCCACATTGCCTAGAAATGTCCCAAATGTTTTGTTAGGGAAAATTACAATACATGGTAGAAAAAATTCTCCAACACCAGCCAAGTCCTGGGACCCACTCTAAAGCCCCACCTTGAATGCTGAAAAAATGCCTAGAAATGTGTCACTCTTTGTGTTATGTAAAAAAATTACATGGGACACTTGTAGGCACTTTACATTATAGCCACATTGCCTAGAAATGTCCCAAATGTTTTGTTAGGGAAAAATACAATACATGGTAGAAAAAATTCTCCAACACCAGCCAAGCCCTAAGACCCACTCTAAAGCCCCACCTTGAGTGCTGAAAAAATTCCTAGAAATGTGTCACTCTTTGTGTTATGTAAAAAAATGACATGGGACACTTGTAGGCACTTTACATTATAGCCACATTGCCTAGAAATATCCCAAATGTTTTGTTAGGGAAAAATACAATACATGGTAGAAAACATTCTCAAGCACCAGCCAAGCCCAGGGACCCACTCTAAAGCCCCACCCTGAGTGCTGAAAAATGCCTAGAAGTGTCTCACTCTTTCTGTTAGGTAAAAAAATGACATGGGACACTTGTAGGCACTTTACATTATAGCCACATTGCCTAGAAATGTCCCAAATGTTTTGTTAGGGAAAAATACAATACATTGTAGAAAAAATTCTCCGACACCAGCCAAGCCCCGGGACCCACTCTAAAGCGCCACCTTGAGTGCTGATAAATGCCTGGAAATGTCTCACTCTTTGTGTCAGGTAAAAAAAAAATACATGGGACACTTGTAGGTACTTTACATTGCAGCAAGAATGCCTAGAAATGTCCCAAATGTTTTGTTAGGGAAAAATACAATACATGGTAGAAAAAATTCTCCAGCACCAGCCAAGCCCAGGGACCCACTCTAAAGCCCCACCCTGAGTGCTGAAAAATGCCTAGAAGTGTCTCACTCTTTGTGTTAGGTAAAAAAATGACATGGGACACTTGTAGGCACTTTACATTATAGCCACATTGCCTAGAAATGTCCCAAATGTTTTGTTAGGGAAAAATACAATACATGGTAGAAAAAATTCTCCAACAACAGCCAAGCCCTAAGACCCACTCTAAAGCCCCACCTTGAGTGCTGAAAAAATGCCTAGAAATGTCTCACTCTTTGTGTTAGGTAAAAAGAAAACAAAAAATACATGGGGAAACTTGTAGGCACTTTACATTGTAGCAAGAATGCCTAGAAATGTCCCAAATGTTTTGTTAGGGCAAAATACAGTAAATGGTAGCAAACATTCTCCAGCACCAGCCGAGCCCAGGGACCCACTCTAAAGCCCTACCCTGAGTGCTGAAAAATGCCTAGAAGTGTCTCGTTCTTTGTGTTAGGTAAAAAAAAAAATACATGGGACCCTTGTAGGCACTTTACATTGTAGCAAGAATGCCTAGAAATGTCCCAAATGTTTTGTTAGGGAAAAATACAATACATGGTAGAAAAAATTCTCCAACACCAGCCAAGTCCTGGGACCCACTCTAAAGCCACACCTTGAATGCTGAAAAAATGCCTAGAAATGTGTCACTCTTTGTGTTATGTAAAAAAATGACATGGGACACTTGGAGGCACTTTACATTATAGCCACATTGCCTAGAAATATCCCAAATGTTTTGTTAGGGAAAAATACAATACATGTTAGAAAACATTCTCCAGCACCAGCCAAGCCCAGGGACCCACTCTAAAGCCCCACCCTGAGTGCTGAAAAATGCCTAGAAGTGTCTCACTCTTTGTGTTAGGTAAAAAAATGACATGGGACACTTGTAGGCACTTTACATTATAGCCACATTGCCTAGAAATGTCCCAAATGTTTTGTTAGGGAAAAATCAGTACATGGTAGAAAAAATTCTCCAACAACAGCCAAGCCCTAAGACCCACTCTAAAGCCCCACCTTGAGTGCTGAAAAAATGCCTAGAAATGTCTCACTCTTTGTGTTAGGTAAAAAGAAAACAAAAAATACATGGGGAAACTTGTAGGCACTTTACATTGTAGCAAGAATGCCTAGAAATGTCCCAAATGTTTTGTTAGGGAAAAATACAATACATGGTAGAAAACATTCTCCAGCACCAGCCAAGCCCAGGGACCCACTCTAAAGCCCCACCCTGAGTGCTGAAAAATGCCTAGAAGTGTCTCACTCTTTGTGTTAGGTAAAAAAAATGACATGGGACACTTGTAGGCACTTTAAATTATAGCCACATAGCCTAGAAATGTCCCAAATGTTTTGTTAGGGAAAAATACAATACATGGTAGAAAAAATTCTCCAGCACCAGCCAAGTCCTGGGACCCACTCTAAAGCCCCACCCTGAGTGCTGAAAAATGCCTAGAAGTGTCTCACTCTTTGTGTTAGGTAAAAAAAATGACATGGGACACTTGTAGGCACTTTACATTATAGCCACATTGCCTAGAAATGTCCCAAATGTTTTGTTAGGGAAAATTACAATACATGGTAGAAAAAATTCTCCAACACCAGCCAAGTCCTGGGACCCACTCTAAAGCCCCACCTTGAATGCTGAAAAAATGCCTAGAAATGTGTCACTTTTTGTGTTATGTAAAAAAATGACATGGGACACTTGTAGGCACTTTACATTATAGCCACATTGCCTAGAAATGTCCCAAATGTTTTGTTAGGGAAAAATACAATACATGGTAGAAAAAATTCTCCAACACCAGCCAAGCCCTAAGACCCACTCTAAAGCCCCACCTTGAGTGCTGAAAAAATTCCTAGAAATGTGTCACTCTTTGTGTTATGTAAAAAAATGACATGGGACACTTGCAGGCACTTTACATTATAGCCACATTGCCTAGAAATATCCAAAATGTTTTGTTAGGGAAAAATACAATACATGGTAGAAAACATTCTCCAGCACCAGCCAAGCCCAGGGACCCACTCTAAAGCCCCACCCTGAGTGCTGAAAAATGCCTAGAAGTGTCTCACTCTTTCTGTTAGGTAAAAAAATGACATGGGACACTTGTAGGCACTTTACATTATAGCCACATTGCCTAGAAATGTCCCAAATGTTTTGTTAGGGAAAAATACAATACATGGTAGAAGAAATTGTCCAACACCAGCCAAGCCCTATGACCCACTCTAAAGCCCCACCTTGAATGCTGAAAAATGCCTAGAAATGTGTCACTCTTTGTGTTAGGTAAAAACAAAACAATACATGGGACACTTCTAGGCACTTTACATCGTAGCAAGAATGCCTAGAAATGTCCCAAATGTTTTGTTAGGGAAAAATACTATACATGGTAGAAAAAATTCTCCAACACCATCCAAGCCCTAAGACCCACTCTAAAGCCCAACCTTGAGTGCTGATAAATGCCTAGAAATGTCTCACTCTTTGTGTTAGGTAAAAAATAAATAAAAAATAACATGGGACACTTGTAGGCACTTTGCATTATAGCAAGAATTCCTAGAAATGTCCCACACGTTGTATTAGCGAAAAATGAAATACACTTGAAGGCACTTTACATTATTCCAAGAATGCCTAGAAATGTCCCAAATGTTTTGTTAGGGAAAAATACAATACATGGTAGAAAACATTCTCCAGCACCAGCCAAGCCCAGGGACTGTTGTTTGTGCGTATGCACCAAACAGCAGCTCAGAGTACTCGGCCTTCTTGGAAACCCTGAATGGAGTCCTGTATGGAGCTCCAGTAGGGGACTCCGTAGTTCTGCTGGGTGACTTCAACGCCCACGTTTGCAACGATGGAGACACCTGGAGAGGTGTTGTGGGGAGGAACGGCCTCCCTGATCTGAACCCGAGCGGTCGTTTGTTATTGGACTTCTGTGCTAGTCATGGATTATCCATAACAAACACCATGTTCGAACATAAGGGTGCTCATAGGTGTACTTGGTACCAGAGTACCCTAGGCCGAAGATCAATGATCGATTTTGTGATCGTGTCATCTGATCTGAGGCCGCATGTTTTGGACACTCGGGTAAAGAGAGGGGCGGAACTGTAAACCGACCACCATCTGGTTGTGAGTTGGATCAGGGAATGGGGGAAATTTCCGGATAGACCTGGTAAGCCCAAACGATTAGTGCGGGTGAACTGGGAACGTCTGGAGGAGGCCCCCGTCCTAGGTATCTTCAATTCACACCTCCGGTGGAGTTTTTCTGGCATTCCTGTGGAGGTTGGGGGCATTGAGCCGGAGTGGGCGGTGTTCAAATCCTCCATTGCTTAAGCTGCGGCGGCTAGCTGTGGCCTCAGGGTCTTAGGCTCCTCAAGGGGCGGTAACCCTCGGACACCGTGGTGGACACCGGTGGTCAGGGAAGCCGTCCGATTGAAGAAGGAGGCCTTCCGGGATATGATATCCTGGAGGACTCCTGACTCGGTTGAAGGGTACCGACAGGCCCGAAGGGCTGCAGCTGCTGCCGTGTCGGAGGCTAAGCAGCGGGTGTGGGAGAAGTTCGGAGAGGCCATGGAGAAGGACTTTCGGTCGGCACCAAAGTGTTTCTGGAAGACTATCCGGCACCTCAGGAGGGGGAAACTGGGAACCATCCAACCATCCACCGTCAATTTCCCTGGTGGAGGTCACTGAGGTTGTCAAACATCTCCGCAGTGGCAAGGCCCCAGGGATTGATGAGATCCAGCCAGAAATGCTAAAGGCTCTGGGTGTTGAGGGGCTGTCATGGTTGACACGCCTATTCAACATCGCTTGGGAGTCGGGTACAGTGCCAAAGGAGTGGCAAACCGGGCTGGTGGTTCCCCTGTTCAAAAAGGGGGACCAGAGAGTGTGTGCCAATTACCGGGGCATCACACTTCTCAGCCTCCCTGGTAAAGTCTACTCCAAGGTGCTGGAAAGGAGGGTTCGGCCGATCGTCGAACCTCAGATTGAAGAGGAACAATGCGGTTTTCGCCCCGGACGTGGAACTACGGGCTCTTCACTCTCGCAAGGATCCTGGAGGGCGCCTGGGAGTATGCCCATCCGGTCTACATGTGTTTTGTGGATCTGGAGAAGGCGTATGACCGGGTCCCCCGGGAGAAACTGTGGGAGGTGCTGCGGGAGTATGGGGTAAGGGGGTCTATCCTCAGGGCCATCCAATCCCTGTACTCCCAAAGCGAGAGCTGTGTTCGCGTCCTCGGCAGCCAGTCAGTTTTGTTCTCAGTGGATGCTGGTCTCCGCCAGGGCTGCGCCTTGTCACCAATCCTGTTTGTGATATACATGGACAGGATATCGAGGCATAGTCGTAGTGGGGAGGGGTTGCAGTTCGGTGGTCTGAGGATCTCGTCACTGCTTTTTGCAGATGACGTGGTCCTCATTGGATCATCGGCCTGTGACCTTCAGCACTCACTGGATCGGCTGGCGGCCGAGTGTGAAGCGGCTGGGATGAGGATCAGCACCGCTAAATCTGAGGCCATGACTCTTAGCAGGAAACCGATGGATTGCTTACTCCGGGTAGGAAATGAGTCCTTAGCCCAAGTGAAGGAGTTGAAGTACCTTGGGGTCTTGTTCGCGAGTAAGGGTACTATGGTGCGTGAGATTGGCCGGAGAATCGGAGCAGCGGGGGCGGTATTGCGTTCGCTTTACCGCACCGTTGTAACGAAAAGAGAGCTGAGCCGCAAGGCAAAGCTCTCGATCTACCGGTCGATCTTCGTTCCTATCCTCACCTATGGTCATGAGGGCTGGGTGATGACCGAAAGGACGAGATCGCGGGTACAAGTGGCCGAGATGAGTTTTCTCAGAAGGGTGGCTGGCGTCTCCCTTAGGGATAGGGTGAGAAGCTCAGCCATCCGTGAGGAACTCGGATTAGAGCCGCTGCTCCTTTACTTAGAATGGAGTCAGCTGAGGTGGTTCGGGCATCTGGTAAGGATGCCTACTGGGCGCCTTCCTTGGGAGGTGTTGGGGAGGAGACCTCGGGGAAGACCCAGGACTAGGTGGAGAGATTATATCTCAACACTGGCCTGGGAACGCCTCGGGATCCCCCCGTCAGAGTTGGTCAATGTGGCCCGGGAAAGGGAAGTTTGGGGCCCCCTGCTTGAGCTGCTCCACACGCGACCCGACCCCGGATAAGCGGATGAAAATGAGATGAGAATATCTTCTATAATATCTTCAGTACATATTTTCACTGCAGTGAACGTGCCCGTGCACAGAGTGCACAGGAAATCACTTAAGAAATGAAGACACTTTCCAAATAATCTCCCAGTGGAGGTAAGGATCCACTGATGTGAGGGAATAGGTCCGATTCTCTTAACAAATAAATACTATCGTGACAGTGGTGCTGGGTTCTGCGCGATGTGTGCATGCGAATGGAAGAATGAGGAGGAAGAGAGGGTTCAGCAATTACTGATCTTACACATTGTGTTATCCACTGCAGCGGCAGAGTGTCAGTGTATTTTCTTTATTAGTGACATCACTGCGGTTCCATAAAATCGCTCTTGACCTCCACCTCACTAACAAACGCCTCGATGTCAGTGTCAGAAACTTCACTTACTTTTCACATCGCTTGATGCCGTGCCTCCGTCAGGACTCAAGGTGGGAACCCATTGGTCAGCGGCATCGTTTAATGTCGGTGCCATGCTTTGTATTGAGCATTCATGGCTGACGGTGGGCATGTGGAGGGCGGATTTGGAGACAGATCCACGTACTAATGTTTCCAAGTGGACTGTGAATATTGCGTTTAGGCAGTGTCGGTTTTGGGCACGGACGAACCGGGCAGCCGCCTGGGGCGGCACCTTCTCATGTCACGTGGGGGGCGGCACGAGCACTGTCAAAATGCTGTTATGTGGGGTGGAACTGCTAGCTCTACGTCCAGCCCTCCTCCTTTATCCGGTCTAGGGACCAGCAAAATGATTCAAAAGAGACACTCTGGCAGGGCAAGTTCATTTTTTTTCCTTCTTTAGTTTGGTTTAGTTTTCAGGGCCCTGAAAGGGTTCAGTTTCACCACGATCCACACGAGAGATGTGGGAATGTCTCGATTCTTAGATGCATCATGATGTGCTCTTTGCATCTATGAAGAGACTGAACTCATTGACTCATGTTTTCCCCTGACAGTGAAGATATTGGATGATGTGCGCGGCAGGATGATGTGCGACACATGATGAGGTGTGCCGTACGATGATGTGCGGTGATGATGATATGCGCCGCAGGATGAAGTGCGCCACAAGATGATGTGTTCTGCAGGATGATGTGTGCCCCAGGATGATGTGCACAGCAAGATGATGTGCTCCGCAGGATGATGTGCACCGCAGGACGATGTGCACCGCAGGATGACGTTCGCAACAGGACCTTCAGCATGCAGCAGACAAGATCCTGCAACGCAAATCATCACCGCACATCATCTTGTGGCGCACATCATCCTGCGGTGCATATCCTCATCACCGCACATCAGCGTGAGGCCTGCATTTTCCTGTGGCGCTCATAATCCTGCAGCGCACATCATCCTGCAGCGCACATCATGCTGTGGTGCACATCGACGCACATTGTCCTATGGCACACATCATTGTGCACCGCACATCGTCATGTGGCGCACTTCATCCTTTTGCTTACATCATCCTGCGCCGCACTTCATCCTGCGGTGCACATCATCCTGCAGCGCACATCATGCTGTGGTGCACATCGGCGCACATTGTCCTATGGCACACATCATTGTGCACCGCACATCTTCATGTGGCACACTTCATCCTTTTGCGTACATCATCCTGCTGCGCACTTCATCCTGCGGTGCACATCATCGTGTGGCGCACATCATCTTTTGGAGCACATCATCTTGCTGCGCACATCATCCGGCGCACATAATCGTGCAGGGGCGGAGCTCGGAGGGGGTCTCGCCCGGGGCGCAATTCCATGTAGCCACTGCGTTCAGGTGTTCGTACGCACGGTTTTATAAATCGGAATTAGCTTTGGCCAACGCCATTTCCGGCTTTTGTGCGTACGCACACTTTTAGTAGGAATCCTACGCACTCTTTTATAAATCCGACGCATGGGCTGCAGTCTCTGTCGAAGCCACGCCGCTCTGTGTTTCTCTCCTGTAGCAAAACTCAGCAGATGTCTGCCGCGCCGTGCTGTCCTGTTCTCCGCAGTCCGTGCTTTTTTCGTTCTGTTTTTTTTCATTGTTCAGTTATTTTCTCCCCTTACTCCCTTGTAAGCAAACTGACTCCCAGCTCTGCAATGTCCTCCGCTCCTTTTTTTTCTCCTCCTCCCTCCCGCTTCGCGCCAGCCGCCTCCACAGTAAAAAACGGAGTGTCAAAATGTCAGAGTAAACCTTTTTTAACCTAGATGGAGTATTTACAACTATATGCAGAGTAAATCCACTCTAAGAGTAGAGTAAGAGTCCACACAGCACGGACAGCTCAGAAACTATTCGGAATGAGTTAAAATGAATTTTGTGTTTTATTTTAAATTTTAAATTTCATGAGAGGAACTGGACAATTTTGAGCATTTCATTTCCCAGTTAAATATGATTAAAAGGTCCTCTTATGCTCACACTAAGCTAGAAACATTTTACGTCCTTCTGTTCTACTACCCAATGGACTTAGAATGAACTATTTTGTATTTGTCATAGACTATTACATTCTGCTGTCAGAGTGCACCAGAATGATCCATTTGACTTAAGATCCCCAACTATATTCTCTCAAAATTATGTGAGAAACCAGTTTAGTTAACTTATGGCATTATCGATTTGTTAATCTCAATTTAACTATATTATCTTTGTCTTGTTGTTCACAGTAATTGGAATCAAAGTGGACCAATAGCTGGTAAGTAGGTTAAGGTTATCGAACAATAGTCCTAAACATTAATTTTAATTTAATCATTAAAGGTAACTGTTTAACAGCTTTTTCTCAGTTGTCATTTTTTCCCTTTGTTTATTTTAATAGGATATGCTGCTGCGTGTATTGTTTGATGGGGAGCAGAAGCATGTTAGGCTGTCTGACCTAACATTCGACGCTTTCATGAAAGAAGGTTAGTGAGATCATCAGGATCAAACAAAATCCCAACTTTTTTCTTGGTTAATACACCTAATTCATTTAAAAACATTATTTTTGAACTACCTGAGTCGCTAATTGTTTCTGCTGTGCCTTAAAATGGATGGGATTGACCTATTGGCTTAAGTTTCATCTCAACAGCATTTTGTGAGGACATGACACTCACTCTACTTAGTTGATGTTTTGATTCTCATCATAACAAAATTGTCTTTCCAGTTTGTTGCAATTGATATCGTCACCTTTTTCTTTTCATTTACTTCAGTGTGCCTAAAATTTAACATACCAGAAGGCAGGCAACCAGACTTGAAGGTGTTTGACCAATCCGACACAGAAGTTGATGGAGAAGTCTTTGAAGAAATAGTGAAGGAGTCACCTGGAACCTTCAAAGTCATGTTGAGCAAAGAAGAACTAGGTAATCACTCACCATTCACATATGTGTTCATATTAAACTTTAGGGTTGGGACATGAGTAATAACAGCTTAATTTAATATACGTCTGTTTTGTTCATATTCTTTATACACAGATGCCTCTCTATCATCAACATCATCATCATGCTCAGCAGCATCTGACAATACTATCATTCTGAACTTCACAATGTGTGAACCTCCTGAAGAAGCAGCTGCTGTCGAAGGAAGTCAGCCTAAAAAGCCATGCCACATTAGCTTAGAGGCGAAAGCGGTGAGTAGTGGGCATTGTTAAGTCTAATCTGGATATTGTTCCATTTGATGGGGAATGTTTTTATGTTATCATTTTCCAGTTGTACATTTGGTTCAAAATTTCTGACTGCATATTTTGTTTCCATTCAAGTTGATTGAAAAAATCCTTACAACAAAGCCTGGTGGTGAAAAAATCATGCAGGAGTATGCAAAATCACTGAAAGATGCCACCAGTAGACAGATGATTAACATTCTCACTGCTGAGATGACACAAACACATGGGTAAGAATCAGACATGTTGGCTATAGAAAAATTTTTAGTTTTTGTATTGTGGTTAATTGTGCCCAGTTGAGTGACTGTAATCATTGAATTCATACGTTAGGACATCCCCCCCAAAAAGTGTCAGAGTGTTGTATGCGCAGGGGATAGTTGCTCTATTTCCATATCTGAAGGACCCATATTCACAGCATGGATATGTAAGTAAAAAGGTCCTCACTGCGTTAAACACATACTTGTCCTTTGTTGACAGTATAGTCAGTCTGTGTGTATTTTAATTACATATAGGAACATTACTACGACCCAGAGAGTGGGTCCGGATACCTTGCATGGCGGTTGAAAACCATCCAACGAAAAAGTGCAGAGGAAAGAGGTGTGTCTCTGAGCAAATCTCTTAAAAGTAAGTTCAATTACATACAGGCTTGTCACAGTTATCAATAACTTGAATGATCGCAATTATTATGCATAGCTGTCATAATTGTTTTCATTCATCGTTACAAAAAACGCAGGATGAAACTAACAGAAATGTCAGATTTTCATCCCTTCATCACTATTTCAATGTTGTTTCCCACCATCTAAGGTTTGATTGGCCCTCTTTTAATGACATCATGTCATTCAGTCAGATGAGTGTCTAAATGTAGATGGTGCACGTTAACAGACAGTTTAACGTGGTGTAGCTAAAGAAATACAGCCGTTAAACACGGTTGAAAAATCCAGTATTTAAAGAAATGCTGCAAAAGACTGACAAGCAGAAAAAGATTTAAACAGTTAAACGCAATTATTTGTATGGCAGTTATTCATCAACTAAAAATTCATAAGTGTGACAGCCCTAGTTACATATGATATTGATGAATTGTGTAGGCAGGAGTCAATAAACTTGTGTTTTGTCTTTGAAGGTGGTGGGCCAAGCCGTGTTCAACCCAGACCCTTCACTGCTGACAAAGTGTTATCTGATGAGGATGTGGAAGCAGCTATTGCCGTTTTGAAACACTCTGCTGATGAAGACACCATCCGTGAGAAGATGAAAGCTACCTTCATTTATCGTCAGTCAATGGTCAACAATGACAAGAGAGCAGGGGATGTGTTCTCAGTCTTCCCGAGATTTCTAGACACACCTGGACTGGTAAGACATCTCCAGTTGTTGTTCAAAATGAGAAAGCGGCTAAATTAAGTTTCCCCAGAAACAGTCCACAAATGTGGGCATCACACATGCAGTGGGTCTCATCACTCCTTTCTTTGCACTGTATTTTTGCATTACAGATAGAACAAGATTTCAGACTGCTGTTTTGGGAGGCCATAGCCAACAAATTCCTGGAAAAGTGGGCCACTAATCTGAAAACAAAAGTGATAAAAGAAAGCCATGGACTGGTACCAACCACAGAGCTCTTGGCTCTAACGCGCAATGCTGAGTCAACTGCTGAAATTGAGAATGGTATGACTGGGACTGTTTTTAATTGCTATTTTTTTGTAATTATGCCAATTAAATGTACATGTGGTGTAAATCTTTCATATTTTACATATCTTACATTCTTGTATATTACACTGTGTCTTTTTGTTTGATTATTTCTTGAAATAGGCACAATAAAACATTTCACTGTGCATTGCACTATGTATAAAGTTGTTTCTGATAAGTAAATCTTATCTTGTCTTATCTTAATGCTAATGTCTGTTGGTCTGTAGGCTGGGACAGTGACATGTCTGCTATCTTGCTGCTCCTCCATCTCCTACCACCATCTGCACAGGGAAGGAAGAGGCCGGGGAAGGTGTCGGCATGTCAGGCTGTGGAACACCTCATCAGATTCATAAAGGTATGCTGAACAGTTGTTAAAAACATAGTTTTCATCACCTCAGTTTCATGCACAGTGATCTGTTGTGAGTGGTTGGTCACTAAGTATTGCTGTTGAATGTTTGTTTGGTTGTAGGCTGGAACCAGTATACAGCAGCACCTGGATAACATCAGCCAAATCAGCCAGCCCTACCTCCTCGCTCAGGGGCCTGCAAGAAGCAGCATTCACACCTTCTTTATTGTGATTGACAAGTATGCACTTCCATGTAAGGGAACAGGTTCAGTGGGAGCCCTAGACAAACTCTTTAAGGCCCATTACATCTTTGGTACCTCTTACAGCTCTTCCTTGGCCAACTTTTTTCTCTTTTCTCCAAACAACCATTTACATTATTGATGTTGGGGAAACAAAGGAAACTCCCAGAGTTGCAGAGCTGCGAGCAAGAATTGTGCGTTAGTGTCAAATAATGAAGTGTTTTCTTTGCAAAAGTGACCATGGGAGGCCAAACAGCCTTATAAAGCACCTTAAGGTAATTCATGGTCTCTGTACTGGCCGGACTCTTCATCTTAAATGTGACCAAGTTGGATGTTCACGTTCTTTTGGTAGCTTTTCAGGCTTTAGAAAGCATCTGAACAAGTGCCATCTAAGTGGTTCATTTGATTCTGTAGACCCAAGTGTTGAGTGTAATGCCACTGATGTTGATGTGTCGTCTGAACATTTGGAGGGACAGTTCACCTTAACTTCAGCCCACCTTGTAAATAGTTGTGCAGCAGTAATTTCTGATTTAAAGGCAGCAGGTGTAAGCCAAAGTGTAGTGAACTCTGTTGTGACGTCCATGGAAGAGATTGTTCAAGATATCCAGCGGCATGCTAAAGAAACTGTCATAGAGCATGTATTTGGTGATGAAAGAGAAACTGAAATGTGCAAGAAAGTTGAAGCATGTTTTGAGGAGTTAGAGAAACCTTTCACAGTTCTTAATTCGGAATACAAACAATCAAAATTTGTATCAGACAAGTGGGAAACAGTGGAACCCATTGAATGTGTAATTGGCTCAAGATTTGACACAAGGAGAAATAAAAAGACTGGAACATATGATCAGACAGTCGTTCAAGATAAATTCATGTATGTTCCCATTTTATCTACATTGGAGTCAATATTTAAAAGTCAGTATGTTGCAGAAATGTTGAAAAGCTCAGACACTGATGACTCAATACTCAGAGATATTCATGATGGATCTTCTTTTAAGACTCACCCTCTGTTTTCAACTGAAAAGCACACTGTGCAGATCCAAATGTTCTATGATGACTTCGAGGTTGCAAATCCTCTCGGTTCCAAGCGAGGTATTCATAAATTGGGTGCAATATATTTTACCTTAAGGAACTTCTCTCCAAAATGGAATTATCTTTTGGCCAACATACACCTGTGTGCCTTATTTCATGCACAAGATCTTAAACGGTACAGTTATAGTGAAATTCTTGCTCCTGTTGTTCGAGATATTAAAGTTTTAGAGAATGATGGTATTGAGATTCCACTATATGGTGGTCGTGTTCGTGGCAGTGTGGTACAGGTTACTGGTGATAATTTAGGCTTACATAGCTGTTTTGGTCTGGTCGAGTCCTTCAGTGCAAGATACTGTTGCAGATTTTGTTTAACTGAAAAAGAGAACTTTCAAACAGAATTTTCTGAAGATTCTTCCAAAATAGTGTTGAGCACAAAAGACACCTACAATGCTCACTGTCAAGAAATGGCTGATAATCTATCTCTTCCTTATGTTTTTGGTGTGAAAAGGTCATGTTCATTGAATTCATTGTCATATTTTCACACAACTGAGAACTTCTCAGTTGATGTGATGCATGACATTTTGGAAGGGGTGGCCCAGTACGAATTGAAGCTCTTGTTTTTGTATTTTAAAGAACAACATGTAACACAGGGAATACAAAGATTTGATTATGGATTCATGGAAAGATACAATAGGCCTGTATCTGTGAATTTATGTGGGGAGTCTAATGATCTGGGACTGAATGCAATTCAGTCATGGTGCTTGTTGAGGAATGCACCACTCCTCTTTGGAGATTTGGTAACCTCTACTGACCAACATTGGGGCCTTCTTCTTTTATTACTACAAATAATGAACATTGTATTTTCTTCCATGTTATCTCAAGGTCTGTGTGTATATTTGAAACATTTGATTGTGGAACACGACAAACTGTTCAAGATGTTGTATCCCCAGAAAAAACTTTTACCAAAGCAACATTTTCTTATCCATTATCCTCGCATTATCCAGAAAATAGGACCTGTACTTCATAGTTGGTGCATGCGGTATGAAGGCAAGCACAATTTTTTTAAAAAACAGCTCAAGTCATTCAAAAATATCACCAAAACGCTGGCCAAAAACCACCAGCATCATATGGCATATCTTTGGCGATCTTACACAACTTTTAGTCGGTTAGACATTGGTCCTGGGAAAATGGTGTCTTTGGAAATGGTAAAAGGAGGTTCTGAAATTGGCAAGGCAGTGCAAGTGCCTTCCAGTGGTCAAGTTATGAAAGAGAATTGGGCTAAACACAATGGTTTTGTTTACCGCCCACGTCTGGTTATTTGTGGCGGCAAAGTTGAATCTGAAATGCCTGTCTTTTACCAGATTGAGTCAGTGCTGATAATGCATGAAAAATTGTTGCTGCTCACTTTGCCTATGTTTACAGTCACTTTTAAAGAACATAACCATGCATATGAGGTGACCAGGACAAAAAACTATTTTGTGGTCTTTCATGCTGAAAGCCTGCATTATCCAAGGCCTTTTGACATACAAATGTCATATGGAGGGAATGACACAGCTCTCTTTGATGTTCCATTTTGCTTTATCTGTTGAGCAATAAAGCACACTGTACTGTCATCTTGTCTAAATGTGTTTTTTTCCATTTGATAGGTTAGATCACACACACACACTCACATATATATGTAAATAAATATACACACATATGTATGTATATATATATATAATAACACTGTATGGAAATACATTTTTTATATTTTTACACATTAGAGTGTCATTTTAAAACTCTATTATGAGTAAAATTGGCTCTATAAAGTGTAATCGTATTACTCTGAACAGTGTGAATAAACCTCAGTGTTACATATTTTGACACATTTCATTGTTAATTTTGACACTAAATTGAGTAAAATGAACTCTGAAAAGTTGACACTGGCCATAGAGTCAATTAACTCTAATTTTGAGTGGGACCAAATGTTATCTGAAACGGAGTTAATTTCAACTCTCTTAGAGTTGAATTTACACTCTGTTTTTTACTGTGCCTCTTCCTGTGGGCACTCCATTTCTTCCTCATCTTCCAACCCGGTCTCACAGCATTTCGTGAAACTGTCACGAAAATAATGTATCAGATTCGTGCTCCCTGCCACAATCTCCCTGACAAAGTCGTGCCGCTCAGCACGACTTTAAAATGAATGCATTTCTATGGGAAGCATCTTTCCTGCTGGTGACACGTACAGCTGTGGTCTGAGCGTTTCCGCATTTCTCATGCTTGCGCCGCGTAGTTTACAGCTCTGAGGTTTGGTTTTGATGATCGCATTTATGTGATTTTAATGTCCCATATATTGTCTTTCTGTAATGAATATGTCACGGAAGCGCGATGTTTTCATGCGTAGGCGGCACATGAGCGTTGTTCGTGGTGATTCTTTCGGGTCAAAATAAAATAAAAGTATACTCCTGATCATTGACGATACTGCAGAGTTGTGTGGTGGCCATCGCGAAGGAATATTTCTGCTTCTTTTCCGAGAAAAATCGTAATTTCATTGGATTGTTGTGGCAATTTACACTACAGTTCCCATGAGTCTCAGCGACCGTTGCTATGGTGACGACGCCAGCTTTTAGTATAACGTTTTCTTTTGCCGCTGGGTGGTTATCGTCAGTGGCGAAATACTGCCCTGTAGCAGTTATATTGAAATGCAAAGAAGTGTACAATTCAAAATCTGCCTGCAACAAACAGCACAGGAAACAGAATTTGAAGCCTTCTGATTGGCTGAACTGGCCCAACTATGTAAGCCAATATTCAGTGAACATCATTTGTACGTTTTATTTGCACCTTCTTAAGTCAGCACAGTTAGAAAGTAAAGCTTTTATTTCAGGATAAGCTATATTTTACTGTAAAATGGACATTATTATACGACGCGTGCAGCATCACCTGCAGGCGACGGCGCGTTTCCGGCGGAGATCGGCTCATCGGGAAAGTTGGGTTTCTGCTGCCTGTGTCCCTGTGTGCCTGAAATGTCATTAATGATGCCGTTCGTTGCCTTGACATGCTTAGTTTATACATAAGGCCAATGAGCCAAAGCCTGGTCGATAGTTTGGACTTTGTCAGCAACATAAATTTTATTTTTCACGGTGAAAATAGGTTTGCTAGCTAGCTTACGATCAACATAAGCTAGCGCAATGCTTCATTTCCATCAGCTGAAAGGTAGAATCGATAAAAAAAAACATCAACCTTTTTAAAGAGTAGAATGTGACTGTGGTACAGTTGCCAGTCTCTTACCGTAATTACTGAAGACGCCACGGAAAACTACAATTCCTTCATTCGGATACACATTTTAAACCTATCAATATTAATATAGGCACGACTGTGTAGTAAACAATTACATGTAGGTTAATCAAGATTACATTTTCGGATTACAAAAGAATAATATAACAATAACAATATGCTAAATGCCTATTATTATAGCCACTGAAAATGTGTTGAGATGTTTACATTTATTTTGAATTATATGTATGGATTTTTTTGTATTTGGTAACTACATTAACTTTGTTGGGGTAGACTCCCCAGTGGGTTGTAAATACTTGGGCCCTGCTAGGCCAAGCTGGAACCAGTTTGGCTAGTTTACAGTCTTAATTCACACCTTCCTCAGACAGGCTGGAGCCAATGGTGAGGACAAAGGATTAAAACTTTTGGAGGGAAAACATTCTCCAGCAGGCCTGAGAATCTCCCCCTGGTGGTTGGAAAATGTCCTGAAGAGCCTTCAGGACCCCCGCTGAGTTCCAAGCCCCACCCACTAAGGTCGGAATCCTGACATTCTCATTGGCTGAGAGCCAACTGAACCCTGTGACCACTTCCGGAGGAAGCAAGAACCTCTCAGGTAGAATAAAACCACTGAGACATCAATAATCGCTGCCATTTTCCCTGCTCTGAAGACGTCAACAGACCCCTCCGGGTCTTTCCAGATGATTTAGTTGCTAAAGGGGGCAACCAGAGTTATTTTCTTTCATTTCTTTCATTTTCTTTTATCTTAAGTTTGATCTTACTTTGATAGACTATTTTTGTTTTAACTTGGAAAGGCCGTGTACAGGAACTTGCTCGCTGGCCGAGCTCAGAGACTTTCTTTCCAAATCCACAGCGGCGTTACCGCTGCTCATCCCTGCAGAAGAGACGAAGCCGAATTCCGTTCCAAGAGCAAGAGAATTCGCTCTATTCGGCCCAGCGCTGACCTCCGTTGCAACCACGAGACCCACCGGAGCACCGCTTAAGAGGCCAGGACACTGATTTGTTTTCCAGGAATCCGCCCGTTCGCACGCATCCTGAGGTTTAACGACAGATTCACTGGACTTCCGGGAAATCCGCGCCCCACGAGCAAGCAACACCGCGGAGGTCATAGTAAGAGGCTTTATTGTCTGGGCAGAGACTAGTTTAAATACTTAGCCTGTCATTTGTTTGATTGTATGTTTGTTGGTAGATCGCTGATCTATTTTTAGCCGTGCTACACGGCGGGCCGAGACGTCACATCCGGTTCCTTTGTTTACTGTGTTTTTGATAAGCGAGCGGTACAGAGCCGGCGCTTCCTTTTTGCGTGTTACCGTCAGAGATATTGTGCGGAGATTTACATCTGTTAAAAGATAAATCTCACGTAACTGGACTGCCTGCTTTGCTAGTAGTTGTCTCTGACGATGTTTCCTGATCTCTCTCTATCTCTCCCTCTCTCTCTCTCTTTTCTCCTAAACCTGTTTATACACACATCCGATCTGTATTTAGAATACAGTTCAGGTAACATAGTTAAATCTATATTCAGAGAGGCTGGACACATCTGGAAGCCATGCGGCAGAACGCCAAAGCAGAGACAAAGAATTCTCTTTGTCTGAAAATCCCTTGGTGTAATTCATGTGACGACCACCAGTGTGAGCTCCGGCCACATGGTGTCATTAACATAGACTCCATTTTGAATAACGCAAGTTAAACCACCATTTTGAATGTATTATTGCCACGCCTCCTCTCTCACTCTCCTCCCATTCTTGCTCTAAATTCATAACGGCTCCGCCATCTTGTTTTGTAGTCAATTCGCCATTTTGAGAGTTTTTAGGCCTTGATTCCACGAATCATGATCGGCCGCCATCTTAGATGTGACGTGACTGCGTCATCGCCACGCCCCCTTCTTTTTCTCTCTCTCTCTCTCTCTCACACACACTCACACACACACCCACACAGACACAGAGACACATTGATAGACACGGACAGATACACACACACAGATACACATAGATGAATACATGTGTTTTCTAAATTGTGATAAGCTGCTGCTGTTATCTTTGAAATATGGGAGTTTGTTAAAATGATGAATCATTAAATAACACTAACTGTATTTCACATGCACACACATAGACACACACACACAGAGAGACCCTTTGACACAGACACACACACACACACACACACACCGAGACAGACATACATAGGTAGACCGCCGGTTTTACATGTATTTTCTGAATTGTGATAAGTGCTGCTGCTGTGTTTATCTTTGAAATATCGGAGCTTGTTAAAATGATCAATCATTGAATAACATTATAACTTTATTTCCCCTTTTTAATAAATGCTTTTGTAATTAAAGTATCTGTAGTCTGTGATTATTTGTGCATATGTATGTGATTGCAGCTGGATTATGATTGCCTGTGCTCGAACTTAAAACCCTTCATTGTTTATTATATAATCATTAATACTAAATATTGAGATTATTAATATAACTTAAAACAATATATTCTATTTGTTACAGTCATGCACCATTAAATATAGATATGATGATAGTTGTGGTAGTCAGTGGTAGTCAGTAGTTCTTCTATAATCTAAAGTAACCACAAATCTGTTCGGGAAGAATTGGACTATAACGATTGTCAGAGATGAATACTTCAGGTACTGTAAAAGCCCATGGTCAGTCTCATTATTTTAAGTAAGAAAAACACTCTATTTAACAGGTTGTACCCAGGATGCCAGTGGGGAAGTAATAATACTAAACCTCACACCGTGTGACCCAGCGGAGGGCAGCACCACTGCGGGGCAGGTCGAGCAGGATGAGGTGCGGGTGGGACAGGAGGAGAGCAGCACCACTGAGGGGCAGGTGGAGCAGGTGGAGCAGGATGAGGTGCAGGTGGGACAGGAGGAGACCAGCACCACTGAGGGGCAGGTAGAGCAGGAGGATGCCAGCACCACCGAGGGGCAGGTAGAGCAGGAGAATGCCAGCACCACCGAGGGGCAGGTAGAGCAGGAGGATGCAAGCACCACCGAGAGACAGGTGGAGCAGGAGGATGCCAGCACCACCGAGAGACAGGTGGAGCAGGAGGATGCCAGCACCTCCGAGAGACAGGTGGAGCAGCAGAACACCACCAAAGGGAAAGGTAATCAGGACCGTGTTTGACCCAAGGGTTACATTGCTCAGCTTCCACTGTTTTTTCTCCATAGAGTTATATGTAGATTCCTTACACTAAGCATTACTAGACTTTATTAGCATTACACACTACTGTATGTGTATAGTTTTGTGTTGTTTTTTGTACCAGTGAAGCAAACTCCATTTGAGGCACAGTGACAGAGGATGAATAAACAGAAGGACATTTGCCACAAAACTTCAGTGACAGAAGGTGTTAAACATCATGGTGTGTGTATATCCTTGTGGAGTCAAAGGATGGCAGTGTCCATGTGTAAGAACACTTGGAAAGTTGAAGGCACCTTATGTATTAGTCTATTGGATGCAGTACAATTTGATGAGCACATGCTATCAAGAAATGGGGGATTGTTGCATACAGCACATAAACGAGAAAAATCACAGGGAGTTAATGGATCAGTTCAGTCTTACTACCTGTACTGTGGCATTTGTGAGATGTGATCTGACATTATTTAAAATAATAAGTTAAATCATAATGTGGTATATGATTAATTTGTCTTCTCCAAACCCACAGCTGTCTCCAGAAGGTCAGTCAGGGGCGCAGCTCTGGCTTACCAGAAGAAAAAGTCAGGTATGTAAACATCATATGGTCTTTTAAAAATATTTTTTAATTTATTATATTGGTATACTGACTACTCCATCTATTGCCGTAGCTATTTTTTCTTGTTTTGTTTTTTGAGTGGACATACTATATGACCAGTCTGTAATTTTACATCCTACAGAGGCACCAAAGCATTTGCCTCCAAGGAAAAAGCCACAAAAGAGTAAGTGAAGTTATTCCTGTTTTTAATCTGGGTAGCACAGACAGATCATTTAATGCCTTTACATGCATAGAACAAATCTGACTATGGCCAATCGGGCAAGAAAATGGGTGTTGGCTTATACTGTATGTGTTACCCTTCTTGTGTCAGCTGTGGCTCAGCAGTTTTATGGCCATTCCAGCAAGAGTACCACATTGAAACTGAGAGCCACTCCATGGTACAAGTTCAACTTGGTCTAACTATTCATCAGTGATAAATGTTGTCATCACTTTCCCTCCTTACAAGTTTGGTCACTGCTCATCTCTTCGTATTTATTTTGATCCTAATCTAAAACTATGTGAAATGTGTTTTTGATGTTTACAGATTGCTCCTACCACACCCAGCCACAGGCTTTCCCCATCAGGAGCATGATTAAAGAAAGAGTGAGAAAGGTTAGATAGGCATATAAGAAATGTAGGATTTATAAACGTCCTTATGTGTTTGCAATATATACCATACTTGTCAGCTAGATACTTTGTGTAGGGTCTTTCTGAATTACAGATTAAAAAGCAGTTTGTACTGAAAATGTCATGTTCCGATACTGTAAAAATCAACAATGACCTATTGTATCGATGAAACTCAGTGACTATGACTTTAAAAAATAGACTCATCCTAAGAATAAAATCAATGTCTTTGTTCTTTTAATTCTATTCACAGGGCAAAGCAGAAATGCTGGTGGACTGGGAGCCGTGTCCAGTATGGTATATATTCTGTTGTTTTATTGCTTCATCCCCTGTAGTCCAACAAGGGAGAACAACCACATGAAATACAGATGCGATACAACTGTCAACTTCACAGGCTATCCTACCACTTCTATCATTTATTTCACTTGTCCTCCAGTTAAAACAACTCAGAAATATATGCATTATTCAAAATGGTGGTGGTCCGTTATAGATGGAAAATAAAAACAGTCATAATTAACATTATTGTGACAGCTATAAAAGACACATAAAATGTTGTTAGCTTCATGCATGTTAGCTTTAAGTTTATTGGAAAGACTCAGTAACAGAAACTGTTCCTTCTGTTTTCAGTGGCGAGCAGTGGCCCCAGTCCTGGCAACCAAAGGAATCAATTGAAGACAAACAATAAAATTTACAACTTGAACTCCATTTTTGTTTCTGCATATTTATTATTTATTCCTAGTTTAAATAACACTAACCTCAATATTACAGTTCTTTTCATGTAATTATTGGTGATACAAATTTAAGATTATCTAGTAAGATGATAGGAGCCATTCTTCTGAGTTCTTCAACTCAAAGCCTGCACTTCTTTCCCTCACACGTGCCTCTCTCTGAGGTTTCTACGTTCTTTTTACCCTGTTAAAATGTTTTTTTTTGTAGTTTCTCCTTACTCTTGTTGAGGGTTAAGGACAGAGCATGTCACACCTTGTTAAAGCCCTATGAGAGAAACTGTGATTTGTGAATAAGGGCTATACAAATAAAATGTGATTGATTGACTTATCCTGTGTGAAATTTTTAGTTTTCCATCACACTTCATGATCGTTCGTTTTAAGTGAATTATTGTAGATGTAGCCTAGCAATGAGGGGTAGCATCTAATTTAATATTAAAACGATCCTTATCTGGATTACTATGGTTATTATAACTACTACGTGATGGAGACACGAAACAACTGGGTCAAGTTCTTCATCTGGAGACAGCGCTTTGTCCCGCCCCTCATTGTGAGCATCAGTCCTCTCATTGGAGAAGAGGGAACCCCCGACTGTCGCCCGGAAGTATTTTCCTCAAGGTCGGCCAATCACATGTTAACGCTTTCTTTTAACGGTGTCCTCCACATTTCTTAACATAAAACCATGAACGTTTCCTCGATAAGTAAATACTGCAATAGGTTAATGGTGTGGCCATCAGTTTTAATTTACTTCTCCCTCGATTCTGAGAAATCACTTTTTTTTTTATATAGTTTTGGATCGCAAAACCCTAAATTACCCATGGTCCTCTGCCACCGTTTGCTATGGAGATAAAGCCAGTCCGCTAAACCTTACCAGTTACTAAACCACAAGTTATTCAGATGTTGTGTTTTCACTAAGTCGTCCCCTTCTCTGTGTCAGATACACACTGTTTGGAGTCCTGTGTGAAGTGGATTCATATTAATAATTAATTTGTGTTTCGTCGTTCTATTTTTTTTTTTTCTTTTATAAAGATGTCACATATTTTCAGAAATAAAATAAAATTAAGTGAGCAGCTTCCCATTTCACAATCACAGGCTATAAAAGGCAGTTTGTTTGCGGAGATAGTGGCGTTTAGGTTCAGGTTACGGCCGACCAGCGGCAATTTGAAATGGAATGAAGCCCTTCCACGGCAGACAATGCAAAACAGTAGTCGAACGAGCCCGACATACACACACCGGAAGAACTACAAGTACACCGGCCGACTTCTACGCTTCGTTCTGAGTTTTATGGCGCGTCTAAAGGGAATTGTAGTTTTTAAACATAATAGTATAGTTCCCTTAATCGGAAGTTGTCAGTATTTAACTGTGGGCAGCTCTGGTGGGTTTAGGTGGTGGGAAACATATTGGTGTTATCAGATTTTAAAAACTTAATTGTTAAATAGGTGAAAATCACTTATTGTTCATATTTAACACCCCCTCCAGTTGGTGCCCAAAGGTGACCATATCCACATGACAGCTTAGGTCTAGTGCTTTCTATAACAGCTGTTCCTATGTCTGTAGCCCAATCTGTTGCTGAATGATAAGCCTTCAAGTTGCACCAGGTTTAAATCAATTCAATTCAATTTTATTTGTATAGCCCATATTCACAAATTACAATTCGTCTAATAGGGCTTTAACATGTGTGACATCCTCCGTCCTTAACCCTTAGCAAGAGTGAGGAAAAACTACTGAAAAAACCCTTTTAACAGGGTAAAAATAAGTAGAAACCTCAGAGAGAGCCACGTGTGAGGGATCCCTCTCCCAGGACGGTAGGGTACTAACGGTAGGGTACTAACAGCTCTTTAAGATAAGAAGGTGCTATATTATTAAGGGCCTTGAAAGTTAGGAGGAGAATTTTAAATTCTATTCTAAATTTAACTGGACGCCAGTGTAGCGAAGCTAATACTGGTGTAATGTGCTCTCTTTTCCTGGTTCTTGTCAGGAAACGTGCTGCGGCATTTTGGACAAGCTGTAGAGTCTTTAACGACTTACTGCTGGAGCCTGATAATAATGAATTACAATAGTCCACTCTCGATGTAACAAAGGCGTGGACTAGTTTTTCTGCATCTTTACCAGTTCAAAGGTCAATATTTCATACCAGGAGCCCTGTATTGTCTTCAAACTGCCATGATGTTAATCTGCAAGTTGAGAGCTTTCCAATGATGTATTTGGTTCAGTCCTACGACAAAGTTTTCATTTTCACATTTCATGAAGATGGCTTTGAACAGGCATAGCTTTACAGAACCCTTTGAAAGTGAAATAAGATGACATATTTTATTTTAGATTATATTTGTACTCTATCATTTTTTTCGGATTCCTCATTAAAATTGTTGGACTTGGCCTGTTTTAACCTTATTTTTTAGGATGAAATGCAGGGTCTGTGTTAGGTCTACAGTATTTTAGGATCAGGGTCATATAATAGTAAAGCCCCTTCCTGCCCTATCCATACTTTTACTTTTTATACTTGTAGTACATATTTCTGATAATGCTTGCATAGGGTACCTTTACTTCAGTAAGGTTTGGAATGCAGTACTTTTATATATTGTTGAGTATTTCCACTGTGGCATTAGGACTTTTACTTAAGCAAGCCACAGGATCTGAATACTTCTTCCACCACTGGTTATGGTTAAGGCTACTTTTCTACACAGATGTACAGAAAATACAGTGCATAAAGCAAAACCAACTAAACAACACACTTGTACTTGTGACTGCCCTACCCGTAAGACTGCTCACACAAACAATAGAGTGGCATCTGTCACTATATGTGTGTTCCTGTGCATTTGCATGTGTGTTCGGACAGGTGCCAACTGGATGGGATAAATGCAGAGAAATAATTTTGTGTGTAAAAACATGATTAATAAAGTTTTAACTTAAGTTACCTCCCAGGCCTAGTCACCCCCACTGGTTACCCTAAAAATGTCAAAATACATTAAGTAAATGTACCCATGTCCATGCACATAGAAACCTGTATGTTTACTACTATAGCCTATTCTGTGGACTCACCTAACACTAAACGTGTTGATGTCCGTTTAATAGCTTATTCAGAAGGCTTCATAAAATGAAGATTATTCATATTCCATCATCATTTAAGTGTTTAACCTGCCCTAAAATCTAACAATGTTACAGTTTATGATGGCTAAAACCTAGCAATACCTACAGTGACCCAGATGATAATAGTAAGACATAAGTGCTACCCCAAATTATTTAATTTAATTACAATAATTACTAAGTTCCACATATATATATTTATGTTTGTTTCTCTTTCTTTGTATGTATGGAAATGTGAGAAAAATAAATACTCATCTTTGGCAATATTTTATTTATCTTTCATGGATACACAAGTGAAACATAACATATATTTGTCAAATAAGCCACAAGGCTGTATTTATTCATAACACTGGACTATAGGCTAGGCTAACTTCAAAAGCACTGACAACAAACCATGGAATCATGTATAACAAAAACATGTACACATACTATTTTTGAACAATCGTGCCTTTTCTATCAATCAGGTTTAGTCTAAGTCTCTTATCAAAATGCCAATGCCATCAGTTTATGTCCAGACCCAATATGTGGAAATACAGAAAAACAAAAAAGCAGAAATTTTATATCAGAAGTTGAACTGTTTTAAAATCAAGGTGTGTGAAGCATTTATATATACACATACAAAAATAATCATTCAATAGTAACAGGTCTAGGTTTGTGAATGACTTCAATCCTCTTCATCTTCACTGGTGTCTGGAATGCTACGGTCACTTCGTTCTTCCTCTTCAACATGGGGGAGGACAGAGGCCTCAGGACCTAAAGCAGTCTTGTACTGTTGGAGGACCACCTCAAACTTGTCCAACACCTCTGAAAGTCTCTTTCGTAAGAGACAGCAAAGCCCTTCACTTCCTGTGTCTTCATTTGAAAATACACAAGAGATTACATTAGAGACACAGTACATCATGAGATGGTAGCAGAAAGGCCTCTCCCATTCAAATCTACAGCGAGAGGTTACTTTGACTATTTTGCTGCAAGTCCTGCTCTATATTAAAAGTGTCCTAAGATAACTTCTGTTACTTTTGGCACTATATAAGTAAATTAAATTGAATTGAACTGAATATCTCTCCAGCAAGCACCTATAATTGCCATCTTGTTATGCACAAGCCAGTTTTTCTACTTACCATCCTCAGCCACTTTGTTTCTGAGAACCACTGCCAGGTTCTGCAACCATGTGCAGTGTTGTGCCATCTCCAACACCAAAACATTCTTTTCCTCTTGCAGTCGCATGGTCAACATCACTTGGTCATGCAGCTGCTTCTTGATTGTGATGTTTGCTAAAAACACAAAAACAGTTACATGCATACATTGGAGAGTCTTGTCTAATAGCATTACAAATAGTATTATTAAATGTTGTTATATTCATATGTAGCGTTTAAAACTGACATACCGCTGCCAGGAACCTCCCATGGCCATATTGGGGACACAGTGCTCTCTCCAGTCAGGGAATGCTCCACCATGGCTGCATCAATTGTGGCAGAGGCTTGCACAAGAAGATTGTAGTTTTGAATCTCCTGAAAAAGGGCCTTTTTCTCTTCTGCCATCTTCCTTCGAAGGCCATGGCGAATTTTGCTGCTGTCTAGAAAGTCATGAAAAGAAGACAGAGGTTTGTGACAGAACTGTTCAACATCAACAAAAATGCACTGCACACAGTTGGTCACTTATAGAACAGAATTTAACAATAATAATAGTAATACTTTACTAAATTAGCTTAACAGCAACTAGTTTACGTACTTTCTGTATTTGTTGGTGAAGTGTTAACAGAATTCTTAAATACAACAATTAGATTTCCTCAACCCGTTATATAATATAGGCATACCATTCTGACGGTAGAGGGTTTGCTTCCGCTGCCTCACACTAAGGTAAAGGCCCCCAATGGACTGCTGAAGGCCTGTGTGTGTGGTGTCTGCAGTGGGATCAGATTTCTGTAGTGTCTCTGTAGAAATAAGACCGATAGAAAATAACCCAACACACAGTTTCAATGTTTGAATTGGTCTGATATATCAAACCCCTTTAACCCAACCTGATTGTATAACTTGGTATGTACGCTTCCTTTAGGGAAACTTGAAGTTACGATAAACACGACACGAATATACATAACATCTAATAGTGACATGTTGTTGGCTGGTGGCAGGTGATGTCACCATCTGTTTTAATCAATACATTTCATCCATAGAATTCAGTCAGTCAAAATATTAGAAAGGGATATATATTGTTTTCTGTTATTTGGTCATGCTTACCATCAGCTGCCCATTCCTTCACACCTGAGGTCCACTGTGACACTGTCTCATCTGAGCACTGTAGCTGTGTTTGCAGTTCAGCTAGCCTTGCAGTCTCATCAATGAGTCTCTGACAGGTCTGAAAAAGTGTTTGTATGACTGACAACAGGCCAAGTGTACATAAAACTATTAAAGGGAGACACATGAGACTTACCTTCACATATCTTGTGGAAAGGGCCTGATGTAGAGCGCCATTTTTCTTGTGGTTCCACCCCACTGCATGCAATGTAAGCATGTCCACCCGTGCTGTTGAAAGCAAATAATGAGGTTATGATATATACAATATAAGAAGGTATGCAAGGATATGGAAGACTCTAATCACCTGCTTTAGACATGTATTTTGTTGTGAGGGTGCAACGGGACAGATAGCTGTTGACCTGCTCCACCTCCTCACCGGCAGTTGTCCCTGCCCCTTCCTGGTTCCTACCACTCCATTTAATCTGTTAGCAAAGGATAGGTGCAATAGTCAAGCAAAAAGACAGCAATTTTATATCATTAATGTGGCTGTGAGCATTAGAAATGCACATATGATCCCAAAAAAGCATGCATAACACTGAGGAAGGGTTTCATCTTGGTCAGCTCCTGGAGAGCAGGAAGGACACTGGCAGCTTTCTCCAGATATGGCCAGTATTTGCAGGCCACATCCATGGCAAAGAACTGTGCCTTGGCTGGCATGAGCTCCTTCTGAAGAAACAGGGGGTAACCAAATATCTCACCCCTGTACATATTGAGCGCCTTCAGAAGGAATCCATGGTGACACACAGCCACTTCCATCCCCTCTTCATCGAGTTTGGAAGTCCTCCTTGAAGTCTTCCTTGCTGCTGTCCACTGTGAGATCCCACATGTGCCTCTTCCCTGTGTCTATGACAAGATACGCATAACAAATCATATTAAATTAAAGCAATGGTGTCATACAATATATGCAAGTTGCAGTGGGAAGGATATCAGGGTAGGACAAACAGTAGGTGTTTGTTTTATTAAATAGTTTTGTCAAATTGTGATAAGAACTTGCATTTTTCACTGATCTCCGCACGGTGTCCACAAATTCAGACACTGCACCGTCTTTAGCCACTAAAGCCCCTCAAAAAAACCCGGGTCAGCAGAGCTGAGGAAGACAAAAAATAGGAAATCAATCCATGAAATTACAAAAAGTATACAGATAAATCAATAAAATCACTGGAAGAAAGAGCACCTTCCACTTCGGCGAAAGCGATATAGCTTCCTGTTCCCATCTGCCGCAACAGCCAGCATTTCTGTTGTGCATGCTGGGCAGGTGAAAGGTTTACCACAGCAGAGCTGCTCTTCCTCAAATGAAGCATATGAAAACTCCAAGAAGCTACGCTGCAGTGCATCGCCACTGATATGTCCAGACTGGACGACATAGAATTAAATGGTTATTTTGGGGATTTTGTTTGCTTATGGAGAAGACATGTATTAACATAGTGAAAAACAATTACTTACTCTTCCGCCACACTTTGTGCGATGCTCCAGCAGCTTAGCAAAAGCCTGTCTGGAGAATCCTGGAGCGATAACCTTGAGTTCCTGAAAGGAGCTAAGGAGGTCCAACGTGTACAGTGTTGCTGTGTTGACAGTTGCCGGCCAATATCCACTCTTAAGGAGGTCTTTTAAGTCGGGGGTCCACTGCTGCTGACACGATGCACACACATATAATGGCTGGTGCAAGTCATAACGCCCTTGAAGCAATTAAAACAAAAAAAATAATATTATTATTACGCATTTTACTAGAGTCACACTGCATTCCAGTTGAAATCTCCATCTTTTGACCTCCATTCCAGTTGCATGCAGCCAAAATGACAAAAATGTCTGTTTATGTTTCGGATTAATAACAATAACGTGCTATACCATGAGTTTGACACTACTGCAATTGTAAACACAGTGCCACAGTACAGAAATGTCAACACAAATCAAATTTACAACAGAAAAAAAAAAGGTATCTTGTTTTTTACCATTGATGGTGATTAAAATCACTGGTTTGCCTGGAGACACAGTGAAGTTTGTGCCTTCACACGAGCAGCTTTGCACCTTGACAGTTGGCAAAATGCATGCTGGCAAAAATAAAGAAAAACACTCATGTACATGATCTTTTCCTGGCTGCAGACACAAGTGAACAGCAAAATCAAAGCTTTTATGAGAACACACCTTGCTTATGGGTGCAATATCCACCCTCCCCTCTCATGATGCATGTGGTTGGAGGAATGGCTTTAAAAAACCCATCAATCGCAGCTTCCCTGTTGTGGAGCGGTTGTTTTTTGTGATGCAGTACATCACAGTCCCCACAGAACCACTCCTCAGGTAGACATTCTCTGCACCTAGGGAGGAAATTCAAAATTATGTTTATGTAATGATTAGCATTTTCAGGTGAATAACTCATAAAGTACTATACATTCCACTAAAGATATTCTGAATTAAGTTTGATACAAGGTTTATCAATTTTATTGCGTGGTAGCATGGTGACAGTGTTCCGCACTGTCATCTCACAGACCCATGGTCTAAGATTAACTTTTCATATTCCTTTAGGTGTCTTCTTGGTATCCATCTTTTCTCTTACATGCATGTTAGCTAACAATACATAGCAGGGCACCAAGCATTAATTCTCAACAAGCCAACCCTGGCTAAATAGATTAATAATAAGTTTGATATTATATAAATGAGATCCAACCTGATAACAGCAGGCTCGTGGCAGAGGCCACACAAGGGTTGACCAACAGCCTCTTTATCAATAAGGCATGTTAGGTGGTACGGTCTTACTTCTTTCCAGCGCTCTGAGGCTTTCTGCTGCCGGAAAGACCACGATGACGCAGAGTGTCTTTGAGGGTCAGCAGACGGACATGAGGCTAAAAAAGTACGGAGCATCTCCATAGTTTTTTCTGTAAAGAAAATAGGAACTTGAGCTATGAACAATGATCTACATGAGAACCATTAAAAGCCAACTGATCAATATGTTAAATAAATGCATCATTTTATGGTTCAATATGGAACTGACCCAAATTGTAATCTATTAATCCATGCATGGTACCATCTGTTGTGATTTTTCTGTATCATTGATAACTGTAATTAGACATTTAATTTAGATTTAAACTTAAATTGATCACTGTGACTTACCAAACTTCTCTTGAGGATTTAGTTGTGCTGAGGGTTCAGTACATGGAACCTCCACACTGGATGACGGGGGGCACCCAGCTGGGCATGTGAATGTAAAACAGTGCATAGAATAACAAGAACAGGTTAGATTATCACTGCATTCATATTTCTTTCAACCTACATAATGATTAACAATTTATAAAAAACAGATATAATATGTTAAGAACTTGGTAATGTGATTTGACTGTAATGCCACTGCACAATGTTATTATACTTTCAATATCTTGTAGATGGGAATATTTTAAACTCTCAACAATAAGTTCTGATTTGATTTAGTCTACCATTTATTTAATTCATACAAATAAAAATAAAAATAAATACAAATTCAGATATCAACCTGAGGCTGAGGCTCGATGTCGCCCTCCACGCCTCCCCCTGGGCTTGCCTCGTCCTGCCCTTTTAGAGGTCTGTGGAGGGTCTCCTTTAGGCTGTGCTCTTTTCCGCTCCTCAGATGCTCTCTGTGTAAGAGTGATAAAGTTAAAGATACTGAAACCAAAGGAGAGGTGACAAATGAAAGAAAACCCCAACATAGTGTGTTACTGAGAAATTGAATAGCTTCAATGCAAAAATGCTTTGACTGTACAGGGCCAAACAAAATTATATAAAGATATTCCCTTTTTGTGTTTTAATGATTGTGATGGACAGGGTGTTTAGATGTGGTGATTGTGAAGGCCATAGCATATTATTCATAATTTACAATCAAACCATTCAGTGAGCCCTTGTGCCCTGGGAACTGTCACCCATCAGTTGAACTACACAATAAATGAGATATAAAAAATACTTACCCGGGCTTCAGCTAAAGCCTGGTCAAAAGCAATTTCAGTAGCTATGAGTCTCCCATCTTTGAAGTGGGGACTATTTCGGTCAATGGTATGTCTGTAAGACATTGTAACACAGACAGATACCGTCAGAGAGACAGACAGACAAGTAATACAAATATACAAACTGATTCTGTATAGGAGACAGAGACAGACAGGGCTAGACAGACAAACAGGTTGAGAGATAGACAGTGGTAAAGATAAAGAGATTGGCTCTTAAAAGTTGTTTTTTTTGTGGTGTGGGTGTAGGATGACTTCTCTGTTGGTTGGATGTATCTGCAGAGAGAACAAAGAAAGTTAATGTAGTAACCAAATACAAAAAAAATCCATTCATATAATTCAAAATAAATGTAAACATCTCAAAACATTTTCAGTGGCTATAATAATAGGCATTTAGCATATTGTTATTGTTATATTATTCTTTTGTAATCCGAAAATGTAATCTTGATTAACCTACATGTAATTGTTTACTACACAGTTGTGCCTATATTAATATTGATAGGTTTAAAATGTGTATCCGAATGAAGGAATTGTAGTTTTCCGTGGCGTCTTCAGTAATTACAGTAAGAGACTGGCAACTGTACCACAGTCACATTCTACTATTTAAAAAGGTTGATGTTTTTTTTTTATCGATTCTACCTTTCAGCTGATGGAAATGAAGCATTGCGCTAGCTTATGTTGATCGTAAGTTAGCTAGCAAACCTATTTTCACCGTGAAAAATAAAATTTATGTTGCTGACAAAGTCCAAACTATCGACCAGGCTTTGGCTCATTGGCCTTATGTATAAACTAAGCATGTCAAGGCAACGAACGGCATCATTAATGACATTTCAGGCACACAGGCAGCAGGAACCCAACTTACCCGATGAGCCGATCTCCGCCGGAAACGCGCCGTCGCCTGCAGGTGATGCTGCGCGCGTCGTATAATAATTTTACAGTAAAATATAGCTTATCCTGATATAAAAGCTTTACTTTCTAACTGTGCTGACTTAAGAAGGTGCAAATAAAACGTACAAATGATGTTCACTGAATATTGGCTTACATAGTTGGGCCAGTTCAGCCAATCAGAAGGCTTCAAATTCTGTTTCCTGTGCTGTTTGTTGCAGGCAGATTTTGAATTGTACACTTCTTTGCATTTCAATATAACTGCTACAGGGCAGTATTTCGCCACTGACGATAACCACCCAGCGGCAAAAGAAAACGTTATACTAAAAGCTGGCGTCGTCACCATAGCAACGGTCGCTGAGACTCATGGGAACAGTAGTGTAAATTGCCGCAACAATCCAATGAAATTACGATTTTTCTCGGAAAAGAAGCAGAAATATTCCTTCGCGATGGCCACCACACAACTCTGCAGTATCGTCAATGATCAGGAGTATACTTTTATTTTATTTTGACCCGAAAGAATCACCACGAACAACGCTCATGTGCCGCCTACGCATGAAAACATCGCGCTTCCGTGACATATTCATTACAGAAAGACAATATATGGGACATTAAAATCACATAAATGCGATCATCAAAACCAAACCTCAGAGCTGTAAACTACGCGGCGCAAGCATGAGAAATGCGGAAACGCTCAGACCACAGCTGTACGTGTCACCAGCAGGAAAGATGCTTCCCATAGAAATGCATTCATTTTAAAGTCGTGATGAGCAGCACGACTTTGTCAGGGAGATCGTGGCAGGGAGCACGAATCTGATACATTATTTTCGTGACAGTTTCACAAAATGCCGTGAGACCGTGTTGCATTATGCCTGCGCGCACATCGGCGCACATCATCATACAGCGCACATCATCTTGCTGCGCACATCATCTTGCTGCGCACATCATCCTGGGGCGCACATCGGCGGACATTGTCCTGCGGCGGACATCATCCTGCAGCGCACATCATCCTACAGCGCACTTCATCCTGTGGCGCACATCATCCTACAGCACACATCATCCTAGAGTGCACATCTTCTTGTGGCGCACATCATACTGGGGAGCACATCGGCGCACATCATCACCGCACATGATGTGTGGCGCACATCATCCTGTTCGCACCTCATCCTGCTGCGCAAATCATCATTACCTCACATCATCGGCGCACATCATCCTGGCGCACATCATCACGCCACACATCATCCTGCGGCGCATGACATCACCTCACATCATCGGCGCACTTCATCCTGCGGTGCACATCATCACGGCGCATATCATCATCACCACATATCATCCTGCTGCGCACATCATCCTACAGCGCACTTCATCCTGCAGCGCACATAATCATGCCTGCGCACATCATCCTGCGGCGGACATCATCGTACACGATGAGGTGCGCGGCAGGATGAAGTGCGCCGCAGGATAATGTGGCGCACATCATGGTGCAGCGCACCATGATGAGCGCCATATAACAGCCTTTTGATAAAATTTGATATTCTAACATTTAACAATACAGGACAAATTCGATTAATGTATGTGGGTCTAGATAAAGCATTAAAGTCATGAAGTTATTTTGAGAAGTGATGGCCTATTTCAATGTCAAGAAAAAAAAAAAGAATCAAAAGAAGAATACGGAAGCGTATTGCATTCACTTGAATTTTTCATTTTTTGGGGCATTTGTCTCGGAATTTCTGAGATAATTATCCCAGAAAAACAGAATAATTTTTTTGTGAAGTGAATGTAATATGCTTCTGTAGAAGAAAGCTTATTTTAAGTTCTAAACATATTTAGGGTGTTTTTTCTCACTTTCTGTACGTCTTTTAGCGACCATTACATTATGCAAATTAGGCGATGTCTAGTGACTTTTAGGACAGCCAATAGCTACTTTCCTTGCTGAGGAGTTGGCAACACTGCACTCGCCAATGAAAGCAGCTGAGGCTCAGAGAATAAGAGCTGAGTTGGTGAAAGTTTGATTCCCAGGATTTACATACGGATCTCGATACGGAGCACAGGGCCGTTTCCGAGGCTGCCTCTTCACAACATGGGTCCGACCAACGTCATCCACAAGTTCTCCGCCGAAGCGGGTAAATACATGCAGCTCTCCGGGCGTTAGCACTTAGCTGTTAGCTCCTATCTCACTGAGTCCAATGTAAACTCAGACAATCTCCGGCTGCCCACTTGCTACACTGGTAAGACTGGTAAGACACCTGGTACCTTTCTTCACATCAACTGTAATTATCATACACAATCGTTTAAAAAATTGCCTAAAAAAAAAAACCATCCAATTTATAACATTCGTAGTTGAAGCTAGGACAATGTATTTATTGATGTTCACCAAACTTGGTGGGTTTATTTCCTGGGCAGATATTTCCAGTTAAAAGGACAATCATAATGATAATGTTGATCAGAAAAATGTTCTCCATTATATGATAAGTGATGTTATGAAGTGAAAAAAGGAAATAAATAGCCTATAGGGCTATAGACACGACGTAAAGTTTATATAGATCCAAGAATCTTTTAAGATTGTATGCCAGGAACGATTTCATCATGACATCCCTGTTAGGTCAGAAAATGATGTCATAGTCTAATAATGCATTAACCTTGGCAACTAATATGGTTTACTTAATTCTTGCAACAGTTGCTTCATATTTATATTAACCAGTCATATGACATTATGATTATGAAATGATGTTATTACACTACATAAAAGTTAGCATTGATTGACTGGGCTATTGTCACGGCCCGGCTCTTGGCCATAACAAATACGGAGACACACCAAGGTTTAAACTGAAAACTAACCATAATTTATTGACAGACAGAAAGTTTAACCAAACATAATGGGTCTGGAGAGGGAGCCAGCCATGGGCAGACTGGTGAGCCTTTTATCTGGCACCCTCTGATTGGTGTTGATTGGGCAGCTCCGCCCATCTGGAACCACCTGAGAGGAGAGACCTGGGGAGGAGCAGAGCAGGTTACCTATAACAGTCAGAGGGCCGTCACACCCCCCCCCCCCCCCCATAGGAAAAGGGTTCAAATGGAACTCTAGTAATCATAGTAACGTTTAATATATCTAATAAAAAATGGATTGACTAACTAAAAAATAAAAAAAACTGTTGCCCAGTTCCTACGCGTCTGCATCCAGCCACTCCTCCAACTTCAGCAGCAGGATCCTGCGAGCGATTTTAGTGGAGAGTAAGAAAGGAGGAAGATAACATGTACAGCACTTTCAACATTAGGCTATTTTAGCAGGGTGCTCGGGACAACGAATCTGCCACTACATTGTCCTTCCCTTTAATGTGACGTATGTCTAAAGTATATCCCTGCAAAAATAAAGACCAGCGCACGAGTCTTTGATTCGGACACTTTAGCGAATTAAGGAAAGTCAAGGGGTTATGATCTGTATACACAATCAAAGGAGAAAGGCCAGACATAATGTACACCTCAAAATGAACTAAAGCCCAGACCAAGGCGAGAGCCTCCTTTTCAATGACGGAGTAGTTCAGCTGGTGCGTATTCAATTTCTTTGAAAAGAAACTAACTGGTTTCTCTATGCCAAGCTCATCGGCCTGGAGGAGGACAGCCCCTGCGCCCACCTGACTAGCGTCTACCTGGAGCTTAAAAAGCTCATCCATACGAGGAGCTGCCAACACCGGAGCAGCACAGAGAAGGGACTTCACATTTTCAAAAGCCTGCTGACAGACATCACCCCAAAGGTATTTAGCATCACCTCTCAACAAATTAGTGAGAGGGGTAACGACAGTGGAAAAATTCCTACAGAAACTGCGGTAATAACCCACAAGGCCCAAAAATCGCTGCAGCTCTTTTTTGGTTGTGGGTCTTTGGTACATGTCTATAGCCTCTACTTTGGCACGCAACAGCGACACTGTACCATGTCCGACCAGTCGTCCGAGGTAGGTCACCGACGCCTTTGCAAACTCGCATTTCGCTAGATTGACTGTGAGGCACGCGTCAGCCAATCGGCCGAATAAAGCATCGATACGCTGTAAGTGAGTTTCCCAGTTGTCAGAGTAGATGACAACATCATCTAAATACACTGCACAGCCCTCCAGGTCACTCCAGGTTTTGGAACCGTCAAACATGGAGACGCCCAGCTGGACGATGACGGAACTGCAATGTTATTTTCGAGCATATATTTTATTTCCGAATCCATCTGCTTACGTTTTTCAGGATTCACCCTATAAAAACGTTGACGAATGGGCCTTGCATCACCTACATCAATATCATGTTCGATTAAAGTTGTACGTGAAGGAGTATCACCAAAAAGAGATGGATAATTATGGATGAGGGTTATAAGCTGAGTGCGTTCAACCTCCCCCAAATGGCGCAACGAGCTGTCAAGGTTAACAAGTGATTCCGAATTTTTCAACCTACCATTTAACAGGGATTGGTCAGGAGTGGACAACCCATCCTCCTCAAGCTCTGCCACCGCATGAGGGATGGAGTCCACAAGGACTGTATTAGCCAAACACGCCGGACGGGGGCATACTGGAGAGGACACACGATCGTAATAATTCTTCAGTAGGTTAATATGACAGAGTTGGTTAGGTTTCCTACACAAAGGCGTGGCAATCAAATAGTTTTGGTCTGAAACTTTCTTTACAACTGTATGTGGACCAGTAAATTTAGCCTGAAAGGGGGAACCGACCAAAGGCAGCAGAGCGAGGACTTGATCACCCGGGGAAAACGTGCGTTGCTCAGATCGACGGTCATAAAGACGCTTCATTTTATGTTGGGCGCCTGCAAGTTTCTCTTTTGCTAGCTCTCCAGCAGCATATAGCCTATTCCTGAATCCATTTACATAATGCAGCAAGTTTTAGGTGGCTCAGAATTCTTCCAATCGTCCTGCAAGACTGCCAAAGGGCCACGCACTGTGTGTCCAAACACCAGATCATTTGGGCTAAAGCCTGTACTTTCCTGACTTACTTCCCTAGCCCCCAGCATCAACCACGGTAACCCCTCTTCCCAGTCTCCGTCCAACTGAGTACAGTACGCACAGAGTAAAGACTTCAACGTGGCGTGGAACCTCTCAAGAGCTCCCTGACTCTGCGCGTGTTAGGCTGACGCCTTGTTATGTTTCACCCGGAGTTGTTTCAAAACCTGTGCAAACAGATGAGAGGAAAGTTAGAACCTTGGTCTGATTGAATGACTTTGGGGATTCCAAATATGGAGATGAACTGAGTCAGGGCACGCACTACCGACTTAGTAGTGATGGTGCGTAATGGGTATGCTGCCCGATACCTAGTGCTCTGACACATCACTGTCAACAGATAGATTGCACCCGAACGCGGTAGGGGACCAACACAGTCAATAATGAGATGCTCAAACGGTTGACCAATTGCCATAATTGGGCAGAGAGGAACAGGCTTTATGCTCTGATTCGGTTTTCCGGTCAACTGACACGTATGGCAAGTTTTAATATATGAAGCCACATCCCTCTATAGACGAGGCCAAAAAAAATAACGCAAAATGCGATCATATGTTTTACGGACACCCATGTGTCCACACTCGTCATGTGACACTTGCAAAACCACACTATGAAATTTGGAAGGCACGACAATCTGGTAAATAGGATCTCCAACAAAATCAGGACCATGTGGCACCCACTTTCTCACAAGAACCTCATCATGAACGAAGTATGCCTGTGCACTGTCCCTCGCACCAGCAGCAGGGAGAGCCCTCTCAAACAGAGGCTTCAGAGAAGGGTCCACCTGCTGCTCTCTCACCAGGTCACCTTGAGAGACAGACAAAGGAAAATCAGACAAGGATAACCTGACAGTTTCTGGGTCATCATCCACTTTTTTAACATCGTTTGCACGGCGCATCGCACGGGTGGCTGCACAAGCAGTGAACACCTCGGGAAACTCCCTTTCGCTATCATCAGGCCTGCTTTTAACCAGCGGTACTGACGCTACCACAACAGATGGCACATCAGCCCAAACACGCGCACCAACCAAACCATTACCCAATATCATTGTGACTCCTTCAATTGGTAACGCTGGCCGAACTCCCACCTGCGCTTCACCCTGGAACAAATCAGAAAAGAGCCTTATCTTGTGTAAGGGAACATTCAAAACGTTCATGCCCATTCCAAGGACTGGAATGAAGTCACCAGTATCAGAGTTTTCTGAAAACGGCAGAACTGACGCTACAATGAACGTGTCAAATGCACCAGTATCACGCAAAATTTTCACAGGAACCCTGTTGTCACCTTCCAACAGAGACACAAACCCTTCCGTTACGAAGGGCAGATAAGAATCAAAACCTGGGGAGGGCTGAGTTTTGGGTGATGGTTCAGATTCTGGGGTGACATAACCGACCCGTTTCACCACAGGGGCAGCCAGACCGGCCCCTTGCGGTTCCGAACCGTTCTGGGCACCACTCAATCCACTTCTTGGCCTGAGTGCATAACACTCAGACTTCCAATGTCCCTTTTTACGACAATAGTTACAAACTTTGTCAACCTCCCGTGCACTATGATCACTCCTGTATACTGACCCGACGACTCTACCTAGACCAGCAGCAGGCTGCATATCAAACAAAGGGATATTTCTCCTGAACCCAGAGTCAGCAACATAAGGGCCAGGCTCTCCAAACGTACCCTTGTGCGTCAAGGTGTAGTCGTCTGCTAGCGCAGCAGCTTCAGCAACTGTTGTAACTTCCTTTTCACTGACGTAAGTAGCAATCGGTTGTGGAACTGCAGTCTTAAACTGCTCAAGCAATATCAGGTCGCACAAACTTTCAAAGTTGTCAACCTCTGACGCAGCGCACCAGCGATTAAAGTGCAACACCAAATCACGTGCAAATTCTAAATGTGACTGCGTCTTCCCTCTTCTCCAATTTCTGAAGTGCTGACGGTATGCCTCTGGCACCAACTCGTATACCTTCAGCACAGCAGCCTTAACTTTGGTATAACTTTGGCTATCAGTGTTACTCAGTGCTGCGTATGCCTCCTGAGCCTTTCCTGTGAAAGCACACTGCAACATCAACGTTCGCTCAGTGACGGCCCAACCCCGTGTATCCGCAATACGCTCGAAAAAAGAAAAAAATGTGTCCGGGTCTCTTTCATTAAATTTGGGCAAAAGGCTCAGGTTACGAATAATATCAAAAGGACGCGACGACGCACCACCAGACTCAATTGAACCATGCCCATCAAACACGGAATCACCAGAGAGTTTACCCGCACTAACCAAATCCAGCTTTCGTCGTTGCAACTCCATTTCACCTAGTTGATTTTCCATTTTAATTTTTTTGAGTGCCAATTCCTTATCTATTTTCATTCTTTCATGTTCCAATTGTATCAACATCAGCTCTTTTTGTTGGTCAAATGTCAGGGTTTCCCCCAGCACTATCTTGTTAAGGCGGCCGCCTTAACAAGACTAGGGCCCCGCCTTGACTACCAATGTACTGAAAAAAATATTGGTGATTGGTCCGCTAACGCCAGCATTTCGGAATGGAAACTTCCTGTTCCATTCCCTACATCACAATAAACCAAAATCACAACTACGACTCTATAATTCGTGTGACAAGTGTGTTAAGCCAGCAGCGTTGTCCGGCTGACGGTGGCTGGTTAGAGCACTTACGGCACGTGTGTACGGTCACATACTGTTATAACGAACTTTCATAACGTGGCTAGCGGGCTAACCACCATGCTAACTGCGGTGGGAACAGCGCAAAAACCCGCTGACTTTAATCCCACGGCTCATGACACTCTCAAACACCGTCAGGTTAGAAGCAAACACTTTAGATCGATACTAACTAACGGTAGTAGTTAGTATCGGGTGTCCCTGCTGACTGTGTGTGGAAGCTGGGGGGAAGCTAGCTGCCTCCGTGTAGCTTCAAGCTGTTGCAGCTGTTGAATTAGCAACGCAGTTTGGAAACAAGACCGGGGAACCGCTGCGTTAAGACACGATAACATAAGCATTATGACCCGCTGGGTGTCACTTTATTCAGCAAAAACTGTCGCGTCATCAACATCCTTTTTCTGTTAGCTGCCATCGTTCACTGTGTGTGAGGAGCCGGGAGGACGTAAATAAACCAGCGTGGACTTCTTCTATATACCTCATGAGGTAGGCTTCTCTAAGCTCGACTTCAGTTGCGCCATCTACTGTTCTGGCGGTGAATTGTTTTCACAACAAAAAGGCTCGTAGAACTATAAATCAAAAAGGGTCCGTCCGCTCCGTCCGTCCGTCAGTCCGCAACGGACTCGGAGTAGCATACATTGGCCTTAAGCTGCGTAAATGTCTAGTAATATCTCGATTTTAATTGGTCCATGAATGATATGTAACGTAAAGGCTTATGTGGCATACCATTTACGTAAAAAAGGCACAAAGAATGATGCTTATTTGCGTACATGTTAAATCATACAGAATCAGGTGCGCATGCGCGAAAACTTTTTTTTTCTTGCCGTCCACAATGAATAGGCGGTTAATTTGAACGGAATCCGACATCACAAACTGTCATCTTCAGAGGCAGCTTGATTTTTCTTAAAAACCGGCTTAAACCCTATTTTGTAGTGTCTGCATGTTTTCCACAACATTTGTACCTACTGTTGTTTATTTATATTGAAATAAACAGTTGTTTATTTCATTCATGCGTACTGGCATCTTTGAGCAAAATACCCCCAAAAATTTTCGCCGCGCCGCTACGCGCCGCGCCAACAGCACCGCCACCTGCTTACCGCCTTGACTGACAGATTTACTGGGGGAAACACTGAATGTTAACCCAGGGACTATCGACACAAGCGGAGGTAGCCCCTTTGCAACACTGGGAGAGACAACCTGTGCGCACCTTTGCAAAATGTCATCTTTCTCCAGATTTGCTATGAGACATTCCTTAACCTCCTGTTTTTTCTTTCCAGTTATTGCAACGCCATAATGTTCAGAGATTTGTAATAATTGAGCCTTTGTAAATCGTTCCAATAACTCCTCAGATGGAGCATCAAAAAATGTTTCTATGCCAGCCATGACTGCAGAATGCCTACGGACCCAAGAGCGCAGACCAAGACTCTCCGCTGCTCACCAGAGGCACTTAACCAGCTCGTAGACGGTGCGTTCCCTCTAACTACCTACACAAAAATCTTATTAAGCTCAACCCTAGTCTTCATGTGGCTACTGGCAGCGGGTACTTACGCACTGAAGCCCATGGATCGGGAAAGAAGACCAGCACGCTGGCGCCTCCCCCCAAGCACATGGATGTGCCCCCGAGACAACTGCTGCTAACCGCGGTCACCACAACACTACTGGAAGCGCTCAGCAACACCCAAAGGGATGAAGCCGTAACCTTACAGGGAAGCCCCGCAATCTTAATTGCACAACGGTGAGTCCTAGTACAGCGTCTTGCTCCAGGCTACCTATCAAGCAAAAATGAAAACTACCTGAATAGTGCAAAAAACAAATGCTCCCCCTCTCTCGTCCAGACCCCGAGCAGAAAACAACGTAGACCAAGTTTAATTTAATCAATAATATTTAAACTTAACAAACCTCAGCGTGTCTCCCCAATGCCAATCAAGGCTTTACCACAACACACAGCGGTGCACTTTCCTATAGCCTCTTGGCCACCCGAATCAATTCATTTAACAACAAGAACAACAAGTGACTACTCCTTTCCTTCAACAAAGGAACGTCACAGGAGGTACACCTAAGTAATCAAGTGTGCCCCTACCAATCAAGGCACCTGGGAGCCACACAATCAACAAAAACCAAAATCAATCGATTTGAGTTCAACAAAAAACTTCCAGTACCTGATTCAACCGGACGAGCCCCCAATTTGTCACGGCCCGGCTCTTGGCCATAACAAATACGGAGACACACCAAGGTTTAAACTGAAAACTAACCATAATTTATTGACAGACAGAAAGTTTAACCAAACATAATGGGTCTGGAGAGGGAGCCAGCCATGGGCAGACTGGTGAGCCTTTTATCTGGCACCCTCTGATTGGTGTTGATTGGGCAGCTCCGCCCATCTGGAACCACCGGAGAGGAGAGACCTTGGGAGGAGCAGAGCAGGTTACCTATAAAGCCTGAAACATGCTTCTGCGTTTTCACGGGCCCGTAAGCGCAAGAGCCCTTCCGTGTCCCTTACGTGCTTATGTATCCCTCCTTACGTGCTGACGGGTGTCGACCCCCTTTTCTAAAATTTACGGCAAAGCTCCGCAAGCTCACTCAGCCCGCAAGGCTGTGATTGGTCTGCTCTACATCCCTTCTGGGGCTGCATTTCCGGTTTCATGCGCCATAACACCGGCAGAAATCACGGAAGATTTAGAAGAACGAATATGGACCAAATAGAAGAGCACTTGGCAGAAGATATCCGATAGTATGATCACTTGTATAACCTGTCACTGACTGGCGGATTTGTCCGCCAGAAAAAGGCTACGAGGAGCCGCAGTGGCTATGTAAATTAACAATCGACGAAGAAGAAAGAAGGCGTCTCTAAGGTCGTCTCCACAAAAAGCATTACTCCGCCTAGTGTTCTGGCGCGGAATTGCTTTGTAAGACGCGCAACGGTTGGGGAAGCATGAATGAAAACGAGTCTTGCGCCACAGCGGCGTGAAAAGACGCAGACGCAGTCGCAGAAGCATGTTTCAGGCTTAACAGTCAGAGGGCCGTCACAGCTATATATAACGTTATGAATCATCCCCTCCTGTACTTTTCATTTATAGAATGAATGCATCACGTTGAGTTCTTCATGTTTGATTTACACTTTCACTGTGTTATTTCTTTAAATCGACGCCTGAATGGGATTGGTGAGTCTCATCGGCCTGGGTCTCTGAGACCCGAAGGCTCGCGCTGAAGAAATTCATTTTTATTATTTCTCTTACAGCTGCACGACACGCGCAAAGACGTAGGGCCGGTGTAATCTCTGCACGCCACACGCAAAGACGTAGGGCCGGTGTAATCTCTGCACGCCACGCTCCAATTTGCGCGCCGGTGTGACGTAGTACCCCTGGGATGCCCGGGTCGGGGAATCTCTTCGCGCTGGATCTCTGAAACCCGAAGGCTCGCGCCGAGGGGCTTTCGCTGCCACTCGCGTCAACCCTGAGACTCGGAAAGCCGGGCCTGTCCGGCCTCCCGCGTCGTGAACTCGAGCCTGTTCTTGCTCGGTGATGAGAAGAAGAAGAAGAAAGAGAAGAAAGAGAAGGAGAAAAATAAACAAATTTTTATTATTTCTCTTATAGCTGAACGACACACGCAAAGACGTAGGGCCGGTGAATCGTGGGCTCTGGGATGGGGATTCTCTTCGGCCTGGGTCTCTGCGACCCGAAGGCTCCCGACGTCGGGCCCGCCCGGCCGCCCGCGTTGATGGCCGTCTCTCCAATAGGGGTCTCCCCGACCCTGAGAATCGCGACGTCGGAGACGGCGTAACGTAGGGCCCGTCTCTTGCCGCCCGAGTTGAGTACTCGAGCCTGTTCTTGCTCGGTGATGCGAACGAGAAGAAGAAGAAAAGGAACAAGAACAGGAGGAAGAAGGAAATTCCTTTTTATTCTGTTTTTATAGCTGCACAGGTCCCAGTCACCCTCATGTTTCTTCTGTTTCTGGATGAGGAGTCAGGTTAAGAACATGTTTTTTGGTTCCTTTATTTAAGAACATGTTTTTTGGTTCCTTTATTTTCAGTAGTTAAGTTTAGTGGGGACATTTTAATATCAGAGGTTAAGCAGACACTTCATCACGTATATCTAATTCATACTTTTAAAGGGTTAACATCAGTGAACTTTTGTTATAGAAGTTGTTTTAGTTTAGTTGTTTCCTTTCATCATCGACGCGTCAGATACAGAGGGAGACGGAGCGGGTCTAACAGCCGCGGGTTGGTGGTTTCTCCTTCTGCTTCAGAGGAGAGGAGGGGAAAGAGGATTGATATCAACAGACTGAGTTCACAACACTTCATCTCGTACATGGCGACGAGATGAAGTGTGATCGTTGACATTAAAGTTACTTTCTGCAAACTCACTGCAACAAACAATTTGTGTCCGCACCTGCTACGGCCACGCTGCACTTACTCACACACACAGGACCGGCAATGGGGGGGGAGAGAGAGAGAGAGAGAGACAGAGAGAGCGAGAGGGAGCGCTACGGTGTCCCTTAATAGACGTCGCCAAATCCCCGCAGCCTATAGGAATCACCGTCCTGTCAGGAAAATTAAAACAGCAGAACGGGGGAAATAATACTGCCAAAATTAAAATTGTTTAAGAATTGACCCATAACATTCACGCCCGCCCCCATGTTACTCAGTGGCGCTGTTCACTTCGGCTGCGATCGCCCTCTGCAGCGATGGTTTGAGCGCATCGCTCTGGGAAACACACTGGGAATGATTTTAAATGATATTAAATGTAGTGGTTCTTAAAGGTTTAGGGTGACAGGTGAATGTCAATTGGGTTCACCACACATATCCAGAATAAACAGGACGGTAGGCTGTGATTTCAGAAATATACAATTTATTTAATACGTGCAAATGATTTTAAAAGACTGATCAAACAGCACTGGATCATGTGCAAAGGTTGAAGTACTGGCCTGGACTTGTTACAAATAACAGATTAAAAAGGGAGAAGTTAAAGGCTCCAGACCCAATTCAACAAATTTGTATATCATGCATTAAACAACCATATCACACTTTAAGAATCCTACGCAAACGTTGGGATTTATAAAAACAAACTTGACGGGGGAATTTGCGTATTTCCACGCAAACTCTGACCAATGCGTACAAACGTTTTGGAGACGGGAAAGTGGCGACGCAGACCGGAGGTGGTGAACTGAAGCCAGATTATTAATCCACTTCATCATTTACATTAAAACCAACAGCTCAGTTTTGCCCGTGCACCATATCTGTTCCACACAAGCCTTTTAATTTAAAAATATATGAAACAACTGACAGCAAATTACGTTCAGATTAGATTTAACCGCGGAGTTACGGAGCTAAGTCATTAACACTTTTTAATAATATACTGTGCATGTATCAATAATTCACTGCAGTGAACGTGACTGAGCCATCAGGCGCACTGAGCGATCAAACGCACACTGAGCGCAGCACTCTTTTATAAATCCGATCCCTGCTCCTTCCACGCTACACTTCCTCACACACCCAGGACCTGCAGTGGGGAGAGAGAGAGCGAGAGGGAGCGCTACGGTGTCCCTTAATAGACGTCCTCAAATCCCCGCAGCCTATAGGCATCACTGTCCTGTCGGATACATTTAAATATCAGCAGAACGGAAAAATAACACTGCTAAAACTATAAAACTGTATTAAGGATTGACCCGTTACACTTGTAAAGTGTCTTAAGATCTGTTGTTGATGTCCCAGGCCGGTTTGGGGGGTGGGTATCACTTGAGTTGAACCCATGTTTTCTCCTGTTTCTGGATGAGGAGTCAGGTTAAGAACATGTCTTTTGGTTCCTTTAATTTCAGTAGTTAAGTTTAGTGGGGACATTTTAATATCAGAGGTTAAGCAGACACTTCATCACGTATATCTAATTCATACTTAAAGGGTTAACAGCAGTGAACATTTGTTATAATTTAGTGGTTTCATTTCATCGACACGTCAGATACATGTCCGCGAACAGCATCTGTTCTCCAGTCATATTGCATGTCTGTCTCTGGCCAGTCCCTTTATACTTGGCCCCATTTCAGTTTCATGCTGTTGAGCAAGAGACTTCTGGTTTCTCTCAAAGTCTGCCTTTACTATTATAGAATTTGGGACAGTACTTCAAAAATGGCAGGCCCTTCATGTGTCGCCATGTCTGACAGTTCACTGGAAATTCAGCGCATCTCCTCTGGTGTCCAGGCTCTGTAGACATACATCACTGCATCAGCTCTTGTTCTTGTGGAGATGGGACTGAGTTTGTCTGACCCTAGACTGTCTTGTGCCGCGATGCTTGCAGTCACTCAGTTACCAGCACACATAGCCTAGATGACATTCATTGACATTATACTTATTTATTCATTTGCTAACAGGTCGTCACCCCTAAGTAATGTCACTCTACCTTAGACGTCAACCCTTGGTCTCCTAATACTTTATCCTTTGTTGCAAAAATAAATGTCGAAACAATCTTCAAACCAAAATCTCACAAGCAGCCTCTTCTCACCCTGGGAGTCGATTACGACTTGCCCTTCAGGAGAGGTAGACTTCTGTTTTTTTGGCAATTAAAAATCCCTCACCGACTGCGCAGAGATTTAAACTTGGTCTTTAAAACGGTTTGAATCGCGAATGAGTCAGGCATCCCGGACGAACCCCGAAATTGTCGTGGCAATTTCTACAATCCTACTACCAACGAGGAAACAAGACACAAATTTCTCTTACATAATTTCTCTTACACCCCCCCACCCCCCCCCCCCTCCCATTCCCATTAACAATGCCTAGTTAAAGCAATCAGGCCAATACGCATTCAGTAGTAAAGGACAGCATGATCAAAGTTACATTGTCTAGAGATAATTAGGTTACTATGTCTAGGGTAATCAGATTACTGTGTTTAGACTTATCAGGCCAAGATACATTCAGTAGTACAGAACAAGAGCAGGGTCAAAGTTACATTGCTAGAGATTCAATCATGATCAATCAAAGGGGAAATAAACATGATTATATTATGGTCAAACTGTAATATTTCCCTTACAGACTACAGTCGCAACGTCACATGCGATTACACAATTACTTCTGCTCCTACTAACTCGAGCGGCAGATCACCCTGGTCAGTAAGTTTGGAAGAAAAACCTGAGCTCCCAAACAGGCTGCTCGCGGTCAAGGGAAAAGGGCTGTTCTCATGAAAGTTCACATTAACGCCAACCGCCACCCGGGTATCCTACATCCCAAAGAAAACAGGAACGTGGAGCATGCGGCGCGCGGACACCGGTGTCATCGACCGCTAGGATGGGAAACCGGTCATCGCCCTGGACCACCATCGCAACAAAGGTTGCATGGACAACCTAGTCAAGGTAATCGGAACTTACAACTGAAGGAGGATGATCGCGTGCTGGCCCCTGGTCATCTTCTACAACATACTCGACATCTCCTACAACGCCTTTGTGATATGGCAAGATCAAATCGAACTGGATGCCAGGCAAGCGGAGGCTGTTCCTCGACCACTAAATTGCTGGATATATATTGTAATCATTAAGTTACAAAGGCTTAGTAAATTTAACTTCAATAACCATGTCCTCATAATCCCATTGCATTGTTTTTATTTTAGCTTGTAGAATTTCTATAAATACTCGGTACCCTGTTCACATTTTCCTAGTCATATCACACCATAAAACCCTCAGCCATCTTTGGTTGTCTGTGCATGTTTCATCAGAAGGTGTGGTGCCAGTTAGCAGAAGCACTAGCTTCATTGTAAGTATCATTAGCTGAGCCATCAAAGAGTAACCAATACAGAGAAGTCTAGTGATGGAATGGAGGTTTTCCAAGTCCATTTCGTGCTTCAAATAGGCAGTTACTGTAACATACTGATCATTTCTGATTACACACCAATACATGTAGTCTGAAAAGAATGGGTGGAATATGAACAAAAAAATGTGCACTGAATTACAATACAATAGAAACAGAATACCAACTACATCATCTTATCCCCATTATCGATTATATATCATTTTTGGTTGCATTATTGTAACTATAATTATGTGTTTCAGTTTCTAGCTTCCCCGAAAACGATAAACAACTAAAAACACAAAATATGAATAAAGTATTTATTTCTATCATGCTATAAAATGAAAATTAGTAGAAAATATTCTAGCAGTTAATAATGATCTATAATCTTCTCATTTAACATCGAAACATGTATTTCAGTCTCCGAATACTGTTAAAAGGACTTGGTGTTGATTAAAAGTCAGAATAAGTAAAGCCCTGTTTATTACCCTGTACACCAGCATACCAGCTAGCAGGGTATTGTTTGAGTTGTTATATGCAAATAATAGTACACTCATTAACTGATTGTATTCAGGTCAAGAATTGTTGACTAACTAGAATGTAGTACATTCAAAAGACAGATATTGTACTGCCACTACACCAAAGCTGAACATTTGATCAAATTGAGCTGGAAAGCTGGAATGAACAACTTTATTTAAACATCAAGTCACCCAAAACGGCAAAATTAAACAAAAATAAACTTCTCTAGATTCAAAACTGATTGGTTCAGTCAGTCTATTATTAAAACTTTTTGAGCATTACATCTTTAAACTGTGTCAGTGTTTGAATTTAGAAGAAGTCTGCCGCCGAAGGCCGTCGTTTAGGTGTGGTTGTTAGACTATTCAAACTCTTCTTCCTGTTAACCTTGGGGGTTGTTTTCAGATTGGTTGAGCCTGGTGTGGGCGGAGACTTTAGGACCCCAAACTTGGGTTTCTGCTTCGGGTCAAAAGGCACTCGTGAGGACCCATCTGGACTCACCAGCAGGCTGCGATCCGTTTTTCTAAACTCTGCATAATGGCATAAAGAAAAGAAAAAGGTAGACAAGGTGTTATTCAATTTACCTAGAGCATCTTTCACTCTTATTCTTAAGTTATAAATCTTAAAGATTCACACATTAAACAATGCAGTGTTGACCTTGGAAACAGCCAATACAAATATTGACTCTTCATATGGTGTATTTAATTGCTCTCTACAATTTCCAAAAAGTGGAAAAACATGGTTCGAAATGAAAAGCTTGTGTTTCAAGTTCAATCTGTGACAGACTTGGGATTAAGGCAAGGCAATTTTTTAATAGTGCACCTTTGACACATGAAATTGTCATCTGATGAAGATTATGTGATACAACCAAAAACTCAACTACTAAAAGGTAAATGTTACAATTATTGGTTTCCAATAATTGTTTAAATGCATGTTAATTTGCTTTTAGACAGTCCTCGCTCAGACCACCCGTTCTACCTTACCTAAACAAAAAGTATTTCCAGCAAGAGAACGTGTCTCACTGTAAAAAGAAACATTTTCACACATGGAGTTAATGTGGAAAAGGATTCAACCTACTCTTTAGTCAAACAGGCTGCAGCTAAAAGACAGAACTAAAAATATCCCATCTTATTTTTGTTTAAGGTGTACCATTAAGTTAATGATAGCGAACCTAATTGTTTCTGCTGACTTTCGAAAGTTTGTATTGCCTTTTCCCACTTAGAGCACATCATAACAAAACCATGATACAGGATCCCAGACTGACCCTGGACCCACAGCCTCTGGCCCCGTACACACCTGGTATTTACATTCGTACGTGTTCACACCTGTTGTTAAAATGCGTCTTGAATGCGTCTCCAGTGACCACTTGTGATTGGATCTCACTTTCCCGTTTTTACATGCAAAGTAAGTAGTTTGTGTTTGTTAAGACTAAATAATGTTTTGACCCAGTCTGAGTTTACAGATGTGCCCGATGTCGCAGTTTGTGTGTGACTATCGGCACAAGTAAGAAAAACCGAGTTAGAGAGATGAGTCAGTAGAGGCTGAATGAATCTCGTGAAGCTGTAAAGGAAGATTTTTACCAATATCAATCAAGTATCAATCATTATGTGGTGATCAATGTTGATATTGTGGGCCGGTATCTGCAATCAAATCAAGAGAAAAAATGTGTTCAATTCATAGTAAAACTACAGTGGCTCAGATGACATCAGCTGAGTAGAAGGGCCTTCATATGTGGCCCAGGACGGACTTGCATTCACACTGCTAAAAGAATGTGGACACATGTGGCCCAGACCACATCAGATCACTATCTGATCTGAGTGCATTCAAACCGGTCCTGGTTAAAACTGTACGCTTGTGATCGGATAACAAAAACCACATGTTAATAACAGATGAGAACAGGGCCTCTGTGGTAACACAGTTCAGCCTTCACATGGTAAATGTTGGCACACAGATGTCCTTCTGATAATCTACCAAATCTGTGGACACACAGTAGTATGGAACACTGAAAGCACATGTGAGCCCTAAAGGTGTCATATGGTCAATAACTGGATGATATTTACTGGAATGCTCTGCAGGTTCCATACTTTATAATGCATTTCACACCATCCTAAAAGTTAGTTACTGGTACCTATACCATATAATAGCAAAGTTACAGTTAACGGATAATAAATCTTTTGTGACTTGTGTTTCGCTGTTCTATTACTGTAGGTTTTGTCTTGCGGTCTGGCATTACAATGAAAATGCAGACTGCAAGCAAGCTTCAACATCCACAGGACAACCAATGTACAGAGTTGTGTTCCACAAGTAGAAAAACATCCCACATACAGTAAGTTCTAAACATCTTATTGTTGGGTTTACAGTTTTTTCTTTTATCTTTATATACCAAATGAAAACCATATGTTTGCGCAGACTCTAAAGTAAAAGTTAAACAAGATTTGATTCAGTAATACACTAGATAGTATTTTACAGATTGGTGGGTGACTTGAGGCGTATGAGGACCCAGCACCATTAGTAAAGGTGTGTCCTTGGGCAAGATACTGAACCCAGAATTGACCCTCATAAAAAAAATCTGCCCATAAAGCAATGTAGGAATGTGGATGGCTGAATGGCAATAAACAGTAAAGCGGTACAGTAAAGCGCTTGGAGTTCCATCCCGATGCGCACACAGACATGTGCGTGTAAACCTAGGGGAAAAACTGCTGAGTATAACTATATATAAAACTTTATAAGCTGTGTCATCAAATGTGTTTTGCGGCTCCATAAGAATTTTATTTGGTGGAAGAGGGGGCAAAATGGCTCTTTTGATGGTAAAGGTTGCCATAACTTAAGTGATCCATAACCTCCCTAGTTAGATTTGGACGCACAATTAAAGTGAACTGCATTCACCGAAAGGATTGAATGTTACCAGGTGAATGTGAAGGAGCTGTCAATGAAAATGGGTAAATACTAGTGAGCCAGTTCAATCTCGTAACAGTGTCAATTTCAAATATTTAATATAAATATCTTACCAGCCGTTTTATTATTCTTGAGACCAAATGTCACCTTCTTGGATTCAGGAGTTGGACTCTTCTGGGAAATAAAAACACAGAAAAAAGGTTTAATATTGTACAACATAATTCAAATAACATTACCATCAGAGAATGGCAGAGCTGATCAATAAAGAAGTAGTTTTAATTTATCCAAGGAGATACCAACATTTCTTGAATCTGTTCAGTAGGCAAACAAATCTCTTTTTCATTCACTCCCAAGAACCTATTGATCCAGGTGACCTTTATACAATGAGTTTAATTAGGGATGCACGATATTGGATTACTGAACTACTTTCAGCCAATTTCCAATGCAGATTTTCCAGGTAATTGCAGAGAACATTATGTGTCTCCTATAGCGGGATTATAACTTCTGCCACCTTGTGTCTTGAAGGCCCAAATGCCATTACAGACATAAAATGTCTGCTTTTAAAGATGTACATGTTTTGACCGTGAAAAGATATTTCTTTAGTCTTTAGCATCTGTCAGTAATTTACTGCTCCTCTGTGTCTCCATCATTCACGCTTCGTCAAACCAAACGGAGTGCTCCCCACCATCTTCTCCAGCTCCATACATTTATTAAGTTTATAAAGTGTTATTTTTACCCAGACTGAGTTTATACATGTGCCCGATCACACTGTAGGTTTGTGAGTGTGTGTGTAGGTGAGTGAGAGAGTGACATACACAGAGCAGCAGGGCTCAATCTGATATAATATATTGACATGCAGAGCGTGAATGTGTGCCGCATGGATCATCATTATCTCGTGTGATGGGATATTTTTTATTAAGATAAGTATAATGAAGAATGACAAGTACATATATATGTATAGAATGTTGTTGCTAAAATGTTTTCTGCAGTTAGACTGGTGAAATCCTGTGCTGATGTGTATTGGCTGGAGACTTCTGAGCCTGCTGCTGAAACAAAAGGGTATTCACAGCAGGGGCTATCTTACTGTCTACAACAAGGTGACTATAGGTGTTTAAACGGCGCAGACGAGGGGGTCTGAGAAAACGGGGGTTTCACTGAGAGAAACAGGTTTGAGTCTCAGCAAAGGCCTGATGGAAATTGTAGTGAGACTTCGAAGGGGTGACTAAATCAAAGCCTGAAGACAACACGCAGAGAGCTGATTGGATAAACATTCTGCCTCTTTGAAAGGAGGGGCTCATTTAGTATAAAGCAAATGTGATTTCATTGTTCAGGGCCATTGACGCAAGTCTGACTAAGTGACGAGGGTGCTCTGGCCCCTAGCCGCAGCTACGTTGAATTGTATGAACCAGAAGATAACTGTTTGTTGTGTTATGTATTAAAAATCCCAATACACTCGATAACGTGAGCTTGCACATCGTTATTCCTCCGTATATATATATATATATCTATAGATATAGATATAGATATAGATATATATATCCACGAAGAAACAACAAAAGCAGAACCTACCCTGTCTAGTGCCCCTGAGCAAGGCACCTTACTCCCCCAATATCTGCTCTCCGAGCGCCGTACATGGTCGCTCACTGCTCTGTGTGTCCTGCACCAGATGGGTCAAAAGCAGAAGTTAAATTTCCCTACCTGCATGAGTGTGCCTTTGCATGTCTGTGCATGTGTTTGGGACAAATAAATGCATCTTAATCTTAATATATATATAGACAGTTTCAGGGACCCAGAGCATAAGAAGGTAACCTGGAGAAGAGGCCTCACAGCAGCTGCCTCTGGCAGAACTACCTGATGAGCAACTGAACTTGTATCAAGGAGAAGCCTGCTGGCCCTTCCTAGTACATATTCAACATTCCCCTTACAAAAGTTGAGAACATGGAGAGAATAATCAACTCCTATGTCAGAAAGTGGTTTGGAGCCTCAAGAGGTCTAAGCAACATCGTTCTGTATGGACATGGCATCCTCAAGCTTCAGATCTGGAGTCTTGTAGAAGAGTTAAAATTCACCAAGACAAGCCCAGAGATGACCCTCTCAGAGTCCAAAGACACATCTATATGGCTTGTGGGACCAACATTGACAACAGGACCGAAATGGACACAGAGAGAAAAAACCCAACAGAAAAAAGTAACACTCCAGCATGCCGAGACCGAGCAGGGAAGAGAATAGGAGGTTTGGGCATAGGTCTGAGTAGACCCCTATAACCGAGCTGGTTGTAAAATAAGTGTCTCCCAAGGTAGGTATACATGGAGACGCATCCAGGTACTGAAATGCCTTGCAGCAACAAGTAAAACAAAGAACTGCTATTAATGTCTGGGAGGATTGTGTTGACGAAGCGAATGAGAAATGGCATTTGAGTCTGAGCATCGTAACATCCGGTAGCTCAAAGATGTGGGTATCCATGGACAAGCCCTGCACCAGTGTGCAATTAACATTGCACACTGGAGAACGCTTCAGCCAATAGCTCTGGATCAGGAGGAAAGATATCAACTGTGCCCCAAGATGCTAGGGACACTAAACCAGGTCTGACCAACCTATGGTGGGCCTGTCTTAGAACAGGGTGTCTTGTGATTAAAAGTCTGAAACACCTGACGCTAAGGTACACAACTTTAGACATGACCCTAACATCCGCTGTTGGTCACTAACATCTTATAACATCAACTGGTAGTAAACATTAATTAGTGCAGTAGAACATAAGGGATATTCAGCGTTAAGTTTAAAAATTCATAGAGGTAATGTCTAATCTACTGAGGGGCAACATGGCATAGTGGACCATACAAGCAAGTAGCCAGTCAAATTTACCTTAAGGCGCCGCGTGTGCTATAGTTTTGCCTGTATTGTATATTACAAGGCCAAAACAATTAACGCGAACATCCGCTGGCGGCCATTAACACCTGCTAACACCTACAGTTGGTTGGCAACTTAAATTTTGCAGAAGATTTTCAAAAGTATAAGGGATATTCACCATCTAGTCCTATATTCTAAAATAGAGATCCATTCAAATGAGAATTCATTACTTCAAGATTTGAGGATGACTAAATTAAGAAGTATAATTTTTTTGGAAAGGAGCTGGTGCCCCTTATTCATAACAAGTGCAAATTAATCTCAACGCTGCAACCACTTTTACCTTTTTGCTGTACAGTTGGTTGCTGAGGTTTCCCTTTGACTTACAGAAGAGCGGTGTAGGGGCTACAGTGTTGCTTTGAAAGGTAATGAAGTCAGACGCCAACCATGCAGCAGTCACCAATTTCTTTTGTGAGGCTTTAGCGCTCAGATGTGTGGATGGCTTTTTAAAATCCTAAGGAGGGAACCAATTATTTCAGGTACTTCAGTCACTTCAACCCATCTGAACCATTTAACCTCATCACATACTCACATTTCCAAGTTTTTTTTTCTTGGCACAAGTTTCCTCTTCTGCATTGATGATTGCAACCTCCTGTGCAGTCTCGACCAGCTGATCAGCTTCAAACTCAAACACCACAGGGATCTTCCTCTTCTTCTTTTTGGTCAGTTTCCTTTCGGAGAAAATAGCTTCAAATTCTTCCAGGGGAAGCTCTGAATCCAGACTGCCATCCATCTGCAGTTGGGTTGGATCTTTGAGCTGCATTGTCTGAATTGTCGCCATCTTATGCGTGTCTTTCTTTTTTGTTAATGTGGTGAGCAGTTTCTGCTTGCCCTTTTTCTTTCTTTCAATTGGCACTGAAGTGGTATGTTGAGTAGCTTCGGATACAAGTTGAGGTTTGTCCTCTACCTCAACCTGTGCATTAACCTTGAGGATCTTTTTCTTACTCTTTGCAGCAGTTGTAGCATCACTTGGCTCTTTGAATTTGGTTTTGGCTTCTGAGTTCCCATTGTGAATCTTTGATTCACCCTCAGGTTTGAATTCAGCCTTCATGCCCATCCTCTTCATGGTAGGGAATCCAGCATCGGTCTGCAGTGTTGACATTTTTTTCACAGTTTCTTCTCCTGATGCCTCACAACTTACTGATGTGATCTCCGTCTCTGCACTGACCTGTAACAGAGTCCTAATCCCATCTGATTGCTCCTCAGCATTTAGACTCTTCTTTTTATTCCTCTTTCCTGAGACGGAAGCATCTGCTTGAGAGGACATTTGTGGCTCTGTTGTGGCAAAGGTCTCTTGATCCTCGACTGCCACTCTCCCAGGTTTGGGCTTAGAATTGTTCCATTTCTTCTTCTTTGGGTCCTTGTTGTTAGTGCAGGACCATGGTTGTGCCACCTCTTCTGTAACTGTAACCAAGGGCTGCTTGTTTACGTCAGAGAGGAGCAGAGTTTCTGATTGATCGTGTGCAGTAGTTGCCTCTGCGACTTCTGCAGTTAAGATGTGGATTTTCACCTCTGCTTCCTTTTCGAAATCTTCTGCTTGTGCGCACTGTGGAATTCCTTCAGCTTCTTCAATCTCTTTAATTTGAGTTTGAGATTGAGCAATAGCCTGTCCCTGTTTTGACCGCTCTGTTTTTTCCTCACTTTGAACACTTCCTCCCTGTTCTGCTTTCTTCTTCTTCCTTTTTTTCTTTTTCCCGCCATCATTATTGGTTTGGTCTACTCTTTCACTGTCATGTTTTACCAAGTCCTTGTTTTGCTTGCCTTGTGTGGATGCCTCCTTTTTCTTCCCTGAAATTGAGAGAAGAGAAGAAGAGAGATGGATAAATTACAACTCGCACACTGATGCAGCATCTGTCATCCACAAAATATGTGCTTCACATGTAGCAAAGTATTGACTCAGTCTTGGGTTACAACTTACTGAGCATTGAGGGCTTATTTGTGTCTAGTTTATAAATATGTTTGAATGGTTTTGCCCCTCCTTCATTAAGTGGCTGCCTAGACTCGCTCAGTAAATTCTAGTTGACCTTCAAGATTATCCTCTGTACAAGCGTGTGATACATGTCGCTTAACTGCATTTGAGAAATCAGGGTTTTTTTCTGTCAACGCTGAAAATCAGTAGAACGCTGGCTGCCAATTTGAAGAGTTGCAGCTCTATACTGTAGTTTTAAAAACAACAAGTCTATCGAAAGCTGCTGAGCTATGATCTCACTGAACTGATATGTACGACCACATGAATTTCCCCTTGTGAGATAATAAGTTTACGTTGACTTTTGTACAGTCTAGCGCCATGATACTGTACATTCCTTTTATTCTGACCTGCCAAGGGACTACAGATCTAACAGTTTAAAGCTATATCTGGTGCAATGCATTGAATGGTGTCATGTTTATAACTGTACACGGTTCTTTTCAAATAAAATAGACAGGTTCCAGATGTGTGAATTATTTAACACATTTAACATTCTTTCAGTGATTTCGCAAGTCAGGTGTTGTGCTCAGTGACTGCCGTTTCCACATATGGACATTTATTTGAGAAAATTTTGCTCTCGAGAGAGTACAAATGGGGTAATCTCCTCTGCTGTGGAATAATCTACCACTTTCAGTTCGGGAGGTAGACACCATCTGTTGCCGCCACATGAGATGGAAACCTACATTGAATTCAAAACACCCAGGGAGTATCCTTTCGATGTTTTGTGTTGGTTGAACGAGCACTCTAAAACTGGACCCATGCAGGACTCTGATATTGAGATAAAAAGCAGGTGCATGTAGCTCAGGTCATGGATGTATCCATGATATATTATTCTAAAGACTATGATCAAATTTTCAAGACTATGATCACATGCTTTAATGACACGGTATAGATAATGGATGGATTTTTACACTTCTATACATTGGACAAATCTGCCAAACCGAGTTAACCTTTACTTTTCTTAGCTGCTGGGGTCCCCTTCTGATCCTCATCCATAGGGCGACATCCTCTCTTCATCCTCTTCCTGCTGCCAAACATTTCATCATCCTCATCAGTAGAGACCTCTTCTGGATACACATCCTGAGGAAAGATGCCTGAGGAAAGATTCCAGATTAAAATAAGAGTTAAAAAAAATTATGATTATTCTGTTTTCATATCAATTCTTAATAAATATTACAAATACAAACTCAACTTTTTGGTATTGGAATAATAAAATCTGTTAGGTCCAGTAGATGGAGCTTAATGCTAAGTCTGTTGAGGTCACCATAAAAAAGGTCTATGACTCTCATAACAAACTTGGAGAAAGAACGCATTGACGAAATTTAGGGATCTTTCAGATACAACATGATTACGCCACCACTGTGCTCCGTTTTGTCCACATTTGTTAACTAGCAGGATAACAGTGCTAAATTAAAATAACACAAATCAATTTATATCGCCATTGAAGTATTGTGATAGTATCAAATACATTTAAAAAATGTATCGTCCCAGGCCTAATATTTACAATCTGTAAGACATTTTATATGTACATGGTTCTTTTTTTCCTTATTCTTCACTGCACTAGTTATTTACAAGATTCACTTTTGTATTAAAACTTTGTCGCTCAACAAGAAAACCTGTCAATCAGTGTCAGTGGACCTGAGGAAACACAAGCAGCAGCATTACAAGATGACCACAATCATCTTTTATTTTTCAATTTATTTATCAATTATAAGCTGGTTATTAGGGTTTAGCTAATGATGACTGTGTGATGAGTATTGAAAAATGCAGGTCAACAATTGTAAAAAGTACGTAAAATAAGAATTAAGCTGTGATCACCAGCTCCTACCTTCACCGAGGTCTTGCAGTCTGAAATTGAACACATGAGAGAAACAGGATTCATTAGTTTAGATTGAGGTGATCAGTCATTAATATATTACAATATTACATGATTTAGCCCATGGAGAAAGACAATCTATAATCTTTCTTAGGCTGCATTACTTGGAGAAAAGGTTCATAATTGGAGGGGCGAAGCAGCACTTGCAATTGCTTCATTCTGGTGATGATATAATTCAGCTAAATTAATGCAAGACTTCTTCCAGCTTCACTTTGAACTATAAATACTAACCTTCATACAACTGCTCAAAATTAAGGGAACCCCTTAAATCACAACAGATCTTGATGAAGGAATTATTCAATTTGAAAATCTTGATAATTTCTATATTCTAACTCTATAATTAGTTGTAAAAATTTTTTATCAAATCAAAGGGTACTGTGTTTGGCCCCAATGTGCCTGTATGCTGTCCTGTGGGATCTCCTCCCAGACCTGGATTAGATTAGATTCAACTTTATTGTCATTGCACAGTACAAGTACTTATACAACGAGATGCAGTTTAGAGTCTAACCAGAAGTGCAAAAAAAAAGGAGTTAAAGTGCAGAGTATTGTGCGTATATGAAATGTAAATAAATAAGATAATAAGATGTACAGTAGCAAATATATATGGAATAATACAGTATTGACAGATATTGTATGATATAAGAACTATGAGCAGTTATAAAGGAAATAGTACAGTATTAACAGCTTTGTATGATATAAGAACTATGAGCAGTAAGTAATATATCTGAAGTAGTACAGTATTAACAGGTATTGTATGATATAATAACTTTAAGCAAGATAAATATATGAAAATATATAGATATGAATATACTATCGGCAGGATAATACAGTAGTAAAAAAAAGTGACAGTGTAGTGCAACTCTTCAAATGTTCAGTGGTTGGAGGAGGGTGTGGGGCCGGGGGGGCTGCTGCTATCACTGCGGTGCAGAGTTCAGCAGGGTGACAGCTGCAGGGATGAAGCGGTTCCTGAACCTGCTAATCCGGGAACAGAGGACCCTGTAGCGCATCCCAGAAGGGAGGAGGGCCAACAGTCTGTGGTTGGGGTGAGAGCTGTCCTTGACAATGCTGCGCGCTCTCCGCAGACATCTCTTGCCCTGGAGAGCTGCAATGGTGGGGAGTGAGGAACTGGTGATGCGTTGGGCAGTTTTAACCACCCTCTGCAATGACTTCCGGTCCGCAACAGAGAAGCTGCCATACCACACTGAGATGCAGTTAGTGAGGATGCTCTCAATGGTGCAGCGGTAGAAATTCACCAGAATCTGAGGACAGATGCGCCTTCCTCAGTTTCCTCAGGAAGAAGAGACGCTGGTGAGCTTTCTTGACCAGGGTTGAGGTGTTGAGGGTCCAAGAGAGGTCCTCAGAGATGTGGACACCCAGGAACTTGAAGCTGGTGACACGCTCGACCTCCGTCCCGTTGGTATGGATGGGGGGGTGTGTGCCGCCTTTCTTCCTGAAGTCCACGATGAGCTCTTTGGTCTTTCATCAGGGCATCAGTGAACTCAAGCACATTCTCTGGAGGTACTTGGCGTTGTTGGATACACCAAAACATAACGTCCCATAGGTGATTATATGGATTTAGGTCAGGGGAATGAGAGGGCCAGTCAATGGCATCAATGCATTCGTCATCAAGGAACTGGATACACACTCTGGCCACATTAGGCCGGGCATTGTACTGCCTCAGGAGAAACCCAGGGCCCACTGCTCCAGCGTAAGGTCTGGCAATCTCTGAGGATTTCATCCCGGTACCTAACAGCAGTCAAGGTACTGTTGGCTATGCCATGGAGGTCTGTGCGACCTTCCAAGGATATGCCTCCCCAGACCATCACCGACCAACCGCCAATGCTGGATAATGTTACAGGCAGCATAAAGTTCACCACAGCTTCTCCAGACTCCAATTCTGGAGTCAGTTTCTGCTTCATGCTACCCGTAGTGACAAGGACTAGCCGGACACTGAAGCGCCGGGCAGCGCTAATAATATCCTTGATCCAGCAGTATAAAAGCATATACTTACTTGTTGCTCCAACATTAAGCAACAGGGCCGTTTGTCTTTTTTGGTGTTGTCTTTATACAACATGTTCCAAGGATCATACAACTCACTGTACATCTCCACTTCAATTATTAATTTAATGTCATCCATGTTGAAGAACTTGTCCACTGTTTGCTCCGTTAAATGTCGGGTGTCGAGGGTAAATTATGTATTCTCCACTCAAGACTATGTGGACAATGGTTTAGGATTACAACTCCACAACACAACCAACAAATCGTATCGCATTTGTTGGTCCTGTAAGGACTTAACACGGTTGGAACGTGACATTCCCGTGTTTGAAAAATGGACAGACGACGAAGGACACCAGGCTGAAGAAGCGTGTTCATCTGATGCATCAGAGAAAACAGACCGGGGGCCCAAGCGCTCTTTGGTGACGTGGTTGATTATGTTACTGTTGATCATCTGTCCATCATCGTATAAAGCCCGCCCTGACAATTTGATTGGTCCGAACAGCTTCTGTTCGGGCATAGTTCTCCCCAACGGAGCGATGCCAGACCGAACTTCCCGACCTCAATGTTTTGGGCGGGGCTAAGTTTGTCTGGCATCCAGGCTAGACAAGGACACTAGCACAACTCAAAAGTAAATAAGAGTTAGTCAGGAAGGATGACAAGAAAGCAGCTGTCTGGTGCCAGCACATGCAAATCCATTCCTTTTTGGGGTTGCTGCACCTGTTGTCCACTTTTTTTGGAGCAGTGTATTAAACACAATAGCACCTCTAAAAAAGAAAAATGTCAAATATAGTAAATTAGCTCCGTGGTATAATTCCCAGACAAATGAGTTAAAACAATTATCAAGAAAACTAGAAAGGAAGTGGCGCTCCAGCAACCATGTTGAAAATCTAATAGACTGGAAGAATAGTGTTATATATAAAAAGGCTCTCCACAAAGCAAGAGCCGCCTACTATTCAAAACTAATAGAAGAGAATAAAAACAACCCCAGGCTCCTTCAGCACTGTAGCCAGGCTGACAGAGAGTCACACCTCCACCGAACCCAGTATTCCTCGATCCCTAAATAGCAATATCTTTATGACCTTTTTTAATGATAAAATCAACCATCTCCTGCCCTCAATTGGCACTAATACCCTCCCAACAACAGAGATCTCAGAAATGGCTGAGAATCCTACCCATTACTTAGACAGCTTCTCTCTGATCAACCGTGACCAGTTTACCAAATTAATCTCAATTGGGGTTTAGAGCCAATCACAGTACAGAGACAGCCTTGGCAAAGGTCACTAATGACCTTTTAATAGCCTCAGATCAGGGACTTCTGTCTGTCCTCGTTCTGTTAGATCTCAGTGCAGCATTCGACACAATTGACCATCACATTTTATTACAAAGACTTAAACAGTTAATTAACATTAATGGAACCGCCCTTAACTGGTTTAAATCGTATTTTTCTGATCGCTCGCAATTTGTGCAAATTAATGATGAGTCATCTGTGCACACCAAAGTTAACCATGGTGTTCCACAGGACTCTGTGCTCGGCCCAATTTTATTCTCATTATATATGCTTCCACCAGGAAACATTATCAGGACACACTCGGTAAATTTCCACTGCTATGCGGATGACACCCAGTTATATTGGTCATTAAAACCTGAACAAAGTAATCAATTAACTAAACTTCGAACATGTCTCAAGGACATAAAAACCTGGATGACCCGCAATTTTCTCTTATTAAACTCAAGTTTAACAGAGGTTATAATACTTGGCCCCAAACACCTTAGAGATGCATTATCAAATGATATAGCTGCATTAGACGACATTGCCCTTGCTTCCAATGAAACAGTCAGGAACTTGGGAGTGATCTTCGATCCTGATTTATCCTTTAATAGTCACTTAAAACTAATTTCTAGGACCGCTTTTTTTCACTTGCGTAATATTTCTAAAATTAGACATGTCCTTTCACAAAAAGATGCAGAAAAACTAGTCCACGCCTTTGTTACATCGAGACTGGACTATTGTAATTCATTATTATCAGGCTCCAGCAGTAAGTCGTTAAAGACTCTACAGCTTGTCCAAAATGCCGCAGCACGTGTCCTGACGAGAAAAAAGAGAAGAGAGCACATTTCTCCAGTATTAGCATCGCTACACTGGCTTCCAGTTAAATCTAGAATAGAATTTAAATTATTTTCCTCACCTTCAAGGCCCTTAATAATATAGCGCCTTTTTACCTTAAAGAGCTGTTAGTACCTTATAAACCCGCTAGAGTACTCCGCTCCCAGAATTCAAGCCTACTTGTCGTCCCTTAATTCTCTAAAAGTAGAGTAGGAGCCAGAGCTTTTAGCCATCAAGCCCCTCGGCTGTGGAATAATCTACCACTTTCAGTTCGGGAGGCAGTCACCATCTTTTCGTTTAAAAGTAGGCTCAAAACCTTCCTTTTTGATAAAGCTTATGGTTAGAGCTAATTAGTGCGCCAGAACGTTACTTGTTCTGCCACACCATGGATTGCGGTTTGTGGATCGCGCACCGGGGGTCGCGGTGTTGGATCCAGTGTGGCGGATTCTGAGTCATGTGGGCTGATCGTGGTGCTGGTGGCGGACCCTTTGTGTTGGATCCAGTGTGGCGGATTCTGAGTCATGTGGGCTGATCGTGGTGCTGGTGGCGGACCCTGTGTCGCGTTGGCATTGGGCACGGGCGGTGGACCAGGACCGCTGTGGTGGCTTGTGATGGGTCCTGGTGGGCGGCGGTGGATGGTGACTGAGGACTGGAGTGGCGTCTGGTCTGGATGGTGGATCGTGGTCTAGATGGTTGCCGAGCATGGACTGTGCTTGCAGCGGGACTGCTTGGCATGTCATGTTGGGGTTGTCCTTCGGGATGTTTACCCTCATCAATGCTGCTAGAGACTTTGATTATTGATGATGTTCTCCTGCACGTGGCATCTATTGCACTTCTGTCCGTCCTGTTTCTACATATTTTTACCCTGAGATCAGGATTAAAGGATTTTTAGTAGTTTTTCCTTACTCTTGCTGAGGGTTAAGGACAGAGGATGTCACACCCTGTTAAAGCCCTATGAGATGAATTGTAATTTGTGAATATGGGCTATACAAATAAAATTTGATGATTGATTGAATAAACTGCTGTTGCAAACACATTTGACTCTAACTTTAGTTTTTAAGGCCGTTCAGCCTTATTTGCTCCGTGCAGGTTGGTTTTCTCCATCAGTATTTGCAGTGTGGTGTTTCACACCAAGAATGGTTGTGAAATACCACACACATTACACACTGTGATTTGCAGAATTCCAATATTAAAATACTTTGCTATAGATCAGGGTCAGACGTATATTAAAAATTTGAACTTTTTTTGCATTTATGTCACAGACAAACTGTATCCAGTAATAGCTGAAGTTTGAGATTACTTAACTGTTTTAAAAGGAAAGGGTATATAGATCAGTATTCACACTAATAAACCAAAACTATAAATTAAATATATCACATCCAAGATCACAAAGGGAAATCCATATCCGAGGAGAAATGTGGTTGTTTAGATTACTGCTAAAATTCAGTCGAAAAAACATCAGTAGTTTTGTTTTTAATGGCTTCACAGTTTGATGATCCTCCCTCGTAGCAGTTGAATATTAACAAATACAATCATACTGTTTTGTGTGGGCCTCTACTTACACTTTTATGATTTTGTAGAGTCTCTGTCTGTTCTGGCTCGGTGTGCTGCTCCGGCTGGCTAACTCGAACAGCTTTTCTGCCAGCGCCGTATAGTCAAACTACATAACAGTTAATCAATATCCCATCACATATTTATACAATCTGATTCAAACTAAATGATGCATACAAATTTAACATTTGTTTTACAATAGAAAGAAACTGTCCGGATCAAAAAGACAGAAACCATGGGAATAAACGAAAGGCTCCTCAACTCTCATTCAGTTTAATAGCTTTAAAGCCATTTCCTAAAACCTTTTAGAGTAAAACTAATACTTTGCGTTACTGCAAGCAATCTGAAGAAACACAGTTTAAGTGGATTTTGTTTTTGGATTGTCATAGGGCTGGGCGATAAAAGGATATCGATAATTATCGTGATATAACTTTTCTTGATAGAAATATAAGACATGGTTGATATAACAGATAGAACCCATTCCATCCATGCCTTGACAAACAAAAATGATAATGAGAATAGCGCAGCATAAATCATGTGGCTGGAATAGAGTTACAGCCACATTAGTTTAGGTTGACCCATACAACATCAAGTGTAGGAGAAGTAGCAACACGTGTGCTAATGTTTAGACTCCTGCATAGAGATCGACAACTCTGCATTGATGCAGTGACTTATTTGATTTGATTTGGACATGGACATGACAATGTCATTGGACGAACCAGATGCATTGTTTACAGTGTATTAGCATAAATGCTAGTTTACGACACCTGTCCACAGGAGGCTTTTTTAAGACGCTCCGTCACGGAGCGCCAGCAGTCCAGTTTCACGCTTCCTGTTTCAGTGCCTAGTTTATCGCTATTTATCCGTCATTTACTCTATTTAGCTGTGGGCCGACCGAGGGTGCCGTCTCGTCAGCTCCGCATTTTGGTTACACACACACGCTGACTTACCAGCGGTTTGGGGACGCTACTCATTCGTCTCGCCGTCAGTGTAGAAGTTCAAGGGATTAAACAGGTCCATAAATTACTGTCAGTTTATACAGTTCCCTGTTGTGTTTTTTTAATTGATAATCAGAGTTGTACTGTTTATAGGTGATACCTTTTTTTTCCACAAAAGTAATTTGATTTGTTTAAAGGGGATATATTTTGTGACATGTAAAGACATCATGTAACCTGTTATTTTTGTTTCCAAGCACTGATTTTGCCGATATCGTTTTGAATTAAGCCCTGCAGTGGCACTGATTTGATTTAGATGGCGATATATATCGATATCGACTGAAGATTTTGTTTCCATATAACCCAGCCCTAGGTTATCACCTCGCAGAGACTTGAAACTGGAGATTCTTCAGCTTTATATTTTCAAAAAGGTTATTAACATTATGTCATAGAACCAGTAGAAGATAGCTTTCACTTGGTGTGTTAAGTACAATATGATACCTCAGAGTTTCCAAATTGAAGTCTTACTATGCTTTAAAAATCTTAACTCACGTTAGATTTTTATACACAGTTTGATATTGAAATGGACAAAAAAGTAGAAAAGAAAGAATTGGGTCTTGAAAAGGGAGGAAGCTTTACCTGTAGAACTGGTCCGATGTCACCATCACATGACAGCTCTGTGTCTGAGTCTTCTGAATAAAGAAGCTCATCATCCTCCTCTTGATTTGATTTACTGCCTGTGAACAAAGATACAAGAATTCAGATAAGAATAATCCATTTGTTTATATGTCCACATTTTAGTTTTGTCCATGACACTTGTCGACCTCAAGAATTCCATATACTATACTTATATTAACATAACTGCTATAATTAAGGATTTTTTAATATATTTACCGTTGATTTTCATCCTTGTCCATTTCTTGCAGAGAGGTTTGCTAATTTTTCCTTTTATGTGGTCTTTGTCATCCACTTCAGAAGCCTGCCCCGAGTCAGAATCCTCAGCTGCGTTCACCTCCTGCATCAATTCTTCAATGGCGAAGGGAGCCTGGTCAATAATAGAGCTGAAGATGCTATTGCAGATGGCTCTGAAAAGAGTCCGACTGGTGAGAAGTGATCAAAAGAAAAGATGATAGAATCAGAATCAGGTTTAATTGGCCAAGAAAGTTGTCCAAACAAGGAATTTGACATGGTGAAGTGGCTCCCAATGTTCTTACATAGAATACACATAACACAAAACAAAACAAACAATGCGATGGTCTAAGAAAAAGAAAGAAATTAAGTGCAGAGATAAATATCGAATGGTATGAGTATTACAGTTGTACAGTGAGGGTGAAATAAATAATATAATTAAATATAATTACAATATAATATAACTTCCGAGTATTTGTACAGTGGTTATTATAAAGAACCAGGGTTATTGCACAGTGCCACAGTGGATTGGCTGTTCAGGGGTGAGACGGCGAGGGGGAAGAAACTGTTTTTGTGTCTGGAGGTTTTGATGAACAGAGATCTGTAGCGCCTCCTGGAGGGGAGGAGATGGAATAGGTTGTGTCCTGGGTGTGAGGGGTCTGCAGTGATCTTTCCCGCCCGTTTCCTGACTCGGGAAGTGTACAGGTCCAGGATGGTGAGCATGTTGGCAACGATGATCCCTCCCGCACACCTGACTGTCCGTTGGTGGCCGCTCTGACATCTAGTTTGGTGGCTGCTCCTAACCAGACAGTTATTGATGTGCACAGATCAGACTCGATGACTGCAGTGTAAAACAGGATCAGCAGCTCCTGAGGCAGGTTGTGCTTCCTAAGCTGGCGCAGGAAGTACCTCTGCTGGGCCTTGATGATTTTATTGATGTTGGGTTCCCACTTCAGGTTCCTGGAGATTGTGGATCCAAGAAACCTGAATGATCACAGCTAACACAGTACTGTTGAGTATGGTGAGGGGGTGTAGTGCTGGGGGGGCTCCTCCTGAAGTCCACTGTCATCTCCATGGTTCTAAGCGTGTTCAGCTCTAGGTTGTTGCGACCGCACCACAGGGCCAGCTGTTCAACCTCCCGCCTATATGCAGACTCATCATTATCCCGGATGAGGCCGATGACTGATGTCGTCTGCAAATTTTAGGATTTTAACAGATGGGTCTCTCGAGGTGCAGTCGTTAATGTAGAGGGAGAAGAGCAGTGGGGAGAGCACACATCCCTGGGGTGCACCAGTGCTGACTGACCGGTAGCTGGATGTTATTTCACCCAGCCTCACCTGCTGCTTCCTGTCCATCAGGAAGTTTTTGATCCACTGACAGCTGGAGGCAGGCACAGTGAGCTGGATGAGTTTGGTGAGGAGGACTTCTGTGATGATGGTGTTGAACGCCGAGCTTAAGTTCACAAACTTCATCCTTGCATAGGTCCCTGGGGAGTCGAGGTGTTGCAGGATGTAGTGCAGCCCCATGTTGAAAGCATCATCCACTGACCTGTTAGCCCGCTAGGCAAACTGCATGGGGTCCAGCAGGGGGCCTGTGATGTCCTTCAGATGTGTCAGGGGGGAGGTGATAACAGTGGGTGCAGATGAATGTGTGAAGTCTGAGTTGGAGCGGGTGAGAGGTGTAAATGTCGGGTGATCAAACCTGCTGTAAAACACATTCAGATCCAGATCCTCAGCCAGTTTAGGGTTCTCCAAAGGGCGGGGTTTTTTTTTTTTCCTGTAGTTGGTGATGTCCTGCAGGCCTCTCCACACTGATGCAGGGTCATTAGCTGAAAACTGGATTTTCAGCTTTTCAGAGTAGTTCCTCTTTGCCACTCCGATCTCCTTAGTCAGTGTGTATCTGGCCTGATTGTACCGAATACTGTCCCCACTCCTGAAGGCCTCCTCTTTGGCTTGACAAAGTCGCTTGAGCTTTGCTGTGAACCACGGTTTATTGTTATTACATATGCAGTACGTTTTGGTGGGAACACACCTGCTTCACAGAAACTGACATACGATGTCAGTGTGAGCGAGTTCGTCCAGTGATGTAGATCCAGCCTAAAAAACACTCCAGTCAGCAGGCCTGTAGCTCCAGCTTTGACTTATTGGTCCATTTCCTCACAGTTTTCACCACAGGCTTTGAAGACTTTAGTTTCTGCCTGTAGCTTGGGAGGAGATGAAGCAGGCAGTGATCAGAGAGTCCCAACGCTGCACGGGAAACAGAGCGATATGCATTCTTTAGTATTGTGTAGCAACGGTCCAGTGTGTTTTTGTCCCTGGTGGGACACTTAATGTGCTGTCTGTATTTTGGCAGTTCACGGCTTAGATTTGCTTGGTTAAAATCCCCAAGAATAATCAGAAGAGAGTCCGGGTGTTTTCGATCTGGTCAGCCAGGTGCCGCTGTGCCTCGCTCACGCAGGCTTGAGGTGGTATGTACACGCCGACCAGAATAAAGGAGGAAAACTCCTGGTGAGTAAAATGGTTTGCAGTTTATGGAAATGGCTTCTTGCTGAGGAGTGCATATTTTCCATAGAAGTGTGGCATCCGTACACCAACTTTCGTTGATGTAAAAGCAGATTCCTCCTCCCCTCGTTTTCCCTGTTAGCTCCGTAACGCGGTCTGCGCGGTGGAGTTCGAAGCCCGCCAGATGAAGGATGCTGTCAGGGATGCACTCACCAAGCCAGGTTTTTGTCTCCGCTATGCACATATTGCAGTGGTGGTTATGCCACCACTGCTTCAGGATGGGTTAACCATTAGGAGTTTTGGAAAATACTTTAGTTTTTAAGATTATGTTTCAACCATTCCAAGCACTACAACTGCTCTAATATCAAACATATATCAAATAAATGCTACCTACTAGTGCCATTCTAAACCAGTTTGTTTGGCTTGTGGTAAAAGTTCTCAGAATTATACCTTTTCATTGAGTGTTCCTCAAACATTTCTATATATACACTTTTACAGTTTCTTTATTGCTGTTCACATGCAAGTTTGAGTTATTCACTATACTGTTGTTTTTCATACATACATGTTGGCTATTCCAGAAGTCTGTTGAGCCACAAACACAATCTTCAGACCCAAGTTTGCAACTTTTCAAAATAAAAGCTCATTGCAGCAACAAAACCCCAATGTTAGTCTTTTAGTTAGATGACAAACGGGAGGTAATTCTACTAATGTTGCCATAACAGAGATCCCCCCGTTGTGGGTCAGTCCATTAGTCTGATTTCTGTACGTCAACGGTGTGCAAAGTTCAATATCTGGAAGCTGCATAAATGCCTTATCGATTATTTATATCTGTTTAACGGCAGTATGCGGACCATCAGCATGGTGTATGAACAGCAGCTAGTCTGGCACGCCCAAACTTAGTTATCAGAAGCTGAGCAGAGATTATATTGGTTAGCAGTATCGCCATTTTAGTTGACGTTTTCTTTAGTTAGGGGAAGTTTTGTCTTTATATTCTTTCAAACAATTATGAATTGAAGAGTTAGTGGTTTAAATACATTTTTCAACACTCCACCCTTTTTAATGTGTTCACCTCATTTCAGAGGACTGCTTCCTGAATAGATCCTAATTTACTGCTGGCTTTTCCAAAATGATGTTAACGGTGATCCAGTTCCAACTTAGGCCGAACTGGACATCAGTGTAAGAGTATGCTTTATTAGCTGTGGGTTTGTAAGGCTTGAAACAGACAAGGTGACTAGTATATAGAGCAAAGTTGTTTGATGTAGCTTTCTTGCTAACATTACTGTGGAGTGTTTGCACACTTCTAATAGCTGTGGTGCCACTTTACCCTAAAACTGTGTAGAAATATGGTGATTGCGAATCAGATTCTTTAACAGACGGAGTGACCATGTTGGCATGTAAGGTATTGTTTTTAAATTGGTTCATCTCATACCTTTGCTAACAAAATCTTTGTCTAATTATAGATAACCACTCCTCCCCACACTATGAGGTTACCTGTGGGGTACCACAAGGATACATTTCAGGACCTTTACTTTTTAATTTGTAAATACTCCTTCTGGGCAGTAATATCAAGAAGCACGGTAACTCCTTCCAGAGCAATGGTGACGACACTCAACTCTATGCGTCTGTGTCTCCTGGCCAATTGACTCACTTTTTAAACTGTGTCTTAGATAAAAAAGACCAGGATGACAATTTTTTGACTCCTATTTAAATTTCAAAGCTTATGTGCGAGGGGTCACAAACAGCATTTCATCATCTGAAAAACATTTCCAAAGTTAGTTTGTTGATTTTCATCAAATTTTTAAATCCTATAATAAGATAAAAAAATCCCTACAGGGCCTTCCACCAGTCTGTCAGAGATGCATCTGGTTTAAGATCCAGGGAGGCCCCTCAGGTCCTCTGGTTGTTCTTTTAGCAGTTCCCCAAATCATATCAAAAACATTTAGTGATGCTGAGTTCAGCCATTACCCTCCAAGACAATGGTAAAGCCTTCCAGAGGATCTGAGAGCAGCTGAAAATGTAGATATTTTTAAAACGCAGATTTAAAACCATTGCCATTATGAAGTGACCCAGCGGGGTTACAAGGGTTCAGGCTGAGGTTGCGAGGCAAGGCATGGTGCGTTCACGGTTAAATACAACAAGCGGAGAAAGCAGAATCGCGTGCTGAACGGCGCTGAGAAATGCGCGCCCAATGTTACAGCCAGGCGCCTGCGCACTTGAGAATTGCTCAGCTCATCGGCTTCCGGTGTAATACTTACCGAGATCAGTCTTGTACAACCAGGGGGGAATATTTCCCCTCCGACAACCAAGCATGGTCAAAACCTGTCATTAGGTGGTGACCGGACAGATGCTTGTCCGGGGCAGGGCGTGCGGCACTTGGACCCGGAGCAGGAGAGCTACTCTCCTGCTCCGGGTCCAAGTGCTGCTGGATGTTACCATCATCCACCTTGGAGCTTTTAAAAAAAACACAGATTTTTTTAGCTGCTTCTCAGGTGATTCTTGAGACATGTTCCTCGATGCTCTCTGTCCGCTGGTGGGAGGTTGCTCACCTGTGTGTGTGTGCGCACGCGTCTGTGTGTGCGCGCGCACACACGTGTTTGTGTGTGCGCGCATCTGGATGGAACTCCATCGTGCGCAATACAGAGAGCAGAGGAGTACTCTAAACGCGCGACCATGTAGAGACAGAAATGACATGCCTCTGGGGGTATATTATAAAATACAAAATAACCATAAACACTGAGTTCCAGAAGAGGCGCAGCACCGATGCTAACAGCTGGCATCGGTGCATCAAAAAAAATGGGCATCGCCGGTGTTTTGATATTTTAGCATCAAAAGGTATCATAAGTATTGGTTCTCGTGTCATCCCTACGCTGTGACGTAACCAACGAATCATCGACGATTAAATTCGTCTGCAACTATTTTGTCATTGATTTTGTCAACTACTTCGATTAATCGTAGCACCCCTACCCGGTACTAATGCATAGATATAGTATACATCCTCGTAGCAGTAAGTTACTTGGTTGTATTTCAGACGTCTTGATGACTATCTATTTTGAACTATCCCAGGTTTGAACTGGGTCTGACCTAGGATACAGCTTCCAACTAACCAGTTCTACATAGCAGTTTATTCTTAGTTGGTAATTATGGGCAGCTGTGGCTTAGGGGTAGAGCAGTGGTCCTAAAACCAGAAGGTTGGCAGTTTGATCCCAGTCTTACCCATCTGCATGCTGAAGTGTCCTTTGGAAAGATGCTGAACCCCAAATTGCCCCTCATAGAAAACAAGTGCTGCTAATAGATGCACTGGATGAATGTGTGTGTGAATGGGTGATGGACAAACTAATGTAAAGTGCTTTGAGTGGTCATCAAGACTAGAAAAGCACTATATAAATACAGACCCTTTACCATTTAATAACTTATGTGTATATAAGTGACTGCATTACAACAAAATAAGTCAGGAGATGTGAACTTACTCTTTGGTTTTGGCAGCTGTTTTGCAGAACGGCTCAATGAACATCAAGTTCTGATTAGCAGTGAGCTGTAAAAAATAAAAAAAAAGACCACATCAGGGTAAATTAGGCATTAATGCATTTCTTAAGTATGACATGCTGCAACAACTTGCTATTAATTGATTGGTGAGAATATAATTTTTTTTAAAGTTATTGGTTATATGTTAATGTATTAACAAACAGGGTTTCCCCCAGTGCTTTATAGGCCTATTATAAAAAAAAAAAAAAAAATGTTATGCACCAGAAACATGATACCAAAGACGGCATTGCGCTTTTAACCGCATCTGGTGAAATGGTTGAAACCGCAATGGCGAAATCTTATGGTCAGTATGTGAACACATAAGGTGAGCGGTCAGGTGTATTTTCCATCACCTGAACCTCCAAAACCACGACCTGTCTCTACCACGCAACAACTTTCACGCGACATGTCACGGAGAAAGGGTCAAAAAACCTTTGACTCTTTTTCCGGAGTCGGGGGAGCACTAGAGGAGATGATGAGGCCGCTCGTTCACCCCCAGGCCAAGCGGAGAGCATCGAGAGCGAGCCGACTGAGCCGCGGCTCGATAATGAGGGAGAGCCAGAGCTAGTTAGCGTGGATGTTAGCGCGTCGGAGCAGCCTGCTGGTTTTTAATTACGCTATTAAATTTAGCATTAGATACGCTTTGTTTTAGCTGTGGCTTTTTGTGCGTGTTGTTTTTAGGCATGTTTTGCTGGGTGTGTCATAGTCACCGCCAGCGGACAACATAAGGATGCTCAACGAGAACTTTCATTGAAGCTCCTTGTACAACGTACAGGCAAGATGTGCTAAACGCACATATTGGGTCTCTACACCATCGGACAAGCATTGAGATGGCAGCAAGCAAAAGCAAAAAATAAATAATGTAAATATATTACTAATATGAAATATCTATCATGAAATAACTAATAGCTTCCACGTTTTTCATGTTCTAGGCTTGTCAATCACTGAAGCCTTTGAGCCAGTGATTAACATGGAGCACGAGGCAATCATATTTATTTATATTTTATTTATAATTTTTGTTGTGTTTGTAAAATGTATTATGTAATATTAATTAATATTAATTAAAAAGTATTGTTAATAAATGTCTTACAATAACACTTAAGTCATAATTTCAAAATTCCTTTCAACATTTTTAAAAGTCGGTCGGCTTCTCTAGCGGCCCTACCACCAGGCTTAGCAAGTTTTCTGGGGGAAACCCTGAACATATAACCAATAACTTAAAACAAAAAAATAATTTAATTTAATGTATTAACATATAACCAGTATTTTTTTCCCACTACAGATGCAGCAAACAAAACACTCTTTGAACCTCTGAAAACAGGATTTTAAAAGCTCAGGACTTATTAACAACATTTGTCTGCGAGGGGGAACATAGAAAGAGAGGGCCTCTTCCACTGACAGGAATGGTCAGTTGGAGCAAGCCCTAGAGTGGGAAATGTTGATTGTTATGGACCAGCGGCTTACAGTCCCATCACATACTGTTACTACCACCCTGAGACCAGACCTGATACTTGGGTCAAACACCCTGCTAGTTGTTTACTTTGAAGAGTTGACAGTGCTCTGGGAGGATGCTGTTGATTAAGCAAATGACGAAAAGGCTGCAGTATTCAGACATGGCATTTGAGGCAGAGCAATGTGGCTGGAAAGCAATAGTTTTCCCTGGGGAGGTTGGCTGCAGCTGTTTCCTTGCAACATCCTCCATAAGGTTGACACCCGCTTACATCTACTGGAAGTTGGTAACTATTATTCTGCAGAAGACCTTCAAACGTACAAGGGATATTCACCATCTTGTCTTATAGTCTTAAATGCAACTGTGCATATGTTTCAGGTGTGTGGCTTATATACAAATTTGAAAAATGTGTTTAACTTCCTGTAGGCTGTTGTCTGTCAGCCACTGGTGTAGATTATCTGAGGACGTAGAATATGATGTTATATATATTGCACTTTCAAAACCCCCTACAAAAAGTCCTGTGTGTAAGATCTAGGTGAAAGGGAACTATTTACAGAAATTGAACATAAAATAATCCTAGTGTAATATAATAATCCATGAGTGTGTTTCATCTAAATTAAACAAATTGTTTAATTAACCCTAGAATGGGCCCTTTATATATAAAATACTTTGTCACTAAATTCTAACCACTGCAACTTTAACACTTCCTTGGGCCATTTACAATGGATAAGCCAAGTGTGAAACCTATGGGATGAATGATGCGAGTGAGATGTGTTCCAAAAACAGAGTTACAAAAGTTTGTTTAATCTGATGTGGCACGTTTGTAGGAACTTACCGTTCAAACTAATATAAGAGACTAAAGCATAAGAATACAAAATGTTGTTACATAAGGACCAATGTCAGCAGTGGTGACGTACCTCTGATGAACCCACAGCTGCCAGTTCAGTCATGTATAGATCCAGGATGTGGAACTGCAGCCCGCTGGGTGCTGCACTGCCACCCCGCAGGAGCTGTGCTGTCAGCAACTCAAGAAACCTGGCTACCACACTAAGAAGACAGTCATTAGTTATTCATCTCGACATGACAAACATTACCACAAGAGTTTCAATAAGAAATACGTTAGTATTACCTGCTCTCCCAGTTTTTTCTCTTCAACATCTCAAAAGATTGTTTGAACATTAAGCGAACCAGCTGTCAAAGAGAAAAAATATGAATTTTTTGTGCCTTCGTCTTCGCATAGTTTGAAATACATGAAGCGCTGGGCGATATGGCCTAAAACAAATATTGCGATATTTAAGGCTTTATCGCAATAAACAATATATATATCCATTTGAAAATCTCCTCTAAACCACTGTACAATTGTTAAATTCATAAAAGTCCATAGGAAAGGGCTGAGCTAGCAGACTAAGCATTTCCGACGGTACTTAAATGCTCCAATATATAGCGGAATATATCAGCAGGCATTTAAGCTTAAAACACGGTGTACAGGACCTTGTTTCCAGTCTAATACATATGTCAGGGCTTGCCTTCTGATCATTGAGCAGCTGTGGATCATCAGGAAGCTGTTTTCACCGTTTGTTCTTTAACAAAGTCACTGACTGGGTACCTCACGCTGGAGTGAACGCCACTTACGTTCACCATTCATAAACTGATTCGTTTGTTCCAGCATTCAGAAAGAATCTGAACAACCGGTCAATAACCGTCTCTGAACTCTCGTAAACTCGCTGGGACTCAGAGCTCCCTCTCCGTGCTCTGAGTCTCTTCCCTCCTTCTGATACAAAAATATGCTTGCGTGCACGAGAGTCTTCTGGTTGGGCAGGGGAGTGAGCAGTCTGCTGTGAGAGGGGCATGAGAAGACAGAGCGACAGAAGCGAATCTTGAAAAGGATTTTATGCTGACGGCTGTCGAGGCTTCGAAGCTTGTGTCGAGTAGCCTATAATTTTTTTGAAGCGCATATTGAGGCTTGTGTAGATGACACATGTGGTGACATTCAAAGCTTTGCGAGCCGGCCGACTGAGTCAGTAAATGGTTCGCGGGTTTGGCCTGCAAATCGAAATATAAGGGGCAGCACACAAACATTTTGTGGACTTGGGACTTTATTGCACATTTGTTTGCAAAAAAAAGAAATCGCCTGAAACCCAGCAATGTGGAGAAGACATTTATAAATGAAAATCAATAAAATGTTGACCCTATATTACGTGTTACATTTTACAAGTAACAAGCACATTAACATCATAAACCTCTGTCCAATTTGTTTCCATTTTCCCTTTTGAGCCCACCATTGTATCATAAAGACAGACACCATATTAATAAGTTCATAATTTATGTATTGGAATCACAAACATCATTCATTCAATTCAAAGCTTCTCACACACACACACCAAAGCTATGGTGTCATTATAATCACTGACTGTTTCACATTTATTGTCCACTTGATGGCACAGTAGAGCAAATGAAGCACCATGAAGCTTTGGCCCACGAGTGAACCAATTGGATGGAAAGCGTCAATGCTACATGAAGCTTCATCTCGCCATCACTAGCTTTAAGTATCTGTGTGATATTTCAACATTCCGGTTGGAGCTGTACACGATTAACTGTTTAATTTTGACAGATCATTTCAGCAGTTCTACTATTTATGAGATGTACATTCCAAAGCTGGCTACTCTAGTGAGGTACTATCTCTGCATCCCTTGGGAAATTGTACAATCTGATAGGGAATTTTCTGCCACCGGTTTCACAGTGTAAAGAATTATTTTTCAATGGGCTATCCTTTTAAGTCAAATAGATAAAGCAGCAGACTGCCTGGTTGTCATACAGAAAATGTTCCTTACTATAGCAGTGTTTGGTTACCACTGACCTGGAAGAACTTGTCCATCCGCAACCTATCAATACCAGTCCACTCTCTTTTGAAAGTCAGCAGGAAGCTCTCAAGGTATGAAAACTCTGCAGGAAACAGCACAGTCATAAAATGTACAAATGACATGTAATGTGTTACTTCCTGTAATGAAATCACATAACATGATGAAATTATATGTAGAAACTTACGGCCATCTATATGATTGAAACTGTGGATCAGGTTGGAGATCTGGTTTGATAGGTCCTCCTATAAGAATAAAAGTGGAGATTGCAATATTAAGAATAAATATTAAACCAAGAGGGAAAGCAGTTGTCTCAACACATTTATAATTCAATTTTATGACAGATTTGAATGTATCTGATTTGGGCTTTGAGCAATTTTTCAATCCCGTTTAAGATCTTGTCAAGACCACACATGAAAAGAGGCGAATGGAAGATCTGCAATCATTAAGAATATATTTGTTTTGATAAAAAAAAAAAAACTAAGCTCTTCTTCCACTTCCTCAGACATTAACCTTGGGGCTGAAGGGTCGTCCTAAAACCAGAATCCCAAATGGCCCCTCTTAGATGTTGAACGCACTAATTGGAAGTTGTTTTGGATAAAAGCGTCAGCCTAATGACTTACCAATATCCTTTAATATTCTTATGAAAATTCAAAGATTAAAGAATGATGAAAGTCTGAAAATGTATCATTAATCGAAACAGACTTGTTGCTAATAGATGCAATGTATGACTGTGTGTGTGAATAGGTGAATTTAACACTGTATTGTACAGATCTTTGAGTGGTCCTCAAGACTAGAAAAGCGCTATATAAATACAGACCATTTCCTATTTACTTGTGATGGTATTGCGTTTAATATGAACTGAAGAAGCTTCTTGGATTCGCGGTGAAACATCTTATAGGAGCAAGCAAGTCCAGTTTCATGTGAACAACTTCTGAAGATACCTTGATAACAAATGAAAACAGGTAGCACGAACCTGGAGCAGGGGTTTGTCCTGCATCCACAGGCAGTAGAAAAGACCCTTCCATAGCTTGAGCAGCTCATCATCAGTGAATCCATCTGTACAACGGAATTAAAGCTTTAATTGTAAAATGCTTCTTGAGTTCAGGATGCAAGTTAGCAGTTAGGAAACTGATGACATCAGGAGCATTGAATGTATTTCTGGTACTAGATACGATCCTCTGTCACTTTGTTGCAACAAGTAATGGGGTGAACGATCCAGTTATTCTTGCTACATTACAACAATTCTATAGTCTAAATCTGATTAATAAGGACACATGTATACTTACTAGCTACCAATTATTTTTAAAACAACCGGATGAGCATCAGACGTCAAACGGCCAGTTAAAACATGCATATCATCTCCACACCCATTTAAAAATCAGGGTTAAGGTTAGATTAGTGTTTGCTCTGTATTTGAGCTGTCGTTAGCGAGTCAGAGTCCGCTGGATAACACGCATAGATTAGGTTACCTGTCTCTTTCTGTGACCTAACATTGATGTATTTCCTCAGTTTCTTTATAGCCTTGGTCCGGACCGGCTTCTCGTTGGAGGCTAGTTTCTGTGCGAATTGGATTTCTGGGTCCTGAACAGACGCCATGTTCACACAGCTTCACGTGGTAGACTCGGCTCTTGCACGCTAATCCCACGTTTCTCCTTGCGGCGCGCACTGATGACGTCTTCATCTTCTTCTTCTAGATTTAAGGCGGTTGGCATCCAGCCATACGTGCATTACCGCCACCTTCTGCTCCGGAGTGTGGATCAGAAAATAGACACAATCTTCTTCTTCTTCTTTTCGGCAGACTAGGCACTAATAGTGCATTGATGCCTACCACCGGTAGAGAATTATCACTGCAGATTATGCCCTCAGTTTATATCTTGCGTTATAAATTTGTAGTTTTCAGGAAGTGCAAAACTTCTCCAGCTCTACCCGTCTTATACATCCCATCACCAAGGTGTGATTTTACTGAAAAAGTTTCAGTACCCAGTTTGCCTAACCCTATAAAAAGCTCCCTCCCTCTCTTTGAGTGGACAATACATCAGAATATGTTGTACAGACTCCAGGACTCCGCAGTTGTAACAGATTCCATCTCTGTGTTAGCTAGTCCACAATGTCTGAGCCAAGGGCCATCCTTGGCAATGTTGGCAACCTAGTCGAGATTTCAGAGGGGCGCCACCCAACATACAAACGCAGATTGTCATGCATCCCAACTTTTTCACTGCATACAGATGCACACAGAGGCAGACAAAATTGTAAACTATAAAAAAGAATTCAAAGGAGTCACGTGGGACCGCAGGGAAGATGGCAGCACAGTAGGAGAGCTCCCCATGACCGTCAGTTAATTAAGTAAATTTGGATACACACACTTCGTTTTAAGTCTGGAAAGTGAGGGGTTGTGTTAAAGATAAGAAGTACTACCAGTTTCCGACCAAAAATCTGTTAGTTCTCCAATCGAAATGGTGCTACAGGTGGCTAAGGAGAGACGTGGGATCGACTGGGAGGACTGTAAGCTGTCCTTTTATGAGGATGTGAACAGAGAGTTGGCGGAGAAAAGGAAGGCATTTACTCCAGTGAAGAGACGTCTGCACCAGCTAAATGTGAGACACAGGCTGGTTTACCCTGCAACGCTCATCTTCACATGGAAGGGGCAGAAGAAAAACTTTCGAGACAGCAAAGAAGCGGAGAAGTTTGTGCGTGATGCTGAATAGAGGAACGTCGGCCTTTATGGAGACCAGACGAAGTGTGTGGGAATGAGGTAACTTTGATGATGGTTTGTGGGAGGCGGGAAGAACGGTGCTGTTACGAGCTGACAGGATGCGCCTCACGGACACGGCTAATTTAGATCAGGTTAAGCGGGGGGCGGGATGGGGGTTAGTTAGAAGCACTGAGTTCTGGGCTGCTTTAACCGGGGTTATGTTTGTGTTTTTCATGTTTTATCTTTGCACTAAGACAGTAGATCTAACAAGGCCTAACATTTTGAACAACCTATTGAATGTGTGTTTAGCTGTTGTTGAAACCATGGTGAGAGAACTGAGGTCCAAGAGTATTTACAGGTCTAGAAATGACGGCTAACAGTTACATTAATATAATATCATGGAACATAAATGGATGTGGGAATCCCATTAAAAGGAGGAAGGTTCTGACATATTTGAAATCCAAGAATACAGATGTAGCGTTTATTCAGGAGTCTCATATGATGGGGGACGGAGAGGCAGGGAAATTTAAAAGAGGCTGGGTCGGGAAGGTTTTCCATAGCTCATACTCTAGTAAGCAGAATGGGGTGATGATACTCATTAATAAAAATCTGAGTTTTGTTATGATAAAACAACACAATGGGTAGGATTATTTGTATTGAAGCATTGATCAATGGAATCCGGACAGTGCTATGTAATATATACGCCCCAAACAAGGAGGAACCTGACTTCTTTCATGAGGTTAACAGAGTGATAGGAGACATGCAGGGCCGGGTGATACTGGCAGGGGATTTTAACCAGGTAATGGACGGGATAGTTGATAGGTGTAAAGGCCAATGTATGCTTCTCCGTTTTGACGGACACGGACGGATAGGACCGCCTTCTCCAACGTGGAACACCCTCTCCGGGCCTCTCCGCGGCTCCTCTGAGAGCTTTTCGTGCAGCTCTCATTTTTCTAACTACACGTCGAAATGGCGGAGAGCCCACGGATAGCCCTTGGCTGTGATTGGTCCGCTAACGCCAGCATTTCGGAATGGAAACTTCCTGTTCCATTCCCTACATCACAATAAACCAAAATCACAACTACGACTCTATGATTAATGTGACAAGTGTGTTAAGCCAGCGGCGTTGTCCGGCTGACGGTGGCTGGTTAGAGCACTTACGGCATGAGTGTACGGTCACATACGGTTATAACGAACTTTCATAACGGGTCTAGCGGGCTAGCCACCATGCTAACTGCGGTGGGAACAGCGCAAAAACCCGCTGACTTTAATCCAACGGCTGTCATGACACTGTTTCTCAAACACTGTCAGGTTAGAAGCAAACACTTGGTAGTAGTTAGTATCGGGTGTCCCTGCTGACTGTGTTTGGAAGCTGGGGGGAAGCTAGCTGCCTCCGTGTAGCTTCAAGCTGTTGCAGCTGTTGAATTAGCAACGCAGTTTGGAAACAAGACAGGGGAACCGCTGCGTTAAGACACGATAACATAAGCATTATGACCCGCTGGGTGTCACTTTATTTCAGCAAAAACTGTCGCGTCATCAACATCCTTTTTCTGTTAGTTGTCATTGTTCACTGTGTGTGAGGAGCCGGGAGGACGTAAATAAACCAGGGTGGACTTCTTTGTTTTTGAATTCTGTCTACTGCTTGTAGTTTCACTCAGGTGAGTGAGAGTTAAATAGGAACCAGCTAAGGTAAAAATTGCTTTGTTGTTATTCCAATTTTGTTAAAAAGCATAATTCTATTTTACTTTGTACCTGCTGAGGTAAATAGCCTTTGTCCAGAAACAGTTTCTGTCCAGATAGGACACTTAGCTGAGTGTCCCTGATTAAAGGGACAAGTCTCTCTTGTTATTTTAAACTGTGTTGATGATCTGCTGCTGGGCCATTAACACCACGTGGTGCCTGATTGGCTCATGAGCAGGGGGAGTGGTCAGCACAGCTGAAGCCAGCCATCGTCAACCCTGGTTTAAAACCAGGAATTGTTTGGAGCGTCAGCTTCAGCGTCTGTGAAGACTCATCGTATGAAGAGTCGGAGGATAAAGACAAAGGAGTCTTTCGTTGGAGTCTTCGGGGAGGCTGAGTATAAAGCTGCATTTTTATTTTCAATATGTGTATAATTTCTGTGCGCATTTCTAATCGTAGTTACTATAGGCCTTGTACTCGCTCACACCAACACCGTAACCTTTCCTGTCTTATCTATCCAACCCGCTCCACACATACCCAACACCTTGTCACAGGGGGCCTATGGAACTGCCAGTCAGCTACCCGCAAGGCAGACTTCATCTCTGGCTTTGCTACACAGCAATCACTTGACTTCCTTGCTCTCACTGAGACCTGGATTACACCGGACAACACATCCACCCCAGCTGCCCTCTCCACTGCCTTTTCCTTCACCCACACACCAAGACCCACTGGTAGGGGTGGCGGTACAGGTTTACTCATTTCACACAAATGGAGTTTTTCTCTCTACTCGCTTCCAATCTTTACTCCAACATCTTTTGAATTTCACGCTGTGACTGTTACTCAACCGGTACAATTAACTATTGTTGTCATCTACCGTCCACCAGGTTCTTTGGGAGATTTTCTGGAGGAATTAGACGTCCTCCTGTCAAACTTCCCAGAAAATGGCCCTGCACTTATCCTTCTGGGTGACTTTAACATCCAGACAGACAAATCATCTGACCTTTTACTTTTACTGTCTTCTTTCGCTCTCTCACTCAGTCCTTCCCCGCCTACTCACAAAGCTGGTAACCACCTGGACTATATTTTCACCAGAAACTGCTCAACATCTAACCTCACTGTAACCCCACTTCATGTCTCCGACCACTTCTTTATCTCTTATTCTCTCCCATTATCTCGAACTGACAACCTTAACACATCAACAGAGTCGGTACCTGTCCGTCGCAACATTCGTTCCCTCTCTCCTTCCTCTCTAGCCTCCTCTGTTCTATCAGCCCTCCCTTCCACTGACTCTTTCTCACTCATGCATCCTAACTCTGCCACTGACATTCTCCTTTCTACTCTGTCCTCCTCTCTTGACTCTCTCTGTCCTCTTACGTCACGACAGGTCCGCAAGTCCCTCCCAGCTCCGTGGTTGTCTGACTCGGTGCGTGCCGTCAGAGCCACTATGCGATCATCAGAAAGGAAATGGCGGAAATCTAAACACCTGGAGGACCTGCTATCTTATCAGTCTCTTCTCTCCTCTTTTTCTGCCTCCATTTCCACAGCCAAAAGCACTTTTTACCAAACTGCAATTCAAGCCTCATTTTCTAATCCCAAAAAACTCTTCTCCATCTTTTCCAACCTCCTCAACCCTCCCAGTCCCCCTCCTCCTTCCTCTCTTCTACCAAGCCACTTTGTCAACTACTTTACCAAAAAGATAGATGACATACGCTCTTCATTTTCTGATCCTCCTTCTATAACCACAATTCCAACAACTTCATCTTCGTCCCCTTCGCTCTCCTCTTTCACCCCCCTGTCTCCCAATCAAGTTCTGACCTTGGTAACCTCCGCCCGCCCGACCACCTGCCCCCTTGACCCCATCCCTTCTCACATTCTCCAGTCTATTGCCCCTGACCTTCTTCCTTTTCTTACCCATCTAATCAACACTTCCCTGTCAACTGGCTGTTTTCCTAATTCTCTGAAGGAGGCAAGAGTAAATCCTCTCCTGAAGAAACCCACCCTGGACCCGTCTGAAGTAAATAACTACAGACCTGTCTCTCTCCTTCCCTTTGTTTCCAAAATTCTTGAGCGTGCTATCTTTAATCAACTTTCCTCCTATCTTAACCACAATAATCTTCTTGACCCTCACCAGTCTGGTTTCAAGGCAGGTCACTCAACTGAGACTGCCCTCCTTGCTGTCTCTCAGCAGCTTCACACTGCTAGAGCAGCCTCTCTCTCCTCTGTCCTCATCCTTCTAGACCTCTCTGCTGCATTCGACACAGTGAACCACCAGATCCTTATTTCCTCCCTTCAGGACCTCGGTGTCTCAGGCTCTGCTCTCTCCCTGCTCTCTTCCTACCTCAATGAACGCACTTATAGGGTAACTTGGAGAGGGTCTGTGTCTGAACCTTGTTCTCTCACTACTGGGGTCCCTCAAGGTTCTGTCCTAGGTCCTCTCCTCTTCTCCTTGTACACCAACTCCCTCGGCTCTGTCATTCACTCACATGGCTTTTCCTACCATAGCTATGCTGATGACACCCAACTAATCCTGTCTTTTCCCCGATCAGAAACACAGGTAGCAGCACGAATCACTGCCTGTCTGACCGACATCTCTCAGTGGATGTCTCAACACCACCTGAAGATTAACCTTGACAAAACTGAACTTCTTTTCCTTCCAGGGAAAGACTCTCCCATCCACGACCTGACTATTAACTTTGACAACTCTGTGTTAACCCCCACTCCGACGGCTAGGAACCTGGGTGTAACACTCGACAGCCAACTCTCCCTTACTGCCAACATTTCTGCAACAACACGGTCCTGTAGATTCATGCTGTACAACATCAGGAGAATACGCCCCCTTCTCACTCAGAAGGCGGTGCAGGTTCTGGTCCAGGCTTTGATCATCTCACGTCTAGATTACTGTAACTCGCTCCTGGCAGGTCTACCTGCTACTGCCATCCGACCTTTGCAGCTCATCCAGAATGCAGCAGCTCGACTGGTTTTTAACCAACCTAAATTCACTCACACTACTCCTCTCCTCCGCTCCCTTCACTGGTTACCAGTGGCTGCTCGCATCCGGTTCAAAACACTAGTACTTGCGTACCATGCTGTGAACGGATCCGGTCCAGTCTACATCCAGGACATGGTCAAACGCTACACCCCACCCCGTTCACTCCGCTCTGCTTCGGCCAATCAGCTCGTTGCTCCCTCACTGCGAGCTAAACAATCATCAAAAACACGACTGTTTTCCGTCCTGGCTCCTAAATGGTGGAATGAGCTCCCCATTGACATCCGGACATCAGAAAGTCTACACATCTTCCGCCGAAAACTAAAAACATACCTCTTCCGACTTTACCTTGAATAAATAAAAAAAAAAAAAAAAAAAAAACACTAACAACTTTTTGAAACTAACACTTTACTAGCACTTAAATGGCACTTACTTATAGCACTTTGTAGTTTTGCCTTATTTGAAGAAATTGTATTTTCTTGATTCTTGTCGTCCTTGGTATGTACCCTCGGGTTTGAATGCACTTATTGTAAGTCGCTTTGGATAAAAGCGTCAGCTAAATGAAATGTAATGTAATGTAATGTAATATATACCTCATGAGGTAGGCTTCTCTAAGCTCGACTTCCGTTGCGCCATCTACTGTTCTGGCGGTGAATTGTTTTCACAACAAAAAGGCCCGTAGAACTATAAATCAAAAAGGGTCCGTCCTATCTGTCCGTCCGTCAGTCCGCAACGGACTCGGAGAAGCATACTGAGGCCTTAAGCCCAGTGCTAAATCTTCACCCAGGGACAGAGCTGCAATTCATATGCTGACAGAGGACTTGGGCTTGGTGGACATATGGAGATTGGTGAACCCACGTGAGAGGGAATACACCTTTTACTCCCACTGTCACAAATCTCATTCAAGGATTGATTTTTTTCTGGTATCTAACTCATTAATAGACTCAATAGTGGACTGTGAGATAGGAGCTATTGCCCTTAGTGACCACGCCACGGTGGAGTTACAGATTGACCTGAACACAGATAATGTGAAAAGAGGATGTTGGAGGCTCAATACTGTGTTGCTACAGGATGTGTAGCCCCGGTCATACTCCACAGAACCTCCACATCAAACTCCACACTGTGCCTCCACAGTTCATGGTCATGGAGCTGCAGAAATTACGCCAATTTTCTTTCTCAACCCTTTTATTACATTCCTGGCCTCTGCTCAAAGCCTTTTATATTCAATTGCTTGTCTCTCAACTGAACTCTCGCTCAGCTGTCCATACGCTCTGTTTCAAGCCCGCACTGCCTCATTACAATCCTTATTCCAACACGGCACTATCTTCCTCTCTTTCCTATTTCCCTTCATTTCAATGTGTTTTCAGCCGCTCTTCTTATTACATGACGACATCGTCAATCTCCATAACGTCCCACTTTCCACATCAGCTGAGGCAAAAGTAAAATGTATGCATGATACATTACCATTACACCATGAAATCTCGTTGGCCTTCCATTATTCATCCTGACAAGTACATGCTTATCTAAGTAATATTCCAAAAATGATCTAATGTTGTCGTGGCAATTAATAATAATCCCATCTTTAGCAAGGAGGAAACGAGACACAATTCTCTTACAGTAATGTCACACTTTTAATGCCCGAGCATGGTATATACAACAGAGTTGAGTTTGTCATATGCACACAGACAGAAGAAAGTGGTTGGTATTTATACATTTGGCTAACCCACCCATTCGGGAGGGGGTGGTTAAACAGTTAATGACATGCAAGAAAAGCAGCACTTCAAACATCTTCAAGCTCCTCCTAGAGAGGAACAAACTTATCGATCAGACTCTTTGATATTAAGGAAATAGGTGAAAGGATATCCCGTCCCCTGCTCTATCTCAGACCCCTGGAGTGTAAAATCTGTCTTAATGTTTACTACCACCATAAATCCCCCGTGCTGTAAAGTCTTTGTTAGGTGAATTTGTGGGTGAGAAAGTCAAATGGCATCAGAGCAACACCCTGACTTCTCAGGGATGCATATGCTCATCTTTCTAGTATAATTAGACTAGACTAATTAGATTACTGTGACTGGCTAACACTCATTCAGTTCAACTGGAAATAGCAACATCAAAGTTACATTTGTTACAGATTCAATCATGATCAATCAAAGTGTACCACATGTTACATTTCCCTTACAATGTCTTTACATTTGCTGCCCCATAAATTATGAGCATTAAAATCTCCTGACCACATCATTGGAGACCGCACTTGAGCCATTATTTCATCAAATTTTTCCATATCCAACTGGAAACAAGGTTTGTAATAATTTATTACTGAAAAACTTCCTGTTGAGCTACATATTCCTATCACTACATACTCAAGCTCTGATAGCACATTTACCCTCCTTATTGAATTCCGTCCCTTACAAATACTGCACATCCTCCCCCTGAATTATTACGATCTTCGCGCATACATACATACAAACAATTTTAGCTAATAAGAACACTAACAGCCCGCCTAACACTTCATTACGGTAAGCGGGCTGGGTCATTTCCTGTTTTCTTGCCACTAGTGGTGGTCGCTCTGTGAATTAGCTCCTCTGCTAAACACAGCTGTTTCTCTGTAGCACTAAGGCTAAAATCACCGGTCTGTAGTTAAACACTTGCACATACCAACCCTTACTCTATCGTGCTTAGTGATTCTGTGTTCGGTCTGAGTTCACCCTCGTAGCTATATAGCGATGTCTTCTCTCTCTCCCTGTTGCTCCACTGCTCTCTCTTGCTCAGAGTGTCTTATGTTTACCTACTCCTCTGCCTCCCTTAACAGTAGTGGTACATGTAATAAATGTAGTGTGTTGATAGTGATGGAGGCGAGGCTTAGAGACTTAGAAGCTCGGCTCCGCAGCTTAGAAACTCCGTTAGCTGTAGTTAGCCGGCTCCCGCTAACCGCGGAGCCACATTGTTTAGCACGTAGCTTAGCCTTAACGAGCAGCCCCCTGACTAGTCCCGTGCAGCCGGGAGGCCAGGGCAGCTGGGTGACGACCCGGAAGGGGCATAGTGCTAGTCTTAAAAAGCCCACGATTAAAGAGCCACCAGCTCACGTTTCAAACAAACTCTGATTATTGGGGACTCGGTTCTGAGAAACATCAAGTTAGCGACACCAGCGACCATAGTTAATTGTATCCCAGGGGCCAGAGCCGGCGACATCGAAACTTAACTTAAGTTAATGGCTTAAACTAAACGTAAATACAATAAAATCATAATTCACGTCTACAGCAACGACTCCCGGCTTCGTATGTCGGAGATCACTAAAGTGAATGTTAAGTCGGTGTGTGCTTTTGCTAAAACAATGTCGGACACAGTAGTTTTCTCTGGCCCGCTCCCTAATTCAACAGGTGATGACATGTTTAGCAGCATGTTATCTTTTAACCGCTGGCTGTCGAGGTGGTGTCCTGTAAACGGTCTGCACTTTATAGATAATTGGCCTTTTTTAGAAAACCTGGTCTTGTTAGGAGAGACGGCGTTCATCCCACTTGGGATGGAGCAGCTCTCTTATCTAGGAATATTACTCAGTCTAATAACATGACAACACATAGTTGGGACACGGAAGCAAAGCTGCAGTGCTAAAGTCTTCTCTGCGCTCCCTCTGGATTAGTCACACAACCCCATAGAGATTGTGTCTGTTCACCTTCCGATTAAATTATTGAAATTAAACAATAACAGAGCGAGAACTCCACACAAAAATCAAATACAAATTAAAAAAACCTCTGAAACAACACAGGAAACCCAGACTTTTAAATGTGGTCTTTTAAACATTAGATCACTGTCAAAAAAGGTTCTTTTAGTTATTGAAATAGTCTCCGATTACAACATAGATTTATGTCCCTCACTGAGATGTGGCTGCATCCTGATGAATATGTCAGTCTAAATGAATCTACTCCCCCCAGTCATATTAATTCACAGGTTCCTAGAGAAATTGGGCGAGGAGGTGGAGTTGCTGCTATTTTTAACTCCAGTCTATCAATTAATCCTAAACCTAAACTCAGCTACAAATTATTTGAATGTCTGGTTCTTAGTATTCCACGCCAATCCAGGAACCACCAACAGCCAATCATATTTGCTGTAGTTTACCGTGCTCCAGCGGCTTATACTGAATGTTCAACGTAATTCCCTGAGTTTTTATCAAACTTAGTCCTAAAGACCGATAAAATTATCATTGTTGGTGACTTTAATATTCATGTTGACAATAATAAAGATTGCCTTAGCGTAGCATTTATTTCAATACTAGACTCTATTGGTTTCAGCCAGTATGTATACAAACCTACTCATTGTTGTAACCACACACTTGACCTTGTATTATCTAACGGTGTCGGAATTGAAAATTTAACAGTACTTCCGCGCAATCCAGTTCTATCAGACTATAATTTAATAACCTTTGATTTTTCAATAACTAAATATATGCCACTAATAAAAAATTCATTTTCTAGATGTCTACCTGATAGTGCTGTAGCTAAATTTAAGGAAATAATTCCAATTACATTTAAACCTGTATTAGCAGTAGATATAAACAACAAATTCTTTAAAAACCTGAGCTCCATTGAGATCAACCACCTCGTCGATAGCTCTGCAGACTCATTATGAATAACATTAGACTCAATAGCGCCTCTGAAAAAGAAAAATATCAAACATAGTAAATTAGCTCCGTGGTATAATTCCCAGACAAATTAGTTAAAACAATTATCAAGAAAACTAGAAAGGAAATGGTTCTCCAGTGACCATGTTGAAAACCTCATAGACTGGAAGAATAGTGTTAAAGAATATAAAAAGGCTCTCCACAAAACTAATAGAAGAGAATAAAAACAACCCAGGTTTCTCTTCAGCACTGTAGCCAGACAGAGTCACACCTCCACCGAATCCAGTATTCCTCCATCCCTAAATAGCAATATCTTTATGACCTTTTTTAATGATAAAATTCTAACTATTACAAATAAAATCAACCATCTCCTGCCCTCAATTGGCACTAAAACCCTCCCAACAACAGAGATCTCAGAAACGGCTGAGAATCCTACCCATTACTTAGACAGCTTCTCTCTGATCACCCTTGATCAGCTGACCAAAATAATCTAAACAACCTGTATCTTAGATCCCATTCCTACAAAATGACTTAAAGAAATTCTGCCCCTAATTGATAGTTCGTTACTTAACATTATCAATCTATCATTATCATCAGGTTGTGTACCACAGTCTTTTAAAATACCTTTTATCAAACCCCTACTCAAAAAACCCACCCTAGACCCAGAGGTTTTAGCCAATTACAGGCCAATATCTAATCTCCCCTTCATGTCTAAAATCTTAGAAAAAGTTGTAGCCAATCAGCCGTGTGAGTTTCTCCAGGAAAATAATATATATGAAGGCTTTCAGTCGGGGTTTAGAGCCAATCACAGCACAGAGACAGCCTTGGCAAAAGTCACTAATGACCTTTTAATAGCCTCAGATCAGGGACTGGTGTCTGTCTTTGTTCTGTGAGATCTCAGTGCAGCATTCGACACAATTGACCATCAAATTTATCACAAAGACTCAGACAGTTAATTAACATTAATGGAACCGCCCTTAACAGGTTTAAACCGTATTTTTATTTTTGTCATCTGTGCGCACCAAAGTTAACCATGGTGTTCCACAGGGCTCTGTGCTCGGCCCAATTTTATTCTCATTATATATGCTTCCACTAGGAAACATTACCAGTACACACTCGGTAAATTTCCACTGCTATGCGGATGACACTCAGGTTTTATTGACCAATATAAATTGGTCAATAAAACCTGAACAAAGTAATCAATTAACTAAACTTCGAGCACGTCTCAAGGACATAAAAACCTGGATGACCCGCAATTTTCTCTTATAAACTCAGACAAAACAGAGGTTATAATACTTGGCCCCCAACACCTTAGAGATACATTATCTAATAATATAGCTGCGCTAGACAACATTGCCCTTGCTTCCAATGAAAAAGTCAGGAACTTGGGAGTGATCTTCTATCCTGATTTATCCTTTAATAGTCACTTAAAACAAATTTCCAGGACCGCCTTTTTCCACATGCGTAATATCTAAAAAATTAGACATTTCCTTTCATAAAAAGATGCAGAAAAACTAGTCCACGCCTTTGTTATATCGGGACTGGACTACTGTAATTCATTATTATCAGGCTCCAGCAGTAAGTCGTTAAAGACTCTACAGCTTGTCCAAAATGCCGCAGCACGTGTCCTGATTAGAACAAAGAAAAGAGAGCACATTTCTCCTGTGTTAGCATTGCTACACTGGCTTCCAGTTAAATCCAGAATAGAATTTAAAATTCTCCTCCTCACCTTCAAGGCCCTTATTAAAATGGCGCCATTTTACCTTAAAGAGCTGTAAGTACCTTATAAACCTACTAGAGCACTCCGCTCCCAGAATTTAGGCCTACTTGTCGCCCCTAAAGTCTTTAAAAGTAGAGTAGGAGCCAGAGCTTTTAGCCATCAAGCTCCTCTGCTGTGGAATAAACTACCACTTTCAGTTCGGGAGGCAGACACCATCTGTTTGTTTAAGAGTAGGCTCAAAACCTTCCTTTTTGATAAAGCTTATAGTTAGAGCTAATTAGTGCGGCAGAACGTTAATTGTTCTATTTTATGACACATGACACACGGAGCTTCTTTTTCCAGCTTCTCCTTCCTCTTCTCCATCCCTATCCCCCTTCCCCGGAATCCCTTTGCTCTCTGGCTACTGGGATTATCCGTCCCTCATCCTCTCCCACTGGTTCCGTTTTTTTTTTGGGCAGTAAGAAGTACAAATACCTGCGTCATTGCATCGACTACAGAGGTCTGAACAATGTCATGGTCAAAAACAGGTACCCTCTTCCACTTATTTCCTCTGCTTTTGAACTATTAAAAGGGGCATCCTTTTTTTCCAAGCTGGATTTAAGAAATGCTTAGCATTTAGTTCGCATTCGGGAGGGGGACGGATGGAAAACGGCCTTTAACACCCCTAGCGGCCACTATGAGTATTTGTTCATGCCATTTGGTTTAACAAGCATTGGTAAATGATGTTATGAGGGACATGTTTAATAAGTTTGTTTTTATTTACCTGGATGACATCTTGATTTTTTCCAAGTCAAGAGGAGGAGCATGTGCAGCATGTCCGACGGGTTCTTCAGCGGCTGCTGGAGAATCAGCTTTTTGTCAAGGCTGAAAAGTGTGAATCAGCGAACTGTTAGCTTCCTCTGGTTCATTGTGGCACCCGGCAGCATCCAGATGGACCCTGCTAAGGTCAGTGGAGTTATGGATTGGCCTGTTCCCACAGACAGGAAGCAGCTGCAGAGGTTCTTGGGCATTGCAAATTTCTACAGACGTTTCTTTAGGAACTACAGCTCTGTTGCAGCCCCTCTCCATGCCCTCACGTCCCCAGGAACCAGGTTTTCATGGAGTCTCCATGAAAACCTGGTAAAGTCGGAAGAGGTATGTCTTTAGTTTTCGGCGGAAGATGTGTAAACTTTCTGATGTCCGGATGTCAATGGGGAGCTCATTCCACCATTTAGGAGCCATGACGACGACGAGTGTTTAGCTCGCAGTGAAGAAGCAACGAGCCGATTAGCCGAAGCAGAGCGGAGTGAACTGGGTGGGGTGTAACGTTTGACCATGTCCTGGATGTAGACTGGACCGGATCCGTTCACAGCATGGTATGCAAGTACTAGTGTTTTGAACCGGATGCGAGCAGCCACTGGTAACCAGTGAAGGGAGCGGAGAAGAGGAGTAGTGTGAGTGAATTTAGGTTGGTTAAAAACCAGTCGACCTGCTGCATTCTGGATGAGCTGCAAAGGCTGGATGGCAGTAGCAGGTAGACCTGCCAGGAGGGAGTTTCAGTAATCTAGGCGTGAGATGACCAGAGCCTGGACCAGAACCTGCACCACCTTCAGAGTGAGAAGAGGGCGTATTCTCCTGATGATGCACAGCATAAATCGACAGGACCGTGTTGTTGCAGTAATATTGGCAGTAAGGGAGAGTTGGCTATCGAGTCCCGCCAATTTGAGCTAGAGGACACCCCCGGAACCCATGCCACCATCCTGCCATCAGCGTGCGTCATTGGAGCTGTGACATGGGGCATTACTGATAGGGTCAGACAGGCACTGGAGGGGTCAGAAATACCGGCAGGCTGTCCGGAGAACCGTCTTTTTGTTCTGTCTATTCTCCGTCCGCAGGTCCTGCAGTGGGGACACTCTTCCAACTTTAGCTGTAATCCAGGGGTTGCCTGCTCCATAGGTCTCCTCTGACAACGTTTCTGGTGACCCACACTGAAGGATGATTTCCAGGAGTTCGTCGCTGCATGCCCCGTCTGCGCCCAGAATGAGACCTCTCGCCAGCGGCCCCACGGTTTGCAACACCCTTTGCCAATTCCCTTACGACCCTGGTCGCACATCTCTATCGACTTTGTTACGGGACTGCATCCTTCTGAAGGTAACACAGTCATACTCACTATTGTGGACAGATTTTCTAAAATGGCTAATTTTTTCCCTCTGCCTAAGCTTCCCTCTGCCAAAGAGACTGCAGAGGTTATGTTGTCTCATGTTTTTCGTTTACACGGACTCTCCCAGGATATAGTGTCAGACCGGGGGACCCCAGTTTGCCCCCAGGTTTTGGAAAGAATTCTGTAGGCTCATTGGTGCCACAGCCAGCCTCTCCTCTGGTTTTCACCCCCAGTCGAACGGCCAGACTGAACGTTACAAACAGGAGCTGGAGACAGGACTCCGCTGTGTGGTGTCACAAAATCCTTCCCTTTGGAGCAAAAGTTTGATCTGGATTGAGTATGCTCATAATTCTCTCCCTGTCTCAGCCACAGGATTTTCCCCTTTCCAGTGTGTATATGGATATCAGCCACCCCTGTTTCCTGAACTAGAGGAGGAGATTACGGTGCCATCTGCTCAGGCCTTGGTGCGCCACTGCCATCTTACTTGGAGAAGAGCACGGGCGTCTCTCCTCCGCACCTCCATCCTATACAAGCAGGTGGCTGACAAGGGCCTGGTTGTCCAGCCGGGACCTTCCTCTCCACCTGAGTCCCGCAAGTTAGCTCCCAGATTCGTTGGTCCGTTCCCCGGCACAAAGGTGGTAAACCCTGTGATGGTGCAGCTCAAGCTCCCCAGGACAGTTAGGGTTCATCCGACCTTCCATGTGTCCAAGGTAAAACCCGCTGGATCCTCAGCAATATTGATGTTGAGTAGACCAGTCATCCGAATTGGGAAGGTTTTTTACCTCTTGCGCATCTGCTGTTTTTCATTAAGTGTGCATATCAGTGTGTGTGGGTCTGTGTCTTTTATTCTAGTCTTTGTGAGGTTTCTGATATTACTACTGTATTCCCTTGTATAAAATAAGTCCTGTATACTCAAATAAAGGCTGGTACTATACAGAATGAAGCCATGGCTCCAACCCAAGGCAAAACTGCGATGCATGCCACTGAAAACTACAAAAGATTAAAAAGGGCTAAACTGACGCGTCAAAAACCAGGGAAACCCAAACAACTCACACAAAAGTGCAGGATCTAGGTGGGTGATGTGAGGCAACATGAAGACATTCAACTGACAAAGACAGAACTGAGGACTTGACTTGAATACAAACCGAACCGATGACAAACTAGAGAGGTGGCACAGAACAAATAGGTGAAACAAATCAAGGCATGAAGTAAATTGAAGAGAAACACAGCATAAACTTTCAAAATAAAACAGGAAACAGAGTGGAACACAAATCTAAACACAGAATGAAATAAATCTAAACAGAGTCGGTAACAGAGTGGGACCAAGGAAACACAGGTAAACAAAGAATCGATAATTCAAACTAAAACTCTACTTAATAAGTAGGCAAAGTCCAGAGAATATGAGTCCAGAGTTCATAATCATGACAGGAAGTTAACCTTTCACTACTGGAGTGTGAATGGGAATAACCTGAATCACATCGGCTGAACGACTGATATAGGGAAAGACACTCTGATCTTAAATAACAGACTAAGCATATTGCGACAAACAAAGATCTGACGCCCCTAAGTGCAGGTTTTCTAAGTCAGTGGTTCTCAGTGATGTACCCCCTTTGAAATATTGTTTCAGTCAAGTACCTCCTTTCTTTGAAAAAATATGTAATACACAGTGCTGTGCTGTTAGTGTCTTATTTATTAAACTTTGTAACTAGACACTTTCAAAATTAAAATTCCATCAATGTGCATAGCTTTGCTCATTTGTAGTGGCCTCTCGAACTATTTGGAAATAAAAATATATAAAAAGAACTATTGAAAAATAAATAATTTTCTCAATAATACAGAAAGATTTGTGCACATGTGATGGAAATTCATCTTGAGATTTGAAATAATGAAATCAGACTGGAGTTGCCATTGAGTCTTTATAATAGTAATCTCTGCAGAGATACACAACAAGCACGGGTGCTTAGGATGGAACAACTGGCTGCGAAGGTGAAAAAGCCAGGACTTATACAAAGAGGCGTTTCACAAGACAGAATGAGAAAAAGAAGACATGCCAGAATTAATACAAAGAGGTGCTTCATAAAACCTAATATGAAAAAGATATGAAATCCTCCTCAGTGCCTGTCTGCTGTGTCCGTCCGCTGTATTAAACTCCCAATTTGACACCTGGTCTGTTGAATTTTCCCTCACACACATAAAAATATATATCATCATAAAGTGCCCTATTTCGAGATCATAACAAAGATATATTCTCAAACTGAACTCATGAACTTAATTATAAGTTTAATTATAATGACTTTTCACAAAAAATAAATCATTAACCTTAAATAAAAGATTTGCTCAAAATAAATAAAAATAATATCTATGACCTTAAAATATCTTCCTTAAGGATCGAAAAGAATACTGATCTTAAATTTACAAACTGTCAACACTGAAGATTGCATTGTTGCATTGAACTGAGTGAGTGCTTTTGCATTACATTTTAATGAGAAAAGTGAGTAGGATCTTTATCAGTCTTGGTTGCAGGGAGGCAACTACTGTGATCGAGCTCTTCTCCAGGAGGTCTGTTTTCTTTGCTTTGTTTTGATCACAGTCATTGCAGAGAAGGAGGCCTCACATAAATATTTGGAGGCAAAGGGTAGAAGATGCTCCAAAGCTTTCTGTCCCAGGTGAAGGTGTTCCTGCTTTTCACACACACTGTGTGAGTGTGGATGTGGAAAACTTCGGTCAGATGACACTTCCAGGAGTTTTTCCTGATAAGTGACAGGTAGCCTGCTTCGGTTTGCTTTGGACAAGAGAAATGGGTTTCTCACCCAATCCAGCTGTGCAGATTTCTCCTCCATGTCAGGAAAGTAGGAATGAAAATCTTGAATCAAGCTGGTCAAACGTCCCACTATGATCAACTTGACTGGAGCTCTGTCAACATCCTCATTAGAAAGCAAATCCTCCACTTGAGGAAAGCAGGTGAACCCCCCTGTGCAGAATAAGATTATTATTGATCAATCAAGTTAAACTTACTGTTATAAATATTCCACCCGCCGTCTGTTCGGCGGGACTCTTGACTTCCCCGTGCTGCTAGAGGGCCAGGGCTGTGCGTTGGGTGCCCATTGCTGTGCTGTACCTTTTCATACCGTTTCATAGCTTCTAAATAAATACTTTTTGAACCTAACCGAGACCGGCTCTTCTCATATTTGGGATAAAAGAACAGGACAGTCCATCGCCACATGGACATGGAAGGGGCACCATCTACTTAATTGATCGATCTAATGTGGATACACTCGTCCACACACTACAGACACCACTGACATAACTGATTACCATGTTTACTAAAGTTAGATTTTCACTGTGAATAAATACTTCAACTTATGAATTTTGTGAACTTCTTCCTTACTTGTGACACAACAGAGCCAATGTGTAACACTCTTCATATAACATATTTGTTGTATAGATATATTTTGTATTATTCAAGATTCAAGATTTTTATTGTCAAATGCACAACAATAACATTAAGCAGTCGCTGGCAGTGAAAAATTCTCAGGCTCTCTTCTAACAATGCTCAAGTAATTACAACCTATACAATAAAATAAGATAGAAACAGTGTAAAATAGAATAAAATAGAATATCAAAATTTAAAATAGAAAAGAATGTATATATATCTAAATATATATAAACAGCTGAGGAGAAAATTAAACAACAAAAATGCAAATATGCAGATATGTCACGGAGAGGAGTTTAAAAGTCTTATGGCCTGGGGGATGAAACTGTCTCTGAGCCTGGTGGTGCGGGCCCAGATGCCGCGATACCGTCAGCCAGATGGCAGCAGGCAAAAATGTTTATGGCTGGGGTGAAAGGGGTCTTTAATAATCTGGCTGCTCTTCTTCCTGCACCGCTGGGTGTAGAGGTCCTCTATGGATGGTAGCGCTGTCCTGGTGATGTGCTGGGCAGACTTCACCACCCTCTGTAAAGCCTTACGGTTCAGGGTGGTGCAGCTGCCATACCAGGCGGTAATGCAGCGAGTCAGGATGCTCTCTATGGTGCATCTGTAGAAGTTGCAGAGAATCCTGGAATCCATGTGGAGCTTCCGCAGCCGGCGGAGGAAGAAGAGCCGCAGTCTGGCCGTCTTCCTGATGGAGTCTGTGTGATGGGTCCAGGTCAGGTCATCAGTGATGTGGACCCCGAGGAACCTGAAGCTGCTGACTCGCTCCACCGTGGCCCCGTTGATGGAGAGGGGGGCGTGTTCTTCTCCTCGTCTGTTCCTGTAGTCCACGATCAGCTCCTTCGTTTTGCTGACGTTGAGATGGAGGTTGTTGTCCTGGCACCAAGATGTCAGGGCTCTGACCTCCTCTCTGTAGGCCTTCTCATCGTCGCCGGTGATCAGGCCTATGACAGTGGTGTCATCACCTAACTTAACGATGGTGTTGGAACTGTGGGTGGCCACGCAGTCATGCGCGAACAGGGAGTACAGAAGAGGACCGAGCATGTAGCCCTGGGGGTCACCGGTGTTGAGAGTCAGGGTGGAGGATGTTGTGCTGCCGATCCGCAGCACCACATCAGACCCCAGCCAAAACATAGTTAATGTTTTGTCTAGGGTCTGACATAATTTTCATTCATATTATAGTATTCTGTTGTTTTAGAATGACCTGAATGGAATTTACACAAAATATTTCTATAGGCTATTCTTAACCCCAGGCAGAACAAACCACAAAAAAACCTTCCACTACAACACCCCCAACTTAAAGCCTCCACCCACAACCCTGATTTCATCTGACCTTAATCAGTGTCAAATTGTATTATTACACTGGTCAAATAGAGCAATACACTTTGTTTGGGATTATTTTTACTTTCTTTTTACTAGATAGTACTGAAATAAATCCATGTCAGTAAGAACATTTGAAACAAGCACATGGCATGAACAATCTTTCGCACCTACAAAATAGCATTTTAAAACACTTTCATTGTTGTTCCTTTAGACTTGTGCATTTCGTTGATAATTAATTTGTTTGGACCTACTATTACTGAACAATAGTTGGGCCTACATGTGTAGTCACGCCGGCGACCACTTGTCTCCTTCGTTCTTAAGATAAAGGTGAGCTTACACAACTCATTCTCCCATGGTCCTTCATCTTCACACCTAGGTGTTAAACCTGGCCCTGGACATAACTTTCAACCACTATTGGTCACTGTGTGCCCCAGGACCCATGAGGTCACCAGGCTAATAAATCCCTAGCTACCTCTCTCTTCACTCTCCTCGAGGAGAAATGGAAATGTCACTCTTACTTAATTTCTCCTGGAGGAGAGGGGTACCTCTCCTGCTCAATCAGCCAGGGAAACATTCTCCCTACAAATGCTCTTCTGACCTTCAAGCAGGCCTACCTAAAGCAGACTGCTAAAAACTTCCAAAATGCAGCAGTGCAAGAGCCTGCCTAAGGACTTCAGCACAAGAGCAGCATCGACATAAAGTCTTGCCGACAGAATAACAGCAACGGGAGCCACTGGACTCCAACATACCATAAAAAATGACCTTTTCCCCCTTTTTCATGAACTGGTAACAAAAGATTGTTATTTATGTTACAATAATGCTATTCACAGACTCAGGGTATTTGCCTGAAATTAAAAAAATGTCTTCAACTTGGCACCAAAACCTCACACACATCTCCCCAAACTTAACATATATATGTAACATCACACCTCAGCCACATGTTCCCAATTTTCCATGTGGCCTTTGCCTTCTAAAGGCCGGCGCATGCTTCTGTGTTTTCAGAGACATGCAAGCGCAAGAGCCTCTTGCGTGCCCCTTGCGCGCCCTTTGCGTGCTTGTGTACCCCTTCTTGCCTGCTTCGCCCAATTTTTGCAACACACGCAAACCTTGGAGAACCATAAATTAAAACTAGTCCGTCGACACAACTGCGTGAAGAGCCGCAGCCTTAGTTGCAGAAGCATGCGCCAGCCTTTAGTGGCCAGCTGCCATTTTGAAACACACTCTTTAACACACATGCTTTTGTCAGTAAATTGTGTGAATTTGGCCTACCTCTACAGTGTCAAGAACTCTATATGCTCTATATGAAACTTGTTAATTAAATTATTAATCAGATTTCAAAACTTGTAGTTAGTAATTTCCTGACAGTTCATCAATAAATTGGTTATCTTTTCCACTTCTTTTGAAGGGGGGTTCCCCGAGGTAGCTTAAATCTCAATAGAAGCTATTATTGAATATTATTATTTTTTCCTCAATGTACTTTTGTTCATTTTCATATTAAAGTTAAGAGGATATACCAGCAAAAGGGCGGCTCCTTCTACTGTTGTATAAAAGTATTTCATAAACCTTTTATCTTATAAGACTTTGTCTCATAATTTGTAACTTTTTCTCTCATAGTTTTGCATTTCTATCTCACAATTATGAATTATATCACATAATTTCCACTCTGAATGTTATAATTTCTACTTTGTATCTCATAATATTCGCTTTATCTCATAATTATGACTTTACATCTTATAATTATGACCCAATCAATTGATCAATCTAATTCTGGTTGTATCCAACATATTCACAAATCACAATTTGTCTCTGCCCTTAACAGTCAGGAATCATTTTGAAAATGTATCTCATAATTATGACATTACATTTTTGATATTATTAAGAGTAACTCCAGTTCTTTCAGTGGAAGAAATGGGGTTCTTTCCTTGCATGACCTCAGCGGCTGCACTCTCCATCTCTGCGAGGGGTGTTTGGCCCCAGGTTGTCTTCCTGGTGTAGTTTCTTAGCATGATGGCTTTTCTACAATGTTTTTATAACATTACAAAAAAAACATATGTAATGTAATATTACACTAAAATATGTTTAAGACTAAACTTAACTTGTGCTTAATGTCTTACTTTACCCCACTGCATTTGTCTCACTTTACCCCACAGCCACCATTTTAGAAAAAACAACATCTCTTAACAATTCAGGCTAATCTTCAGCTAGCATCAATCACATGGTTTTATATGTTGGAAGTTCAGCAACATGTATGACATAAGTTTTTCTACCTGAATCAATTTGTTTTGACAACAGTTGATTAAGTTAAAGCAAGAAAATTTACTTTTACATGCAAAAAACACATTTTTGTGAAAAAAACATACTTACCACAGCACCAACTTCTCCTTCATGGCAAGGGGAGAATGGGAGGGGCTTGAAAACATAATGGTCACATGACCGCAAATGTGTTCCATTGCCTAGATACAGGGGGTGTCTCACATTACCCGATGTCTCACATTACCCCGCTCTACCCTACAAGTACCTCAAAGTAAAAATGTGGAATATAGCCAAAATGGCCACTAAATGCAATATATCAGGCTTCCTGTTTGTTTTTTTCCATTGCACCTATAGACCTTTTCATTGTTCTGGTCATGATACACGTGTGTATTGATTTTTGTGAAGATCGGTCAATGTGAACGTGTTCCAGGGGTTCCGGGGTGCACCGTTAAGCCATTTTGCCACGGCCATTGAAAAGTCCTCCAGAATACATACATTTTCACCACTTTCTAATTTTCTACAAATTTTGTTAAGAATTTGAGCATGTTAAATCCCTCAAAACGGCAATTAATTTGCCTGAAAAGGAAAAAAAAAATATCCTTACAATTTCAATAGGTCCTCACCCTGTCTCACTCTGTTCGGTGCTCGGGCAATAATAATGATCCTCACTGTCAGTGCCTGTCAGTTCTTGGGCTCTTATTACCTTCACACATGTGCATAGGTGAGTGTTTGCATGTCTTTTATTTGTGCACTTTTCAAGTAATGGTGGAATATTTTGTTTGTGCATGTCTCGGTTCCTACTTTCGCCTGACTTCTGGATCCGTCTCCATCCGGCTTTTCTTCGGGGGGCCAGGTGGGGCCAACTCCTGGTAATGGCTGGAACTAGCGTCAGCCACAGGAGCCCTGTCCACAGAATCCATCATGTAAGCAATGAGTTAGAACAGGGCACAATCAACCACTGTTACAGAATCATGCAAAAACTTGGAGATAAGCTTTTTCTTCAAGAACCACAGATAAACTAGTTCACATACTGCCAATGTTGGAGTGGCTTTAGTCAAATGTTTATCATTTTATTTGAACAGCTAATAAAAAATTCACTTCCTGCATCTGTCACGTGATGTTGATTATTGCATGCGTTTGAGGCACGGCAAAGGATGAACCTTCACCGTGCCTCAATGTTTACAAGGTTTGAGGAAATGTCCCAATTCTGAGAGAGCGAAAAAGAAAAAGAGACAAACATCAACTTTGCGAGTTATCAAAGATTCCTTTGATCTATGACCACTGACAATGTCAGTTTAATGGTGGGGTAATCAAACGCCACTCCACGGTCACACAGTGTGACGAAAATATACACTCATCTTAATCTGAAGTTGAGCTGATGTAAGCCATGGTACAAATACTTCAAAGTAAAAATGTGGAATATTGCCAAAATGGCAAAGAAATCCAAAATAGCGGGCTTCCTGTTTGGTCTAGCATATCTATCCAAGGGACTTATTTCTTTGTCATAAAAAGATACATGTCCCTATTGACTTTTGTAGATGTAAGCCAATTGTAGTGCCGGGGCTGCCCTATAGGGTGCGCTAGTCACACAGTCCACATTATTAAGCAAGCTACATTTTTCAGGCAAAATGGGGAAGAAAAAGAATCTCTCTGCTGCTGAAAAGCAGCAAATAGTGCAATACCTTTGTCAAGGAATCACAACATTGGATATTTCCAAAACAATTGTGTGTGATCATCGGACGGTGAAGAAATTTGTCACTGATTCACAGCACAAGCGGGTTTGTTCAGACAAAGGCAAAATAAGGAAGATTTCTGCCAAATAAATGCGTAGGGTTAAGAGAGCACCCACTTAAATGCCATTGAATAGCAGCAAACATGTGTTTGAAGCCGCTGGTGCCTCTGGAGTCGCGCAAACTTCAAGATGTAGGATGCTCAAGAGGTTTGCAAGTGTCCTTAAACCTGTTATTTGGCCACCCCTAAACCAAGCTCACAAGCAAAAAAGGTTGCAGTGGGCTCAGGACTACATGAAGACTAACTTCCAAACTGTTTTGTTTACGGATGAGTGCCGTTCAACCCTTGATGGTCCTGATGGATGGAGTAGAGGATGGTTGGTGAATGGCCACCATGTCCCAACAAGGCTGAGACATCAACAAGGAGGTGGCGGAGTCATGTTTTGCCCCGGAATCATGGGGAGAGAGCTGGTAGGCCCCTTCAGGGTCCCTGATGCTGTGAAAATGACCTAGGCAAAGTACGTAGAGTTTCTGACTGACCACTTTCCATGGTACAAAAAGAAGAACCGTGCCTTCCGAAGCAAAATCATATTCATGCATGATAATGCACCATCTCATGCTGCAAAGAATACCTCTGGGGCATTCGCTTCTATGGTCATAAAAGGAGAGAAACTCATGGTGTGGCCCCCATCTTCCCCTGACCTTAACCCTATTTAGAACTTTTGGAGCATCATCAGGAAAAATATCTATGTTGGTGGAAGGCAGTTGACATCCAAGCAGATGCTCAGGGAGGCTATTATGGCATCCTGCAAAGACATTAAAGCAGAAACTCACAAGTTCAATGGATGCAAGAATTGTGAAGGTGATATCAAAGAAGGGGTCCTATGTTAACATGTAACTTGACCTGTTAAGGGGTTTTTGATTATAACTTTTTTTTATTTCAGTAAATATGACCTCTTAATGCTGCAAATTCAACAAATGACAATTTTTTGTTCTTTACAACCTATAAAATATCTTGAAACTCAGAAACTCTGCATAATAATTTGGAACAATGCATTTTGAGTTTTTAATTTTTTGAAAAAATGACTGTTATCATTGGGAGGTTTGTTCAATAAAATTTGAATTATTCTCTAGCAAAATTATACTGACTGGCTGTGCATTACTATTTAGGAAAATCTTAGCAAAGTGTAATTTGCATAATAATGTGGAACGCGGTATAATAGATCTTTTCAGGTCAAAAACACTCTTTTCTCTTTTAGTATCGTATAAATCTTTCATCTTTGCATCTAAGATATTAAAGGTTTCTAACATCAGTGACACTGTGACATTAAAGCAAACTGACAACAAATAATTATTTGATTAATTAATCCTTTTGAGTGTTCTTTTATGTATGCAGCTCATTTGAGCTGTATATTGTAAATCAGCCAAGTGCAGTTCATCAAAGTTTAAAACATGTCACTTCCTGTATCCAGTAGATGGCGCTGTAATGATGAGTCAATTTTGAAGGAGACTGAAGCATGAACACTGAAGTTACAGCAATTTTGTGTTTGACGGTGTATAGATGATGTCGCGTTTGACGAAAAGTCACACTAATCTTATGTCATTATCAATGTCTTGAGACGCTTTTGACACAGTTTGACATGGTTGCAGACAGTGATGAGCAGGAATACTTCCAAGTGTAAGATGTTCCAAAAACAAGACATTTCCTGTTGCCACCAGGGATATTTATCCATAATTTCTGTGGAGATGTAATCAAGCTGGGACTCTTGTCTTCCATGTCTAGTTTGGAGGCGATTGCACCATGTATGTCTGAGATACATAACATTGTGTTTTGATGGCGTGTAATCAAACTTTTACGCCATGCCAAGATCACACTGTGTTTTGAAATTTATTTTATATCTCCATCTTGTTTTGATGAAACTCATGTCCATATGAAGTTGATCTGATGAAAAAGCTGGGACAAATACTTCACTCACTCATCATCTCACTCATCGTCATCCGCTTATCCGGGGTCGGGTCGCGGGGGGAGCAGCTCAAGCAGGGGGCCCCAGACTTCCCTTTCCCGGGCCACATTGACCAGCTCTGACGGGGGGATCCCGAGGCGTTCCCAGGCCAGTGTTGAGATATAATCTCTCCACCTAGTCCTGGGTCTTCCCCGAGGTCTACTCCCCACTGGACGTGCCTGAAAAACCTCCCAAGGGAGGCGCCCAGTGGGCATCCTTACCAGATGCCTGAACCACCTCAGCTGACTCCTTTCTAAGTAAAGGAGCAGCGGCTCTAATCCGAGTTCCTCACGGATGACTGAGCTTCTCACCCTATCCCTAAGGGAGACGCCAGCCACCCTTCTGAGAAAACTCATCTCGGCCGCTTGTACCCGCGATCTCGTCCTTTCGGTCATCACCCAGCCCTCATGACTATAGGTGAGGATAGGAACGAAGATCGACCGGTAGATCGAGAGCTTTGCCTTGCGGCTCAGCTCTCTTTTCGTTACAACGGTGCGGTAAAGCGAACGCAATACCGCCCCCGCTGCTCCGATTCTCCGGCCAATCTCACGCTCCATAGTACCCTCACTCGCGAACAAGACCCCGAGGTACTTAAACTCCTTCACTTGGGCTAAGGACTAATTTCCTACCCGGAGTAAGCAATCCATCGGTTTCCTGCTAAGAGTCATGGCCTCAGATTTAGTGGTGCTGATCCTCATCCCAGCTGCTTCACACTCGGCCGCCAGCCGATCCAGTGAGTGCTGAAGGTCACAAGCCGATGATCCAATGAGGACCACATCATCCGCAAAAAGCAGTGACGAGATCCTCAGACCACCGAACTGCAACCCCTCCCCACCACGACTACGCCTTGATATCCTGTCCATGTATATCACAAACAGGATTGGTGACAAGGCGCAGCCCTGGCGGAGACCAGCACCCACTGAGAACAAATCTGACTGGCTGCCGAGGACCCGAACACAGCTCTCGCTTTGGGAGTGCAGAGATTGGATGGCCCTGAGGAGAGACCCCCTTACCCCATACTCCCGCAGCACCTCCCACAGTTTCTCCCGGGGGACCCGGTCATACGCCTTCTCCAGATCCACAAAACACAAGTGGACCAGATGGGCATACTCCCAGGCCTCCTCCAGGATCCTTGCGAGAGTGAAGAGTTGGTCCGTAGTTCCACGTCCGGGGCGAAAACCGCATTGTTCCTCTTCAATCGGAGGTTCGACGATCGGCCCAACCCTCCTTTCCAGCACCTTGGAGTAGACTTTACCAGGGAGGCTGAGAAGTGTGATACCCCGGTAATTGGTACACACTCTCTGGTCCCCCTTTTTGAACAGGGGAACCACCACCCCGGTTTGCCACTCCTTTGGCACTGTACCCGACTCCCACACGATGTTGAATAGGCGTGTCAACCATGACAGCCCCTCAACACCCAGAGCCTTTAGCATTTCTGGCTGGATCTCATCAATCCCTGGGGCTTTGCCACTGCGGAGATGTTTGACTACCTCAGTGACCTCCACCAGGGAAATTGACGACGAAACACCATCAACCTCGAGCTCTGCCTCCAACATAGAGGGCGTGTTATTCGGATTCAGGAGTTCCTCAAAGTGTTCCTTCCAACGTCCGACGACCTCCTCAGTTGAGGTCACCAGAGTCCCATCCTTACTGTACACAGCTTGGATGGTTCCCCGTTTCCCCCTCCTGAGGTGCCGGATAGTCTTCCAGAAACACTTTGGTGCCGACCGAAAGTCCTTCTCCATGGCCTCTCTGAACTTCTCCCACACCCGCTGCTTAGCCTCCGACACGGCAGCAGCTGCAGCCCTTCGGGCCTGTCGGTACCCTGCGACCGAGTTCGGAGTCCTCCAGGATATCATATCCCGGAAGGCCTCCTTCTTCAATCGGACGGCTTCCCTGACCACCGGTGTCCACCACGGTGTCCGAGGGTTACCGCCCCTTGAGGAGCCTAAGACCCTGAGGCCACAGCTAGCCACCGCAGCTTCAGCAATGGAGGCTTTGAACACCGCCCACTCTGGCTCAATGCCCCCAACCTCCACAGGAATGCCAGAAAAACTCCGCCGGAGGTGTGAGTTGAAGATACCTAGGACGGGGGCCTCCTCCAGACGTTCCCAGTTCATCCGCACTACTCGTTTGGGCTTACCAGGTCTATCCGGAAATTTCCCCCATTCCCTGATCCAACTCACAACCAGATGGTGGTCGGTGGACAGTTCCGCCCCTCTCTTTACCCGAGCGTCCAAAACATGCGGCCTCAGATCAGATGACACAATCACAAAATCAATCATTGATCTTCGGCCTAGGGTACTCTGGTACTAGGTACACTTATGAGCCCCCTTTTGTTCGAACATGGTGTTTGTTATGGATAATCCATGACTAGCACAGAAGTCCAATAACAAACGACCTCTCGGGTTTAGATCAGGGAGGCCGTTCCTCCCCACCACGCCTCTCCAGGTGTCTCCATCGTTGCCCACGTGGGCGTTGAAGTCACCCAGCAGAACTACGGAGTCCCCTACTGGAGCCCCATACAGGACTCCATTCAGGGTCTCCAAGAAGGCCGAGTACTCTGAGCTGCTGTTTGGTGCATACGCAAAAACAACAGTCAGAGTTTTCCCCCCTACAACCCTTAGGCGCAGGGAGGCGACGCTCTCGTCTACCGGGGTAAACTCCAACACCGCGGCGCTCAGCCGGGGATTTATGAGTATCCCCACACCCGCCCGGCGCCTCACGCCCTCGGCAACTCCGGAGAAGAATAGAGTCCAACCCTTATCCAGGAGTACGGTACCAGAGCTGAGACTGTGCGTGGATGTAAGCCCCACCAGATCTAACTGATAGCGCTCCACCTCCCTCACAAGCTCCGGTTCCTTTCCCCACAGCGAGGTGACGTTCCACGTCCCCAGAGCCAGCTTCTGCCGCCCGGGTCTGGTCCGTCGAGACCCCTGACCTTCGCTGCCACCCATGTGGCTGCGCACCCGACCCCAACAGGTCTTCCCACAGGTGGTGGGCCCATGGGATGAAGAGAGGGGGGGTGCCACGTAGTTTGTTCGGGCTATGCCCGACCGGGCTCCGTGGCAAACCCGGCCACCAGGCGCTCGCCATCGAGCCCTCCGTCTGGCTAGCTCCAGACGGGGGCCCCGGGCTTCCTCCGGGCCGGGTCACATCTCCTCTCCTAAATACTTCAAAGAAACAATTTAGAAAACGGCAAAATGGCCACTAAATCAAAGTGGCGGGCTTCCTGTTGCGTTTTTCCCCATTGCAACTGAAATTGTAAATTGTTACAATTTCAATAGGGCCTCCCACCATTCGGTGCTAGGCCCTAATAATCCTTACAATTTCAATAGGGCCTCCCACTGTTCGGTGCTCGGCCCCTAATTAATTAAAAACACACATACAAAAAAGAAAGAGAGACAGACAGACAAACAGGAAAACGACATGTACAAGTGCACAGACAAAGAGTCTCACCTCAGTTTCCTCATTTGGAACAACACTGCTGTCCTCCTCGAGAAGGAAAACAGCAGTGCTGACATCTGGAGATGGTCTAAGTACTTTTAGGCCATGGAGCTGCCTCAGAGATTCTCTCCACTTTGCCACCTTTAAACTGTTGGCCCGCACCCACTCACCGGGTACGGGCATTTTCTTATATTGACCCGGCCTGAAGAGAGGTTTAACAGAATTTTTCTTTCAGATAAATTGTTGACATGATGGGCCTTGTGGAGATGTTTACAAAGTTATTGAAGGACTTCTTACAGATTGGTTAGAGATGCATTATGATCTGATAAGAGAGAAAAGAAAAGTACATGTTTTTATAACATTATATATTTATATATATTTAATTATATTTATTTAAATACCTTGTAAAAACGGACAAAGATAGAAATGCACTTCTTGTCGCTTTCGATAAAAGTGTTGAGTGTTTTAATGGAATACAGAGAAAGTTTAATAAAAAACAATAAGACATTGAAGTTCCAATTATGAGGGAATTTCAACAGCTTAGTTTGCCATGGACATGTGAATATGGTGCCATTCTGATGACCAGGGCTGAGGGTTTATCCTTTTATGCTTAACAGGTTCATAGGGTAGATTAAGTGACATTTGGGACACTAAGTATGAGATGCACTCCTCCTTAGCTGAAATTGAACCCCATGCTGAGTTTCACAGCAGTAATTGCCACCTGTGTGCCATGGTCGAAAAAATTGTATCAGCATGCAGGAAAACATACAAATCGACACCAAGATCATTGAAATCCATCAAGTACATCCATTTCTATGAGCGAAACAATTTTCGGCAGACGCATTTGGCGTCCACCTGAAAAATGGCCGCCATCTTGGATTTTTTAATGGCACGTCAGGCAGATTTGTTAAGTTGACCCTTGAGAACCACCATGTCAAATTTGGTGCTTGTATCACATTTAGCACAATTTCAGTGAAAAATTGCTGTTATCTGCCCTACTAGGTGGGGATTTAGGATAGTGTTCATGGGTAATTAAGATTGAAGAGGTCGGTTGTCACTCCTGTCCAGGTAAACAGAATTACTGAGTCCCATTGTTTTGGATAATAATTAAAAAAAAAATTGAAATAAAGTGCACTGTTTGAAACAAATTTTATAGCCTTGACCTTTGCTCATTGTATACAATATAATTCATTAAAGCACACTTACTTGTGATGATTCTGTTAGCTGTTTGTTGTTCTTTCTCTCTCCCTCTCCTTTTATGTTCTTCCTTTGCAGGTTGTGTGTTTGGAAGGGGGCATGGCTGGTTCCTGCTCTACACCTGCTCACAATTAACCTCATCATTCTCACAATAAAAGCCTTTTCGTGTATTCTCCTTCTTACTCCTAGACTTTCAATATGCCTTATCGCTGTGCTTAAATCATTCGGGCGGCTGTGTGGCTGAGGGGTAGAGTGGTAGTCCTCCAACCTGAAGGTCGGCAGTTCGATCCTCAGTCTGACCCATCTATGTGCCGAAGTGTCCTTGGGCAAGATGCTAAGCCCTGAATGGCCCCTCATAGAATAACAAAGAGCTGCAAATAGATGCATTGTATGAATGTGTGTGTGAATGGGTGAATGTCAAACTGTACTTTAAAGCGCTTTGAGTGGTCATCTGGACTAGAAAAGCACTATATACAGTTGCAATCAGAAATATTCAACCCCCTCACCTCAATAGACATTATAGTGATGTGGATGACAGATAATGACAATAAATGACAAAAAAACCTCATCAAACAACAAAAGATATTTATTGATGCGTAATTTAGTTATTTTGACAACAGAAGTTGACTTAACTTTGAAGTTCAAATGAAAAATGTAACTCTTTCAACACATGTGCATGTGCAGTATTATTCAACCCCCAGCTTCAGGACTTTGTGGCGCATCCTCTAGCTTTTATAACTTCTAAAAAAAATGTTTCAAGTGCAAAAGCCTCTAGATCAGTGATGTTTGATGGCTTCCATGCTGCAACTGCCTTCTTAAATCCCACCAAAGATTTTCAATCAAATTTGAATCTGGTGACTGTGAATGCAACTCCAGGACGTTCCAGGATGTTTTTCTCAACCAAGCTTTGGTGGACTTGGAGATTTTGCTTTCAATCATTGTCTTGCTGGAAAGTCCAATGATCACCAAGGTTTAATTTGTCAACAGAAGGAATCACATTCCTCTTTAAAATGGCCTGGTATTTCTGTGAATCCATGATGCCATGTACACAATAAAGATTGCTAGTTCCTGCCGCAGAAAAACAGCCCAACATCATCTTTGACCAACCTCCATGCTGGACTGTGGGGATGGTATTCTTCTGGTCATAAGCCTGTCCTTTCACACGCCAGACATACCGCTGGTCCATACGTCCAAACAGTTCCAGTTTGGTTTCATCAGTCCATAGAACTGTCACCCAAAACCCTGTAGGCTTATCCAAATTCCTCCTGGCATATTCTAGTTGACTTTTGATGTTGCTTGTGGTCAAGAGCTGAGTGCGTCTTGGAGCCGGCCATTAAGTCTTTTATTATTCAGTGCATGTCTTATAGTTGCCACTGCAGCACTTGTACCAGCCTTCATCAGGTCTTCCTGTAGGTGTCTTGTAGTCACACAGGGGTTTATCTGAGTTGTTCTGACTAAGTTGCTGAGGGTCCTTGATGAAATGCTGGGCTTTCTTCCACGGCCAGGCATGTTTGAAGCTGCTCCATCAGTTGTAAACTTCCTTATAATGTTACCAATTGTGTCTCTTGGAATATCATTTTTTGGGGAATTCTTCTTCTACCCTATCTCAGCTTTTGTGTAAGCTCCTTTGTCTTTCCCATGATTGCAGCTCACCTTGAATACCTTCATGGGTGGGGTTTATATATGCATCACAGCTGAAGCAAATGAAGGATCAGTATAGAGTTCCCAAAGGCTTAATAATGTTTCAACTCAACTTTAGGACAAAAAAAACTGTCAGACAGCTTTAAAAACAACAATATTATATAGGGGTTGAATAATTGTGACATGGCTATCTTAACAAAATATACTGCTTCACACAAATACTACATCATGCATTTTCCGTGTTGATTTTCTGTATCACTCAACTCATAAAGAAGGCATCCGAAGCAGAATCTTGATCAAAGAACAAGATTCTGTCTACTTTAATTGATAAATCCTTAAAATCTTTGGGGGGTTGAATATTTCTGATTGCAACTGTAAATACAAAACCATTTACCATTCATCCTTGTTTCGTCTTGGATATCCGAGCCCTGCCGCCCCAGCCTGCATCTGTGATTTCCTACCAATAAACTCTTTTTATTCTCAACTACCAGTCAGTGTCTGCTTTGGGGTCCAACCGAACAACAAATCCTAACACTTACTTACTTATGGAAAACAATTTCAGGTTTTATATTTATTTAAAGCCTGATGTACTTACACCAGATAGTTTAGTTGGTACCTTTAATAAAAAAGGTGTTATCTGCACTGAGAGAAACTATCCTGAATGTAATTGTAAAACTCAGATCATTGTCCTCTGCATTTGAAAGCCTCCCCTAGGATTAGGAGCAGGGGAGTCACCTCCCATCATTCCCAGGCTTGTTAAACTGCCAGAAACTAGTGCCCCACGTCAATTCCTGACTGTTTTCTGTGCTGCCTTTAGATTCCTGTGGACAGCCGTTAACCTAAAATTCTCCCAAAATTTCCTGCAACACTTAGTGACACAAACTCTTCTGTTCATGCAGTGGGAGGTAATGAAACACGTGTTTCAGGTTTGACTGTTGGTAAAACACTTTGACTAAGAAGGAAGGAAACCTTGAAAAGGTTTCAGAGTTTCACAAAAACATCATCGAGGGGAAACCTAGGGGCTGCGTTGTAGGTGACGCTGTTGAGCCATTTTGCCACATCCATTTCCAAATACTCCAGAAAACGTACATTTTCACCACATTCCAATTTTTGAGCACGTTAAAGCCCTCAAAAAGCCCCTTCTTTTGCCGAAAAAAATAAGAAATAATATTAATAATCCTTTCTTTTTCCAATAGAGTCTCCCATCGTTCCATGCTCAGGCCCTAATAACAATTAGAATAATCCTTACAATTTCAAAAGGGCCTCCCACCGTTCGGTGCTGGGGCCCAAATAATAATCCTTACAACTACAATAGGGCCTCCAACTGTCTCCTACTGTTCAGTGCTCGGGCCCTTATAATAATCCTTACAATTTCAATAGGGCCTCCCACCCTCTCCTACAGTTCGGTGTTCGGGCCCTAATAACTAGCAACATCAACGGTTCAGACACGAGTTTGTAATTAAAGTAACACCTTTATTTTTTGTAGCAAAGAACACATAACCTTCAAAATCTTTACAAAACAAGTCCTTTAAATAATAAAATATCTAAATATTTTTCACTTAAGTAGTCTGTGCTGTACAAATGTTGACCCCCTGAAAAAGGCTTTAGATTGTCCATCTTGCACTTAAGTTCATCACTAGCTTGTAACGCTGTCTAAGAGCTGCTCCCACTGATCCACTCAATTCAGTTTTACTGTGACTCATTGAGGTCTACCCAATTATCCCAGATTACGACCTGGTTGTCCACTGCCCTTCAGCTGGCTCAAGTGAGGACAGGACACAACAGAGTGATGGGCCATAATGAACCAATGCGTCTGATGACTTCACTTTATATCCCATTGCTTCATTCCCTTGCTCTAGTCTTACTGGTTCTGAAACACAGAGTGAATTCATCAAGAAATCTCCCCATAACGTGTTCCTTTAAGTTAGCCTCTCTGATCCCAACACTGACAAAACTATGTGACATCATGAGGAAGTGAAGTGGATTGATTGATAGGTGGGATATAGGGAGATAGTAGGCTGGGTAGGTGAATCCAACTAAGCATCCATCTATGGTCCAAGAAAGATGAATGCGTATTTCGATTGATGGATAGATGGATGGAGGAAGTACGGCAAGAGTTCTTTCCTACCCTTTCAAAAATGTTTACTTCTTCTTCCCTCCCATGGTCAAGTTCTCACTTTTTTTTTTCTGTACCTGTAAAGAACATACATTTTTATGAGCCACAATCTGCATCAATGGCAGATGATATGTACACTCATAGAAATCCTCAAACCTCATTCATGGCATCATCAATCTGTTTGAGTTCCTCGTATCGGTCCCTCGACTCTCTGAGTGGCTGCACCATTGCCTCCTCGATCTGTGGAAACAGCTGACACACAGACACACACACACCACTGTAAGTATCATCACTGCAATATGTTTGTGATGTCATTTTTTTTTTGTTAAATGTTGTTGTTTGTAAGATATTCCGTATTTTGTAAATTTATATGGTGAAGGGAGGTAACTCCAGCATGCAGTAGGGTAATGCATCATCATCTTGATATCCTGAAGTATTATTCAGGATATCAAGAAAGACTGTTTCTACAACAGGTACAATAATCCAAAGCAGAACCTCAACCAACCATGAAAAATCCTGAAGCTTTTCAAATTCACCCAAAGTCCCCTGAGCTTAAAACATGACAATCAGTCGGTAGATATTAAAACATGTGTGCGTAGAGTAGAGAACAAATAACTCAACATTATCTCAGAATAGAGTTCAAGTTAGTTTCCCTATTTTATTAAGTCACACATTGATCGTAATCATTATGAAACATCACTTAGAGCTGTAGCAACATACAACTAGAAAATTCATCCTGCCGAGAAATTTCGAATGGGTGCCTTCAGCGGCCGGATCCACAGACCAAACCTTTTTTGTTAGGGAAGAGAGACAGACTGACTGCTTTAAGAGAGAGATAGACCCAGAGAGAGAGAGAGAGAGAGAGACTGACACCGGGTTCACACCGGACGCTGAAGGGATGCTGAAGCGCCGCGCCACGCCAGAAAAGCCAAGCGCCTCCCATTAAACCTTTGTGCGGTTCACACCGGACGCCTTTTAGTTAAAGACAACACCAAAAAAGACAAATGTTGTGACGCTGCTGCAGTTAATGTTGGAGCAACAAATAAGTATATGCTTTTATACAACGGGTCAAACGGTGATATTATTAGCGCTGCGTGGTGTTTCAGCGCCGCTTCAGCGTCCGGTGTGAACCCGGCGTGAGACTGAGACTGAGGCTGGCTGGTTAAAGAGAGAGAGAGAGACACACTTGATCAGTAGGTGGCACTAACACTGCATGCACACTCATACATCTCTTCAGGTCAGGGATCTGATCTTGTGACAGAATTTTGGGGACGATTGCTGACACTTCATTTTCAAACTGACCACTAGGTGGCGCTATCACTACATACACTAATATATTTGTTCAAAAGGAGCTTTTGGCTTCTGTTGGTTTTGAACTCATGACCAGTGGATCACTTAGTCAACGGCTCAACCCACTGATCCAATCACATTGACTTTAAATGTCATTGACTTTTGATATTTAAAGAGTTCAACAGTTCCCCTCTCAAATACAAAGTAAATAACAATGTTAAAGATCTGACCTCACTGGTACTTGAACTATCCACCTCTGGGTCCCTGACCCTCTGCTTGAACAACTACACTACCTATGGTGTTGATAGCCTTTGAAGTGGTTAATATAAAAATATCACTGTCCCCCTTTCCCCAATGGCCCCTCCCTCAGCGTGTGTAACTCACTAATAACTGCAGGTGTGGGAGAGAGCCAGTGACAGATTAGACCTCAGGAGAACGTCCCAAACAAAATGCTCTAATTAAAAATCTATAACTCCTATCCGTGAAATGTTTTTTCACAAATTTTTTAATGTGAACTTTCAGACAGTTAGAAATGTCAAAATATTCTAGCCAAATCTTCAGGACCACCGACAGATGCTGTCAAAAAGTTGCCATTATTGGGGAATTTATTACCAATATCACACATTACTGTATATGCCACTATATATAATGTATATAGTGTATATTACTTCTGTAGACCAGTGGGAGAGTGGGGCCTTTCTCATTCCACAGATACTCCCTTCTCTCCAAGCAGTACCCAAGGTCAGGTTATTGACAAAGGGTCAACAAACAGTAAATTGTAGTGTCTACGCTCATGGACTTTCATATCTAGCTCAGATGAGCTAAACAGAGAGGCACCAACTTCCTCTCTTTATTTCATAAGTGGCAAGATGTAAGGACACAATGTAATTTTGGAATGCATACTTGAGGCTTAACTATCCAATAGGATGCACACACCTACACGTAATATAGAGAGTGACAGCAATTCTAGCGATCCATGGATGTGCTGTCGGAATGTGTGATGCAAGTAGAGGGAGATATACTGGGATGCTCTGGAAAACATCTTCAGACTTGTGGTTGACCATTGCTCATGGTGGCCTTTGTATATTGTTCCACCTTCTGGTCTCCTTGATGCATTGAGTCTACATTAAATTGTTCTGCATAAGACATCAGCTACTGCCTGAGTTCTCCTTTCCCCAGCTTCCAGAAAACTTCCATAAAAGCCATAAATCTAACCTGACTTTATCCTGATTACTGACCTTCATAACAGTCTCAAACATGGGGAGGAGGACAAACTTGATGAATCCAATCTGAGCTGTTGGTTTGGTGACCTTTTCTCTGTCCATGAATGGAGCAACAGGAAGCCCTTCAGCCTTCTCCTTGTCACTCTGCACAGAACAGACACAAAGATTAGAAGGTTACATCTCACATACCAGTGATAGGATGGAGAAATTATCTTTCTGCTCATTCAATAATGCAACAAGATAATAATCATTTGTACACTTATATAAGTAAAAGAAAATTGACCCTGCCTAAAGTAACTGCAAATCCGGAAATCACCAACGTTTTTGGTCAATATTCTTCGTCCTTTTCTATGGAGCCCAATTCCCCCACTGGAAAAATAAATAAAAGATAAACGCGGCCTAGATGATTAAAATAAAAATTGTACAAGATTTTGAGAGAAACACACATAACTGAGAAAAAAAATCATAATGCCATAAATGTGAGATCAAAGATGTAAAATAAAAAAGTCATTATTATGAGACAGAAAGTAGAATTATGTTGTTGATGTTGTTGTGTGGTGTACAAATGGGGTGATTGGATCGGCTAAAATATTGTGTATATTTGGATATCTTTTTGTCCGCTGTGAGATCGGCCCAAAATTGTTAGGAACAGAGGGATTAAGGTTTCTTTAAAAGAGGTTGGACAATCGGACTATTAAAAACAGACGTAGGAATAAAAACATGGCGGTTAACAGGTGCATCAAGGTTGAAAGGTAGTTGGGATAAAACCAGATTAAATAAAAATGCTTTGTGGTCAGACAGACAGATATCCTTAGTTTCAATGTTGTTAGGACTAAGACCATTTCCAAGGTTGAGATCAAGAGTGTTACTTTTGAGTAAGTCGGTTCATGTATTGCCTTAAATAATTACAGTGTCTCTTATCTGAAATAAAACTTAATTAAAAAAGTAGAACAGCAGAAATGTATGTTAAAAATATCCAAGACTAGGATTATATAAAATGTTGGTACAAAATGTGATAAAAGTCAGCAAACTATTCAATAAAAATACTATAAGGGTTGCGTGGTCTTTATATTATGAAAATGGGTGCAGGGTTTTTGCAGTTATTTACAGTATAGAAACAATTCTGAAAAATGGGATTACATTTTATGTCTATAAATGACAGCAACTGCCCCTCCCTTGTCTGACAGTCGGGGTTGAGGTGTGTAAAATCAGGGTGGGTTCCTCCAATAAGAGGACTTTGTGTCCAGTGTTTGTATGTTCTGCTCTTGTTCTTCCCTTGCTGTTAAATATTTTGCGTATGTGGATGTTTTCTTGTCCACCGTGTGCAACAGCCTTTTGAACCTGTTTAACTATGTTTTGGCTGGGTTCTGACATCATTTTCATTCATATAATGGTGGTCTGTTGTTATAGAATAGGACCAAAATGGAATTTTCCCAATAAAGATACCCTGGGCAGAACAAACCAAAAAATCCCTCTTCAACTTAAAACACCCCCAACTTAAAGCATCCTCCCACACACCTGATGTCATCTGACCTAGTTACTCTAAATCAATGTCAAATTGAATTACTACATAGTACTGAAATAAATCAAGGCCATTATCAACATTAGACACATGCAGCTGGCCTGAACTATCTTTCATACCTACAAAATAGCATTTAAAACATTTTCATTGATGTTCCTTTAGACTTGTAGCCTGACGTTGTCATACTCACAATTCTAGTCCGAATTTTTGCCAGTGTTGTAAAAATAATTTAAGGATACATGGAGATCTTACCAACACGGTCAGCATTTTTTAGAGAAACAGTAAATGTTTCTCCCCCCCCCCCTTCCCCAAACATGACGCAAAGTTTCTCTGTTGTATTATTGTTCACTTCATCGTAGCCGTAAATATACTGTAAATCTGGAATGACATTAAGTACACGATATTTTAATCCATAAAACCAAACACAAACGTTAAAATACAATAAACAAACAAATCACCACGAGACAAGTCTTATGCGTTAACGTGACATAGCGACTCCTGTTCCGCACTACCTGCAGCAAAGTAAATGGGACCAGCTTCCTGACCTCGTTCCGCTGGCGAGGGGTGTTAAACTATAGTTTTTGAGAAATGCCGCACAGCGGGCGTCCGGTCAATGTACGGCGGGTGTCTTATTGCACTGGTCCGCAAGCGAGGGATCTGGTGCGTCTATTAACATGGTCCGCTCTTTAAACTGCAGGTAGTTATGCGAGGGGAGTCGCTACATGGCAGGCATGTTGGTACCAAGCGTACTTTGATGACGTGGTTGATTACGTTACTGTTGATCATCTGTCCATCATCGTATAAAGCCCGCCCTGACAATCTGATTGGACCGGTCGATTTCGAGCCGGGCATAATTTCTCCCCAACGGAGCGACTCCAGACCGAACTTCCCAACCTCAAATGTTGTGGGCAGGGCAAAGTTCGTCTGGCATCCAGGCTTTTAGACTTGTGCAATTTATTGATAATTAATTTGTCTGGACTTACTATTACTGAGCAATAGTTGGGCCTACATGTGTAGCCACACCCTTGACCACATGTCTTCTTTGTTCTTTAAGGGGACATATTATGAAAATTCCACTTTTGTAGTGCTTCTTCACGTTAATTTGGGTATCTGGCATGTCTACCAAACCAAAAACTCTGGAAAAAAACAACTCCCGCTATTTGTTATGGTTCCTCTAAGTCAGAAACATCACAATGAAATGGGAATCTCTCTTACATGCCCCCCCCCCACCACTCATAATACATATGATATTTGCCAAAGCACTTCGCTTCTTTTTGCAAACCTCGGATACACCTGGAATAGCTAGCTAGCAGCATGAAGCAAATTAAGCACCCAAGATGTGCTGTGGTCGGTTGCACAGATACGCAGAGATCTGTACATAACGTCCCAGCCTCAGGAGACACAAGAGTGAAATGGATGAATTCATATTTGAAGCAAATGTCCCTGAAAGAATTGGCAAAAGTCTGTTGGTGTGCTCTCTGGTAGGCCCCGGGTTCCTACCGGGGCTACGCCTTTAGCTTCTAAAGGAAAAGGCACTCAAAACAGGTCAATCTGAGGAGGGCTGTTTTAGACAGGGTAAAAGGGTGCTGTTTTAAATGATCCTTGTGGTATTTTTGCCAAAATATGTTGAAGACGTTTCATTAAGACCCCAAGGAACCATTTCAACTTGTGGTAAAATGGGCATAATATGTCCCCTTTAAGACAAAGGTCGAGCTTACACAACTCATTATCCGGTGGTCTTCACATCTAGGTGTTAAACCTGCCCCTGGACACAACTTTCAACCACTATTCGTCACTGTGTGCCCGAAGACCCATGAGGTCACCGGGCTAAAGGCTAATTTATGCTTCTCCGAGTTTGCTACGGACAGACGGATCGGACGGACACTTTTTGATTCATAGTTCTCCATTGCTGAAAACAATTGGGCGCCAGAACAGTGGGTGGTGTCGTTAGCGGACAATGACTATCCGTAGGCTCTCCGCCATGCCGACGTGTAGTTAGACAAATCAAAGCTGTGCGAAAAGCACTCCGCGGAGCCCGGAGAGGATGTTCCACGGCAAAGAAGGCGGTCCTATCTGTCCGTGTCCGTCAAAACGGAGAAGCATAAATTGGCCTTGATGAATCACCAGCTCCCTCTAGAAGAAATGGGTATCTCTCACCCTTACTTAACATCTCCTGGAGGAGAGGGATTCCCATTCCAGCCAGGGAAACATTCTCCCTACAAAAGCTCTTCTGACCCTCCAAGAAGGCCTTCCTAAAGCAGACTGCTAAGGCGCAGGTGCAGGTGAATTATATTCATGTAATGTTTTACATGTTTGATTTGTGTTGTTGTGGTATTTGGTAATTAGTAATTAAAGCTAATGTTTGTTATTTTAGAATAATGCTATTCACAGACACAGGGTCTTTCTTTGCATGCAATTAACAACTTTCTATAACTTGGCTCCAAAACCTCACACACATCTACCCAAACTGAACATTCTTTAACATACATGCTTTTGTCAGTAAATTGTGTGAATTTGACCTAACTCTACAGTGTCAAGAGCTCCATATCCTTCAGGTTTGCTGACTTGGTAATTTTGGCAAAAGTTTTTATTAAATTATTAATCAGATTTCCATATTTGTAGTTAGTAATTTCATGACGCTATCTTTTCCACTTCCTTTGAAGGGTGGTGCCCCGAGGTAGCTTCAATGTCAATTGAAGTTATTATTTAATATTATTATTTTTCTGACAGCCAAATTTATTGAATGCCCAAAGACACAGCAATGAATGGTGCTACGCTTAATGAAGAATAATCCTAACACATTGATCATTGAGGTTCAATCAACATATTGTAAATAACAGTTGCTAGATCCTCCTGATTATGGCCCCCTTATCCATTTTATGGAATATGTATTTCATCTGTTGTAAAGCCACGTTTAAAGTAGGCCTAGATGTACTTGCAGTCTATTTTCATGTTAAACTGAAGAGGATAATTCCAGCAAAAGGGCGGCCCCTTCAACCGTAATATAAAAGTATTTCATAAACCTTTTATCTTATAAGACTTTGTTTCATAATTTGTAACTTTTTCTCTCATAACTATGACTTTCTCTCTCAATAATGACTTAATATCCCCTAATTTCCACTCTGTATGTTATAATTTCTACTTTGTTTCTCATAATTATGACTTTTATCTCATTATTCTTGCTTTATCTCATAATTATGACTTTACATCTTATAATTATGACCCCTGTCAATTGATCAATCTGTTCATCGCGACCATATTCATAAATCACAATTTCTTTCCTAGGGCTGAACAATCCTCTGCCCTTAACAACAGTAAGGGAAATTTGAATTTTTATCTTATAATTTTGACTTTTTAAGTCATATATGAGTAATCTCATAAATAAGACTTTCTATAATCATTTCGAATATTTTCTCATAATTATGACATACAATTTTTGATACTATCAAAAGAAACCCATTTCTTTCATCGGCAGAAATGAGGTTCCGTACTTTTTACAATGAAAATTAAAGAAAAAATAGGAAACAATGACAACTAGTGGCATTGCTGTATGCATAAAAATGGAAAAATTTGACAAAAAATTGCCCATTTTAGTTGACTCACCTGCATGAAGTACTCCTCCAACAGGCAGTCAACCCATGGCTCAGCCACCTCCATGGGCCGCACCTCATTGGAGATGTCGCAGCATTTGATAAGCACCATCTTCAGCTGAATAGAGCACAGTGTAAGAGGACATAGGTCACCATGAATAGAGTCATTACAATGGGTCTGAGAGAGTAAACTCATTGACCCCACTGTTAACAAAAATAAAACACCGAAAATCATAGTTCATAACCTGGTATAGTGAGAAGGAATGCCTTTTAAGTTTAAGTGTACTGACTTGCTACCCTAGAATATGAATACCACTGCTGCTGGGCTAATATGAAAGAATTCATTTAATGAGGAATGATAAACTTTGCATGTGTTGATAAATAATAACATGTTATTTCTGTAAATTTCTGTATCTGTGATTTTGAATGCTTTATTGGCAGGTTTGCCAGAGGACAGGCAGTAAAAGAGAATTCCTGTACCTTGCAGTAAAAGTGTCTGCAGTAAATATAGAGGAGGGGGGTACTCAGAACCTTAGGTTATGTACAAATATTATTAACACAGTGTGAAAGTACTGTTACAAATAAAACTCCAGCATTGATAATTAAAATGCTTGCTAAAGGTACATAAATGTTAATATTAAATTGAACTTATGATATGGAAGCAAAGTGCAGAATATCACCAATATTAGTATTAACACTATGTACTTAAAGTGCACATCGGCTATTTATAGGGCCATATTTTAACTTTAGTCTCGACAAGAACAGCTTCACATGTTCATAAAATTAATTATTAGTGTGACCATACAGCGTTTCCTTTCACCCTCTGTCTGACACCATTCCCCTTGTAGAATGTGCCACAAACCTTAAAGGGGATCCACACAAGCTAAGTCGATCACATGCACTATTCAATGGGACAGACATTTCTGAATTAGGCCTGCCCAGCATGGTTCCTCCATATGACACAGAACTCAAATTGTCAAGCCTCTTGACCTATGTGGCATAGGATAAAAGGATAAAAGGTGCGGCATCTTGTCACCAGGCCCACAACTGAGACATACCTCATAAAAAGTCAAGAATCCAACCCAAAATATCAAGATCAACCTTGAATTTTTCTAAAAAGATATCTTCAATCTTCTTCACAATTTGGGCAACCTTGTCTTGGCTGAGGGATGATTGGAAAATGTAATAACTCCTGTCTGCTCTGAACAGGAGATTATTTTTCCTGCTTGCTTCCTCCCAATGCATGAAAAAATATTGTTTGTTGGTTAATGCCCTTCTAAATTTCTGTGAAAGTTAAGGGTAACGACTGTTCACAGGACTCTGCAGGCAGTTGACGTGGGGTTCCAGTTTCAGGCAGTTTTACAAGCGGGGCAGTTGGCCCCTCTGCTCCTAGGTCTAGTGGAGGCTGTCACATGTAAATGCCAAAACTGTGATCTTTATAAATGCAAATTAGGATAGTTTCACTTAATGATGCAGAGGCTACACGACTGAGTGAACTCTTTATTAAAAAAGGTACTAACTCCCTTTTAAGGAAATCTCCCCTATAGATACATCAGTGTTAGTGTAATTAAAGAATCATAAATTGTACCTTGAATAGATTTACCTTATATACGTAGGTATGCTATAATGAGTGTAATCAGTGATACAATTTTGAGGGTAAATCTGATGATACATTGTTAACATTGCAATGCTGTCAAGCTCATCCAAGACAATCAGTTGGAATTGAGAGAGTGTCACCACTTGACAAAATCCCAAACATTTGTCCTCCCAAATTACTGAAAAAATCTCGGCTCCATAAACACATATCCAAGGCATACTAAGGTGTTGACTCGAATAATTTGGACTTCAACTGTCCTTATGTTGTTATTAAACTTTTTCAGTATTCCATTAAAAATTATTTTAACCAAAGCGACTTATAATAAGTGCATTTAAATATGAGGGTACAAACCCAGAACAGCAAGAATCATGTAATTACATTACCAGAAAGAATAAACTGGTCCTCAGTTACACACTCAATCTATATTGATTGCAATTTAAAAACTGTTATTACCGCTGCTTCAAAAGTGAAAAGGTAATAAGAGAAGTTTTACTCTGAAAACATCCCACTCAGCTCGTGAATACGTCCATTCCTGAAGAGACCATGCGTGGTTCGATAAATCAGAATCAGAATCAGAAGGTGTTTATTGTCAAGTAGGTTGACACCTACCTGGAATTTGATCTGGTTATTGGTGCAAACAATGAACATAAAAACACAATAAATACAATATACATATAAAAAACAATATATAAAATAAAAATATACAAAACATACAAGATATAATAAGTAAAGTGAAATGCAAAATGCAAACAGAAGAACAGTGTCAAATTGCAATATGCTGGTCTTGTGGCATGAGGTTTTGGTCCTGATGGACCGCAGCCTCCTGCCGGAGGAAAGAACCTCAAAGAGTTTATGACCGGGTGGGAGGGATCGGCCACAATCTTGCCTGCATGCCTTAGGGTCCTAGAGGCAAACAGGTCCTGTAGAGATGGCAGATTGCAGCCAATCTCAACCTTCTCAGCAGAGCGGAGGATACTCTGCAGCCTGTCTTTTTCGTTGGAGATGGAGGAGGTGAGGATGGACTCGATGATGCAGGTGTAGAACTTTACCATCATTGACTTTGGCAGGTTGAACTTCTTCAACTGCCGCAGGAAGTAAATCCTCTGTTGACCTCTTTTGGTGATGGAGCTGATGTTAAGCTCCTCTTGAGGCCCTGGGAGATGATGGTGCCCAGGAAGCAGAAGGACTCCGCAGTGACGACTGGGGAGTCTCTCAGGGTGATGGGGGTGGGTGGGGCTGGGTTCCTTCTAAAGTCCACAGCCATCTCCACTGTTTTCAGAGCATTGAGCTCCAGGTTGTTCAGATCACACCAGGTCACCAGATGGTCAATCTCCCACCTGTAGGCAGACTCATCCCCATCAGAGAAGAGCCCAATGAGGGTGGTGTCGTCCGAAAATTGCGGAGATTGACTCTCCTCCAATATCTTAGAACCAATCACATTAAATCTACTGTTATGATTATATCAAACCCCTTCTGTTTGAGGCTATTATTGACTTCCTATTGCTAACTGATTTAGCTTAGGCTGTGATAATTGTCCATGGCTATGTTGTTCAACTTTCATTGCCTCTCAATAAATACTTGAATTCGATCAGTCCGGCTCTTCTCATATTTAGGATAAACCCACACGCCTGACAAAGTCAACTCCACACTGTTTCCCCTGGAGGAGAGGATGACTGAGTTGGAAATCAAAGTCACAGGCCCAGTGTGGAGGGGTTGAATCGGAAAAGACTAGCGCACAATATCCCAAATTACGGTTAGAGCTAAGGCACAGAGAGACGCCATTGCTAACTACCAAGCTAATTGTTGGATTAGCAAGAAAGTTTCTAAAAGAAAAAGAGAGCATCTAGTGCTTGAGTAGAACTAGTGTATGTTTAAATATGTACTATCTGCTAAAAATTAAAAGTTTGTTCTTGGGGACATATTATGCCCATTTTACCACAAGTTGAGGTTCCTTGGTGTCTTCATGAAATGTTTGAAACATATTTTGGTCAAAATACCACAAGGATAATTTAAAACAGCACCCTTTTTACCCTGTCTAAAACAGCCCTCCTCAGATTGACCTCTTCTGAGTGCCTGTTCCCTTTAAAAGCTATGCTTTGAGATAATGAGATATTATCTCATTATTATGAGTTATGAGATGCTAAGTCATTATTATGAGATACAGACTGTGGGCGGGGCACAACAAAGTAGGGAAGCTGTGGTTGAGCATCCGCGGCCAGGACAGCTGCCTGTCTTGCGGAAGTGAGCGACCTGGCATCGAGGCAGAGACATAACGTAATCGATATATGTTTTCTGCTCCGTTCATAGCGATGTGCTGCCTCTGCATAACCAGCTCTGCTCCAGGATCAGAACAGACGCTCATTAAAGGTCAGGTCGACCTGTATGTGCCAGAGTCTGTTTCCACCTCCCTTCCCTCTTACCTGTGCTCCCTTTACACTTTAACAATAAACATCAGCACTGATCACAAGTTATTGTATAGATGATTAGATTGTACTGATTGTGTTAACAGCTGATAACAGCAGGACATATGACATGAATCCATCCTTCAACAGCCAGGAGCTCACCGAACTTAGTGCCGCACTTCAACGAAGACTGGAAGCTACACTGGATCTCACAACTACACACCACAGACGTCTACACACTGGAGCAGATTCGGACAGAGTCCAAAAAATAACTTATGACCCAGAGGCGGCAGAGAGACATTTCAAGCTTCACCTGATAAGTTTTTCACTTGCTAGGCCAGTTGTGTTTGTACAATATTTGTGCTGTATGTAAATTAAGCTTCGACTCAACATGTACCTTGTAAATGTTTTTTTTTCCTCTACAATATTAACAAGATATAACATCAAGTATCACATGGATATATGTAGTCTTCAGTAACTGCAGTGCTTTTAGTATAGGCTGACTAGAAATGTATATTTGTATTTAAATTATTAGTAATAATAACTATTTTATTTATTATTATTATTGTGTGGGAGGGTTTTGTCCACTTGTGTATTATAATGATCGAGGGTGACCAATAGCAACAGATCTACCAGCCAATCAAGAGTTTCAAAGATCTTTGATTTCATCCAATGGTGAAGTGAGATACGCAGTCTCTCTCTTCTCTGTCCTTATCCTTCTAGATCGCTCTGCTGCATTTGACACAGTGAACCACCAGATCCTTAATTCCTCTCTTCAGGACCTGGATGTCTCAGGCTCCACTCTCTCCCTGCTCTCTTCCTACCTCAATGACCGCACTTAATGGGTAACTTGTAGAGGATCCGTGTCTGAACCTTGTCCTCTCACTACTGGTCTCTCAAGGTTCCGTCATGGGTCCCCTCCTCTTCTCTCTGTACACTAACTCTCTCTGCTCTGTCATTCTGCTAGGAACCTGGGCGTGACACTCGACAGCCAACTCTCTCCTACTGCCAACATTACTCTAACAACACAATCCTGTAGATTCATGCTGTACAACATCAGGAGAATACGCCCCCTTCTCACTCAGAAGGCGGTGCAGGTCTGGTTTAGGCCCTGGTCATCTCAAGCCTAGACTATTGTTACTCCCTCCTTTTCCGACTACACCTTGAATACATTTTGAAACAATTTAGTAGCACTTAAATGGCAATTACTTAAAGCACTTATTAGTTTTTTGCGACTCTACAGTGCAGACAGATGACAGAGCTAGAGGCAAGTAACACAAAAAAGACAGTAGAAAAAAAGAGAAAGATAGCGATACAGGTAGAGAAAAGATACAGACAACTGAGCTGGAGAAAGTTGAGAAATAGAGGAGTGAGAGGGAGAAAGGGAGAGAAACCGAAGAGTGAGCTGGAGAAAGGGAGAGAAACAGAGGTGTGAGATGGAAAAAGGGAGAGAAACTGAGAAGTAAGACGGAGAAAGGGAGAGAAACAGGAGTGGAGAAAAGGAGAGAAATGGAGGAGTGAGACAGAGTAAGTGAGAGAAACAGGAATGGAGAAAAGGAGAGAAACAGGAGTGAGACGGAGAAAGGGAGTGAAACACGAAAATAGTGTGGGAAATTAGGAGGGGAAGAATTATCTGTTAAATTCTTTGAGACTTTTGAGTCAAGATGTGAAACAGAAAAAGTGAAATACAAGCGTTTGCTCCCTTTATTTAATTTTTATGGACTTCCGGTGGTGACGATGTAGGAGAAAGCCGCTCGAAAGAGGTCTCGCATCCACGAGCCCTGATGCTAGCAGCAAACCTGGTCTCGTCGAAGACGCACCGGACATTTTTTCAATGAGCCAGCTGGTTTCTGAACTAGAGAAGCAACGAGTCTCGCTTCGGGAAGACATGTCTGTGTTAATCCAGGAGTCCGTTAAACCCTCACAGACTTCAGTGGACGCACTTCGTGAGACGGTGAATCACTTTAATGGTCGCCTCGCCGCTACAGAGTCCCTGGCCGGGGACAACTTTGAGCGCATAACGGGCGCGGAGAACACAGTGAAGATACTGCAGGCCCAGAACAAGTCTCTTCAAGACCGCCTCGACGATCTGGAAAACAGGTCCCGTAGAGTCAACCTCAGGATTATTAATATTCCTGAGGGCAGTGAAAAGGGCCAGGACCCGATCGAGTTCGTGTCTAATCTGCTGATGGAAAACCTCGGCCCCGACGTCCTTTCCAAACCTCCAGAGCTCGAGAGAGCGCACCGCTCCCTAGCTCCTAAACCCGGACCGGGAGGCAGACCCAGGCCCTTTGTCATATGCTTTCATCGTTTTCAGGAGAGGGAGAAAGTGCTTCGTTGGGCCAGACAACACGAGCTTAAGTGCCGCGAAACAGCGTTGCGGGTGTACCCAGATGTCAGCACTATCACTGCGAAGAAGCGAGCCGCTTTCAACAAAATCAAGCAAGCCCTCTACCAGAAAGGCGTGAAGTTCAGGCTTCTCTTTCCTGCTCGCCTGCAAGTATCATATGAGGATGAGGTGTTCACTTTCGAGGCTCCGGAGGACGCGCACGCATTTTACAAGGAGCGGGTGATGGACAGAAAGTAAAACACATCAGGATATTCCTGGCTGCTGCCCACATTGGTGAGTTTCACCCCCAGCTGTGTTGATGATACTGTGTGCTCCAGCCCTGTGGACTCGCTGCCCTGCGGACTTCTTCAACCAGCGTCATGGTAACCATGGAAACGGGTAGGCACGTGAGCTGTGTTTACAGTCTGCCCTTATCGTACTGCAGGAGCGATGTGGATTTTCGTACTTTGCTTTGCCTTGTTGTGGACTCAGTTTACTTACAAATGTACAGTGTGGATGCCATATGTTATGTTATCAACATATTTTTTGTTCTGATTATGATGGTAAACATGTTAAGTTGGTTTTGATGAGACCTTAGTCTGGCTGATGTGCCTCTGAAGTGCTCACAATTATCTTATAACAGGCGTTGCTTTTTTCAAACTTATAGACGGCCTGTCTACTTTAGTTAAATGTGAGGTGAGGAATAAAATTTAATTTAGTCTTCTGTAAACATGTTGTTCTTTCAAAACGTGGTGTATGTGTTATATATTCAACGGGATGACCTCTTGAACAAGAGAGGGTTATGGAAGCTGAAAGTGTTATCCTGTCGGGATTGAAGATGTGGTGGCATCTGGTTTGTATAAGGGATTGTGGGGTGGGAGGGTTGTGGAGGGATTCTTTTAGGGTTTTTTTTTTGTTGTTGGTTTGTTCTGGTTGTGTGTTTCTGTTTTGTTTTCCCCCTTTTCCTTTGGCTCAGTGGTCACGTCAGGCCTGGGAGAATCATAGCTCCTCATTTTTTATGTCATGATGACTCACGGTAAGAAGCTTCGTGTTATCTCCTGGAATCTGAAGGGTGTCAACCAGCCTATTAAACGTAATAAGGTAATGACTCATTTAAAGCAACTTGGAGGTGATATTTTCTTTTTACAAGAAACTCACCTCTGCACTTCTGATGTTAAGAGTATCAAGCGGCCTTGGATAAGGGATGTATTTCACTCTAAATTCCCAGTAAGGGCGAGAGGTGCGGCTATCCATATAAACAAAAATGTTCCGTTTGAATTGTCAAACTCCATTGAAGACTCCAATGGTCGATTTGTAATTATTTCTGGTAGACTATGTGGCACGCCTGTGGTCATGGCCTGTAATTATGCACCGACATGGGATGATGATAAATTTATTTCAAGTTTTTTCTCCTCCCTCCCTAAAGTTGATGATCACTACTTAATTATTGGAGGCGATTTCAATTTAATTCAGGACCCCTCCCTAGACAGGTCTTCCTCTAGTCCTCAGGCGCTATCCAAGTCAGCTAAAGTCCTTGACACACATAAAATCAGTTTAGGCTTATTTGACCCATGGAGGGCTACTTCCCATTCGGACAAAGCTTATTCTTTTTTTTCACATGTTCATCATTCATATTCTCGGATAGACTTTTTTCTTTTGGATAATTATTTTTTATCAGAGATCCACTCTTGTGAGTACCATAGTATTGTTATCTCAGACCACGCCCCTGTATCGGTGGATATTGGCTTTCCTAGTCTTGTCCCTCCCTCCAGGCAGTGGAGACTTAACTCTTCTCTGCTAGCCCAAACCTCCTTTAAAGATTTTCTTCACACTCAGATCTCCTTGTTCTTTGATACTAATGATTCTCCAGAGATATCTAGACGTATTCTATGGGAGGCCTTCAAGGCGTTTATGCGTGGGCTGGGGATAAAGCGGGAAGACTACTAGCACATCAGGCGCGCACAGCTACACTATCCAGGTTGATCCCTCAGATTAAGTCTGCGTCAGGTGAAGTCACCTCAGACCCCACAGAAATTAATAAATCATTTTGTTCTTCTCTACTCTAACCTCTATTCCTCCCAATGTCCTCCGACTGTTTGGGATGGAGTTAACTCACTTGATAAGATTGTTTTCCCTAAAATAAATGAAGATTTGGGTAGGGAGCTGGGGAGTCCAGTCTCTACCAGAGAGGTTCAGGAAGCAATTATGTCACTCCAGAATGGTAAAACTCCGGGCCCTGATGGGTTCACGGTTGAGTTTTTTAAGTTATTCTCTGCCGTCATTGCACCTGTCCTCCAGAGAATGTATAATGAGTCCTTTGTTGAGGGCCGACTGCCTCCTACCCTGTCGGAGGCCACTATTTCTCTTCTGCTTAAGAGTGATAAGGACCCTCTTTTGTGTGGTAGCTATAGGCCCATTTCTCTGTTGAATGTTGATTTAAAAATCCTGTCAAAGATCTTAGCCCAACACCTACAACGGGTCCTGTCATGTATAATATCAACCGATCAAACGGGTTTCATGCTTGGTAGGCACTCGTTTCATAACACAAGGAGGCTTTTAAATATCATTGGTTCTCCTGGTTCCGGCGTTCCGGAAGTGGTTATTTCACTGGACGCAGAGAAGGCCTTCGACAGGGTGGAGTGGAGCTTCCTTTTTTTTGTTTTGCAGAAATTTGGTTTCAATCTGGAATTTATATCTTGGATTAAATTGCTTTATGCCAGCCCAGTTGCCTCTGTCCACACAAACGGACTCCAGTCTGTTCCATTTCCCCTTTATCGAGGAACCAGACAGGGCTGCCCTCTTTCCCCCCTCCTATTTGCCATAGCTATTGAACCTCTGGCCATCTGGCTACGCCAGGAGGATGGGTTTGAGGGCATCATCAGAGCTGGGAAAGTTCACAAATTATCGTTGTATGCCGATGACCTCCTCTTATACATGTCTAATCCAGCTGCCTCTCTCCCTGTGGTTCTAGATATCTTTGACAAATTTGGGTCCTATTCAGGTTATAAACTTAATATCCACAAGAGTGAAGTTCTTCCCATTAATTGTGCGTCAAAAAATATACCTCAGTCCTTATTCCCTTTCAAACATGCTACAGGTGGATTTAAATATCTGGGGGTGCATATTACTGATTCAATGAGTCATCTTTTCTCTAAAAATTTCTCTCCTCTAGTTGAGAAATGTAAACTAGATTTTGTCAGATGGTCTGGTCTTCCACTATCCCTTGTGGGTCGAGTTAATTTGGTTAAGATGGTTGTTTTACCGAAGTTTTTATATCTTTTTTCACATATCCCTGTCCTTATTAAAAAGTCCTTTTTTAGCTCGCTCGACCAACTAATAGGTTCTTTCCTCTGGAGCAATAAAAATCCACGTATCAGAAAGTCAGTGCTACAGCTCCCGAAGGCTCTTGGTGGCTTAGCTTTGCCCAATTTCCGACACTATTACTGGTCCTGTAATATTTATAAACTTTTATACTGGATTAATAACACAGCAGATGACCAGTGCCCTGTGTGGGTGGATATGGAACTTGCATCTTCCAAGCTCTCTCTTCATTCCCTGGTTTGCTCCCAGCTCCCTCTAACTGCCCCCAACTTTACCTCCAATCCAGTGGTAACTAACTAGAATCTGGATTCAAATGAGGAAGAACCTAGGCCTTCATAGGGGCTCAGACCTCTCTCCAATTACTAACAATCACCTATTTCCGCCTTCTTGCACTGACTTGACCTTTCGGACGTGGTTCAACAAAGGGATAACAAAATTTAAGGACCTTTACAACCAAGGGACTTTTATGTCGTTTTTAGAGCTCTCAAGAAAATTTGACCTGCCTAATTCCCATCTATTTCGTTTTTTTCAGACAAGGCATTTTGTTCAGAATCAGAACCCCAAATTCCCCAGTCGTCCTCCAGAAACATTGATTGATTCAATACTGGCTCTTGATCCCGGACAAAAGCGACTAATTTCTAGCATTTACAGCCTTATCAACTCTTCTCTCGATAGCCCAGCATCAGGCCCCAAGTATTCTTGGGAGCAAGAGCTTGGAGTCACACTACCTGATGATTATTGGGAACAAGTATTAGGGTTGGTTCATTCCTCTTCAATCTGTGCATGGCATGGCCTCCTACAATGTTAAGTAGTGCACAAAGTTCAGTACACTAACTTGCGGCTATCTCGAATTTATCCCAATATAACTGACTCCTGTAACAGGTGCAAACAATCCCCAGCAGATCATTCTCATATGTTCTGGTCCTTAACCGGGCTTGCCACATTCTGGTCTGAAATCTTTAAAACACTTAGCACAGCATATAACACTACCATCTCTCCTCAACCTCTCTTGGCTTTGTTTGGGGCCCCCCTACAGCCTTTTGCCTCTAGAGCAGTGATTCTCAAACTGTGGGGCCCGCCCCACCGGTGGGGCGTGAAGGCATATCAGGTGGGGCGCGGGACCGGGAGAGGGAAATGTGATGCCGGGTTCCAACCATACACGGAAGCGCGCGGCGCTCAGCGCGGCCCTCAGCGCGGCCCTCAGCGCGGCTCTCAGCGCGGAGCACCGCGCTTCTGTGTATGGTTGGAACCCGGCATCACATTTCCCCCTCCCGGTCCAGCGCCCCACCCCGCTATGCGCGGCACTCAGCGAGGCGCTCAGCGCAGTTCTCTAGCGCACAGCCGCCTGGCTGTTCACGCCGGAAGACTTGACGCCGAAACCATCGGTGCGATGTGAACGGCACAATTGAGTAACAGAAATGGCGCTCGCGCGGCGAGGCGCTTCCGCGTCCGGTGTGAACTGAAGAGGAACAGTTCATTGAGATGACATCTGACTCCAGCCTGAGGCTGAGGTTTACAGCAAAGACACTGAGTGAATTCTGGATTGGCGTGGAGGAATGAAGGAGCATCCACTCAGAGGGTTAGGAGGATTCTGCTTCCCTTTGCCACATCCTATCTCTGTGAGATGGGCTTTTCTGCTGTGGCCTCACTTAAATCAAAGTACAGATCTCGGCTCAATATTGAAAATGATTTAAGAGTGGCATTATCAAGCTTAAAACCCCGTTTTGACAAATTGTGCAGTGTAAAACAGTCTCATTGCAGCCACTGATACAGTTGACAAGACTTGAGTTCTTACATAGTGAGTTGTTTCTGCATGTGTTATTTTTGGTTGAACTTTATCATCTTGGAAACAAAGTGATTGTAATTTAATACATTTTTTCTCCATATTAGAAATAGCACGGACTGATGGAGGAATGTAGTGAAGAATGTCACAAAAAGTTTTAATTGCTTATCAGAAATTCCTGAAAGTGATGTGAAGTTATTGTTCATGTACATGCTATTTAAGTACACAAGTTAAACGTGACAAAGGTATTGCACTATTTTTTGTAAGAAGCACACAGATTGATGTGGCAAAGTAGTGACAAATGTCACAAAAAAAAGTTGTAATTGGTTAGCAAAAATTCCTGAAAGTGATGTGAAGTTAATGTGTATGTTATTTAAAATACGCAAGTATATCTTGGCCTATTTTTTAATAATTTTGTTAGGGCAGGGAGCGGGTGGGGCATTACAAATATTCTCGCTCATAAGTGGGGCATGACAGAAAAAGTTTGAGAACCACTGCTCTAGAGTTATACAGAATGTCCTTGCCTTTACCACCCTGTTGGCCAGACGCCTTATACTCTTTAAATGGAAACACCCTCAACCCCCATCTCACAGTAGGTGGGTTGAAGAAGTTTTACTGTTCATGAGTCTTGAAAAGCTTAGATTTTCCCTGAATGGTTCCTTAAATTCATTTGAAAAGACTTGGAGACCTCTCTTAAGTCATATTGAGTCTTTGACATCTCTGAGTTATGGTGATGACTGAGCCTCCCCCTCCCCCCCATTTATTTTATTTTTAATAACAATTCACCCTTCCCCTTTAATTATTTATTTTATTTTATTTTATTTATTTATTTATGTATTTTTATATTTGTTTGTTTTTTCGTGTTTATAGGTTTGTTATGGGTGCTGGGGATGGGAATGAGGGAGGGATAAAAAGATGGGAAAAAATGTAAGATGGAAGTATTCCCTGTTATATTGTTGTATCTCGTGAAACTACTTCCAATAAACAAAAATATATAAAAAAAAAATGTTTATGAAGTTAACCCCTTTATTTGAACTTTCATAATTTTCACAATTTTATCTAGTTTCTATTATTTTGAAATGTAGCCCTACTTTTATTTAGTTAATGAGAGAACATTATACATATCTGCAATCATACATATATGTTCAGTTCTATGTTATGTGACAATAAATATTGTTAAAAAGTTTGGGAATCGTATTTCATTCATTTGATTTGACAGGTATTGAGTACATGCAGATGTTGATACAACTACTAAGCTGTTTAATTATATATATCATACTAAATAGTTAGACATTATGATCTTCCGGACCTTTGCTTCAAGACATTTTCTATAACTGGACCTCTTTAAATTTTAGTTGAATAACCCTGCTCTAGTGCTGTGTATGGTTTTACTCTTGATGTAAAAGGTTTGCATATTGGAAAATCCCAAGCCTCATCATCACTGTCCCTGGTACATCCAGGGCATTTTACATTTCATGAAAACAGCGCACACTATGAAAGGCATTTGACTGTAATATAAGGTTAAAGCACAATAACATATATATTTTTATAATTTCAAAACACCTTTGAGTGTCAAAGAGGAATAAAAGTCACTAATATCATTTTTACAAATCATTCGATATGCTGCCAAATAATTGACATATGGACTGTGTGATAAAACATTTTTTGTCTTATGCAAAACAATTTAATGTAGACTTGATGCATCAAGGAGACCAGAAGCTGGAACAATATACCAACGCTAACAGAGTAATATGAGCAATTTTCACCCCTAAGTCTGAAGATGTCTCCCACAGCATCCCAATTTATATCCCTTACCTTGCATCACCCATCCACGTAAGCATGCATACCTAACCTTTACGTCTAACCACTGATGTTATACGCAAAATAATTGGAATTTGTGCCTCTCTGTGTGGGAATCTAAATTAGGTATGAAAGTCCATGAGCGTAGACTCATGTACTGCTAATTGGCCCTTTATCTATAACCTGACCTTGGGTACTGCTTGGAGAGGGAGTATCTGTGGAATGAGTTGGGCTGTACTCTCCTCATGGTGAACAGATTTACTGTATGAGAATGTTCAAAAATTCTCTCAGTCTGTTGTAATGGGCTCCTTGTCTACAATGTTTTTTGTTAATGTTAGAGTGGAGAACATCCTGTGTAAATAGTTGCCTTCCGGTTGCATGTACATGAACTGAACTGATACCTTTGCAAGCACAAGGATAAGCCAGGTATTCGAGTCGCATTACCACATCACACCAACACGCATAACATTAACACCTAGTAGATGCACAGGCATATTTACTTTGCATTATTGCCAAATATGTAATCCTGAGCATGAAGAGAGTCCACAAGGTAGAGAAGCTCAGCCACCACCATTAAACATCCTTGCTGCCTGTTGCTGGTCTCAGCCTCTGCTCTCTCCCTGCTCTCATCCTACCTCGACAACATTCGCAATTACCGGGTAATTTGGAGAGCATCTCTCCTTCTCCTCTCTCTGTACACCAACTCTCTTGTCATTCACTCACATGGCTTTTCCTTAAGTGGGGCAGATAGTAGAAAATTTGTGAAAAATTTGATACAAGCACCTAATTTGGCATGGTGGTTCCCTAGGGTCTACTTAACAAATCTGCCTGACGTGCCATTCATGTTTTCTTGCATTCTGAATGTAATTTTTTTTTCTTTCACTAGCATTATAATACGATAAATGTTAGAAAATGCTTTATATAAAATAACCACATAACACATCAAACAATACTCCTAATACTTTATTTACACAGTACAAACATTAGATATACCTATTTTGCTTTAAGGTACTTAGCGTTTGGATCATGTTATTCCGGACGGAAACAAAATCGAAAATGATAATAAAAAACGTTAATACTGTAAGAATCGTCCGGATGAAACCAGGATGTTCAGGGCTTGGGTGTTGGAACAGAGACAAACTGGTACCATGGAAGGAAGTTTGAGCTGTAGTCGCTGTTGGGTTGTGGTCGATGTTGTCCACTGCGGACGTTGTGAACACCTGCTTCCTCAACACTGGTGGACAGACAACTCCATCATCCACGTACTGAAGGCCGATTTATAGTCGGGTTTTACGTACTCACGCATGCATGACAGACACGCAACACAACCCCTCGCGTGCCCTCTTGCGGCTTGCGTGCGTCCGCCAATTTTTCGAACTATACGACAAAGTGAAGCGAGCCTCACGCAGCCCACAAGGGTTGCGATTGGTCTGCTTACTACATCCCGTCCGGAGTCTAGTTTCCGGTTACATGCCCCATAATACGCGGAAATCACGGTAGATTTAGAAGAACGAATATGGACCAAATTCAACATGTGGAAAACAGCCAAAATAGCCACTAAATCCTAAATGCGAAATTGAATTTTCACAATGTTTCAAGAAACTTATTTGTTTGTCTAGGCTTTTCCTTTGATGGTGCTGTTGAGCCATTTTGCCACGCCATTCATGATTCATCATTTCAATTTCAATTTTGATAGGGCCTTGGCACTGTTGGTGCTCAGCGGGCCCTAACTAGGACTGCGAAGCAGCAGCGAGCGGGCCCGATCACTAGGTAACTCGGGACCGGATGCAGCCTTGGGAGAGGGCGGTCGGGGACCGAGCGAAATAGCTCTGCGGTGGCACTAACACTATCTATACCAGGGGTAAGCAACTCGCGGCTCCGGAGCCGCATGCGGCTCTTTGGCCCCTCTGCAGTGGCTCCTTGTAGTGTTGTCCATGTTGCACATTTTTTCCGCGAATGGTGAACTTAACGAATCAGCTTTGTTAAGTTCGAAGCTGATGCTTTCAAGAGGTGGACCAAATCTGTAAATTCAACTTCTGCTGCTAGTTTTGTGGTCGCCCGTGAGATAGCAAGGCGTGGAAAGAAGTTCACAGATGGAGAATACATGAAAGAATCGTTCATTAAAATATCAGAGCATCTATTTTCGGACTTCAAAAACAAACGTGAAATTATTCAGAAAATGTGAGATATGTCTCTCTCTCTCTGCAAAGACGGTCAAGGATAGGGCCATCCAAATGGCAAACATCACCAGACAGCAAACTGAGGACATCAATTCAGCTCAAGCCTACTCAATAGCTTGTGATGAGTCAAGTTATGTAAACGATATTGAACAGACAGAGCTGTTATGCAGATATGTGAACTCATGGGGCGCAGGAAAAAATCATTGAGTTGATACCACTTAAAGGCCAAACACGGGGGGAGGACATTTGTGAGGCTATTGTGAATTGTTTAAAAGCCAAAGAAATAAAAACCACTCACATGGTGTCAGTGGATGCTGATGGGGCACCTAGTAGTAAAGTTTGTGACTTTACTTACAGAAGTCGCTAGAATGAAAGCTGCTGACGTTTCACTGTATCTTGCAAAAAGAAGCACTGTGCGCACAAACATTTCCCCCCGAATGTATGTAGGTGATGAACCTTGCTATTCAGATAGTGAACACAATAATGGCAAAAGGGTTAAACCACCGACAATTCTGTTCATTGTTAGATGAAGTCGACAGCACATATTCAGATCTACTGATGCATAACAAAGTCAGGTGGCTGTCAAGGGAAGATGTGCTGAAACGGTTTGCTGCTTGTCTGGAACATGTGAAAGCCCTCCTGGAAAGCAAAGGCCTCACCTATCCCGAACTGGAAAATCTAGATTGGCTGGAAAAGTTACACTTCATGGTGGATATGAAAAGTCACTTAAACATGAGGAACTATAGCCTCCAGGGAAAGGGAAGAACGGCCCTCCAGATGCTGGAGGATGTTTTGGCGTTTGAGCGCAAGATGACAGTGTTTGCCATAGATATACAAAGAGGTACGCTCTCTCACTTCCCCTCCCTGGGAAAGTTCAAAGAAGAAGGTGATCACATAAATTGAGAGTATTTACAGTTTGCATTGCAAACTGCATTTGGGGAAAGATTCAGAGAGTTCAGAAAGGAAATAAACACATTATCCTTCCCTGTTACACCCCTGGGCATCGACCCATTCCTGCTGAACATGTCCGCATTCACAGGAGTAAGCATACCAGATCTGGAAATTTAACTGGCCAACATAGCTGATAACGACTTATGGGTGTCCAAGTTCAAAAGCCTGACAGCTGGTCTCGAAAATGTCACCCGTCAGAAGGCCATTCTAGCTCAAGAGCACAAATTGAGCGATATTGATAATCTCCCAGAGACAGACAAACTTGTGTTCGAAACATGGAATGCCATTCCCGACACTTATATGAACATGAAGAAGTATGCATTTGGAGTCCTGTCCATCTTTGGGTCAACATACTTATGCGAGCAGGTTTTCTCAAGCATTAACTACATAAAATCCAAGTATCGCTCCTGCCTAACAGATGACAGCCTGCCGTCCTGTGTGAAGATCAGAGTCACATCTTACAGCCCTGATATAGAGAAGATTTGCAGTGATGTTCAGACACAGAAATCATATCACTGAAGGCTAATACTATGGATGACAGCAAACTGAAACATGCTTCATCATAATTTATGTTTAGTCTTTTTAAGCTATTAGGCTGCAGTTAAATGTTTTATTTATGTCTTCTTATTTTATACATTTACCACAAATATGGGGAGGACTCAAAATGGCCTGCATAGTTATGTTCTTGATATATTTCAAAATCGGCCTACACATGCCCCTGTATTTTTTTCTTACAATAAAATGTCAACTGTTTTCTTTATTGTCGTTCTATAATTTCATAAATGCAAAAAACTATAGTTCTTATATAAACAGTATAACTATATATAAAACTTTATAAGCTGTGTTATCAGATATGTTGTGCGGCTCCGGACAAATTTTATTTGGGGGAAGAGGGGGCAAAATGGCTCTTTTGATAGTAAAGGTTGCCTACCCCTAGTCTATACTTACAGTCTAATAGATCTGTTCAGGTCGCGGATCTGATGAAACGTGAGTAATTTGGGGCCAGGACAATCTACAGTGGAGCTACAACAACTTCAGTTATGCTGATCAGTAGGTGGCGCTATAACCCTGAGATAATATTAACAAATGGTGCTGTTCAGGCGGGGACTCTGATCATGTGACAACATTTTCGGGCTGATTTGACTTTGGCAAAGGATGAACTTCAATGTTTACATGGTTTGAGAAAATGTCACAATTCTGACCATGCAGGTCTAATGACTTGTCTGAGCTTATTTGAGCTGTATATTGTAAAGCAGCAAGGAGCCATGCATTAAAGAATAAAACATTTCACTTCCTGTCACCAGCACATGGCGCTGTGACGACGAGTCAATATTGACATATGGATCTGTTCAGGGCTGTTGTTACACAAATGTAGTTTAAAGGAGATTGAACGATGTACACTTAAGTTACAGCAATTTTGTGTGATATAGCGACTTGTTCAAATTCGATACCATTCCACTAACATGGCGTTTGATGAAAACTCACAGTTTCAAAGGATTAATTCAAGTTTAAGATTCAGATTCTGGTTCTGATTATTTTCTAAGTCAAATAAGGTCACAGTGATCTTTACCTTTCACCACTGAAATCAAATCAGTTGCTCATGGAGTCAAAGTGACAACTGATCAAAATCTAAAGAAATTGATTTAATGCAGATTTGAAATATGTTCAAGAGGCCAAAGACATCATAATCTTGAATATGAACTTTGACTTCCCAAAATTAAGTAGTCTCTCAAGGCGTTCTAAAGATTACACGTTCAACATAAAAAATAGGGGTTTGTGATGTCCCTATGACCATGACCAAACTCTAATCAGTACATCCTTGAGTCCAACTGAACATTTTAAAAATTGGATTAACAGATCCGTGTGTACGTATGGACAGTCAAAAACATACTGCCTCTGCCCACTGGCTGTCCCTGACCCACATAAAACGCTTTACACACTTAATGATCAGGGAATACCAGAAAAGCAAACAATGGGCAGTAATTTAAGTATTTAAATTATAATAGTATATTCAGGAATAAAAGAGCATGTTCATGTAAAATGTGAATGTACCGGTACACAATACATTTCCTTCAAATTGTACACTAGTAAAAACTTCAACATATAATGAGATATAACCTAATCATTAGAAGAACAGGGAGAAAAACCTCAAAATCAGCTGATGTCATTGTTGACCACAATTTGTGCAACACAAATAAATTAACCCGTTTAATGTTATTTTATCACTTATAGGACTTTCTCATGCAGACTGTTGTTAACAATCATCAATAATCTTTATGTCATTAATTATAGTTTGTCCATGTTGTGATGATGCTGGTGCAACATAACATCTTTAAAAAATGTCGGTGACAACACAGCAGCCTTTGAGTTGTTTGTAAATCAAAGTGTCCTTACACAGGTGACGTGCTCCTCATCTGAGTAGTCAAAGTTGTTGACTTTCTGCTTGAAGGAATCAAGGATCTCACCATGACGCGCCATGTCTGTGGCCAGGATCAGTGTGATGGTTCCCTGAAACAAAGCACAAGGTGAAACAGCTCATCATGCACACACATACACAAACACACAGAAGCACACATACTTACCTGTCGTATCTGTTTGAATGCCTCTGAGTCGAAGTTGGAAAAGATGTTGCAATCAGACTGAGAGAAGATCTGGAAGGCTACAGCACAGTGATGATTTTCCAGCGGGGAGATGTCATTGTAGCGAACGGCTAACTCTGTTCTGGCATTGACCTGGTACCTGGAACAAATGTTGGGATGAGATGGAAAGAGCAAAACAAGAATTAGGCTTCAACTACAAAATTAACTGCCAGCGTAAATGTGACTTGTTTGCTCATGTTTAATAAAGTCTAATTCTACAGAAAAGTAGAGTGGAGTGAGGACTGAGGAGGAAGGAAGGAATGATGTAAAGCAGGAACAAATTATTTATAACAAAGAAAATAAATAGTGACAATGTAGGGTGAGAATTCTGAGTATGCATGTGTTTGTGTTAGTTTGTCTTACGTGTTGTTGAATCCGGGGTGATCGAGGTCATGACACACAGCAGCTGTCATAAGAATCAAAATATCCACCTGTGTGAACTTCTCCTAAAAAATAAACATATATTACATAAATAAAATTATATTTCACAATGCAGCAAAGTGTTTAACCACGTGTGTCTGTGTGAGAACTTGTTAGCACATCACTGGTACAGATGCTTCGTAATCATTCATTTGGCCTATGATAATTAAGCCTCCTGGGAATAGTCGTCTCAAATATCAGAGGTAAAAGAGATGAGAGGGAGAGTTCCTGAGAAGAAGCTCCTCCTTCCCTGTTATCAGGGGCGTTTCTAGGATTGAAAGAAGGGGGGGCTTAGCCCCTAAGGATGCTGAATGTTTGCGGGCGCGGGGCGTGCCAATTTTTTTGCCAAAATCACACTCTTTCTGATTGAGCCATTCATAGATGGCTCAATCAGAAAGAGTGTGATTTTTCTCTGTATCTTTGATTGCATTCATACAGTATAAGATAACAGAAGAGACAGAATTTCCGGGTCATTGTGAAATTTGACAACACAAATATTAACTTTTTAGCCTGACGTTGTCAGACTCACAATTCTAGTCAGAATGTGAGTCTGAGACCGCTCCATTGGGCTGTGATTATGGGGCGTGTTTCAACTGACCAGGAAATACAATTCCTCTTCGCTCAATTGGATAGACCTACAACCAATAATAGCAACGTAGTATGTGACGTATGTTAAGCAACGCATTGTGAGTTATTTACTAACGCCGGGTTCACACCGGACGCTGAAGCGATGCAGAAGCGACCCTTCAGCGCAGCACCAAGCCTTAAATAACAGCTGGCTCCCATCCACTCCCATGTTAAAACTTTGTGCGGGTCACACCGGAGGCTGAAGCACCACGCTGCGCCAGGCTGCCTCGCGCCGTGCAGCGATCGTTTCGGCGTCAAGTCTATTTCTTGCGCTTGACGCGAGTGTATCGCAACAGGAAACACACTGAAAAACGACCTTAAACTATATTGATGACATATTTTATATGATATAAATGATCAAATATGCATCCCATACTTTGAAGTCCCCTTCTGTTGTCTTGGAGTTTTAATTTGACCAATGACATTATTAAATGTCCCTCTCTGCCCATCCACTACAGCCACACAAGCAGTGATACAGATAAAAAGAGAGAGAGAGGGGGCTAGGTATTCTCCACATAGGCTTGAGTGGAGAATACGTAATTTACCCTCGACACCCGACATTTAACAGAGCAAACAGCGGAGAAGTTCTTCAACATGGATGACAATAAATTAATAATTGAAGTGGAGAAGTGCAGTGAGTGTATGATCCTCGGAACATGTTGTATAAAGACAACACCAAGAAAGACAAATGTTGGGATGCTGTTGCTTAATGTTGGAGCAACAAGTAAGTATATGCTTTTAATCTACTGGATCAACGGGTGATATTATTAGCGCTGTCCGGCGGTTCAGCGTCGCTTCAGTGTCCGGTGTGAACAGCCAAGCGCTGGCGCGATAGGGATTAGCCGAGGGTTTGGCGTAGCCTCCACGTTCTCTGTTCCTCTTTCAAAATGAATGCGCTGTCGATGTCTTCTAAAACAGACTCAATGGCAGCATCTACACATCTCAGCTCTCCAGCGGCAGGCATGTATGTTGAAAACGAATTCAACCCAAGGGCACTTTGATGACGTGGTTGATTACGTTGCCGTTGATCATCTGTCCATCATCGTATAAAGCCCGCCCTGACAATCTGATTGGCCTGGTCGGGCATAATTTCTCCTCAACGGAGCGACTCCAGACCAAACTTCCCGACCTCAAATGTTGTGGGCGGTGCTAAATTCGTCTGGCATCCAGGCTATGAACTTTTCTCCAATAGAGAGAAATTATTTTCCTGTTTGTAAAGGAAAGATGGATATACTAGTTTTCATATCCGCGTCACTCCCAAATCCTAATTCTTAAAGGGACCATACACAATGGATGGACAATGGACCTGCCAGTGTAACAAACGTTAACAACTACAGATAGCCACATTCTGTAACTACCTGTACTTACAATTTCACTCCGTGCATCATTTACTATGAGCTAAACTCCTTGGCTGTAATCCTGCTGTCTTGATGAGAAACGTTACTTGGCAGAGTATGAAAGCCAGCGCAGCAGCGATGCAGACTCCCCAAGGTCCTAGTGCCCAGTGTTTTATTGTTAAGTATGATGAGAGGCTTTTGGATTGTAATTTGCACTCACATATGTAGCATATTAGAGTTATAAATAACTTGTCCTTGTGTAAAACAATAGTTTAATTTAAAAAAAAAAACTACTTGATCAAAGAGGAGAGAGAAATATATTTTCCACGCAAATTATAATGAAAGTTTAGATATTTATTATAGGGTTAGTTTATTAATATAAATTAAACCTGTTAATTTCTACACACAGATATGTTTTTTATGTCATTCTGATATCAAATACAGTAGGTAACAGACTTAAATGTCAAACTCAATTTACAATTGAGAGTGAGCATTTTAGCCAAAATAATTGATAAGCTTGACATGTGAGGATAGTGCAAAGAGCCCATAAGGCGTCTCCTGCAAACTACACCCAAATTACACAAGATATTTTACCATCGTTTGGGGAGAGTCCACACAAAAGAATAAAACTGAGGCCTGTTAGCCATGCTGAGACCAGCTCTAAAGTTTTCACTCTGAATCCAGCATGGAGCTCTCCTCTGATTGGAGGGGCATTCTCCAGCAGGCCCAGGTGGACCCCTGCTGGGTTTCCTAGCTGCTCCCTGAGATTTGAACTCTGACATTCAATTGGCTTGGATTATCATATGACCCCCCTCCACCTCTAAGGTGATATAAATACAGGAGAACCCCAGAGCTCGAGGCTTTTCCCCTGCACTGATGACCTCTCCAGACCTCTACAGGTCTCCAGATGATTTATTTGCTTAAGAAGCAACCACGAACTTAAGTCAACGGTTTTATTTTGAAAGACTATTTTTGTTACTTTAACTTGAAAAGATCGCAACAAGAAGTTCACTCGCAGGTCAAGATCACAAACTCTTTCCTCACGATCGACAAACAATTCTGCCACAGTTGTTATTCCTGCAGAAGGACAAAGTTTCATTCCGTCGAAGAAGAAAGACAAATCCTCTTCCTTTCCGGTCCAGCTCTGATCTCCGTGTCCCCACTCGAACCACCGAAACACAGCTAGAGAGACCACGCATCATTCACTGGACTTCTGGGAAATACGCGCCAACAGCGCTTGCAACACTGCAAGTGTATGTTTGTTTAAAGACCTCCTTATCTATTTTCAGCCCGTGTAAAACGCAGCGAAACGAGCAGGCACTTCCAGTTCTTTTGTTTACTGTGTTGAATGTATTAACGTGCTTGGCACCGTAACGGAGCGCTTCCGGCCGCACTGTTTTTCGTCTGACTAAGTTTGCAGAGACTTTACCGATCAAAAGGTCGGTACAAAGCGCCCGCTTGGGTACCAAGGGGTGAAGTAACTGTAAAATTGTCTCTGGGATGCTTTTGAGAGCTTATCTGATCACTCCTGGCATGTTTATCTTTCTTTCTCTTTCTCTCTCTCTCCCCCCTCCTAAACCTACTTTTACACATGTCCCGACGTGCAGTCACACATTTCACGTTACATAGATAAATCTAGACTTAGAGAGCCTGAATGCATCGCGACGCCATTCTGCGCCAAAACCAAGAGATAAGAATCTCATTGTCTGAAAATTCCTTTGGGTAACTTACGTGACCGACCGCAATCTTGTCTTCGGCCTCATGGCTTAGCGAATGTAAATCTCCATTTTGAACGTAACATAATTTTGAATTCGGCCAGACTACGTCACTACGTGACTGCGTCATTACGTCATTGCCACTCCCTCTCTCTCTCACACACACACACACACACACAGAGACAGACAGGCAGGCAAACACACACACACACACAGACCTAGATATATACCCTCAGTATTACATGTGTGTATTAATTGTGATAAGTGTTGCTGCTGTTGTCATCTTTGAAATATTGGAGTTTGTTAAACGAAGAATCATTGAATACCATTAACTTTATATCCCTTTTTAATAAATCCTTTTGTAATTACAGTATCTGTATCTTGTGATTATTTGTTCATATGTATGTACATCTCAAATACTATAGCCTGTGCTCAAATTTAAAACCCTTCATTGTTTATTATATAATCATTAATATTAAATATTTAGATTATTAATTTTATCTTTTATAAACTGAGACTGATCTTTAAAGATTGACTTGTTGGTCTCTGTAACCAGGGTGGTGCCCCGCGACGATAAGTAATAATTACAGATTATATTATTCTTAATTGATAAGTTGATTGTTTTCAATAATTATTTAACTATTCTTAATTGACAACCGTATCATTTCTAATTAATTATTTTACTATTCTTAATTAATAGCTTTATCAATTTCAATTATTCTTAATAAATAATCTTTATCATTTGAATAATCATATTTCATGATTATTAAGAATTTGCTCAAATAACTGTGAAGTTTCATGAATATCATTCCTGATGGTTTATGAGTTCTGCTCTATAAACTAAATGATTGCAGATAGACAGATTGACAGCACTGATCACTATATTGCACCGCATTATTTGCCGGGGGGACAACAAGGATAAAAGGTTGGTTCAAAGAAGCCGACTGTCATGGTTCAGGCAATTCCTGTTGTGTTTTCCCTGTTCTCTATGCTCCCCTCTTCTTCTCCTCCTTGTGCATGTGTGTACATGTGTGTATGTATTTGTGGGAGCAGTTTTCCCCAATCCCTCTGTGTGTCTGCTTTCAGGTCCAGTTAAAAACAAATCCTCACACAGAAATATATATAGGTGGAGATGTATTTTTGTCAGACTCTGAAAAAGCTCCCAGACTGACCACATTGTTAATAGTTTAGATATTCTCATGATGACTTCATTGACCATTTTTAGCATGTTAAAGGTTTTGCTTCAAAGTGTACAGTTTCAAGTCAGTATTGGGTGAAGCTTCAATTCTCACAACAGTCACATCTGTATGAAGCTGATTACCTGTAAGCTGCCGAGGCAGATCATGCTGTACATCATCTGGGTGACACAGAAACAGTGGCGGAAATTGTGGAAGGCGTTATTCCTATAATTGTCATGAATGCATAACTACGAAGGGAGAAAGAAATAGAGACAGGTTATTATGCAAGTTCTTCAACATGGATGACATTAAATTAATAATTGAAGTGGAGAAGTGCAGTGAGTGTATGATCCTCAGAACATGTTGTATAAAGACAACACCAAGAAAGACAAATGTTGGGACGCTGTTGCTTAATGTTGGAGCAACAAGTAAGTATATGCTGCTTTTAATCTACTGGATCAACGGGTGATATTATTAGCGCTGCCCAGCGGTTCAGCGTCGCTTCAGTGTCCGGTGTGAACAGCCAAGCGCTGATGCAATTATAACTTTTGTCAGGAATCTGTAAGATCTTGCTTTGTTTCTGTAAATATATTTGAATGTTTGTGGTCCAGGTCTCACCAGCCATCTCTTGAGTGTGACAGGGTTAATATTGAAGTCTTTAACCAAGCCAAGGTCATGATACATATGTTCCAGACAGCTCAGCATCTGGAAGGACAAAGGAAAGCAGTTGCTATGTGTTTGTATGCAGTGAGGGATCTTCCGGTACCATATACAAAGCTATGAAGAAAACAAAAAAAAAGTGTATATTGTAGCGCAGGTGCATATAGTAGGGCACTGGCTGGTTAATTAGTGCCAACTTTTACAGAGGATCTGATACAATATCTAATAAATAAGGTAAAACTCTATCGGGCATAACACAGACAAAATAAAACTCACTGAGAACCCAATACTTCCATCTAGCTCACTTACTCCACTAATGCAGTGTGCATAGAGACTACTTACACACTGATTGGCTTAGATCAGGGGTTCTCAAACTTTTGCAAACCGGGCCCCCCCAAAGCTGGTTAACGGTAGTTGGGGCCGCCACCACCGGCCTAAACTACACCACAATATATAGATAGATGATAGCTTGGAAACAGTGCTATGCTTGGAGATGGTGGATTGTTTTTGCAGGAGGCCATCACAATTACCTTTGAAGAAGTCCACAGGCTTCTCTTTCAAGTCAGGGTGTTTGGTGTCGAGGTGCCTTTTTAATTTGCATGGCTTCATGCTGTCATTTACCAGCACCTCGGCACTCAAAACACACGGAGGACGTTGAGCTTGACTTCTTCGCCACTGGCGCATCGGTTGCATGAATTTTACGAATCAGTTGCATCAAATAGAACACCAGCACTAGTAGACAAGTGCTGGTGTTTTATTTGTTGCAGCACAGTGGATGATTGAAGATTTAAAGGTAGGTGTTAAGGAGAAAAGGGATTAGGCTACGAATAGGCCTACTGCAAGTCAAGGGCGTTTCTAGGATTGAAAGAAAGGGGGGGCTTAGCCCCTAAGGATGCTGAATGTTTGTCTAACCCTAACCCTAGACATAAGTTCAGGGTCATTGTGAAATTTGACAATACAAATATGAACTTTTCTCAAATAGAGAGAAATAATTTTCAATGAATTGGATGATATACCGGTACAATAGTGTTATGAGGGACACTATGATATTTAGTTTTCACTAGCATTAACTGATTATAAACAACAAGCCACATATTGCACTGATATTATTGTTTTAAAATACTAGAGATAGATATTAATGCAAAGAATAGATAGCTGTCGATAGTTATTTCTTACATTTCAAATTTGCTCGTTCACACTCTTGCTCATTAGAGACATTTTCAAACAAAATAGCTAGCTAGCTAGCTAAGTGTTATGATAGCTCATTACAATATTCCCTTTCATTTGCCTCAAGTAAACCTAAATTTAAGCAGGTAACAATCGTTAACAACTACAGATTGCCACATTCTGTAACTACCTGTACTTAAAATTTCACTCCGTTCTTCATTTACTATGAGCTAAACTCCTTGGCTGTAATCCTGCTGTCTTGATGAGAGACGTTACTTGGCAGAGTGAGAAAGTCTGCGCAGCAGCGATGCAGACTCCCCAAGGTCCTAGTGCCCGGTCTTTTATTGTTAAGTATGATGAGAGGCTATTGGATTGTAATTTGAAGGGGGAGAAAACATACAAACCAGAAACGCACTCACATATGTAGCATGTTAGAGTAATACACAACTTGTCCATGTGTAAAACAATAGTTTAATTAAAAAAAAAAAAAAAAAATCCCATTAATTATTAGTGGAGGCTGAAGAACATGCTTTAGGGGGGCTTCAGCCCCCCTAAAGCATGTTCTTCAGCCATGCTTAACGACGCCCCTGCTGCAAGTGCAGGAAGGTATTACTAAGGAAGGAGTGAATCTTTGCTCTCTGCAACTCGCGTTCAAATGATAACACTCCTGGAACGAAACAGTATTTGATTTGCTTGTGTCAGTCCAGCCCCTTTCATCTTGCCACTGAGAGAGCTTTCACTAACCAGTGACAGGTCGTCTGTCTTTTAAAAAAAAAGTTTTTAATTTTAATTTAAATTTTTTTTTTTTTATTCTTTTTTTATGTCTGTCATTTCTAAGAACAAGAATAGACTGTGGAGTTTCACATGAAAGTTCTCTTTTTCTGGCCATTTTGAGAGTATAATGGAAACCACAAATGTGATGCTCCAGATACTCATCTAGCTCAAAGGAAGGCCAGTTTTATAGTTTCTCTCACCAGCAGTTTTCAGCTGTGCTAACATAATTGCACAGAGTTTAAAAAGTTTTTCTAATCATCCATTTGTCTTCTAAGGCAATTAGCAAACACAATGTACCATTAGAACACTGGAGTGATAGTTGCTGGAAATGGGCCTCTATATACATATGTAGATATTTAATTAAAAACCAGATCTTTCCACCTAGAATAGTCATTTACCACATTAACAATGTTTAGAGTGTATTTCTGATTAATTTAATGTTATCTTGAAAAAAACAGTCTTTTTCTTTGAAAAATAAGGACATTTCTAAGTGACCCCAAACTTTTGTATGGTAGTGTATAGTTGCTCAGGTCATTTTAACACTGAGTCCTGACTGTGCGTCACGTATCGTCAGCACAAAATGTTGACGAGTCCTTTTTCCGGTTTAAATGCAGTCTCATAAAATCTTGAGCCAACACTAAGTTAGTTAATGTACTCATCCGGTCCTGATAACTAGTGATGGGTGTTTATTAGTTAAAGTGAGAGCAGGTCAGAGTGGAGGAGTACAGAGAAACTCCTGCACGATACAAACCAAATGCAAATTCTGCTATGATCACTGAGCAGCTGTGACATGAGAAATTATTTTCGTTTCAACTGTTATTCAACAAAGGTACTTACCAGCTGCTTCACATGACCGAGCTCTGATCTCACTCAGGTCTCTCTGAGCGAGGGAGTGGGGATAGACAGGGCAAAGCTCACACACAGACTCGCTCCTGGTATTTCACATTATTACATTACATTACATGTCATTTGGCTGTCGCTTTTGTCCAAAATGACTTACAATTAGTACACTCAACATCTATGAGAGGCCATTTAGGGGTTCAGCATCTTGCCAAGGACACTTCGGCATGCAGATGGGGAAGAGTGGGGATTGAACCGGCAACCTTCTTGTTGGCGAACGACCACCCCACCCCCTAGGCCACACCACATGATGGCCTGATACGACGATGAATGACATTGATCATATGAAAACTGATTCACTCAGTTCATCGTTGACGAAAAATATGAACGTGTTCAAGCACAAAACTATACACAGAACCACTGTAGAGGGGGTTAAGAGCGATTTGAGGGCCTAGAGCTGCGAGTTGCAGAGCCCTGGTCTAGAATGTCAGGGGACACATGACACATGGGAGCTTCTCTTCTTCTCCCTCCTTATCACATTCAAATTATGAATGTCTCATCTATACATGTTCCTGACTTGACTTCTTCCCAGGAGTCCTTATGCCTTATCGTTTGCAGATCCAGGGTCACAGCAGCAGCCATATCGTGAATAATGATAGTGGATCGTGTATCAGAGATCCTGATCCTAATGGCGCATCCTGTATCATGCTGGCTGATCGTGATAGTAATGGCGGATCCTGTATCGAGGTGGCAGCTAATGGTGGATCCTGATGGCCGCAGTGGATCATGACGATGGATTATTGACTATGGTGGCATCTGATCATGATGGTGGATCGTGGTGGATGCTTACAACAAGACTGCTTGATATACAATATGTCTACTCAGATACGCCATTACAGTATATCCAAAACGTTCCTCTTCCTTGTCAAATAATGGCGCCTACATAACTCATGTACAATTGACAGTTGACAGTGGTTGGTAATGGAGTTGGTAATTAGGGCCTGAGCACCAAAAAGACAGTGAGAGAGTGCAGCCCTATTGAAATTTTAATTAATATTATTAATTCAGGCAAATTAATTGGCTTTTTGAGGGCTTAAACATGCTCAAATTCTTACCAAAATCTGCAGAACTTAGAAAGTGGTGAAAGTTTACGTATTCTGGAGCAATATTCAATGGGCGTGGCAACATTTCTTAACGCTGCCCCTTGAGACACCTGGAACGTGTTCACTTTGACCGATCTTCACAAAAATGTATCATGACCAGACAAACAAAAAGGTCTGAGGTGCAATTCGAAAAATGCAACAGGAAGCCCGCCATTTTTCATTTAGTGGCCATATTCCACATTTTTACTTTGAAATACTTGTACCAGGGCTTTCATCAGATCAACTTCAAGTGGAGATGAGTGTCATCACAACAAGATGGAGATACAAACTAACTCAAAGATAGATTTTTCGTCACATCGTTTGACCGTGATGTGGCGTCGAACACGAGGTTCTGTATCCCGGACATACATTGACCATGAATCCTTTGATACTGAGCCGTAAACAAACAACTCAACTCCTGCAGTGACAGTGTCATTGGTCAAGATCAAAGGACTCTTCATGTCTTGCAAAGGTGACGTCATTTTCTCTGTCTCAGAATTGGGACATTTTCTCAAACCGTGTAAACATTGAGGTGCGGCGAAGGTTCTATCACCACCAAACTTCTTTGTCATGATCAGAGTCCAAGCTTGAACAGCTCTATATATCAATATTTCCTCAGAGCTTTAGAGCAACCTACTGATCATTGTGAAAATTAAGTTGTTATAACATTGTCCAATTGACACATAACTGCTCACGCTACATCAGAGCATTTTTAACTTAACTGTCCCCATTGTAGTTGCATTTTGGATAATACAGGTAGTAGAATATGAGGAAGAACAATATGTGCAATAAAAGAGAATATATGTAGTTCAGCTGTCTTGATTTTGATCCTTTTAAGTCTTCCATTTTGAGTCCACCAGGTTCTTTACAAGTGTGATGCTAAATTGGTGAAGCACTCTTAACATTATTTACAAATCAAAATGGCTGCCATTAGAAGTTCAAACAAGAGAATGTGAGTTTCCAATTAAAAACACATCCTACTTCAACCAAGGACTTTTGACTTAGGAAAGGATATCGACTGATTTAGAAGTTATTAAAAGCATATTCATCAATTTATATTTATAACTCAATTAGTTGATAAATGCAAACTACATATTAAACAAAATTAAACATTATTAGCCTGTCCTTAATGAAAAAATGAATAAACTGATTAATCACAGAGCAAGTCTCACCTCATAAGGTTCCCACTGCCAAGCATTTAATATAGGAAATCTAAGAGCTTCTACGGTCTCCTTAGACAGATGGTACTACACACAAACAAACACACACAGAGAGCAGGCAGGCCGGATAGACAGGAAGACATGGGACACAGGCAGAAAGGAAAGGGAGAAATTATGGGTGAGACAGGTTAAGCTGTAAGTTGTGAGTCTTACCTCATTGGCCTCCCACAGCCAGACGTCAAAGTAGGGTTTTTTGAGGGCGTCTATGGTCTGTTGTGACAGCATGTACTGCAGGCAACAGAGCTCACAGTTAACCCTGACCACCCCTGTCGAGCTTGGGGGCACACATCTAAACATACCAACTTTACTGATCTTGCATAAATACTAACGTCAACCCCATTACACGACTATATGTTCCAAAACTCTTGCTGCTTTAAATGTGTAACAAATATCCATTGAAAGTCGTACTGTAGGAAACACAAGCTTTTAACAGGCAAATGTAAATGTCTAAAATACAGCTTGTCTTTGTGTGTAAATTGTTCATTAATTCATTGATGTGTTTGACCAGGACTACAACCATCTGAGTCTGGCATAATTTCGAGCCGACAGGTCATGTCTGAAAACAGCTTAAGTTTCTTGTATTTTTAAGTTTCTTTCAACTACCAACACAATTTACATGTGTTGTAGTCCTGTCCTAGGAGTGACATGAAATGAATCTGCTGTTATTCTAATAAAAAACGTCACTAATGAATTGTATTCCATATAATTATACCTCATAATTATGTTGACATTATTCTGTAAATTAGCGCAGTTGTCATGCATTTTGTGCAAGTCACACATTATGGCTGGCATGACTTGCAGAATGTTAAAGGTCGCCATGTAAGCTTTTTTCAGATAATTATCTAAATTGTACTACTTTCACCAGAGGATTGTGGTTAGACTGAAGCTCTTTGGCTCATGATACCCCTTGTTAAGTCACATACAAGATAGAATTGCTCATACAATGAGAATCATATGTGCACTCGTACCATGGTGAAGCACATATTCCTTAACATAGCTGGTGGCAAGTGACTACTACTGATGATGACAAAAAGGAAAGGAGAGTTGCCTTATACTGTAAACTATTTAAACCTTTCTGGGTTTTAATTTGATGTATTCGTACCTCTAAGAGGATATATCACTGGTTAAAAGACGTAAAAACTGCTGCAATGTGTTTTTCCATGTCCTCTTTTCTGCCACTCAGTGGAGTTGAAGACACATCAGGTTGTTTTCGCCTGCCTCTTGAGTCCCTCCTCTGATTGGCTGACTGTACTTTGAGTAAAGACTCGACCAGGCCTATCACCGGTCTCTTTCTGGCGCATTAGACGATCTATGGCTGTAAACACAGCTGAAAGCAGTGTTGCCAACTTAGCGACTTTGTCGCTAAATCTGGCGACTTTCCAAACCCCCATGGCGACTGTTTTTGTTCAAAGCTACTAGCGACGAATCTAGCAACTTTAACTGTGGATATTAGAGACTTTCTGGTGTTTTGGAGACTGACGTGAAAGCACATATCGTTCTGCAGTGACTGTCCTCAACGAGCAACGGGTGCTGCCGTGAGCCCCTTCGCTGTCCCAACGCACTCACAGTCACTCTTGCGCATCAAGAGTCCCAGCTGCAGTCAGAGCAGAGAGGAGAGCCACGCTCCGCGTCCTCCAGACTGCAAATTAATTTTGCATGCGCAAAGCCACCGCTGATCCTGCCCTGGCTTACAGAGCGGGATGTAAGTTTCAATGTATCTTCACTGTCACTGGAAAACATGAGTCATTGAGTTCAGTCTCTTCATCGATGCAGAGTCCACATCGTGATACAGCTAAGAATCTAGACTTTTCCACACCTCTCGAGTGGAACGTGGTGAAACTGAACCCTTTCAGGGCCCTGAAAACAAAACCAAACTTAAGAAGAAAAAAAATTACTTGCTCTGCCAGAGTGTCTCTTTTGGATCATTTTGCCGGTCTCAAGCCCGGATAAAGGAGGAGGGTTGGACGTAGAGCTAGCAGTTGCACCCCACATAACAGCCTTTTGATTCAATTTGATATTCTAACATTTAACAATACAGGACAAAATTGATTTATCTATGTGGGTCTAGATACAGCATTAAAGTCATGAAGTGATGGCCTATTTCAATGGCAAGATAAAAAAAAATAAATAATCAACAGAAGAATACGGAAGCGTATTGCATTCACTTTTTACTTTTTATTTTTTGGGCATTTATCTCAGAGTGACTGGAGGAGGTATAAAACGAGATGTTTCGATAACATATTTCTTAAAATGAATTAAAAAGTCAGTGGAGTGACTGTTTTCATTCTTTGAGGGTTCATACTGACCCCCTTCAAGTAATTACAGATAGTAAAAGCTGAGAAAAGTTATTTTACACTATTCTATGTGCTATTGTTGTGTATGTTTGCTAAAATACACAAAGGTCGCATTGTTCATGTTTATGCATTTACAGACTTGTCTGAAGTTAGAACTGTTGTCATGTTCCTTCACAGTAGCTTTACAAAACATTTAAAAACATTTTTTAGATAAGAACGGAAAAATGGTCTTGCATTAGGCTTATTGTGCAGTGGAGACTTTCTAGTAAAGCCTTACCTTGGGATAAGAGGGCACATCTCTATGAGGAGTCAGCTTCTTATTGTCTTCCAGGAAGTCACTATTAAGAGGAAACAGCTTCATATTAGGAAAACAATAGAATAAAAAATAACATTTCATACTGTGTATGTTCTTCATAAGATCCAAAGTCTGGACCTTAATTACCAAAAAAGATCTTCTAACAATGATCTTTCAGCGGTCTTTTACTGTTCCCATTGTAACAACAGCTGCTATTAAGGTTTAACGCTAGCACTACAAGTGACACCTAACTATTGACTGTTGTCACTTTTATCTGTCAATTACTTTTATTGACTGAAACATATTTATTATCATAACATTGTGATATACTGTATTTCCACATGGGACATTACTGATTTAAAGAAATATCCTTCGAAATGCTTCTTTAATAAATCACTTAAATTATTTTTTAATTATCAAATTTTCTGTCTTTGAACCAATGCCAATACAGTAGCAACTACTATTTCTGCTACTACTGCAGTAACATGGAAATTACATTATAATTAATTACTAACCACTGTGCATATTGGCATTTAGAGTATGGTGAGGCTCAATGTAATGCAGATATCCTGACAACACTGCTGCTCAATAGAAGCATGAGCTGAAGTAAAAGTGAGGATCTAAACATTATTTGGCAGAGACTAGCCACAGAGGGTGGCACAGGAAGTAGACCAGGTAATCCAGGTGACCAGAAGGTTGGGGGCTCAATCCCTAGTTCCTCCCTTCATTATACTTATGTGTCCTTAGGCAACCCCCTGATTTTACCATTTACCAATTGTTACTGTTGTAGCTGTCACCTGTTGTGTCTTGATGCCATCTCTTCACGGAGTTTCTTTATGTCGTTGCGACATTTCTCAATCTCCACCACCTTCATGCCCTCCACTGTAGGCAAATACAATGTCATGGTTAATGATGTTAAATGTAAAACCTTATTAGCTTAGCCGGGCTAAAGTGTTCATTGCCCCAGATAGGTGAGAAACAGGACAACACTGGGAGATCTTCAAGATATTTATGGACTTCATACCAGACAATAATGGTGTTTTTCACAAAAGGATAATCTGTGTTTCTTCTTAGCTTCTTAAGGGGAGCAGAGTATAAAAAACTATCCAGGGTCAAACCCTTTGAAGACAACATTTCAATTTGTAACCAGGGCTGAACATCCTCTCTACAAAACCAAAACATGGCGGCCCTCAATTGGCAGACCAGTAGTAACACTGTAAATTTGGTAGTTGTAACCCTCCCCTATCATAAGGCAAGTATAGAAGAGAGAGTCTAAGTCGTGGCTTCCTGTTGTTCTAAATAAAGTCTGAAAGCAGCTTCCTTACTTTAGAAAAAAGAAGGTGGAGGAGCTAATGGGATTGATTGAAAAATGTATAAGAATTTAGGCAATATATTCATTTTAATTATATTTATTTTTCCTAGTATAGACAGAGGCAAAGTTGTCCATCTTTGGACATCTTCTGACAGGTTAGCAAACATGGGCTCATAGTTAGTTGCACTAAGGGTGTTTATCTTAGGGGTTATTCTAATACCCAGATATTTAAAACCGTCTATATCATTTAAAAATGGGTGAGAAACAGTTGGATTCCTTCTCTCCTGTTCATTTAGGAACATAATAGAGGATTTATCTTTGTTCACCTTAAAACCAGAGAAGCTACCAAACTGGCTGATCAACTCTAAGAGGATTGGTATTGATTTAACAAGATCTGATAGAAATACAATGGTATCATCTGCATACAATGCTATATAATGTTACACCACAAATTAAAGGGTGTGATCTAATTGCTATTGCTAGTGGTTCCATTGCTATTACAAAAAGTAAAGGTGAAATTGGTGAGCCTTGTCTCGTGCCTCGAAAGAGTTTAAACGGTTGTGAAATCATATTATATGTAGATACTACTGCAGATGAATCAACAAACAGAATTTCAAGTAATCACCAAACCCAAAACGCCTCAGCACCTCCAGGAGAAAGGGCCATTCGACTCTGTCTAATGCCTTCTCCGTGTCAAGTGACCGGATGGCAGTATCAGGGGCCCCCTCCCATACGTGAACTATGTTGAGAACTCTCCTCAAATTGTGGAACCCCTGACGATTTTTAACAAAGCCATTTTGGTCTGTGTGTATCATGGGTGGTAGGGCGGACTCAAATCTCAAAGTCAAGGCTTTAGCAATGTTCTTTGCGTCAGAGTTCAAAAGTGAGATTGGTCTGTGGGAGCCACATTCTGTTGGCGGTTTACTTGGCTTCAGAATAAGCGTTATCAAGGCACTTCGTAGCAAAGGGGGGTGGTAACCCTGTTTAAAGGATTCTGCATACATACCTAACAAAGGAGCTATTCATTTTTCTTTAAATAATTTATACATATCAATTGGGAGCCCATCAGGGCCTGATGCCTTACCGCCCTTCATGTTATGAATGGCGTTAGAAACATCTTCTAAATTCAGATCTTTATCCAGCTCAATTTTTTTATCTTCAGAGATACATGGAATTTCTAGCCGATCTAGGAAACTATTCTGATTTCTTGAATTTATTGGATATTCAGATTGATAGAAGGTCTTATAGAACGTGACAAAAGTATTGTTAATTTCCAATGGATCTGTTAATTTCCATTACCCCCTGTTCATTCCTAATTGCATTTATGGCTCTTTCTGAGTTAAGTTTTTTAATTTGCCAGGCTAACGCTTTCCCGGGTTTTTCACCTTGAGTGCAAATAATTCTTGTTTTGTTTCTACCGAATTATCAATGCTACTCATTCTCTCTAACTCACTGATTTTTGAGTCCAACTCGTAAATTTTTTGTTTAAATTTGTTCTTTTCTTTGGTGCCACTGAGAGTCCTTGTTGATCCCTGTGCTGCGTTGTTTAAATAAATACTTTATTTGCCTTTTATTGTGTAATGGTTTATGTGTGATGCACCCTCACTTCTCCATACCCACTTCGAGCCACCAGGGGGCGTAACATAAATTGGGGGCTCGTCCGGGATCTTTGATCCATTTAAGCAACAGGTTTGTTAAGTGTTGGTGTGCAGGGCACACGTCAAGTAGGCTGGTAATATTGGTTTGGCTTAAAGCTGTTTGAGACATCATGAGCATGTTCGATATTGAGGGTTTTCTTAGTGTTCCGTCTGTGGAACAGATTGATCGCTGTAAAAAAAAAGATTTGTATGCCATTGCGGCACATTTTGACTTTGCAGTCTCACCAGGTTTGCTAAAATCCGAACTGAAAGAAGCGGTTGTACGTATGTTGGTACAAAATAAAGTACTTGGTACGGGCAGTAGTGCAACTGCTAGTTCGCCCGCTATTCCATCCCCATCCTTGTCTTCTACCGCAGAGAAGGACAGCAGGGAGGAAGAGGTAGTTGGGGGAGGGCTGGTTGAGGATGAGTCAGGTCATTCAGATGCGGCCTCTGATCTGGAGCTTAAGCCTCCTCGTACTCTGCCCCGACTTTCTCCATTTTCCTTTCCTAGAGTAAGTGATGATACCCGCCATAGGCTACGCTTAGCGCGTTTGCAAATGGAGGCGCAGGAGAAAGAGAGAGATGCCGAATATAGTCATAAGTTGGCTATTCGGAAGATGGAGTTAGAAATGGACACCTCTAACCGCAGGATGGAATTAGAAATAGCAGCAGAAAAAGAGGTGAAGCTAAAGCGCCTAGAGCTAGAAGCTTTTGGGATGAGTTTAGCTCAAACTAGATCCATACCTACTGAGCACTCAACGCCTGCGAGAGGTTTTGATGTGAGCCGAAATATAGTGCTGGTACCTCAATTTCGTGAGGCGGAAGTAGACTCATATTTTACTGCCTTTGAGCGAGTTGCTACCTCACTGAAATGGCCAAAAGAGGTCTGGTCGATACTGCTCCAGTGTAAACTGACAGGTAAAGCACAGGAAATTTTAGCTTCACTCTCTCTAGAAGATAGTTTGTCTTATGAGGTGATCAAGACAGCTGTGCTTCGTGCCTACGAACTAGTGCCTGAAGCATATAGACAAAAGTTCAGAACGTTTAAAAACACACGTTAACGCCGACTGTGCTCCCGTTTCTGTGGTAAGTCACGTAGAGTATTTTATTTACATGTGTTCGCAGTGATTCGCAGGGTGCCTTTGAATCAGGCGTGCTAGCTTAGCAACGCTAATCCGGAAACTACATACCAGCTGCGAACGGGTTCGAAGCCAATGCTAGCTGTTACCGACACAACACTATGAACCCAGGTCCACCAAGCAGAGACAAGTGTTAATTTATAAGGATGAATCTGAGAAAGGAGACTGTGTGTCGGCTCAAGGAACTAGCTGAAACCTGAGTGTTTAACGTCACATCTGCATTGCAAGAGAAGCTGTTCAAAGGAGCATTACGTGTCCTAAAGCTCTTTCTTCAGAGTAGTGTTGTAACGTGTTACAGTGAAAAGTAACCGTGTCTGCCACCTTCACTCTTTAAATCGCTAATCTCAGACACACTTCACTGAATTATTTTGTTAAATATGAGTAAATCAAAGCCTTGTAACTTTAATAGAACAGACAGTGTCATACAGAATTGTAGGCTAATATGCACTACCTATTTCCTTAGCTGAAATGATTTAACTTTGAAGTCATATTTTATTTTTACTATGTAAAAGTCTGTTAAAAAGTTGACCTGGCACACGTATGACTTTACATATCTGTGTATTTGTGTTCAATGTTCCTCTAGCATGTCCAGCATGAGACACAACTTGAATCCAACCAGACTGAACACTGACTCCAGGTACAGACCTGTTTTCATTACTAATACAAACAATCAAAGTATTGCACATAATGCATTACTAATACAAACAATCAAAGTATTGCACATAATGCATAATGTATTAAATTATAATGCAATACTTTTAACGTGAAATAACTCCATACTGTACATTTATTGTCATGCTGGTGCACGTTTTAATCCAAAAGCATATTCAAATACATAGTTGAATATCCACAGAAAATGAGAATACACACTTGTTCAAAAGTAACACTTCCTGTACAATAATGATATATTTTGTGTTTCCTATCATTTTATTAGGGACAGATGAGCCTGAAGGACACAGCTGTGATGACCATGTTCTTTCTCTTATAGCAAAGCAGAAATATTAAACACTGGGTTGACCAGCACGAAGCTGCAGATCTCCACCATGTTGCTGCTGAGGACATCAAGTGCTGCAGTTCTTTATCTATGAAGAGAAAACGCACTGTTAAAGAATGTTTTGTGTTGTGTATGAAGAACAACAGATTTCAGATAGAACCGTTGTACTGTGGTCTTGGTTTGTATCCTCATGGTTAAATGTACATATTTTAAGTCCCTTCTGATAAAACTACTGAAAGAAATACAACATTGTACAAATAGATAAAATGTCTTTCTACCTCATCTGTAATATTCAAGGTGATAATCTCCCACAGAGCTATTGATAACAGTCCACATCAAGTCTCTCCACTTCCCTCAGTGTGAAAACATAATTATATAATTAATTTGAGAACTGTTAACAACACTGATGTGTGGAGATTATAATTAAACTAAACTGTCTAATTCACTGTAAAACTCCATGACAGGCTAAATAAACGAGGTGGGAATAGTAATGGTGGATATACCAGCCTGTAACAGAATAATGGTGAAACATAGTTACTATCACATGCAACTTACACGTGTAGCATCTTGATATTAAAAATAACGTCACAACCAAACACACGAAAAAGCCTTGAGCGATGTAAGCATATGAAGATAGATAAAGCAATAGGTTTTGTTGTTGTATAGTTTCAAGCAGTGGTGGGAGGTAACTTAGTACAAATACTTCTTTCCTGTACTTAAGTAGATTTTACACATTTCTGTTCTTTACTTGAGTATTTATTTTCCTGACGACTTTTTACTTTTACTTGCTACATTTGAACACAGATATCTGTACTTTCTACTTCTTACATTCTCAAAACTGTCTCGTTACTTGAGCAGCGGAGGTTGGCGCAACGCGAGCCTGTATGCACGGCGCACCTCTCTCTCTCTCTCGCTCACTTGCCTGCCCGCTGCCTCTGGTGATGTGCAGGTCCGGCGGCGTGAGGGGGGCGAGACCCCCCTCACGCGAGACCCCAGCGTCCACAGGTTGGTCCGGCTGCCTTGGTCGACCGGGGTCAAGTAGGCTGTACCGGTCATGATCCCTCCGCAGGTTCACCATCAGGAACCCTGTTACGAGATTGACTTCCTCTAGATTCCAGTTTGATCGTCTTCTCGGCGCTCCGACTCTGGCGGGGCCCATCCAAGGACCTCACTAAACCATCCAGTGAGGAATAGCGATGTGTGTACAAAGAGGAGGGACTTAATCAACACCAGCACATTCCCCATCCATTTATTCCCTTTACAATGATCCAGGTTCTCCATCATTTGTACTAGCAAAGTGCAGCTGTTAACAAAAGAGAAACTATCTTAATTTGTGTGCCTAGAACTTGTTTCCCTTTGCTGAGTTATTAGAAGGGGCATTGTGTATCACTCCTGCTACTGATGTAAGGTCCAGGTTTAGTGATATTTACACACTGTTTTAGTGGTTATACTGTTGTTTATTATTGTTCTTAGGCAGACACAAGAGGCATTTGTTTATTCTGTTGTGTTGATTCTTTGTTGTCTCTAGAAGTTCAGATGCACTGATCCATTACTATTTGAACCTCAGTATCTAAGGTTCAAAATTTGTAAAATTATAGATTATATGCATATAGTTATAATTTTTCAGTCAGTTGAAATAAATATTGAGGAGAAACATTTTTGGTAGTTTTCTGTCTGTATAGACTATAAAAAGCACTTTAGATTTGTAATTTTGGTACTTGTACTTTTGATACTTAAGTAAATTTCAACACCAGATACTTTTAATACTTATGTACATTTAATATGAGCTAATTTAAGACTTTTACTCAAGTCATTTTCTGACGGGTGACTTTTACTTTTACCAAAGTCACTTTCAAGTAAGATATCTGTACTTTTACTCAAGTATGGCTTTCAAGAACTTTATACACTGATTTTAAGGTTGCTTACCTTATTATTATAGAGCCACCTGCTGACTACAGGAAGTGAAGCGATACTCCTTGCCGCAGTGCACAAACACAGGCAACGTGGAGACGAGCGCTTGGTCCTCGAACGTTCTCTATTCCCCGACTGCAACAGACTTGGACTTGCCTGTGCTCGGGCCCGTTAGTGCTACAATGTAGCCCTAGTTTTCTTTTATTTCTTTCATTTTTCTTTTATCTTAAGTTGAATCTTATTTTGAAAGACTATTTTTGTTTTTAACTTGAAAAGGTTGCGCACAGGAACTTGCTCGCAGGCCGAGCTCAGAGACTTTCTTTCCACAATCCACAGCTGCGCCACCGCTGTTCATCCCTGTAGAAGAGACGAGGCAGAATTCCGTTCCAAGAGCAAGAGAAGTTCGCTCTATTCGGCCCAGCGCTGACCTCCGTTGCAACCACGAGACCCACCGGAGCACCGCTTAAGAGGCCAGGACTTCACTCATTTGTTTTCCAGGAATCCGCCCGTCCGCACGCATCCTGAGGTTCAACAAGACATTCGCTGGACTTCCGGAAAATTAGCGCGCCACGCGCAAGCAACACCGCGGAGGTCACAGTAAGAGGCTTTATTGTCTGGGCAGAGACTAGTTTAAATACTTAGCGTGTCATTTTATTTGAGTGTGTTTGTAGATCGCTGATCTGTTTTTAGCCGTGTAACGCGCGACGAACTGAGACGTCACATCCGGTTCCTTTGTCTACTATGTTCTGAGAAGCGCGCGGTAACAAACCGGTGCTTCCTTTTTACTTGTTACCGTCAGAGATATTGTGCGGAGATTAACATCTGTTAAAAGATAAATCTCACGTAACTGGACTTACTGGCCTTTGTTTAAAGTCTGACCGGCAGCCATCTTGCTTTTTCGCAACATGGCTTCACTTAGGCAACCTCCATCTTGAAAGTATGTGAATGTAACATCACCTTGAATTCGGCCAGAGGACGTCACCACGTGACCTCGTCATTACGCCATAGCTACTCCCCCTTTTCTTTCTTACACACACGCACACACACACACACACAGAGAGACACAGACAGGCAGACACACACACGACCACACACACGCATAGATACCCCATATCACATGCGTGGTCTTAATTATGATAAATGCTGCTGCTGCTGTTGCCATCTTTGAAATATTGGAGTTTGTTGAATGAAGAATCATTGAAATAACATTTATTTCCCCTTTTTAAGAAATACTTTTGTAATTAAAGTATTCGTATTTCTGTGATTATTTGTGCATCTGTATGTGAAAACAGCTGGATTACTATAGCCTGTGCTCGAACTTAAAACCCTTCATTGTTTATTATATAATCATTAATATTAAATATTGAGATTATTAATTTAACTTTTATCACTTGAGACTGCTAACTATAGTTTGACTAGTTGGTCCGTGTAACCAGGGTGGTGCCCCGCGACAATAAGCAATGATTACAGATTCTATTATTCTTAATTGATAATTTTATTGTTTTCATTAATTATTATAACTTTTATTAATGGATAACCGTATCATTTCTAATGAATTGTTTTACTATTCTTAATTAATAGCTTTAAAATTTTTGATTATTTTTAATAAATAATTGTTATTTTAATAATCATATTTCATGATTATTTATAATTAGCCAATGTGTTGTTTTCTTTGGTGCCACTGACTGAGAGTCCTTGTTGATCCCTGTGTTGCGTTGTTTAAATAAATACTTTATTTGCCTTTTATCGTGTAATGGTTTATGTGTGATGCACCCTCACTTCTCCATACCTGTCGCATTTATGCTATGCCCCACTTCGAGCCACCAGGGGGCGTAACATGAATCATTATAAAATAGTGAGCTGGGGGCATGATCTGATAGAACAATGCTATCATATATGCAACTAGCTACATTGGGTAGTAGAGAAGTAGTGATTAAAAAAAAAACTATGTGGGAGTAGGATTTAAATGATGAGGAGTAACAGGAGTATTCCATTTTATTTGGGTTTTGAATCCTCCAAGGGTCACAAAGGTTCAGATCTTTTATGAACTGTTTTATTTTCTTTCTACTTTGAGAATGAGAGGAGTCCAACCCAGAAGAACGATCAAGCCTTGGGTCAAGCGTGCAGTACAAATCGCCTGTCATCAATACTTTACCAGAAAGGGAGGCAATCAATAAAAATAAATTCTCAAAAAATGACCAAATGATTGTCATCATTTGGTCCATAGATATTAACCAAATGGATGTCTTCTCTCAAAAGAGGGCCCTGTACAACCAAATATCTACCAGCTGTATCAAAGATAGTAGTATTCACATGAAATGGCACCGATTTGTGAATTAACACCATAACCCCTCTAGTGTGAGATGAGAAATATAATGCCAGTACCTGGTCTGGCTATCTCCTTCACACCTTCAGTCAGTCCTCCTTAAGTAGATGAGTCTCTTGGATAAAAGCAATAGATGAATCAAGCTGCTTAAGCTTAGTAATAACCTGTTTCAATTTAGTCATTTTAACCATCCCCCTAACATTCCAAGAAGTGAATTTTAGATTTTTGTTTGTAGTCATCTTAAACTAATGATAAACCAGATTGTCCAGAAATTGTCTGTTCTATATTGTAACAAAACTGTTACTTCGCTGTGTGAGTAACAGTGCACCAATGTACAAGGATGTATTGTAAAAAAAACAAAAAAACACAGATATACATGAAAAATTAAGACATTCTGCCATACACAAACCCCTTCAGCCGTCATCCCGAACAGGACAGCCTCACGCACCCTCCCCCCTCCCCCTTACCAATGGATGTGGTTAAGTGCACAAACTGATCCAGTGCGAGCAAGGGAGCAATTAAACCAAACCGAGTCATCGATGTACTACTATTAAACACCAATAAAACTACACTGCTGTGTCTCCTGGCAAAAGTAAAAATAAAAATAAATAAAAATAAGAATAGTTTTTACGGCAGTACCTTTATGAACAAAGTATCCTCTCTTACCGTGTAAGTCTAGAGGAGCTCGAAAGACAAGGGACATTTACATTTACCATGGAGACGGTCTACCTCTCTATCAATCTAAATGAAAGAAAATCAGCCCTCGTGAGAAAACCCACCATCATAATAATAAATGGCGCCTGTCATTAATGAGAATCACCATAGTTCCTTTTTACCTCTTCTGTGCGTCTTCTGGTCGTTGTATTCCCTGAACAAAGTTCTCAGTGTCTGCTGCGGAGATGAACTCACATGTTTGTCCAGACGTCGGGGCGGCTGTGGCTGAGGGGTAGAGTGGTCGTCTGGTCGTCCTCCAACCTGAAGGTCGGCGGTTCGAACCCCAGTCTGAACAATCTGCATGCCGAAGTGTCCTTGGGCAAGATGCTGAACCCTGAATGGCCCCCATAGAATAACAAAGTGCTGGGATAGATGCACTGTATGAATGTGTGTGTGATTGGGTGAATGTGAAACTGTAGTGTAAAGCGCTTTGAGTGGTCATCAAGACTAGAAAAGCGCTATATAAATACAAATCCATTTACCATTTACATCAGACGAAGCTTGGCTGGGTAAACTATTCCATAGCGAATGTTCAGGGATCTCAGTTGATGCTTTACCCCGTCGAAGCGCCTCCTCTGCCGGTGCAGCTCCGCCGATAAGTCCGGGAAGAACATGACTTCTTGTCCTCCACAAATAACCTTGCCCTTGGCCCTGGCTGCTTGAATTGTCTTAGGGTTTCCGTCAATTTTAGTGGCAATGTCATTTATTATCAAGTCAAGCTTTTGAATGACATCAAAGTTATGAACCGTTTCAGCAGCTGCTACTTCTGACGGGAGGGTTATGATGTTACCTGTTGAGCCAGCAGGGATGGTAGCTAGGTTGCAGCTTGGCTGCTAGCATCCACCTCGTTGTCTTCCTCGGATGGGAAAAAGTTTGCTTTAGAGGCGTTCTTTGCTTTTTTCGTCGGCATATTTGCGAACATGTACACTGGAGAGGTGTATCAAACGATTGGTGGTTGTGTCCGTGATCTTAAAGAATAATGTCCAGAAGTTTAATCGAAAATTGCCAGGAGCTCACAAAAAACATGTGTGCCTAGTTTGCTGCCATAACCACGCCCCCCAGAGAATGGTTATTTAAACTTTCAATAACTACTTTTTGGCTTCTTGTGACAGGAGATTGCTGTAACTTCAGTGTACATTGTTCAATCTGCCTCAAACTACATCTGTATAACAACAGCCGCCCCCATAGGGCACCCGTCCCGTATTGATCTGAAAAGGGATGCACTTTGTCCCGTATTACTGTGAGATTTAAAAAATGGTCAGTAGAATGCCAATGGAAAATAGATAACAGGGCGCTTTATATGAAAATTTACGGTAAACTTGTTCCCAGGCAATGTGCTGCTCTGGGATCAATGAGCTGACAGCATATTCACACACAAGTACGAGGATACAGAATATGCTCATCCCATTGGTCAAGGAGGTACTGTTGCGGAGAAGGTAGTGGAAGATAAAGGCCGAATTATAATCGGGTAGCACGCATGCACGCAAGGCACGCAACATGCCCCTTTCGTGCCCTCTGGTGGCTTGCGTGCATCCGCCAATTTTTCTTACTACACGACAAAGCGACGCGAGCCTCACGCAGCCCTCAAGGCTTGTGATTGGTCTGCTTACTACATCCCGTCCGGAGTCTAGTTTCTGGTTTCATGCCCCACAATACGCGGAAATCATGGAAGATTTAGAAGAACGAATATGGACCAAATAGATGAGCACTTGGCAGAAGAGATCCGAAAGTATGACCACTTGTATAACCCGTCACTGACTGGCCGATTTGTCCGCCAGAAATAGGCTATGAGGAGCCGGAGTTGCGATGTAAATAAACAGTCGACGAAGAAGAAGACGTATCTTCTTGTCTGTTTTGTCCTCGAAAAAAAACGTCACTCCGCCTAGTGTTCTGGCGGTGAATTGCATTGCAACACGCGCAGCACGTTAGAGAAGTATAAACCAAAACTAGTCCGTCGATGCAACTGCGTGGCCTTCCGTCAGGGTACAGACCAAGAACAACAATAATCAAGAAAGTACAATTTCTTCAAAATAAAACAAAACTACAAAGTGCTATAATTAAGTGCCATTTAAGTGCTACTAGAAGTGTTAGTTTCAAAGAGTTGTTAGTTTTTGTTTTTTTTCTTTCATTCATTCAAGGTAAAGTCGGAAGAGGTGTGTTTTTAGTTTTCGGCGGAAGATGTGTATACTTCAGATGTCCGGATGTCGATGGGGAGCTCATTTCACCATCTAGGAGCCAGGACAGCAAACAGTCGTGATTTTGAAGTGTTTAGCTTGCAGTGAGGGAGCAACGAGCCGATTAGCCGAAGCAGAGCGGAGTGAACGAGCTGGGGTGTAACGTTTGACCATGTCCTGGATGTAGACTGGACCTGATCCATTCACAGCATGGTACGCAAGTACTAGTGTTTTGAACCGGATGCGAGCAGCCACTGGTAACCAGTGAAGGAAGCGGAGGAGCGGAGTAGTGTGAGTGAATTTCAGTTGGTTAAAAACCAGTCGAGCTGCTGCATTCTGGATGAGCTGCAAAGGTCGGATGGCAGTAGCAGGTAGACCTGCCAGGAGGGAGTTGCAGTAATCGAGGCGTGAGATGACCAGAGCCTGCACTGCCTTCTGAGTGAGAAGGGGACGTATTCTCCTGATGTTGTACAGCATGAATCTACAGGACCGTGTTGTTGCATTAATGTTGGCAGTAAGGGAGAGTTGGCTATCGAGTGTCACACCCAGGTTCCTAGCAGTCTGAGTGGGGGTTAACACAGAGTTGTCAAAGTTAAAAGTCAGGTCGTGGATGGGAGAGTCTTTCCCTGGAAGGAAAAGTATTTCAGTCTTGTCAAGGTTAATCTTTAGATGGTGTGCAGACATCCACTGAGAGATGTCAGTCAGACAGGCAGAGATTCGTGCTGCTACCTGTGTTTCAGATCGGGGAAAAGACAAAATTAGTTGGGTGTCATCAGCATAGCTATGGTAGGAAAAGCCATGTGAGTGAATGACAGAGCCAAGAGAGTTGGTGTACAAAGAGAAGAGGAGAGGACCAAGGACTGAACCTTGAGGGACCCCAGTAGTGAGGGGACAAGGTTCAGACACAGATCCTCTCCAAGTTACCCTATAAGTGCGTTCATTGAGGTAGGAAGAGAGCAGGGAGAGAGCAGAGCCTGACACACCCAGGTCCTGAAGGGAGGAAATAAGGATCTGGTGGTTCACTGTGTCAAATGCAGCAGGGAGGTCTAGAAGGATGAGGACAGAGGAGAGAGAGGCTGCTCTAGCAGTGTGAAGCTGCTCAGAGACAGCAAGGAGGGCAGTCTCAGTTGAGTGACCTGCCTTGAAACCAGACTGGTGAGGGTCAAGAAGATTATTGTGGTTAAGATAGGAGGAGAGCTGATTAAAGATAGCGCGCTCAAGAGTTTTGGAAACAAAGGGAAGAAGAGAGACAGGTCTGTAGTTATTTACTTCAGACGGGTCAAGGGTGGGTTTCTTCAGGAGAGGATTTATTCTTGCCTCCTTCAGAGAATTAGGGAAACAGCCAGTTGAAAGGGAACTGTTGATAAGATGGGTAAGAAAAGGAAGGTCAGGGGCAATAGACTGGAGAATGTGAGAAGGGATTGGGTCAAGGGGGGCAGGTGGGTGAAAGAGGAAAGCGAAGGTGATGAAGATGAAGTTGATGGAAATGTGGTTATAGAAGGAGGATCCGAAAATGAAGAGCGTATGTCATCTATCTTTTTTGTAAAGTAGTTGACAAAGTGGCTTGGTAGAAGGGAGGAAGGAGGAGGGGGACTGGGGGGGTCGAGGAGGTTGGAAAAGATGGAGAAGAGTCCTCAGTCTTATTTATGAGATTATAAGATATCTTGTCAAGTGAATTTGTGAAATATCATAGAGAGGATATAATTATGCTTTCTGAGCTGCTTGAAATTAGTCTCAAGTCAAAAATATATGAAGATATCCCAAACTAAAACAAATCTCAAGTAACTTCTAATAAAATGTTCTCAGTGCAGTGCTAATTTTATATTTATTTTATTTAAAAAACATTCATAATACCAATTGCATTGGTAATATTTCAGTAGCTTCCTTTTGATACACTTAAGTACTGTTCAAGTGAACAAATGAAATACAACCTTTGTTAAAGGCTTACAACCTATTAAGCAATCAAATATAGAAATGTCATTATCCACACTATTAACAAAGTTCTAGGTATGTTAATGTTTGTGACTTGGTCCAAAAATTTGAATGACGCTGATATATTTGTTTAAACATTCATAGTCCCCTATTGACTTGGTTATCTTGTGATTCCCCCACCATTTTTTGTGATTTTGAGCGAAATGTAAAAAAGGAAAATCGAGTGCCATCATATATGTTATATACTTTCCTAAATCTTTAGTTTATGACCAAATACCCTCAAAACTTATGCACACATTATTGCCTTAGTAAATATTAGCAGACTAACAGGCTAAGGTAATATGGTTAACATGGTAAGCGTTATACTTCTAGAGTTGTCAAGTACAGAGCAGCTATACTGTTTTAGTCATGTTTAGAAACAAACATGTTAAAAATTAGATAAAGGCTAATTCTTTTTGTGTAGCCAATATGTTAATTATCTGAGAACCGTTATGTTCATGGTTCCATTGTGTTATTACATAGATATTTGACGTTGTCAGATGTCAGGCTAGGCAATTAAATTTATCTCAATTACGTGTACGGCTTCTAACAATTCTAAAAACAAGTAATCGACATAAAACAATTATTATCCCCCACTTCTATTTGCAATAAGGCTCTCCTTTTGTCTTGCCAAATGACACCAGTGCACACTGCCGGCATGAGAGGCACAGCCGGTTTTACTGCCATTCCTGGTCTTCTGTTCAGACAGGCTGTTCACACAGTCTGGTGTATGCTTACAGTGGCACTGAAAAGTGAGGTTTCTGGTATAATGACTTAATTTCGTCGTGGAAAAGTTGGGCTCAACTAAATTCCTGGAAAGTAGAGCGAGTGTATTTATTTCTTGTCCCTTCTCTCCATTTCAAAATGTCTGCATCACCGCTTCCCAACCCATCGATTGGCACCTTTGTTCACCATCGATGATCAGATGTGCCTACAGAGAATGGCCACACCTTGGCAGTGAATGGTGCACACATACCAGTCTCACTAGCTAGTATATTCTACTGTAGGCTAATGTGCCTAATGGGAATGGCTTCACCGCAGGAGTAAATGGCGCACACATTGCAGATACCGATCCATAAGTCAGGCTCCGAATTTGTGCAGTTTTGGGGGGTTATAAATATTTGCTCATCACTTCCATCATTCCTGTGTAATCATATGGGGGAGTGATTAAGTCTGAGCCTAGACGCAAAACACTAAACCTGCTCTACTTTTGAATAAACGTTTGAACGTGAGCTGTCTGGCCTAACTGGCGTAAGGTTGTAGGGCAAAGTTAGTCTAAATCCCACACATCAACTGATCATGTTCATATGTATTTATAATCCTGTATCGTGTTGGTAGCAATGGATTTCGGATGATGGCGGTATCTGATCATGGTGGCGGCTGAACAAGACTGCCTGACACAATACATCTATCAAATGCGGCATCTATTGCACTTCTGTCCATCCTGGGAGAGGAATCCCTCACATGTTGCTCTTCCTGAGGTTTTCTAAGTTTTTCCCGTTATAGTTTTTTTTTAGTTTTCCTTACTCTTGTTGAGGGTTAGGGGCAGAGGATGTCGCATGACTAGTTGAACCACCACCAGTGTCTAGACCCTTTGGGGTAATTCCTTTTCTGCACTCTGCTTCACCCCTTTTCTAAACATGATGACATCACACAGGGATCTAAAATGACCATTATGTGCTACCTACTAAGCTGTCCTCATATAATTCTAGTGAAGTGATTAATTAGATACAATCCTATTTAACTCACAGAGGTTATAAAGTTAATATGGGAAATAGCCAGTCTGACTTTCTCTATAATTATTCTGGAATTCCTAAAGGATCAATACTGGGGCCTCTTTTGTTCAGTGTTTACATTTAGGATCTGCCGTTAATTTTTTTTTCCACAACTGGATGCTCAAATGTATGCAGATGATACAGTATTATTTGTTCATGGTAAAAGTAAGTCAGAAATTGCTCAGAAAACAACTATGAGTAGTGTTTCTGTGTGGCTGGCTGACCTCAACACTAATAAAATGGTTTGCAAGTATTTTTCTTAGACGTCCAATAGTACCATACGCCCAGATGTGACTATTATTGGGAAACACATAACCAATGTGGATAATTAGACTCCCTATAGTTAGAAACTGTACAATTTACTACCCTTTTAAAATTAAATATTATTTTAAATCTCAGCAAATCTATACACATGAGTAATGCTCCCAAGTGGATTATTTTGATTATTTGCCATGTGTTGATGTCCTCTCAGATGTTATGTGTGCTAATATCACTATCATTATAGTATAATCTTTTTTTAATTGTTCTGACTAAGAATATTAGTATGCAAATTGTTGTCTTTCTTTCTCCTTTATTCTTAACTGTTTATTATTTACCACACTAAGTTATTGTCTGATATGTGCTATATTGTGTTTTATATGATACCTTTTAATCTACCTTTCATTGTCCTCCCGCTCAGGGACTACAGGTGAAAATTTGCTCCTTCAGCTAACCCTGGCATATTTACATTGGTTGTAAAAGAGATTTGAACTAATGTTGGTGCCCTTTAAGAAATAAAATGCCTAAATGGTTTGCCTCTGGCTGTTGTGGTGAGACCCCGGTGGCATCGTAAATTGCCACAAGGACGTAACGCAGTGTCTTAACCTCATTGTAGCAGAAGAAGGGACGCCCCATTTATCCAGGAACATAAATGGGAATTCAGCAGGTTTCATAGGAGCAGAGTCACTTGTTGACCAGCGGAGTAATACACCTCAGTGCAGTGGTGCTTAAGATAAGATAACACTTATTGATCCAGACACAGGGGAAACTTTGTTGTTACAGCAGCAGGCAAGTCAGAATAAAGTAGACAAGAGAATTAAGAAATGTCAAAATAAAAATGCAATTATAATAATTCTGAGTGTGTACATTATATACACCTTTTCACTCTAGTGTTTTTTTGAAATGATATATGTAAAGTTCAGTTGCACAGAATGATTGTCCAAACACAAATGTGCAAATGTTCTGGTTGTGACTGATTTATATCGCGATCACATCATCAGCCCTAACCTGCAGTGCTGTGTTTCCAATTATGGGCTGCTCAAGCTCAGATAACTATGTCCACCTTCTTTTTCTTTTCCCGACATCTGAATATTTTTTGCGGTATTGTATTATGTAAACTGTTAACGCTATAAAATAAAAACTACCTTGTGCCTACGGCACTGAAGTCTCTCACCTATTTATGGGCACTGACATGCGCTTTAAACTTACGAAAATCAATATGAAAACTCAGATGCACACAATTGTGCATCGGACGTAGGGTTTTCTTAGATAACTTCATAAGAATAAATTTAAGAAAATGCTTTAGAAGATATTGGGAAATTCCCCCTTCATTTTTTATTATCAGCATTTGAAAGATTGCAAGGAGCCAAGATTTCCACTGAGTTGGATCTCAGAAATGCCTACCACTTGGTTAGGAGGGAGCAGAGGTTATTGCACCCTCTGCCCCTGTTCTAATTCTCTCTCATTCACATTTACAGCTTGAGGTTGAAATGGATGCTTCTGACATTGGCATTGGAGCAGTGATCTCACAATTCACGAAGTACAAGATGCATCCCTGCACCTTCCACTCCTTCAATAATTGACCACAAAAAACTGGACTAAATCCGCACTGCAAAAAGACCCAATCTGCCAAAGGCATGGTGGGCCCTATTCTTTAATCATTTAAATGTTATCATCTTTTATCTCCCTGGTTCCAAAAATGCCAGGCCTAGTGCTCTCTCATGTCAGCTTGGTTCTTATACTGCTTCCAATTCCCTTGCTTACATTCTGCCAACTTCGTCCATAGTGGGAGCTGTGACCTAGGGCATTGAGTAGAGAGTCCGTCAGGCTATTGCTAACAAACTGCCCCCGAACCATTTGTTTTGGGCACTCTTGTCACCCAGGAAGCAAGAGGATTGTGTTCATCATCAAGCCGCATTTCTGGTGGCCCTCAATGGGAGTCCCTTGTGTCTGGTCCCACTGCCGAACTTCCCATGGTCAGACATCTAAACGGAATCAAGATCTGATTCAAGCCCCCTTATTTTTTTTTTTCATTTAGCTGACGCTTTTTTCCAAAGCGACTTACATTTTTAGAACACTCAGCATTTGTGAGTGGCCATTTTGGGGGTTCAGTATCTTGCCAAGGACACTTAGGATGGGAAAGAGTGGGATTCGAACCGGCAACCTTCTTGTGCAGAACACCCGCTCTATCCCCTACTAAGGACCCTACAGGGTTAGGGTTACTGGCCTGTCTTATCAGACAGGCCATTAAGTTTGGCAGTCCATGCGGAACATTTCTCTTCACATGTAATCTTGAAAGTTGGCTCCCAATTTTGTGGGCCCTTTCCTAACCTCCAACATTATTATCCCTGTGGCTCAGAGGCCCTGAACACACCTTATTTTTTTGTGTGTGTTCATTCCTAGCTTTAAAATGTTGCTCAACATGTGGCTTGTGATCGAATCTTGCCACTCTATACTTACAAACACGTACGTCTTTCTGTTCTTGATGACCAAGTTCTGTTGTTTTTTCCCAGGCTGAGTTCACGTGTGTAGATGTGTGTGTGTGTGCGTCGGAACGAGCCAGTTAAAAAGAGGTAGAGAGAGGAGTCAGTACAGTCTGTATGAATCTCGTGAAGCTGTGCTGTAAAATATTTTTGATTAATACCAATGACTGTTAAAAGTGATGAATCTAGAATAAGTCATATATCCCACTCCCTTCATGTTGGCAGATGGGATATGAGCCAATTAAGAATATCTAAGTGAGATGGAGGAGTTGACAGCCCCAATTTAAGAAAGTAGAAGGAATCATCGGTTCTCTGAAAAATAACAAATATCCGGGATCAGATGGTCTGCCTGGTGTATTTTACAAGACATTAATGAAGGAGCTTGTGTCTAAGCTTTGTGGGATCTTTAACCTCATCAGCAATTACATGAAAATGACCCACCCAAAAGCTGGTCAGAAGCCGTAATAATTGTCATACAAAAAGAGGGGAAGGATCTAATGGAGTGTGGCGCCTATAGGCCAATTAGTCTGCTTGGGAGTGATTTTAAGATTCTCAGTTCTATACTGGCAAATAGAACGAAGATGTACCTTGGGAATTTAATCAATCCTGATCAGACTGGTTTTATACTGGGCCGTCAAGGTGCAAATAATATTAGTAGAGTTCTAAATTTACAACCAGTAGCAAGAGACTCTGCCTGTCCTTCAATGCTTCTCAGTCTTGACACTGATAAGGCATTTGATAGGGTGGATTGGTCATATTTAAATTATACTATGGAACGAATGGGATTTAATTTGACATTTATTAGATGGATTAACACTAAATAAATACCCAATATCAAGACTTAGGGTTAATGGACACTGCTGTCAATTCTTCAAACTTAAGAAGGGGATACGGCAAAGAAATCCAGTGTCTCCAATTTTGAACCGCTGGCCGAGTTAACAAGGGGTAATGATCAAATTGAAGGTATAGCCGTAGGGGGGCATGATGCATAAGATATCGTTGTTTGCGAATGATATTCTTTTGGTTATAAGAAATCCATTGACATCTATACCAGCGGTTATGCATTGTCTGAGGAATTATGGGGAGGTTTCAGGACATAAGGTTAACAAGGGGAAATCAGAAGCAATGATGATTACAGGAAGCTGGCCTACACAATTGGACAGACTTGGACAGCGCAAACTATGACAAACTTATTTCCCATATCAAAAACGACTTGGAAAAGTGGGAGATACTTCCCCTTTCTTTGGTTGGGAGGGTAGAAACCATTAGGATGAATGTTCTGCCAAGGCTGTTGTTTCTCTTTTGCTCTCTTTCTATTTTTGTCCCGCTATCTACTTTTAAGTGACAGAACAAGAGGCCTAGAGTGAGACTCAAAGTTCTTTGCTTACATAAAGAGAAGGGCGCCTTATCTTTGCCTCATTTCAAAAGTTATTACAGGGCAGCACAAATTAGAGTACTGGTCTCCTTGATGAGATTGAATATGGATACAAAATGGGTACATATAGAGCAAAGTTCAGTAAACGCATCACTCTCAGCCCTCCCCTTACTGACGAAAATGCATGGCGTAAACTCAGGATACAAAATTAATGAGTATACAGTATAAGTATACATTAAAGGTTTGGAAGAAAATAAGACAAAATAGCTGCTCTTGGTGATTTTCTGCCTGCTAAATTAGACAGTGGTTTTAGTAAATGGGCGGAGAAGGGTTTGACCACAATAGGTCAGTTATTTGAAGGAACGACTCTCAGGGCTTTCGCACAACTTCAGGCAAAGTATGGTATTGAAGCTAATGATCTATTCCGATATTTCCAAATTCTGCATTATCTTTCCACACACAAGGAGTGGGACAAAATTAAGGAAACAGCAATTTTGAACAGTACTAGGTGGAGATAGCTAAGAATCAAATTCAAACAAAACATATATAGTAAACTGTTTATACAGTATAATTCATATGGATACATCTATTGACACTTTGGACATAAAAGGTAAATGGGAATTGGAGGCTACCACCATTATTATAGATGATGAATGGGAAAGCTCTAGGGTGTCCTGGCACAGATGTTTAAGTAGTCCAACCTGGAGAGAATTTAGTTGGAATCTAAGAATGCGATATTTTAAAACACCCATAGTAATAGCTAAGTAGTACAAGAAGTATTTCCCTCCCTGCTGGAGAGGTTGTGGTCTAATAGGGGATTTTTCTCACATTTTCTGGGGTTGCCCTAAATTGCAGAAGTTCTGGGAGAAGGTGAATAGGGAGATATGTGAGACCTTGAACTTAGACAGATCGATTGACCCACAACAGCTGATTTTGGGAACTACACCTACAAGGGGGCTAAGGAAAAATGAATTGTATATGATCAGGGTTATGATGCTAATTGCCCACAAACTTATCACAGTAAACTGGCTCAGGCTGTACCCACCTGCTGTGGACGAGTGGGCCCAGAGGCTCCAGCCTGTGAATTCCATGGAAAGTTTAACAGCAAGCCTACGACTCCGGATGGACATTTACTTAGCAAAAAGGACACCTGTTATAATGTATCTGTTAAAACGAACATTCTGTTGACATTTGACTTGACAAATTGGACTCAATATGAAACTATGTGAACCCATTGGGATAACGCTTCTGCCATTTGTGTTTTCTTTTTATTTGTTCTACTCTTGTTATATTGTATGACATGCTGTGTGAGACTCTCTGTTAAGGTACTTGTTCTACTAAAAGTTTAAAATATCTAAGTACAGACCCAATAATATTTTTCCTTAGATGGTTTCTGTTGATTTGAATGCTGATGTATGTTCAACTCTTCAGTTTGGTTGGGTTTTAATTAGTTATTTGATACCATAAAATGGTACTGTGAAATAATGTGATTGAGTTAGGGCAGTGTATGGGTACATACAGTCATTGGATAATACACAGAAACAAGCTAAAAACTAGACATACGTTGTAGCACTAACGGGCCCGAGCACACGCACGTTCAAGCCTGTTGCGGTCGGTGGAGAGAGAGCGATCGATGACCAAGCGCACGTCTCCGCGTTGCATGCATTTTGCGCACTGTGGCAAGGTAAAACACTTCACTTCCTGTAGCCAGCAGACGGCGATGTGATTTTAAGTCATGATTTCTTTGTAGATGTCATCAGGTCGCGAGTCTTGTCTTACATGTCTAGTTTGGACTAGATTCGGCCAAATATGTCAAACTTTTACGCCACGCCAAAGTCACACGGTGTGACGAAAAATCGATCTTTTGATAACTTTAAATATCCAAGTTGTTTTGTTCCTGTTAATTTTTTCATAATGCTCCTTGAGGCTTTTTTCTATGATTAGTCACGATACACCTTTGACCTGATTTTGGTGTAAATCGGTTATGTGGAAACCTAGGGGCTGGGTTCCAGGTGGCGCTGTTGAGCCACTTTGCCACGCCCATTTCCAAATTCTCCAGAATATGTACATTTTCACCACTTTCTAATTTACTATAAAGTTTAGAAAGGTTTTGAGCAGGTAGAAGCCCTCAAAAAGCCAATTCATTGTGCGCGTAATTATAAGAAGAAGAAGAACAAACGGTGCTCGGACACTAATAATAATCATTTCAATTTCAATAGGGCCTCCCACCGATTTCGGTGCTCAGGCCCTAATAATAAGCCCTAATAATAAGAATAATCCTTTCAATTTCAATAGGGTCTCCCACCGGTTCGGTGCTCGGCCCCTAATAATCCTTTAAATTTCAATAGGGCCTCTCACCGTTCCGGTGCTCAAGCCCTAATAATAATAATAATAATGCCTACAATTTTAGTAAGGCCCCCCACCGATTTCGGTGCTCGGGCCCTAATAATAAGAATAATTCTTTCAATTTCAATAGGGCCTCCCAACGTTTCGGTGCTCGGTCTCTAATAATAAGAATAATGCCTACAATTTCAATAGGGCCTCCCACTGTTTCGGTGCGCGGGCCCTAATTTTATATGAATAATGCAATGCATCATATTTGCAACCGAGACTCTGAAAACGGTGGCGGCTCTTCAGCTGCTCTGCAGTGGCTCCCTGTGTTGTGACTGTCAAAACTGAAGTTGATCAAGACGTACCTTAGGTCAACCATGTCTCAGGAATGGCTGACTGGCCTTGCCGTCATCAGTATCAATCACTCAATAGGGGATCAGATTTCATATGATGACATTATTGATGATTTTGCATCAAGGAAGGCCAGAATGTTTTAGTTTAAGTTTTCTGTTCTTAGTGCAATAGTGTAATAATTCGATTTTCTTTAGTGTGTTTTTACATGTGTGTTTATTTATTCTATATTGTATTTGTATATTATTCTTAATATTTTATATTATTGTATCTCTGCTCTTATTTGTATATTGTTCTTAATATTTTTATATAATGGTATCTCTGCTCTTGTTAACTTTATTCGGAGGGGGTCTCGCCCAGGGCGCAATTCCATGTAGATCCAAAACACACCAGCAAGTCCACCTCTGAATGGCTCAAAAGCAAAATTAAGGTTTTGGAGTGGCCTATTAAAAGTCCGGACTTAAATCCGATTGAGATGCTGTGGCATGACCTCAAACAAGCAGTTCATGCTCGAAAACCATCTAATGTGGCTGAATTAAAACAATTCTGCAAAGAAGAGTTGGCCAAAATTCCTCCACAGCGATGTGAAAGACTCATTGCCAGTTATCGCTTACGCTTGATTGCAGTTGTTGCCGCTAAGGGTGGCACAACCAGTAAGTAGGTTTAGGGGGCAATGACTTTTTCACAGAGGTCCAAGTAGGTTTGGATGTTTTTTTTCCCTTAATGAAATCATTTAAAAACTGCATTTTTATTTACTTGGGTTATCTTTCTCTAATATTACAGTTTGTTTGATGATCTGAATCATTTAAGGGGGACAAATATGCAAAAAATAAAAAAATCAGGAAGGGGGCAAATACTTTTTCACAGCACTGTAAATGAAAAGGTTAGGTGCACCAGTGCAACCAACGTTAAACGTTAGTATGGAGCTCTGATACAAAAAATTATGAATTACTTTTAAACTTACCCTAAATTCTTGACCCTAAAAAGCAAGCAATGGCACTCATGCAAACACTGTCGTGTTACTAACCACAACGTGCACGATTACAACGTGCATAAGAGAGTAGGGCACTGGGCTGCTGTCCTCACCCTCAGCCAGAAAGCCCCGGGACAACAAAACTCCTCTGACCCAGAAGATAGCGAAGCAGGCCTGCATCACCTCAAGTCTTCGGAAGACGTGGCGTACACAGAGCGAGCTCATCTCGCTGGTGGCCGCGATGCGGGCGGCGGACCTGAAAAATCGCTCCCCGGAAAAAACAGCCGAGCTCTGGGGCAGCGGGGCTCCACCGCCCCTGATCACCTACATGCAAATCTGCGAGACGGAGTTGTTCAGCATGGGGGTGTTCCTGCTGAGGCCCACCGCCTCCATACCCCTGCAGGACCACCCGGATATGAACGGAATGCTCAAGGTCTTTACACCGCCTCATGTCTGCTGTTTTGTGGCTTCACACAAACTCTGTCTGTTAGGTCAATTGTGTTCAAAAGGCTTACTTGGGAGCAGTAAAACATCTGTAATTTTTAAATGATTTTTGTCTTAAGATGGTAAATTTTGCATACAGTGTTTAAACTACTTTAAATGAATGCACAGTGGCAAAGCCACTGATTTGTTGTTCTTGTTTCTGTAATGAGCAGTTAAATAAAAATGTAAAAATGTGGGAAAGAATATTTAACACTAAATGTATCTAATATTGTGTTGGTCATATTTAAATCATTCATTACGTATGTTGGGAAAAAAAAGAAGATAAAATAAAAAAATCTTTTAATTCGATTATTTTCCCAAATCGTTTGGCCCTAATATTAACAGGACGCTGTTCTCAATTTCCATCCCCAATTTTAATCTCCAATTTATGAGTGTATTCACAATAGGACAGTATCACTTGTATTGTAAGTATTACAATGGCTTCATAACAGCCTAATGAAAAAATTCTACAAATGTTGTGACCTACTATTTGTGAACAATAGTTTAGCATACATGTGTGGCCAAATCCTGCACCACATGTTTCTTTGTTCGGGTGACAAAGAAGAGCCGCCAGAACTCAGTCCCATCAGGGTACTTCAACTTCACACCTAGGTGTTTAAACTGCCCACATGACCCATGATGTAACCAGGCCAATATAAGCCCAGTTTCCTCTCTCTTCTTTCATTTGTCTACTCACTTCTCCTGTAGGCGAGGTGTAGCTCTTCAGCCCATCTCGCCAGGGAAACTTCCTCCCTACCCAAGCCCTTCCAACCTTCAAGCAGGCCTGCCTGGAGCAGAATGCTCAAGACTTCCGAAAGGCAGCGACACAAGAGCCTGCCTAGGAACTTCAGCATGAGATCTGCATCGCACAGCAGAACCAGAACAACAGAACTTTTCCCCTACTCATGGGTAACACAACTGGGCTTAATAATTACACTAGGCTAAGCAACGACTGTGGGTCGTTGTGATATTTGGTAATAAGTTATTTGAAAATTAATGTCAGTTATGTTATGCTCTTTGCAGTCTTTCTTTGCAGGCAACAACAACTTTCTTTAACCTGGCCTCAACACCTCAGACTCATCTGCCAAAATTTTGTCTTCATATAGGCCAGCGGGCTTTTTGCAAGCACACTTTCTCACTCACTCAATCCCACAAACAAAAACACACATACTCTAAATATGATTCTGATACTGCTCCATTGGGCTGTGATTATGGGGCGTGTTTCAACCGAACCAGGAAAAAAAATTCCTCTTCGCTCAATTGGATAGACCTACAACCAATCAGAGCAACGTAGTATGTGACGTATTTTAAGCGACGCATAGTTGTTGTCAACTATATCACGACATTGTGAGTTATTTACTAGGTAAGACAGTCAAGACTTCTCTTAATATTAATCTTAATCTTCATCTACGACGATACCTATTACGTTGGCTTGAGAAACATTGGAGCCTAGCATGTCCCTCCATTTCTTGTTCAGCAGCCAGGATTCGGGCTTCCGAAAAGGAGCTGGCAACGACCACTGGTAATGTCCACCTTGTCGTGCATGCCGAGTTGCATCACCGTGATGCCCATTCCGGTCGCCACTTTCACTTGGTCCTCCATGAGTGTGACCATAGGAGAAACCACAATAACCACGGGGTTTTCATTGTGTACCATCGGGGCCAGCTGATAAATTAAACTTTTTACGAATCCCGTAGGAATGACGGCAAAAACATATTTTCTATCTACATGATACCTTGATCCCGTTTCTCTGTTCCTCTTTTAAAATGATTGCGCTGTCTATGTCTTCTTAAACAGACTCAATGGCAGCATCTACACATCTCAGCTCTCTAGCGGCAGGCATGTTTGTCAATAACAAATTCAACCCAAGCGCTCTTTGGTGAAGTGGTTGATTACTTTACTGTCGATCATCTGTCCATCATCGTATAAAGCCCGCCCTGACAATTGGATTGGTCCGAAACAGCTTCTGTTCGGGCATAGTTTCTCCCCAACGGAGCAATGCCAGACCGAACTTCCCAACCTCAAATGTTGTGGACGGGGCTATGTTCGTCTGGCATACAGGCTAAAGTGCACCTTTTAATAGTTTGTGTTTTTATACTTTTATTATCTTCATAAAAATGTTTTTCTTTGACAAATGTCTTCATTAATTTTGCACAAGTGTGACTTTTGCCAACCTCTACACTGTCGAAAACTCCATAAATTTCAACATTGCTAACTACGTATGTAGTAGGCTTAAAACCTTCCTTTATGATAAAGCTTATAGTTAGAGCTGGGCTTGTCTTAGACCTGCTCTTAGTTATGTTGAAAGAGGTCTAGAATGTGGGGGGAAAAAATGACGTATGGAGCTTATCCTTCCTCTTCTCAGTCCTTATCATATCAAATTACATGTTACCGACTTGACTTCTTCCTCTGGGTCTCTTTGCCTTATTGTCCACACATCCAGGACCGTGGCTGCAGCCACATCGTGGATTTTGATCTGTGGATCGCGTATCAGAGATCGAGATCATAATGGTAGATCCTGTATGGCGTATTCTGTATCGTGTTGGCTGATCGTGATAATAATGGTGGATCCTGTATCATGTTGGCATCTGATAATGGTGGTGGACCACGATTGAGGTGGCAGTTAGACTCTTTGATATATATTATTTCTCCTCAGATACTCGACCATTACTGACAATAATCCATCAATTAAGTTTATATACAATTTTTTTTATTCTAATCAATGCTGTAAATACCCTTATCTTGATGATTTCCTCCATTACACGTGGCATATTTTACACTTATGTCAGTCCTGGGAGAGGGATCCTTCACATGTGGCTCTCTCTGAGGTTTCTACATTATTTTTACCCTGTTAAAAGTTTTTGTTTTTTTTCCTTACTCTTATTTAGGGTTAAGGGCAGAGGATGTCACACCATGTTAAAGCCCTATGAGACAAGTTATGATTTGTGAATATCTTTTCTATTGTTCTGAAGGGTGGGGTCCTGAGGTTATTTAATCAATTATAATTAATTATATAATATTTATCTTAGTAATATTCATCTTCAATATTTTTCTGAATTTAGTGAATGCCCAAAGGCACACCATTTAGTTGTGTCACGCTTACGGTATAATAATCACAACACAAACATGTGGTGGACAGTCCTTGTATCGGGATGTGGGGACCACAAATAAATCAGTGTTTGTGAAGCTTATGAACTTAATGAAACTGTAGTGGGTAATAGGACATCAGTTAAGCAGCATTACATTCATATAGTGGGCCTAAGTGGCCAGAATCTAAATCTGAATTCCAATACGGGTCAAATGGCTGTTCAGATTGAGGTGGCATTTAAAAAAAAAAGATCTGTATCTGATTTAGAACCATATATGAAGTGGTGAAGAGCAAACCAATTTGATAGCCCTCACTTCCCAGGCGTGAGAAGAACTATGGTGGCTTTACTGACAAATATAAATTACCGCATTGGGGTATATGATGATATATTCAGATTCATATATTTAAATATGTTATTTGTGTATTTTGTCTATAAACTGTAGTTGAAGTAGAAAAGTTATTACCATGTTGTGGATCAGCCATATTACAAACATTAGGTAGCTGTTTGAATGCTAAAGCAAACTAATTTTCGCAAAAAAGTTAACAGGAGACATACAAGTATGACTTCTCCTTTGACAGACTGAAACAGCTGAGCGTGGCACAGAGTTGAAGGGTGAGGATGAGGAGGTGGGAGAGGAAGAGGGCAGAGAACTGTTAGGGCGAGAAAAGGCTGTGCTCCCGGAGCAGCTGCTGCAGGGAGGAGAACAATAAACAGGCCTACATGTGTACCCAAATCCTGAACACATGTCATCTTTGGCCCCCTACACAACTGGTATTAACATGTGATTTTTGTGATTTGATCGCAGGTTCAAAGCTCTTAAAACAGGTATGAACGTGTGTGAATGGGTGAATGGCAAATTTTACTCTAAAGCGATTTTTGTGTCTGTGGACGTGTTACTAAGGTGTTAGTATACGTGAAATGCTATTATGAACTGTTTTTTCTAACAATGGCTAGCTGGGTTAAGTAAACATTGTTCGTTTGTAACGGACAATGTTGTGTGAGGTCATTCCGAGGGCTAAGCTATAAGATATTATGGGATGTGGCATAAGAAACTCAGCAGCGATTTGGTTTAGACTCCATCATTGTTGTTTTCTTTGTTAACTGCTATCTCGTTTATAGTGCAGCTAATGAACTGATAACTGAGAAAAAACTAAATCAAATAGTGAATTTTTTTCTTTACCATAAAAACAAAATGTATTTTCACTCACATAATGCTAGATCTATTAAAACTATAGCAAGAACTTTTTTCACCAAGGCTGACAGACCCCTCAAGAAAAGTATTTTCAATATGTATTTATTTTCATGGTATAAAGATATTCATCTGTGTTTTTTTTATTGTACTGTATAATGAAATTTTAACTTTTCCTTAAAAAGCAATCAAAATGTTAGTTAGATTTAAAACACGTGAACTGGGTTCTGCTATGCTAGGAATAATTGCTATATTACACGTTATCATGTTAGGAGACAGATTATTATTTCACATATGACCAGCAATTCTTTAAAAAATACAAAATATATCGTACTGAAATATTATCAAAATGTGCATCTGATGGAGGTGGCATAGACCTGACGGAGTTGACCGATATCTGGCGTTAGAGACAAAAAACACCCTCTAACGGAAAATATACAACTAAACTATATTATATATTATCTCTGTTCATGTATAGCATTTCTGCTTGTGTAACTGCCAAGATGACATCAGAGCCACAAATCTGAGACTTTGCTCATCACCCCCACCAAAACCTTGAAGAGGTCTTCAGCCTGTCTTGTCTCCTGGGATTTTATTTTTCACACACACATCTCACCCCTTCACTAAATCTGCATAGAAGCACATGCCTTGGAATGTTTATTTGTCATTCCCACTGCAGAATGCTCTTCGTCTCACCAAGTCAAATTTTTTCCTGTCCTAGAGAGGGAGTTTGTCTGTGTACCTTCACTAGTATGTGTGTACACCCTTTTTTCCCTCAATTCCCGTCAATTCCATAAAAAGCCTGGCACCACCGACAGATTTGACAGAGTTGACATAATAGACATTTTGTTCACCAAACGAATGGATTTTATGTAGCAGCCACTTTCAGGTGTTGGCAAAAAGTTGGGACACAACTTTGAAACCTTATGAAATAAGCATTCGACATTCAAAATCAATTTTGCTCTGTTATGAAACATCATTAAGTTTTTCTTTTGATGAAACAAGCTCTTATTAATCAAAAATAATTTAATCCACTTAATTTACAAATGTTATAGATGTTCTAGTAAGATATTAAGTGTCATAGATTTTATATCATAATTATTAAATTTAAGGAAATAATTGTATTGAATGCATTCTATTATTAATCCCTCATTATATCTACAATTACAAATATTTTTTTTATTTTAAACCCTATAGCATTTTCAACTGCTGGACGTGTTTTTTCCCGTTTCTCAAGAAACTGTCACAGTTCTCTGTGCCCCTCGTCCTCTCTCCTCTCCTCTTTCCCGCAGGTGCTGCTCGTCTCACTAGATGACCCGGCTTACCAGGCGCACCTGCACTCATCAACTGCTCCCTATATCTGCCCTGGCTGAGCAAGGAGTCATCGCCAGTTCGTCCTTGTCACTACAGTGGTAGTTTCTCGTTCTCGGCTCATAGTCATATCCTCCTGTGATTATTCTCCCCGTTAATCCTCGTGTCTGTTCTCCTGTCCTCCAGTTACCCCGTCATCCTGCTCACCTGATTCTCCTTCACGCTGACGAACTCCCGGAGCCATCAGCTACCCCGTCATCCTGCTCACCTGCTTCTCCATTCCTGCTGAAGAACTCCCGGAGCCATCAGCACTCCCTCGTCCTGCCCTCCTGCCTCTCCCCTGCGATGAAGAACTCCCGGAGCCATCAGCACCCCGTCTATCCACCTTGTCCCACGTTAAATAAACGTCATTGAACGCACCACCTCAGTGCTCTGTGATTTGCCTCCGCTCTGGGGTCCACCCGTCTCGTATAGTAACAGAATCGGTCTTGTATTCACATACTATCATAAGTGTGAATTTTGCCAACCTCTAAAGTTATGGATGCCCAAAGCCACAACGTTTGATGTTGTCTGGTCTGTGTAAGGCAGAGTATCACAACAACTGTAACACTAAAGCTACGCAGGTTGGTTTTAATATTAAAAAAAAATTATAATCCAACGTGTTCTGCATGATATCAACAAGACAATACAACACTTTCTTTTTTTTACCGCATTTCAGTTGTATGTCTCCATGACCCATTGCAGTTTCTGTGTACATATTTCAAAATACTCCTTTTCAGATTCATATAAGGTACAGATTGAATGGAATTCCCTATAGACAGTCTGGTCTTTCTGATAGCTGTAAAAGAACAGTGAGAAAATAAGTGCTACATGACACAGTGGGCTACTCTGCCAGTATACTACTTTACATCCTAAGGTGGTGGGAAGTTTACTTGCACATCAAACAAAATTAGTAAAAATACATAAAATTAGGAAGGCTAAACAGTGATTTTGGGCATTAATAGATTACCTTGTTGTATTTAAGCTGTCTTTGACAACGTTGGTCTACGCTTCATAGTTTTTTTCTGTTGTTAATGTGTTAGTATGGTCCTCAATTTTGTGTAATTTCTGTAAAGAAACTCTCAACAAACTTGTTGAAAATTGATTTGCGATGTCAGTGTGACCATTGACCACCAAAATCAAATCAGTTATTCAGTTACATTCAGCAGCTGCCGACAACACCCCCGCTGCCTCAACATAAAAATGACTACCGGTTTTGCCGGTAGTCATACCGGTTTTGCCGGCGCCCACTGGGTTCCCCCAGTGGGCGCCGTAGCTGAGGTGATCCGCAAGACGGGACCGACACGGGTCCAGAGTAGCTGCCGCCGACCGCCGTACCCAGTCCCCGCCTTGCACACCGCCGACGGATACCGCCCCGCGGTCCAAGAGAAGGAAAGACCCCGCACCAGCGACTCCGTGAGGCACCGCGGACGAGGACCTCCCCCCCCCAAAAAAAACGTAGCGGCGTAATGCACACCGAGCCTCCGGCCGCGTGGAGAGGAGGGCGACAGGGCGACTGCTCCCTGAGCCGCGGCACGTGCCCAGCGGTTTAACCACAAACACCAAAATAGTAACGCACAGTGACTTGGACAATTAACTTTAATCTGATTACTGGTTTGGAAATAGTAACGCGTTAGATTACTCGTTACTGAAAAAAGTGGTCAGATTAGAGTAACGCGCTACTAAGTAACGCGTTACTGGCATCACTGGACTTGATGTACAAGTATATATTCATTTTGACTCACAGCTTTACCAATAAAGATGTAGTGATTGCTAAATATTCACTGATTGTGGGTAATTCTTATAATAGATAGCCCATCAAGTACACCAAAACCTATGTAATAAAAGGAAAACACAAAAAAAAAACTCTGATGGTGCAGGCCAGTGACGCCAACCTGCCAATCACCTTTATTGATGATATGTTCTAGCTAGTTTTTAAACATGGAAAAATTGACACTTTCCCACCAAGTGCCAGGATGCCATCAGACTACCAGGTAAAGTGTCATGGAAATTATTGAATCTAACTGTCCTCTTATAAAATGTAACAGACCCTTCTGTCCTGACAGCTATGCTCAAAACTCAGTTGGATTGTCCTGAAAAACATCATTATATAAATTCTACTTAATGTTTGCATCTGCCTGATATCAGGACATGTTAGTTAGTTTGAACCTAAACATCCATGTGTCTATTTGATGTTCTTCCCAGTTTCTATACACTCAGGAGAGAGAGGGGCATTTTGCCCATCCTCTGAGCAATGTCTGAGCACTTGACATGTCCTGCCTGCATGATATCGAAGCATGACGTGGAAACTACGGATGGGACTTTACAGGAGTTTTCATGTTCAAATATTCATAACGTTATTTAAAAATTATTTTATTATTTGCTAAGGCGGGGGGGAGTCGCGAAGAACCGAAGGGCGGCTGGCGAGTCTTAGCGAGAAGACGGCGTCGGAGTCCACGGTGAATGGTGATTCGCACGGCAGATTCAATTGTGTTGCGCTCTCCACGCTCTTTCCCCTCCTCTCCTTGTGTCTCCTTCCGTGAGTAGTCTGCCCTGTCTTTCTCCGCCGCAGCCCTGGGCTTGAAGTTAGCTCCTGCTACAGCTCCTGCTACGGCTACAACGAACATCTCCCCTACCAGGTGCCCGATAAAATTAAATGGACACTGTTTACTGAATTTACAGAGCGAAGTGCGCGCCATAAACTCTATGGACAATTCCATTACGATATCTGGACTTCATGCCCACCGTGGTGGAATGACGTGACGTGTTGAAGTAATATTTGATTAGTCTCTGTTCGCTGATACTAAATTCGAATATATACTGAAATTCTATTTTGTTGCTTGAATTGAATTGTGTTTAAGAGGCTCACTGTGAAAATATATGTTCCATTATCTGAATGATAAATAATTAACATAAATACAATAAATAAATGTGTTTATTTTTCAGTTAAGGAACCCTGGTCTGTGAGTTTATGGGAAGGGACGGGGCGGTTAGAGTGAATACATATTTTCTTTAGATGTATACATCACTGACCAGAACTAATAGTCTGTTAAGATATCTGCTGGGGATTTAGCACCCGTTACACTCATCTGCTGTAGGAAGTTGCGCTCGCGCAAGATACCGGAAGGTGTTGATCTCATAATGTTCGGGACTAGAACGATTATTCATTGGGCTTGGATTTTTATTAAAATAAATTCTTAATGACGAATAATCGAATATTAGATTATTCATTACAAACCCTAGTGGAAACTCTTGAGCTGTGCATAAAAGCTGGCACATCTCATCTTCCATTTGTCAGATCCTTGATACCTGCCGTGGTGTTGAGGATTCTGCCCCCCTTGGCCAAGTGTTTGCTTAATAACTCTGTTTGTGTTCAAATCTATTACTTTAAATTGTTTCTTGACCATTAATTAAATACTTTGATAAAATTGAATTGATCACTCAGTCTGATGTTTTATTGCCTCACCAGTGAATTAAATACAAATTCCCACCACATAAAGACCATTAACAAATGCCAATATTTAGAGAGGAACGTGGTCAAATGTTGATATATGATGGTGATATTATGTTGTTTAGAGAAATAGAGAGAAAACTGCTACACTTAGGTACACTGTATGAATGTGTACGTAAATGGGTGTATGTACAACTCCACTGTAAAGTGCTTTGAGTGGTAATCAAGACTAGAAAAGCTGTATATATATATATATATATATATATATATATATATATATATATATATATATATATATATATATATATATATATATATATATATATATATATATATACAGACTTTAACCATTTATCTTTTGTATATGAAGAACCTAAAATGTTTACATCAGTTGTGTATTCCTGAGTAAGGGTGAAATATATAGAAGTTTATTGTCGAAATAGCATGCCTCAAGCTGTAATGATGTGTACAAAGATCCTGAGGGTTTGTGGACTTGAGTAAATATTTATTTTGTGATTCAAACTCTTGCAGTATTGGACTTTACTCTAATTTAAGTGCATATATTGTAATTGATAGTCCAACTGGCTTTTAGTGATAATGTCTTTGACCCTAGCAATGCTCTACTATGCTTCTATTTAAAATTCCTGGACGCTTTAAACTCTTTTTTCATAATTATGGCGACTGATGAATCAGGAAGGTACGACCACTCTCTGCTTAAAGCCTTAGCAAGCACTGGATAATTGCCACAATGTACCATGTAATATTCAATGCTGAGATGAAAGTCAAAACTAAGCAAGTCTCTGATTATTCCTAATGTACAGTACCAGTCAAAAGTTTGACCACACCTTCTCATGCAATGGTTTTTCTTTATTTCTCTTTCTTTCTACATTGCAAATTCATATTGAAGACATCCTCACTAAGAATGAACACATATGGAATCATGTGGTAATCAAAAAAATGCTCATCAAACCAGAATATGTTTTATATTCTAGACTATTCAAAGTAGCCACCTTTCGCTTCGATGACAGCTTTGCACACTCTTGGCATTCTTTCAATCAGCTTCATGCAGTAGTCACCTGGAATGGTCTTCCAACAGTCTTGAAGTGTTACCAGAGGTGCTAAGTACTTGTTGGCTGCTTTGACTTCACTCTGTGGTCCAACTCATCCCAGGCCATCACTTTTGCGTTTAGGTTGGGTGGTTGTGGAGGTCAGGTCATCTGACGCAGCACTCCATCATTTGTCCTGTTGAAATACAAATGCTGGTCCCACTAAGAGCAAATCAGATGAGATGGCATGTCGCTGCAGAATGCTGTGGTAGCCATGCTGGTTAATTATGCCTTGAATTTTGAATAAATCACCAACAGTATCACGAGCAAAGCACCCCAAAAACCATCACACCTCCTCCTCCAAGCTTAACGGTGGGAACCACACATGTAGAGACCATCCGTTCACCTTTTGTGCATCTTACAAAAACATGGCGGTTGGAACCAAAAATCTAAAATTTTGACTCATCAGACCAAAGTACAGATTACCACTGGTTAAATGTCCATTCGTTGGCTTTCTTGGCCCAAGCAGGTCTCTTCTTCTTGTTGTTCTTCCTCAGTAATGGATTCTTTGCAGCAATTCAACCATGAAGGCCTGATTCTCTTCTGGACAGCTGATGTTGAGATGTGTCTGCTACTTGAACTCTACGAAGCATTTATGTTGCCTCTAATCTGAGGTGCTGTTAATTTGCGGTTTCTAAGGCTGGTAACTCTAATGAATTTATGCTCAGCAGCAGAGGTAACTCTTGGTCTTCTTTTCCTGGGCGATCCTCGTGAGAGACAGTTTCATCATAGCGTTTGATGGTTTTCGCGACTGCTTGAGGATACATTCAAAGTTTCTTTGTATTTACTGACCCTCCTTTATTAAAGTAATGATGGACTGTCTTTTCTTTTTACTGAGTTGAGTTGTTCTTGCCATAATATGGATTAGAACTGTAGTCGAATGGGCCTATTCACTGTATAGAACTGTGGACCAACCCTGCCTCTGCACAACACAACTGATCAACTCAAACACATAAAGAAGGCAAGAAATTCCAAAAATTTACTTTTGACAAGGCAACCCTGTTAGTTGAAAACCATTCCAGGTGACTACCGCATGAAGCTGATGAAAGAAGGCCAAGAGTGTGCAAAGCTGTCATCAAAGCAAAAGGATAAAGTAAAACCATTGAATGAGAAGGTGTGTCAAAACTTTTGACTGGTACTGTATAATTGATTGTCTGCATCTTTTTGCATTACTATATGTAATCTGTGTATCATAAATACATTACTATGGGCCACGAAAATATGGGGATGTAACATACCAGTTCAATTCCAACCAGGGAGCTTGTTGCATGTCTCTCCACCAATGTTTTCAGTCTTTAAACTGTCTAATCAATTGCTAACATACTTGTCCATGGGGTGATGGGAACAAACTTACATTCTACTCTCTTCTCCAACATGGCAAGACGGTTGGTGACCTCAGTTTTCAACTCATTGATCTTGAACGCCCTTTGGAGAGATTGACACAGGTGGGAAAAAGACAGAGGTAGAAATTACTTATGAAAGAGAAGTTACTGCCATTTGAGACTTTGTCTCTATAATTACAATACATCTTTTGTATTTACACTTTTCTGCTGCAGGTGGCATCTAATAATGTGTAAACTGTTTTGTTCCAAACCAGACTTGGGGTCTGTGTGAATTTAACAGATGCAATACTTAGGGCCTGTCCCAATTCTCCCCTTAGCCCTACCACTTAGCCCTTTACTTTTCTGTTTCTCCATGTGCTCTAGGGGTATCGGCCATCTAGCTTTTCATCAACCCTTCGACCATAGTATATTCAGGACCACCTTGAAAACCAAGGTGTAGACAGAAAATCCCAAATGATTCACAAAGGGTCAAAGTGAATCAACATGGTGACCATTGTGGCAAAAATGTAAGAATGAAATCATGCAAAATTACCAGGGAAATGTTTTAGAATCCACCGAAATATCTTACTTTAATCCAGTAACAAATACAATTAGATTTAATTGCTGTAAAGTGAAGGTACAAGAGAAACTTGGAAACAAGATTATAACCGGTCTGATTAAGAGTTATGAGTAACATTCGTTACTGCAGTATATGCATTTTTTTTTTTTTAATTGCAAAATTACAATGCGCATTTTGTTAGATTTTCAGTGCTCAGTTTCTATGGACAGGATTTAAGTCAGATTGAAAAAACACGTGGTGATTGCCTGTGTATTGGTTGATGAATAAATCTGTCTGTCTTGCAAATTGTACATATGTGTCACTCTCACTAATATAATTGTAGTTGTAACGGTACCTAATATATTAATAGTTGATATTGTTTGTCTCTGCAGTAAAGTTGGTTGGCTGCTTATGATGTTGCAAGTCCTGTTATTTTGGGTTACTTCAGATGTAGGGTTAGGGCTAATGGAGAGGAATTGGGACAGGCCAGTAACCAGACAAAATAAGCAACTGGAATTACAACTTAAATGTTGATTCATCCCTTGCTCTTTAAAGACATTTTGTCAGACTGTAGCATATGACTTTGTATCATATCTATTGATTCAAACTCTGAATCTGCAGTCAGATCAGTGATGCCATTTTGCTTTGTTAACATTGCATCAGTGTACTCCTTTCCTACCCTTTGGACATCTCCTCTTTTGCTTTTGTCATCCTATGCACTTCAGAGTCTTCTCAGAGAAAAAAAGTATGATAGGAGAGCTTTAGCAGGGTATACGAGTGAAATCATGTCCCCCTGAAAAATGTACATTCCCTTGCAAGTATACACCCGCCTTTTTCTACATCTTGTCCTGGTATAACCACCGATTACAATTTATTCAATTGGGATTTTATGTAATGGATCAACACAAAATAGTCCATCATTTGGAAGTGGGGGGGAAATACACATGGTTCTCAAAAAATGTTAAAAAAAAATATCTGAAAAGTGCACATGTTTTCACCCCCTTTACTATGAAAGCCCTAACAACGATCTGGTGCGACCTATTGCCTTCACAAGTCACATTTGCAGGTCACATAATTAGTAAATAGGGCCAAAATGTATTTAATTTAAGTTCATTTTAAATACACCTGTTCTATGAAGGCCTCAGAGTTTGTTAGAGATCATTACTGAACAAACAGCATCATGAAGACCAAGGAGCTCAGCAAACAGGTCAGTGATAAAGTTGTGGAGAAGTATGAAGCTTTGAACATCTCAAGGAGCAACATAAAATCCATCATCTTGACATGGAAGAATATGGCACAACCGCAAACCTACCAAGACAAGGCCATCCACCTAAATTGACAAGCCGGACAAGGAGAAAAAAATCAAGGGAGCAACCAAGAGGCCCATGGTAACTCTGGAGGAGCTGCAAAGATCCACAGCTGAGGCGGGATAATCTGTCCAGAGGACAACTATTAGTCGTCTACTCCACAAATTTGGCTTTTATGGAAGAGTAATAAGAAGAAAGCCTTTGTTGAAAGTGAACCATAAGAAATCCTGTTTGAAGTTTGCCAGAAGCCATGTGGGAGACACAGCAAACATGTGGAAGAAGGTTCTTTGGTCAGATGAACTTTTTGACCTCAATGCAAAACGCTATGTGTGGCGGAAACTAGGGGTGCAGCGATTAATCGACGTCATCGACAAAAATAGTCCCCGACGGATTAGCTCGTCGATGATTCGTTGGTTATGTCATAGCGCATGTTTTTTGTGCCGTGCAGCTGAACTAAACATTGTTTTACCGGAGGTGCTGATGGAAGTAGCTGAGGAGTGAGCCATCTCTAGCCATCCTTCCTGTTGCTGAAAGTCGTGCATAGGCAAAAGCGACACAACATGGACCAATGGCGAGGTCCGTTGCCACAGCATCGCTAACCAGGAAGTCAATAGTTTGGGAGAATTTCACCCTTAACATAACCCCCAAAAAAACTATGTGCAATATCCGTACAGCGGACCTGCTCTCCATGGAAGCAGGACACAAGCATTTGACCCCCGAGTCAAGTTTTGACTCGGGGGTGAACACTTATGTATCCAACAGATATCAACTTCTTTGTTCTCATTATTGTTTGTGTCACAATAAAAGGAATTCTGCACCTTCAAAATACTATGCATGTTGTGTTGATCAAATGAGAAAAAGTATATTTAAGTCTATTTGAGTTCCAGTTTGTGACAGTACAAAATGGGAAAAAGTCCAAGGGGGTGAAAGCTTTGGAAGGTAATTTATTAAATGTGCAAAGACAAAGGCAAGAGGCAGTTACTGAATGAAAGAAGTGATATGGAGAAAATGCAACATCACAAAATGTTACATTCATATGTTGCAATACTGCATGAAAACCTTTTAGAGATTACGAAGGAGGATTGCAAACTCCTGTATGAGTTGAGAACATTCTCCAGGGGCTTGTAATTGTGGTGCCTACTTAAAATCAGCTTCATAAACAAAAAAAGGTGTTTTGTTATCAGGTACGAAACAAGTTGCTTTGCTTAAGCCTGTCTTTGGTTTGGGAGATAGACTATAAAAGACTAACAATAATTCAAATCTTGATATAAAAGGAAAGTAAGATGGACTTAAGATATTATTTACTATTAACAGAGAAAATATGCACATATAAAATGTACATATACAACAGTTACTACAGTAAAAGGAGTTAATAGAGCTGCTGCTGTGTGAAACCTGTAAGGCCATTTGCTTACCTGGAAAACTGTTCAGCTACTTGCGTCAGTACATTCTGAAAGAGTTCCTCTTTATCTGTGTTGAGAGAGCAAGTGTAGATTCACAAAGGGTGCTCATACACACACCACATAGTTACATCAAAAAAATACCATTTTAAACTTTATTGTGCCAATAGGAAGCCTTATGTAATCCTTGTCCAGAAGTGACTTCTCTGGGCTTGAAGGCATTTGGGATGGACCATAACACAGTGGAAACGTATATTGTGGTCAGACGAGCCAGTATTTCAGGTATTTTTTGGAAGAAATGGACACTGTGTACTCCAGACCAAAGATGAAAAGGACCATCCAGACTGTTACCAGAAACAAGTCTCAAAGCCAGGTTCTGTCATGGTATGGTTTTGTATCAGTGCCCTTGTTAAAGGTAACTTATTCTTATGTGAATTTGGATCAGCATCTTTTGCCTTCAAGACAACATCTTTTCCAGAGACATCCATGCAATAGAATATGTGGCACATTTTGAAATGCAAAATGCAACAACGGATACCCCATACTTGGACAGAATGACCCCTGAAATGCTTCATCACTTGGTGTCTTGAGTCCCTGAAAATCTTTAAATTGTTCTTAAAAGGAATACCACCATTACAAGTGGTAAATGCTTTACCATCCCAACTTTTTTTGAGATATGTTGCAAGAATCAAACTTGAAAAAAGTGTGTATTTTGAAAAAACAATACAATGCATCAGGTCAAACATAAAATAATGTGCTTTTGTGTCGTCTTTTTTGTAGTACAGGTCAAATAATCATCATTCTCAAAATCAAAAAAAAAAAAAATCAAATGTAACACACCTTCCCAAATTTTTCTGATTTGGGGTTATAATATATATTGATGTTTTAGGTGAAATAACCATCTTTAATGATTATTAATAATGAGCCAAAAATCTAAATCTGACTGTTAATGTGCAGAACAGTAGTAAGTATTCCATAGAAAATCAGAGTAGAGCTTTTCATTCTTCTGAAAAGACAACTGCATTTTACTGATATAGTCTAGCCTGGATGCCAGACGAATTTAGCCCCCCCCTCAACATTTTCGGTCGGGAAGTTCGGTCTGGAGTCGCTCCATTGGGGAGAAATTATGCTCCGAACAGAAACTGTTTGGACCAATCACATTGTCAGAGCGGGCTTTATACGATGGTGGACAGATGATCAACCATAGATATGTGATCAGCAGTTACGTAATCAACTACGTCATCAAAGAGCGCTTGGGTTGACTTTGTTTTCCAAAAACATGCCTACCGCTGGAGAGCTGAGATGTGTAGATGCTGCCATTGAGTCTGTTTTAGGAGACATCGACAGCGCATTAATTTTGAAAGAGGAACAGAGAAACGCGATCAAGGCATTTGTAGATCAAAAAGATGGGACGCGGGAATGTCGAGTTCCAACCGTGTTATTAAGTTCTTACAGGACCGACAAATGAAATACGATTTGTTTGATGTGTTGTGGAATTGTAATCCTAAACGGAGAAGTTGTTCGTACGTGCATTCACCTTTACCTCAGTATGCTTCTCCGAGTCCGTTGCGGACTGACGGACGGACGGACCCTTTGATTTATAGTTCTACGAGACTTATAAAGTGCAATAACGCTGGGTTCACACCGGACGCGGAAGCGACGCGTAAGCGAGGCGTAAGCGCAGCGCCAATCCTCTGGCTCCCATCCACTCCCATGTTAAATCGTTGCGCTGAACACACCGGACACTGAAGCGTAGCGTTGCGCCGCGGCTGCCTAGCGCCGTGCAGCGATCTTTTCGGCGTCGAGTCTATTTTTTCCGCTTGACGCGAGTGTATCGCAACAGGAAACACACTGAAAAATGATTTTAAACGATATTGACGACATATTTTTTACGAGACAAATTATCAAATATGCATCCCATACTTTGTATTCACCTTCTGTTGTCAAGGAGTTTTAATTTTACCACTTTTACCAAACACATTATTAAATGTCCCCCTCTGCCCATCCACTACAGCCACACAAGCAGTCATAATGATAAAAAGAGAGAGAGGGGGGGACTACGTATTCTCCACATAGGCTTGAGTGGAGAATACGTAATTTACCCTCGACACCCGACATTTAACGGAGCAAACAGCAAAGATCTTCAACATGGATGACATTAAATCAATAATTGAAGTGGAGAATTACAGTGAGTTGTATGATCCTCCGAACATGTTGTTTAAGGACAACACTAAAAAGGACACATGTTGGGACGCTGATGCAGTTAATTTTGGAGCAACAAGTACATATATGTTTGAAAAAAATTATTAAATGCAGTTTTTACTGCAGGCTGATAACAGCAGCGCTTCGGCGTCGCTTCCGCGTCCGGTGTGAACCCGGCGTAAAGCCTGAAACATGCTTCTGCGACTGCGTCTGCGTCTTTTCACGCCGCTGTGGTGCAAGACTCGTTTTCATTCATGCTTCCCCAACCGTTGCGCGTCTTACAAAGCAATTCCGCGCCAGAACACTAGGCGGAGTAATGCTTTTTGTCGAGACGACCTTAGAGACGCCTTCTTTCTTCTTCGTCGATTGTCTATTTACATAGCCACTGCGGCTCCTCGTAGCCTTTTTCTGGCGGACAAATCCGCCAGTCAGTGACAGGTTATACAAGTGATCATACTATCGGATATCTTCTGCCAAGTGCTCTTCTATTTGGTCCATATTCGTTCTTCTAAATCTTCCGTGATTTCTGCCGGTATTATGGGGCATGAAACCGGAAATGCAGCTCCAGAAGGGATGTAGCGCAGACCAATCACAGCCTTGCGGGCTGAGTGAGCTTGCGGAGCTTTGCCGTAAATTTTAGAAAAGGGGGTCGACACCCGTCAGCACGTAAGGAGGGATACATAAGCACGTAAGGGACCCGGAAGGGCTCTTGCGCTTACGGGCCCGTGAAAACGCAGAAGCATGTTTCAGGCTTAAGACAACTGCTGTACAGCGCCGGTGTTCCAGTTTAACTGGCGGGCATGGCTTCTGGCGACATTCCAGATGTTGAGGCTGTTTTTCAGAGCCGGTGGCAGATTCGTCATTTTCACAAAGCGCCTGTGTGTGAAGTGCGGTGATCTACTGAAGGTCTTGCTGAAATAAAAATCCTACAAAAACCCTTCACGAGTTAATGTGTCCGTGTCAGCATCACGTTGAGACCGCAATATACATTTAAATGTGCTTTACCGTTACGCCCATGTCATCTGGTGATAGTCCGAACACAGAATAAACGCTTTAAACATAATACCAGGCTTTACAAATCTGACTCTCCTCTTCATAGGAGACACAGGGTGCGTTGAAGAACACACACGCGTCACCAGCTCCACTCGAAGTGCTTTTGTTTGTCGCTGGTGATCATTACAACGCGCACACAGTGCTACATGTAAACATCCCTCACGTCAACAAGGCGGAAGCTCGAGCGGTGTTTTCATGAGTTAAGTTGGTGAACGTGCTTCTAATGGACGTGTGGAGCTTCACGTGTCCTGCTGTCAGCGGACGGGATTTTAAAAGATGTTCTCGTTGTTGTCGATGATAAGGTTTCACCATCGGAGAATGAAAACAACCCAACCGCTCATCACAGAACGGGTGTGTTGGATTTTCGTAGTTTCTGTAATGCAAGTGTTGTTTATCTGTGTGAAATCAACAGATGATTTTTTTTTTTTTACCATTTAAAAGTATATTGCGGTCTCAACGTGATGCTGACACGGACACATGAACTCGTGAAGGGTTTTTGTAGGATTTTTATTTCAGCAAGACCTTCAGTAGATCACCGCACTTCACACACAGGCGCTTTGTGAAAATGACGAATCTGCCACCGGCTCTGAAAAACAGCCTCAACATCTGGAATGTCGCCAGAAGCCATGCCCGCCAGTTAAACTGGAACTCCGGCACAAGGATAGGTGCAGGAACAACGACCGGACGCCGGCTGTGCGGCATTTCTCAAAAATTATAGTTTATTAGTTTATAAATTATACACCCCTCGCCAGCGGAATGAGGTAAGGAAGCTGGTCCCATTTACTTTGCTGCAGGTAGCGCGGACCCGGAGTCGCTATGTCACGTTAACGCATCAGACTTGTCTCGTTGTGATTTGTTTGTTTATTGTACTTTAACGTTTGTGTTTTGTTTTATGGATTAAAATATCGTATTCTTAATGTCATTCCAGTTTTACGGTGTATTTACGTCTACGATGAAGTGAACAATAAAGAGCCGTGTGCCATCAGTAGAGAAAATCTGCGTCATGTTTGGGGAAGCGGGGGGGCTGTTACATTTACTGTTCGCTCAAAAATGCTGATCGTGTTGGTAAGCTCTCCGTGTATCCTTAAATTATTTTTACAACCCCGGCAAAAATCTTTTTTACTGATCATCTTCTTCTACTTCTTCCAGCGTGCGTGCAGTTGAGTTCTGTTGACAACAAATATGCGTCGCTTTACATACGTCACATACTATGTTGCTCTGATTGGTTGTAGGTCTATCCATGCTGATGTAGTTCAAAACAATCCTGCTCCACAAAGAGGGCTTTGTTAAATGCTGGTTTCACACAATAAGTACAAGCTTTTACTTGTATTTATGCCATCGTTTAGAGCACAACTGATTTGACACAGATGGCAATATTTTATATTTTATTTTATTTTATTGTATTCAAATGTACCGGCTGCTATGACGACTTAATTTCCCTTCGGGGATGAATAAAGTAATCTATCTATCTATCTATCTATCTATCTATCTATCTATCTATCTATCTATCTATCTATCTATCTATCTAGATCATACATGAAGAGTTGATCTGTTTCTTTAGTGCTCATAAAACTGTTCCTGTAAATTGCTTTGATTGTGCAACTCAGCTGATAACCATAGGGAGATAATCCAAGGTTCGGACTGATCCCCAGTCTTAAATGTTATATATGTTGATTTTGCTTGAAGTAACTTTAAACATTCAGCATTTCCATCTCATGTTAGTGATACAACGGTATTCTGTAATTGGATTAAGTAAAGGCCTGATTCCTGGAATTATAATTTGACAATAAAAGTTATTTGTTTGAAAAACTTACTAACTAAATCTAACCTTCCAGTCCTGTCTTTAAATTAAATCCACAATAATAAATGTGTATTTTTAACCAAAAAGGCTGGGAAAGTATATCAAACACTAGGTAGCAAATCATTAAGGTTAGCCTTTGAGATGAGTCAAGAGGACAAAATTGAAAGTAAGCTGGCAAGACGTAGCTGTTAGAAAAACTCATTCAACCCATATATGCCTACCTAACAGACTATATAAGAGGACGGATAATTAAAGGAAAGTATGTGAAATATTTTAATTGATTTACAAAAGCACATTGAAAAGTTGATCTCTGTTACCTATGAAACTTTCTGATGCGGGTATCTCTCCATCTGCACTGAAATGGTTTGCTTTAAAGACATGAGTCGTACGCTGGACTCACACCTATGCTTTTCCTTAACGCTTGACGGTGCTTGTTACATGTGTAATCATCATACTGACAACAATTACAGTTCCATGCTTTGGACATACAACATAGCGCTCTTTCGTGCTTATGTTCCATGCTAGTTATCAATACAATACTAAAGAGAGAAACATAATTAATATAATCCAAGACCATATTAACACACCAGGCTCACCAGTTAACACTGCCTCCTCTTTAGCAATAACGGGATTTGATTTGCAAGTGCCTGCTCTTGAGTCTTTGTTTAAACATAATTTGATTGGCTGGTGCCTCATTGCTACATGAACATGTGTGCTCTGCTCAACTTCTGCTATATGCAACGTGAAAAAAAGAAAACAAAATCCTGTTAAGAATCCTGCTGTTTTAGCATTTTTGTGTTAGAACTTGAGTGAACTCATGGCTGCTAAACTCACTGACTGTGTGCATAAACATGAAAACAGTTAAACTTGTGTTATGGAAAATTCCAGTGACCAGTGTCTAAGGTTGTGGAAATCCCCTGACTAGGTGTCTCACTCCTGTGACCTTGGCCAACAGGTAGTTTGCTACAGCGGCCTGACACAGCAGAAAGACACAGATGAGGATTTCATGTCTTTTTTCCACATTACGTTTCATGAAGCTCGCTTTGTATGTTACGGCATGTCTCATTTTTTTTCATATTATGTGTTATGTAACCCGTCTTTGTATAAGTTCTGGCTTTTGTGAACTTGCGGCCAGTTTTTCCATTTTGAGCACCCGTGCTTGTTGTATAAACTCTGCAGAGCTTATTATTATAAAGAGTCAAAAGCAAGTCTGAGAATTTCATTATTTCAATCTCAAGATGAATTTCCATCACACGTGTCATATAAAGGCCTTCCTTAAGTGTGTTATAAAACTCACCGGCAAACTGTCCTCCAGTTATGGGCAAAACTCGGTATGGTGACCTACAACACAACAGGAAACACATACAGGCACAGATCAGTTGATACCGGAAAAAGTATGGGCCTTTCTTTTTTAAAGACCGTGTTTATCATTTTTCACCATGTCAAAATGTAGAACATGGAAGAACAGAATATACATACACCCCTCTACATATATGCATTCACATCTATACGCACGCCCACAGATATATAGCGTGCACTCGCCGTGGTATTATGGCTATACTAAGAATGATCTCCTGTAATCTTAAAGCACAAGTACTTAGAAGCATAACCATTAAAGGGGACATATTATGAAAATTCCACTTTTGTAGTGCTTCTACACATTATTTTGGGTATCTGGCATGTCTACCGTCCCAAAAACTCTGAAAAAAAACAACTCCCGCGATTTGTTGTGGTTCCTCTGTTTCAGAAACTATGTGCTAGAGTGCGTCCAATTGAATTACGAACGAAATAGACGTCATAGTCGCAACATGCCCATTTAGTACATTCCCCCATAGCTCTATGCACTCCCCCACTACCACTCGACCCACCTCTAGATGGACCCTCCCACTTTATAGACGGTCAGTCCATCGGTGTCCAGCCGCCATTTCATTCTTGCAAGCCTTGGAAACACTTGGATAAGCTAACTAGCAGCATGAATCGATTTCGACAACCGAGATGCTCAGTGGTCGGCTGCACAAATGTCTTCATGTGACTCCAGCTTCAGAAGACACAAGATTGAGATGAATTGAGTTCATATATGATGGCAACGTTCCTGCCACCACTTTGAATCGGACTGTTTTATCAACCTGGGCCAATATAACGCCGGATTCTCGAAAAGGTTGTTATTGAAAGAGGGGTCGGTGCCATCTTTCCGTTGCAACACTGAAGACGAGGGAAATGTAGTATTTTTTTTAAATAATTCTGGTATTTGCTTCTTTAGAGATTTTGTGTGGAGGCTAGTACCGTTAGCATGTTGTCGACTATTAATAACGTTATTGAACAATTAATCGAGGACGGCTGGCGAGTCTCAGCGAGAAGACGGCGTCGGAGTCCACGGTGAACGGTGTTCGCACGGCAGGTTCGTGAGTGTTGTGCTCTCCATGCTCTTTTCCCCCCCTCCGCTCTCGTGTCCTCCCGTGAGTACTGTGCCGCTGATTTTTGTTTCCACGGCACCGCTGGGCTGGAAATTAGCTACAGCGCCCGTAGCTGCTACTACCGAGGCCCGTAGCAGCTACTACAAACGCCGCGATCTCACTACAAAAAGTACAGGTTTGTTTACCCTCAGTTACTTCGTCATGTCATTGATTGTGTCTGCGCGTTCAAGTTGTAACAGCATCTCATTTGTTGTGACTCCATGAATACTGTGTCTGTTTTATCATAGGCACACAGAAAACTGTGCTGCACTGATGTCGGTGTTGGGACCTCAGCTGTAAGAGGCCTCGCTTGGAGGAGGGAGAGGACAACCCAAGTTGTTCATGTATGGACTTCGGAGAGCCACAGGATGCTACCTATGATCCTGATGACTCGATCACAGTCTTGACTGAGTCAGCAGATGTGATGTGAGTGACTCAATATTTAATCTAAACATTTCAATAATCAGATGGATTACCATCCTACACTTTTTTAGCTGTTGCAGCCTTTTGGTGAAATCTTTGTCGTTCTAATAGAAGCTGAAGATCTCAAAACCTGAGGATCTCTCTGCCAAGTATGAGAAACCTGACAAGCAGGAAGTTCTAGCCAGCTATGTGAGCATCAGGGAACACTCTGCGTATCTGGAGCACCACGCAGGAGGGCAGGACCACCGTGATTCTCCGGCCCAGATGGCCTCAACACCAGCTCACAAAGCTTCTGTACGCCAAATACCTGTAACGGCTGAGCAAAGTTTACATTGTATTTAGAGAATAAAAGGTGAAACACAAATATAAAGTGTTCCTTTGTTTACAGTATGGTTACTGATGGCAAAAAGTGTATTTTTGTAATCAATGTTTTTATTATACTTGGTATTGTTTTTATTTATTACCTCTGTCCCAGCCAGTACATTTAATAACTGTTTAAAAAGCTCTGTGGCATTCTTTCTAGCAATCTTTCTGACAATAAAAGTTTATAGAAACAGTTGTGTGCTTTTAGTGTTTGATATGTAACATGTCAACAATTGACACGTGTAAGATGAGAAGTTAGCAAAGTAATACAGAGGGAAGAGTAATTTATGTATTTTATTCCTCAGTCATAATTTTATTATTTTATTAATTTTATTTACATAATCTCCCCTATAGATGTTGAATGCATTCTGTAGTGAGAACACATTCAAACACACATGCTAATTAATGGAGGTAAAAACGTTATGTCCTACACCTCCATGAGAGGGGGGAGGGGTGAGAAGGGGGAGGGATGAGAGGGGTGAAATGGGGTGGGGTAAGATGGGGGCGGGGTGAGATGGAGGCGGGGCCCTCAAAACAGGTCGATCTGAGGAGGTCTGTTTTAGACAGAGTAAAGGCGTGCTGTTTTAAATGATCCTTTCGGTATTTTTACCAAAAAATGTTACAGACATTTCATTAAGACCCCAAGGAACCATATCAACTGTGGTGAAATGGGCATAATATGTCCCCTTTAATAATATTGAGCATATGATTCAGCTTCTGTTGTTCTACTCTGAGCTATTCTGGTAAATGTTAAATCGTCTATAGTTATATAGCACTTTTCTAGTGTTCATGACCATTCAAAGCACTTTACTTTACAGTGTTGCCATTCAACCATTGACACACACATTCATAAGGTGCATCTATTTGTAGCACTTTGTTATTCCTTGGGGGGCCATTCGGGGTTCAGCATCATAAACATTCACCGCTTGCCTACTCGCGCCTGCAGGCTGTACATACAATAGTAAAAAGACTACAGCAAGATGTCCCCACTCGGTGGAACAGTAAATTTCTCATGATGGAAAGCCTTCTGGAACAAAAGCATGCAATAGCTACATATCCCGCTGACCATGACCTCCCTGCAAACCTCAATGCGCAACACTAGGGATTAATTGATAACTTAATCACTCTTCTCTCCCCATTCAAACAACTGACATGAGATATCAGCTCATCAGAGGCGTTGGTTGCTGATGTGATCCCCTCGGGGAGAGCTCTGAGACACCTTTTAAGCAAGACTGCTGATACAGACACATTATAAGAGTCTATGAACAAACGGTTCAGTGAGTAAGAGTCTAATCCCACTTTCTTAATTGCAACGTTACTGGACCCCCGCTATAAGGACCGTTACTTTGATGAGGATGGACACCTCTGCTGGGGATGAGACGCATAGAGAGCCTGCTAATGAGGATGACCACCTAACGAGTGACAAACCATTGCAGAAGAGGACACGAACAGACAAGGAAGAACGGGAACGGCCCAGTCTGTAAGACATGTTTGAGGAGATTCTGCAGGAAAAGGGACCAGAAATGCCAAGGTATATTACTTTATTTATTTTATTATTGTTGTTATTATGTTGCTGTTAGAACAGTATTGTTGACCACTATTGCATTTCACTGCTTGCCTTGTAGTCAACCTGTATGGGAAGTGAGTGAGTAAAGTAAATTAAGTTACCTCTTGATTCTTTATTCTTAAAGGACGAGGGTGTCAGAGCAGCTGGATAGTTTATTTGCATAGGCCACCATTCCTAGAAATGCAGCTGCAGTTAGATATTGGCAGGACCATCACCACGTTTCCCAGCACTGGAGCAAATCGCCCGCAAATACCTGTGTGCCCCATGCACAAGCGTGGACAGTGAGCAGCTCTTCAGCACTGTAGCTCACGTTTTGGATGAGAAGAGAAATAGACTGGCCCCTGACAAGGCAGAGATGCTCGTCTTTGTAATGAAAAACAGGCATCTTACTAGGAAGTAGATCCAGGTGTTGTCCTGGCAGGTATGTTGTATTGTCACTGCGAGGAGTCAAACAAGCGACCTTCCAGTCCGATATCCGTTACTGTCTGCCCATAGTCCAATTATTCTGCCACTAGTTCATGCAGCAGGTGGTGTTCAACTGAAAGCCATTATTGATAGTGGCTCTATGTCTTGATCCATAAATGGAGCTGCTTCTGAACCAATGGAACCGGTGTGGATTGACTTTTGTACCCTGCTAGACTGAGTGACAAGTAAACAGTTAATGTCTTTATTAATTATCGACTGTTCTCCAAAATTGCACATGCCTTCCCCTGTCGAAGTCAATCTGCAAAATACGTTGCCCGCAGGGCCGCTCTTTCCTACAGGTGACATGGCGGTTGCCTAGGGCGCCACTCAGAGGGGCGTGCCAAAAAGTGCGCCCAGCAAAAAAAAATACAAAAATGGGCAGAGTTTTTTGCGCCCCCTTCTATATGCGGTATGCCCACAAATATTGTATTTAATTACTTTTAAAGTTATTTAAGATTATTCCTAATAATAAACTTGATAGTCACTTGGGTTTATGTTTCATTAGAGAAATCAGTAAATGACAGCAGCACTCAGGTGGAAGCAGTTGCACCCTGTACTGTCTCTCTGGGGGTACCGTCTGCCCACATGCCAGATGCAGTCTGGATGAGGAACTGAATGATCTGTGTATTTATTGCTGCTGCATTCATCCTGTATTCTACAGGTTAGTAGTGGGTGAGTGTCACCTACGTTAGCTCCTAAAGCTTTGCTTGATCACCACGAGTGTCATTGAGACATAGATGTCGTTTTGATTATCTACTTAGCAAGGGCTAAGGGGTAGGGCCAAGGGGTGAAATGGGATTGGGCCTTGGTTGTTGGGAGTTGGTTGTTATCAGGAGTACTTGGTAATTAAAAAGCTTCAGGTAAATTCTAAGGGTGAACTATCAAGTGCAAAGTAATGTCATCTAAAACACTGGTCAATTGGCAAAAGACTTCATCGGCCATCCGGTGGACTGAACAGATGTTCTGTCAATCAATGAATCAATATGTTTTACATACCTCTCTGTGTTGTGTGGCATGGTGGGGTCGATGGACACCATGGCTCCAGAGGCATCCAGCAAGGAAAGATTAGTGTTCCTGCAGAAGAAATTAATGAGCTGTTACCGGATGTTGAATTTAATATATATCGTGGATGTGTTTCTACAATAGTCTCTAGCCAACTGTGATGATAACACAGCTCCTTTCCATTTCATATGCCCGCTATATGCGCAGTGACTCAGTGTAGTGTTCTCCTAAACAATAGGTGTCACCACTGAGAGAAGTACAGTTACAATAAAAGAGGCAAAAATGGGGAAGAAACAGAACAAACTTTTTGTTTTGAAGGTGTTTAGATTACACTGACCCAATATGACGCCAACCGATTAGTCCTGTGGGAGGAGTTTGTAAAAGTGCAATGCAAGGAACTGGAAAATATTGTACATTACATTCAAAATGTCCGACTTCCTGCAGAGTCTACGGCTCGACATGGTACATTTACCTACCTACAGGACTGCTTCATAGAAATTGTATAGGGGGCGCTATCTAGCCATTTTATGCAAGACCCACATATATGCAAGACCCATGTTTGAAGTAAATGTTTGTCACTTCCGATATGTGTGATGAGTTTTGCAACTTTTCGAGCATGTTTAGTCCTCCAAATGTAAAAGTAAAAACAACTTCCTGTTTGTTTGCAAAACATTGACATTTTTATTGTTAAAATGCATACTTCTTTGCCTTTCAAATAGTTACCTGCAGAATACCTTACCAACAGTCTCTGCATCTTCATCCGGGAACAGCAAGCATAAACTACACTTTAGAAGGACAGGTAAGGGTATTCGTAAGGGGGGGTAAAGTAAATAAGCTCAAATAACATTTGTTATAAAAGGGGAATAGATAATGGGTTCATGTGTAATGCAAAAATCTGGTTGACAATATTGTTCAGATTTATCTATGCTTTGTGAGAAATAAAGCATAGGTTAACGTGCGTGCGTGCGTGCGTTTTACCTTGGCACACCCAGTGCTGTACAGAACAGTTCCTTAATGTCATATGGGCTGCAGAATCTGCTGAAGACCACCTGAGGGAGAACAACACACATATTCATAAAAGACAAGGACTCAATTTATAATTGATTACCAAATAGTTGACTATCTACAACACCAGTAACCAGACTGAAAGGCAGAGAAAGTAAAACATATTCAGGGATCTACAAATGAGTATCATTAAAGTTTTACCATTACAACAACTCAGATACTGCCTAATCTATTGGGTATGTTTATTCCAATCTCAAAATATATATTTTTTAAAGAAATGATAAGAAAGTAATTAAGAGATTAAAGGGACAGTTCACTGAAATATATAAAAAGTGTGGAGATTCAAGCCCCGAAAATTCATCAACTCGTAACTCATTTACACCACCGAAAAATTGCACACTCTTGCCCTAGGGCACGTGCTGGGTTGAGATCAACACCAACAAACATCAACAAAAAAAACTAATTCAATTACCATACACATGAATATCGAATTAAATAGTTAAATCTAGGAATTCCAAAATAAAACCTTATGGGTTGAACTGGCCTTTGACCAGCTGCTTTGCCTTCAAGATGGTTTAGATTTCCTGAACCACAAAGACTGCTCTGATGCAGCCTGCCCATTAATCAATTTATGTGTAATGTAAGGAAGGTAATGTGGCCAATTTTGTGCACCGCACACTTCAATTTGTGTGCTAGGGGTGATGGTGTGTGATGGATTTATAAGTTAACTACAAAGCATCATGACAGTAAGGATTAAAAGAATTGTAATATGGATGGTTTGACTGTAGTTAGCTATAACATAAAGGGTCTGGGAAATCCAATTAAAAGAAAGTAAATACTAATGCATCTCATGGAGGAGGGAGGAAAAGTGGGGTTGCTATCCTATTTAGAAGGAATGCAGATATATTATGGTGATAGCAATGATTGGGGAAAATAGATTTACATTTTTGAACCTGTATGCACCAAATGAGGATTGCCCCATTTTTTAAAAGAAAATAGCCTCCAAACTGGCAGATGAAGGGAAGGGAATCATAGTGGTTAGGGGGGACTATAATTGTGTTCTTAATTTAAGTATGGACCGACTACCTGCTGGGAAGGGTCCTCGAACTAGAAAAGCAGCTACTGTTCTGGGAATGATGGAGGGATTGGGCCTGATTGATGTATGGCGATATCATCATCCCAGAGATAGAGACTATACATATAGGTCCCAAGTTCATAGAAATTACTCCAGATTAGATATGTTTCTGGTTTCAAAGGCAAGTGTGCATAGAGTAACAGAGTGTAAGATAGAACCCATGACTTTGTCAGATCATGGTCCCATTAAGATGAAAATAAATCTAGGTCAAGAAAAACAATTCAGATAGTGGAGACTTAATGTCTCAACATTGAATGACCCCTTAATCCAACAGGAATTACGTGATAAGATAAAAATAATATATTGATATAAATGATAACGGAGAGGTTACCCCATCTATTTTATGGGATGGTGCCAAAGCTGTTGTGAGGGGACATATTATTCGAATTACATCGAGAATAAAAAAACAAAGGGAAGCCAGGAGACTTGAATTGGAGACTGAAATTATCAGGCTAGAAAAAGAACACAAAGTTTCAAGGAAAAATAATGCATTAGAATTGTTAAAACAGGAGAGACAAAAATTTGACAATTTACTCACATATAAAGCAGAGGGAATGCTTAGATTTGTGAAAAGAAAATATTATGAAATGGGGAATAAAGCAAGTAGGTTATTGGCTTTCCAGTTACGGAAAGCTCAATCGAACCGTGTGGTACCTAAAATTAAACACCCCGACACAAATAGAATTACCTCCGAACCGAAAGAAGTAGCAGAGGCGTTTGCAGCATACTATAAAAAATGATATGACGGTCAAGAATTGATAGGGAAGGAGGAGAAAATAACAAAACCCTTGGACTCGATCCAATTAAATTGATTATCACAAAATGAGACTGAGATGTTGTCTTCTTCCATAACAGTGCAGGAAATTACAGATAGTATTAGTAAATTAAAGAACAGTAAATCCCCGGGTGTCGATGGATACTCCGGGGAATATTATAAAGTTTTTGTTCACGAACTAGCCCTGTTCGCTCTTAGTATTGAGCCCCTTGCGAAATTGATTAGAAGTAACCCCCTTATACAAGGAATAAGAGATGAGAGTGGAGAACAACATAAAATAGCCCTATATGCCGACAACATATTATGTTTATTGAAAATCCCTTTCAATCTGTCCCGGCTCTCAAAATCTTAATGAATATGGTTTAGTATCCGGTTATAAAGTTAATCCTAGTAAATCAGAAGCAATGATGGTGTCTGGGACATGGCTTAGACAGCTTGATGATATAGTATCCTTCCGCAGATCTAAACAGGGTTTCAGATATTTAGGGATCATACTCACTCCCCAGGTAACACAGCTATACCAGGCGAATTATAAAAAAATATTTGGGACATTAAGAAATGACCTGGCAAGATGGGATGTGCTACCATCATCCCTTCGTGGTAGAGTAGAAGCTGTTAAAATGAATCTACTTCCCAGAATTTTTTGTTTCAGTCTCTCCCAATCGGGATCCCAACATCAGCCTTCAATATGCTGGACAAGCTCATATCTAAATTCATATGGCAAAATAAGAGACCAAGAGTGAGACTTAAAACGCTCAGTCTTGGGAAGGTCAGGGGTGGACTCAGCCTCCCTAATTTAAAATACTATTTCTGGGCAGCACAACTAACAGCAATGGTAGCTTGGATTAACAATGACTTAGAATCGGGATGGGTGAACATAGAGCAGAGCTCAGTGCCAGCAATACCTTTATCCACGTTAGTCTTTCTAAACAAGCAGTCCCAGAAGAAATTTGAAATAAACAATGTATGGGTAAAACACACCTTGAAAGTATGGTCGGCAGTCCAGAAGAAAATTAGAGGAGCAGTTGCCCTCTCAAGGGCTATGCAGATTAATGGAAATCCAGATTTCCCCCCCTCAATAACAGATATCACTTTTAAGAGGTGGGCAGGCAGAAACCTGAGGGTTATTGACCAGTTGCTTTGTGACACCGGTATACAGCCATTCTCCTATCTACAAGAAAAATTCCTTTTACCCCAAAGTGATATGTTCCGGTATTTTCAGATAAGAAATTACATTACAAACCATACAGATTGGAATATAATCAAAAATGCTCCAACAAACATGGAAATTTACTTTATTAATATAACTAAACATCAATTACCAATTAAAAAGTATGTTTCCCATATATACAGAAATCTGTTTCTGGATACATCAGAGAACACTTTTTATATAAAAAACAAATGGGAGCTGGAGTTAAAGATTATAATTGAGGATGGGGAGTGGGAAACAATGTGCATTGGATGTCATAAAGGTATCAATAGTAACATGTGGAAGGAGTTTGATTGGAAGATGAAGACTAGGTTCTTTAAGACGCCCTCCGTGGTCTCTAAATTTGCAGATAATCCAGCGGCAATATACTGCTTGAGACGATGTGGAATGGTTGGTGACCACTCAAACATATTTTGGGATTGCCCAATGGTGCTTCCTTTTTGGAAGGGGACAAAGAGCGAGATAGATAAAGTTTTGGGAATTAATATACTATTCACCCCAAGTCAGTTTATCCTGAAGGCATGTACACAAGAGACCAAGAGCACTTGTTACATATATTCTTGATGACTGCTAGGAAAATGGTGACAATAAAATGGTTGAATCCACAGCCACCTACAGTGGCACAGTGGAAACAAAAGCTGAGGGAGGTGTATGGAATGGAGGCTTTAACTGCTCAATTACAATTAAGGTCTGATGTTTTTGTGAGGAGGTGGCTACCTATTGCAGGATACCTCTCTAATTGAGGGGAATCCTGTGGTACGATGTAACGTCTTAACTGTCCATTTATTTATTTTTTTATTTATTATTTTTCACTAATCAGTATAACTCAATTTTCTGGGCCCCAAGAGTTTTTTTTTTCTTTTCATTTTCTTCTTGTCTTTAGCGCTGTCATGTATAATTTGTGATTTTGTCAAGGAATGTTTGTGTTTCTCTTCAATAAAAATAAAGTAAAAAAAAATAAATAAGGGTTAGGGTTATAAGGACTTCTTTCCTTGCATGACTTCAGCGGCTGCACTCTCCATCTCTGCGTTGGGTGTTTGGCCCCAGGTTGTCTTCCTGGTGTAGTTTCTTGGCATGATGGTTTTTCTACAATGTTAATGACATTAAAAATAAAACATATGTAATGTAATTTTACACTAAAATATGTTTAAGACTAAACTTCACTTGTGCTTCATGTCTCACTTTACCCCACAGCCACCATTTATAAAAAACAACATATTTTACTAGTGCTGTCAGTTTAACGCGTTATTAACGGCGTTAACACAAACCCATTTTAACGCCGCTAATTTTTTTATCGCGAGATTAACGCAGAGCTGTCAACTCTCACACTTTCTCTGTTGTGACACACGCTTTTGCATGTTGGTGGTTGACTAAGTCACAATAATTTTTTTAAACATCATCGTATCAGGCCGTCATGAAGTACAAGGCGGGCGAGTGTGTGTGTGCGTCTGTGTGTGTGTGGTTCCAGATAGCGCACCGTAGCCCTGCCCCCTGCCCCTGAGCACTCGCTCAGAGAGACACAGTGAGATCAGAGCTCAGTGACTGACTGCTTCTTAACTATGGAAACAGTGAAAACACAGAGTTTCTCTGGTCTCAGCTGATCAGAGATAAGCGCCTCAGCTTCTCGATCAGAGCAGAAGCTGCAGTTGGTTTCTACCGAGCTTCAGTTTCTGTGTTCGCCTCCAGTCTGACCTGCTCTCGCTTTTTGTTTTAATATTTCCCCCGCTAAAATATATATTACAGGGTACTTCTTATTTCATACATTTTCCACAAATATGGGGAGGACTCAAATAGCCCTACACAGTTCTGTGTTTAATTTATTTCAAAGTAGGCCGACACTTGCCTGTATATTTTGTTTGTTTGTTATTTTGTTGCTTGTCTGTTTGAGAGGCCTGACTGCTATGTTCACAGCAAACTTGAAAAAAAGAAAACATTAAGCTATGGTTTAACTGCACTATAGAGTCCTTGTTTACCTGAAATGTGCACTTTATAATTTTATTTTGTAGCGCCCTGTTTGGCAATGTTGTTTTTCAATAAAATAAAACATTTGCATAAAGCAAGCCAATCAACTTGTCCATGTTGATAGAGCATTAAAAAAAAAAAATGATGGGGAAAAAATATAGGGACATTTAGAATAGATACAAATTTGCGATTAATCACGATTAATTTTTAGTTAACTATGACATAAATGTGATTAATTGCGATTAAATATTTTAATCTTTTGACAGCACTATATTTTACCAATTCAGGCTAATATTCAGCTAGCATCAATCACATGGTTTCATATGTTGGAAGTTCATCAACATGTATGATATAAGTTATTCTACCTGAATCAATTTGTTTTGACACAACAGTTGATTAAGTTCAAAGCAAGAACATTTACTTTTACATGCATAAAACACATTTTTGTGAAAAAACATACTAATCACAGCACCAGCACCAACTTCTCCTTCATGGCAAGGGGGGCAATGGGAGGGGCTTGAAAACATAATATCACATGACCACAAATGTGTTCCGTTGCCTAGTTACAGGGGGTGTCTCACATTACCCAATGTCTCACATTACCCCGCTCTCCCCTACCTGTGTGCTTGAATACAGATTTTTAACGAGTTTATAAACGTAATGTTATCCTATTGCCTGACAACGTCTTTTTTAATTACAATGATGCATTGTGGAGAAGACTATAGTTTTGTTTGTTGATGTTTTTATTGCTGATACTTTCCCATTTTTTGTATTCATTTTTAGTATCAGCACCATGCTTGTTTTGGTTTAACATTGACCCAAACTAGATTCTCTTTGTTTTTGTGTTTTTGTGTGGTTGATAATCCAATTAGTAAATTAATCGTTTCAATAATAGATAGATTAATCAACAATCAGAAAAGTTGTTAGTTGCAGCACTATTAGTGTTTCTGGCAACAAGAAGGGACATTGAGGCTCACTGGTATGTTCGTAACGGTTATTGGGTAGTATTAGAGCTTATATATCAAATTGTAAAGAAGACGTCTGATGAGAATTTGAAATGTCCCCAATTGTGAAGACGACCATAGCACCACCCCATTGCTAATTTTTTTTTTTGCCACTTTACTTATTATAAATCTAATTTTAAAAAACAGTTTTTTGGTAGGCCCTAGTATTCAGTGTTGGTTATTCTTATGTGAAAAACACAATAATTTCAAAATAATCTTAAAAAAGACATTTGTCAGCTTCTTCTGCTTATCTTGTGCTTCTAATTAGACTGCAGTATGGAATTTTGATTCTCCTTCCTCTTCAAACTACATAATTTGAAAGTGGAGCAATGTGCCACTGGACACCATCAACATTTACCCCCAAACCAGTACATTGAGAAAGCAGAATCGTTGGCTGACAGCACTGGGAAATGTGCGTCCCGTGTGAACAGCTTGAGAATAGCGCTGCGCGGTGCAGCGCTTTGGTGTCCGGTGTAAATGTTACGTAGTGATATTGAAGTAGAACATTTCTTCAACATATAATGAATTGAAATGAAACGTTATAGAACTCGAACAGGTAAATTCATAGTTTGTTTTTGAGGGTCCGACGTGTCGGATTAAAATATTGATGTCGACGCATTTTCAGCGTCAACGTCATCGATGACGTCAACTAATCGTGGCAGCACTAGTTTTGTGTAGTACAAAAAGGAGATGACCCAAATAGATAAACCTGACATTTGAACGTCAATCAATCAATCAATCAAATTTTATTTGTATAGCCCATTTTCACAACTTACAATTCATCTCATAGGGCTTTAACAGGGTGTGACATCCTCTGTCCTCAACCCTCAGCAAGAGTAAGGAAAAACTACAAAAAAAACTTTTAACAGGGTAAAAATATGTAGAAACCTCAGAGAGAGCCACATGTGAGGGATCCCTCTCCCAGGACGGACAGAAGTGCAATAGATGCCACGTGCAGGAGACCATCATCAATAATCAAAGTCTCTAGCAGCATTGATGAGGGTAGACATCCCGAAGGACAACCCCAACATGACATGCCAAGCAGTCCCGCTGCAAGCACAGTCTATGGTCAGCAACAAGCAGGACCACGATCCACCATCCAGACCAGACGCCACTCCAGTCCTCAGTCACCGTCCACCGCCGCCCACCAGGAGGACCCATCACAAGCCACCACCGCGGTCCTGGTCCACCGCCCGTGCCCAATGCCAACGCGACACAGGGTCCGCCACCAGCACCACGATCAGCCCACATGACTCAGAATCCGCCACACTGGATCCAACACTGTGACCCCCGGTGCGCGATCCACAAACCGCAATCCATGGTGCGGCCACAGAGGCCCTGGATCTGCGGGTGATAAAGCAAAGGGATTCCGGGGAAGGGGGATAGGGATGGAGAAGAGGAAGGAGAAGCTGGAAAGAGAAGCTCCGTGTGTCATGTGTCATAAAATAGAACAAGTAACGTTCTGGCGCACTAATTAGCTCTAACTATAAGCTTTATCAATAAGGAAGGTTTTGAGCCTACTTTTAAACGAACAGATGGTGACTGCCTCCCGAACTGAAAGTGGTAGATTATTCCACAGCTGAGGGGCTTGATGGCTAAAAGCTCTGGCTCCTACTCTACTTTTAGAGACTTTAGGGATGACAAGTAGGCCTGAATTCTTGGAGCGGAGTGCTCTAGTGGGTTTATAAGGTAATAACAGCTCTTTAAGGTAAAAAGGCGCTATATTATTAAGGGCCTTGAAGGTGAGGAGGAGAATTTTAAATTCTATTCTAGATGTAACTGCAAGCCAGTGTAGCGATGCTAATATTGGAGAAATGTGCTCTCTTCTCTTTGTTCTCGTCAGGACACATGCTGCGGCATTTTGGACAAGCTGTACAGTCTTTAACAACTTACTGCTGGAGCCTGATAATAATGAATTACAATAGTCCAGTCTCGATGTAACAAAGGCGTGGACTAGTTTTTCTGCATCTTTTTGTGAAAGGACATGTCTAATTTTTGAAATATTACGCAAGTGGAAAAAAGCGGTCCTAGAAATTAGTTTTAAGTGACTATTAAAGGATAAATCAGGATCGAAGATCACTCCCAAGTTCCTGACTGTTTCATTGGAAGCAAGGGCAATGTCGTCTAGCGCAGCTATATCATTAGATAATGCATCTCTAAGGTGTTTGGGGCCAAGTATTAGAACCTCTGTTTTGTCTGAGTTTAATAAGAGAAAATTGCGGGTCATCCAGGTTTTTATGTCCTTGAGATATGTTCGAAGTTTAGTTAGTTGATTACTTTGTTCAGGTTTTATTGACAAATATAACTGGGTGTCATCCGCATAGCAGTGGAAATTTACCGAGTGTGTCCTGATAATGTTTCCTAGTGGAAGCATATATAATGAGAATAAAATTGGGCCGAGCACAGAGCCCTGTGGAACACCATGGTTAACTTTGGTGCGCACAGATGACTCATCATTAATTTGCACAAATTGGGAGCGATCAGAAAAATACGATTTAAACCAGTTAAGGGCGGTTCAATTAATGTTAATTAACTGTTTGAGTCTTTGTAATAAAATTTGATGGTCAATTGTGTTGAATGCTTCACTGAGATCTAACAGAACGAGGACAGACACAAGTCCCTGATCTGAGGCTATTAAAAGGTCATTAGTGACTTTTGCCAAGGCTGTCTCTGTACTGTGATTGGCTCTAAACCCCGATTGAAAGTCTTCATATATATTATTTTCCTGGAGAAACTCACACAGCTGATTGGCTACCACTTTTTCTAAGATTTTAGAAATGAAGGGGAGATTAGATATTGGCCTGTAATTGGCTAAAACCTCTGGGTCTAGGGTGGGTTTTTTGAGTAGGGGTTTGATGACAGCTATTTTAAAAGACTGTGGTACATAACCTGATGATAATGACAGATTGATAATGTTAAGTAACGAACTATCAATTAGGGGCAGAATTTCTTTAAGTAATTTGGTAGGAATGGGATCTAAGATACAGGTTGTTGGTTTAGAACCTGAGATTAATTTGGTAAACTGATCACGGGTGATCAAAGAGAAGCTGTCTAAGTAATTGGTAGGATTCTCAGCCGTTTCTGAGATCTCTGTTGTTGGGAGGGTATTAGTGCCAATTGAGGGCAGAAGATGGTTGATTTTATTTCTAATAGTTTGAATTTTATCATTAAAAAAGGTCATAAAGATATTGCTATTTAGGGATCGAGGAATACTGGGTTCGGTGGAGGTGTGACTCTCTGTCAGCCTGGCTACAGTGCTGAAGAGAAACCTGGGGTTGTTTTTATTCTCTTCTATTAGTTTTGAATAGTAGGCGGCTCTTGCTTTGTGGAGAGCCTTTTTATATTCTTTAACACTATTCTTCCAGTCTATTAGATTTTCAACATTGTTGCTGGAGCGCCACTTTCTTTCTAGTTTTCTTGATAATTGTTTTAACTCATTTGTCTGGGAATTATACCACGGAGCTAATTTACTATGTTTGACATTTTTCCTTTTTAGAGGCGCTATTGAGTCTAATGTTAATCGTAATGAGTCTGCAGAGCTATCGACGAGGTGGTCGATCTCAATGGAGCTCAGGGTTTTAAAGAATTTGTTGTTTATATCTACTGCTAATACGGGTTTAAATGTAATTGCAGGGAGCGATGACATGACAAGATTTATCAGTGTACCCAGAGGCAGGGGAGGGGGCGGGTTTAATGAGGGCTTACAGGAGGCAAAAGGAGAGATGATTGTGAAGGAGGATAGAGGTATAATAGAACTTCAGCAGTGTGACACTGGCAGCCATCAGAGATGGGCAAAAATACATCAAAATGTAGGGGTATTTTGTATTTTGATATTTTGATACAAAATACAAAATACCCCTCAAATAAATGTATTAAAATAAAAAACAAAATACTGGTGCCAGAAAATGTAACAAAATACAATACATGTGTTTTGTAATTAAAATACAGGAAATACTTTTTCTGGATTTTCTGTTTTCTCACAATTTGGTATAGCAGAGCGTTAAGGTTTGGGCTGTATAATGTAAACAAAGCTCTGGTGAACCCCACAAAAAGGAAGAACAGTCACGGAATGTCAGTGCAACTAAGCTATTAAACGACAACAATTTGATTGATTATGTATATATATATATATATATATATTTATGAATGGGTAAACAGCCCAAAAACTTTGGCTAGAAAATATTCATCACAAATGAATAGCATCACACATTAGGCCTATGTATACTATAAACCTAAAGCAAAATATACAATAAAAACCAATTTTACACAGGTAAATAGCCAAAATAAATGACTGTACATAAAGTTCTGCATAGAAAAATGAATACAAATAAAAGGTAAATAGTAAATCAATACTAACGTGAACAGGTAACCTAACAAGTGAGTTGCCTACTTAATTATCTTTAACTGTACCTTGGCCAGTGGCATGGTAGGCCACATAGTTATATATTCCAGTGTCTAATACAGGTTCACACCTACATCTTTATGACATTTTGGTTCTTGAGACCCAACCACAAGTAGCCTGTTTAGTTGCCTTTAACTTTTCAAATATTTCAGGTGTTAACCGCCTCCTGTGCGGATGGAATATTATTCCTGCAAACGAGAACAGTCTCTCAACCGGAGCTGAAGAGGGGAGGGTTCTATTAAATCGAACAAAAAGGAGCTTGATAAGTAGGTACTGCTGAAGAAAAATCAGGTCTTTTCTGGTGTCCTCCAGAAAATGAAGGGTCTCTAACTCAGCTTTGCTGTGGCTTGTGATCTCCAGTCTTTCCTGGACTTGAGTTTCTTCAGCTGAGAAAACAAAGAAGTCATCTTACTCATCATCTTGGAGGTCAGAGGAAGCCTTTTCACTCTCTGCTACCAGGCCAAGATCTTCAGCTGAGTGGAACATAAGCTGGTGAATTCGCCTCCTTTCTCCTGACAATCGTGTTGGTAGCCAGCGCATTTTGAAGAATGGGTGAGTGACTGTTGCCAAGATGGCTTCGTTCACATCTGTCTTCAACTCCAGATAACTACTGAACCTTTTCTCAACACCTACCAAGATGGCTTGTAAAAGGGGAGAAGTGTGCCTTAGGTTGGAGGCTTGTAGGTCATGGAGTTTGGATTACACAGCAAACAGGGTAGGGATAAGTTCACCATAGTAGCAGGATATCTGACCCTGTAGCCGATCTATGGCTACTGCAATAGGTCTCAGGATTTTTGCAGTACTCTGGTCAAGCTCCACCTCTTTGAATGGAGGGAGCTGTCTCTTAATCATTTCAGGTAGTTTGTCTCTTAAAGTGGCCAGCTGATTTAAACTGTCATACATAGAATTCCAACGTGTTGGGCATGGTGTTTTCAACTGTTCTCTTGTCACTTCCGAGAGGAGCTCTGCCGTCTTAGGGTCTTTTTGATGCATTCCACAAAGCTGAACACTTTCCCATGGCTGTGTGGTTCAGACGGGAGTGTGGGAGAGTCCTTCATCGCCTGCTTCGCATCAGTGCTACACACTAAGCTCAGTGTATGAGTGGCACATCTCACATGAGGTGGTAGGATGATTGCACCTTCAGACACTTCTTCTTCTGAAGCATTGATGGTTACAAAGGATAGTCCATCCTCTTCTGTGTCATCATTCTCATCTTCATCTGCAACAACAGATATGTTGAACTCCTTAAAGGCCTTTACAAAATTTGACCCATTGTCAGTCACTGTTGCAATGATGTTTTCAATTGACAGGCCAAATTCTGAGTATCTCAGCAATGCGGTTGTAGTTGTGTGGACTTGGGAAATGTCTGCATGCGAGAACGACTGATTCACGTTCAGTTGAATCTTGCTTGATCCAGTGAGCTGTTACACCCATGAAGCTAGTCTTACTAGTGGACCAGATGTCAGCAGTTGTGCAAACATATTTCACTGTCTTCAGTTTCTCTTTCAGATCACTTTTTTAGGCATTGATATCTGCTTCTATTTTCCTTCGCAGTGTACGTCTGGAAAACACTGTCAGATTGGGGTTTAATCCATGAATCAATTCAACAAATTCAGTTTGTTCAACTGTAGACAAAGGATGCATTCCCTTCACTATGTACGAAGTAATGAGAGAATCAAGTTTACCCTGTGTTACTGTGTGTTCAAAAAGGCGGGTCTGCCTATAGGGGGTGTTTGTCTTTTTGCAACTATAATTAGGCCTATACTCTGTCTTGTGCTTTTCAAAATCATCAAGACTGTCAGGGTGAAGTCTCTTCAGGTGAGTTTTGAAATTTGATGTAGCTAAAAGAGTTCCAGATATTACTGCTTTCTTTTTGGTGCAGAGTTTACACTCCGCCTGGACCTTCCCATCTGGTGTTTGAGAGACAATACTTCCCATCCATGCTGAAACTTCCCATCCAGGATTGCAGACACAGGCTTGGTTCCATATGTGGTTCCATCTGTGCATGTAGATGCTCCTTCTTGGTCATCTCGCCGAGACATGTTGTCCACCTGGCCAACTGTAGAATGTATGAAATAATAAAACTAAGAATACTTTCATAATAGTCCTTTTAAATAAAATAAATTGGATATTTAATGTTTAAGCTGATACAGATCTGATGCAGAGGGAATTAAACTAAGACAACCACTGTGCTTCATCCAGATCAACCTGACTGTGTAGCTTCACCTGCACCAAAGTGCAGCAAAAGAGATAATATGCATATTTAATAATTAATTATTGTTTTCTTATAACAAATGGACATCTACTGTCATAGCATGGCTAATTGTGAACTATATTATCTGCAAGTAATTGATATGGCATTATGACATTCACATAGACAAGATAAAGCAAAACTTGAAATACAGTGCAAGATTAGATGGTCAGACGTGTCTTGATAAGGTTATCATGAATTTACAAGCTCCCAATCTAACCTCTTTCTATAGCTAGCTACTCGACTGACAAGTTAACTTGCTAAACTATGCACTAGCCTAGCCAGCATGCTAGCGTCATGCTAGCGTCATTAGCATGTTAGCATTGATCGCTAGCTTGATATTATAAATATCACCATGTATATACAATAGGCTATATAATGTAGCCAGACCCTGACATGAGTTAAACATCAAGCTAGTTGACAGCTTTCACACTCAGATAAAATATTTACCTTGACAGACAATCCGCTGCACCTGCACTTGAAGATCTGAAGACTGAACTCGTGAACTGCTTTTTGATTAGTGGAGAAAGTATTTTGAATATTTTAAATACAAAATTAAGCTACTCTAAAGTATTTTGTTACAAATTACATTTGATTTTTTTATTGGCACTATCAAATACAAATTACAAAATACTTAAAGTACTTGAAAGACGTATTTCAAATACAAGTAATTGAAATACTGCCCATCTCTGGCAGCCATCACATGTGGAAGAGACAGGAACTGATGGAGGTCAGTGCTACACAAACACAGACATCGATTTATATATTCTGAAAGGTTTGAGTTTTATGTAGTCAGGAAAGTTGAGCTGATTCTAATTTCTGTAGCATCCCTAAGCATGAAACGTACAACACATTCTGCTGGTGTACAATAATAAGTGTATGGATAAGCATAAGTACTAAGACTTAACTAATACGTTTCTCATTATCTGCTAAATCAATTAACAGATAAATTGAAAAAATTTAGATAGAAAAAAATGGTTTTAGGAAATCACAATTTCCTAAGACCCAAGATGGTCTCGACCTTGCTTAGTAAAGTTCATTGAGATAAAATCTTTATTGTTATTTGGTGCTTTACAAATTAAATCTTATTGAACATAACTTATTTTAAGACAAAAACATGATGATGATGAACATGAAAAAAAATGATAAAATCATATTTATATTTCTTTAATGAAAGAAATATATCTTTTAGAAAACAATAACATCCCTACAACACTTGAGTGAGCTTATACTTATGAAAAAAGGTAAACATGCATTATATTACTTTTCGGTTATACAGCAGTTTAAGTCCTTGGTAGGATTTAAATCACAGTGTTTATTTAATTAAATTCTCCACATTAATAACCATTGCTAAACAAATCAATGCTCTAGTTTAAAAATGCTGGGACTAACAGCCTTTCCCTCAGATTCCTCATCATTACATAGACATTTTGCTGCATTTGACCTTCAGTGTGTAACTCTGACCTAAAAGTAGTGTGTTAAAATCCAAAACCAAGTCTGTTACACAGCATCGACAGGATCTAAGCAGCCTCACAGCAAGTGACTATTGAACCAATGAGACACAAAACTCAATATTATTAACAGTCAACAAAATGTAGCCTCAGCACTGAACTATACTGTGCATAAAATGTTGGCTATTATCTTTTTCCAGTTTCTAGACAGTTACAAAAAAATGTCCTTGCTTGATAAACATTAAGCCATATGACCCTTATACAAATGTTAATCCTCTCACCCTGCTGGATTTTTTTTTACAAATTGTGAAATTGTGTGCATGAGGAAATTACATGTATTTTGTGCAGTGGACAGCTACACACTCTCTGTGAACTCCATAAAGAAGCCACAACGCAATAAATGCAAAGTGCTGGTGAGGTATAAACCTCATTATATGGCCTTTTATGATCTGCTGTCCCTCCTCCATTGGTTTGTCAGTGTCAACAGAGCTCTGACATTCTCTGTCTCACAAACTCCATTCTGGAGATCGACTGTGAAAACTCTTGGCATTTCAATGTTTTCACTTCAGGGTTTTTGTGGCTCAGGAGTAAGACCAGTCTTCCTCTAACAAGAATGTTGGTGGTTCAATCCCAGCCTTCTTACAGAGAAAAGTGTGTAAAACTGTACTGTAAAGCGCTTTGAGTGGTCATCAAGAATAGCAAAGCACTATATAAATAAAGACCATTTACTGCCCTTCACTGTCAATGAGTAATGTTGACTCCACAGCGGTGGGTGGGTGTGTAAAGGCATTACAATCTTTTTTTGATTTTATATTGCACATGCTGGCTAGAGAATTCTTGTTTTGTCTCACTAAATCTGAAAAGTGATGTCCAGTGATTCATGGTTTTACTTTTACTCAGGCAGGCATGATTCAGTTCACCATAAATCTGAATAATCTGGTGATTTTTCTTTCTTGACAGACATTTTTTGCAACTGAAGTTGGCAATTCTTTGATATTGAACAAAACAAAAAGGTAAAGAAAAGGGATTAATAAAGAGCAATCTAAGATAACATTTTGACAGCTGTTGCTTTTTCAACAATTAATTTGACCCAATGTAATTGTTTTGAAAACTTCAATCTTTACAGACGTTGAGCTCATAAGAACTGAAATGTTGAGCGTTTAGATTTTTATGCAATTCAAATGAGAGTTGCAAGATTTCCACTGTGCATGCTGTTGATTTAAAGAAACTAATGTTTTATTTGTATCATTTGTTCAACCCTCAGACACACAGTAGCCCTTAAATAGTTTAATTTAGCTGACTTCATATGAATGCTGTTCATGGTGTATCAAGGTTTTACATATATATTTTTGGTAATTGTACCGACCAGGCTGCTAAATTTGAGAGATATTGTTTGCAGGGCAAAAAAAAGTGAGGTAACCCTTTATATTTACTGAGTACTTTAAAAACAATAACCATTACTTGTAGATTATAAATGAATAGCCTAATAACACAACCAAAATATATCAAACAATTTCAAATCACCTTGAATTTATTCAATATTGGCAACATTTATATTTCTATTCTAAATAAGGACGTTTTATATATATAAATAAATAAAACGTAATATATATATATATAAATAAATATATATGTATTAAATATTTCGTTATTTCGGAATGCCTACTTTCTAAAGTTATATAAGATATCACATTAAAAAAAATCAATTTTGTATATTTTGTACCTTCTGGATCCTGCCATCAACATCCAGGTGGATGACCCGATAAGAGGAGGAAGCAGAGCCCATAGTACACCCTCTGCACGGCGTCACCCTGTGACTGTGAGGTCCCTGCTACGGGCTCCGAGCCGCCACTCCAGTCCTAGGCACACCGTCGTTAAAAAAAATAATCAGGGGGTGAAAATGAGTCAGCGGTCCGACATTTAGCCCGCCAGTCTGTCTCTCAACACAAAGACATAAAGTATCTTTCTTAAGGGTCTGAGCTCTCTCTGTCACCTCCCTATCGGGCTGCATCTGTTAAAGTCTGTGCACGCGGGTCCCGCCTACTTCAGTCACTTAAAAAACACATAAGCGCGCACGCGCACACCCACGCACACACACAAGGTGATGCGAAGTATTAAAGTGTGTGAATTAATCTTAATAAATATTTCAAACGGGGCTGTGTCCCATGTGCTTTGTGCTGCCTCAACTCTCGGTAGTAACCACCTGTTTTACAAAGAATTTTAATGTCACAGGGGCAAATGAGGTATGAGTTATATAGTTATTTTCAAAACAATATCAATTAGTAATTAAAAATTAGTTTTGAGTGTTTTTTGCATATGTTATAATCCTAAAAAAGCCAATTTCAACCCAAATACTCAGATCAGTTTCATCATCCAAATCTTTTCATGTTCCTTTACAGTTACTCATATCAATTAAAAAAATATTTATTAAGTATTCATAATTTGTGTTAAGTATCAGTTACCTAAACTCTTCAATCAATCTCCAAAACGCTTTTGTAAGGAGCAATAGGAAACGATCTCTAATATAATGTGGCCAATTAGTGATTTCCTTTTGTAATTACTTGGTAACTGTTAAATTCTCATTTGTTCGCTTTTAGTTTTTTTAGTTTAATGCACTTTTACATTCCCTGCCTGAAATTATAATGCTTTAGAGAAATCGTCTACAGATTGTGATGGAAATTCATCTTGAGATTTGAAACAATGAAATTCTCAGACTGGAGTTGCCATTGCGTCTTTATAATAGTAACTAGGGCTACGTTGTAGCACTAACGGGCCCGATGAACAGGCGATTTAAAGTCTGTTGCGGTCGTTGAAGAAAGAGCGTTCGATGACCAAGCGCTCGTCTCCGAGTTGCATGCGTTTGCGCTCTGCAGCAAGGATAAACGTTTCACGTCCTGTAACCAGCAAGTGGTGCTATGATTTTAAGTCATGATGTCTTTGTAGATATCATCAGGTCGCGACTCTTGTCTTACATGTCTGGTTTGGGCTGGATTGAACCAAATATGTCCAAGATACAGAAGCTTGTGTTTTGATGGAGTTTAATCAAACTTTGACGCCACGCCACGGTCATACCGTGTGACGAACAAAACACTCTGGACGCATATGGGATTTTTGACCTTGTCAAAGAAAAAAGGGCCCGAGGAAGCGAAGTGAGAGCTTGCTGGATTCAGTGCATGGGGGGATATATTTTGAATGATGTGTACTCCAAGAGGTAGGGTTTGCATCAGACATGCAGCGTATGGTGGATTCCAGCTCCTGGTTGCCTTGCCATTGATTTGAGGGTGGAAACCTAATGATGAACTGTGGGCCTTGGTCATAAACTATGTCACTGGGAATGCAATAGTGTTGTCACAATACCAAAATTATGACTTTGATACTATACCTGCCAAAAAATCACGATACCCGATACTTTCGATACGATACCACAAATACGATACTGTACCACAAATACGATACGATACTGGTTTATCTGATAGTAATAAATAAAACATCTGTAAGGTTCCCTTTTTTACCAGCTTGTTCATGCCCAGCTTTTTGGACACTTAACAAATGGCATTTATATTAGTATTAGCCTACAGGCCCACATAAGTGAAATTATAGGTTATTTTGCATGTATAGCGTTTTCTTAATTTTTTTCTTAATTCTTAATTGAGCTTAATTTTGACAATGAACTGAGCTACGTTCTTGCAGCCAAATGGAAAGCTAGATCAACGTCTTAAAAGAGAATACATGCAATAGGGCAAGAACACATTCAAGTGATTGGGGTGTAATGTTTCGAAGTGCGCAAAAACACACGCGTAACTTGAGGGAACGTCCCGTTAATTTGTCAAATCAGCATCGTATCAGGCCAGCATGATAAAACCAGGAGCCGTGACAAATTAACGTGACTATCCTGTTGTGTGTGAAAGACTGACACGCACACGTGTTGCTTCAGAATGTACACTGTATTCTTTACTTCAGTCTCCTGTGTCGATCAACCCTTCCTTGTTCTACAATGCCCGCGCATTACCCGTCACGTCGCATCCCATCATCATCACACAGTTTCTTAAAGGAACCGTAACCACTATTTAGTAACATACAGCAAACCACATGTATCACAGTGTGACCATGTTATTAGAACATAACATTTTCCTCCCCCCACGAAAAGCAAACAGCATACCACCCCAACTAACAACCAACCCAAACATTCGTCAGGAAAACTGAACATCTAATCAAGATATCAAAATGTACTAGGCAAGAGTCTGTGAAGACAACCGCTAGACTAAACATCGTAATCCGTGACATAGTCCTGCAAGGCAACAGGCCGAGCCTTGGCCCGCACCGGCCTCGGGTCCGGCACCACAACCTCCTGGCGTGGCGCGTCGAGCCCTGACCCAGTCTGAAACCTGAAGGGACGCTGGCCTCGCCCTGCACTTCTTGTCCACCCTTTCCCTCGTCTTCTGCTGCCGTGCAGCAACAGTCTCTCGGATTCGGGCCAGGGAGGGCATGGGAAAGTCACTATCTGGTGCTCGGAGCCTGTGTAATGGCAGTCCCAATTCTCGTCCGAGCATCAGAAACGCTGGTGACACAAGCGTGGTGGAGTGATGGCTTGCTCTGTAGTGCAGCAAGGTCTGGTTGAGTGCCTCCTCGAATGCACAGCCTTGGGCCAGGTGTGCACGAATCCCGTTCTTCAGTGTTGCATTAAAACGCTCTACTCCACCGTTGGCCTGTGGGTGGTAAAAAGCGGTTCGGATGTGCTTGACACTCCTGCTGGCAAGAAAGTCAGAGAACTCCGCGGATGTCATCTGCGGGCCATTATCTGTTGTTATGGCCCGAGGCACGCCCCAGCGGGCAAAGAGGCCATCCAGTATCCGAATCATGACGTGCGACGTCACCGTCCCCACTGGCACAACCTCCGGCCACTTACAGTGGAGGTCGTAAATGACCACCAGGAAGTGCTGGTGGTGTGGAACACCACGGCCATGGATTTCCCCACAGATGTCCAGCTGTACATGTTCCCAGGGACGTGAAGGCCAGGGGAGCGGTTGCAGGGGAGGGGTTGAAGGGGGTCCGGTTTTCCCACTGAGGAGGCACGCTGAGCAGTCCTGGACCAGATGTTCAATATCGCGGTCGATGGCTGGCCACCACACCAACTCACGGCACCGCTGCTTGAGTTCCCAAAAGTGTTTGGGACGACGGTGCAGAGCCCCCTCGAGACACACGTGTCTGCCCAGCAGGAGAGCTCATCTTTCACCCGAGCAAACGGTTTCAACTCTTCCGGGATGTGGGACGGCCAGCCGTTTCGGATGTAGGTGCACAGCTTGGATAGTATCGGGTCTCGTCCTGATTCAGTGTCCAGTTCCTCCAGTGTGACTACTGGCTGCAATGGTGCATAGAGCGCATGAATGAGAGCTGGTTCTTCATCGTGTGATGGTACTAAAGGGTTTGGGGCTGCGATGGAGCGAGAAAGGAGATCTGCCACCACGTTGTCCCTGCCCGGCGTGAAGATGAGGTCATAGTGGTACTGGCGGAGGCGTTCCGCCCAGCGATGGAGTCGGAGAGGCTTGTGTCCCGAACCTGACGTGGAGAGCACCGTTGTGAGGGCCTGGTGGTCCGTCCTGATGGTGAAATGACGGCCATAGACATACATGTGCCACCTCTCGCACGCCCACACACAGGCCAATGCTTCACGTTCACCCACGGAGTACCGCTGCTCAGTTGGTGTCAGGGCCCGAGATGCGAAGGCGATTGGCCTCTCCGTGCCGTCATGAAGCTGCGACAGGACAGCTCCAACTGCAGCAGTGGAGGTGTCGCAGGTGATGAAGGTTGGGCTCGAGAGGCTGAAATGGGCAAGGACAGGAGGTGAGGTTAATTGTTTTTTCAACATGCAAAATGACTCAGAGCACTGTGGTGACCAAGCCCACGGCTCCTCCTTCTTCAGGAGCTGGCGGAGGGGTGCTGTCGTTTGTGAGTTTGTGAGCAGGAAACGCAAATAATAAGCCGTCATTCCTAGGAACGATGCAACCTGTGTGGTGGAGGTTGGTTCAGGGATGCGTTGTATTGTGTCAACGTTGGAGGAGAGAGGTGCAATGCCATCAGCTGAGAGGCGGAATCCAATAATGTCCACAGTCGGTACTGAGAAGAGACATTTCTCCCCGTTCAGTGTCAGGTGATGTTTGGTGAGGGCCACAAACACTCTGTGTAAGCGGGCATCGTGGGTGGCTTGGTCTGGCCCATGCACCACAATGTCGTCCAGGTAAACTGCTGTCCCCGGGACCCCAGCGAGAATTGTAGACATGACCTTTTGGAAGCAGCTGGGGGCAGAGCTAAGACCAAACGGCATGCGTGTGTACCTGAACACCCCAGCGTGTGTCACAAATGCTGTCAGGTCCCGGCTGGCCGGGTGAAGGGGAACTTGCAGGTAACCCTGGCGTAAATCCAACTTTGTGAAAACCGTTGATCCATGGAAAAGAGAGGTGAGCTCCTCAGCTGTAGGTAAAGGATATTTGTCTGGAATGACAGCTTTGTTGACCTGTCGCAGATCCACACAGACCCGGAGGCCCCCTCACTTTTTCTGTGCGACCACCAGGTTTGAGATCCAAGGTGTTGCATTTATTGGCTCGATGATGCCCTCTTCTAGCAAGGAGGTGAGCTCTGCAGTGACGCCCTCCCGGAAGGTGAGTGGCAGGTGCCTGAGGGGCTGCATAACTGGTGTCACGGCAGGGTCAACCAGGGGCCGATGAGTGAATGCTGTCAAGCGGCCCAGGCCGTCGAACAGCGCTGGCCACTGCTGGTGCATCGTTGGGAAGACCTGCATTATAGCTCTTCCACTATTGTCCATCAGAGAGGAGCCCAGTGCAATGAAGAGATCGATGCCCAGAAGGTTGGTCCCCCGCTGTGCCACATGAAAAGGGAAGGAGGGCAGGTGTATCGTACCATAACGGACAGGCAGGTCAATTGTGCCCACAATCTCGATGGCAGAATTTGCAAGCTTGTGGATGGGGGTCCCAGTGGCATGCGGGAAAAGAATTTCCTGTATGTGGCCAAATTGAGGAGCGACGCTGCAGCCGCAGTGTCCAGGATGAGTGGCACGCTTACCTCCCCCAGCCGCACTGTGCAAGTTTTGAATGATACTCGTGTAGAACGGATATTACTAATTTCTGTGTATCCGGAAGGGGACTGAGGAAGCCTGTGCTGCCGTGCTTCATTGGTTGGAGCTGAACGACAGACTTTAGCAAAGTGGTTTAATCTAGAACAGTTTCTGCAAACCTGTCCACGGGCAGGGCACTGTGATGCTCTTGTAGCATGAGAACTGGAGCCACAGTTGCCGCAATTGCGTCTGGAGCCCACAGTGGGGCGCTGTCTATTCATTTGTTGCACAGGCAGGCTGTCACCGCTATCAGTGGACGGGAAAAACTGTGACGTTTCTGCGCGCTGCAGCTGTTGCGCTAACGCCGTGTGGTGAGCAGGGCTGGTCAGCAGAGTAGAGCATTCCAGAGCACAGTCCACTTGCAACGCTATTTTGATTGCATCAGTCAGTGTCAAATCATCAGGTTCCATAAGCAGTTTTTCCCATATCTTGTCACATGACGTGCCTTCTATCAGCTGGTCTCTGATCATTTGGTCATGCAATGCTCCATACTCACAGGCTCGTGCCAGCTCACGTAGGTCAGTTACAAAAGTCTGTATGGACTCGCCGTGTCGTTGGTGGCGCTTCCTGAGTCTGTACTGCCGTATCAGAACACGTTGTTTCCCAGAGAAATGGTCTGTCAGCAGCTTGACTGTATCCTCGAAAGCTGTCGCTGAGCCGAGCGCCCCAAGAACACGCTGGCCCTCGGTACCGAGGCAGTGGACGAGGATAGCGGTCTTTCGCTTGTCGGGAAGCTCGTTGTCGGAGAATCCGAGCGCATCAACATAGGCATTAAAACATGTCAGCCACCGTGTCCATGGCACTGCGGGTTCCCCGGGTACCGCGAGAAACACTTCGGGTGGGGGAAGGCTAAATCCAGCCATCCTTGTCGCCAAATGTTGTGTGTGAAAGACTGACACGCACACGTGTTGCTTCAGAATGTACACTGTATTCTTTACTTCAGTCTCCTGTGTCGATCAACACTTCCTTGTTCTACAATGCCCGCGCATTACCCGTCACGTCGCATGCCATTATCATCACACAGTTTCTTAAAGGAACCGTAACCACTATTTAGTAACATACAGCAAACCCATGTATCACAGTGTGACCATGTTATTAGAACATAACATTTCCCTCACGTTACCGTTCAACATATGAACACTGTACAGGGAGCCGCTGCAGAGGGGCTGAAGAGCCGCTTGTTGCAGCCCCTGGCTCCCGTTCGCGTGCCCCACTTGTTACGTCTCCGCTCAGTCGCGCCAGATAATTTCCAGATTTCACTCCGCGCATCTTTCTTTTCCACAAGCCGAGGACGTTCGGCAAGAGCCATGTCTCCCCTGAGATCACTCGCTATGAGTGAGGGCCGCTTGCATGTGTGAGAGCTGGCAGCCCCGCCCCTCGCAGTCTGCAAGCAGTGTGGCAGGGAGCGGAACAGCGAGTGCGCTCTGATTGCTGCTATTTCAATGAAGTACTGGTACTTAAAATATAAAAAAACGTATTGATTTTAACGTAAGGGTACCGCGGTACCTTTCTAGTACCGGTACACCGTGCAACACTAGAATGCAATGAATCTTGATAACATTATTGATCAACAGTTCAGCAGTTTCAAACGCAGGTTTAGATAGATAGATAGATGAATACTTTATTAATCCCGTGGGAAATTCAGATCATCCAGTAGCTTATACACTTACACCTCACTGACATACATACATAAATAGCATACGGAGAACATATTTACAGATGGAATGGAATGCAATGATGTGATTGTGTCAGTGTTCAGTAGGAAAGTGTTCTTGTGCTGCTGGAGTGGATAGTGCAATAAAATATAAAACTGTATATATATAAAAACAGCAGAAAAATATATATATAAATAACTAAATATATAGGAATATCAATCAATCAATCAAATTCCATTTGTATAGCTCACATTCACAATTTGCAACTCGTCTCAGCGGGCTTTAACAGGGCTTTAACAGGGTGTGACACCCTCTGTCCAACCTCAGCAAGAGTAAGGAAAAACTACTAAAAAACCCTTTAACAGGGTAAAAATACATAGAAACCTCAGAGAGAGCCACATGTGAGGGATCCCTCTCCCAGGATTGACAGAAGTGCTGTAGATGCTGTGAATATGGTTGACTCATCGGTCGACTCAAGATCTCTCCCCCCCCTCTCTCCCTCTGTGGGCGTTATGAAGCTGAATGGCCCTGGGGACAAAGGACCTCCTCAGCCTTTCGGATGAGCATGACAGTGACAGGAGTCTGCCACTGAATACGCTCCTCTGTCCTATGGGAGTTTTGTGAAGTGGGTGGTGCTCATTGTCCAAGATAGTCCGCAACCTACTCAGGGTCCTACTCTCTGCCACTGTTGTGAGGCAATCAAGTTCAGAACTGTTTTATGACAGTAATGAAAATGCCCCAGAGAACCTATCAACAATGGTTAGAATTACTGTGTTGCCTTCAGAAATAGGGAGGCCAGTAATAATAGTAATAATAGGCCAGCTATGTAGGATCAGGACCTTACAAGGACAGGTAAAGGGCAAAGCAGACCAGCTTGGGGCTGGTGAGAGGCCTTGCCTCTAGCACAAACTGAGCATGCCGCTACAAACTCATTGGTGTCAGCCTCAATGGTGGGCCACCAAAAATGTCTCTTCAGTAGAGAAATGGTACGGTTGACCCTTAGATGGCAGACAAAACGTGAGGTATGAGCCCACTGTCGTAAACCTACTATTAACTGCCTGACAGTTAATAGTAGGTTTGGGCATCATTTCTATTTTATTGATGGTTATTGTGATTCCCATTTTGATTCCAAAATGTTAAGAAAAAGAATAGCTGAAATGTTAAGATAACATAAATATCTTTATTGGACTGGGCCGATGCAAAGTAGCTGTGCTTAATGTTAAACCGGGGTAGCAATGTTAATACCTTGTGGTAGACACGTGTGGCAGTTGACAATGGGCCAGGGAGCCATCCGCCCCTTCCCCACAGACCAGGAGATGAAACCAGCCCACCAGGCTCTCTGCAGGTCCAACAGGTGGGCATCGCTGGGCAAGTTTCTAAGGATCGGCAACGCGCCCGCCGCCTACTTCTCCAGAGTTGTTCGGGGACGTGGAATCAGAGCTGACCGAGCCGTCGCCGCATGAGGATGTGGCCTCTTTCAGCGCGCTGCGGCTATGGAGCTTTTTTCCTATCTTTATTCAAGAGCGTGATCTTTCAGTTTGAGCTCATGACTTGTTGAATTTATGTTCAGATATTGTATGACTTTCCATCAAAAACCCTGACCTTGCACTCAAATATCATTTGTTTGCACTTAACTATGCTCTGCTTCTGCTCTAACTGTGTGCTTAGACAGATTACCTGTTGCTCACACGGATTTCCTGTGCTCCATGCTCCATCCCTTCTCTGCACTCGGGTTGCTTTCTGTGCCCTCGTGAATCATCTGATCTCAGATTTCTCCTCTGCTCTTATATTTTTGTGAAAAAAAAACCTTTCAAAATTCCCCAACCTAAAGACTGTCAGGTAAGGTGTTGACCACTGGTCAACCAATCAAATGGATGACATGATCCCTGCCTTGTTGCAAGCATATAGGATGCATTTTGGATAATTTATGGTTTATAATATGTTTTTTAAAATAGTTTTACATTGTGTTTCCTGGCACGATACGCAAAAAAACTGACCCGAGGCAGGGTTCACACCGGATGCGGAAGTACCCAACAGCTCTCATCTGTGCTCATTGATCCTCTGGTACAGGTGAAGGTGCTCTTAAAGCCCCCTTACTTCCACAACAGGCAACATTCCGGGAAAAAAAACTCATCTCAAAGCCTTATCAGACATGCCTTATCAGACATGTCTTTAACCCAACTATGTCAATGAGTAGTAACTGAGATAGAGGTAATATTGAAACTTTTTTGCCTTGAAAATACTGGTGTTTAAATTAACCAAAGCACACATTCTTATTTGTGGATAATAAGTGGAATAAAATGTTGTAATTGTCCCTGTAAACTAATGTTACATCAATAATTGTCAACTTCTATGATGAATATCAATCTCTCATATATTATATAACAAAACAGTGGAAACCAGTAGCAGTTGAACCATTTGTTGATAATAACATTTTAAGTTGCTTGTTAGCGTTTTAAGAGCACAGTAGCCCCTTACTGAACATTTTCGGAGCGCAGCTAGAAAATTTATGGGCACATCTTATGTCCATCTACATCTATTTATTCACATTTCACCCCACGAATAGACAATTTACAGAAATTAAAACTTTCTCCAAGAGCAGCACTAGTTTTAGGGGCACCATCAACAAAATGTAGGTGCTCCACTTTCATAAATGTTCCCATCTTAACTGTTTAACTGATATATGTTCTAGTAATAAATAAAACATTATTATTACGATTCAGAAAATCTTGATTCAATTCAAATCAATTCAGTTAAGGATATTTCAGTCTACAATACCAATTTTCCCTGGATTTGATAGAAATTCTCAGAGAACTAAAGCTGTGAACCAGCCGCCCCTGCATGAGAGTGCAGTGCAATGGCATCTGGGCTGATCTGCTTTTCCCATCTGAAATCTCAGAGATGGCTCCCATTTCTTCCATTCCTGTTTCAACCTTGACTCTTGTGGCCAGCCCATAAATGTTTTCTTGTTTCATAACCTCAGGCTTCATTTTTGTGGGTGGATCTTCAGGGAGGTTGTATATGTATTGTTGAAAATAGTGTTTTCCCAGAATAGCCTATTATCTTAATCGACACGTTTGAGAGGGTGAGCTTGGAGACATTCTCCCCAGTGTTCGACCTGTATTCACCATGAAAGAATATTTTTGGTCTTGGATTAAAACCTGTATGGTGGGCTCATTGTGTGGTTGTGATGAGATTATTGGTGTCATGGTCTCCCCCTTCTCTGGACTTCCTTATTGCAGGGCCTGTACCAGTCTCTACTCCGATGACCTAGCTGTCCACAACCCCAACACTGATCATCGTCAGGTGACTGATTGTTCAGCTGAGGCTGGGATTGAGACAGTCCATATTGTCGGGGAGATGGGCCCCTACTCTTCAAGCATATAGACTCGCCCCTGGCTACTGAGTTGGACGATAGTTACCACCTGCTAGGTTGACTTGAACCAGTGAAAACTAGGTGCAGAGTTAGATGTGGCTAGTGTTCAGTCCCTTGAGGGATTTGTGTTTGGACTGGACGCTGCAGGGGAACACTGTCACTGCAGGAGGAGTTTGGGCCTTTGTTAGCCACCACTGGAACTTGTGTGATGACTTTTTGTTACGTGTGTTTTAGACAGCTCTCTGTCGTTGCGTGTTCGTTTATCCTAAATATGAGAAGAGCCGGTTTGATCTAATTCAAGTATTTGTTAAGAAGCAATGAAAAAGTATGAAAGTTTACAGCAAAGCAATGGGCTACCAACACACTGCCTGGCATTCTAGCAGCACCGGACAGTCACAAGTCACGAGTCACATCAAGTCACAAGGCGCGAGGCACCCCAAACAGCCGTCGTCTGTAATATTTTACAACAGTGAAAGAACCGGATTGGTCAATAACAAGGGGAAGTCTTCCTTGGTTCTTCCTCGATAGTGCACAGGCGTAGTCCCACGCCTCTTGGCACTGGAATCCAGGAAGTGACAAAGAGCCACTCCCAGTCACGCTCCTCCTCTGATAGTTGCTAAGCAAAGTTAGTTTCTTAACCAGCCTTGACACGGCTGACGTCTTGTAGGTCAGTGGTGTTTTCATTGGAGTAAAGAATATTGTGTTTCTTCTTAATCGGCTGTATGTTCTATATGTATAAGCATTCGAAACTAATAAACCAAAAAAATTAAACAAAACAATGTCACTCCGAACCTGGGACATCTGCTTGAACTCTGTGTGATGTCAAATTAATCCAAGGGAGTTATGCTAAAATATAAAAAGTTATCAATGAGATCAAGTAAAAGATTCATGATTAACACTAAGCAGCAACAGTTATAAAAGTAATTTGTGTGAAGGCCGTATATCTGGCTAAAACTGCTTCTGCTTTATTGTTAAGAGTACAGCTAAAATTTAAAATCCCAACATCTCCCAGCTACTGGTCAGTCAATTTATTAGCCAGTTGCCTGTTCGCATTCTCTGTGGGTTGCGATATTACTGCTGTGTCTCATTGCCCCTTCTGCTCTGAGCTTGTTTCAATCTCACTGTCAAACTCTTCGAGGTACAAGCTGCTTTCTTCACTTCTCATCCTTTCCTATCAGTCTTTTTTTCCCAATGTTCTCTCATGCCGATGCTTGCCTCCTTGCACTAACTAACCCTAACCCATGATGAAGCCCAGGAAAGACACAAACGTGGTGTGAAACTCAAAATCTTTTGCCATTACGAAAAGTGAGACCTCAAGAAGGCGCTGCAGGACAGTCTTATGTGCTTCTTACAGGACTTGGAGAAAATCAGGAAGTCATCCATGTTAAAAAACACAAACTGGTTTAGCATGTCTGAGCATGTCATTGACCAAAGCCTGGAACACTGCTACAAAGTATTCGTAATGACCTGAGTGTTAAGGCGGTCCTCAACTGTTTATTTTGTGCTAAAATGTGCTTGAAACCAGGAAACTGCACCATTATTGCTGCTGGAGGTGGGACTATTTTGCGAGGTTATGATTTTGATTGCAGGTTAGCAGGTTTATGCAAAAACTACTGAACTATCTGCATTACATTAAATGTAATTTAGCTGAAGCTTTTGTCCAAAGCGACTTACATTTTTAGTACACTCAACATTTATGAGGGGCCATTTAGGGGTTAAGTATCTTGCCAAGGACACGTCGGCATGCAGATGGGGAAGAGTGCCGATTGAACCGGCAACCTTCTTGCTGGAGAACGGCCACTCTACCCCGTAGGCCACACCGCCCCACCCTAGTGTCTGTTCATAGAGCCAAGGGTAAAATTTAAGACACTACAATGGAAAACGGAAGCATGGAACTACCAAACCTCAGAGAGTACTATTATGCAGCTCAGCTGAGATATATTGTCTACTGGTGCTCTACTGAGTAACAGGCTAGATGGAAGATATAGAGCTAAATATGGGACAAAATCTACCTTATGCCAGGCTAGGTGAAAAAGAATACTCAGTCTGAATGGGAGAAAACTTTGTAACTCTCAAAAAATACAAACTAGAAGCAGACAATAAACTTCTAAATTGGCCTTCTCCAGCGGAGGCTGGTAAATAGGTGGCGATAGGGAACCGCCCTCACAAAGAAAAAAAGAAAAAGATGATAGTGATAAATGTTAATTAGGGCCCGAGCACCGAAATCGGTGTGAGGCCCTATTGAAATTGTAGGCATTTTTCCTATTATTATTAGGGCCCGAGCACCGAAATCGGTGGGAGGCCCTATTGAAATTGAAATGATTATTATTATTAGGGCCCGAGCACCGAAATCGGTGGGAGGCCCTATTGAAATTGAAATGATTATTATTATTAGGGCCCGAGCACCGAAATCGGTGGGAGGACCTATTGAAATTGAAATGATTATTATTATTATTAGGGCCCGAGCACCGAAATCGGTGGGAGGCCCTATTGAAATTGAAATGATTATTATTAGGGCCCGAGCACCGAAATCGGTGGGAGGCCCTATTGAAATTGAAATGATTATTATTATTAGGGCCCGAGCACCGAAATCGGTGGGAGGCCCTATTGAAATTGAAATGATTATTATTAGGGCCCGAGCACCGAAATCGGTGGGAGGCCCTATTGAAATTGAAATGATTATTAGGGCCCGAGCACCGAAATCGGTGGGAGGCCCTATCGAAATTGAAATGATTATTATTATTATTATTATTATTATTATTATTATTTTTCCTTGCTTACTAGAATTGGCTTTTTGAGGGCTTTAACATGCTCAAAAAGTTTTAAAAGTTTGCAGTAAGTTAGAAAGTCGTGAAAATGGACATATTCTGGGGTATTTGGAAGTGGGCGTGCCAAAATGGCTCAACAGCGCCACCAACGGAGCTTCCCTCATTTACGGAGAGCCCCTCATTTAGCATTCACTGATCCTCACGAAAATGAAGACAGTTGTGTATCATGACCAGATGCACAAAAAAGCCTCAAGTAGCATTATGAAAAACTCAACAGGAAGCCCGCCATTTTTGATTTAGTGGCCATTTTGGGCATATTACATTTTTTTTACTTTGATATACTTGTCGTACAGCTTTCATCAGATCAACTAAAAATTTAGACGAGTGTCATCACAACAAGATGAAGATCTAAAGTTATCAAAGAATTAACTAACCCTCAGACACACCGTCTGACCGTGGCGTGGCATCAAAGTGTGACGAAATGCCATGAAAACACGAGCGTCTGTATCTCAGACATATTTGGTCCAATCGACTCCAAACTAAACGTAAGACAAGAGTCCCGTAAGACAAGAGTCCCGACCTGAAGACATCAACACAGCAGTCGTGACATAAAATCACAGTGCCCCCTGGTGGCAACAGGAAATGTCTTGTTTTTGGTAGGTGTTATATTTGTATGTACTACTCGGAGAGCTTTCATCAGATCAACTTAAAAATTAGATGAGACTCTACAAAACAAGATGAAGATCTAAAGTTATCAATATTTAAACTTTTCATCATACCGTGTGACCGTGGTGAGGTCTCAAAGTTCGACTAAACGCCAATATAAGCGAGCTTCTGTAACTTAGACATATTTTGTCCAATCGACTCCAAACTACACATATAAGACAAGAGTCGCGACCGGAAGACATCTACCTAGAAATCATGACTTAAAAGGAAAGCGCCCCCTGGTGGCATCAGGAAATGTCTTGTTTTGGTCATCTTACTCTTTGATGTATTTCCCTCCAGCCACTTTACTAAACCATGTCAAACTGTGTCAAATTAATAATAATCGGTGGGAGGCCCTATTGAAATTGAAATGATTATTATTAGGGCCCGAGCACCGAAATCGGTGGGAGGCCCTATTGAAATTGAAATGATTATTAGGGCCCGAGCACCGAAATCGGTGGGAGGCCCTATCGAAATTGAAATGATTATTATTATTATTATTATTATTATTATTATTTTTCCTCGCTTACTAGAATTGGCTTTTTGAGGGCTTTAACATGCTCAAAAAGTTTTAAAAGTTTGCAGTAAGTTAGAAAGTCGTGAAAATGGACATATTCTGGGGTATTTGGAAGTGGGCGTGCCAAAATGGCTCAACAGCGCCACCAACGGAGCTTCCCTCATTTACGGAGAGCCCCTCATTTAGCATTCACTGATCCTCACGAAAATGAAGACAGTTGTGTATCATGACCAGATGCACAAAAAAGCCTCAAGTAGCATTATGAAAAACTCAACAGGAAGCCCGCCATTTTTGATTTAGTGGCCATTTTGGGCATATTACATTTTTTTTACTTTGATATACTTGTCGTACAGCTTTCATCAGATCAACTAAAAATTTAGACGAGTGTCATCACAACAAGATGAAGATCTAAAGTTATCAAAGAATTAACTAACCCTCAGACACACCGTCTGACCGTGGCGTGGCATCAAAGTGTGACGAAATGCCATGAAAACACGAGCGTCTGTATCTCAGACATATTTGGTCCAATCGACTCCAAACTAAACGTAAGACAAGAGTCCCGTAAGACAAGAGTCCCGACCTGAAGACATCAACACAGCAGTCGTGACATAAAATCACAGTGCCCCCTGGTGGCAACAGGAAATGTCTTGTTTTTGGTAGGTGTTATATTTGTATGTACTACTCGGAGAGCTTTCATCAGATCAACTTAAAAATTAGATGAGACTCTACAAAACAAGATGAAGATCTAAAGTTATCAATATTTAAACTTTTCATCATACCGTGTGACCGTGGTGAGGTCTCAAAGTTCGACTAAACGCCAATATAAGCGAGCTTCTGTAACTAAGACATATTTTGTCCAATCGACTCCAAACTACACATATAAGACAAGAGTCGCGACCGGAAGACATCTACCTAGAAATCATGACTTAAAAGGAAAGCGCCCCCTGGTGGCATCAGGAAATGTCTTGTTTTGGTCATCTTACTCTTTGATGTATTTCCCTCCAGCCACTTTACTAAACCATGTCAAACTGTGTCAAATTGGTCTCAAGATATTGATAATGTAGGCATAACATTATTGTGACTTTTCATCATGCAGATTGTTAATGGCGTGGCATCAAAGTTCATCAGCTCACCATGACCAATGAAACCCATTTTAACAGAGTGACCATGAACGCAGCATGAGACCGCTTTCGGTTTGTTACGTCTCACACTTGGATGTATTTCTCCTCATTCACTTTGCTAAACCATGTCAAACTGTGTCACATGGGTCTCAATATATTGATAATGTAGGCATAACATTGCTGTGAGTTTTCATCATGCGGATTATTCATAGCTTTGCAGCAGACTTCTTCAACTCGCCATGACAAACGAAGCTGCATTTAACACAGCTGCAAGTGAACGCCTCATGAGACTCTGAGAAAAGTTACGTCGTCACAAGCTGCGGAGCTGTGTATCACGAAGAACCGGAGAACGGTTGGCGAGTCTGGATGAGAGGACGGCGGCGGAGTCACTGTGGACGTTGTTCGCTCAGCAGGTTAGAGTGTGGGACGCACTCAAAGCTTTTTTCCCCTCTCCCGTTGTGTCTTTTCCTGTGTGAACTCTGCCGCTCTCAACAGCAGCACTGGCTATGAGCTAGCTCCTGCTAGCTCCAACGAAGCATCTCTCAACTGCTACGTAAGTTAAACGGACACTTCTGACTGACTGTGATGATAAGCAAAAGAGACACTGTGGATGTGTGATGTGTTGTACTGCATTTGTTTGATCTGTTTACTAATACTAGCTCTAATAAATACTGTATAAATTATATTTTGCTCCTGAATTGAACTGTGTTAAAGGGGTTCACATGGAAAATATATGTTCAATTATGTAAAGGGTGATTTTTGTTACTATTATACTAATGGAGATTTAGCACTTGCTACACATTGTAAGAGCAGCTGTTCAAAGGAGCACTACGTCTTTTAAGGCTCTTTATTCAGAGTCACGGTGTTGATGTCCTGTCACGTGTTACAGTGAAAAATAACCGTGTCTCCCACCTTCAGTATTTAAATCGTTAATCTCAGACAGACTTCACTGAATTCTTTTGTTAAATATGAGTAAGTCATAGCCTTGTAACTTTACTAGAACAGACAGTGTCATACAGAGTTGTGGGCTTATATGCACTACCTATTTCCTAATCTGAAATGATTATGCTCTGATTAACTTTGAACTAATATTTTATTTTTACCATTTAAAAGTCTGTTAATTACTTAACCTGGCCCATGTATGACTTTACATATCTGTGTATTGGTTTCATGTTCCTCTAGAAGGTCCAACTTGACACACAACTTAAATCCAACCAGACTGAACACTGACTCCAGGTACAGACCTGATTTCATTACTTAAAAACAATCAAAGTATTGCACATAATACATAATGTATTAAATTATAATGCAATACTTTTAATGTGAAATAGCTCCATTAAAAACATTCATTGTCATGGTAGTGCACGTTTTAATCCAAAAGCATATTCAAATACACAGTTGAATATCCACAGAAAATAAGATTACACACTTTGTTCATATGTAACTCTTCCTCTACAATAATGACGATCACTTTCATGTTTCCTATCATTTTATTAGGGACAGACGAGCCTGAAGGACACAGCTGTGATGACCATGTTCTGTCTCTTATGGCAAAGCAGAAATATAAAACACTGGGTTCTTATCTAAAGTGTATCAAATCAGATCTCCACCATGTTGCTGCTGAGGACATCAGGTGCTGCAGTTCTTCATCTATGAAGAGAAAAAACGCACTGTTAAAGAATGTTTTGTGTTGTGTATAAAGCACAACAGATTTCAGATAGAACTGTTGTACTGTGGTCTTGGTTTATATCCTCATGGTGAAATGTACATATTTTAAGTCCCTTCTGATAAAAGTGCTGAAAGAAATACAACATTGTACAAATACATAAAATGTCTTTCTACCTCATCAGTACTATTCAAGGTGATAATCTCCCACAGACCTATTGATAACAGTCCAAATCAAGTCTTTCCACTTCTCTCAGTGTGAAAACATAATTCTATAATTAATTTGAGAACTGTTTACAACACTGATGTGTGGAGATTAAAATCATACCTAAACTGTCTAATTCACTGTAAAACTCCATGACATTCGCAGGCCATCTGTAGTTAAGGGAGCAACGCATGGAGTGATGTGTAGATTACTAGTTTGATGATGCATGAGGAGAGGCGGTGGTCGAGTGGCAGAAACTTGGACTATGGGCAGAGAAGGTCTCTGGTTCGTCTTTGGTTCGACTCCATGGAGAGACAACAAAAGTCAAACCTGGATTGATCTGTCCAAAAATCCAAGAGTCTCCCTACCCTCTCTAGTGCCCATGAGCAAGGCACCTCACTCCCCCAACATCTGCTCCCCCGAGCGCCGTACATGGTCGCTCACTGCTCTGTGTGTCCTGCACCAGATGGGTAAAAAGCAGCGATTAAATTTCCCTACCTGCATGAGTGTGCCTTTGCATGTCTGTGCATGTGTTTGGGATGAATAAATGGATTTTAATCTTAATCTTTTAATCTTAATCAGTTGTCTTCCAGTTGACCAGCATGAAGCTGCAGATCTCCACCATGTTGCTGCTGGGGACATCAGGAGCTGCATTAATGAGGAGCAGAAGCGTACTGTTATGAATGTTTTGTGTTGTTTATGAAGCACTACTTATTTCAGCTAGAACCGATGTACTAGGGTCTGGGTTTGTATCCTAATGGTTAAATGCACATACTTTAAATCGCTTTTGATAAAACGTGACAAAGAAATACAACATTGTACACTTAGATAAAATGTCTTTCTACCTCATCTGTAATATTCAAGGTGATGATCTCCCACAGAGCTGTTGATAACAGTCCACATCAAGTCTCTCCACTTCCCTCAGTGTGAAAACATAATTATATAATTAATTGGAGAAGTGTTTACAACACTGATGTGTGGACATTATAATGTTATCACTACTGTCTAATTCACTCTACAACTCCATGACAGACTAAATAAACGATGTGAAAATAGTAATGGCGGATATACCATCCTGTATCAGAATATTGGTGAAACAGTTACTATCACAATGAAACGTACACGTGTAGCGTATTGATAGTAACTCATTAAAAAAAATAATGTCACAACCAAAACAAGACTGTCGAGTTATCTTGCTTCAATCTGTTCATTAGACGTGATAAATAAACGGTAACTTTTATAACAATTACATATTACAAAAAACTTGAGGCATGTAAGCATATGATGATAGATAAAGCAATAGGTTATGTTGGATAGTTTCAAGGTTACTTACCTCTAGTTCAGCACCAGCGGCTGGCCAGAAGAAGTGGAGCGATCTTCCTTGCCGCACAGGGCAAACGCAGGCAATGTGGAGACGAGCGCTTGGTCATCGAACGTTCTCTCTTCCCCGACCGCAACAGACTTGAAATTGCCTGTGCTCGGGCCCGTTAGTGCTACAACGTAGCCCTAGTTATTATTATTTCTTCCGACAGTGTATTGGCTTTTTGAGGGCTTTATCATGGTCAAAAAGTTGTAAAAGTTTGCAGTTGGTTAGAAAGTCGTGAAAATTTACATATTCTTGGGTATTTGGAAATGGGCGTGGCAAAATGGCTCCACAGTGCCACCAACGGAGCATCCCCACATTTACGGGGAAACACCTCATTTAGCATTCACGGATCCTCACGAAATTGAAGACGGTTGTGTATCATCACCAGATGCACAAAAAACGTGCTCGGAGCTATATGAAAAACGCAACAGGAAGCCCGCCATTTTAGATTTAGTGCTTATTTTAGTCATATTCCATAATTTTTTCTTTGATGTACTTGTCGTACAGCTTTCATCAGATCAGCTTAAAATGTAAATGACTGTCATCATAACAATATGGAGATTGAAAGTTATCAAAAAAAAAAACTTTTCGTCATATCGTGTGCCTGTGGCGTGGCGGCAAAGTGTGATGAAAACGCCATCAAAACACAAGCTTCTGTATCTCAGACATATTTTATACAATCGAGTCCAAACTAGACACATACGACAAGAGTCGCGACCAGAAGACATCGGTGCAGAAATTGTGACTTACAATCACAGCGCCCCCTGGTGGCAACAGCAAATGTCTTGTTTTTGGTACGTTTTATATTTTTATGTACTTCTCTGAGAGCTTTCATCAGATCAACTAAAAATTTAGATGAGTGCCATCACAACAAGATGGAGATAAAAAGTTATCAACGAAACAACTTTCTGACACACCGTCTGACCGTGGCGTGGCATTAAAGTGTGACGAAACGCCATCAAAACACAAGCTTCTATATCTCTGACATATTTCGTCCCATCGACTCCAAACTAGACATGTAAGACAAGAGTTGCGATCTGAAGACATCTGTGCAGAAATTGTGACTTACAATCACAGCGCCCCCTGGTAACAACAGGAAATGTCTTCTTTTTGGTATGTGTTACAGTTTGATTCAGTTGACGTAGGGCCTTCATCAAATCAACGTAAAATTTAGATGCGTGTCTTCAAAAAAAGATGAAGATCTAAAGTTATCAAAATTGTAACTTTCCGTCACACTGTGTGACCGTGGTGTGGCTTAAAATCTTGATGTGCAAAATGAAAAGACTTGTTTTCATTTCAACCATGTCTGTGTTTCATTGTCTTCTACTGACCTCAAGTGGCTTTATATTGCCGGCACACCTACTTGTACCGCAATATTAAGTCACTAGAGGGCTGTATATGATCATCGTTTGACCAAGGCACAAATTGTGTCACCTAAGGCAGGGGTAGGCAACCTTTACTATTGAAAGAGCCATTTCCTCCACTCTTCCCCCAATTTAAAGCTGTCTGGTGCCGCACAACATATTTGATAACACAGGTTATAAAGTTATATATATATATATATATAGTCATACAACATATATATAAAAACTATAGTTTGTTGCATTTATTAAATAATAGAACGACAATAAAGACAACTGTTGACATTTAACTGCTATTTTTACCTGTTACAAAATAGGAAAACACCAAACTCTGACCATGGCGTGGAGTCAAAGTCTGATCACACGCCATCAAAACACGAGCGTCTGTATCTTGGACATACTTGGTCCAATCAACTCCAAACTAGACATGTAAGACAAGAGTCGCGACCTGATGACATCTACAAAGTCACCATGACTTAAAATCCTAGCGCCACCTGCTGGCTACAGGAAGTGAAGCGTTTATTCTTGCTGCAGAGCTTAAAACGCACGCAAGGCATAGACATGCGCTTGGTCATCGATCGTTCTCTCTTCCCCGACCGCAACAGACTTGAAATTGCCTGTGCTCGGGCCCGTTAGTGCTACAACGTAGCCCTAGTTAGGGCCCGAGCACCGAATGGTGAGAGGCCCTATTGAATCTGTAAGGATTTTTATTATTAGGGCCCGAGCACCGAATGGTGAGAGGCCCTATTGAATCTGTAAGGATTTTTATTATTAGGGCCCGAGCACCGAATGGTGAGAGGCCCTATTGAATCTGTAAGGATTTTTATTATTATTATTATTATTATTATTATTATTATTATTATTATTATTTCCCTTTGGGGGGCTTTTTCAGGGTCTAGACATGCTCAAAAAGTTATGAAACTTTGCAGGAAATTCAAGGTCTGCGGATATTTTAGTATTCTGGAGTAATTGGAATTGGGCGTGGCAAAATGGCTCTACAGCGCCCCCTGGAACCAGCCCCTAGGTTTCCACATAACGGATTTTCATCAAAATCTGGATATAGGTGTATCGTGACCAGTCATGAAAAAAAGTCTCATGGAGCATTATGAAAAACGCAACAGGAAGTCCGCCATTTTGATTTTAGTGGCCATTTTGGCAATATCCCACATTTTTACTTTTACGTACTTGTCCCAGGGCTTTCATCAGATCAACTTCAAATTCAGATGAGTGTCATCACAACAAGATGGAGATAAAAAATGATTGAGGGATTTTTTTTTTATCACACCGTGTGACCGTGGCATGGCGTTAAAAATTGGTTACACGCCATCTAAACACGGGCATCTGTATCTCGGACATACATGTTCCAATCAAGTCCAAACTGGACATGTAAGACAATAGTCCCCGCCTGATGACATCTATGCATAAATGATGACTTAAAATCGCAGCGCCCCCTGGTGGCAACAGGAAATGTCTTGTTTTTTGCTTGTCTTACACTTGGATGAATTTCTCCTCATCCACTGACCTCAACCATGTCAAACTGTATCAAATGGGTCCCAAGACATTGACAATGAAGACATAAGATTACCCTGACTTTTCGTCAAACGCCATATGAATGGCATGGCATTAAAGTTCATCAACTCGCCGTGAAACACGAAATTGCTGTAACTTCAGTGTTCATGATTCTATCTCTCTCAAACTACATGTGTGTAACAACAGCCCCCCCCTGAAGATATTCATATGGTTTTAAGAAATGGGCGTGGCAAAAAAACTGACCAGCGCCCCCTATAGGGCAACCCCGGCACTACGATGGCCGACATTTATACAAATCTATCGGGACATGTGTCGTTTCATAACAAACAAAAAAATATCTTGGATAGGTATGCTTGACCAAACAGGGAGGCCGCCATTTTGGATTAAGTGGCCATTTTTTTTCCATATTCCACATTTTTACTTGATGCACTTGTCCCAGGGCTTTCATCAGATTAACTTCAAATTAAGATCAGTGCCATCACAACAAGATGGAGATAAAAAGTGATTAAGAGATTGACCTTTCGTCACACCGTGTGACCGTGGCGTGGCGTCTTGAGTTTGATTAAACGCCATCAAAACACGAGGTTCTGTATCTCGGACATACATTGTCCAATCGAGTCCAAACTAGACATGTAAGACAAGGGTGCCATCCTGATGACATCTACACAGAAATTATGACTTGAAATTACAGCGCCCCCTGGTGGCTACAGAAAGTGACATGTTTTATACTTTGATGAACTGCTCCTGGCTGATTTACAATATACAGCTCAAATCAGATCAGTCAAGTCATTAGATCATGGTCAGAATTGTGACGTTTCCTCAAACCGTGTAAACATTGATGTGCGGCGAAGGATTTTCCTTCGCCAAAGGACACGATGTTATCATAACTCCACTGTGCATTGTCCTATCACTACAAAACTTCTGTCACATGGTCAGAGTCCAAGCCTGAACAGCTCTATGTGTCAATATTTCCTCAGTGTCATGGCGCCACCTACTGATTCGCCAGGAAACAGGAAGTACTTTGTTAATCCACTCTGCATTATCCAACCGGCTCCAAACTACTGACCTATGATCACAATACTGATCTGAACAGCTCCATATATGAATATTAGTTCAGGATCATAGCGCCACCTACTGATCAGTGTGAAAATTAAGTTGCGGAAACATTGTCCAATTGACACAAAATTTCTCACGCTACATCAGAGCGCCTACTTGAACAGATATATATGTCTGTGCGTAATAATAGTGATGGCGCCACCTACTGGCAAACCTACTGCCGAAGAGCGCAAAACGCATGCAACGTGGAGAAGTGCATGCTCGATCGATGATGTGCGCTTGGTCATCGATCGCTCTCTCCACCGACCGCAACAGGCTTCAACGTGCGGGTGCTCGGGCCCGCAAGTGCTACAACGTAGCCCTAGTTATTAGGGCCCGAGCACCGAATGGTGAGAGGCCCTATTGAATCTGTAAGGATTTTTATTATTATTATTATTATTTCCCTTTGGGGGGCTTTTTCAGGGTCTAGACATGCTCAAAAAGTTATGAAACTTTGCAGGAAATTCAAGGTCTGCGGATATTTTAGTATTCTGGAGTAATTGGAATTGGGCGTGGCAAAATGGCTCTACAGCGCCCCCTGGAACCAGCCCCTAGGTTTCCACATAACGGATTTTCATCAAAATCTGGATATAGGTGTATCGTGACCAGTCATGAAAAAAAGTCTCATGGAGCATTATGAAAAACGCAACAGGAAGTCCGCCATTTTGCTTTTAGTGGCCATTTTGGCAATATCCCACATTTTTACTTTTACGTACTTGTCCCAGGGCTTTCATCAGATCAACTTCAAATTCAGATGAGTGTCATCACAACAAGATGGAGATAAAAAATGATTGAGGGATTTTTTTTTTATCACACCGTGTGACCGTGGCATGGCGTTAAAAATTGGTTACACGCCATCAAAACACGGGCATCTGTATCTCGGACATACATGTTCCAATCAAGTCCAAACTAGACATGTAAGACAATAGTCCCCGCCTGATGACATCTATGCATAAATGATGACTTAAAACCGCAGCGCCCCCTGGTGGCAACAGGAAATGTCTTGTTTTTTGCTTGTCTTACACTTGGATGAATTTCTCCTCATCCACTGACCTCAACCATGTCAAACTGTATCAAATGGGTCCCAAGACATTGACAATGAAGACATAAGATTACCGTGACTTTTCGTCAAACGCCATATGAATGGCGTGGCATTAAAGTTCATCAACTCGCCGTGAAACACGAAATTGCTGTAACTTCAGTGTTCATGATTCTATCTCTCTCAAACTACATGTGTGTAACAACAGCCCCCCCCTGAAGATATTCATATGGTTTTAAGAAATGGGCGTGGCAAAAAAACTGACCAGCGCCCCCTATAGGGCAACCCCGGCACTACGATGGCCGACATTTATACAAATCTATCGGGACATGTGTCGTTTCATAACAAACAAAAAAATATCTTGGATAGGTATGCTTGACCAAACAGGGAGGCCGCCATTTTGGATTAAGTGGCCATTTTTTTTCCATATTCCACATTTTTACTTGATGCACTTGTCCCAGGGCTTTCATCAGATTAACTTCAAATTAAGATCAGTGCCATCACAACAAGATGGAGATAAAAAGTGATTAAGAGATTGACCTTTCGTCACACCGTGTGACCGTGGCGTGGCGTCTTGAGTTTGATTAAACGCCATCAAAACACGAGGTTCTGTATCTCGGACATACATTGTCCAATCGAGTCCAAACTAGACATGTAAGACAAGGGTGCCATCCTGATGACATCTACACAGAAATTATGACTTGAAATTACAGCGCCCCCTGGTGGCTACAGGAAGTGACATGTTTTATACTTTGATGAACTGCTCCTGGCTGATTTACAATATACAGCTCAAATCACATCAGTCAAGTCATTAGATCATGGTCAGAATTGTGACGTTTCCTCAAACCGTGTAAACATTGATGTGCGGCGAAGGATTTTCCTTCGCCAAAGGACACGATGTTATCATAACTCCACTGTGCATTGTCCTATCACTACAAAACTTCTGTCACATGGTCAGAGTCCAAGCCTGAACAGCTCTATGTGTCAATATTTCCTCAGTGTCATAGCGCCACCTACTGATTCGCCAGGAAACAGGAAGTACTTTGTTAATCCACTCTGCATTATCCAACCGGCTCCAAACTACTGACCTATGATCACAATCCTGAATAGAACAGCTCCATATATGAATATTAGTTCAGGATCATAGCGCCACCTATTGATCAGTGTGAAAATTAAGTTGCGGAAACATTGTCCAATTGACACAAAATTTCTCACGCTACATCAGAGCGCCTACATGAACAGATATATATGTCTGTGCGTAATAATAGTGATGGCGCCACCTACTGGCAAACCTACTGCCGCAGAGCGCAAAACGCATGCAACGTGGAGAAGTGCATGCTCGATCGATGATGTGCGCTTGCTCATCGATCGCTCTCTCCACCGACCGCAACAGGCTTCAACGTGCGGGTGCTCGGGCCCGCAAGTGCTACAACGTAGCCCTAGTTATTATTATTATTTCCCTTTGGGGGGCTTTTTCAGGGTCTAGACATGCTCAAAAAGTTATGAAACTTTGCAGGAAATTCAAGGTCTGCGGATATTTTAGTATTCTGGAGTAATTGGAATTGGGCGTGGCAAAATGGCTCTACAGCGCCCCCTGGAACCAGCCCCTAGGTTTCCACATAACGGATTTTCTTCAAAATCTGGATATAGGTGTATCGTGACCAGTCATGAAAAAAAGTCTCATGGAGCATAATGAAAAACGCAACAGGAAGTCCGCCATTTTGCTTTTAGTGGCCATTTTGGCAATATCCCACATTTTTACTTTTACGTACTTGTCCCAGGGCTTTCATCAGATCAACTTCAAATTCAGATGAGTGTCATCACAACAAGATGGAGATAAAAAATGATTGAGGGATTTTTTTTTTATCACACCGTGTGACCGTGGCATGGCGTTAAAAATTGGTTACACGCCATCAAAACACGGGCATCTGTATCTCGGACATACATGTTCCAATCAAGTCCAAACTAGACATGTAAGACAATAGTCCCCGCCTGATGACAGCTATGCATAAATGATGACTTAAAACCGCAGCGCCCCCTGGTGGCAACAGGAAATGTCTTGTTTTTTGCTTGTCTTACACTTGGATGAATTTCTCCTCATCCACTGACCTCAACCATGTCAAACTGTATCAAATGGGTCCCAAGACATTGACAATGAAGACATAAGATTACCGTGATTTTTCGTCAAACGCCATATGAATGGCGTGGCATTAAAGTTCATCAACTCGCCGTGAAACACGAAATTGCTGTAACTTCAGTGTTCATGATTCTATCTCTCTCAAACTACATGTGTGTAACAGAAGCCCCCCCCTGAAGATATTCATATGGTTTTAAGAAATGGCCGTGGCAAAAAAACTGACCAGCGCCCCCTATAGGGCAACCCCGGCACTACGATGGCCGACATTTATACAAATCTATCGGGACATGTGTCGTTTCATAACAAACAAAAAAATATCTTGGATAGGTATGCTTGACCAAACAGGGAGGCCGCCATTTTGGATTAAGTGGCCATTTTTTTTCCATATTCCACATTTTTACTTGATGCACTTGTCCCAGGGCTTTCATCAGATTAACTTCAAATTAAGATCAGTGCCATCACAACAAGATGGAGATAAAAAGTGATTAAGAGATTGACCTTTCGTCACACCGTGTGACCGTGGCGCGGCGTCTTGAGTTTGATTAAACGCCATCAAAACACGAGGTTCTGTATCTCGGACATACATTGTCCAATCGAGTCCAAACTAGACATGTAAGACAAGGGTGCCATCCTGATGACATCTACACAGAAATTATGACTTGAAATTACAGCGCCCCCTGGTGGCTACAGGAAGTGACATGTTTTATACTTTGATGAACTGCTCCTGGCTGATTTACAATATACAGCTCAAATCAGATCAGTCAAGTCATTAGATCATGGTCAGAATTGTGACGTTTCCTCAAACCGTGTAAACATTGATGTGCGGCGAAGGATTTTCCTTCGCCAAAGGACAAGATGTTATCATAACTCCACTGTGCATTGTCCTATCACTACAAAACTTCTGTCACATGGTCAGAGTCCAAGCCTGAACAGCTCTATGTGTCAATATTTCCTCAGTGTCATAGCCCCACCTACTGATTCGCCGGGAAACAGGAAGTACTTTGTTAATCCACTCTGCATTATCCAACCGGCTCCAAACTACTGACCTATGATCACAATACTGATCTGAACAGCTCCACATATAAATATTAGTTCAGGGTCATAGCGCCACCTACTGATCAGTGTGAAAATTAAGTTGTGTTAACATTGTCCAATTGACACAAAATTGCTCACGCTACATCAGAGCGCCTACATGAACAGATATATATGTCTGTGCGTAATAATAGTGATGGCGCCACCTACTGGCAAACCTACTGCCGCAGAGCGCAAAACGCATGCAACGTGGAGAAGTGCATGCTCGATCGATGATGTGCGCTTGGTCATCGATCGCTCTCTCCACCGACCGCAACAGGCTTCAACGTGCGGGTGCTCGGGCCCGCAAGTGCTACAACGTAGCCCTAGTTATTATTACGACCCCTAATGAACTGGCTTTTTGAGGGCTTCAACGTGCTCAAAAAGTTTTAAAACTTTCCAGTAAATTAGAGAGTGGTGAAAATTTACGTATTCTGGAGTATTTGGAAATGGGCGTGGCAAAACGGCTCAACAGCGCTCCCTGGAACGCAGCCCCTAGGTTTCCACATAACGGATTTTCACCAAAATCGGGACATAGGTGTATCGTGACCAGTCATGAAAAAAAGTCTCAAGGAGCATTATGAAAAAAACAACAGGAAGTCTGCCATTTTGACTTTAGTGTCCATTTTAGCCATATTCCACTTTTTTTGATTTATGTACTTGTCGTAGAGCTTTCATCTGATCAACTTCAAATTCAGATGAGTGTCATCACAACAACATTGAGAAAAAAAGTGATCAAGGGAATTTTTTTTCGTCACACCATGTGACCGTGGCGTGGCGTCAAAGTTTGATTAAACGCCATCAAAACACGAGCATCTGTATCTCGAACATACATGGTCCAATCGAGTCCAAACTAGACATGTAAGACAAGAGTCCTGGCCTGATGACATCTACACAGAAATCATGACTTGAAATCACAGCGCCCCCTGGTGGCAACAGGAAATGTCTTTTTTTTTGCATGTCTTACACTTGGATGTATTTCTCCTCATCCATTGACGTCAACCATGTCAAACTTTATCAAATGGGTCTCAAGACATTGATAATGAAGGCATAAGATAACTGTAACTTTTCGTCAAACGCCATATTAATGGCGGGGCATCAAAGTTCATCAACTCGCCGTGAAACACGAAATTGCTGTAACTTCAGTGTTAATGGTTCTATCTCACTCAAACTACATGTGTTTAGCAAAATCCCCCCCCTGAAGATATTCAAATGGTTTTAAGGAATGGGCGTGGCAAAACAACTGACTAGCGCCCCCTAATGGGCAGCCCTGACACTACGATTGGCCGACATGTACAAAAATCGTTTTGGGCATGTGTCTTTTTATAACAAACAAATAAGTCTCTTGGATAGATATGCTAGACCAAACAGGAAGCCCGCCATTTTGAATTTAGTGGCCATTTTAGCCATATCCCACATTTTTCTTTGATGTACTTGTCGTAGAGCTTTCATCTGATCAACTTCAAATTCAGATGAGTGTCATCAAAACAAGATTAAGAAAAAAAGTGACTAAGGGATTTTTTTTCCATCACACCGTGTGACCATGGCGTGGCGTCAAAGTTTGATTAAACGCCATCAAAACACGAGCATCTGTATGTCAAACATACATGGTCCAATCGAGTCCAAACTAGACATGTAAGACAAGAGTCCCGGCCTGATGACATCTACACAGAAATCATGATTTGAAATCACAGCGCCCCTTGGTGGCTACAGGAAGTGACATGTTTTATATTTTGATGAACTGCTCCTGGCTGCTTTACAATATACAGCTCAAATTACCTCAGTCAAGTCATTGGATCAAGGTCAGAATTGTGACATTTCCTCAAACCATGTAAACATTGATGTTTGGCGAAGGATCATCCTTCGCCAGACGAGGCGATGTTTTCATAAGTCCACTGTGCATTGTCCTATTACTACCACACTTCTGTCACATGATAATAGTACAAGCCTGAACAGCTACTGATTCGCCAGGAAACAGGAAGTACTTTGTTAATCCACTCTGCATTATCCAACCGGCTCCAAACTACTGACCTATAATCACAATACTGATCTGAACAGCTCCACATATAAATATTAGTTCAGGGTCATAGCGCCACCTACTAATCAGTGTGAAAATTACGTTGTGGTAAAATTGTCCAATTGACACAAAATTGCTCACGCTATATCAGAGCGGCTACTTGAACAGATCTATATGTCTGTGTGTAATAATAGTGATGGCGCCACCTACTGGCAAACCTACTGCCGCAGAGCGCAAAATGGATGCAACGCGGAGACATGCGCTTAGTCATCGATTGCTCTCTCCACCGACCCAAACAGGCTTCAACGTGCGGGTGCTCGGGCCCGCCAGTGCTACAACGTAGCCCTAGTTATCATTATAATCATCATTATTTTTTAAATATATTAAATTATACAATTATAAAAACAGTTGGTCCTGCCTGCTCCGTCTGAATATCATCGTCCAATCAGCTGCAGCGCCGAGCCCTGTTTAATTGGCTATGGGGTGATTTCAATATGGCTGAAATCGCCCCACACCGCTCTCATAGACTGTCTATGTTTTTTTTCAAACTGTTTAATGCATTCCCTATGATTTCCAGGAGGGCTCGCACTAACATGAATTCATCATACGTAAGCTGTTACTCGTGCACTTGGGCGCTCCAATCAAGCCGTACCTATGATTACAAGGCATGGCATTGTCCTAGTCATGGCTAAAAGAAATGCCTTTCAGTCAATGTAGCAATGGCTATATATTGGCAACCAAAAAATTAGGACCACACAGACCGAATTCAAACATCATGCAAGCATCTACACAAGGAGGGAAAGGTTATAAGCTGTGATTTTCACAAGGCTGTTATGACTGGAAAATTTGTTTAAAAGGATGCAAACTAGCTAAGGCCTTGTTTTGCTACTCCTGTATTCTATTTCACCCCGATGGCAGCACGGACACATCGTGGACAACTAGGGGCGTCACTGACATGCATAATTTCTCAGAGAAGGTCAAAAAGCAAGAGACATCAAAGATGCACATGGTTGGCGATTGTGTGTGATGGGACTCCACTCATATCTTTCCATTACTTGAATTGTAAATTGTTTTGCGGCTGAACCAATAAAAAAGTATCTGGTCATTTTAAAGCCAAATTAATGTTAATGCAGACCTGTCCATAAAACGACTGCACAGTATGTAGCCGATGGAACAATCCTTGTCTTTTGGTTACTGGTGGTATTGCTATTTGAGGTGACCAGAAAAAAACACACCGGACAAAACACCAGACACCGGACGCAGAAGTGCCCAGAGGCGCCTTGCAGCCTTAATTATTGTGGGCAGCCGCCTGGCTGTTCACACTGCCTCGTCATCATTTCCCCCTCTCTTTGTCTGTCTGCTTCTGTTCTTGTAGTGGATGGGCAGATGGGGAAGTTTCATCATGTATGGGAAAAAGTCAGGGAACTTGAATCTCCAGGAGTACAGCAGAAAAAATCGAAAGTATGGGATGCGTTTAAAACCGATTTTCAGTGTGTTTTCTGGCGTGATATTCTTGTAGCAAGCCAAAAAAATAGACCAGTAGCCTAAACCACCGTTGCAGAGTGCGAGCCGTCTTCGTCGCTGCGCTTCACAGCCAATTGATTAACATGGGGGCGGAAAGGAGGCAGAGAGCTTTTGTTAGCGCAGCATGTCGCTGCTCTGTGCTTCTGTGTCCGGTGTGAACCCGGCATTAGCCATCATCGCAACAATTGCACCCCCTGAGAAACACTGGTACATATACATATATGTACTATACATAATACATAATATGGAGAGGAAAATTAATAACAGCTATATGTACAATCATAAAGGGGAATTCCTTTAAAACCCTTGAAAAAATCTAGTGCATTAAAGTAAATGGGGATCGGCAGAAGATAATGAAGTAATTGAAGTTTTGACAGGTGCCTACAAACAAACCCCCTCAAAGAGTGTGTCTTAATTGTACAGTGGTTTGCAAAATCAAAGTGGAAGAAATTCTTTGTTTGTAAAACATATACTCTCAGAAAGTGAGTGGCCATCCATGTGTAGAACACAGCAAACATCCATCGTGTCCAAAAGATGGCAGGATTTTTGCAGGAATAATTTGATACACTCTACTACACCTCACCTAAAAACTAAACAATTGGGTAAGCTAAATAAATGCTGTAGACAGTGTGGACAGGTGAATGCCACTCACTCACATGTATAAAAATTAAAATATTCTGGGACAGCGTTATTCAGATTCTAAAGATTTTATGCTACAAGATTATTAAGGACCCTTGGCTTGTGTTCCTGGGATTGACAACTATGAAATTAATTTAAAAGGATACATATCTTGAAAATCCTTATATTTGCATGTAAAAAGGCCATTACAAAGAGCTGGTAAAACTGTGCCCCTTCTCGAACAAGAAAGTGGTAGGACATTGTCCAGGAAATATACTCCAAATTGACTCATCATTTAAGGATTAAAGCAACGCTAGGAAAAATCGACTGCATACAAACAGAAGAATGCATCATGTTCTCAGCTAATCTGAAAAGTATGGATCAAAAGCTGTAAAAAGGAGAGTGGTATCTATCTCCCCATTTGTTTTTACTTTTGTTATTTGTAATTGTAAGGTCATTGTTGTTTATTGTTGTTTATTATTGTGACATAACTCAGCGTAACTGCAACTGAAAAGTAAATAAAAACCTTTTAAAAAAATCAATCAGACAAATTTTTCAAGGTCTGTATTTATAAAACACTTTTCTTGACTTGTTGACCACTCAAAGTGCTTGAGAGTCCATTTTTGCCATTCACTTATTCACAAACACATTCATACAGTGCATATCTACATTCATACAGTGCATATCTTCATGCATTACTTGCAGACCTGATGATTGTCGGTAAAGCCATCAGGAGTAATTACGGGTTCAGTATGTTGCCCAAGGACACTTCAGCATGCACATAGAAAAATAATCAAAAGACAACACTTAACAAATATACAAATGTAAAGTAGAAATGTAAAAGGTTCCAAAGGAATTATATGTACACATAAAGATAAGGCACAATTCTGTTGACAGTAAACAATAAATTATCAGCAACATATGAAAACTAGCTCTACATGATTGCATACTTGTGTGATGGAAAGTTCCGTCAGGAAGAGGTGTTTGTTGTAGTGTGATTGTATTGGTTGGTGGAGTTAGGGAGTGTTCTATTGATCTCCCAAAGCTTGGATATTGTTAAGCTAAGACAGCCCAACAATGTCTTCAGCCTTCAGTATCTATACTTAACGTAATCCTCACTGGCTTCGTCAACATACTGTTATAGAAGAGTCTACAATCTTCTTAACTTTAACATTTGCTATAGTATGAAATAGCTTAAACCAACCCTAATGGAAAACCAGTGGAAGTGATCAAGAGGGAGAAACTTGAAATGGCCTCCACATGCAAAACCACTCCTGTTTTGGGGGTCGTCTCATTGTTGCCCCTCTAGTGCACCTGTTGTTAATTCCATCAACACCAATGCTGCTGAAACTGATTAACAACCCCCTCTGCTACTTAACTGACCAGATAATTATCAAAAAAGTGCAATTGAATTCATGCCATACCCTGATAAAAAGTGTTCCTTTAATTTTTTTGAGCAGTGTATGTATCATACAATACCCTGCAAATGATGTATTCAACAAACTGTTACACAATCGTGGTTGTCTGTGGCCCAGAATGTGGATGGTTCCTTCTTTTTCTGTGCAATTGTGCTTTGTAATTTTTTTCTTTCTTTCTACTTTCTGCCTATGTCAGTGAGTGGATTTCCTACTGTCAGGATCTTACCACTTCAGGTGACACCTGCCAACTCCAGCTGAGACTTAAGGCCACTCCATGCCATGAATTAGACGGATTAAGCCAGCCTGTAGTTTTATGCTTGGAAAAAGAGCCATACAAAACATCACCTCCAAAGTTAAGTGAAAAAAATGCTTTATTTTGTTTCCCAGAATCTGTGCTTTGTAAATCAACGCACCCCAAACCAAGATCATTAAGAGTAATGACAACATCTTGTTTACAAAATCAACTGTCTAGCAAAAAGATTAACAACAAACAAGGCACATTTCCTAGGTCAAGCAGAGACAATAAATATACACAGCATGTGTTTTTTTCAGGTAGACATAATAATCTCAATACTACTGCCACAAAACAAAATGATCCCGGATATTAAGATATACATGTATATAGCATTGACAAGTTTGTATTTCTGGGATTTTATTATAATACAAAAACAAACAAAAAAATCACCAGAATGTAGTTATATTAACAAATGGTAAAACTAAGAGACAATTACTATTTTCAAAATGTTATCTTTTTTCCCACAGTGCTACCACTTTTTTAATTAGATAAGCAGTGCCAATTTCACTGATTGTCCTATTTCATAGTCTGAAATTACATTCAGTAACTATGAGGAAGTATTTCAAATAAGAACCTTACTCATCTACACTGCAAAAATATATCCACAAGATTTCATAACTTTCATTAAAAGTATTTCAGATCCCCTCACAACCACAATGTAGTTGCAAAAATACAACTTTGGTGCCTTACGTTCAGAACAAATAATGGGGGGGAAATATTGAATCCACAAAAGTGAAAGAAATAAGTTTAAAGTAGTTACTAGTATAAATTACAAATTGATTCCTTAAAAGATTTGGTTAAGTAAGACAAGGTGACTTACGCAAGACTATGTGCCCTCATAGAGCATCACTCAGGTACTCCACCCTGACAACCATATTTGTTCAGAGAGGATTTGTGTAAGTTGGGGACTTACAAGTTTTCTATTTAACTGTCCTGTTGGTTATTTGTCATCCTTGTGCAATGGAAATTATTTTATCATTCACCTCACTTGTAGTAGCAGAGAGACCAAGCTTTCAGATAGATCTCAAAACCGGGACAAATCAAACTAAATCTGCCTGAATGGATATATACAACTATATATTGAATGTTCACAATTTGGGTGGACTAACCATTTAAGGGCTATTGTATTTGTTTTGTGATAGGGACTGACATTTGTATAATTATCACTTTGGCTGGACTTGGCTGGGCATGATTTTGACAGACCATATCTGACAATTTGTTTCAAATAATATTGGGAACAAATGGGCTGCAAAAGTCCACAGGGGTTCAGGTCACAGTGTGACAAAAGATACTTAAATAAGATCCAAAGAACAGTTACTTTTCAGACATTTATAAAACCAACACAAGTGACCAACACACCAACCTTACAAAGTTCACTCCGCAGAAAACATTTACCTTCTAGAAGAATTCAAAAGTTACAAGGACAATACAAAAACAGAAAAACTTCAAGTAGCATCAAATCTTAGTGCAGTTCAGTCTTGCTGTGGCAGGACCCATCTTACAGGCTCAGGACATTTTACCTTATTGTTGTATATTTCCAACATGTTACTGCACTTCCAATCTCACCACTTGCTCCAAAACACTGTAAACAAACCAGTGATTATGAGCATCATTTACTGGCCCTACTAGTCAACAGATGTCACTAACGGTTACCCTGGAATCACAAGATGTATTCCTTAGTTAGCCTAGATGTAAGGTGGTTAACTTTTCAGTCTTCCAATTAGTCACGGTTTCATTTGGTGTCACTGTCTCACCTCACTGATATAACAGAAACTATCTTTGTAGATGGCTCTTGGTCTGGAGCATCTTATTACAGGAGTTTAGCTGCAAAAATTCAAGCAGGTGTATCACAACATGGCATTTTAGTTTGTCTTCATTATCCAACTAATCGTGAGAGTGAATCTGTCCCACTTAAATACAGCAGCAAGGAAGAGGCTATAGGCGTTAAATAACAACTGAAGAGATACATTGTTTTTTAAGGTGCTTTTTGTTCTTAGTAGTATAACAACCTGCAGTCATGCCATTTTGTGGCTATTTTTCTGTTACCATTTTTTGGGGTGTGGAAAACCAAACTGAATCTCAATTGAAGCTCATTCGCAAAACCCTTGGCAGTTCTATTTTGATTGCCTTATATTATATTGTAACACCACCAGACCTGTTTGAGATCTTCAAAAATCTGATATGTGGCTGATCTGACCCTGCGATAGATGCCACTGTTAGGCTGTGTTTAGCTGATATATGGTCCCTTGGAAATAAAAGCTTTGATATGAAAAAGACTGGTTAGTTACAGATGTTATAATTAGGTCAGGGCTTTGGGGACTCATTAGTAAAAGAATAGGAACTGCTGTCAATAACTATAGTAGCATTTATTGTATAAATGACTGCTACAAAAATAATTGTCACTTTAAGTTTCTCTGTAGTTTTAATAGACATTTGAAAGTAAGGCTACTTTTATGTCAAGAATCTGCCAATCATTTCTTTAGACTGAAGAGCTGCTATGCTCAAGTTAAAATTGTAAGTGTACATTTCTGTCTGGTTCATCTGGCAGAACTTCGGCTTTAGCTCTTCCTCGTGGACAGAAGGACCCTCTTGTTTACAGCAAACCTCTGTAGGTTCACACAGTTTTGTGAATGTATGAACACACATTCATGTTGCTCAATGCTCCTTCAACCTGTGAAAGACAAACACCAACACAATATTGATAATTGGGTGTCATTACGTTTTACCCTTAAGACCACTTAGCTATATTAAGATGAACATTGTTCATAAGGAACAATGTTCATTCCATTGAGCAAGTAAATCAAACCATTAAACATGTTTTTTTGATACACATCTTCTAGTTTGGGTGTCAAGTTAAGCCGTCCTCAGACATGTTCTTTGAAAGATATCCACAGAATTGGGCCCAGAGTTTCTCCTGAGTTCTCTTTTTACATGCATAATGCAGCAGTGGGTTCTCTGCTAATACATGCTCACAACAGCAAATTCTCAGCAGGTTTCAGGTGAGAGGTGGTGCAGCAGATAGAGTGGAGATCACGATGTTGTTTACAGCACATCAACACCACTGTCTAATCACCACTCTCTTTACCATCTTCGTTTGTGTCTTCTACGTGTGTAATGCCACTTTTTCGTCCGGGAGGGATTGTTTGCTTAAACTTTAATTTTTTTGTCTGTTGTGTGTTAGTAGCATCAGCTAACCCATTACATGTTCACGGTAAATCCAGCAGGGAAAACAAATGGGTACTAATTTTCAATGAACATAGATTTTGGTTGCAGTCATTTCTGCTGAATTTAACTCGATAAATTTGACATCCCAAACTAATATTTCTATATAAAATCAAACTCATTTACAATGATCATACGAGATAAAGAATGCAAATTGTGCAACAACCAATGGAAACAGGACATTGAGTAAAATCATGGTTGCACAAAAAACAGACTTACTGTACAATGGAAATGGGACGGGATTTAGTTGAGTCAAGCTCCTTTTTCACAAGCCGTAGCAAAAACTGTACAAAAATTCACAAAGTCAATTATTACAGGATTTAATATATTCATATAAATACATATTCATATATCAGGGGCGCTGGTATAAAACATGTATTTAGAGCTTTATTTCTCTTGGGGGTGAAGCAAACTGAAAAAACATCTGATACGTTATACGTGACTAACATTTATTTTAAATTGTTTGTGTCTGCCATATAAATTAAGGTTCAATAATCACTGTATGTGACTCTCTCTTTTGAGTCAGAACACCAGTAGCATACCAATCTGAATGTAAGGAAGCAAAGCTAGAAAAACAATTAAACTGATGTTAAATGGTGTTTTTTTTTTCTGGGGATGAGGGTGGGTGTTTTAGTGATCAGTCAGCCCTCTTATGTGGCACATAGCCTGTGCCACATAAGTGTTGTAAAACCACCGTTTGGTCACAATGTCCTGCATTGCATGTTTTATATCTTCTTACTAGAATCCTCAGTTTTTACATCTAGTTCTGCAAACTTCTCTCTAAACCTCATCTCAGTGGTCACTGTTATGAACAGACATTCTGCACGAATATAAATAGGATAAAAATCAATCAAAAAGATGGTTTTCCTCAAACAACAGGTACATATTCTCCATTTTAACACTTAACACTGGAAACAAGTGTCAGAGGTCTACTGTATAACTAGTCAACACAATGGAAAAACTCAGTCTATAGACAGCCCAATCAAACTGCTGACTGACTATACCCATTAACATCATTTTTTTTAAACTGCAATGATAAAACCAATGTTAATGTGGATGTTCTATGTTTTCTTTTCTTAAAATGGTTTAGGTTGTAACCGACCAGAAAGAGCAGTGAGTGTATATATACACTCACTGCTCTGTATTCATTCATTCAAAGTCATTTATAATTCACGCAGCTTTAAGGACAATCAGTTATTGATATTGACATATCTGTTGCTGGTTTTCAAAGCACTCACCAACAGAGCAAGGAAGTCAGCTGTCATCAGCATGTAGAAGACCTGATCCCACCCCCCTGAAGACAATAGGCCAGCCAGCAGGGGGCCCAGTGCTGCACCTGATTACATAAAAATGAGCAGGATCATCATTGTAACAGTTTACTGAATAACCTAAGGGGAGCTCAGACAGGTTTACACATAACTGAACCTTACATTTCATGAAAAACATAAGACTGGTGTAAAAAAAAATGCAGAAATTAGTTTTTAGTATTAGTTTTGTGATTTGACTTAGTCTAAACACTATAAAACAAATCTCTTGGAAACTAACAATAAATGTAACAAGTATTGTGTGTGGATCCTTAGCCTGATTTGTTAATTTGTGCCACAGAAATGCGTCTGTGTGCTGAAAAACATGTGCTCTTGCTCTTTGACATTTTTGAAATGATTATAAAAACGTTAACTGATAATATCATGTCATGAGTTGATATATTTTAAAGTCAACCTTCGGCTATCCAAAACAAATCCATCTCCTGAAATCTCATTTCCGACATTAAGGAGATTTAAATGCTCTCTCCAGTGGCATTGTCAGCCTCTCCAGCATAAACTGTTTATCCACCACTGATGAATTAGTTTCTCATTACAAAGATAGTCTTCATTGCCTTTAAACACTCTGCCTCCTTTAAAAACACGATCTGTCTCCTTCTCCCGATCTGCCCCATGGTTTACACCTTTACTATGCCAACTCAAAGCGAATGACTGCCGCTTGGATCGCCTCTGGAATTGTTGTACAAAAAGAAATGTAAAACGATCATATTCTTCATACAAGGATGCTCTCTCTTCAGCATAATCCACCTATTACTCAGGTTTAATCAGTTCAAGTGGACGGAACACAAGAGCCCTGTTCTCCTTGGTAAACAACATATAACGACAACCGGACTCTCTTGCACTCACCTCTACTCAACCTCTTACTTTCACTCCTTATTTGATCAAAAGTTGATCAAATTCCCCAGTAACTGACTCCTAATTCATCCCATAGTCCATCCCTTCTGGTTCTCTCAACCCATCTCTCTTGTTCACTTTCAAGTTTCAATTTTCCCTCTGTTGTTGAAATTTCTGACCTCATTCAGAAATCTAAGCCATCAACTTGTCAAATAGACCCTCTTCCGACTGCCCTAGTAAAAGCCTGCCTACCCTCTCTAGCCTCCCTTATAACCTACATTATGTCCTACATTCCTCCCTCACCTCTGGTCTGGTTCCTTCATCTTTCAAATCAGCTGCAATAACTCCTACACTGAAGAAACCTGATTTAGACCCCAAAAACTTAATTAACTTTCGTCCTATTTCTAACTTAACTTTTCTTACATTACATTATTACATTACATTTCATTTAGCTGACGCTTTTATCCAAAGCGACTTACAATAAGTGCATTCAAACCCGAGGGTACATACCAAGGACGACAAGAATCAAGAAAATACAATTTCTTCAAATAAAGCAAAACTACAAAGTGCTATAAGTAAGTGCCATTTAAGTGCTAGTAAAGTGTTAGTTTCAAAAAGTTGTTAGTGTTTTTTTTTTTTTTTTTTTTTTTTTTTTTTTCATTCAAGGTAAAGTCGGAAGAGGTATGTTTTTAGTTTTCGGCGGAAGATGTGTAGACTTTCTGATGTCCGGATGTCATTGGGGAGCTCATTCCACCATTTAGGAGCCAGGACGGAAAACAGTCGTGTTTTTGATGATTGTTTAGCTCGCAGTGAGGGAGCAACGAGCTGATTGGCCGGAGCTGATTTCTCTCCAAAATCCTGGAAAAACACAGTTTCATCTCAACTCCATGACCATTTATCTGACAACAACCTCATTGTTATTGTCAGATAGATTTGCTGTATGAAGGAAATGGTGATCTTAAGTTAAGTTAAGTTTAAGTAATATGAATTAATTTATCATGCATCTTTATTTTAAGGTTATCAACCTAAAATCTCTACCATGTGTAATCATTAATTCCTGAAATGATTCCTTCTGTGAAATAAATACCAGAACAAATGGTATTAATGCCATTTTTGCATTAAGGCTAACATTGAAGTAGAAATATCCCCCCTAAACGTGCTACAAATATTATTTACAATTAATTTGAGTAATTACACCAGTAAATGCCTGTAAGTAATTCTGTATGCAGTAAAGCAAATGTTGCCATGACAATAGAGTGACAATCATTTATATATATATATATAAGTGCTGTCAAACGATTGAAATATAATCGCATCTTGGCATATTTGTGACTGCATCTTTCAAGGACCTTTTTAATAAAAAATGTCGCCCTCTTCTTGACAAGTGCAAGCTAGATCTGACTCGTTGGTCCTCCCTCCCTCTCTCTCTAACTGGCAGGGTTAACCTGGTTAAGATGGCGATTCTCCCCAAATTTCTTTATTTGTTCCAACACATTCCGATCTTTATTGGACGGTCCTTCTTTAAGCAACTGGACCAGACAATTTCGTCGTTTCTGTGGTTGAATAAGCCGCCCCGTACTAGAAAAGCTGTTCTACAACTCTCCAAAAAGCAGGGCGGTCTTGCACTGCCCAATCCTATCCAATACTATTGGGCATGCAATATTAACAAAATCGGTCATTGGCTTGACAGAGGAGCCGTCGCAGGCCCATTTTTTTTTTTTTTTTTTTTTTTTTGACCTTTATTTAACCAGGAAAGTCCCATTGAGATTAAAAACCTCTTTTTCGAGGGAGTCCTGGCCAAGAGGCAGCAACAAATAACATATGTACACTCACAATATTACACTCACAACATATAAACAGAAATTAAAATGATATAAAAACAATTACAAGTAAATTAAAATTCATAAAAAACATCTACAAGTAGAAGAAGTGGTCTGAAATGCTCTCATCGTAGATTTAAAAGCGTTCAAAGAAATCATTTCGGTTAATTTAAAATCTTTTTGCAGCCAGTTCCATGTGGTGGGAGCAGAGTGGACAAATGCCCTTTTTCCTGATTCAGTGCGGGCCAATGGAACTAACAAAAGCATCTGATTGTTTGAGCGCAGACTGTAAGAAGCAACACTTTTCTCTGTGATTAAATTACAAATATATGATGGCAGTAGCCCAAGCATGGCCTTATAAATAAAAGTGCACCAATGTCCCAGCCTCCTGGTGGACAAAGAGGGCCAACCCACTCGAGAATACAATTCACAGTGATGGGTCAGGGCTCTACAGTTAGTGATAAACCTCAGAGAAGCATGGTAAACAGCATCAATCTTACATAGACATTTAGCTGATGCATTCATATAAATCAAATCTCCATAATCTAAACTGGATAAAAACGTTGCAGTGACAAGCCGCTTTTTTACCTCAAAAGAGAAACAAAATTTGTGCCTGAAGAAGAAGCCCAATTTAAGTTTCAGTTTCTTCACAAGATTTTCAATGTGGGGTTTGAAGGAAAGGGAATCATCAATCAAGACACCAAGATATTTATAGATATGAACCACCTCTATGACATTTCCCTCAAGAGTGGACACTGTGGGGACAGTTTGAGGTACTTTCTTAGAGTTTGAAAACAACATTTGTTTAGTTTTTTCAGTGTTGAGGACTAATTTTAGTTGCAGGAGTGTGTGCTGGACTGCATCAAAAGCTTTCTGCAGAGATTCAACAGCTCTAGCAGAAGTTGATCCAAAACAGTAAATAATTTTGTCATCTGCATAAAAATGCATGTTAGCATCTGACACGTTTGTTCCCAAATCATTAATGTACATAATGAACAACAGGGGTCCTAATATTGAACCCTGTGGCACGCCCTTGTGGACACTCACAAATTCAGAACACAGACCATCATATTTAATACACTGAGTCCTGTCACTCAAATAATCTGTGAACCAGGAAACTACATGATTTGACAAACCCAAGCAAAAAAGCCTATGCTTTAAAACAGCATGGTCCACAGTGTCAAAAGCTTTTGACAGATCAATAAAAAGTGAAGCACAGTGCTGCTTCTTATCGACTGGAGGCGAAAACAGATACTGAAGCGCGATTGAAACCAACGTCAGCTTCTGCTCTGATCGAGAAGCTGAGGCGCTGATCTCTGATCAGCTGAGACCAGAGAAACTCTGTGTTTTCACTGTTTTCATAGTTAAGAAGCAGTGAGTCACTGAGTCTGCTTCACGTGAACGAGTTCTGATCTCCCTGTGTCTCCCTGAGCGAGTGCGCAGGGGCATGGGGCGGGGCTACCGTGCGCTATCTGGAACCACACAGACGCACACACACACTCGCCCGCTCCTTGTACTTCATGACGGCCTGATACGATGATGTTTTAAAAAATTATTGTGACTTAGTCAACCACCAACATGCAAAAGCGTGTGTCACACGGCGAAAGCGTGAGAGTTGGCAGCTCTGCGTTAATCTCGTGATAAAAAAATAAACGCAAACCCATTTTAACGCCGTCAATTTTTTTATCGCGAGATTAACGCAAAGCTGCCAACTCTCACACGTTAAACTGACAGCACTAATATATATATGTTCAAAGAAGTTAGGGAAACAATTATTTGTCACAGCATAACATCTATCTAATAATAATATCTGCTCCTTTGTGCAAGGAGGAAGAGGAGGAGCACTACGAGAGACCTACCAAATGACCTTCAGCAGGCAACTGGTGTGCATGTTTCTGACCAAACGTTCAGAAACAGACTCCATGACGGCATGAGGCCCCTACGTCATCTTGTGGGACCTGTGCTCGCAGTCCGATTGGCAATAGCCAGAGAACACCCGAATTAGCAGGTCCGCCACTGGCGCCCTGTTTTCTAATATCCGCTGTGAATCATGTTCGAATATGGCTCCAGAGGACGATAACAGATTTATTTTAACAGTGTATATATATATATATATATATATATATATAAATGAACACAGGGTCTACTTATCAGTGGCACTGACCTACAGATCCTGTGCCATCAATGATGGCAGTGACAGTCGACAGTGCTCTGGCATTGCCTTTCAGGCTCTTATGGGTCCCCTTGGATGAAGAGTAAAACAGAGAGAGAGAGTGGGAGAAACATAAGAGAGTGGACCTGTTCCTTAGTTTCATAGTTAAAATGGAATGTGACTATAGCAGAACACGCTTACCAAATCAGCAGATACTGCAGTTGTGATGAGGGCGTATGGTCCATTGACTAGACCTCCACACACTAGCAGCATGCCTAGGACATACACAGACATATCCTATTCATGTTTTCAGTATTTCAGTCTGCAGCCACACAAGTCCACTAGACTCTGAAAACGTATGCATACCTCTATGGTACTTGGATAAATTTAAGACAACTTTGAGCGAAAAAACTGTTCTATCTATTATGCACACTTCTTTTGATGACATTTGTTGTGAAAATTATTAAATCGGGGCTCAACATGATCTTCTGCCGCATTACAATGTATCATATAATAACACTTAAAATTCCCTTCAGCATATTATGAGGATAATGATCCATCATAAAATTAGTCATCAGTCGTGCCACAATGTCAGCCACTGATGATCACCAAAGTTCAGATGATGATGTCATGTGACCTCATTAATCTGAACGTCATACATGAAAAGCAGAAAGTTTGAATGGTGTTGATTTTTATATCTAAATGCAATATGTTTGCAAATAAGGCAATCAATACACTTCAGATTGCACGAACAAAAGGCATTTACACACACATATTTGAGAAATTGCCATAAGTAAAATAAATAACTATGACAAACCAATGTGGCTGGATCTCAGGACACAGACTACCACTCAAAAGTAACAGTATGAGATATTGTAGATGTCTCCCAAATAAAATGAACTTCAAATCTTAGTCAGGTTTCCACAGAATATACACTCCTGATCAAAATCTTAAAACCAGTTAAAAAATTGCATGAATTTTCATTTTGCACTGTTGGATCTTAGGAAGGTTCTAAGTAGAGCTTCAAAATGCAAAAAGAAGAAATGGGAACAAGAGACCAATAGTTGTGAGCAGGCAATTTATTGAAAACAACAATTTAACTCAAATAGGCTGTCACAGCTGATCAAAAGTTTAAGACCATAGCCTTTAAAAGCCAAAATCTGTGTAAAAATTTGGATTCCATGTCATTTCCTATCAAGTAATCACACTGTGAAGATCTCTTGATGGTAAAGGCAAAAAAGCTCACCTTCTTTGAACGTGGTAGGATTGTTGAACTGCATAAACAAGGCCTCTCACAACATGCCATCGCTGCTGAGGTTGGACGCAGTAAGACAGTCATTTTGCATTTCTTAAAAGATCCTCAGGGTTATGGAACAAAAAAATCAAGTGGTAGACCCAAAAAAATCTCACCGGCGCTGAGCCGGAGGATCCGAATGGCTGTCCGTCAAGACACGGGACGATCCTCGTCCCAAATTAAGGCCATTACTGGTGCTGACTGCAGCCCAATAACCATCAGACGGCATCTGCCAAGGAAGGGCTTCAAAAACAAGAAACGTCTTCAAAGCCCACGTCTCCTTCAACGCCACAAATTGCCCATTTAGACTTTGCAAGGGTGCACTAAACATGGGACATTCAAAGGTGGAAGAAAGTTTTATTCTCTGACGAGAAAAAATTTAACCTTGATGGTCCTGATGGCTTCCAACTTTACTGGCATGACAAGGAGAAGCCACCTGTGATGTTTTCTACGCGGCACAGTGGAGGCGGCGCCATCATGATCTGGGGTGCTTTTTCCTTCAATGGAACAATGGAGCTCCAGGTTGTGCAGGGGCGTCAAACAGCAGCTGGCTATGTGGAGATGTTGCAGCGGGCATCCCTCATTACGTGAGGGCCCTCGTCTGTGTGGTAACGACTGGGTTTTTCAGGAGGACAACGCTCCAATTCACAATGCCCATCTGACCAAGACTTTTTTCCAGGAGAATAACATCACTCTTTTGGACCATCCTGTGTGTCCCCCTGATCTTAATCCAATTAAGAACATTTGGGGATGGATGGCAAGGGAAGTTTACAAAAATGGACTTCAGTTCCAGACAGTGGATGCCCTTCGTGAAGCCATCTTCACCACTTGGCGCAACATTCACACTAGCCTTTTGGAAACACTTGCATCAAGCATGCCAAAACAAATTTTTGAAGTGATCAACAATAATGGTGGAGCTACTCATTACTGAGTCAGTTTTTGACACTTTAATTTCTGTTTTAGGAGTTTTTTTTTTTTTTTGAGCTGTGGTCTTAAACTTTTGATCAGCTGATGAACAGCCTACTTCAGTTAAATTGTTGTTTCCAATAAATTGCCTGCTCACAACTTTTGGGCTCTTGTTCCCATTTCTTCTTTTTTTTTATTTTTAAACTCTACTTAGAACCTTCATAAGATTCAACAGTGCAAAATGCAAATTCATGCAATTTTTTAACTGGTCTTAATATTTTGATCAGGAGTGTATGATGAATGAATTACTCTTCTGTGACCTAAAAGAGTTCAACAAAAGAATAATTTATTATGCATCCCAGAGGAATTCATGGTTGTTGGCCATGTTCAGGGACTCTATTGCAGAGGAGGAAAGTGGGAGTTGTAGTCTGATGGTTGTTGTCAGTGGCAGCAACCTAAGAGGCTGCTGATGGGTCCGTCAGGCTGAAGGAAACATGGCTGGAAGGTGGAAAGAGGACTTAAGGCCGAATTATAGTCGGGTTGCACGCACGCACGCATGCACGCAACACGCCCCTTTCGTGCCCTCTGCGGGCTTGCGTGCGTCCGCCAATTTTTCTAACTACACAACAAAGCGACGCGAGCCTCACGCAGCCAGCAAGGCTTGTGATTGGTCTGCTTACTACATCCCGTCCGGAGTCTACTTTCCGGTTTCATGCCCCACAATAAGCGGAAATCACGGAAGATTTAGAAGAACGAATATGGAACAAATAGATGAGCACTTGGCAGAAGAGATCCGAAAGTATGACCACTTGTATAACCTGTCACTGACTGGCCGATTTGTCCGCCAGAAATAGGCTATGAGGAGCCGGAGTGGCAATGTAAATAAACAGTAGACGAAGAAGACGTCTCTTCTTTGTGTGTTTTGTCTTTGAAAAAAAATGTTACTCCGCCTAGTGTTCTGGCAGTGAATTGCGTTGCAACACGCGCAGCACGTTAGAGAAGTATAAACCAAAACGAGTCCGTCGATGCAACTGCGTGGCCTTCCGCGGTTGCAGCCGCAGGACTATAATTCAGCCTTTAGAGGAGCACCTGAAACTGTACCATTTGTCGATTGTTGATCAGGCAGAGTCTGAAGTCTTTGGGGATGGCTTGTCTATATCCCTGGCAGAGGTTGTTATGGTAGTTAAGAAGCAAAGCAAAGTGAGAGCCGCATTCTTCAGTACAAAGATGAACACATTCCCATTGGCTGTTGGACTCTGCAAGCCAGGGTTGCTCTTTTATCACCAATTTAGTTTGTGATTTTCATGGACATCATTTCAAAGCTCATCCATGGAGAGTAGAGCGCTTAGATGCGCTTTCTTGCTTTTTGCAGACAATGTTGTTCTGTTGGCTTCATCAGGCCTAACTTGTCGAGTGCAACATGGCAAATCTGCTGGAAAATGGCGAATTGCTCTCTTCAGGTTGGGGTGAGTTACTCCACCATGTGAAGGAGTTCAAGTATCTTGGGGTCTTGTTTACGAGTGAGGGGACGATGGAGTGCAAGATGGACAGGTGGGTCAGTATGGAGTCATCAGTAATATGGGATATGTACCGGACCATTGTGTTGAAGAAGGAGCTGAGTTACAAGTCATAGCTTTCAGTTTACCACCTAATTTATATTCTAACCCTCACCTATGTTCATGAACTCTGGGTAGTAACCGAAGGAATGAGATCATGAATAAAAGTGCCCTAAATCAGTTTTCTCCCTAGGGTAGCTGGGCTCAGCAATAATAAATAGTGAGCTCAGGCATCTGTAGGTAGCTCAAAGTAGAATCTCTGCTCCTTCATTCTTGAAAGGAGACTTGAGTCGGTTCGAGTATGTAGTCAGGATGGCTCCTGTGTGGCTCCCGTTAGAAGTTTACTTGGCACACCCAACCAGGAGGAGACCCCGGGATAGACCCAGAAGTCACTGGAGGGATTTACAGATCCCTGGCCTGGGACACCTCATAATCCCCCAGGAAAAGATTGAAAGCATGCCTGGTGAGACAGACATCTGGAATATCCTTCTTTGATGGTTACCTATCCAACCTGAACCCGGATAAACGCAAGATGACAAGAAATTTAATGATGCATGTTTCTGTAAACTGCTTCTTAAGCAGCTAACCATGTGGCACCAACTCTGACTAAGTTGTAAAGTGAGATCTGGCTCTTACCGATGGTTGGCCCCAGACCAAACTCACTTATCATGGAGAAGCCGTAGAGCTGCAAAACAAAGACAACGCAAAACAATGAAAGCAGTAACATTTTCATTCACCATTCATTACTCATTACTGTGGCTTTAGGATCGAAAAAGCTGCAGGCACTGAAAGTAAAGTGACATTGCTTTCAAAGGAACACCATAATTAGCTTTTATCAGTTAAATAAAATGTGTTTTACCCCGCTGTTGCAAGCTCTCCCCAGGTCGAGCTGGGTAGGAACACAACAAATAAAGTCGAAGCCCAAAATAAACACCCATACAAAGTTAAACCCTTAATTGGTAAAAAAAACTTATATAAAACGATTTGGATAAAATTATGACATAAATAAGAATTAAAAAGGAGAGAGAGAGATTTTATCTTTAATGGTCTGCCCCGGCTGTCTCTTATGTGGTCCCCCCATGTAGTTGGGAATATATAATTTGTAATGGGTTAATTAGCAACTTGTTACAATCACCTCAAATCAAAGGGAAAAATCTGATTTTATTGTCAACACTTTACCGTGAAAGTAATGTAGTAGTGTGCTGTTATTTAAATAATTTCTTTACTAATGGATAGTATCTTTCATTAGCTTGAAGCAAATATATAAAATTGTAAGTGATGTTGATGTACTGTTTTAACTCTGAAATTCAAATTATAACATAATTCTAAACTTATTCATATTGCTGCTCAATGACGTTGCTTCTTGTGCAAGGCGTGCTTCAAGATGGCTGGCTTGACTAGTCAATTGTCGCTATGCAAGACATTCTTGGATCGTACCTAAATTCAATATTTTCAGCCGGCCATAGGACCTTGATTACCAATATCTTGTTCATATTTTTCTTAAATTTGTTCTTCAGAAATTCCCAAAGAAAACTGCAGAATGGTATGCAAATTTGTTCTTATATTGATGAATGTCATGTCTTCCGAAGTTGAAAGTGCAGGCCTGTTTTTCCTAATCAGCAAACGTAACAGCCTACCAATGCCCATAAAAGGGCTGGACTAGGTAGAAATTTCAGAAACTGAAAAGAAAATGTATTCAGTCAAGAATGTTAAAACGAACTTCTGAAAACAGCGCTGCACTGGACTCAAACCCTAACAAAGTTGTTATATTTTGTAATGTCAGCAGTGGATGCCATTGGATGGGATGCAGTTATAGATTCAGGGAAAGCTGTATCGGGAAAGAGTAAAATTTAAGTAAAAAAAAATCTAAAGTTTAGTTTAGTTGAATCTAAAAAAATTGAAAAGAGAAGGGGAAGGGAAAAAGGAAAGGAAGGTTGACAGAGTTATCTGAGCTGGAGCAGTGTATCATTGGTAACACAGCACTGCAAGTCAACCCTCAGCTGACCTTCTGTGGATACCAAACATGAGCAAAAAGGTAACAGTAAAACCATGGAGCATGTGGGTAGGGGGGGTAGGTTAACTCTCCCTGGATTTAAAAGGCAGCAGCAGAGCTGCCACACAGGGGAGAGGCACAAGAAGAGAGAAACATGGAGATTCCAATTCTCACAGCTTGATGCCGTGACTCTTTCATGACTCACGGTGGAAACCCATTGGTCAGCAGCATAATTGAATATTCATGATGGGCTTTGCATTAATCATTCATGGTTGAAAGTGGGCTTGTGGAGGGGGGATATGGATGCAGATCCACGTACGCACATTTCCAGGTGGACTGTGATTTATACAGTGAACATTGCATTCAGGTGTGCGTGCGCACGGTTTTATATGAATTTTCTTTTGCGTACATCCCTCCACCCTTTAGGAGGTTGGTCCCGCCAGGCCCTGCCACAAATCACCCCCACTACGGACCCCCAATGCACTGCCCAGGGGCAGGGAATGGTGGGTTCAGAGAAAACTCTGAAAAAGACTCAATCTACAGACCAATAGCATCTTATCTACAGTATTATGCTCTGAACAATCTATCTTCCCAGTGTAGAACTGTCCAAAGAGGATTAGTAGGAGATCTAGTAAAGGGTTGCCAGAATGAGTCTTTTTCTGTTTGCACTTTGTATAAAGTTAACTTAGAAAAGCTGTTCATGGTGTTACTTTTGAAAGCAATGTCACTTTAATTTCAGTGCCTACATTTTTTTCACAGTCCTAAAGACACAAACATATAAATCCAACATTATTTGAAGGGACTGCGCTTGCAACTTTTGGACCTAACATAATAATGTGGATAATTGAAACAGTACAATAGAAACTTACAGTGGGAGCTGCCAGCAACAACATTACTGCACAGGTGGTGGCTCTCTTCCCCAGTTTATCAGAGATGACTCCTGCCAAGATTCCCCCTGAGCAAACATGTACACATGATATCTGTGTTAAGTAAATAGTTACATAAGACACACACACCAACACACAGACTCAAAATAAGTTTTGAGGAAAATTTGAACAATAGCACCTACCCACAATTCCTCCCACATCGAACAAGGTGGAGAGATCTCCAGCCTCCTTGGCATCCAGGTGAGCTGAAACAAACAACAAACAAACACATTTTTCTAATATATATTTTTATATACACTCACCGGCCACTTTATTAGGTACACCTTGCTAGTACCGGGTTGGACCCCCTTTTGCCGTCAGAACTGCCTTAATTCTTCGTAGCATAGATTCAACAAGGCATATAAACAATGCTCAATTGGTACACAACCAGCACCAGCCTGAACCATTGATACAAGGCAGGATGGATACAAGGCAGGATGGATCCATGCTCTCATGTTGTGTAAGCCAAATTCTGACCCTACCATCTTAAAGATGCAGCTGTAATCGAGATTCATCAGACCATGCAATGTTTTTCTAATCTGCTATTGTCCAATTTTAGTGAGCCTATGCAAATTTTAGCCTAATTTTCCTAATCTTAGCTGAGAGTAGTGGCACTCGGTGTGGTATTCTGCTGCTCTAGCCCATCTGCTTCAAGGATCGATGTATTATGCGTTCAAAGATGGTATTATGCATACCTTGGTTGTAACGAGTAATCTGAGTTAAGTTGCCTTTCTGTCATCTCGAACCACTCAACCCATTCTCCTCTGACCTCTGTCATCAACATTTTTGAAATACTCAGACCTGGCCGTCTGACACCAACAACCATGTGTAATAGGTTGAAAATGCCATGCATTTGGATTTTAGTTAGACAGATACCACCCCTATTTTTGAAAGACAACTGAACCCTTTTTAAGTTTGTCATGACAAATTATACCCCACGTCAGTAGGTGGCGCTGTGTTACAGCGGTGAATTCTGAAGGGAGTAAGTAAGCACGGGCTCAGGGCATGCGCATCTCACATTAAAGTGAGTTTGTTCTGAGCAAGACGCTGAATTAGTCTCCTCCCTTCTTAAATCAACAGGTAAGACAAAACTCAGTCTTACAACTAGTTTAGTGTCAGAGTCAGGTGTGAATGTTATGTTGGTTTTTAGATTAGTGCTGATGATAGTGAAAAATGTGGTTAAAGTACAAAAATGTATAGTTTAGTGACTCGTCGTCCTGACGGGCTTCGTCGGCGGGTGCACATACTTTTCCTTTGAACTTGAGTTTTAACCACCGGTGTAATACGTCTGTATCACAAGTATTACGGTTCTGTAATGTAACATTGTTCTTAAATGTGTTAAAAATATTTGTAGCCAGGTCTTGGCGCATGTTAACCAGGGAAATGTTATATGTTAACGAGCTTTACTTTATCTGCAACAGCCTGGTCACGCCATTTTGTGAGAGGCCGGAGTGCCTTTGTCGTTTGCGGTGGTGGCAGCGAACCAGATGGTGATGGAGGAGGTGAGGATGGACTCGATGATGCAGGTGTAGGAGTGCACCATCATTGTCATTGGCAGGTTGTATTTCTTCAGTTGCCGCAGGAAGTATATCTGTCTCTGTTGACCTCTTTTGGTGAGGGAGCTGATGTCCAGCTCCCATTTGAAGTCCTGGGAGATGATGGTGCCCAGGACGGTGGGGGTGGGTGGGGCTGGGTTCCTTCTGAAGTCTACAACCATCTCCACTGTTTTCAGAGCATTGAGCTCCAGGTTGTTCAGATCACACCAGGTCACCAGATGGACAATCTCCCTACTGTAGGTGGACTTATCCCCACCAGAGATGAGCCCAATGAGGGTGGTGTCATCCGCGAACTTAAGGAGTTTGACGGACTGGTGACTGGAGTTGCAGCTGTTTGTATACAGGAAGAAGAGTAAAGGGGAAAGAACACAGCCTTGAGGGGAACCGGTGCTTATGGTCCTGGAATCGGAGACATGCTTCCCCAGCCTCACGTGTTGCCTGTGATGCACCTGCAGGTGTAGTCAGGCACACTCAGCTGGGAGAGCTTCTCCTGTAGCAGATTCGGAATGATTGTGTTGAAGGCAGAGCTGAAGTCCACAAACAGGATCTTGGCATAGGTTCCTGAGGAGTCCAGGTGCTGGAGGATGAAGTGAAGGGCAGTTGATGAAGTGAAGGGCAGTTGAATGTCAACTGCATCGTCTACAGGCCTGTTGGCTCGTTAGGCAAACTGCAGGGGGTCCAGGAGAGGGTCACTGATGGCTTTGATGTGGAACAGCACGAGGCGCTCAAATGCCTTCATCACCACAGAGCTCAGGGCGACGGGTCTGTAATCATCGAGTCCAAGGATCTTTGTTTTTTATGGGACAGGGATGATGGTGGAGGTCTTGAAGCAGGCTGGTACGTGGCAGGTCTCCAGTGAGGTGTTAAAAATGTCAGTAAACACCGGAGACAGCTGATCAGCACAGTGTTTCAGGATTGAAAGAGAATGTAAGGATTTCAATATTTTAGCTATAGTCTGTGTCTGAGTGAACTCTAAATAAATAAAGATAGAAGCATTTCACAAAAAAGGGTCTACCTGTATGTCCTGTTATGATTATTTGTTTCTCTTCATTTAGATTAAGATTTTCTTTGCAAATATACATTTATATAATCTACTTTAAAGTCAGTTACGCACCGCAGTATAATAATCACTTGTCTGTTTATGTTTCCTTTTAATCTATGGGATCTGGGCTCCAAGTCTCCACAACCCACTCCCATCCGGTGACAACTGCACCTCTTCCACCCCGACAAACGGCGAGTATCAATTCCACAAAAGGATCTCCACAAGGCTGAAACCCAGATCATTGACTCTTAAACCCCACTACAAAATAATTTGTTTTTTGGAGCAGATTTGATGACGATTATGATGATGAGGACAGGTTTGCACTGGATGGGATGAGGTTGTGGGTACATGGAAATACCCAGTAAGTGCTTCACACCATTAAATGGTGGGTTTGTAAGGATTTCAATATTTTAGCTATAGTCTGTGTCTGAGTGAACCCTAAATAAATAAAGATAGAAGCGTTTGCTATGGTGGGGGAGGTGCAGTTGATGGGCTGGAGGGTGGTGTCAAGGGGAATGGTGTCAGGACTGTCCCATTGTGTATCAAAACGACAGTAAAACTCATTCAAATTGTTGGCCAGGCGAGTGAGTCGTTAGTGCAGTGAGGGGCTCTAGGCTTGCAGTTTGTAATCAGCCTTAAGGCCGGCGCATCAGCCTTAAGGCCGGCGCATTTTCACGGGCCCGTAAGCGCAAGAGCCCTTCCGGGCCCCTTACGTGCTTAAGTATCCCTTCTTACGTGCGTCGCCCAATTTTTATAACTATAGACAAAGCTCATTAATCCTAACGCAAGGCTGTGATTGGTCTGCTAACTACATCCTTTCTGGAGTCGCATTTCCGGTTTCATGCCCCATAATACCGGCAGAAACCATGGAAGATTTAGAAGAACGAATATGGACCATATCACTGACTGGCGGATGGCTATGAGGATCCGTAGTGGCGATGTAAATAAACAGTCGACGAAGACTGCCGCACACAAAGAAGGCGTCTCTAAGGCCGTCTTCAACAAAAAACTGTACTCCGCCTAGTGTCCTGGCGGTGAATTGCTTTGTAACACGCGCAACGCTTTCAGAAGCATGAACGACAAAGAGTCCTTTGACGCAGCTGCGTAAAAGCCACAGACGCAGTTGCAGAAGCATGCGTCGACCTTTAGCCCTCTCCAGACAGAGGCAGAGTCATTGGCTGAGAACTGGTGTTGGAGTTTCTCAGAGTACAGTCGTTTAGCTTCTCTCACCTCCTTGCTAAACCTGTATTTTGCCTCTATAAACCGGACTCTGACCCCGCTCCTGAACGCCACTTCCTTCTACAACCTTAACTTTTTGAGTTATGCTGTTTATGCCTGTATGCAGGAATCAAATGGACGTTGACATGGTCCGAGAGTCCCAGTGCAGCCTGGGAGGACGGGGTAATAAGCACTGCTTACTTTGGTGTAACAGTGATCCAGAATGTTTCTCCTCTCTGGTCGGGCATTTAATTGTAACCCTTGCTGCTGGTCCAGATTTCCCCTAGGTCTGGTGCCGGTAACACATGCCAGGTTCAAAGTCACTTAAATCCCTTCTTCCCCATTCTGATGCTCGGTTTAAAATTCAGCAAGTCGTGATTAGCCATTTGTGTTAACATGCAATTCAAGAGGTGTTTCTAATAAAGTTGCCAGTGAGTGTATAATATATTGCTGTAGTTTGTTTTCTCTTGTCGCAAAATCTTTCGTCTCTCTAATGAGGTGATGATAAAACTGAACAGGAGTTTCATTTGTAAAACGATGCGCAAGCACACCTGAATTTGATCACTGTATGAATCACAGTCCACCTGGAAATGTGCGCACTAGGGTCTGCCTCCAAGTCCGCCCTCCACACGCCCACTTTCGACCATGAATGATTAATGCAAAGCACATCGTGAATATTCAATTATGCTGCTGAAATTAAAAAAGATCCTATTCAAAGGTGGAGGCAAAACGAAAAAATGCATGATTATTAAATTCAGAGACAGTTTTGATGTCCTCAATCTGTAGAATTTAACTGAATTAATATTATTTGGTTATGTTTGTACTGGGATAGTTCGGATCTGTCGGTCGATCCGTGTTACACGGCACTCAGTTCAGCACAAAGAATCTGAGATCACAGATCAATAGAATCTATATCAGCTGAACCCTTGCCTCCTCCTCATCTTTCCATATGCGTTCATCCATCAAGCAGCGTCACACAGCAGTGTCACCAAGGTATTTATTTATTTAAAGCAATCAGAGCGATTACCGCATATCAGTGGATCCTAAGGTCCTCTGGGATGTTATTTGGTAAGTGAATAGTTTTTCATAATTTCTTGTAAGTGATCTCCAGTGCGCTCTGTGCGCCTGATGGCACAGTCACGTTCACTGCAGTAATTTGAAGAGACATGCACAAGATATTATTAAAAACTGTTAGTGACTCGCCTCTGTAACTCCGCGGTTTAATGGAATCTGAACCCAATTTCCTTTAAGTTGTTTGATATATTTTTATATATAAAATAAAAGGTTTGTGTGGAACAGATATGTAAAGCTGTTGGATTTAATGTTAATGATGAAGTGGTTCACTCCCTCACGTCTGCGTCGCCACTTTACCGTCTCCAAAAGTTTGTACACATGGGTCAGAGTTTACATGGAAATGTGCAAATTTTCCAGCAAGTTTGTTTTTAAAACCCCAACGTTTGCGTGAGAAGTGGCGTATGTACGTTTCAGGCTCTGTTTTTTGCGTCTGCAACTGTTATAAAAGAGACCCATGGCCAGTCTACCTACAGACTGTATCACAGCCCCGTAGATGGAACCTGGGATCGTCGATCGCCCGAAACGTCGGCTGATGGCTTAGCCAATATCAAGAGGATACTGAGCTTGTTTTCCCATTCCACTTTTGGATTATTATTAGGGCCTAGTATTAAATTGAATTAATGTTTAGTTTGCCTCATCTTTTTTTTTTTTTTTTTACATATATGTTAAATTCTCAAATATTATGATTGAAACTAAACATGTTCGGCATGAATTGCATTATTTTGACAGTCAATTGTCTGTTTCTACAGAGCTACAGAGCCACTGAATTAAAATCTTTTGGGACTTCAGGGGCTCCAAACAGTCAGGATCCCTGCGCACTGGACATTTAACTGCCTTTTGCATGGTGTGCCGTGGCGCACAAGGCTATGGCGCCATGTTTCAATCTAAGCCCATTGGGCTAAATCCTTTGATTAAGTTAAATTTCAAAGTTCGTCCTCACCTGCTTTCGTTATGTAGAGCGGCAGCCAGAAGAGGAAGGTGTAACTGACCAGTTTGGCAAAAAGCAGACACAGAGAGAAATCGATCACCCCCTAGCAAGACAGACATACAGATGATACCAAATTATTATAATAGCTTTTCTGTGACTGACCACATTCAGAGGTGGTGTCAGCTCACATTCTCTGACCTTATAGTTTCACAATGAATTAAATGTATTTTTATGTTTCTCATTGCCAATATGCTGATTGGCTTGAGGCCACCACCACAGTATTAGCGATGTGAACACATTATGATTTCAATTTGTTTTCAAAAGGACAAAATCTTTCTTCAAAGTAGATTTAAATCTCATTGATTAATTAATTAATCTCTTGCATTGACACACTCATAAACCTTTTGACAACAGACACAAGTCAGACTGGGTAAAAACATTATTTGGTCTTTGCCAGCACAAAGGATGTATGTGATAATTTGAATATAGAGTGGGGACTGTACATTAAGGAGACATTTTAATGCCATGTGTGATAAGTAGACTTAACGCAGTCCACTTGTGATTGGATCTCTCAGGATGGATGATCTATTCTAGGTCTGAATAGGTCTTATGTGGAACAACTTATGTGGATTGACTCATTGGAGCCTTCTTAAATATCATGTGACAGATACAATTTCAGTTATTTATTTGACTGTGATCATTCGGCATCATCATCCATGCCTGTAATGCGCCAATGCTTTTAATTTAAAGTGGTTTAGATGATGGCAGTGTGTGTCTGTGTGTAGCCGACCGGTATTTGTAGGGCTCCTGTGAAGCTGATGGCAGATGGTTCTGATTCGCTCTTAACCACTACGACTGGTTGCACAGGGACACACACGCTGTCCCTGGGCAACAACAGCTCTACGTCGTAGCTCTAAAAGAGAGGGAGGAGAAGAGAGGACAACTGAATGGAAGGAAAGCACCAATAAATTAGAGTATTTCTACATTTTCTTTTATGTTTCAGTTATGATTTGTTCAGTTCATGGTAGGGGGGAGGGGTATTGAGTCAAATGCAATATGGATCCTCCCCACTAGATGCCACTAACTCCTGCATACTGAATGTTTAACCCATTTGTTGTAATATATGGGTGGTTTGTAAAGAACACCTGCATATAATAAACCCAACTCTGTTAATATTATTATTAAAAAAGTTTCAAGAAACCAAGAGGCTGAATCCTTATGTTCTGACATCCTGGGGCCAATCTAAGCCAAGTCTGCAAGGGGATGTAAGTGCTGATTTTGTGAGAATCCACATGCCCCCATTGACATGCTATGATGATGGTAAGCATGTCATGGTATGTTTACCAGATGTCCGTAAAGGCCCAGTGTGTCAACATTTGCAATCATCTAAACAAATGATATTTCAGCATTCATCCAGAATCCCAAACAAACTGAAAGATGTCCTCCTGCTGAAATGACCATTAAACGCCTTGAATCACTGAGGGAACTGACCTTCCTGTTTTTAAAACTCTCCTGGCAATAGTAGTATGTCTGCCTGAATGACACTTACATGCTTAGTAACATTTACAACAGTATTTGATAAAAACAATCAAAGATATTCTCACATTGTTCAATGGCTGTACTGGGCTACAGACTTGCCACTTAATCAGGCAAACATTTACAATCTAAATCATTCCGTTACTGGACTAAAGGCTCTGAATGGTTAGTAGTTTGTATTTAAATAGTTAATTTCTTATTTTTTCCCCCTGACTATTGTTCAGGGTTAAGGGCAGAGGATGTCACAGTTGCTTAAGTTCTATTACATTAAGTGTCTTTTAGCTGCCACTTTTATCCAAAGCGACTTCCACAAAGTGCATTCAATATCTATTCAACACTTTGGCATGGGGAAGGATTTAAGCCGCTGACCTTCTGGTTGTACAAGGACATTCACTCTACTCCTCAGGCTATATATAGGCTACTTAGTGACACACACCTGGTTTTTAGTGTTCTTGTGTTGCAGATACACCTCATGGTGTCCATTTACTCCAAGCTGCTTGAAAGGACAATAAATTACATTCATATTTACATGTCTTTCAGTATATTGTCTGTTTAGGTCAGAAGCTCAAATGAGGGGCTGCAGAACAACCCAATAATATAAATGTAGCTCTTTCAATACGAGTAACAACAAAATAACAACATGAGCTGAAATACACACTAGGGCACTAAAGGGATAGTTCACCCAAAAATGAAAAGTCATTCATTATCTACTCCCCATTATGCCGATGGAGGGGTGGGTGAAGTGTTTGAGTCCAAAAAACACTTTTGGGAGTTTCAGGGGTTAACAGTGTTGCAGCCAAATCAAGTAAGTTAGTGGGGGACAACTTCTTCAATAAAAAAAATATAAAGCCTTCCTACTGGACTTGTGGTATCATTCAGGTGTCTGTAGGCCCAGACATTCATATCCAACTCAAAACCGCATCATTTACACCAAGTTTTTAGCCTAAAGGTCTGCTGCTATCCTCCTGCCTGGAGCCACTTTCAGGCTCAAGGCTGAACGCAACAAGATCAGTGAGAACTCATAATAAGTACTGGTACCATCTTTAGTAACTGCAGCTATCGCAAATTCTTGGGGCTAGAGCATAGAGGCACGAACCTGTGCTGTGTGTGCGCGGCTCTGGGCTCAGGACAACAGCTGACTTTTAGGCTAAAAACAGTGTAAATTATCTTGTTTTGGGTCGAGTTTGAATGTTGGGGCTTATGGATACTTGTGGTAGACTCAACAGGAGCCGTATGGAGGCATTTTTTTTTTCTTTGAAGAAGAGATCATTTACTCATCTACTCACCCCTCCATCTGCGTAGGAGTAAGTAGATGAGTGGATTTTCATTTTTGGGGGAACTATTTCTTAAATGAATACCAATTAAGAATACATACAATACAAGCATACCCAAGAATGATTAGATCTAGACAGAGTAAATTACAGAGGGTAATTTACAAAAATGACAAACAAAAATCTCTCTGTACTCACACTCTTGCCAGGGGGAGAATTTTGAGCATACACGCTTTTTAGGTCATTTGGGTCTGAAGATGGGAAAGGAAGCCTTGAGGTTAATATGTATTATTTCTATACTATTATATTTTGTCAGTGCACCGGTAAGCGGACATAAACGCCGCAAAAAGCAGACAGTTCAGGTTACATACACACTCATGCATATTCATTTTTAGTCAAATTATATTAGTGGTAATGCAGCCTAAGCAGACTCCTCACATCAAATTACATTTCCTCTAATATTTCAGCCTCATTCAGCAAGTCTCATTTGACAGACATTTACTTTGAACTTTAAAATGAACACATTAAATGCATACATTCAATTAAAATAAATAAATCAAATTAAAATATATCATGATATTTTAGCCAACTTTACAATGAGGAGGCAGCACTCACGCTCAATGAGAAAGAAGAAGCAGAAAACTCCCATGATTGCAATAATTATCCCTGGTACAATAAACGACAGGCCCCAATTGGAGGAGACCCAATAGCCAGCAATCAGAGAGCCCAGGATGTTGCCCACTGAGGTGTGGGAGTTCCACAAGCCCATGATAAGTCCACGCCTGAGAGGAAGACAGGACACACTTTAACTCTTTCAGAGGGTGCAAGAGAGAATACTGTCCAACACTGCAACCAGGGGTGGATATTTGATCTCATTGTTCGGAAGAACAATAAACAGAGAAATTTGTCGAGCGCAATTCCTGAAGGGGACAGAAATATACATTACCAATATTATTAGAGTAATATCTTTAATAGTTATACTAATGTTCTTTGTATGTCCACTAGACTATAAATGGAAAAATGTATATATTTATATAGTGCTTTTCTTGTCTTGATGAACACTGAAATCACTTTACAGTACAGTTTTGCAATTCACCCATTAGAATTAATTGTATCCTTCAGTAATGTGTCTCTCTCTCTCTCACTCACTCACTCGATTTACAACCATCAGGTGATGCCTGATTCTTTCCACAGACTGTGAGGAATTTTATATTTACTGTATGGTTGCTGTACATCATAAGGATCTTTAGGAGTTGTTGTGACTTCCACTAGGGCTTAACCCAACTATTTGTATAAGTGGTTGATCTGAAGTTATAAAATCCTCCATAGGATTTATTACACCTGTATGCCACTCTGTCTGGGATTGTGTGTCAAACATTGAGAGTTTGTGGGGGGACCAAGGTGACGCAGGCTTACATATTTTTTCCTTCTAGAGGGTTTAAAACTGTGAGGCATTTGCTGTACTCTAAGCTATTTGGTTTGACTATATGAATGTAAGTTAGACCAAGAATCTTCTTTTTCGACATATCCATGTCATAATGAACTCATATATTTAAGTAAGAACAACTGAAGTTCTTAATGAATTAACTTCATGTATTTTGAAAATTACATGTGAAATTTCACCATGGCAGTTATTTTACATATTGTAACAACTTACTTCGGTGAAATTCAAATAATTATATAAATACTCTCCTGATCAAAATCCTAAGACCAGTTAAAAAATTGCATGAATTTGCATTTTGCACTGTTGGATCTTAGGAAGGTTCAAGTAGAACCTTCCTAAGTAGTAGAGCTTCAAAATGCAAAAAGAAGAAATGGGACCAAGAGACCAAAAGTTGTGAGCAGGCAATTTATTGAAAACAACAATTTAACTCAAATAGGCTGTTCATCAGCTGATCAAAAGTTTAAGACAGCCTTTAAAAGCCAAAATCTGTGTAAAAATTTGGATTCCATGTCATTTCCTGTCAAGTAATCACACTGTGAAGATCTCTTGATGGCAAAGGCAAAAAAGCTCACCGTCTTTGAACGTGGTAGGATTGTTGAGCTACATAAACAAGGCCTCTCACAACGTGCCATCGCTGCTGAGGTTGGACGCAGTAAGACAGTCATTTTGCATTTCTTAAAAGATCCTCAGGGTTATGGAACAAAAAAATCAAGTGGTAGACCCAAAAAAAATCTCACCGGCGCTGAGCCGGAGGATCTGAATGGCTGTCCGTCAAGACACGGGACGATCCTCGTCCCAAATTAAGGCCATTACTGGCGCTGACTGCAGCCCAAAAACCATCAGACGGCATCTGCGAATGAAGGGCTTCAAAAACAAGAAACGTCTTCAAAGGCCACGTCTCCTTCAACGCCACAAAATTGCCCGTTTAGACTTTGCAAGGGAGCACCAAACATGGGACATTCAAAGGTGGAAGAAAGTTTTATTCTCTGACGAGAAAAAATTTAACCTTGATGGTCCTGATGACTTCCGACGTTACTGGCATGACAAGGAGATGCCACCTGAGATGTTTTCTACGCGGCGCATTGGAGGGGGCACCATCATGATCTGGGGTGCTTTTTCCTTCAATGGAACAATGGAGCTCCAGGTTGTGAAGGGGCGTCAAACAGCAGCTGGCTATATGGAGATGTTGCAGCGGGCATCCCTCATGACTGAGGGCCCTCGTCTGTGTGGTAACTACTGGGTGTTTCAGCAGGACAACGCTCCAATTCACAATGCCCGTCTGACCAAGACTTTTTTCCAGGAGAATAACATCACTCTTTTGGACCATCCTGCATGTTCCCCTGATCTTAATCCAATTGAGAACATTTGGGGATGGATGGATTACAAAAATGGACTTCAGTTCCAGACAGTGGATGCCCTTCGTGAAGCCATCTTCACCACATGGCGCAACATTCGCACTAGCCTTTTGGAAACACTTGCATCAAGCATGCCAAAACACATTTTTGAAGTGATCAACAATAATGGTGGAACTACTCATTACTGAGTCAGTTTTGACACTTTAATTTCTGTTTTAGGATTTTTTTCTGTTTTTTTTTAGCTGTGGTCTTAAACTTTTGATCAGCTGATGAACAGCCTACTTCAGTTAAATTGTTGTTTTCAAAAAATTGCCTGCTCACAACTTTTGGGCTCTTGTTCCTATTTCTTCTTTTTGCATTTTGAAACTCTACTTAGAACCTTCCTAAGATTCAACAGTGCAAAATGCAAATTCATGCAATTTTTTAACTGGGCTTAAGATTTTGATCAGGAGTGTATAACAATAATATCATCTAAATAAGATCATATATCTTTATATGAAAACAGGCTTTTTCAATGTAACCTAGCATTCGGCCATCTAAAAGCAAATGGTTTGGAAATCGGTTCTTCTTACGGACCTCAAACAGATACCCCTAAGTCCACCCGATCAAATGCTTTCCCCATAGTGATGTGTCATTCATTTTGAATGAATCCTTACAAGGACTCGGGAGTAACGAGACCTTTCAAAGAGCGATTCGTTCATTTTCGCGTTGCCGCGCATCGGGACTGTTGCATAGGCTGATGCAGGTCCTCTTCTGAGCATATGCAGGTCACATGAAAAATGATCCAAAGACTCGTATCCGACAGATGAACGAATCATTGATCCGAAGACACTGTCAGGAGGTGAACGATTCGTTCATCTGCCGGGTACGAGTCTTTGGATCATTTTTCACGTGACCTGCATATGCTCAGAAGAGGAAACAGAAAGGATTTGTTAACCTCGTTCACTTTAGCGTCATTAGGTTTAGTAAGACGTGAATGATTTTCGTTCACAAGTAATAATTACAGGTTTCGTTATTTAAACTTTTTTGTACTTTACTTACAGTTCAGTGCAGCGTAATTGTTTGCCGTGATAATTACATGCTAGCGTGATAATAAAGACAGTTTAAAATAAATCAAACATTACCATTTTAATGCAGGAATTTCATGCAGGAATTCCCCCCCCCCCGCTGAAATGAACGAATGACTCTAAAAAAGATATGTTCATTTTACTGAACGAGATTCAAAGAACCGAGTCGGTAAAATTATCCGAACTTCCCATCACTATTTTCCCACATTCAAAGAGACCACCACTTTTGGAGTCTCAGTGGATGCTGGAGAGAGAAGGATATTGAGAAGACGACAGATATTACAGGAGTGCCGGTTTTTCATAAATCCTGTTTGGTATGGCCGATTCAAGCCTTAAATGGGACAGATTATGAAAATTCCACTTATATAGTGCTTCTACACGTTAATTTGGGTATCTGGCATGTCTACCGTCCCCAAAACTCAAAAACAACTCCCGCAATTTGTTTCGGTTCCTCTATATCAGAAACGATATGCTAGAGTGCGTCGAATGGGATTACGACCGAAATAAACGTCATAGTCACACTTTGCCCATGTAGGGAATCTCGCTACATGGCCTTGGACGAGCGAGCTAACCGGGCCGGTGGAGCCTGGCTAGCGTTAGCTCGCTGCTGCTACCTGTCAGACATTGTGGCCGCATAAATAAGGGACCCCAGGGACACCTCTAAACGTTGACTCATCAGTGTGGAAGGATGCTGCTGCTGCACCAGACCCCGCTCCCACTGCGGGGCTGCGCTGGGGCGCTGGGGCTCTCGCAGCCAGGCTTCGTCCCACCTGACTCTGGTTCAAAACTAAATGGTTGCAAGAAAAAGGTGCTGTTTTAAATGATCCTTGTGGTATTTTGACCAAAATATGTTACAGATATTTCATTAAGACCCCAAGGAACAATATCAACTTGTGGAAAAATAGGCATAATATATCCCCTTTAAGGCTAATGCTTTATAGTCCACATTTAAAAGAGGGATGAGGAGAGAGGAACTACAATCAGAATTTTCCCTACCTGGTTTTAATAGTAAGGTTATGAAGCCTCAGTAAAAGTTTGAGATATGGCTCCCCAGTCTAGAGAGTCACTGAATAAATTATTAATGCATTTTTTTATAGAATTCTATTGAAAAGCCATCCGGACCAGGGGCCTTGCGGAAGTGGACTCTGGAATTTCATAACGTTTTAGGGGCTGATTAATCTCACTCCCCACGGGTAAGAGTTATGGATTGAAATTCCATGATAAGCAGTGGCTCCAGGAAGGGCAACTTTTTCATAAGAATTTAAACGAGATGCCAATTAACAATGGAGCATGATCAGATATCACAATAGGTGAATATTGAGTGCTTTTGACACCAGAGAGGAAAATAACTATCAACAACAAAGTAATTGATTCTTGAAAATGTTTTATGAACTGGAAGGTAAGAAAACTGCTTTTTATCAGGATTTAGAAAACGCCATTGATCCATACTTCCTATTTTGTTCGTAAATTATGAAATTATTAATAATGTTTTAGTGGTGGAATCATGTTTTGGATAAGACAATGTGCACAATTGCACAATTAAGGTCACCTCCCAACATTTTATGGGAGTTTAAATCAGGTAGAAGAGAAATCACTTTTCCGAAGAATGCTTCATCATCCCAGTTAGGTTTATAAAGATTGACAAGAACAACAGTGACATTATTGAGGGAACCTGAAACTATTACAAAACGGCCTTGGGGGTCAGCTGCAACATTAGATTAGATTAGATTCAACTTTATTGTCATTGCACAGTACAAGTACATATACAACAAAATGCAGTTTAGCATCTAACCAGAAGTGCAAAAAAGTGCAGTTCAAGTGCAGTATATGGTGCATTGTGGAATATGAAAATAAATAGAAAGTACAGTTAGAAATATAAGTGGAATATGAACAGTATTAAGAGGTAAGGTATGATATAAGAATGATGAATACACTATGACCAAGATAAATATAAATATGAATACACTATAGGTGGGATAAAACAGTAGTAGAAAAAAAATAACTAGTGCAAATGTACAAATGTTGAAATGTGCAAATATGTAAAATGTTCAAATGTTCAAATGTGCAAATGTTAAGTGAATGTGCAGTGGCTGGAGGAGGGTGAGTGGCAGTCCAAGCCGGGGTGGAGAGGGGAAGTATTGTCACTGGAGAAGGTGTGTGTGGGGGTGCGGCTGCTATCACTGTGGTGCAGAGTTCAGCAGGGTGACAGCCGCAGGGATGAAACTGTTCCTGAACCTGCTGGTCTGGGAACGGAGGACCCTGTAGCGCCTTCCTGAAGGCAAACAGTCAGTGGCTGGGGTGTGAGGTGTCCTTGACAATGCTGCACGCTCTCCACAGACATCTCTTGCTCTGGACAGCTGCGATGGTGGGGAGTGAGGAGCCAGTGATGCGTTTGACAGTTTTCACCACCCTCTGCAGTGACTTCCGGTCCGCAACAGAGCAGCTGCCATACCACACTGAGATGCAGTTAGTGAGGATGCTCTCGATGGTGCAGCGGTAGTTGGGCTAAACTGTATTTTTTTAATGTTCAAAATAAATGTACCCCTTGCTTTGCCACTAAAATTGGAATGAAAGGATTGGCCAACCCTTGACGCCATATTCGACCTCCCTTGACCAGGCCATAGATCCCTTTACATTCCAAGAGACAAATCACAGACTTTCTCTTTTTTTAGTCAGAGTGGCGCTGATGTCCGGGTATACTTTCAACTTGGAGCTGTGGTAATACAGTTTGTCTGGCCCATTTTAAGACTCTCTTTTCTGGAAACAGAGGAATTTAATGATAAAAGCACTTGGTTTCACCGCGCATGGTCTGGGCATGGCGTGCTCGCTCTTTCACTGGAGGGTTATTGAGAATACCAGGACCAGTTAAAGCCATGAGCAAATCGGACACAAACTTTATTTGGTCCTGATATTTCTTGCTTACCTCAGGTATGTTAATTATTATTAATATACCTTGACCCCGTCCAGTGGTACCGTAGTCTGTGACAGTAGAGACTTAAAAACAGCTTCCATCTTGTGAGTTTTTTCGAAGTTTCTAACCACCGAGACTTCAGTTTGAGTGAGAAGGTTGTTGAACGATGTCACTTGTTGTCCCAGTGAGTAAACCAGTATGTTGAAAGAGCCCCGGAGAAGACTGTGCACCCTAGCTGGAGTACTATGGTGAGGGACGGCCGCAAACGGAAGGCAGTGCCAGAGAACTCAGCTCACCGGTTTACTGCAAAATCTCGTGCTGAGAAACCCCAAGTCAGACATGGACGGAAAAGACAGTTATTACTGGAACTGCGGTGATTAACAACGAGGAACTGTCTACTGTAAAAACGAAGATGGTCAGTGTGTTCGCCACGAGATTGAAGATGAATTTTGATGCCGATACTCTCTGTCTCTTCCTACAAGGGAAGATGAGCCGCGAGGTGAAGTGCAGGAAAATCGAGACGCCACATAACAGATTCAGCTCCTTCTGCGTTACAGCTGAATGGAACGACTGGAAGGAGATGTACGACCCCCAGTTCTGGTACAGTCGTCAGACAACACTTCGAGCCTCGCCGTCCAAGAGGAGCAAGAAGTGGGGCGATTCTGCCTGGGAGAGCTGCAGGGGGGATTTCTTGCCCTGCGGCGGGTGAAGGTCTGTCGGGCCCTGGTACTGGCACGTCGGGCTCTGTGGGCGCGTCAGCGGAGAGGTCCGAGGAAACCGACAGCCCTGCCGAAAATGACACATACCCATAATGCACGAATAGTGATGTTTTGAGCATTCAGGAGACCTGGATGGCCAAACAGGATTTGGACAAATTAAACACTCTCCACCCTGACTTTCATGGTTCCGGGTCTCTCATTCCAGGAAGGCCAAGAACATCCAGCCAGTGTGGAATAAATTTGTAGCTAGCCATCATGCTGATGGCCAATGCAGCCCATAGGGCTTGGGTAATAGCTGGGAGGCCCAGGCAGGGACCTGACCTTGATTATAAAAAGAAAATGAATTCTAAGTATAAATATGCTCTGCAATACATAAACAAACAAGAGCAGGTGCTGAGTGCTCACTCCATGGCTGATAATTTGCTTAAAAATGACATCACTAGCTTCTGGAAAGAGGTAAAACCCTTGATAGGGCTAAAGCAGCTCTTCCGTGCAGTATAGAGGGGGTAACTGATGTAGTGGCAATAGCTGACCTATGGAGGCAGCATTATGCAGAGCTGTTCAATAGTATTAAATATGAGCCTTATCATGTTGGTAAAATAGATGAGGAAAGTATATGTTTCACCCCAATGATGTTCTCAGTGCCATAGGGCAACTTGCATACAAGAAGGCTAGTGGCCTGGACAACATCACAGCAGAGCACCTAAAGTTAGCTGGCCCCTGGTTGGCAGTGCTACTGTCTATCTGCTTTACTGGGTTGGTGATTCATGGTATATTGCCAGACTCCATGTTGTCAGTAGTTCTTGTCCCAGTTATCAGAGACAAGGCTGGTAAGATTGGACGTATTGATAAAGACCCATAGCACTTGCTAGTATTCCATCGAAAGTGCTAGATAGATTAATCCTTGACAGGATAAGTGAATACTTAACCACCACTGAAAATCATTTTGGCTTTAAGCATAGGTCGGTACCAAGCATAGTAACGACCTATGTATTTATGCTCTGAAAGAGGCAATAGAAACAAATAGAAGGCAGGGCTCTACTATGCTTATACGTGGCCCAGACCACTTCGGAATGTGGTCTTGTGTGATCGGATCACTATCCGATCTGGGTGCGTTCACACCTGTACTGTGTACACTGTGAGGCAAATGAAAGGGAGGTTCAGTCACTCAAAACTTAAAACTCTTTAATTTGCATCTATAATTAGCACACTAAATTTTATTATAGTAAGTCAACTATACTTCTATAGCTACATTCACAATGATATTAAGGGGGAACATCAAATATCAAACATAAATGTAGTTAATGATAAATCTGTGGTAAATTGACATCGTATAATGTCACTGCATGAAACTACTGTGTCTCTGCTCTGAGAAGTAATTACCATGTTAACCAACTTGCAGTGATGCCGGTAACGCGTTACTTAGTAACAGGTTACTCTAATCTAACCACTTTTTTCAGTAACGAGTAATCTAACGCGTTACTATTTCCAAACCAGTAATCAGATCAAAGTTAATTGTCCAAGTCACCATGCGTTACTATTTTGGTAGTTGTGGTTAAACCCGGTTTAACCACAACTACCAACGGTCGGCGGCAGCGACTCTGGACGCGGCAGCGACTCTGGACGCGTGTCGGTTCCTTCTCGCGGATCACCTCAGCTATAGCACCCGCTGGGGGAACCCTCCTTTTGCGCGGTGGGCCCCTTCCGGCAGTTTCTCTTAAAGTGTTGGCAAAACCGGTTGTCATTTTTATGTTGAGGCAGCGTGGGTGTTGTCGGCAGCTGCTGAATGTAACTGATAAGGTAACTTGTAATCTAACTTAGTTACTTTTAAAACCAAGTAATCTGTAAAGTAACTACATTACTTTTAAAATCAAGTAATCTGTAAAGTAACTGCAGCAACACTGCCAAATGTCTGCACACTGCTGACTTAAATATACTATAGGGAATCTGAGATCTCAGGGTTGTTATCTATAATGAGCTTGTTAAACTTACCTAACATATTATGTGGTCACTCAGTTGTGATCGGATCAAAAAAGCCAAGTAAAACATTAAATTCGAAGAAAATTAAGTCTTATGTGTATTATTTACAAAATTTACTTGAAATAGAATAATCTCATGATAGATGTTTTTTGTAAATAGTGAAATAAAAAGTCAACTTTTCTTACGTCGGAAATGAATGAGACCTACAGTAGTGGTAGCAGCAGGATGGGGTTGGAGTATCACTAAGAATAAAAATAAGAAAAGTTTGAGTTGAGGAATATTTGACCATCCTCACACATCAGAATCAGAAGTATTTTATTGCCAAGTAGGTTTACACCTACAAGGAATTTGCTCTGGTTATTGTATATGCAACTATATATTATGTATATCATGTATATTAAATTATATCTGTACAGGAGAATAGTGTGGATTAAGTACATCATTTAAAAAACAATTACAGTGGGTTACAGTTTCGTCGTGGGGGGGGACACAATCAGGGAAATTTAAACTTCAGGAGAACCGCAGAAAATCAAACGTATGGGACTCATATTTGATCATATATATCATACATCATTTATATAGTTTAAGATCACTTAACAATGTGATTTCTGGCCCGATTAGCTCGCGGCAAGCAGAACAAATAGATCAGATGCCCAAACCATTGTTACAGATCCTGAGCTGGCCGGAGCGCTTCTCGTTGCTTCGCGGTGCTTCGTTGCCAGTGTGTACAGCCCAATGGAATAACACGGCGACGAAAGTAAGCGTTTCGTGGGACTTCTCTGGACTTATGCCTCCAGTTTATCCCCGGCATTAGCGTTTGTATATTGTTCCACCTTCTGGTCTCCTTTATGCATCAAGACTACCTTAAAATCTTCTGTATAAGACATCAGCTGCTGCCTGAAATATCCTTTCAGCAGCTTCTAGAAAACTTCCATACAGTTAGATCCTACCTTCCCTTTCCAAACCAGTTGCCAATGCAGGTCACCACACTAGGCCAGCCAGTGGTTTGGACCAATCCGTTAGCCACCTAAAATCACAAAAGGACAAATGAAGACAACATAAATGTTCCATTCGATTTACTTATTTATCTAATATTTTAATCAAAGCTACTTACAAGTTAGAGATAAGGCTAAAGCATAAGTACAATAGAGCCATTTTCAGACATTACGTGCGGGTTAAGTCCGGAGAATTGGGTATGGACTTTACCCGTAGTTTGTCTTTCACACATGCACAACGAAGCTGGAGGTTCTCTGCACAACAGCAACATGCCTTCCAAATTATTCAGACGAGAGGTGCAGCCAGGTGCAGCAGACAGACGGTGCAGGTAACAAAAAAAATAGATTTTCTTGACAACACACAGACAGAACAACTTGAAGTAAGTAGTATGTGCTAAATCTGGTAAATACAAGAAAATGTAGGAGATTTTGTAGGGAAATACACTGAAAGTGCTAATTTGATACTTTGGTATTATAAAGAACCTAGGCAGACCTGATCACAAGTGGCCAGCTCTGAGTAAAGGTTTGAATGATCCCAAGATGCATTATAGCTCCTACAAGGAACGTTTCATTTTCGTTGATTTTGGCGCCTCTGTGGACAAAAGCAGTAGTGTTTCCATTGCTACTTCTCCTGTTTGAAAAATCTAGTCTGGTTTTGGAAGGAGTGAAAAAGACAGCTGATTGCAGGATGCATAGCAATTAGGTAATGTATCTTTTTGTTGCTGTGTGATTGCTATCGTTATTTTAACAAGGTTTGCGTCTGACCTGCGTTTGAGATTTGCATGATTGACATCTACAATGATCATCAAATGCATTGCATCTTGACCGACCACACCACTACTGAGCCACAACACTGGGACAGATGCACACAAAGAAGAAGAACTTCATATATAATCTTTGCAGAATTTACAAGATTCGCAAATAATTAAGAATTGACAGACAGCGTTTCACAAAGTTTATAAAGATTCTCTTTAATCAAAAACTCTTAAAAGTGCACGAGCGGAACAGAAAGATCTGCTGCTTAAACGAGAGCACAAACATGTCATCTGCATCACAGTGAAGCGAGAGAATGTTGATAAGACATCTGGTAAACCTGCTAGACCAGCAATGCCCTAGATGAAGCCATTGTTATGTTTAATCGATACTGTTCATGTGCATCTCTTAACAGAGATGAGAGTTATAACCGGATGTAGGCATCTTTGTTTTTCAGGTGGAAGAGTGCTATGTGAAGGGCAGAAGAGATGGTGTCTGAGGCACTTACTCTATTAGGGCGATAGGCGTACTGCAAGAAGTCCAGCGTCTCAGGTATACTGCTATGAATGTGGGCCGGAAACACTCTCTCAAAACACTTTGTGTTGATGGAGTGGGTGCAACTGACCTATAGTCAAGTCACTGTGCTCTTTTTGGGAACTGGGATGATGGTGTCGGTTATGAATCAAGTGGGGACAGTGGCCTGTAAGAGGGACAGGTTGAACATGAAGAGGAGAACATCAGCCAGCTCTGTAGCACATGCCTTGAAGGCCTGCAGTGTGGCTGCAGCTTTAGGCACATCCCAGTCTGACTTTGAGAAACCATCCTGCATGATGGTCTCAGTTTCTGAAGAGTTTAAGTTGTCTAATCAATGGGTTTGTTCATTTAAGTGTATGTAGGTTGGGTACAGGAACTGGGAGTTATGGTCTGAGATTTCAAAGTGGGGGTGGGGGGCAGCTTTGTATGCATCATGGATGTTGCTGTAAACAAGATCCAGTGCATTCCGATCTGTGGGAAGGTTTACATGATAGAAGTATTTCGGGAGCACAGTCCGAAGGTTGCAGTGGTTGAAGTCTTCCTCGACAATGAATGTAGCATCAGGGTGAGCTGTTTCGTCCACGCTGCCCAGCGCATGGATTGTGCCAAGTGCTGCTGTTGGGACCTAGTATTTGTGAGCAATAGATGGGCGTACATGTGTAGCCAAAAACTGCAACCACATGTCTTCTTTGTTGTGGAGACAAAGGAGAGCTTCCAGAACTCAGTCTCCCAGGGTGCTTCAACTTCACACCTAGGTGTTAATCTACCCTTGGACACAACTTTTAACCACTATTAGTCACTGTGTGCCCATGACCCATAAGGTCATCGGTCAAATAAAATCCAGTTGCCCCTCTATTGTATCTCTTTCTAATAATTTATCCAGAAGGAGAAGTAGGTACCTCTCCTGCTCACCCAGGCAGGGAGAAACTCTACCTACCCAAGCTGGCAGAACTTCAGCACAAGCTGCTTCAAAACTATGTCTTGCCAGAAGAACCAAAACAACAGGCAGTGGCAGTTTTGGGCACGGGGCGAACCGTGCTCATTCTTATGAAGCAGCCGGTTAGGGACAAACAAGAGACGCTTTTCTAAAACCAAGTTGGAAAGAAAGTAGTTCGGAGGGGGTCTCGCCCGGGGCGCAATTCCATATAGAACCGCCACTGACAACAGGCCAAACACAAGAAAGATCACTTCATTTGACTTCATACAGCACATCAAAAGGGACCTTTTTCCCCTTTTCATGAATTACTAGCACAACTGGGCTTAATAATTAGACTAGGCTAAGCAAAGGACCGTTTAATTCTATTTCATGTGAGGTTTATAAGTTTGATTTGTTTTGCTGTGATATTTTGATAAGTTATTTGAAAGCGAATGTTAGTTATTTTATGATCCTCACAGTTTTTCTTTGCATGCAACTCTAACTACTTTCTCCAACCTGGCACCAACACCTTTCACACACATTTCCCCAAACTTAAGACATAATTGTGACCTCATCCACATTTTGCAAATCTCTACAGTGTCAACAACTCCATATCCCTCAACTTTGTTAACTACTGAATTGGTAATTTTGGTTATAATTATTAATTTAATTGTTAATCTGAGTTTCCAATTTTGTACTTAGGACTTTCATGATACTTAATAAAATGGCTTTTCCTTTGAAGGGTGGTGCCCTTAGGTAGCTTTAGTGTTAATTAAAATTATTATTTAATATTTATATGTTTTATATCAATATTTAATATTTTACCAATAGCCAGATTTATTGAGTGCCCAAAGGCACACCAATGGTTAATGGTTTCACGTTTAAGGTATAAGTATAGTTTGATGAATTAAAAAATTAACTATTTGTGAAAATACCATCTTCATCTCAGCATGCATGGGGGCAGCTGTCTTTCACACGATGCAACACCGCCCAAACTCACAATTGCTGAGTAGGGCTATAAGTGCAATTCAAGTTGACTTATGGTCTCTGCTTCAACTCTTTTAAGACAGGTGTTTCGTGATCAATTCATGATTTACTAATCTTACCTGGATACAAATATAGAAGCCCAGGCTGTGGATGTTGTATACATAACCCAGTCCAAACAGGCAGGTGAACAGGCCACTGGCCAGCATTCCCACAGTCAGGTAAAGTCGAATGGGCAAACGCTCTCCAATGATGCCACTGCATGGGCACACAGTGGTCATATTAACAAACAGCTTACTCTTAGTTATTTACTATTCATTATCCACCAAGTCCCCTGGTGAGCAACCCCGAGACCCTAAAATTGGGGTTTTGCACCCCTATTAACGTGAGACTCCGATGCCTGGCCATTCCCATCACAACTAACCGCCACCACTCTTGAGTACAGGGGTGTTCAGGTGTGTGTGTGTGTGTCTGTGTGTGTTAATATTAGATAATAAAATGCAAAGAGAGAGAGAGACTAAATAAATAAACAAGATTACAAAAGTTTCCTTTGTATTATAGTAATCCACAGTATTTGCCCTGGCCTGTTTGTATAACCTTATTGTACACAAAAAAAATGAGATGACTTTGAGTGGTCATCAAGACTAGGAGCAGCCTGTGTGGCCCGGGCGTAACTCTTCCCCACCCATCCTTTCAACCTGAGCAGTGGCTGTTGTTTAACCATCTAATAGGTAGCATTAATTGTGATAAATCATTTAGGCTCGGCTTTATATCATCAATTGATCATGTTTTTCGAATGGGTTTTGTATTACTCGACTGCAAGACTATTTTGAGCTTGAGGAAAAAAAATCGAAAAAAGAGAAAAGAAAAAATTATATTAGGGTTGAATGTAAAAATGGTTGAATGTGAAATGTTTATGTATACAGATTTTTATTCTATCACTCAGACTGACTCAATTCACTCTGCACACTGCTTTAAATAAAACTCCACTTCATCTCACCTGAGGTACATTCCAACAGCATAGGCACAGAGGAAAGAGTAGTCCATGGCTCCCAGCAGCTGTTTGTAGTTGCTTTTATCTGAGAATATCAAGTAAAAAACATATATATATATATATATATATATATATATATATATATATAAACATAAACTGTAAAAGCTGCAGTGTGCTAAAATTTTTCTTTTAAGTAAATAGTTATGTAATACCTATCAGCCAATATCTCAATATCAAATAGTTATATTTCTTATCAGACTTGTACATTTGAAGAGTGATAGTTTTCCAGTAGCTGATCAAAAGTATAATTTACTTCAACAGTACTCAGATGACTCCAGTACATCTAGTTCACAAAAACCTCTAACTCAAACTTTATAAAGTCAACCAAAAAGCCTGAAATGTCGAGATACATACCAAAAGGCTTCCAGCTACAGTCCATGTCGTTGTGTTTAGATGGCAGAGAGGCCTGCTGGCTGCTGCTGGAGGCAGTGGAAATCTCACTGACAGATGAGCAGTTCTTGTGGAGTTCACTCTGTCAATTCAAAACATGTGCACCAATAAGTTAACAATAAAACAGGAAGTGTATCAGGCACAGACTGGGAGGAATACAAATGTTTTAATGGGATGTAAACATTTAATCTATGTCTGTGTTAGTTTTCTCTTTTTTCATTTTTGCTTCTGTCAAGCGTCAGAAGAGTCACTTGCAGTGTATCCAGCCGGGATACCCTGCTGTGTTGACACATTGACTTCACCTGAATTTCTACAGACCTCATACTAGAAGGTCAGGCAGATACAGTAAGTGAAATTGCGGACCGTCTCACTTAGACATTTGGGTTCACACATGCACCTCCTCCGGAGAAAATAGGGAGGATCCGAGGAGTCCAGTGCATTTCTGAAAGCAGCTCTTCTGTGTTTTAGCATAAATCAGAGTTATCTATGCCATATTCAATTATTTTGTCCAATTCTGTCTCCCTTAGATTTGTTCTCTAACATACTTATTAAGGCGAAGCATTACATGCTCCACTGACAACTTGATTTGACCGTAATCAAATAAACCTGTTGGATGTCTGTTTATTAAATTAAGTGTATTGTTGGGTCTAGTATGTCCTATCCCCAGCCTGCTAAAGATTTTCTCCTCTTTGGTGCTCCTTTTTGGTATCCTACCTGTGCTCAACTCCTTCGGTAGCTCTCTGTGTGAGCTACATCCCATTGTTTATTTTTATTATTGTTTTTGCTTCTGATTCACTTAGTGTAATTTCCATGATTTCTTCATAATTGTGTGCTTGCTTAGCCAATAAATACACTCCTTCATTGCCCTTTATTCCTCTGTGTGACAGAATCCACATAAAAGTACTCAAAAATATTCATATTTTGAAATCTAGACATTCTAAAATATCTCAATAACTAAAGCTGGCTATTATTAAATGAAAATTACTTTAACAACATTAATGCTGATCACAAATTATTACAGAAAACAACTTTCCTGATTTGTAACTATTCTACCCACTGTAATGCTGCCATGCTCCGTGTAAATTGACAAATGATCTAAGATTCTCCTGTTCACTGAAACTTTTAAGTGTGGTATAATGAAACCAAAACCATTTCCTTCCTGTAATAGGATCTTTGGATCCATCTGTATATACTGAAATAAATGTTTTGTATAATGAATGCAATACATCCTCCACTAAAAACTACTATATTGCCACAATATTTACTTTTCAACTTTACAAATCAGTAGACCTTGAGGGGAACAGCCATGTTGGTGTTACTGACAACAGGACAGTAACAGGTCTCTGGCTAGTTTTAAACTGCTCCATGCAAAACCTTCCCTCTGCCCCTTTACTCTCCCCTTTAGTTTGTTTATTTCAGCCTCTGTGTTTTCTGTTTCCTGTTTATTTTGGGTTGTTTCTGTCTTCACTTCCTGTCTTGGTGAGTGTCTGTCTAACTCCTCATGTGTTGCACCTGTGGCCAATTACCCCTGCCTTCCCTTTGTGTATTTAAGCCTCTGTCCTCCCATTGTCCTCTGTCGGATTGTCTGTTGCTTCCTGGTGGATTATTTTCCATGTTGCTGTTCTATTCTGCGTTCCTGTCCTGCCCTGTCCTGAGCTCCTGAGCCTCATGTAAGCTTCCTTGTGCTTTTGTTTAGTTAACGTATCTTTTTAGATTAAATACGCTTCTTGTTCAACATCTCTGCTCCTGGGTCCATCTCCTTTCCACAAATCGTAACAGTGCAATCCGACCAAAATATGGACCCAGCAGGGGTTAGTTTATTTTTTGAAAGAGTTTATTATTTTGATTGTCTGGTGTCTGAGCTGGAGTGGGGAGACCCAGACACTGCGGAGACCCTGGAGATCTCGGTCATTGATCTATGGCTAAAAGATCGCCCTTGTGTGAGTAATTTTGTCTTTAATTCCAATTACATTTAAACCCATAATATCCGTAGATATAAAGAACAAATTCTTAAAGGTGACATATTATTTCACTTTTATAGTGCTTCTACACCTTAATTTGGGTATCTGGCATGTCTACCGTCCCAAAAACTCTGGAAAAAAACAACTCCCACGATTTGTTGTGGTTCCTCTATGTAAGAGGTCTATATGGCATAGCCCCCCCCCCCCCCCCTGGAGGCGGAGATCTGGTGGAGGAGGAGACCGGGTTATGTTACGAGCCATAGCACGCTACTCAGCTCGAGGCGCCGGTGGTTACTTAGGAGGCTAGCCAAGGGGGGACCCTAACCAGCCGGTGAGCGGGGTGGGAGGCGGAGATCTGGCCGAGAAGCAGAGCCTTCGGTCGGGGTAAGTCACAGGCCCAAGCTCCCTCCTCAGCTCGGGCTCGCTGGGTGATGTCGTCGGGATGCTGGCTCCATGTCAGCGGCTCGCTTCTGGTGGACCTGTCAGTGTTTGTTTACGGTTAGCATCAGCTGCTTGACTGATCTCCCCACGGACAGGGAAGCGTTGACAGTTAGCGTCTCGTGTCGCAGTGAGTGTCTTCAACTAGAAAAGCTGTTGTTTTGTTTCGGTAATTGACGGTGACATGTAAGCTAGGTGGCGTTAACCTCATAGCAATCAGTGCCCGGCTTGCCGGCCGGCGGCAGCAGGCTGACAGCTGCTCGGTGGCGGGTTGGTCCCTGGCTGTACCCGGGCGGCTCACTGCAAGGCTGGCGATGCTCCTGCTGAGTTCACACACCTGAGAGTCGGACACGTCTCACCGGCTCAGGGTTCCCCACGTCTGCAGGGTATGTCTAGCCTGGAAGCCAGACGAACTTAGCCCCGCCCACAACAACATTTTTGGTCGGGCAGTTCGGTCTGGAGTCGCTCCGTTGAGGAAAAATTATGCACGACCGGGCCAATCAGATTGTCAGGGCGGGCTTTATACGATAATTGACAGATGATCAACGGTAACGTAATCAACCACGTCATCAAAGTGCCCTTGGGTTGAATTCGTTTTCAACAAACATGCCTGCCGCTGGAGAGCTGAGATGTGTAGATGCTGTCATTGAGTCTGTTTCAGAAGCCATCGACAGCGCATTCATTTTGAAAGAGGAACACAGAACATGGAGGCGACGCCAAAGCACCGCGCTAATTCCTATTGCCCCGGCGCTTGGCTGTTCACAACGGACACTGAAGCAACGCTGAACCGCCGGGCAGCGCTAATAATATCACCCTTTGATCCAGTAGATCGCTGCTCGGCTTTGTGCCAGTCACACCGGAGGCTGAAGCACCGCGCTGCGCCAAGGCTGCCTCGCGGTGCTTCAGCCTCCAGTGTGACCGGCACAAAGTTTTAACATGGGAGTGGATGGGAGCCAGCTGAAGCGTCCGGTTTGAACCGGTCAGTAAATAACTCACAATGCGTTGCTTAGCATACGTCACATACTACGTTGCTCTGATTGGTTGTAGGTCTATCCAATTGAGCGAAGAGGAATTTTACTTCCTGGTCAGTTGAAACACGCCCCACAATCACAGCCCAATGGAGCGGTCTCAGACTCACATTCTGACTAGAATTGTGAATCTGACAACGTCAGGCTAGGGTATGTCTCATTTGATCATCATTATCGATCTGTGACAAATCTCCAGCCTGTGTGTCCCCTGTGTGTGTCCCGCTACGGTTAGCAGCAGCAGGCTAACGCTAGCTTGCTGTTAGTTTGTGTTTAAAGTTGCAGCACTTTCTGGAATGGCTGCTTGTGAACGTATTTACAGCAGTATTGAATGTGGAACCCCGGCCGGGAAGCATCGAACTGGGAGGTGGGGGGAGAGATCCCATAGCACCGGTACTTGTTCCCCCCCCCCCCCCCCCCCCGGTCTCCGGCTGCATTGTACCCGTGCTTAGGCACTCGCTTAGCGGACAGCCTCTCCTGTGATGCCCGAGTGGTGAAGCGGAGAAGAAGGAGGGGGGGAGAGAGTTGCGCCTTATAACTTTTGTGGCCCATACAGATTTGCTCCACGCATCCCAAGCTGCACGAAACGTTGCCGGTCACCAGCTGCTTGTTGCCGCCTCCGTCGCTCGCTTTAAAATAGACTCATAGCCGGCGTTTTAAGTGCATTTCGCCGCAGCAGTGTTAGCCTCCAAAGCTGTAGCCCCTCCACGACCCCTTTGTCTGTGTGTGTGTGTGTCTGTGTGTGTCTGTTCGTGTATGTTAGGGATGGGCATAATCTATCGACGATCGATGAATTGAGCATTAAGAATTTTGTCGATGACATTAATTTTTCATCGATGAAAACGAATGCATGTTTGCTATGTGGCAGGAGGTCGGATATCCAAGTAACCCTCAACGCAGCACACAGATAACGTTAGCAGCTGAACAAATTAGCCTGGAGCTAAGCCTCCGCTGCTCGCTCACCTTCATGTCCGCACACGGACCGTCAGTCCACGCGGAGGGGAACCCAGACAGACCAGGGTCTGGGTGAGGGGTTCCGGGAGTGAAGGCGTGACAACAACCAGACTGAGACGTCAAAACCCTCAAGTCGAGCTAGCTCTCAGCGGCTAGCTGGTCTCTCGTCGGGGCTTGAGAGTACAGCAGCGCATATTTTAAGTGTAGATATGCGTGTATACACATATCTAATGCATGTATTAAATAATGTACATCTTTATCAGAAGATGTAGTAGTTGGAAAATTGTAGCTTCAATGAAGAAACCCAACAAACAGATACAGAAATATATGTGTAGGACAGTGACTTAAAATTATTTTAACAACCTTAAATATCCTAATGGGGGATATAAGACGTGAAACTGGATTTGTGTGCATGTGTGTGCGCTCAGAATATATGCCCTGTATGAATAAAAACACGTACAATTATAGTGTATAAACACATATCTAATGCATGTATTTAAATAATGTACATCTTTATCAGAAGCTGTAGTAGTTTGAAAATTGTAGCTTCAATGAAGAAACAACAAACGGATACAGAAATATATGTGTAGGACAGGGACTTAAAATTATTTTACAACCTTAAATATGCTAAGGGGAGATTTAAGATGTGTGTGTGTGTGTCTGTTTGTGTATGTGTGTCGGGGGCGGGGCAGTGAGACGGGGGTGGGTTGTTGGTGAGGGGGGGCACTCAAAACAGGTCAATCTGAGGAAGGCTGTTTTAGACAGGGTGAAAAGGGTGCTGTTTTAAATGATCCTTGTGGTATTTTGACCAAAAAATGTTACAGACATTTCATTAAGACCCCAAGGAGCCATATCAACTGTGGTAAAATGGTCATAATATGTCCCCTTTAAAAAAACCGAGCTCTATTGAGATCGACCACCTCGGCGATAACTCTGCAGACTCATTATGATTAGCATTAGATTCAATAGCGCCTCCAAAAAAACATAGTAAATTATCTCCATGATATAATTCCCAGACAAATTACTTAAAACAGTTATCAAGAAAACTAGAAAGGAATTGGCGCTCCAGCAACCATGATGAAATTCTCAGACCAAAGAATTGCGCACCAAAGTTAACCATGGTGTTCCACAGGGCTCTGTCCTCGGCCCAATTTTATTCTCATTATATATGCTTCCACTAGGAAACATTATCAGGACATTCTTGGTAAATTTCCACTGCTATGCAGATGACACCCAGTTATACTTGTATATAAAACCTGAACAAAGTAATCAATTAAATAAACTTCAAACAAGTCTCAAGGACATAAAAACCTGGATGACCCGCAATTTTGGAGCCAAGTTATAATACTTGGCTCCAAACACCTTAGAGATACATTATCTCAAGGTACAGCTGCGCTGGACGACATTGCCCTTGCTTCCAATGAAACAGTCAGGAACTTGGGAGTAATCTTCGATCCTGATTTATCCTTTAATAGTCACTTAAAACAAATTTCTAGGACCGCTTTTTCCACTTGCGTAATATCAAAAAAATGTCCTTTCGCAAAAAGATGCAGAAAAACTAGTCCAAGCCTTTGTTACATCGAGACTGGACTATTGTAATTCACTATTATCAGGCTCCAGCAGTAATTCGTTAAACGACTCCACAACTTGCCGTAGCACGTGTGCTGACGAGAACAAAGAGAAGAGAGCACATTTCTCCAGAATTAGCATCGCTACACTGGCCTCCAGTTAAATCTAGAATAGAATTTAAAATTCTCCTCCTCACCTTCAAGGCCCTTAATAATATAGAGCCTTTTTACCTTAAAGCTGTTAGTACCGTATCAACCCACTAGAGCACAACACTCCCAGAATTCAGGCCTAAAGTCTCTAAAAGTAGAGTAGGAGCCAGAGCTTTTAGCCACCAAGCTCCTCTGCTGTGGATAATCTACCACTTTCAGTTCGGGAGGCAAACACCATCTGTTCGTTTAAGAGTAGGCTCAAAACCTTTTTTGATAAAGCTTATAGTTAGAGCTGATTAGTGGGGCAGAATTTAACTTATTTTATTTTCTAAAATAGGAAGCGTTTAGTCTAAAAAGGCATAGAGGTATTGATGGCTGATCAACTGAGTGGGCCACATGGTTTTCATCGTATTATCATACAAACCAGTAACCAGTCAGATTTACCTTGAGCCTCAGTGTAGCCTCAAGTTCAGCCTGTATCATTGTATCATTGATTACAGGGCAAAAAACCCTGATAACGCTAAGACGCAAAGGGAATTAATCACACATGACACACAGAGCTTCTCTTTCCAGATTCTCCTTCCTCTTCTCCATCCCTATCCCCCTTCCCTGGAATCCCTTTGCTTTATCGCCCGCAGATCCAGGGCCTCTGTTGCCGCACCATGGATTACGATTTGTGGATCGCGCATCAGAGGTCGCCATGGTTGATCCAGTATGGCGGATTCTATATCGTGTGGGCTGATCATTGTGGTAATGGCGTTGGCGTCAGATACGGGCGGTGGACCAGGACCGCGGCAGCGGCTCATGATGGATCCTAATAAGCGGCAGTGGACAATGACTGTGGAATAAAGTGGCATCTGATCTGGATGTGGATCATGATCCTGCTGGTTGCTGACCATAGACTATGATTGCAGCTGGACTGCTTGACATCTTGAAGTTTTCCTTCAAGATGTTTAACCCCATCAATGCTGCTAAAAACTTTAATCTTAATGATGTTTTCCGAGACGTGGCATCTATTGCACTTCTGTCCGTCCTGGGAGAGGGATCCCTCACATGTGACTCTCTCTGAGGTTTCTACCTATTTTTACCCTGTAAAAGTTGTTCTTGTAGGTTTTCCTTACCCTTGCTGAGGGTTAAGGACAGAGGATGTCACACCATGTTAAAGCCCTATGAGACGAATTTAGATTTGTGAATACGGGCTATACAAAATAAAATTTGATTGATTGATGATAACATTCACCACGGCATCTCTAGACACTTTCATGCCTGTCATATGTGCTCAGTGGGAACCTGCTCTCATGTATGAAGAGAATGCTACTTTTTTCAATGAGTAAAATCTTTCTTCATAGCTGCGTGTCATTCATTCTTTTACTCATCCCACCACCCCCGACTCTGCTCGCTCTCTTCCTCCCTTACTTGCACTGACAGGCAGACAGACACACACCACCTTCATCAACGAGTTGGTATTACCCTGGTACCAGTTTTTTTGTGTTTCAATGGTAAATGTTTTTGTATTTATATAGCGCTTTTATAGTCTTGTTGACCACTCAAAGCTCTTTACAGTACAGTTTTACATTCACCCATTCACACATACATTCATACAGTGCATCTATTAGCAGAACTTTGTTGTTCTATGGGGGGCAGTTCGGGGTTCAGCATCTTGCCCAAGGACACTTTGGCATGCAGATGGGGAAGACTGGGGATCGAACTGCCAACATTCAGGTTGGAGGATGACCGCTCTACCCCTCAGCCACAGCCAGTTCTTTGGCCATTTAAACACAAAAAGCTGCAACTGCCTTGGTGGAAAAGGGGTAAGTTAGTGGTAGTGGCTTAGGAGATAGTCAGTCATCAGCTACTACCGTCTGCAAGTCAATATCCCTGGGCAAGACCAAAACAATTGCTCTTGATAGTTATTCCATCAGTTTGTTGATGGGATGAATGCACTAAATATGAAGCACAGTGCAAATGTGTGTGAGTGAATGGGTTATGCAAGTGCATTCCATTTACTATTTAAACAAGTTAGGCAAAAAACAACATGTAGTATATTCCCTTAGCTAATAGATATCCATAGCACAGATACAAACAATAAATGGTATGTTAATATCCAGCTAATGATTTTCTCTAGCATAGGTATAGATCATAATGACATGTTAATATCTTAAGGCGCCTTGAATCTTAAGTTCAAACGTTTAAGTATTATCTCCAGATGTGTTCAGTGTGTTTCTCCTTGTCTGAACTATCCTTGAACTGCCTATGGAATAATGAGAGGAGAGATGGTTTTCAGCGGATCCTTAAATCTTAAGGTATGACACATTCCCAAATTTAGGCAGAAGGCCCGGTTGTGTGACGTCATTATATCTCTAGGTTTGTGGTAAACAACTCCCCTATATATATACGATTTTCACTATTCGGCTTGTGTGTTATCTCCGAGTTTTCTAGAAACTCGTCCTGACCTATAATACTCTTGTGTAATAAACATTATATTTGTAAGTACTGGGTCCGCGTCTCTTCTTTTCGAACACCGACTTCAACAAGACACTACTGCGAGAAAGATACGATAAACATATAAAAAAAAGTCTCAGAGCAGACAGTAGATTTTAACTGTACTAACTGAGTTTGGAGGTCCACAACCTGACTGTGTGTGTGAGTGCAGTTCATTTGACCGATTTATTGACTGATGTAAGAAAACAATTATGAAAATGTTTTCATGTTTTGCTTGTGTTTCATAATAACTTCTCATTATAATGTTCAGTGTAGACAAACCTCTCAGTATACTGAAGGTAGACATACCTGCACCTCAACTTCCTATGTAGTGTACAGCTATTATCTTTCTAACATTGCTGAGCTGCCCTGAGCATCATTTACTTAAACAAATAAATATTTTCCCTCAGTAATATTATCAGTAGAAATCTCAATTTAGTTTGGTCGTTAGTCTTAGACTGGGGTCTATCACTGTCTGGAAAGCTTGGTGTATCTGTATACTACAACAACCTGTTTGTTACCTTGATGATGCTAATGGGTTTCCTGGAGAGGTGGAAGCTGGTATAGAGCAGAAAGGTGAGGATAAAGGTGAGGGCTCTGTACCTGCAGACAGGAATCACAAGAGGAAAGTGATGAGAATTAAGGTACAACAGAAAAAAATCCAAACACCACCACTGAACTAAATTAAACCAGCATAACACTGGTCATTTTTTTTACAATCGGCTTATTCTCTTCATTTCAGCAGGACATGCTGAAACCACATCAAACATATCCAAGAACACTGCACACACATATTCCCCATCTCAAAGTAGCAACTGATACAACTGATACAATGACATTGTCAAATAAAGAAGATGGTAATTGGGTATATCTGTGTAACTTTAACAGACAAAGAATTTCTGGTAAAGCCACCATTTTGATTGGTAAGTAGATCTATATAATCAGTTAATAAATACTGATCTTTATGTGTTTTTTTTAGAGAATATTCTGATTTAATCTCTTCTAATATTACAATGTAGGCTAGATTTTAAATGAATTTAATAGCAAGAAGGACATTATTTCTAGCATGTACGATACCAGTGAATAGTTTTTAGTGCTAAATACATACTTAAAAGACACTGTAGTCAACACTGAGCTACATTACAAACACCTGAAGTTCATATTGCTGCAAAGAAGCTACTAATTAAAAAATATGGGCACTTCACACACACCAGCAGCACAGACGATCTATACAACCAACACAGTTCAAAGCTGGGAACCCAAAATGAGTGTACCAAATTCAATATCTGACCAAATGAGAAAAGTCACAATCTCACCGGACGGAGAAGTTGAAAAAAACCTTTGCTATAAATGTGGTTTAAACAGTCAGAAGCGTGGTCTTGAACTTTGACCACAAAAACCTAGTCACTTCGATGTTTTGATTCCAAGTGAAGATTTCTCTTCATTTTGAAGACATTTTCTCAGAGCATTCACCAGAGTGTTCAAACAGAATGTCCTAAAAACATAATTTTACCAGGCACTTACAGACACAGATGAAAAGCCCCCTCACAATATAGCCTACTGCCTAGAAATTTTATTAAAGAGAGATTTACATGGTCTGATAAGACAGTAAAATGAATGATATAATCTGAGATTCCAGGCCTGAAAATGTATAACAGGACGGCTCAAGCAAAGAGCCACACAAGAGTAAACGAGTAAAAAGTAAAGAGTAAACGGCCACGAGAAGATGCATGATAAAATATCTTCTTATATTTAAACCAGCATTTAAGGAGTACAATTTCTGAAATAAAAAAAGCCACATAAGCCAAATAAGTTAATACTACGGAAGGGCATAATTAATCGACGATCGATTATTGATCATTAAGAATTTAGTCGATGACATTATTTTTTCATCGGCGAAAAAACTGGATTTCGCTATGTGGCAGGACGTCGGAATATCAGAGTTGCCTGGAACACAGCAGAGTGAGGATGTTAGCAGCTGGGGGAAGAAGCCCGGAGCTAGCCTCAACTGCTCGGCTTCATGTCCGCACACGGACCCTCAGTCCACAGGGAAGGGAACCCAGACAGAACCGGGTCTGGGTGAGGGGTTCCGGGAATGGGATGTGACAACAACCCGACTGAGAGGTCGAGAACCGTCAAATCCAGCTAGTTCTCAGCGGCTAGCTGCTGCTCTCTCAGTGGGACTTAAGAGTACAGCAGCACATATTTTCCAAGTGTAACCAGTGAACGGATCCCGTTAAACTGCCACAAGAGTTGTTAATCTTGTAATAAAGATCTTAAGAGGAAAAACGCTGTGTTTTTTCTATTTTCACTGCATTTTAATATAGCCTATAAATAGTGAATTTTAATAAAAAAATATTAACGATTAATAGAAAATCGATCGTTAATTCTCCCGACGATCGATTAAGACATTTTAATCGAATGCCCATCCATAGCTAATACTGCATCATATTCAGTTGGTTGAAACTAAACAATGGTTAGATATCAAATTTACACTTCACTTAGTGTTTTAAATTCAGAAAATATATAATATCAGTCATTTATATCAGGACTCCTGGATGAATATAAATATATAAAATGGGAAGTTGTGTAGCAATAGGGAATCCTGGCACTTAATGACATGTAGCCACTGTTGATGTTATCACAACTTTGCATTTCCTCTTATGACAAGTGAAGTGTTTTTTATGTCTATTGGAATAGTAAATATGGACTTTGCTCCAGCTTAACAAGTGTAACTGTGAGTTGTAAGTCAAACAGAGAAAAACATTTGGTTAGCATAAGTGAAATAAGTGAAATCCTGTGTGGTTGTACTATACTAAACTTGGTATAGCACAATTAGACAAAGTGTAATGAAAACAGAAATATTTACATTACATTCATGAATAATGTGACTTATACATCCACTGGTGAGATGAAAACTAAGATTCGTGAGATTTTTCATACATGAAACAAACAGCAATCCCATATTTCTTTAATGGTATATCAATATTTGTCAGTTTATGGTTTGACTGGTGCTGTTTAAATAATGACATTTTGCTGGAACATCTACATTAGTGGTTTAATGACAGTTAACAAAAAAATGTATTCACCAACTGTACATCTTGAAAAACTATCTTCCACTTTTCACATCACATATTATCTTGAAATTCAGTTAAAGGTGTGAGTAAAACTGATTTTCATTTAAAACATAGACACACAACAGGAGAAGGAGATCTGATCGGAGTTGAATCTGAATCAAAATAAGAACTGTGTGTGTGTGTGTGTCTGTGTGTGTCTGTGTGTATGTTCATCGAAACTATTGCATGTTCGCTATGTGGCAGGAGGTCGGGATATCCGAGTTACCCTGAACGCAGCACAGCGATGTTGTTAGCAGCTGAACGGCTCGGCTTCATGTCCGCACACGGACCGTCAGTCCCCGCGGAGGAGAACCCGGACAGATCCGGGTCTGTGTGAGCATTAGATGCATGTATTTAGATCATGTACATCTTTATCAGAAGATGTAGTAGTTTGAAAATTATAGCTTCAATGAAGAAACACAACAAACAGATACAGAAATATATGTGTAGGAGAGTGACTTAAAATGATTTTAAAAACCTTAAATATGCTAAGGGGAGATTTAAGGCGTGTTTGCTTGTGTGTCTGTGTCTGTGTGTGTGTGTGAGTGTGTGTCGGGGGCGGGGCGGTGAGAGGGGGGTAGGTTGTTAGTGAGAGGGGGGGCAGGGCGGTGAGAAGGGCGGGGCACTCAAAACAGGTCAATCTGAGGAAGGCTGTTTTAGACAAAGTAAAAAGGTGCTGTTTTAAATTATCCTTGTGGTATTTTGACCAAAAAATGTTACAGACATTTCTTTAAGACCCCAAGGAGCCATTTCAACTGTGGTGAAATGGGCATAATATGTCCCCTTTAAAGGTGTTAGTACCGTATCAACCCACTAGAGCACTCCGCTCCCAGAATTCAGGCTTACTGGTTGTCCCTAAAGTCTCTAAAAGTAGAGTAGGAGCCTGAGCTTTCAGCCATCAAGCTCCTCTCCTGTGGAATAATCTCTCGCTTTCAGTTCGGGAAGCAAACACCATCTGTACGTTTAAGAGTAGGCCTAAAACCTTCCTTTTTGATAAAGCTTATAGTTAGACCTGCTCTTAGTTATGCTGCTTTAGGTCTAGAATGTTGATAACATCAACTGGTGGTATGCATTAATAAGTGCGGTAGAACGTAACTTAACCTATGTTCTAAAATAAGAAGCGTTCAAAAGGCTAAGAGGTATTTATGTCTGATCTACTGAGTTGGCCACATGGCTTGCATAGTACTGCTATACAAACCAGTAGCCAGTCAAATTGACTGGGCCTCAGTGTACCCTCAAGTTTGGCCTGTATCATTGTATCATTGATTACAAGGCAAAAACACCTGATGGTGCAAAGGGAATTTATGACACAGGACACACAGAGCTTCTCTTTCCAGCTTCTCCTTCCTCTTCTCCATCCTTATCACATCAAAGTAATTCATATCATATCAATACATGATTCTGACCCTTGTATCCCTTCGCCGGAGTCACTTTGCCTTGTTGCCCGCGGATCCAGGGCCGCAGCTCTGGCCACATCATAATGGATTGCAATTTGTGGATCGCGTGTCGGTGGTCGCGTTGGTTGATCCAGTGTGGTGAATTATTTGTCTTGCCGGCTGATCGTAGTGGGAATGGCGGATCCTTTTTCACGTTGGCGTCAGATAATGCTGGTGGACCACGACCGACGTGGCAGCTGATGATGGATCCTAACTAGCGGCAGTGGACAATGACTGTTTGCGTTGTTTTGTTTTGTTAGGTAATTCAGTTTTTTGCCTAAAAACCGGAAGATCATTCACCAGAGAGATGCTCATGAACATTAGGGACATAACTCCCGATAATTTATTTCCGACTTTCATTGCCTCAACTATCGACAATTTGGACATTCTGGTCAAAAGGTGCCCTCACCTTTGTACACCCCGTGCAGCGAAGGAGGGGAAGTAAACGGGCCGGCGTGCTGGTGCGTCTCTGCCGACGGGGACTTCGCACAGCGCTTCCAGGAATATTCCTCTCCAACTCGCGCTCAATGTACAACGAGCTGGAGGAACTCCAGCTTCTAGTTTGTAAAAACAGAGACTTCTCCTCATCTTCTGTTCTGTGCCTCACGGAGACGGGGCTGTGTGGAGCTGCACCGGACTCTGCGCTGCAGCTTGCTTGGCTTCCAACTCTTCAGAGCGGACAGCAACACGGAGCTCTCCGGCAAGACGAAAGGTGGAGGTATCTGCTTTTACTCCAACTGTGGCTGGTGCAACAATGTGACAGTGATCCAACAACACTGTTCTCCTGATAGGGAATATTTTTTCATCAACTCCAAACCCTTCTACTGCCCCTGTGAGTTTGCTTCATTCATTCTGGTCGGTGATTACATTCCACCGCAGGCTAACATGCAAGAGGCTCGACACATGCCTGCCAATCAGATACTGTGTGTGGAGCGGACTAACCCGGACTCCTTAGTTATTGTCCTCTGCGACTTTAACAAAGGAAATCTCACCCTTGAACTCCCCAAATATAGAATATATTAAATGCCCGACCAGAGAGGAGAACATTCTGGATCACTGTTACACCACAGTAAGCAGTGCTTATCACGCCGTCCCCCGGGCTGCACTGGGACTCTCGGACCACGTATTGGTCCATCTGATTCCTGCATACAGGCAAAAATTAAAACTCTGCAAACCTGTTGTGAGGACCTCAAAGCAGTGGACCAGTGAAGCTGTGGAGGATCTTCAGGCGTGCTTGGACTGTACAGATTGGGGAGGTGTTCAGGACTGCTACTAATAGTATGGATGAGTACACAGAGGCTGTGACTTCCTACATCAGCTTCTGTGAGGACAGCTGTGTTCCATCATGCACCAGGGTGAGTTACAATAATGACAAACCCTGGTTCCCAGTGTTAGGATTTCAAATTCTAGCTGGTATTTGGGTCTGACTGAAACTATTTGCAACTAAAGGGGGGGGGGGGGGGGGGGATGATCAGTTTGAACCATATATAAGGCCTTTATTCAAATTACAAATAACCCTTGCTGCATATTGTTAATAATGAATCTTATAATTGTTCTGAATTCTAACTTTTGGTATTAAACCATTATTCCCTTAGAGTCATTCACAAATATGTTTCAAGCAGCTGTCTGATAAAGTTCTGGAGGTCGGACAGAGTGACTTTGTTGACATTGTTTTGTCTCGTTGTTTTGGTCTCGAGGATCCTAATGTTTACATCAACAGGACATTGTTTGAATATAGCAGGAACATCATATTCCTTTCTCCAATGGCCCACATGGCATCAGCTGTTTCAAGGCCTTTCATGAAGAGAACATTTTGCTTAGCAACTATCAGAGTAGTAGAAGCGTCACAGAGAGCGGCTACTTGTCACTTCCTGGATTTCTGTGCCAAGAGGCGTGGACATGCCTGTGCACCAACAAGGGAGAACCAAATTGATTTGCGGTGACTCCCCTTCAATCTTTCATAACCAATCATATTAAATCTACTGTTATAACTATATCAAACCCCTTTTGTTCGGGGCCATTATTAACTACCTATTGCTAACTTAATTAGCCTAGGCTGTGATAATTGTCCATAGCTATGTTTTTCAACTTTCATTGCATCTCAATAAATATTTAAATTGGACCAATCCGGCTCTTCTCTTATTTAGGATAAACCAACACGCCTGACACCAGCCAAACTCAAAAAGTTAAGGTTGGAGAAGGAAGAGGTGTTCAGGAGCGGGGTCAGAGTCAGGTTTATAGAGGCGAAATACAGGTTTAGCAAGGAGGTGAGAGAAGCTAAACGACTGTACTCTGAGAAACTCCAACACCAGTTCTCAGCCAATGACTCTGCCTCTGTCTGGAAAGGGCTCAGGCTGATTACAAACTGAGAGCCTAGGGCCCCCCACTCAACTAACGACTCACGCGTTGCCAACAACTTGACTGAGTTTTACTGTCGCTTTGATAGACAATGGGACAGTCCTGACACCATCCCCTGTGACACCACCCTCCAGCCCATCATCTGCACCTCCCGGGCCAGACTCTGTCTCTCCATCAATCCTGAAGCACTGTGCTGATCAGCTGTCTCCGTTGTTTACTAAAAATGTTAACACCTCACTTGAGACCTGCCACGTACCAGCCTGCTTCAAGACCTCCACCATCATCCCTGTGCCCAAAAAAACATAGATCACTGGACTCAACGATTACAGACCCGTCGTCCTGACCTCTGTGGTGATGAAGGCTTTTGAGCGCGTCGTGCTGTTCCACCTCAAAGCCATCACTGACTCTCTCCTGGACCCCCTGCAGTTTGACTACAGAGCCAACAGGTCTGTAGACGATGCAGGAAACATGGCCCTTCACTTCATCCTCTAGCACCTGGACTCCTCAGGAACCTACGCCAGGATCCTGTTTGTGGACTTCAGCTCTGCCTTTAACACAATGATTCCGAATCTGCTACAGTATAAGCTCTCCCAGCTGAGTGTGCCTGACTCCACCTGCAAGTGGATCACAGACTTCTTGTCTGACAGGAGGCAACACGTGAGGCTGGGGAAGCATGTCTCAGATTCCAGGGCAATAAGCACCGGTTGCCCTCAAGGCTGTGTTCTTTCCCCTCTACTCTTCTCCCTGTATACAAACAGCTGCACCTCCAGTCACCAGTCCGTCAAACTCCTTAAGTCTGAGGATGTGTTAGGATTCTAAATTTGAGCTGTTGTGTTGGTCTGACTGTACTCTTTGCAATAAAGACAGCAGGGGGGGCCTTGAACAGTTTGGGCCAGATAAAGGCCATTCACACAGATGATTTGATAATGACATTTTCATTCCTAGTGTTTGGTCTTGACATTAGAATGTGTATGTCACATGGGTGTTTAGCCACCTGATAAAAGTTCTGCTAAGAGCTGCTGCCTGTTATGAAGACTGTGAATTTGTGACATTCAATATACTGTACTTTAAACCTGATCTCATTTCTATCTTCTACATATTAAGGCGTAATTCCCTTAGATTAATTTACATCACATAGATTTCATGCAGCTTTCTGATAAGTTTTGGAGCTTGTTTGACATCATTGGATTTGCTTGTTTAATTGTATAATTAATTAGGTTTTATTTTAATATTTTATTGATTTTTGTTTTGTTTTATTTTTGTTTTTGTTATTGTTTTGAATATTTGAATATTTGAATATTTCAATCTGAATTTAGAATTTGAATTTTGATTTTAACTTTTTACAGACAGAGATACACATCCCTGACATACCAACACGACCAACACCGATCCACCAAAATACACACACATTCATCGACGTGTCACTGCTCTAGAAAAACATTGAGTGGCTGATAGGTAGAGGATCAGGTTTATTCTGAGTCTGTACCTTCTGCTTGAAATACTGATGAGTGTGCTGTTCTGGAGGTATTATTATTAACAGGCTAGAGAAAATAATCCTTTCAAAAATAGTGTGTTTTATCCCGATAAATGGCCGCCGCCCCTGTCCAGACCCCCACCACCCTGCTGCAGCTTCTCTCTCAGCTGGAAGACATGGCCTTTGATGACGAACGTCAAATCCAGAGTCTACGAGAGATTGGTATCGACCTTCGGTCACATGCTGATATTGCTCTCGAACAGTTGGACCACTGCAGAGCTTCTTTCGCAGCGAACGAGGAGAGTAGAGACCAACTGAGACGGGATGTGATGAACCGCGAGCACCAGCCCAACCGAACTCAGGAGGCAGCAGAAAGCCACATGAGAGAGAGCAGGGAGCTGCAATGCAACTTCAGTGATGTCAGCAAAGAGCGGGACACTCTCAGCCAATCAAACACCCAACTGAGAGAAAGTCTGCGAAGTGCGGAAACCGAAAGAATCAATATGAAGCAATATTACGGCAGCGCATATTTTGTCCTTCTTGTAATAAAGATCTCAATGAGGAAACACACTTTGTTTTTTTTATTTTCACTGCATTTTAATATAGCCTATAAATAGTGCATTTTTCAATATAAAAATATTAATGATTAATTGAAAGTTCATCGTTAATTCTCCTGACGATCGATTAAGACAATTTAATCGAATGCCATCCCTGACTAATACTCCTCAAAATTTTAAAGAAATTGTTGACCACAAAAGGAGGGTCTATGTATGTCTTGTTTTGATAATTTTTTTATTTTCTCTGCAAATATAAGCTTATATAATCAAGGGATCTGGGCTCCATGTCTCCACAACCCATTCCCATCCGGTGACAACTTCACCTCTTCCACCTGACAAACAGAAAGTTTCACTTCCACGAAAGGATCTCCACAAGGCTCAAATCCAGATCATTGACTCTTAAACTGATGTCCGAACAGCACTGGATGGGATGGTGGTTAGGGGTACATGGATGTCCACAGTAAGTGGTTCACACCATGAAAATGGTGTGAAAGGAGGGACTGTTAGGATTCTAAATTTTAGCTGTTATGTTGGTCTGACTGTACTCTTTGCAAAAAAGATAGGAGGGGGGGCCTTGAAGCCTAGTGTTTGGTCTTGACATTAGAATGTGTGTGTCACATGGCTGTTTAGTCAACTGCCTTGATAAAAGGTCTGGTAAGAGCTGCTGCCTGTTATGAAGACTATGAATTTGTGACATTCAATATACTGTACTTTAAACCTGATCTAATTTGTAACTTCTACATATTAAGGCGTAATTCCCTTAGATTAATTTACATCACATAGGTTTTAAGCAGCTGTCTGATAAGTTCTGGAGGCCGGACAGAGTGAACTAGTGGCGATGGTGTAGTGGCAAAGGACTATGGGCAGAAAAGGTCTCTGGTTCGTCTCCACGGAACAAACAACAAAAGACGAACCTGGATTGATCGGTCCAAAAATCCAAAAGAATTCTCCACACCCTGTCTAGTGCCCCTGAGCAAGGCACCTTACTCCCCCAACATCTGCTCCCCGGGCGCTGTACATGGCTGCTCACCAGATGGGTCAAAAGCAGAGGATAAATTTACCCACCATTGCATGAGTGTGTTGTGCATGTGTTTGGTATAAATAAACGTATCTTAATCTTGTTATTGTTTTGTTTCGTTGTTTTGGTTTCGAGGATCCTAATGTTTACACCAACAGGACATTGTTTGGATATAGCAGGAACATCATATTCCTTTCTCCAATGGCCAAAATGGCATCAGCTGTGTCAAGGCCTTTCATGAAGAGAACATTTTGCTTAGCAAATATCATGACACCACACTCATTGGGCCCATCTCTGGTGGGGATGAGTCTGCCTACAGGAGGGAGATTGACCAACCGGTGACCTGGTGTGATCTGAACAACCTGGAGCTCATTGCACTGAAAAACAGTGGAGATGGTTGTAGACTTCAGAAGTAACCCAGCCCCACCCACCCCCATCACCCTGAGAGACTCCCAAGTCGTCACTGCGGAGTCCTTCCGCTTCCTGGGACCCATCATCTCCCAGGACCTCAAATGGGAGCTGAACATCAGCTCCCTCACCAAAAGAGGTCAACAGAGGATGTACTTACTGCGGCAGCTGAAGAAATTCAACCTGCCAAAGACAATGATGGTGCACTTCTACACCTGCATCATCAAGTCCATCCTCTCCTCCTCCATCACCATCTGGTTCGCTGCTGCCACCGCAAACAAAAAAGGCAGGCTGCAGCGTATCATCTGTTCTGCTGAGAAGGTGATCGGCTGCAATCTGCCATCTCTACAGGACCTGTTTGCCTCTAGGACCCAGAGGCGTGGAGGCAAGATTGTGGCCGATCCTTCCCACCCGGGTCACGAACTCTTCGAGTTGTTTCCCTCCGGCAGATTGCTAAGGTCAATCAGGACCAAAACCTCCCGCCACAAGACCAGCTTCTTCCCGGCTGCAGTTGGCCTTATCAACAAGGCCCGGGACCCCCACCTGACTTGGACTCTTATCCCGCCCCTCAATTCTGTGTTACATTAACACACATAAACAGTATATTGCATATTGCACATCAACATTTCTCTCCTGTTTTGCATTTAACTTTTTATTTGTAACTTTTTATATCTTGTATATAATTTTGTTTTTGTTTTATATATAGATATTTCTGTCTTATGTGAAGTACTTACTGTGTTTTTATATTTTATGTTCAATGTATGCACCTTTTTTACCAAAGAAAATTACAGGTAGCTGTCAACCTACAATAAATCCTTTCTGATTCTGACTATAGTGGCATCCGATCTTGATTGTGGATTATGATCTTGCTGGCTGCTGACCATAGACTATGAAAGCAGCAGGACTGCTTGACATATACACTTCTGATCAAAAGTTTAAGACCACAGCTTTTAAAAGCCAAAATCTGCGCAAAAATTTGGATTCCATGTCATTTCCTGTCAAGTAATCACACTGTGAAGATCTCTTGATGGCAAAGGCAAAAAAGCTCACCCTCTTTGAACGTGGTAGGATTGTTGAACTGCATAAACAAGGCCTCTCACAATGTGCCATCGCTGCTGAGGTTGGATGCAGTAGGAGAGTAATTTTGCATTTCTTAAAAGATCCTCAGGGTTATGGAACACCAGTCAAGAGGGTAGACCCCAAAAAATCTCACCGGCGCTGAGCCGGAGGATCAGAATGGCTGTCCGTCAAGACATGGGACGATCCTCGTCCCAAATTAAGGCCATTACTGGTGCTGACTGCAGCCCAATAACCATCAGACGGCATCTGCGAAGGAAGGGCTTCAGAAACAAGAAACGTCTTCAAAGGCCACGTCTCCTTCAACGCCACAAAATTGCCCGTTTAGACCTTGCAAGGGAGCACCAAACATGGGACATTCAAAGGTGGAAGAAAGTTTTATTCTCTGACAAGAAAAAATGTAACCTTGATGGTCCTGATGGCTTCCAACGTTACTGGCATGACAAGGAGATGCCACCTGAGATGTTTTCTACGCGGCACATTGGAGGGGGCGCCATCATGATCTAGGATGCTTTTCCTTCAATGGAACAATGGAGCTCCAGGTTGTGCAGGGGCGTCAAACAGCAGCTGGCTATATGGAGATGTTGCAGCGGGCATCCCTCATGACTGAGGGCCCTCGTCTGTGTGGTAACGACTGGATTTTTCAGCAGGACAACGCTACAATTCACAATGCCCGTCTGACCAAGACTTTTTTCCAGGAGCATAACATCACTCTTTTGGACCATCCTGCGTGTTCCCCTGATCTTAATCCAATTGAGAACATTTGGGGATGGATGGCAAGGGAAGTTTACAAAAATGGACTTCAGTTCCAGACAGTGGATGCCCTTTGTGAAGCCATCTTCACCACTTGGCGCAACATTCACACTAGCCTTTTGGAAACACTTGCATCAAGCATGCCAAAACAAATTTTTTGAAGTGATCAACAATAATGGTGGAGCTACTCATTACTTAGTCAGTATTTGACACTTTAATTTCTGTTTTAGGAGGGTTTTTTTTTTTTTTTTTTTTTAATCAGCTGATGAACAGCCTACTTCAGTTAAATTGTTTTCAATAAATTGCCTGCTCACAACTTTTGGGCTCTTGTTCCCATTTCTTCTTTTTGCATTTTGAAACTCTACTTAGAACCTTCCTAAGACTCAACAGTGCAAAATGCAAATTCATGCAATTTTTTAACTGGTCTTAAGATTTTTATCAGGAGTGTATTATTGAAGTTATCTCTCAAAATATTTACCCTCATCATTGCTGCTTAAACCTTTATCTTGATGATGTTTTCCTACACTTGACATCTATTGCACTTCTGTCCATTCTGGGACAACATGTGGCTCTCTGAAGTTTCACCATATTTTTACCCTGTTAAAAGGGTTTTTAGTAGTTTTTCCTTACTCTTGTTGAGGGTTAAGGACATAGGTTGTCACACCATGTTAAAGCTCTATGAGACAAATTGTGATTTGTGAATATGGGCTATACCAGGGGTTCTCAAACTTTTGCAAGCTGGGCCCCCCCAAAGCTGGTTAGGGATAGTTGGGGCCCCCCGCGCCCCCCGCCACCACTGCCCTCAACTACACCTGAATATTTAGAAAGATAGCTTGGAGACTAGGGCTGCCACTAACGACTATTTTTCTATTGATTAACTATTTAGTACTATTTTACAGTTTAGTCGATTAATCTAAAGGATTAATTTTCCTCCCAAAAAATCGAATTGATCATTTCATTCCATTTCCGAAGCGCCGTGCCGTACAGCGCCAAGGAAAGCCAGGAGCCTCCTATCCACCCCCCTGTTAAACCTTTGTGCAGTTCACATGGGCTGCGATGCGCTTCGCGCCCTGCACCGATGGTTTCGGCGTCGAGTCTGTCATTTCGCTTAATAATGTGCGTGAGACAGACAGTGTACTAATGTTGACATCGTTATTCGGGTCCTCACTTCCGCGTCTGACCCCGCTCCCCACATTCATTCCTCATCCTATTGGTCCACAACATACCAACTTAGGGGCTTCCTATTAGCTAAACCTACATGTCAATCAACTGTTGTGAATAACATTGAACGATACCATAGTCATTTTTTTTTTGCGCGCCGCAAGCGTAACGCGCCAGGAAACACTGAGAAATTATCTTAAACGATATTAAAGACATATTTTATATGATATAAATTATCAAATATGCATATTCCCAATTTCCCAATCACAAAATTAAATGACCCCCTCTGCCCATCCACTACAAGCACACAAGCAGATCGACAGAGAGAGAAAGAGAAAAAGAGAGGGGTGGGGTGGGGGGGGGGGCTATGAAGACCGTCATGATTTACCTCTAAACCAGTACATTGAACGGGTTACATACAACAACTAGCGGAGAAAGCAGAGTCGCGGGCTGACCGGCAAATGTGTGAACAGCCGGGCGCCAGCGCGCTTGAGAATAGCGCTGTGCGGAGCGGCGCAGCGGTGTTCGGTGTAGACCCGGCGTTACGTAGTGATACTGAAGAAGAACATAAATTCATAATTTGTGTGGGTCCAACTCGTTGGTTTAAAATATTGATGTCGACGCATTTTCAGCGTCAACGTCATCGATGACGTCAACTAATCGTGGAAGCCTTATTGGAGACAGTGCTATGCACAGTGCTATGACAGTGCTTTGCACGAACAGTATACAATGTAGACAGGGACAGCACAGAATAGTATTCAAGTGCTGGTGTTTTATTTGTTGCAACACGGTGGATGATTGAAGCTGTAAAGGAAGGTGTTAAGGAGAAAAGGGCTAGCTGAAGTTGGAAGAAGTTAGCTAGCTAGAAGGCTAGCTCTTCGGGCTATGAGCTTTCTAAAAAAGACTGTGGAGCAAATTACTCCTTTGATTAGGCTACGAATAGGCCTGCTGCAAGTGAAGGAAGATATTACTAAGGAAGGAGTGAGTCTTTAAAAAGACTGTTTATAAAGCAATGAATATCTGAATGATAGAGGAAACAAGAGCAATCGCACAAACTCTGCAGGGTGTCCTCTCAGTGAGGTTGAGCGCTGACCATGCCTGCTGTTACTTTTATACTCTGAATCATCCGTGCAACTCGCGTTCAAATGATAACACTCCTCTTTTGATTGGTGGTTTAAGAACGAAACAGTATTGATTTGTTTGTGTCAGTCCAGCCCCTAGCATTTCACCACTGAGGGAGCTTTCACTAACCAGTGACAGGTCGTCTGTCTTTTTTTTTTTATCTGTGACATTGCGACCCCCTGGAGAATGTGCGCGCCCCCCACTTTGAGAACCACTGGGCTATACAAATAAAATTTGATTGATTGATTAATCCTTGTTTCCTCCCTTCAGGATCTAGGTGTCTCAGGCTCTGCCCTCTCCCAGCTCTCATCCTACCTCAATAACCGCACTTACCAAGAAACTTTGAGAGTATCTGTGTCGAAACCTTATCCTCTCACTACTGGGGTCCCTCCTCTTCTCTCTGTACACCAACTCTCTCAGCTCTGTCATTCACTTACAGGGCTTGTCCTACCACAGCTATGCTGATGACACCCAACTAATCCTCTCTTTTCCCCAATCTGAAACATAGGTAACAAGACCAAACTACTTTTCCTTCCAGGAAAGGGCTCTCACACCCATTGCATGGATATTACCTTTGACAAGTCTGTGGTAGACACCACTCAGACTGCTAGGAACCTGGGTATGACTCTCGACAGTTAACTCTACCTTACTGACAACATTAGTGTAACAACCGGCTCCTGTGGATACATACTGCAGAACATCAGTCCCCTTCTCACTCAGAAGGCAGCGCATGTTCTGGTACAGGCTCTGATCATCTCACGCCTAGACTATTGCAACTCCCTCTTGACTGGTGTACCTGCTAGTGCCATCCGACCTCTGCAGCTCATCTAGAATGCAGGAGCTTGACTGGTCTTTAACCTATCTAAATTCATTCACACTACTCCGCTCCCTTCACTGGTTACTAGTGGCTGCCCGCATCCACATCAGAACACTAGTACTTGCATACCCTGATAGCAATTTAAGAAATAGAATATAACCAGAATACAGGTAAACTCCCTGTATTTTGGTTATTGTGTGGAATTTACGTGCAGCGCCACTTGTAACCCTCAAGTATATTTGGTTTGGCCGCAAATGTGTTTATCTTCTTACTGATATTATTGCTGTGTAATGTTGTAATGTGCTCTGTTACACAAACAGCAAGAATATATGTTTAACAATCCACTATTTGCACTTAATGTTTTATATTTGTTGCTTTGCAAATTGTTTTGCTTAAACATGGATGGATTATTACGGAAAATGTTGGGACTTTGAGACAGCGCTTTGGTCTGTCCCGTTATTGGATTTGCAATGCATATGCATATCTAATCTTGTGTGTGGATCATAAAGTTGTGATTATTTAAATTTGGGGTGGGGCACACAAATTTGTCCCTTTTTCAAATTGGGCCACGGCATTCTAAAATTTGGGAATGGCTGTGTTACACCATAACATTGTTATTGCACAAATATTTATGAATAAAGATGATTAGCAAGCTATTACAACTTGATAGTTTTGGATGGAGAAAGATTTAACAAATAAGTCAAGTTGGCAAATAATTCACATTTTGTTACATCAAGACTGGACTATTGTAATTCATTATTATCAGGCTCCAGCAGTAAGTCGTTAAAGACTCTACAGCTTGTCCAAAATGCCGCAGCACGTGTCCTGACGAGAACAAAGAAAAGAGAGCACATTTCTCCAGTATTAGCATCGCTACACTGGCTTCCAGTTAAATCTAGAACAGAATTTAAAATTCTCCTCCTCACCTTCAAGGCCCTTAATAATATAGCGCCTTTTTACCTTAAAGAGCTGTTATTACCTTATAAACCCACTAGAGCACTCCGCTCCAAGAATTCAGGCCTACTTGTCATCCCTAAAGTCTCTAAAAGTAGAGTAGGAGCCAGAGCTTTTAGCCATCAAGCCCCTCAGCTGTGGAATAATCTACCACTTTCAGTTCGGGAGGCCGACACCATCTGTTCGCTTAAGAGTAGACTCAAAACCTTTAGTTTTTGATAAAGCTTATAGTTAGAGCTAATTAGTGCGGCAGAACGTAACTTGTATTTTATGACACATGACACACAGAACTTATTTTTCCAGCTTCTCTTTCCTCTTCTCCCCCCCCCCCCCCCCCCCCCCCCTTCCCCGGAATCCCTTTGCTTTATCACCCGCAGATCCAGGGCCTCTGTGGCCGCACCATGGATTGCGGTTTGTGGATCGCGCACCGGGGGTCACGATGTTGGATCCAGTGTGGCGGATTCTCAGTCATGTGCTACTGGTGGTGGACCCTGTGTCGCGTTGGCATTGGGTACGGACGGTGGACCAGGACCACAGCGGTGGTACGTAGTGGGTCCTGGGGGGCGGTGGTTGACGGTGACTGAGGACTGGAGTGGCGTCTGGTCTGGATGGTGGATCGTGGTCCTACTGGTTGCTGACCATGGACTGTGATTGCAGCGGGACTGCTTGGCATGTCATGTTGGGGTTGTCCTTCGGGATGTTAACCCTCATCAAATGCTGCTAGAGACTTTGATTATTGATGATGCTTTCCTACACGTGGCATCTATTGCACTTCTGTCTGTCCTGGGAGAGGGATCCCTCACATGTGGCTCTCTCTGAGGTTTCTATGTATTTTTACCCTGTTAAAAGGGTTTTTAGTAGTTTTTCCTTACGCTTGCTGAGGGTTAAGGACAGATGATGTCACACCCTGTTAAAGCCCTATGAGACTAATTGTAATTTGTGAATTTGGGCTATACAAATACAATTTGATTGATTGATTGATTGACATTTACACATCATTGTTACATCAGTAGCAAATCTGCAGTTTATGGTGAAAAATCCTACTAAATATCCAAGAGAATTAGTGATTCAACAGTAAGCTGAAATACATGTAAAGAGACTCCAATTTACACAATCACTCACTCACGCACTCACTCACTCACTCACTCACCACTGGTCCCTGTCAAAGGACACCATCAGGCGGATCCCAGGAGGAACAGGGGCCATATTTGGACTGAAGTTTTGACAATTGGCTTATGTGAGCTCATGCTGAAGAGATTGATGCGTTACATGCTGACATGGTGGTTATGCATCCATAAATCACCATTCCAGAAGAAGTTGCTGGGAAATGAGAGAAAAAAGGGTTTAGCAGAAAAGAAAAAGGTCCTCTTCTAAGCTGGTAGTAACATCAGTCCTGATGTAAATAATGTCACAAAGATGAAACTGAGTGCAGAGGAGAGGAAACGCCATCATAACTCACAGCAAGACACAGAAAAGACTTTCACTATGAGCTTTAAAAAAAACAAGCACACAAATTTAGTTTTTTGTTGTTTAGTCCTTTTCAATTTAACAAAATAGCTAATTTATGACATTAGACTGACCTAATACTGTGTAGAATGACATAACAACATCTGAGTATCAATTAAAGTTAAAATTGGAATGTTCAAACAGCCTGTCATTTTTTTCACACCTTAAAATATGCCTTGTCTTTAATTGTCGTTATGTTTCAATAAATACCCATGAGACAAATGTTAAAGCTCATTTTTCTCTGGAAATTTTCAGCATTTTTACCTATTTCTGTATTTTTATTAATTTGTTTATTTACAAGTTCATTCATCCATTGATAGGCTTAAGCCTGAAACATGCTTCTGCGTTTTCACGGGCCCGTAAGCGCAAGAGCCCTTCCGGGTCCCTTACTTGCTTATGTATCCCTTCTTACGTTCTGACGGGCGTCGCCCCACTTTTCTAAAATTTACAGCAAAGCTCCGCAAGCTCACTCAGCCCGCAAGGCTGTTATTGGTCTGCTCTACATCCCTTCTGGAACTGCATTTCCGGTTTCATGCCCCCTAATACAGGCAGAAACCGCGAAGAACTCCTGTCGGAAGAGGTCCGAAAATATGAGCACCTTTATAACCCAGCGATGTCCGAGTACAAGGACACTGAGACCTGATGACTAATTATAAGAAGTTGCTCTTCATTGTCCAGCAGCTCCATCTCAATCAATTGTTGTTCGGTTGGAATCGTGAATACACTCTCTGCCATGGTTCAGCATTACTCCGCCTAGTGTTCTGGCGCGGAATTGCTTTGTAAGACGCGCAACGGTTGGGGAAGCATGAATGAAAACGAGTCTTGCGCCACAGCGGCGTGAAAAGACGCAGACGCAGTCGCAGAAGCATCTTTCAGGCTTTACTCAACGAAACGCTTTTACTTTGAAATCCTTTACTAGTTATCACCATAATGCCGAATACAGGCAGAACAACATGAGGGCTGATTTACCACAGGCCGGAAAATCTGAAAATCACATGCTGTCATAAGATGTATATAAAAAAGCATGGATAAATTCGTTGTTCAATTAGACACTGGGGAGCGCGGCAACGTTACAGCCAGTGAAGCTAAAACACTGACATTTTTGCATGAATCTACCATATTATCCAGCTGTGTACCTCATGTGAAATAATGGTTTCATAAAACTTCATCTTATGGAGGCTTATATCACAGCTCTATGGTGATAGTATCAACATACCATGGTCAAAGATTTAGGTCTGATGTTTACTGAGGGTGAGCATCTCAAACTACAGACGTGGACAGTGTCCGGGTTCACAGCGTGGACACTTCGACCCTTTAAGCGACAGTGTTTCCTCTTGCGTATCACATGTCGAATAGTAATTTAACAGGACGTCCAAATATCAGCAGTGTACCAACAAAGACAGTATATATGCTTAATGACTTTCTTTTCCATGAACGTTTTAAAACTCACATTTGCCCCGATGGCGGAAACAACACGGTTGTTAAATCGCCGGTTACAACCAATCTATACCTTTCAAATGTAATGACAGGTAGGTAGAGCACGCTGCGGTTGAGAGACATTCGGGTACTCCTGGGGGGGCTTACCTCGAACGGAAAACTCGACGGTTCGTAGTTCCTGATCTCCACGGCGCGACACGTCCTCCACTTCCTTGTGTGAAAACAAGCGACCGTCACCACAAAGCCACTCACACAGCTGTGCGGCTCCTCCGCGCTTGTCTGACGTCATCAGTTTACACGGTTAAAGCGGTATGTGCTTTATGTAAAACATCCTGCAAATAACATCGGATTGCTTCTGGTTTATTTTATTATTCAGAATAAATTCATGAAACACATTTAATTTTTTTAACTTTAAGAACTTGAAGCCAATTTTGTCAAATTTTATCTTTATGTCATCTGTCTTTCATTTTACAATAATTCTTTCAAAAATACTTTGCTCAGTTACAAATTCTTCAGATATATTAAAGCATGGCACCTCACCCGTGTTCATCACCGCTGTCTGATCTCTATAATTTGTTTTGAATTGTCTGACTCCTCTTTACATTCATTCATGAAAGAAGCAGAAGGTTCAAGGAATTTACTTTGTTGGCATACCTATTACCGAGTCAGGTGACTAAAGATACTACAGTATTTTAGGAAATCCCTGTAAAGTCTCCAGTAACATTTTTAGGTTTTGAAATTGTTTGTCCGGACATTTTCAGGAAGCTGGTGAAAGGAGAACTCATGCAGCAGCTATTTTCTTGTGCAGAATATTTTAATATAGACTTTATGCATAAAGGAGATCAAAAAGGTGGAACAATTTACAAACGCTAACAGACTAACATGAGCAATTGGCTTGCTGCTCCCTCACTGCAAGCTAACCACTTAACAAAAACAAGACTCTTTGCTGTCCTGGCTTCTAAATGGTGTCGGAAGATGTCTCCCACATATCTTCCTCTACTTGCATCACCCATTCCAACAGCACACCCATGAATGGCTAGAATTGCTGTTACTCTATATTGTACATGTAGGTGTTAGCTTCCTATTGCATAGTGAAGTCTCAATATATGCATTCCTAAATCACATTGTGTCCTTGCATCTTGCCACTGGTGAAATATGTAAGGAGTTTGAGAAGTTGGTGTCTCTCTGTACAATACAATAGATAAAACACAGTGTAAATTCAACTTTATAGGTGTCACACATCAAGCATTAATTTGAACCGCAAACATCTCTCAGCCAATTCGGTAAAAGCTCTGCGGCAACCAATTAGTCTGCTTATTTTCAAAGAACACATGATAATATAACTATCGTAACAAGGTCCAATGAGACATGTTTCTTAAATCTAATAGAACAATTCTTGTGTCAAACAGTCCGATTAGATAAACCTAAATGTTAATCAGGAAAATTGTAAGGTTTCAATCTGTTATATATCCTTTTTTCTTCTCAGCTCCAGAATGATCATCAATGATAAGTATTCATTATATATCAATGGCCAGTGATAAATAAAATACTGCGTATTAAAAAACACAATATAAATCAACAAAGAAGAAATTTCAAACCCCGAATTACAGTGAACCCATTATTATTCACTTCAGTTCTATTTGTAAAGCACCAAAACGTCCCTCTAATTCAGGGTTAGGACCCTTTTCTCTTCTCTGTGGTGTCTAGAGAGTGAACGCTTGACATTAACCATGCTCTCACACTTCCACAAACACGACAGATAGCTGCACTACGTCTCAAGGAGAGGAGACAGTGCTCGGAAACTTCCATAACATTCCCTTTTATTACCATTCCCTTAATTATTACATTTTTCAGGCAGGCAAAAAGGTCAAACCTCAGAAAGGATGAGAAAGACATAATTTGCCCCTTCTCATATTAGATGAAACCCTATCAAGTAAAGGGGGTAATAACATGAACAAACCTGAATACATCAGAACGATAAAACAATTTATTAAACAAACTACTTTTAACAACTTCAATGAAAATCAAAAATGTAATCACATTGACCATCATCATAATTAACACATTGCCAAGTCTTCAACCCATGTACTTCACGCACAGTAGAGGGTCACCACCATGGAGAGGTTATTAGCTCTTTTATTCTATTTGTGTGCACTTTGAATAGTGTTTTTTTGTATGGAACATATAGGTTACAATAACAAGTTCCTCCTTTCCAAACAACTCATTAAATTGAGGACGAAAAACCTCCCCATTTCCCTTTATATGCTCTATAAATCACCTCCTCATGGCCGTTAGGGGGAAGGGCTGGCATGTATCTTGAAGCATGGATCCATTCTGCTTGACCATGGACCTTAAGGGCTGTTCTGGTTGTTAACAGCGCCTGGATTCTGCCTTTTGCCAGAATAACCCGCGGCCCACAGTATGAATTTTACAGTCCTTTTTCCTGAGGCATATCGGACACCTCTTCCTCTTACACACCCCGAGCAGGGCTGCTGTTAGGGCTATATAGGAAGCAAAACGATTGGGTCGAGTGTCGCTGTCGCTCTCCATGCAGCGGCGGCTTTTACTGCCTTCACAACTGCAGTGGACGGAGTCACGAGCAGGGCCAGCGAGCAGTACTCCTCCTGCAGCTGTACGTTCCGAACACCTTGTCTAGTTGTCCACGCCATCTTTGTTGCGGTTGTAGTCCAGGACAATGACCGTTTTCCCATCTTCGTGGTCGATGACATCGGCCTCCACACGTCGCATGTTCAAGAGCACCACGTTCCCATTTTACTTTGGGATGTAGGACACAAGAGTGGCGGTGGCTTGAATGTGAACTTCCCTTGACCGTGAGCAGCCCGGCTGGGAGCTCAGGCTTGTTCTTCCGAACCGTCCCGACAACGGGGATCTTCCTGTCCAGGAGCTGCCGCGCGAGTTCGTAGGAGGTGAAGTAATTGTTGCACAAGACGCTACGACCGTGCAGTTCCTCCGTTAAATAAAGCACTACCCGCAACCCCTGGTTTCCGTTCTGGGCGTCCTCAGCTCGGCTTTCCGGTGTACACTTGCATCTTCCAAGCGTAGCTGGATTTTGCGTCGCAGGCCTATCCCACCCACGTATTTCGCCTGGTTGCTGTCCATGTACTGTCGGAAAGGACACTGGTCTAGGAAGAAGAAGAGGAGAAGAAAGGAAAGGAGATGAAGACGAGGAATAGCAGCCACTATCTACATAACGTAATAACATTACATAATGTAAAAAAAAGACTAACCTCTGAACGGAACCAGTTCGTCCACGGTCACTTCGGGCGCCGGATTGTAGAGGGACGGAAGCCGCGCGCCACCCATGCGTCCCAGGCCTCTCAGACGGCCGTCAATTTGTCCGTGGCTTGTCTCGTGCGTATCATCTCGCGATCATCGAAGTGCAGCAGTCTGGAGTACATGTGGAAGAGTTTTAGTGGCATTTGAAATCAGTTGTGGGTCTAAATTACCCCGCAGAGCACCCTCCCTGGGGTCTAAATTAACCCCCTGGAGAATCGAAAATTACAATCCATTGGTCTCAATTACGCCAGGAGAATTATTCTTTTCAAAAAGGATTTAACTTGCACCCTTTTGAGGGTATATGCAATGAAATGTTTAAAAAAAAAACTGCTCTATTGTGGACAATAACAATTAATTTTGCCTGCAGTTGGTAAGCCACGTTAACACATTTTTCACTTCCCCACTCCTTTCCTTTATACTATATAGAGAGAATTGCAGGACGTTGTTCACCTCTGCAACACACACAGAATACGCCCATGCAGAAATGCGGTGTCCCCAGAAGGATGTCTGGCAATGCCATTGGGTTCAGTCTCTTTATCGATGCAGAGTCCATATCGTAATGCATTTAAGAATCTACACATTTCCACACCTCTTGTGTTGAACGTGGAGAAACTGAACCCTTTCAGGGCCCTGACAACTAAACCAAACTTAAGAAAAAAAAAAGAATAAAACTTTCTCTGCCAGAGTGACTCTTTTGGATAATTTTGCCGGTCCCAAGCCCGGATAAAGGAGGAGGGCTGGACGTAGAGCTAGCAGTTCCACCCCACATAACAGCCTTTTGATTAAATTAGATATTCTAACATTTAACATACAAGACGAAATTGATTTATGTATGTGGGACTACATACAGCATTAAAGTCATGAAGTTATTTTGATAAGTGATGACCTATTTCAATAGCAAGATAAAAAAAAAAGAATCAACAGAAGGATATGGAAGGGTATTGCGTTCACTTTTTATTTTTTTATTTTTTGGGGAATTTATCTTGGAATTTCCGAGATTATTATCTTTTTTGTGAAGTGAAGTGAATGTAATACGCTTCTGTAGAAGAAAGCTTATTTGTAGTTCTAAACATTTTTAAGGTGTTCTGTTTCTCACTTTTTGTATGTCCTACAACGACCACTACATTATGCAAATTAGGCAATGACGTAATTTAGCGATTTCTAGCGACTTTTAGGCCAGCCAATAGCTACTTTCCTTACTAAGGAGTTGGCAGCACTGTTTGGTGCTATGAAGTACCTTAAAGAGGTATCCCAACAGAAGATACAGGCATGCAGAGAGGAATGACTACACAGAGGACTGCATCACTGTTATAATACCGTATAAGACATTTTTTGCCTTGTCATGGCAGAAAACAGTCTTCATCCACCCACCTCTCCAGAGGAATCCATTGAGCTTTGTTTTTACGTGCTTACATACACTACAGTTGAAAAGTTTGGGGTCACCCAGACAACTTTGTGTTTTCCATAAAAACTCACACTTTTATTTATCAAATGAGTTGCAAAATGAATACAAAATATTGTCAAGACTTTGACAAGGTTAGAAATAATGTTTTTTATTTGAAATATTAATTTTGTTCTTCAAACGTTCCTTTCCTTAAAGAATGCTCCATTTGCAAACTTTGATTCAACTGTCCATAACACTTTTTTCCAATCTTTCTCTGTCCAATGTGTGTTCTTTTGCCCATATCATTTTTTTCTTTTTATTGGCCAGTCTCAGATATGGCTTTTTCTTTGCCACTCTGCCTAGAAGGCCAGCATCCCGGAGACGCCTCTTCACTGTAGATGTTGAAACTGGCCTTTTGTGGGTACCATTTAAAGAAGCTGACAGTTGAGGACCTGTGAGGCGTCTATTTCTCAAACTAGAGACTCTAATATCCTTGTCTTCTTGCTGAGTTGTGCACCGGGGCTTCCCACTTCTCTTTCTACTGTGGTTAGAGCCCGTTTGTGCTGTTCTCTGAAGGAAGTAGTAAACACCGTTGTAGGAAATTTTCAGTTTCTTCGCAATTTCTCGCATGGGATAGCCTTCATTTCTAAGAACAAGAATAGACTGGCATGTTTCATATGAAAGTTCTCTTTTTTGGCCATTTTGAGAGTATAATCGAACCCACAAATGTGATGCTCCAGATACTCAACTAGCATAAAGGAAGGCCAGTTTTATAGCTTCTCTCACCAGCTAAACAGTTTTCAGCTGTGCTAACATAATTGCAAAAGGGTTTTCAAATCATCCATTTGTGTTCTAAGGTGATTAGGAAACACAATGTACCATTAGAACGATGGAGTGATAGCTGTTGGAAATGGGCCTCTATACACCTATGTAGATATTTCATTAAAAACCGTTTTCCAACTAGAGTCATTTACCACATTAACAATGTATAGAGTGTATTTCGGATTAATTTAATGTTATCTTCATTGAAAAAAACAGTGACCCCAAAATTTTGAACGGTAGTGTATGTGCCCATATTTTATTATCAAGTTGTTTTACTGGATCAATTGATTGAATATGAGCACTCATCCTCAGCAAAATAACAATAGAATTGCAGTTTTTCTATGGGTGGAAAATGTTATGTTGACTGCGAATTTCAGTTTAAGTGATTGACAGATGCATTGTCTTTAATAAATAAATAAAAATGAACTTTTAAATAAACTCCCCTCTGAGCATCATATCATCTCTTTTCATTCATCATTATGGAAAAATTATACATCTCAACAAAGTAACCGGGGCAGTCCTGAAAATAAACATCTCACATTTGTCATCGCGAAAAATGTCAACTGGCCTTATGGTGTAACTATGTATTACATTTCATTAAGCTGACACTTTTATCCAAAGTGACTTATAATAAGTGCATTCAACCATGAAGGTACAAACCCAGAACAACAAGAATCAAGAAAGTACATTTCTTCAAGAAAGCAGAATTTTCTTCAAAAAAGCCAGTATGTAGCATGGCCAAATGTGGTCTGACACACTTTGGTTGGTCTTGCATAATCATCCATATAACAAACAGGTTATATTAGGATGGGTGTCTATGGGCTGGAAACCTTAAAACCTATACTTCTGGCCGCAGTCTAGTAGTATTTGGCATCAGACAAACCTGGTAATACAGATAAGTTTTATTTCTCCCCTGTGCGATTTAGTGTTTATTAACTATTTCAGCATTTAGGAAATTCCTTCCTTTTTGTGTCTTTCTCATCAAGTTATTTTAATTGCCACGAAAGATTTAAATGGAATTCGATGATGTGGAGATGAGGTTAGGTGTTGAAAAATATTGTCTATAATTTGCTGGTGATAATTCAACTATCATTGGGAATAAATAAAAGCAGGCCAATCTTGCTTAAGTAGTCTAATAAAATGTGGTCTGGCATCCTAATATTTTATTAAATTTGTTCCTTTTTGAATTAACCGAATGATTCTCAAACTGTGTGGCACGCCTAACTGGTTGGGCGCAGAGGCATAACAGGTGGGGCGCGACCGGGAGGGGGATATATGAGGCGGAACCAAGGGGGAACATTCTGGGCTGAGCGTTGAGGCCAACACGGAAGTGTAAAAAGCTGCAGTTCCATGGGAAGCCGCTACGCCTGGCACCAAGAAACCGAAAGTTTCATCGACTCAAATGTTAAAATGCCAAACTTTAGAGCAGAATTAAACCTGTTTACAGCCTGGTACAAACGTTTGTTTAATTCTCAATCACGAGGTTATTCCTTCATGACAACTCTGAGGGGGGTGAATTTTCCTATGAAAATTATTCTAGCTCCAAAGTGGGGCATGACAGAACATTTTTCGAGAACCACTGAATTAACCCATGTTCGATCACAAATTATGTTTGTGTTTGGCAGGATGAGGCTTAGTTAAAGTCCCAACAAAGTTGGGGTCCCGACCCCCAGGGGGGCGCGCGGAAACTGTAAGGGAAGACAATGTGACAATACAAATACAATTATTAAATTAATTATGTATTTTAGGTGTTATTAATCACTGCATATTGAAATCTATTTGTCCTTGAATCTCAATCTTTTTTTTCTTTGCATGCCAATCTTTTATTTAAAACCGCTCAAGCCGATCGAGCAGCCCCTGCATCAGACAGTGCGTCCAGTTAAGAAAAAATTTACACATTTTTAAAACGACAACCAGACTGAAGCTGACTGAGCTGCAAAACTGCCGAAACCACGGAGTACCACCTTGGCATCTAAAACTCAGAGCTATGAAATCTCTTCTTCCATTTGCCACCACATACCTCTTCAAGTCTGGCTTTTCTACATTGAAGGTATTGAAAACAAAGCACAGCGCATGTCTGCAAGTAGAGAATGACATTCGTCTGGCACTGACAGCCATAAATAACGGATATTTATATATATATGTTTACGGTTAATATTACTGTACAGAAGTGACAAGGAATGTTTGTAAAGATATAAGATTATTAGTTTTTAAAAAAGGAAGGGAATATATTAAGATACGTTTTGTTTGATTTTAGATTTGGGATTATTGTGCAATATTCTATTGCACAAAAAGGTTTGCAACTGAAAAAGTTTGGGAACGCCTGCACTAATCAACATATATATGTGCATCTCAATGTCTTCTTACACCAATCTTTTCTGCTTCTTTAATTACTCATATTTAACAACTGCTGCCACCTAGTGGATATAACTAACAGGGAAATGTCTACTTAAAAGATTATTTTTAATGAATTAGATGGATAATATACGTTTTTTTAAGATTTTATCCAATGCAGTTATCCAAATTTAGCAATTCTGCTCTGTTATATCAGAATAGCCAAGATCCATTTGTGGCAATGTGTGGTTAAACTTATCTGCAGTAAACACACAATTAGATTGAATATAAATGTACAAAACAGAGCAACCAGGCAGGATGCTTTTGAGGTACTCTCTAATGTATATTAGAACAGATTCACAAACACTACCAGTAATAACAGCTGAAATGAGCTACAGTCTCCAATTCAATTATAATTTCTCAGTATAAAATGAAACTGTGTGAGAACCATGTACAAAAAGATTTTACACTAACTGATAAAAGACAACGTAAATACAAGTTTATTTGAAATAGATGTTTCAGAATCACAGTGTTCAACAGCTGCTCTGTAAAGTGTCAGCAATACCACAGTAAAATGATTTGACTCTACTTCAGTGTAAGATATTGGACACATTGACAAAACATGAGCTAATGACCAAATCTTCCCCATATTAGCTCTGTCTCAAAATCACACTATTTTGATCTTGACTGTGGGCACTGATAAGGCTACAACCAGACAAAAATTAAACAACAAAGGGAGAAATGTGTAGATGTGAGTGAGTGACAGAAGCATTACTATGTAATGTCCATTGTATAGAAGTTGGTGGACAGTAAAGTCTCTATTTCAGGTCGAAGCTCAGGATAGCTGTTGTGAGTTGACGGCAGCTCCAAAGTAAGGCCACAGGTATCTGCAATTGGCCGCCGTGCCAGCCCTTCCGACGAGGTGAATATGATTTAAATATCCTTAACGATGATGACATTAGACGATAAGGATGGCGTGGGTCTCTGCGTTATCGTAATGACTTGAAGGTATGGCATAATGATTTGTTTTGTTTTTTATTGTTTTTAAACATTTTGATAACCTTTTCTAATAACTGTGTGACCTAATACGACAGGTCTGTTTCATAGGTCTGCCTTCAGGTAGGATATTTATGGTCACTGTTTTTTCAACCCTTGGGGAACAATATACCAAAACGAGTCCGTCGATGCAGCTGCGTGGCCATCCGCGGTTGCAGTCGCAGTACTATAATTCGGCCTTGACACACAGCTGTACTCCGGGCACTATGAACAGAAATGCGCTTGCTGTTTACGCAACGTTTCCTGCATGATCTCCTGATTTACTTTAAAGTGACTGTCAGTTAACAAAACTCACCACAAGGTCGCGTCCGCACCTGCTGCGCCCCCGCTACACTTTCTTACAGGACCATCAGTGGAGAGTGAAAGAGGGAGAGAGCTGCTACGGTGTACCTAAATACACTTCGCCGACAATCCGCGTCCTAAAAGCATCGCCGCTAAAACGATCCTTTGTATGGAACTCGCGCAAGTGTTTGGTTAAAGCTGTGGCTCGCGCATGCGTAGTTCTAAAACGGGTCAGGGCGACTCTGCAGAGGCAATCCAAAGACCGCTCGGTTATCGACTCTTCGAGTCTTCATTCCTGAAAATTATCGACTAGTCTGGCCTTATGACATACCCGGAAATCATCCTTAAAACACATGCTAATCACATCCTTGCATGTAACTGTTTAAAATTGCATTAAAAGCACGGTCGCGTGGTGTTATGCAGCAGGACATGGCCAATGAAGCCGTGGTCACAGTTCGTCTGGTCAGGTCATTCGAGCACAGAAACTTCAAACCAGTAGTTTTTCACGGTGTCAGCTTGGACCAGACGGTGCAGGACTTCATACAGCTGGTCAGAGACGGTGAGTTAAATGGAGCAGGATGCATCGTATCATAACATACAATATTTATATAATATTACTTCCCAAACCTCTTCCAGATATTGTGAAAAGACCAGGAATTCCTCTGCCTTTCCGGAGCTATGCCTATGGTATGCGACTTTATCTAATTATATTCCATATTTTCTGTGAACTTGTTATGCAGTATTTAAGACCGTTTGTCGAAGCAACATATTGTGAGGTCTGCTTAGAGGGACTGAGGTGAACTGAAAATCAGGGGGGCCTGTCAGTTGCAGGCTGTCCTTGTTATCCTGAGAGGTAGATGTTGTAGGAATCAATGTAAAAAAAAAACAATTTAATATCAGAACAAATAATTAAACTTGAATTAATAAATTGTTTCCTTGATTTACATTAACCAACAACCAAAAGGTATTTGAGTGATCAGAGAGGCAAATAAATAAAAGGACATGTTGTGTAACAGAGATAATAGTGTTGTATCCTCTAAATTTGATATAGCTGTAATTTTATATTTTTACTTTATTGCATTGTGCTTTTCATTTGATTATCTTTTACTGTATTTTCAGACACGATGAAGATAATCCACCAAGCACATGGAGCAAAGGTATCCATCCATCACTCCATTGGACCTCAATAAGGGCCACTAAGTTAATACTGCAAGCCTTGGTTCTGACTTCAGATTTTACTCTTGATCCAATTCTTTTAAGTAGCTGTTCACATTATCTTTGAAATGTGAACAGGATCAGACTCAAATGGGAACTGGTGATGACAGTGATGTGACTCTAATGCGCTTAAGTCCAACTAGACCAGATACGCAGCACGGTATTTAGGGAGGTAACCAAGGAGAAGAAGTTGGTAATAAACAGAGGCCACAGATGTGAGCGTTTACGGTTACATGTTTCTCTTGATCTGCTTTCAAACACAGACTGGTTAAGACACAACCCTTCAAGTCCTGCTTGAACGAACTTTTTCACGGAGGAGGTCAGATTAAACCGTGCTGTCCTTCGAGTGACTACCTCCTTCGCAGCTGTCTTCCATGTTTGTTTTCGCCAGGCAACTCCCGCCAGCCCCTTCACCTGCACAAAATTATATGTTGAGGTTACTTACAGGTCCAGGGTGTAAGGTTTAAGTGAAAGGGATCTATTGAGATACATTTTCACGTGTTATTCATCTAAACTATACGAATTGTGGTTTTATTTACCCTAGAATGGGCCCTTTTGTATTGATATACTTTATATTTACTTCGGGGGGGGGGTCCTCTCTATGGAGGCCATCATGTTTCTTGTAGAAGCCCAGACTGGACAAACTAAACACCATTTGAGTTTGTATGAAAACTGAAGACTACCAAAGGTTCTCTTCCATGTTTGGAAGGAGAGGATGATGTGAGGTTTTGACAGTGTTGGAAGATAATTACTAGTTTTCAGTAATTGTCCAACACAGTCATGCAGGGCTCCAGAGTGGAACCATTTAAAATCTATGTCAAAAAAATGTCTTTGATCTGACCTTGCAGTTGGTTTGTACCGTGTCAGAATCTCTGTCTGAGTGTTCTCCATCCACACTCCTGCTGACCTGTGCTCACTTTACACTTAAACCATAAACATCAACATTCATCACAAGCTATCAGGATCTGAACAGTACTGACGTATACTTGTGATGGTTTGACTCATTCCAGAGTTTATGAAAAACGAATTTGAAAAAATAGTCAAATACGTTGTTGCGCACACTCTGCTAGTTACAACACAAGAAGCGCACAGCTTGGACATCAGGGTTTAAGTGACTGGAACGATCCAGATTCATAATGCAACACCATCGATTAATAACAAAATATGTCATTGTCGCTCTTCACACACAACCTGACGGGCAGACAGGCACACATACAATCCAAGGTAAAAGGCTGGAATACAAACTTATACAATACAAAGTTAAATGCTCACCTAATCATAACCATCCTCTTTACTGAGCTGGGAACATGTATCTTGTGCCAAATGTTGTCTATTTATTTTTGAGCATTTTTGTCAACAGAGCCAGAGAGTCAATTTCATTTACTGCTTTATGTATGTGGTTTATTTTATTAATGTTTTATTTAATTTGGAATTTGTATTTTTTATTCAAATGTTTGACTGAATATAATTTTTCAAGTTCATTGCTCTTTGACAGGTTGAACTTGCATGATTACGCTCTTTTATCAGTTGTTTAAAATGGTTTGAAAATTATCACAATAATATCATTTATTGCTATAATTTCAAAAGGCGCAGTGAACATTTGTGGGTGCACCTAAATTATGCACTGGTTCACCTTAATTAAAAAGTTAGTCTGGAAGAAAAGATTCTGCAAATCCCTTTGAGTACCTCAGCCTGAAATTGTATAATATCTAAAACCAAAGATTACGAATTCTTTCAGTTTTTTTACTTACCAGCATCCCGAGATTATACATACTGTTGATGGAGCTGCTGTCACATGTGTTGTGATTGGGCAATCCAAATGTATAAGTTAGAGATTTCCAATGTTGTTTTCTTTTGGCAGACAAACGAACTGGTGATGAGTTTAGATGACGATGACAATCTCATTCTGCAAGATGGCCAAACCCTTAGAACTGCTGATGTTGGTAGGATTTTGCTATTTTCATTGAGAAGATTGTATAGTTTTAATTCAATTTTATAAAATCAATGATTGTATATATGTTCCATTTGTCATTTCAGCAAATGAAACAGAAGTGGCCTTTTTCAGAAAAGAAGACTATGGTCTCTATAAAACAAATCCCAAAGTTGCTTGGTGAACGCAGTATTTGACTCATTCGGTGAGGACATTCTTTAAGGACAGAAGTCAAAAGGTCGAGCATGCCAGGACCAAAAGGAGAACAAAATAATACCATCCTGTTAATTCTTTGAGAGATTTACCTTGTGGAGTTGTTTTTAACATTGAAGCTTATATACCACACTGGCATACCTTTTTATTTCTATTCCTTCTCTTATTGTAATTGTTACCACAAAAAGTATTTTTTGCTTTTATGCTGAATAAAGTTTTCTGATAGCTACAGTTATGTTGCTTTATAATGGTGTGTGTGTGCCCAAGATACAGTCCTAAAACTTTACAAAACTTAGCTTTTATCTCTCTCGTTTAGCTGAGGTTGAAGTTGATTAAGTACAAGTTAGGGATTTTGTAGATTTAATTTTATTAAGACTTGAAACTGACAACATGGATGTAATATATGAAGTGCATAACACTGCCAAAGAACATCAAATTCGCATGGCATGTAAATATGGGAATGGGGTGCAAAAGGATGACTATATGGGTACCAGGAAGCTTACTGTAAATGTTGTTGCCTTAACGTTAACACAGTTTGTTTTACTTTTAATATTTCAATTTTTTCCTAAGCAACCATTTATTTGTAACAAAAAAAAACATTAGGTTTTGTACAAAAAAACAACAACCTCTTAACAAGATTTACTATGATCCTGGTCAGCCTCCCGGCTTAAGCCCAGGTGGTGCAGCTCTTTCGCAGAATAAGGGAAAACAGTCAGCAGGGACCTAGGCAGTAACTACAAACTACCAGACTCCCCATAAAAAAAATGCCCATAAGTCTCTAGCAACTGTAAGGGAAATGTAACATTTTGACCACAATATGATCATGTTAATTTTCCCTTTGATTGAATCTCATACAATGTTACCTTCATCATGCTGTATCCTGTACAACTCATCAGAAGATCCTGACTTTTGACTTTGTAACAACCCCAACCAGAGTGGGAGGGATAAGCCAAATGTATAAAGATGAAGAACTCCTTCGCATCGGTGTGCTTATTACAAACTAAACTTTGTCGAATGCAACATGCTCTGAGCATTAAAGTGTGACAATACTGTAAAAGAATTGTGTTTTGTTCCTTGTTGTTAAGATGGGATTGTTGAAATTGCCACGCCAATTTGTAATCGGTAACTCCATAAATAGAAATGCAAGCTCTAACTCTGTTTTTCCAATGCAAAAGTGCATAATATCACAAAGTTCCCGATTTAATAACTTCCCTTTACGCCCTATTTTTTTTTCTATTTATATGCTACCTCTTGGCCAAAAAATTCAATGTTACAACGTCTCCTTCCACTGCTCTGCAGATACAGACAGGACAGACAGACAAACGACAGACAAACACACTGACAGAACAGTCAGTTGCTGCAGAAGAGCAACAGACAGGACAGACAGACAAACATGCAGAAGAGCAACAGACAGGACAAATAGAACAACCAACAGTGCAGATGGAAGAAGACACAGAGGGACAGACAGAAGAGACTCCCCCAATCCAACAGCAGGGCCAGAAAAGGCGTGCTCTGGCTGGAGCAGCAACATATAGAACCCTGTTCCAAAATGAGTGGACCTCTTCCTGGCCATTTATTACAAGAGGGAGCCTCAACACGCACTACTGGTGTGCAGTCTGCCGGAGTGAAAACTCATGTTACCACCAGGGTGTGGCAGATCTAGTGCGCCACATAAAAACCAAAGGCCACCAAGAAAAGCAACGAGCTCTTCAGTCCACAGCCACAACAACCCAATATGCAATGCCCGCTCCCTCTGTTGGAGGGATGTCTGCACAAGAGGTTAAGGTATGATATGTTTAATAGTCCTGTCAAGGTTCAGTCAAGAGTTTTGTGTTCTAGTTGATCGCGGTAAAGTCATGGTTGATAGTTTTGACTAATTTGTGGTTTGTATTTCAATGTATTACAGTCCAATTTTCTTAATTTGAGATCTTAGTTGCTGAATGTGTTTTTTTTTAACCTGTGCCCTATTATCACAGGTGTCTATTTGAAATAAACTATGGTCTTTTGGGAGGATTAATCATTTTCAATTTCTTACAAGAAGAGCTGAGGTAAAAATGACAGCTGGGTTGGTAGCTCATAACGTTCCTCTAGCCTTTGCGGACCACCTGGGGCCTCTCCTAAAAGACTGTTTTGGAGATTCGAAGACGGCACAGGACTACAGGTGTGCCAGGACTAAGTCAACCTGCATTACTAACAAAGCGCTTGCGCCTTATTTCACACAAGAGCTTGTGAAGGAGCTCAAAAACAGCCCATACACCAGCCCATACACCCACCCTACAGATGGGTCAAATGACACAGGTATTTCCCAAACTATTTATTTCTTCTGAAAAACATTTGCTTTGTGTAAACATTGAACAACATGTACATTTGTATAATTCTAACTCGTCATTATAGGAGTGCAAAAGATGAACCCGCTTACTGCCCGGGTCTTCATGGGAAGCAAAGTTGTCCACCGATTTTTGAGCATGTGCACAACAAGTGGGAAGACGTGGGACAGCAAGCGAGATCTTCGCCAAGATTAACTCCACGCTAGAGGAGCATGGTATCCCTTGGGAGAACTGCGTTGCTCTCTCGGTTGACAATGCAGCTGTGAACATCGGACCACACAATTCCGCCTCTAGGGTGCTCCAGAAACACCCCAACACCTATATTCATGGTTGTCCTTGTCATGTGGCCCATAACACCGCCAAAGCTGCAGGAGGGGGATTTTTTAAAGTGAGTTCAGGCCTGATTTTTCTCTACACTCAACTTTATATTTGTATCCTAATTGCATGCATTGACTGAATGATATGATTTGATTAATGCATTGCAGGTGTCTGGTTTTGATTTGGAGGACATGGTAGTGGACATCGGTTACTGGTTCAAAGGTAGCACAAATCGGAAAGGATACCTGACAGGTATGCATGTTTGATACTATTACGTGTAATATTGAAATGCAGAGCTTAAGAAAAGATATGATATGGAATTAAATGTTTGAAACAGAGTTTTGTGAGCTGCATGAAGCTGAGTACATGGAGGTCCTCCTGCACATCTCAGTTCGTTGGCTAAGCCTTGAACGTTGTGTGACCAGAATCCTGAGGCTTTACGGACCTCTCGCGAGCTACTTCAAATCTACTAGTATGGTCATCAATTTTCAATTTCATTATGCAGCAACTACATGGATTGTTAGTCACCAACTTATTGACAACCTCTTATTTTGTGTTATTTATTTATTGATTCAAGATGAAAATCAGGCCAGATTCAAGAGGCTTGTGCAGGCATTTACTGACCCCATGACAGAAGTGTACCTGCTGTTCTACAAAGCCAGCGTACCAACCTTCACTGATTTCAACTTGCTTCTCCAGAGAGAGCAGTCAGCAATATATTTGTTACATGATGAGGTGAGTTTGGATCTTGCTGTTTTTTACATTCTGTGTTTCTTGCTGATATCTGCAGGGATCTAATACTATTTTTGTCAATGTCTGTCATAGATGGTGAATTTCTTACGCAAGCTATGTTCCAAATTTATGGTTCCAGCAGCTCTGCAATGTCACGAGGAGCCTTGTGAAATTGCCTATAAAGAGAAGGCAAACCATTTGCCAGGTTAGTGTTTGACTATTATTATGATCATACACTGTGATATGTGATAGATAAAATGTGATTATTAGCCTTGTAGCTAACCTTTTGCCACTACATGCGTAGAAACCTAAGGTTTGTGGTAGTCCTTCCAACAGTGAGCTTCTGGTTGGATTTATTGCCCTATCTGTCAAGCTGATATTGCTGTATCAGTATGTTAAACCATTTATGTTTTCCTGATATGCTGTATCTGTACAGGGAAAAAGTTGAACATTGGGTTCACAACCAGGGCTACACTTAACAGGTATCTTGATGAGGGTGACATCACACCAGGGCAGGTGGATTCATTCCATGAAGCTGTGTTAAGTTTCCTAACCAGTGCTGTGGGCTACGCACTTAAGAAGCTGCCACTGGAAGAGCCACTGATCAAACACGCAAAATTTGTAGATGTGCGGCAGAGGGCTGAAAGTGGCATTGAAGATGTCCTGTACTTTGTTGAAAGGCTAGTTTTTTTCTTTAATTATTGTCCATCATCTTAGCTAAAATGCTTATGATGAGGTATGTTCACTCCTAAACTGCACATGAGTTATTCTTATATGGCTTTTCCTCAAAGATGTGTATGAACTGCTGCTGGTTGATTACAATATACCTATAACTTAACAACCTGTAACTCTACTTTCATAAATAGGTTTCCCCATCTCCTCCCATACCATGGGCCAGAGGAGCATGACCACCTGGGTGCAGTTTCTCAATTTTCAAACCATGCCAACAACCTCCCTTCAGGACGAAACTGAAATGGAAAGCTTCTGGGCTGGAATGGCAACAAGGAAACATAAGGTATACTTTTTTTTTGTCTTTCTTTTTGGCAGGTGTGGCTTGGCTACATCTGTTGCTTTTATTGATGCATGCATCTGTATCTGTCATACATGATGCAAACTATGCATGTTGTATCTGAACTTTGTTACAGTAAACTTACAGTATTAATCAAAATATGCTATGTTTTTCCATTTTGTTCTTGGTTCATTTTCCATAGGTAACAGGAGCCAAAGAATTTGAGAGGCTTGCTGCCGTCGCCAAGCTGGTCCTGGTGTTGCCCCATTCAAATGCAGATGCGGAGAGGGTGTTTTCTGTGGTGGGACTGAATAAAACTAAGACCAGAAATAGCCTGGCATTGGATGGCACCCTGTCCTCGATAATGGCCATAAAGATGGCCGACCTGGAGCCCTGTTTCAGATGGGAGCCCCCCTCAGATGTCATCAAGGCCTCCAAGAAGGCCACAGGCCAGTACAACCTTGCCCACAGATAATGACTAACCAGCTTCTGATCTGCATCCGATACCTCATTATTATTTATTGTTATTCTGGTTGATTGTATTGTTCTTGTTCCTTATTGCTTAAAAAGGCTACTGTTTAAGCCCTTTAAGCACTTTAAGCACTTTATTTGTTGCACTTTCTTGTTGAAAAAAATGAAAAATATCTCTCCCCAACTAATCTTCTGTCATTTTTTGCTGAACATAAATCATTAACTGTTCTTAAGAATACAATTATTAACAATATAGGTTAGGTTTCAGTTAAGAATTAGTTGAATTCCATTGTAATCAAAATGTCAATCAACCTACCTTGGTCAAATCTTAAACACAGGTCTATTAATTAGGCTATATTGTGGTACATAGACAGTCATTGAGGCACAACAATAGTTTTCTGGTTGAATGTTCAGCTCAAGTCTAGAAGGCCCTACAAGTCATGATCTGATGAACATGAATCAGAATAAGTTCAGGTATTGCACATCTTAGGCATACCACTCAAAAATCCACTAGAATGCAGGAAATAACATCTACTTAAACAAAAATTTCCTGGGGATGGACCTTCAGCTATGTCTTTGCTTCACAGAACGTAACCAATGTTGTCCATCTCCAGTCGGCCGCCCCTATCAACGACTTTGGGCTCCACAAACCACCAGAATGCACAACATGGGTACAACGCCGAAAATTAATTCCAATTCCCTGATAATTGAGCCACAAACATGTGTGGCTGCGTGCGCGGCAAAAATTTGGTCACCCCCGACAAAATCTCACTCCAAGATTTTTTGAAAAGTTGGCAGCTCTGTACAGTCCTGCTCACCATTATTGGCACCCAATAAGTTTAAGTCCTTAATGTGGAAATCTGAAAAAAATGAATCAAGTGAAACAACCTTTTTCTATAGAGAATTTGTGTTTCTTTGTCACTTGCTCTTTTTATACAAAAGAGCAAGTGATAAACAACAATTTAAAACAATTAACAATGGGGAAAAAATAGAAGATCTTAAAGCTTGCTGTGTCACTGATATTGGCACCCTCAGTATGGAAATGCATTATGATTCACCTGTGTTAAATCACAAATGTGAATCCCCTTTGATAAATTGTCTGTGCCCATGTGACATGAATTAGCCAATGAATGATGACTTCCGTATTTTAAAAAGCCAAAAAGTTATTCCCTGTTCCTTTGTCACAATGTTGAAGACAAATGAGCTGTCTAAGGACATCAGAAGGGCTATTATTAGTATACACAAGACCTCCAAAGGGTATAAGGCCATCTCCTAAGACCTTGGTATCCCTGTTTCATCAGTGCGTAATGTTATTAAGAAGTTTGCCAGGCATGGAACTGGACGTGGGGGGAAGAGAAAAATTGAGGAGAGAAGTCTGTGAAGGTTGGTGCGAATGGTGGAAAAAAGATCACGTCAAACATCGAAAGACCTGAAGGCCATCCTTGAACAGTCTGGGGTCATGGTTTCAACAAGTAACATACGCCGCACACTAAACCAAAAAGGGCTTTATGGGAGAAGGCCAAGGAAGACACCATTGCTGAGGAGAAGACATAAAAAAGGAACGATTGATCTTTGCCAAACAGTCCCTGGACAAACCACAGTCCTTCTGGGAAAATGTTCTGTGGACAGATGAAACAAAAATAGCTTTTTGGCAATGCACACCAACAGTTTGTTTACAGACGGCGCAATGAAGCCTTCAAGTACAAGAACACCCTAACAACAGTTAAGCATGGTGGAGGATCTGTGGGGCTGCTTTGCTGCATCTGGTACTGGAGGCCTTGACCGTATCACAGGAACCAGGAAATCAGAGAATTATCAAGAGATTTTAGAGCGAAATGTCCTACCCAGTATAAGAAAACTTGGTTTGAGTGGAAGATCATGAGTCCTCCACCAAGACAAAGACCCAAAGCACACATCCAAAAGCATGCATGAATGGTTGAAAAGGAAAAAATTTACTGTTTAAAAAATGGCCAGCAATGAGTCCTGATCTCAAATTGATTGAAAATCGTTGTGGTGAGCTGAAATCTGCTATTGGAGATAAGAATCCTGCAAACATTCAAGAGTTTGAAGAAATTGCAAAGGAATAGTGGGAGAAAATACCAGCTGAGAAGTTTAAGAAGCTTATAGATGGCTACAATAAACGTTCGGAGGCTGTCATCACTGCCAAAGGGTGTGCAACCAAATATAACTGCACATTTTTCTGTTTCCTCTTTGAAATTACAATATGCAAGTTGAAAAAACCATTTTCTCTGATAAATTACTTTGGACCTCCAATTAAAAGATCCTGATTTTTTTAATTTGGTACATTTCCATTTATTTCTGTAGATATTGTACAGGCTATGCAAAAAATGAAGGGATGGCAATAAGGGTGAGCAGGATGTATACCATCCTGCTCAACATTATGGCCCACTGTTTAAACAATAGGTGGTGCCAAACTTACTCCTGACCTGCCAGCTGTCCTTTAGACCAAAGTGCAACATCGCCGCTCCCACTGAGCGCAACATTCTTCCCATTACAGGTGAGTTAAAATAAACACACAGTTTTCATCTGTTAATAAGCCCAATTACCTAATAAATTCAGTCAATTAAAGTTGATGACAATTCGTTAACAAGCCCAATCATTTATTTGTGTGCTTGATATGTGCTTGAAATATCGACATCCCCTATTTCTCTTCTTGTCTCTCCTTTCATACAGGACAATGAAGGGGGCTCAGCATCCTAAGAACCAAGAGTCTGGCACTGAGAGAATGACTTGCCGACCTTTTTGTAAAAAATAAATTTAAAATATACTAATGCAGAGCTATGATGGAGGCTTTTTTTCTTCAAACTAGTTCAATTCTCAAATGTAATTTACCTGCATTTGATTCACTGATATTGCCAATATCAGTGCATTAGAAGTGAGTCACTATATTTCACGTCTAGTGAGTGGCCCAGTCCACTATATGTTTATAGACTTGCTTTCATGTGATGTTGTGTTTTTATCATTTTCACATTTTGTTTGACTTGTTTCTTTACATATTACTGCTTTTATGTGTATTATTTAAATTTCTTGATTTGTTGTCGAAGCACTTATTTACTTTTGCCTAGAGAAATAAAATTTGGCACACATGTGTATTATGCCAAGACACACAAATTATCCTCTTGCCAATATTCGCCACACCGAACAGGAAGTTGACCATTTTGGATTGAACATTCAAATTTCGTATTATTTTTGGCTCTTTTCACACGTGCTTGACGTTTCTTCTTCTTCTTCTTCTTCTTCTTCTTCTTCTTCTTCTTCTTCTTCTTCTTCTTCTTCTTCTTCTTCTTCTTCTTCTTCAGGATGATTTGATATGAGCGAATATGTGTCTGAAAACAAAAATTTGAGATACCGAATATTGATGTGTTGATTCTAAATATGCGTGTATCAGCTGTCTCAAAAACAAATCGGCTACTTCTGTTACCAGTGTTTTTTTTTATTCTCAGCAAGAGTTGGGTACCTGCAAAACTCCAAACTGACACAGGCACAGAGTTTTATAATAAAGTTTATTATAGTTTAAGCAGCTAATGGATCAGTGTATAATTAAGCATTTTTCAACATCAAATGAGACAAAGATTTTGGCTACCCAGCCACACTACATTTTCTCTCCAAGTTGATCATTAATGACATAGAGATCTCTATGAAGTTATGTATAATAAAATTAGAATCAGCATAAACCATTTTCATACGGGAAAGTAATTGTCAAACCACACCTTAGACCAGCGAGGCATAATTTCAAAATTTGGAAAAAAAATTATGTACACACAGGATGATTGTAGAGGCATATAAATCAAGCATTGGGTGAATTACCGTGGTTTATTGGATCAAGTTCATAATATCGTTATGGGCTTGGGGATATATTTAGGTTTATTGAGGATGGCTCGGCGGATGTTGAAAAGAGGTTTACGTTTAACAAAGCTGAATTTAAGAACAGCTGCCACAAACATTGTGAGAGATGTGTCTGAAAACTGGAGGCAAACAAACTGACGTTCTTTCTGTCACAAGGTAAATCTGTAAACTAACTTTCCCCTATTCCAAATAACAATTTAGTTTGTGGGTTAAAGCAAGGCCACAAGTATAAACTATCCACAGTCATCCTGAGGCCCAGCACTGCCATACGCTAAGGATTGAGGAGCACTTCAAAAACAACTCTGATCCCAGACGTACGTGGCAAGGCATCCAGGGTTTAACCGACTACAAACCCACCAACACCTCCCCCCAAAATAGTGATGCCTCCTTCCCTGACGAGCTCAACAGCTTTTATGTTCGCTTTGACAGGGAAAACCAGGAGGTGGCTATCAAGGCTGTGCGCACTTCAGACCACCAGCCCCTCACACTCTCCTCCATCGACGTGTGTGCTGCACTGAGCAGGATCAACGCACATAAGGCTGCTGGCCCTAATGGCATCCCCGGACGCGTGCTCAGGGCCTGTGCTGGGCAGCTAGCTGAGGTCTTGACTGACATATTCAATCTGTCACTGGCCCAAGCAGCTGTCCCCACATGCTGTAAAACCACCTCCATTGTGCCAGTGCCCAAACACTCGACTACAGCTCACCTCAACGACTTCCGCCCTGTTGCACTCACCCCCACCATTATGAAGTGCTTCGAGAGGATGGTCCTGGCTCACCTCAAAACCTGTTTACCACCCACACTGGACCCCTTCCAATTCGCCTACCGCCAGAACAGGGGTACGGAGGATTCCATCTCCACAGCACTTCACTCCGCACTTTCTCACCTGGACAATAACAACTCCTATGTAAGAATGCTGTTCATAGACTTCAGTTCAGCTTTCAACACCATTATCCCCTCCAAACTGATCACGAAACTCAGTGACCTAGGCATCTCACCCTTCCCTCTGCAACTGGATACTGGACTTCCTATCCAACAGATCCCAGTCTGTTAGGTTAGAGAACCACACCTCCTCAACCCTGATCCTGAACACTGGCATGCCTCAAGGCTGTGTGCTAAGTCCTCTCCTCTACTCACTATTCACGTATGACTGCATTCCTGTACATGTAACTAATACTTTTGTCGAGTTTGCAGATGATACTACGGTGATTGGCCTCATCAGCAACAACGATGAGTCGCCTACAGAGAAGAGGTCCAGCACCTGGCGGCGTGATGCGGCGACAACAACCTGGCTCTCAACACCAAGAAGACCAAAGAGTTCATCATGGACTTCAGGAAGAAAGGCGGCACACACACCCCCATCCATATCAACGGGACGGAGGTCGAGCGTGTCACCAGCTTCAAGTTCCGTCAATAAGGAACCTTGTCCTCCTCGAATAGTTCAATGGGATCCTTTCTTTTTTCTTCTTTTTTTTCTCTCCACAGGAGTCTAAGAAAGATGCTGTCATGTTTCAAATAATTGATTGGTCATTGGGGGATGCTTTTCTACGGCATGATCTCTTATTTCCAACTTAACTTACTCTGGAGCAGGTTAGTGGTTCAGGATGAGTAAATATGGGGATTTACGAAGTAACTGAGCCTCATAGAATTGAAAACCCTGAGGTAAACCTGAAGTTACCCCGGACAACTTGGAATCCTGCTTTGTAGTACAGGCCCCTTGGCTACACAACTTTAACCATACAGAAAACTATAAACACCAAGCTGTATGTAGTTAATACACTTGCTCGATATTTTCACGAAGGAGATGTCTGGTTAGGTTACCACTTTATTTTTATAAAAAGTAGCAAAAAGTCAGCACAAACGCTGTTTGGAATAAATTACTCAAATATGCGACCATGTCAGAGTTGAGATACATTTGAATTATAGTTAAACAGCATTGGTCTCTGGTCTGGTCTGCAAAAAGAATGCATTCAAATTGGGATTAATAAAGTAAATCTATCTGACATATGTTCAACATCTGCTGTTTCTGTATTTTGCTAGTTCGTAACTAGCAATTGTTCGTAACAATTCAGATGCATTATTTTAACTTTCGTTGACGAGACGAGACAAGACGAAAATGTTGGTGGTTGACTAATAATTTGTTTAAACATCATCGTATCAGGCCGTCATGAAGTATCAGGAGCGGGCGAGTGAGTGAGAGGTAAACAACGTGGTGGAGGAGTTTGTGTTTACACACGTGATGCGTGGTGCCAGGACGCTGTGGTAGTATGCAGACACTGTTCACCACTGGCGGAGTTCATGATCATAAAGTGCCGTCCTTTCTATCTGCCGAGGGAATTCACTGCGGTTTTAATAATCGCGGTATATATTCCTCCAACCTCCAGCTGCAGTGACAGGGATGCGGCACTTTGTGAACTTTATCAGGCTATCAGCGAACAACAGACAGCACACCCAGATGGATTTACAATCATCGCTGGAGATTTTAATCATGCTGATCTTAAAACTGTCTTACCAAAACGAGCCTGTCCCGTGGCATCGGAAAAGAGCAAAACAGGACTACTCCAAAAAGATAACCAGCCACTTCAAAGACAGCAGAGACACACGCAGCCTGTGGCAGGGCATCCAGACCATCACGGATTACAAACCTGCATCACAGACCTGCGACGACAACATCTCTCTGCTTAATGACCTCAACAGCTTCTTTGCACGGTTCGAAGCAACAAACAACACAAGCCCACAGAAAACTCCCCCCCCCCCCCCCCCCCACGACCAAGTTCTGTGCCTGTCTGCGCAAAGTGTGAAGAGGGCACTCTCCACTATCAACCCCAGGAAAGCAACAGGCCCAGACAACATTCCAGGCCGTGTACTGAGGGACTGCGCAGAGGAGCTTAAAGACATCTTCACGGATATCTTCAACACTTCTCTGAGTCAGGCTGCTGATCCATCACATCTCAAGACCTCCATCATCATACCTGTGCCAAAGAATCCGGCTCCATCCTGCTTCAATGACTATAGCCCTGTGGCACTGACCCCCATCGTTATGAAGTGCTTTGAACGGCAAGTCATGTCTCACATCAAGTCCATCCCCCCCCCCCCACCCTGGACCCCTTTCAGTTCGCATATCGGGCTAAACGTTCCACAGAGGACGCAATCTGCTCTGCTCTCCACCCAGCCCTCACCCACCTGGAAAATGCAGACTCACATGTGAAAATGCTTTTCATAGACTTTAGTTCAGCGTTTAACACCATAATCCCACAACAACTCATCTGTAAACTGGACCAGCTGGGGCTCAACACCTCCCTTTGCAATTGGATTCTGGACTTCCTCAGTGAGAGGCCACAAGCAGTACGGGTCGGCAACAACACCTCGAGCAGCATCACACTCAGCACAGGGGCCCCAAAAGAATGTGTGCTCAGTCCCCTGCTCTTCACCCTGCTGACTCACGACTGCACATCAACCTACAGCACAAATCACATGGACGACACAACTCTGGTGGGTCTCATCACCAAGAACGATGAGACCCACTACAGGAAGGAGGTCAACCTCTTGACCACCTGGTGCAGAGACCACAACCTCATGCTGAATGTCAGCAAGACAAAGGAGATGGTGGTCGACTTCAGGAAAAGCCTCACTGAGCTTGACCATCGATGGTGCTGCTGTGGAGCGAGTGAGCAGCACCAAATTCCTGGGGGTGCACATCAGCGAGGACCTCTCCTGGGCCACCAACTCTGCATCACTGGTGAAGAAAGCCCAGCGGCGCCTCTACTTCCTCCGCAAACTCAAGAAAGCGAGAGCTACCATACCCATCCTGAAAATATTTTACCGGGGCACCATTGAAAGCATCCTGTCCAGCTGCATCTCTGTGTGGGGAAGTGGCTGCACTGCACACAGCAGGAAAAGACTGCAACGCATAGTCAACACAGCTGGTAAGATCATTGGTGCCCCACTCCCTTCCGTGCAAGACGATTACACCACCCGCCTCACCCGGAAAGCCACCTCGATCGTGAGTGACACCAGCCACCCCGCACACGGTCTGTTCAGCCTCCTACCCTCTGGAACAAGGTACAGGAGCCTCCGTTGCCGCACCACCAGACTCGGAAATAGTTTCATACACCAAGCTGTCAGGAAGCTAAATTCTCTACCCTCACTCCCCCCAGCCATATCCTCTAGTCTGACTGGAGGCTTAAATCCCCCCCCCAAAAAACTAAAAACACTCAGGACTCTGCAACAAACTGTCTCTTGTACTTCTTGTACTGTTTGCACTTTATCACTTAATCACTACATTTAAACGTTAGAGAACCTTATGCTGCTGTACAAAAAAATCTGTATGTTTACTTCTGCAACAAACTGTCTCTTGTACTGTTTGCACTTTATCACTTTAATCACTACGTTTACACTTTTAGAGAACCTTATGCTGCTGTCCTTAAAAAAAAAAATTCTGTATGTTTACTTCTGCAACAAACTGTCTCTTGTACTGTTTGCACTTTATCACTTTAATCACTACGTTTACACTTTTAGAGAACCTTATGATGCTGTACTTACAAAATTCTGTATGTTTACTTAGTATTAGGAAATGTCTTGTGTTATCTGTTGTGCCTGTGCACTTTATATGATTCACTGTGGGAGAGTGGGAAACGTTGTATCGATTCCTTGTATGTTCTGAACATGTTAAGAAATTGACAATAAAGCTACTTTAACTTTTAACTTTAACTGCTGGTAGGTATATCTAATGGACAACCTAAGTACTGCAAGCTAGACTTTTATTCAGTTTTAGACACAATACAGGGTCCCTGGGCCTGAGAAGAGAAGAAAAGGAGTTTAAAGTGCGTAAAATGTAATTCGTTTTCGTCGACTAAAACTAGACTAAAATGTAATTTGTTTTCGTAGACTAAAACTAGGATAAAAATGACTAAATGTGACTAAACCTAGTATGCATTTTCGTCAAAAGACTAAATCAAAAATAGCTGCCAAAATTAACACTGTACTGTATGCGACGTAAAATCCAGCTAGGGGTGGAAGATGCAATTGTACACCGGAAAGCCGAGCGGCGGACGCCCAGAACAGAAACAGGGGTTGCAGGTAGTGCTTGATGTAATGGAGGGACTGCAAAGTCGTAACATCACGTGTGACAATTACTTCCCCCCTGCAAACTTGCGCGGCAGCTCCTGGAGAGGAAGATCAAGGGTCGTCGGAAGACCAAGCCCGAGCTCCCGGGCAGCTCGCGATCAAGGGACCAAAAGTGTTTCATCCAAGTTTGCATTCACGACCATCGCCACTCTGGTGTCCTTCATCCCAAAGAAAAACAGGGAAGTGGTGCCCCTGAGCACGCCGCATGCCGTGGGCGACGTCAGCGACCGCAAGGGGAAGCGGGACAATACAAGGGTTATGGACAGAGGAGGTCGCACCTTGTTAAAGCCCTATGAGACAAATAGTGATTTGTGAATATGGGCTATACAAATATAATTTGTTTGATTGATTGACTGATTGATTGATATCTATATGGCACTGGAATTATCACAAATTTCAATATTTAGGTCGAAAAAATCCAAGAACACATGGAGAAGAGACAAGAGCTGTGCTGGATCTAGGGAAGGTCAAAGCTTCCTAGTTTACATATACCTTGCAACAAATTTGTCTTTTTTCAGGAAAAACTTACAATATGTAATGGGAATCTAGGTTCTCCAGCCACACTCTAATCACTTATACACAGATATATGCACCTGCTCCATCTTTCACACAGTGAGTTGTTCCCATTTCATTGCATGCTTATGTAGTCAAAGGTACTTAGGTGGAAAGCTAAACTTTTACTTTTAAAATATTTCTATTACTTTTAAAATATCAAGGTTCAATTTTCCCAAGCTTCCTGAGTCTGTCACATAAACCCCCTTACTTTAACAGTAATTACATTTGTTTAAAGACCTTTAAAAAAAAAGAGATATTTTTTGTAGGTACAAAATAATTTAACAAGGAGTCACCTCTAACTAATCCAAATGTTCTTTTAAAAAATTGTGTTGTTGTTTTGCAGATGGTAATTGGTTTTGTATTTATATAGCGCTTTTCTAGTCTTGATGTCCACTCAAAGCTGTTAACAGTTCAGTTTTACATTCACCCATTCACACACACATTCATAAAGTGCATCTATTAGCAACACTTTGTTGTTCTGTGAGGGGTAATTCGGGGTTCAGCATCTTGCACTTTTACATTTCAGCATGCAGATGGGTAAGCCCTCAGCCACAGTCGCTCACTCAGATGCTGATATGAAGCACCACAAGAAGGCAACTGGCCAGACCATGAATTTAAAGGGGACATATTATGCCCATTTTACCACAGTTGATATGGTTCCTTGGGGTCTTAATGAAATGTCTGTAGCATTTTTTGGTAAAAATATCACAAGGATAATTTAAAACAGCACCATTTTTACTCTGTCTAAAACAGACCTCCTCAGATCGACCTGTTTTGAGGGCCCCGCCCCCCTCTCACCCCGCCCCCATCTTACCCCACCCCCTTTCACCCCTCTCATACCTCCACCCTCTCATGGAGGTGTAGGACATAACGTTTTTACCTCCATTAATTAGCCTGTGTGTTTGAATGTGTTTTCACTACAGAATGCATTCAACATCTATAGGGCAGATTATGGGCCTTTATGTCTAAGGAATAAGTTGTTTTTTTTTATGCATGAGATATGTCATTTCTGCAATACAAATATGACTGAGGAATACAATACATAAATTACTCTTCCCTCTGTATTACTTTGCTAACTGCTCATCTTACACGTGTCAATTGTTGACATGTTACATATCAAACATTAAAAGCACACAACTGTTTCTATACACTTTTATTGTCAGAAAGATTGCTAGAAAGAATGCCACAGAGCTTTTTAAACATAGGTATTAAATGTACTGGCTGGGACAGAGGTAATAAATAAAAAAAATACCAAGTATAATAAAAACATTGATTACAAAAATACACTTTTGCCACCAGTAGCCATACTGTAAACAAAGGAACACTTTATATTTGTGTGTCACCTTTTATTCTCTAAATACAATGTAAACTTTGCTCAGCCGTTACAGGTATTTGTCGTAACAGAAGCTTTGTTAGCTGGTGTTGAGGCCATCTGGGCTGGAGAATCAGAGTGGTCCTGCCCTCCTGCGTGGTGCTCCAGATACGCAGAGTGTTCCCTGATTCTCAGGGAAGTTATACAGGGTTCAGACGTGCCCTTGATTGAACATTAACACAACCTTAACGCCTGAGCATCTCGGTTGTCGAATTCATTCATGCTGCTAGTTAGCTTATCCAAGTGTTCCCAAGGCTTACAAGAATGAAATGGCGGCCGGACACTGATAGACTGCCAAAAAAGTGGGTGGGTCCATCAATGGGTGGGTCGAGTGGTGGTGAGGGAGTTCATAGATCTATGGGGGAGTGTACTTCGTGCGACTATGACTTCTGTTTCGGTCGTAATCCCATTGGAGGCACTCTAACATATCGTTATTGAAATAGAGGAACCACAACAAAGCGCGGAGTTTTTGGGACGGTAGTCATGCCAGATACCCAAATTAATGTGTAGAAGCATTACAAAAGTGGAATTTTCATAATATGTCCCCTTTAAAGTTAGCAGAACTGAGGTTCCAACATAAGAGAAAGGAGACATAGGCCTGCCTCATCCTGGTTTATTGCATGTGTGTTCTCGTCTTCCTGTGAGATGTCTGTTATTAGTGAAGTAATTTAGTAAAAACATTTTACGAGGGGCTGTGGCCTGGACTGAGGATGAGGGTAGGGTTTAAGCGAGATGTTTTTTTATTTTTATTTTTACTTAATTTTTTGTTTGTTTGTATTGTTTTTAGTGTAATGACTGTGATGACAATAGAAGTGAACTCATCTCATGTGTATTTTACAGTATACTTGAGGCAGAAACCATTCCTCAGCATTACTTATGCAACTTTATCTTCGCTGACCTCTGCAAAGTCATCTGTGTGATGGATGAAAAGGTGATGGCATGCATGAAGCTGCGGGCAAGAGATGTGAAGTGAAGGAAGACAGGTACTGATGGAAACATACAAAAAAGGGCAGACAACAGAGCAGAGATTATTATTTATTGGCTATATCTTATGTTGACAGTACACTGTAATTTAATCAAATAGTGTAATAAAGAGAAATGTAGCATGAGCCGTATAGACACACATATGTACTGTATCATTTTAGAGGCAGTGCACACCAGCATCTTCGTTGTGTTGGCAGTTGTTGACACCAATTCCATTGTGTGGGCAGTCAAAGATATCAGACTCTGTTCCTAGGCATCGTAGCTCGTCCAACCATATCTTACCAGACCCTACAGAATGAGAGCAATAAACAATTCTAATGATTATTTATGTGTGCAATAATAACGTTTCGGACAATACAGGAATTAAGCTCTACTACATGTCTTTGTTAAACTTGTGTAAAAAGGGGATGCTTGCCAACCCCCCATCCCATTAATAGAATATAAAGGACAACTATTTTTGGAAATATGGTTCTACATGGTTTTCATTGACTAAGAGTTGTGACGTCGGGCCCGCCCGGTCGCCCGCGTTGCGTACTCGAGCCTGTTCTTGCTCGGTGATGCGAACGAGAAGAAGAATGAGAAGAAGAAAGAGAAGAAGAAAAAGAAGAAGAAGAAAAATACTCTTGCGCAGTAATAATAATTAAAAAAGTAACAAATTTTTATAATTTTTATTTCTGCACGACACATGCGAAGACGCGAGACGGTGTAACGTAGGACCCTTCTCTTGTCGTTCGGGGGCTCCCCGACCCTGAGAGTCGCGACGCCGGGCCAGCCCGGCCGTCAACTTTGCGTACTCGAGCCTGTTCTTGCTCGGTGATGCGAAAAAGAAGAAGAACAACAACAAGAGGAAGAAGGTAACTCATTTTTGTTATTTTTTATAGCTGCACGACACACGCGAAGACGCAAGACGGCGTAACGTATGGCCTGTCTCTTGTCACCTGACCCTGAGGCTTGCGACGTCGGACCGACCCGTCTCCCTCCGTTGTGTGCTTAAACCTTTTCCTGCTCAGTAATGCGAAGAAGAAGAAGAACAACAACAAGAGGAAGAAGGAAACTCATTTTTGTTATTTTTTATAGCTGCACGACACACGCGAAGCTGCAAGACGGCGTAACGTATGGCCTGTCTCTTGTCACCTGACCCTGAGGCTTGCGACGTCGGACCGACCCGTCTCCCTCCGTTGTGTGCTTAAACCTTTTCCTGCTCAGTAATGCGAAGAAGAAGACGAAGAAGAAGAAGAAGAAGAAGAAGAAGAAGAAGAAGAAGAAGAAGACTTTGACTTTTGAATAACTTTATTTAAGTCCCATTGTCAAAATAAATCCTTAATTATTCAAAATTATGTGTAACAGAAAATGTTAAAAAACATTCAAGGCACACATACATCATACACAACCGATTAAATTACCAGATGTTTTGTTAAAATTTTAAAACCAGAGACCGGTTGTCCCCCAGTGAGCACAGGACCTGTCCCACCCCCCACACAGCCCTGAAACCCTCCAGATTGTCCGTCAGTGTAAAATACGCATGTTCAATTCTGAGCCTAGCTGCCACCAAACCCCTCAGGCAGAGTAGTGGATCTGTCCAGCCTCCCCCCGCCATTTTGTTTTTTCGACTGATCCAGATTGCTATCTTGGCATTAGCAAAAATAAAATTCATTAAAACCATAGAGTTCTTTTTTCTTGCCAAGTACTTGGGTCCAAAAACAAAGAGTGGTAGCGAGAAAGCCTCTCCTAAACCCCCCACCCACTCCTGTAGCTGTTTAAAAGTGTCAGCTAACCTGGGACACAACACTACTAAGTGCTCCAGGGTCCCTGGCAGCGAGCAGAAAGGACACCCCCCCTCAGTGCTTGGGTCCAGGTGAGCTCTGTATCTGTTTGTAGCTAGAGCTCCGTGTATAATTCTCCACTGGATGTCTGCCATCCGTTTCTCCACAGGAGGTTTATACAGGACCCGCCAGCTGCCACTAGGGGAATAATCTGAGCCAAAAACCTCCGTCCATTTCGACTCCCTGACTCCTTCAAGAGAGCGACAGTTCAGGACCTTCACACAGCTGCAGTAGAGCTGTTTCCCTGCAGAGGTGTTAAAAGGGCCCAGTGCTGGAGTCCTGAGGGTTAGCAGTCGGCCGCTCTCTTCTCTCCACTCCCCCACTGCAGGACTCACATTCAGGACAGGAAACTGGTAGTCTTCTGTTTTTGTCCACTGGTCAGCATGGCTTTGGCTCTGGGCGAAGGTCCGAAGAGGCTGGGGCAGTGACTGCCACACCTCGTCCACGAGGCTCCGCAGCATCCTGGTAGATCTTATCCCTGTCACCTCCGCCAGCCTCTCCAGTGATGTCCGTGTCAGGTGGCCCAGCTTCCCTATCCCTGCCTCCCTGAACTTGTTCTGTATTGTTGTTGATGAGGATGTGGATGTTAGGACCAGGAAACCATTGTTGAACAGTGGCTCCTCAAAGAGCCACATCCCAGGCGTGGGGTCAGGAGGCCTTGTGATGGTGAGAGTCCTCCAGGCATCTATCACAGAGGTATAAAAATGACTGAGCCCAGTCAGTCTGTGTAGTGGAGAGTTTAACAGGAACAGCTGTTTGTCGTACCCGAGGCCCCCGGCTCTCCAGAGCAGCAGGCGGGCCACAGCCGTCCAGCAACGTGTGGAGCCGTACAGCAGCCTCTGGGCGGCCTGCAGTCTGAAAGCAGCCGTCCTGGAGATGATGTCTATCAGTCCATGGCCCCCCTCTGCCACAGGGAGGTACAGCACGGACGCCCGCACCCAGTGATGGCCCGACCAGAAGAAGTCCACCAGCAGCCTCTGAAGTTGTTGCAGGAGTCCCGGTGGAGGAGTCAGCACCTGGAGTCTGTGCCACAGGGACGCTGCAACCAGGTTATTGACGATCAGAGTTATTCCCCTGTAGGACAGCTGGGGTAGCAACCATTTCCATTTAGACAACTTGAGCTGCACCTTCCCCAGCACTCCCTCCCAGTTCTGCCTCTCTAGCTCTTCACTGCCTAAAAACAAACCGAGGACTTTTAACCCTTTAACTCCCCATGTCAGGTTCCCAGGGAGACGGGGTACTCTCCCTGCGTCCCACTGACCAATCACACATGCCTCGCTCTTTTCCCAGTTTACCTTGGCGGTCGTAGCCTTTGCGTACAATGCCAGACTGCCCTCTAATTCCTGTATGTCCCCCTGATCCCGGACAAGAATGTTTACATCATCAGCATAAGCTGATATTATTATAGGGGGACTTTGAGGCAGCTCTGGCAGACGCAGGCCTTTCAGCCGAGTTCTGAGGCGACACAGGAGAGGTTCGATGGCCACGCTGTAGAGCTGGCCTGATATTGGACAGCCCTGCCTGATCCCTCTTTTGACTGGTACCTGCCTGCTCAGCCCTCCCCCCACCTTCACCACACAACATGTATCATTATATAATAACTTCAACCAGGACAGAAAGTGCTCCCCGACACCAAAAGCCTGCAGTGTGGCAAACAGGAAGGACCGATCGACACGATCAAAGGCTTTTTCTTGGTCGATGGAAATAATGCCAATATTAATATTATCTGTTGTACATAAATCAAAAATGTCTCTCATTAAAAACAAATTGTCCTGGATTGACCTTCCTGGTACACAATAAGATTGGTCAGCACAAATAAATACTTCCATAAAAACCTTGAGTCTATTTGCTAAAACCTTAGATAAAACCTTATAGTCACTGCATAAAAGAGAGACGGGTCTCCAGTTCTTCAGTAGGGTCAGATCTCCTTTCTTCGGTAGCAGTGATATTACTGCCCGTCTGCAGGAGGCCGGAAGAAGCCCTTTAGCAAATGCCTCCTTCAAGACATCCAGCAGATCGTGTCCCATACTTTTCCAGAAATGTTTTAAAAAATCTGCCGGTAATCCATCCAGCCCTGGTGACTTGCCTGCAGCCATCTGAGATATAGCAGTGGTCAGCTCCTCCAGCGTGATATCGGCGCTCAGGATGTCTCGCTCACCTGGACTCAGCTGTGGGAGGTCCTGCAGGAGCTCGGCCACAGCTTCCCCGTCACACTCCTCTGCCCCAAACAGGTCGGTATAAAAGTCCACCGCGTGTCTCCTCATCTCCGCTGGTTCAGATGTAATCTTCCCATCCGGCAGCCGGAGACCCACCATCTGCTTCCCCTGGGCCACGGATCTCTCCAGGTTAAAAAAGAACGTGGTAGGGGCATCTATATCTTTTAATTCCTGGAACCGAGCTCGGACCAGAGCTCCTTTGGCCTTCTCCTGGAGAAAGGAGTTCAGTTGCTGCCTTTTACCTTTTAATTTCTCTGTGTTGGCAGGTACGCTCTCCAGCTCCTTAATGTCTTCCTCCAACTGCTCCATCGCTCTTTTAATGTTCCTTGTCGAGTATGCAGTGTACTGCTGGCAGAAGACCTTTATTTGACCCTTGCCAACCTCCCACCACTGACCCAGGGAGGGAAACGAGTCTTTCCTGGAACACCAGTTGGCCCAGAACAGTTTAAAATTCTCACAGAAATTTAAATCATTTAAAAGCTTAACATTAAAATGCCAGAAGGATCCAGGCTTTCTAGCAGGAGATAAAAATAGCTCTACTAAAACCAAATGATGGTCTGTGAACCCAACCGGGTGGATTTGACAGTTGGTCACACGCGTGATAAAAGGAGCTGATATGTAAAATCTGTCCAGCCGGGCCCCACTGACCCTGCCATCTGTTATTTTTATCCAGGTATACTGCCTGGTGGAAGGATGTTTCCTCCTCCACACGTCCACTAGATCCGCCTCCATGACTGTCTGGCCCAGAAACGAGGAGGACTGAGGATGGAGCTCCTGTCCTGTCCGGTCTAAAGTGACGTCTGTGCAGCAGTTCCAATCCCCCCCCATTATTATACACTCCCCTTGACCCACACTGTCCAACTTGTTTTTTAATAATTTAAAAAGAGTAACACGCTCAGGACCGTGGTTTGGTGCATACACATTGATTAGATTAAAAATAATACCGTGTATTTCCGCTCTTATAGTCAGAGCCCTGCCTGCCACGATCTCTGTGCTGGATAGAGAAGTCAGGTTTACTGAGGGAGAAAATAAAACAGCGACTCCAGCGCTCAGGTTAGAGCCATGGCTGAGTATGTGCTGCCCCCCCCACCATACTCCCCAGTCTGTTTCATTCAGTGAATCACTGTGAGTCTCCTGTAAAAAGAGGACATCCAGCTTTTTTACTTTAAAAAGTTCTGATACTAAAAACCTTTTATTGGCACTTCTACCCCCGTTCATGTTTAATGAGGCTACCTTTAATGCCATGAGAGGATAAAAAATAGAGCGTAAAAGGACAAACAGGTAAACACAGCAGAATGAAAACACCCAGTTATGAATGGTCATGGTCAATTTTATTTACAGTTTTTCCTTCTCTTGGACCGTATCTTACAAGGAAGACCTTTTCGTGCTGCAGTCACATGTTTCCTGAGCCTATACCTGCGTTTCTCATCCAGGACATCCGTCCCTACCTCTTTCTGGAGGGTACTGACTGTCTGGATGAACTTCTTAATGTCTGGGAAATACTCTGCCACCTCCACTGCTTTGCCAAAGGATTCATCCAGAAATTCGTTGACCTCTTTTAATGAATATAAATCTGTGCTAATTGTGACGCTGTCAGCTAGAGACACATTGTCCGATTCATAGTCCTCCTCCACGTCCATCTCACTAACCTGACTGCTGTCCATATCAGGCTGTATCAGTTCTGTCTGCTGAGCAGGACCACACTGCACCCCCTGCTCCGGGTTGGCAACCAACACCTTTCCTATTACGACCTGTTCCTCACTTAACTTCTCTTGCCTCGCCAACGACTCAGAAACAGGCGCAGCAGAGGGAACCTCTGCGCCCCTCACTACAGCTGGACCTTCAGCAGCCGGTGCCGGCCCGGGACCCACCGGACCGACCGCACCCGGCCCGGAATCCACCAGAACCACTGCCGCCACCGGCACCACCGCCGCCGGCGCCGCAGCCACCGGCACTCTCGCGGCCGGAACCGCTGCATCAGAACCAGCAGCCTCAGAGGACGCAGCAGCACCGGCCGACCGTCCCCACGCAGGCTTAGTCCCCCCGGCGCTGCCCTCCCCTCCCTCCGCTCCAGCGGACCCCGCCGCCCGTCTCCCGTGCGGGCACGTCACTTTCTTGTGTCCCACTTCTCCACACTGAAAACACTTCATGCTTCCCGAGCTCGCGTACACCATATAGAACTGTTCTTCATATCGAACCCGGAAAGACACGTCTAGTGTGTGGGACTCATTATCTAAAAACATGAAAGCTTGCCTCCGCAGAGACTGGACGTGCTTCAGCTTCAGGTCTTTGCAGCCCAGACCCACCGTGCGGAACCCACTCGCGAACTTCCCGAAGCGCCGCAGCTCTCGCTCCAGCGCCTCATTGGGGATGAACGGAGGGACACCTGACACGGTGATCCGGGTGGAAGCTACCGCTAACGGGGACACCTGAATGAACTCCTCCTCTACTGTAACCCCGCTTTCAATGAGCTTAGTGACCGAGTCTGGATCCTTAAAGAAGATCACCAGCGCCTTGTTCATCCTGGAAGCGTAGGTGATGTTCCCGTGACCCACCTGCTCCCCCACGGCCAACAGCACCTGCTCCACTGTGGAGCTGAGCTGAGGCACCAGCCTGACGCCATGTCTCAGGGACATCGGCGGCGTCCCTGCGGACGCCATCCCCGCCACGAGACACGCACAACACACAGAAAACTACACTACACGAACACAAACACTACAAAACAATGATCATACAATAAACATATATAAACCTGAAAAAGTTTGAACGCGCTTTCCTTCACCTCCTCTCTTCACAACTACACCTCCACCAACGAAGAAGAAGAAGAAGAAGAAGAAGAAGAAGAAGAAGAAGAAGAAGAAGAAGAAGAAGAAGAAGAGTCTTGCTCAGTAATAATAACACTGGCAGCCCTGCCAGTGTTGTGTACTGGAGCCTGTTCTTGCTCGGTGATAATAAAAATTATAACAATAATAATAATAAGAAGAAGAAGAAGAAGAAGAAGAAGAAGAAGAAGAAGAAGAAGAAGAAGAAGAAGAAGAAGAAGAAGAAGAAGACTTTGACTTTTAAATAACTTTATTTAAGAGACATTATCAATTACTCAAAAATTTTTTTTTTTTTTTTTTTTTTTTTTTTTTTGGAACAGACAAGGGATGAAAACATTATATACACGCACACATCATAAACCAACCCTAAAAAGTTAAAACCAGAGACTGGTTCTCCCCCAGTGAGCATAGGACCTGTCCCACCCCCCACACAGCCCTGAAACCCTCCAAATTGCTAGTAAGTGTAAAATACGCATGTTCAATGCTCAGCCGAGCTGCCACAAACCCCCTCAAACAGCGCAGTGGATCTGTCCATCCTCCCCCAGCCATTTTGTTTTTTCTACTAATCCAGGTTGCCATCTTTGCATTAGAAAAAAGAAAATTCATTAAAACCATAGTATGTTTTTTCCTTGCTGTGTACTTGGGTCCAAACACAAAAAGTGGCAACGAGAAAACCTCTCCTAACCCCCCCACCCACTCCTGCAGCTGTTTAAACATTTCAGCTAACCTGGGACAGGACACCACTAAGTGCTCCAGGGTCTCAGGCAGTGAACAGAATGGACACCCCCCCCTCAGTGCTTGGGTCCAGGTGAGCTCTGTATCTGTTTGTAGCTAGAGCTCCATGTATAATTCTCCACTGGATGTCTGCCATCCGTCTCTCCACCGGAGGTTTATACAGGACCCGCCAGCTGCCTCTAGGGGAATAGTCTGAGCCAAAAACCTCAATCCATTTCGACTCCCTGACTCCTTCAAGAGAGCGACAGTTCAGGACCTTCACGCAGCTATGGTAGAGCTGTTTCCCTCCAGAGTTATTGAAGGTGCCCAGTGCTGGAGTCCTGAGGGCTACCAGTTGGCCGCTCTCTTCTGTCCACTCCCCCACTGCAGGACTCACCTTCAGGATAGGAAACACGTATTCCTGTGTTTTGGTCCACTGGTCCGCCTGACTTTTGTTCTGGGCGAAGGTCCGCAGAGCCTGGGGCAGTGCCTGCCACACCTCATCCACGAGGCTCCGCAGCATTCTGGTGGATCGAATTCCCGTCACCTCTACCAGCCTCTCAAGTGACGTCCGGGTCAGGTGGCCCAGCCTCACTATTCCTGCCTCCCTGAACTTGTTTTTTACCGTTGTTGAAGTGGGTGTGGATGTCAGGACTGAAGTGACCAGGAAACCATTATCAAACAGTGGCTCCTCAAATAGCCACATCCCAGGCGCGGGGTCAGGAGGTCTCGTGAAAGTGAGTGTCCTCCAGGCATCTATCACAGAGGTGTAAAACTGCGTGAGTCCAGTTAGTTTGTGCTGCGGAGAGTTCAACAGGAACAGCTGTTTGTCATAACCAAGGCCCCCGGCTCTCCAGAGCAGCAGGCGTGCCACAGCCGACCAGCACGGTGTGGGGCCGTACAGGAGCCTCTGGGCTGCCTGCAGCCTGAAGGCAGCAGTCCTGGCGATGATGTCGGTTAGTCCATGGCCCCCCTCTGCCACAGGGAGGTACAGCACGGACGCCCGCACCCAGTGGTGACCCGACCAGAAGAAATCGACCAGGAGCCTCTGTAGTTGCTCCATGAGTCCCGGTGGAGGAGTGAGCACATAGAGTCTGTGCCACAGGGATGCTGCAACCAGGTTATTGACTATCAGACTTCTTCCCCTGTAGGACAACTTGGGTAGCAACCATTTCCATTTAGACAACTTGACCTGCACCTTTCCCAGCACTCCCTCCCAGTTCTGCCTCTCTATCTCTTCACTGCCGATATGCAAGCCGAGGACTTTTAACCCTTTAATTCCCCATGTCAGGTTCCCAGGGAGACGGGGTACTCTCCCTGCGTCCCACTGACCAATCACACAGGCTTCACTCTTACCCCAGTTAACTTTTGCCGATGAAGCCTTCGCATACAATGACAGACTGCCCTCTAATTCTTGTATGTCTGCCTGATCCTTGACAAAGATGTTCACATCATCCGCATAAGCTGATATTACTATTGGGGGGCTGTGAGCCAGCTCAGGCAGACGCAGGCCTTTCAGCCGAGTCCTGAGCCGATACAGGAGCGGTTCGATTGCCACACTGTAAAGTTGGCCTGAGATGGGGCATCCCTGCCTTATCCCTCTTTCAACTGGTACAGGTCTGCTCAGCCCTCCCCCCACCTTCAAAACACAAAACGTATCATTATATAATAGTTTCACCCAGGACAGAAAATGCTCCCCAACACCGAAAGCCTGCAGTGTGGAAAACAGGAATGAACGATCGACACGATCAAATGCTTTTTCCTGGTCAATGGAAATAATGCCAATATTAATATTACACGTTGTACACAGATCAAAAATGTCTCTCATTAAAAACAAATTGTCTTGCATTGACCTACCTGGTACACAATAGGATTGGTCAGCACCAATAAACACTTTCATAAAAACCTTGAATCTATTTGCTAAAACCTTAGATAAAACTTTATAGTCACTACATAAAAGAGAGACGGGTCTCCAGTTTTTCAGCAGGGTCAGATCCCCTTTCTTCGGCAGGAGTGATATTACAGCTCGTCTGCAGGAGGCTGGAAGAAGCCCCTTCCCAAACGACTCCTTCAAGACATCCAGCAGATCCTGTCCCATAAAGTTCCAGAAATGTTTTAAAAAATCTGCCGGTAATCCATCCAAACCTGGTGACTTGCCTGCAGCCATCTGCGAAACTGCAGTGGTCAGCTCCTCCAGAGTGATGTCCGAGCTCAGGATGTCCCTCTCACCTGGACTCAGCTGTGGGAGGTCCTGCATCAACTCGGCCACAGCTTCAGCGTCACACTCCTCTGCCCCAAACAGGTCGGAATAAAACTCCACTGCGTGTCTCCTCATCTCGGCTGGTTCTGCTGTTATATTCCCATCCGGCAGCCGGAGACCCACCATCTGCTTCCCCTGGGCCACGGATCTCTCCAGATTAAAAAAGAAAGAAGTGGGTGCGTCTATGTCTTTTAATTTCTGGAACCGAGCTCGAACCAGAGCTCCTTTGGCCTTCTCCTGGAGAAAGGAGTTTAGTTGTTCTTTTTTAGTTTTTAATGTCTCCGTGTTGGTAGGTACACTTTCCAGCTCGTTTATGTCGGCCTCTAGCTGCTCCATTGCTCTTTTAATGTTCCCTGAGGAGTACTCAGTGTATTGCTGGCAGAAGACCTTAATCTGACCCTTGCCAACCTCCCACCACTGACACAGGGAGGGAAACAACTCTTTCTTTGATTCCCAGTTGGCCCAGAACAGCTTAAAATTCCCACAGAAATTTAAATCCTTTAAAAGCTTAACATTAAAATGCCAGAAGGATCCAGGCTTTCTAGCAGGAGATAAAAGTAGATCTACTAGAACTAAATGATGGTCTGTGAAGCCAACCGGGTGAATTTGACAGTTTGTCACACGGGTAATAAAAGGAGCGGATATGTAAAATCTGTCCAGCCGGGCACCATGGATCCTGCCGTCTGTTATCTTTATCCAGGTGTACTGCCTGGCCGAAGGATGTTGCCTCCTCCACGGGTCCACTAGAACTGCCTCCTTGACTGTCTGGCCCAGGAAAGAGGAGGACTGAGGATGGAGCTCCTGTCCTGTTCGGTCCAGATTGACATCCGTGCAGCAGTTCCAATCCCCCCCCATTACAATACATTCCCCTTGACCAACACTACCCAACATGTTTTTTAATAATTTAAAAAGAGTAACCCGTTCAGGACCTTGGTTGTGTGCATACACGTTGATTAAATTAAAAATAATACTGTGTATTTCTACTCTTATAGTCAGAAACCTGCCTGCCATGCTCTCTGTGCTGGATAGAATTGTCATGTTTAAAGAGGGAGAAAATAACACAGCGACTCCTGCGCTCAGGTTAGAGCCATGGCTGAGTATGTGCTGCCCCCCCCACCATACTCCCCAGTCTGTCTCATTCAGGCAATCACTGTGTGTCTCCTGTAAAAAAAGGACATCCAGCTTTTTTACTTTAAAAAGTTCTGATACTAAAAACCTTTTCTGAGCACTTCTACCCCCGTTAATGTTTAATGAGGCTACCCGTAATGCCATGAGAGGATAAAAAATGCAGCTTAAAAAGACAAACAGGTACACAAAGCAGAACGAAAACACCCAGTGATGAATGGTCATGGTCAATTTTATTTACAACTTTTTCTTCTCTTGGATCGTATATTACATGGTAGACCTTTTTTAGCCGCAGTGACATGCTTCCTGAGCCTATACCTTCTTTTCTCATCCAGGACATCCGTCCCCACCACCTTCTGCAGTGTACTGACTGTCTGAATGAACTTTCCTACGTCTGGGAAGTACTCCCCTACTTCCACTGCTTTGCCAAATGATTCATCCAGAAACTCATTGACCTCTTTTAATGAATATAAATCTGCGCTTAGTGAGATGCTGTCAGCTAGAGACACATTATCAGATTCATAATCTTCCTCCACATCCATCTCACTAACCTGACTGTTGTTTACTTCAGCCTGTGGTTCTGCCTGCTGTGCAGGACCACACTGCATCTCCTGTTGTTGCTCGGCAACAACCACCTTTTCTATTTCAACCTGTTTCTCACATCTCTTCTTCGACCTCACCGCAGCCACCGGCACTACCGGTACCACCGGAGCCGACCCGGGAGCCGCCGCCCCCGGAACCGCATCCGCGGCACCGGGAGCCACCGGAAACGCATCCGCGGCACCGGGAGCCCCAGCCCCCGTAACCGCATCCGCGGCACCGGGAGCCGCAGCCACCGGAACCGCATCCGCGGCCCCGGGAGCCGCCGCCCCCGGAACCGCATCCGCGGCACCGGGAGCCGCAGCAGCAGAACCAGTAGCCGCAGAGGACGCAGCAGCAACGGCCGACCGGCCCCACGCAGGCCGAGTCACCCCAGCGCTGCCCTCCCCTCCTTCCTCTCCAGCGGCCCCCCCCGCCCGTCTCCCGTTCGGGCACGTCACTTTCTTGTGTCCCACTTCTCCACACTGAAAACACTTCATGCTCCCCGAGCTCGCATAAACCATGTAGAACTGTTCCTCGTAGCGAACCCGGAAAGACACGTCTAGTGTCTGAGACTCATTCTCCAGAAACATGAAAGCTTGTCTCCTCAGAGACTGGACGTGCTTCAGCTTCAGGTCTTTGCAGCCCAGACCCACCGCGCGGAACCCACTCGCGAACTTCCCGAAGCGCCGCAGCTCTCGCTCCAGCGCCTCATTGGGGATGAACGGAGGGACACCTGACACGGTGATCCGGGTGGAAGCTACCGCTAACGGGGACACCTGAATGAACTCCTCCTCTACTGTAACCCCGCTTTCAATGAGCTTAGTGACCGAGTCTGGATCCTTAAAGAAGATCACCAGCGCCTTGTTCATCCTGGAAGCGTAGGTGATGTTCCCGTGACCCACCTGCTCCCCCACGGCCAACAGCACCTGCTCCACTGTGGAGCTGAGCTGAGGCACCAGCCTGACGCCATGTCTCAGGGACATCGGCGGCGTCCCTGCGGACGCCATCCCCGCCACGAGACACGCACAACACACAGAAAACTACACTTCACGTACACAAACACTACAAAACAATGATCATACAAATAAACATATATAAACCTGAAAAAGATTGAACGCGCTTTCCTTCACCTCCTCTCTTCACAACTACACCTCCACCAACGAAGAAGAAGAAGAAGAAGAAGAAGAAGAAGAAGAAGAAGAAGAAGAAGAAGAAGAAGAAGAAGAAGAAGAAGAAGAAGAAGAAGAAGAAGAAGAAGAAGAAGAAGAACAAAGAAGAACAAAGAAGAAGAAAATAAGGTGGCGGTTTACTAAATAATTTGTATTGCTGCACACGCCACGCGCGAAGTCGGGAGACTGTCACACGCACACAAACACATGCTGGGACAACACAAGGGTTAAATATGTCAAACATTAAACGTTTAACATGTCAACACAACATTTAAGAACTTTTGGGAGGACATATCAAGACATGAACCACATGACAGCTAAAATAAAAAGTGACGATGCCACTGTCCCACTGTATATTTAAACTTTTGGTTACGTTTTGGTCCACCTTTAGAGCACTAGTCTACAAACTTCTTGTTGTGTTTGAGCAGCAGCTGATTTTCAAGGTGAGTAGAGCTCATCCGGGCTCGCTTTGCAGTGAACAGCGATCCATCACAGCTGAAGAGTCGCTCGCAGGCGGCCGAGGCAGGTAGGCCAGTATTGAGTTTCAGGCAGTGTTGTGCATGAACAAATTAAAAAGAATGCGTTCATTGAACATTACGGAATGTTTTCCTTCTCCTGAGGAGAGAGGCTGTCTAAATCAAATATTTGCACCATGTCGATCGTTGTTGTGTTTATTTGAAAAGAAATGCAGTCTTACAGGGCAAAATACCATCTGAAGTGGCAATTCCGTTTTCATGGAAAATTGTTTGAAAAAAATTAAATTATTGTTTTTTGTATAGAGCGCCAAATGTGCTCGGGCCGGCCCTGTGTATAGCAGCGATTCTCTCTGTGTGGTGCGCCCAACCGATGGCACGGGCGCGGAGGCATAAAAGTGGGTCGCGCGACATGGAGGGGAAAATGCGAGGCGGAACTAATATTATAGCCGAACTAATGTTTTGACGTCCGCATCCCTTTAACTGCGGAGCTGTAAACAAATCGCTCTTTCGCTGTAGCCAGGAGTCGGCAAGCCGCGGCTCTTCAACCCCTCTGCAGTGGCTCCCTGTGCATGTCGCACATATTTTTCGAGAACAGTGAACTTTACAATCACATTTCATATGTTGAACGTGCACGTGAGGGAACGTCATCCACTCTATGCAGCATCTACCACTGCAGTGAGAATTTGCTTATGCCTTGAACGTTTTTTTTTTACTCAGTAACGGATATAATTTCCAACGTAGCGAAGTACAATACTTCAGTCAAAATCGACTTAAGTAAAAGTAAAATTACCCATTTCAAAAACTACTCAAAAAATTACAAAGTACTCAAAAAAACTACTCAATTACAGTAGCGTGAGTAAATGTAATTCCTTTCTTTACACCTCTGCTTAAGTGTCTATAAAGGCACAATGGTACCAAACGTTTTTTTCCACTTCCTGCACAGTCATGGGTGGAAGTTAAGTATTCTGCCTTTTTTGTCCCACCGATAGTTGTAAGCTACGTTTGATCTGCCAGCATTGTGATGTGATTTCACATGTTTTATTTTTAAGTTGATGTTTTCATCGCTCTTGGAGTAATACTATAATACCGGATCCATGTCTCCATTGTTTACACCAGGGATCAGTTAATGGCCTTCTGACAAAGCAGCATGGCAAAATTCACAAAATTCCTAGGAAACTGAGGAGAAAATACCAGAGCAGCAGAACTGGGAGGAAACGTTGGCTATGGAAGAGGAGATACCGGTCATATCTTAACGCTCGGAATGCTCTGTTATGTTCTTCACAGAGACATGCTTTCCTGAAATCATACTGGACTCTATTGTGAGGGCAGCCAGCGTTCAGTCAGTACAGGGGAGCAGGAGATGCAGCCAAAGTGGCAAGAACTATTTATGTGAACAACAGGTGGCGCAATAATGGACACACCACAGTCCAAGAACTTGAATGCAGCCCAGACATTGAACTGATAGCGCTGAATATATATCCGTATTAGTTGCCCAGAGAGTTTTTTCAGGCCACCATTATTGCTGTTTATATCCCTCTTACACCTGATCAAATTGGGCCTCTGACATTATCAACTCAGTGACCACAAGACCCTGTCAACATCTCTGCCCACTTTCAAGCAGATGGTGGACTGTAAGACCAGGGAAAACAAAACATACTGTGTTCAGATTTCAAGGAAGCATACAGCTCCAGTCTACCTCAAGCCCCTCCACATACCTGCACTCGAGCTGCAAACAATGATCACCAGAACTGTGTAGAGGTGGTCTCTGGAAGCTGAACAAACTGTACAGTGCTGTTTTGAGATGATAGACTAGGATGCTTTATGTAATAAACATGGACAGGACATGGACGGACTCACAGACAGTTTTACATATTATCTTAATTTCTGATTGGACACTTTAAAGGGCCCGTATTGTGTAAAATGTATTTTCTGGGCTTTTACTATCCATAATGACTTGAAGGGCGTCTGTAGGTACAGTCACTCCGCAGACGTTTTCATTCAATCCCTTCTAAGAAATATGTTATCGAAACGTCTCGTACTTCCTCCCCCGTATGAGTCATTCGGGATAACCCTTGTCTCTCAACCCCGTCCAGCCGATACTGCTCGATTCCAGCAGTTACGCTTTATTTCTTCTGACATGCCATATAAAGTCTACGTTACTCCGTAGTGAAACTCCATTGTGAAACTCCCTACTGTAACTCGGGACGTTACTCGTACATTGGCTGACTGTCCCGATAAAACTTGAACAACCATCAGGACGTTGTAACTTACAGCTAAAAATGTTTATTTTGTAACCAACTGTAAATATGTGGCTGATCTTCTATAGCTGTAAACATACGACGTGTCTTTCAGCTGCGAGAACAGATTGTTCTGTCTGAAGCTCCAAAGAGCGGCAGAAGAGAGGACATGGAGATAAACATTGCAGCAGTTTTTTCTACTTTAAACCACTGATATATCATCTTAGTGGTACCAATACCTTAAATTAAATCCCAGAAAGGTCTACAATATGGGCCCTTTAATACTCTGTATGCTATTCCCTCAAAATAGACCCTGGGTGAGTAAAAAAAGATGACTTGGGCTTAGAAGGAGACCTGCAACTCACCAATGAGTGAAATGTTTGTCGATATGACTTCGCCCTCCCTCCAGACCCTTTTATGAATCACCCCCCTCAGTTACCTCTCCTCAAACATCTATATCCATGCCCTGCGCCCCACAACCCTACCCCAACCCTCCTCACATCTCTCCCTCGGAACCATTTACCTCAACATAGGAGAGGATCCGATCAGAAGTCAAGCCATCACTGGCCCCTCTGCAGTTCACCTACCAACCCCATATTGGAGTGAAAGACGCCATCAAATCTCTGCTTCACTGAGCTTATGCTCACCTGGAAAGTGCTGGGAGCACTGTGAGTCTTTTTTTTTTACTTTGCTGGTTCTATTCGGACTGCCTAGCTCAGCCACAAGCTACTGGGTGTGCAGATGGATGCTTCATTAATGGCCTCAGGGAACGGGAGGCTGAGTAGAGGAGTTTGGTGGACAGGTTTTTTGAGTGGGTTGGATGAAACCCCACACATAAAAACAATAAGGATTTGGTGGTGGACTTTAGGAAGTGAAGGACCTATCTGAGCCTAGTTATCGTTGTTATCATTGAGGAGCACCTGGTGTCGGCATAGACAATAAGCTTGACTAGTCTAGAAACACAGACACGCTGTTGAACAAGAAATATTTCAAGCCCTTAACTCCTCATGCTCTTTACATTTTCTGCATGTGGATAAACAAGCCGCCAGTCTTCATGGATAGGTGTTTGTCTGCTGTTCGCAATACATGTTCTCTGTAAAGATCCATTTTCAAATTTGACTGCAGATATTTTGGCACTTCAGCAATTTGTGTTTTTACAAGCCAAGTAGGTATTTTTCCAAGTAATAGAGGTTCTAGTAGCAAATACCCTTCTTTACCATTTCTTAGTTCTTGCACAGTGGTTTAATTTAACATCATGTCAACAGCAATTTCAACAGAACAAAAGGGAGAACTAGTAGTTAATATGACACACAAAGACATAGAACCACATGTATGCAGACAAATTTAGGGTTGATGGTTAAGATAAGTATGTCCTCTGTTCCTCTTATAAGGAACAGAGGACATGACGCGTTTGTAGCAGCAGACCTTACCTGGGCTGGCAGTGTAGGTGGAAATGGCAGATTGGAAGCCCAGCATCTTACAGATCACCCTGCCATCCACCGCGTCAAAGCTGTCATCACACACGGTTCCCCAGAGCCCATTGTTCCTCACCTCCACTCGCCCTCGGTATCTCCCGGGCACAAGACGCACATTTACTGCAACAGCAAAAAGCTCCAGATGTGAAGGATTTAATAGTGCGATGGGGTCAATTTGCCCATGCAATTTCTTTGGCTTTTTCTTTCATTTCCAATATTATGTTGAACATCAAAGTAAATTTTATGATTTTTAAAGAGACATATTACAATCCTTTCCACAATTTTTTTAAAGGTATGAAAAACTCTAATATTATGTGGTCAAAACATAAAAAATACGAAGAACATGAAGCTCCACAATCCCCCTTTTGACCCTGTGTGAGGAGCCCTGTGAAGAGCTAAGGAGCCACTGCTCCTACATCACCTGTCTTCCATTTGGAGAGTAGAAGGTGGTTTTTGATATATGTGCACCAGCGAAGGCTGCAGCAGGCTTAAAATGCCCATCTGTCTGTGTATTTCTACAAACATTTTCAAAACACGGGGGACAATATTATTGTGGAGAATATCTCTAGATGCCCATGTGTTATTTGCATGGACAGAGATTTAACAATAACTTGTGATGTAAACATTTTTTCCATGAGACCTTCCATCTATCACCATCATACACACATTTAGAGACATTGGAGACTTATTTAACATACCTTCAAAGTCATAGTCAGTGAGTTTAGTTATTAGTTGTATTCATATCTATGCTGATTGCTGCTCCTGTTGTCCCCTTGTCAGTACTGTGCAGACTTACACTCTGGTGGGTTTCCTTGGTCTGTCTGGTCTCCTTTGGTCCCTGGTGGTCCAGGAGGACCTGTAAGGGAAAATTCCCCTGATAGTGATTGTGTGTATATTGTTTGCATTATTTTTAATGACATTTTTTATCAGCCCTATCCTTTTGTTGGCTTGCTCATTTGTTGTAAGCAAGATTATGCAAAGACAGGATGGATTACCTTGAAATATGGTGAAAGGATGTGATATGGTTCAGGGAAGAACCCATTGAATTTTTCTGAAGATCCAGGGATTTTTTTACTTTTCTTTTGTGTTGTTGTTTTACATTTTTACTTATTTTCAAAGGAATAATTCATTGATTCTGATGCAAAAAATAAGGCATATTTAGGGGATCACTTCTATAAGTGTGTGCAGTTTTCGCCAATAGTTTCATCTTTTTTTCTTGTGCAAGGGTCAACAAATCACATTAGTTAAAAAAAACATAAAGCAACTCCTATTCACTGTAAATAAAAGTGGGATAGTCTGGGTCACAGAGAGCTGCGCAACAACCAGTTAAAGAGCAGACTCAGTTCCCGTGGTTGCCAAAACGTTTATATCTTACATTCACTTACATTTGACAAATACAATTTGAAAACAGCTTAACAACTTTTGATGTGATCTCTTTCCTCCTGCTGGAACTGTAATTTGATTTCGGTGGATTTAAAGTTAATTTTACCCTAACCCTAACCCTAACCCTTCCTTGTTCTGTCACACTTGAAAAACATCCACTCTGCTTTACAATTGAAGGTACCTATCAGGATTTTAAAGCCCACAAGATTATTAAAACAAAGAAATGTATCTTAATCTTATTAGAATGTATGCATTCTAATAAGATAATTAATACAAGTATGACAGATAAAAACACTTAATACTGAACAAATAATTGATAACATATAAAAAATCAAGCCTGGATTCAAAGATGATTTATGCCATTTAAAATGACATGACTAGTTAACATATTTTATGAGGGCATAATGACCTGTAATAGTCTGTATAAGCATTATAGATGTTACACACTATGCACCTGACCTTGAGGTCCCGGTGGACCAACAAGTCCAAGATCTCCTTTTTCTCCTTTGTGCCCAGGAACAACAGAAGCTCCCGAAGATCCTGTAGGTACAAAACAAATCAGCATAAATGATTTTGGTATCTCACACACAAGCATACTTCTATGGGCACAAATAAACACATATTTTGGTGCTTCCTAAGATAGAAATTCTCTAAAATAGAAAAATCCACAAAATATTAAATGGTTACATTTTCTTTCAATAAAAACAACTCTTGGTATTCTATGAATGGAGACCCTACACATTTTTTTCACTGACAAGGAAACAAAATAATAGGCTATGAGAAATAAAAACTGTTTCTTAATATGTTCTTTTTTGTCAGGTCTAGTTGAATAAAACATAATAGTTGTGCTATGAACCACAACCTATATCTAATCCCTTACCGGGGGTCCCAGGTTCTCCCTTTTCTCCCTTTGCACCTGGACCTTGATTCCCTGTGGCCCCTTGGAGCCCAGGTTTTTACACACACACACACACACACACAAACAAACACACACACAGAGAGACAGAGTGATGATTATGAACAATACTAGCTGTGCAAAGGATATTTTTCACATCAAATAGCAGTGTATAGGCAATATTATATTAGTGATGAGCATCATGAGGAAAATGAGGAAGAGACACTGAACTGTTGCAGAAGTAAAATCTGCTGATCCACTTTTTCCATCCAGGAAGCGTTATATTGCTTTATGTTCCAATTTCAACAAACCTGCAACATGATGTGAAACCAGGGAAGGTCATGGTCCTCTCACAGTAAAGATCATTTGGTTTTACTGTGTCTGTTAGCAAGTCATTGAACCAGTTCAGGAGTGGTATTAACATTCGTTAATGTCTTGAATGTGTCTCCTGTGACCATTATCACTTCCCTACTCTCTATAAAGATAATGGTATACATCGCAAAGGACATTCTGAGTATGTTGATGTGTTGGTTGGCAGTCCGTTTGTTATGTGTATATGAATCATTTATGTTTACACAGCAAATGGAATGTGGTGACATGCATTCATAATGTGGTCTGAGTGATTAGAGCTCAAGCCACATTGAGAATGCATTTCAGTGCGTTCACTCCTGTACTTACTATGCATATAATAAATCTTACATGAACAAAACAATGGATTAATGGCAGCAGCTGTGCTGTATATTGACACACTAGTAGGAAAGGAATTCATAACATTTGATACTTATAGCTAAATTATTATGTGACATCATTGTAATATAATAATAATCATAATAATAATGATCATTTAATTTTACTTATCTAAACGAGGTGACAAAGTGCCTCCCACAAAGGTCCATGGCAAAATTAAGATTCGATTCAGTCTAATTTAAAGCCCAAATCATAACATAATAATGCTGAGACATTAAGTTTTATAGAGAAACCCAACAGTTTCCACAATGAAGCACTTTGGCGACTGTGGAGAGAAAAAACTCCCTTATTAACTGGGAGAAACCTCTGGCAGATCCAGATTCAAGCAATTAAGTAAATTTGGATCAGATGACTCGTAAGGGTTATGGTCAAGAAGACCTGTGGAAAGGTTAGATGAGAATTTTGAGGCACTATGTTCATTTAAAATACGTGAGCTTTTAGTGGTTTTGATGTTTTTTGGGGGCAACGTGTAACAGGTAAATTTTGAACACTGTGGCCTCAAAACTAGTTAATTTCCCTACGGTAATGGGGTAGTGAATCCCCCCACCCCCCCACAAATAATCTTGATATGGCACACTTATTAACAAGAAAATTAAATAGAAGGGGAGGCTTACCAGTGGGTCCAGGAGGTCCAGTCAATCCAAGTGGCCCTGAAACAGTGAAGTAGTTTTGAGTTGGAGCTGTAAGATTTAAATACAAAGCTGCCATTCTTTTCCCAAAGTAGACAGATATTTATAGGGTTCCTACATCTGTGAGTCCAACTTTTTCCATATGTCAAACTTGATCTGCCATTTATTTTTGTCAGCTCTGGTGAGCGCTAAAGTCCCCATCAGCATTGTGATTGATGTGATGTGGGCACTTTTTAGATAGATAGATGGATACTTTATAAATCCTGTGGGAAATTTATGCTGCAGCAACATTTTGATTAAACCTTTTTGTGAATCATACTTTGTACAGCTTTAAGAATAACAAACACACATTATTACACAAATGGTCCTCATTAAACTCACCAGTTTGCCCAGCGACTCCTGTCTCTCCAGGTTGTCCATTAGGTCCCCTGACACCTTTTGGTCCTGGAGGGCCAGCAACACCAATGTCACCTGGACAGAATCATTCAGTTATGTAAGTTATTGATGGACCCCAGCTAATGCTACTCAGTACTATCAGGGAAGTATGAAGACTTATTCACACACACAGGAGTAATGTATGCTCTAAACCAGTAAGAAGTCAGCCTACATACAAGTCCACAGACTTAGTAAGTTGATTTGAGGACGCATGTGAATAAAACATATATTCCAATCGCTGTCAATCAACTATTGTTGGTCCTCATACACAAAACATCGAATTTAGCAAGCATGTAAAATATAACATACAAATTTAAATAAAACCAAAGGCCTTCTCTTCAGCCTATATGTGTAGTCAAAAGCCTGTAACCACATGTTCCATTGTTCTTGAAAAAGCCAGAGCACAGGGAACCCAGTCTCCGGGGATTCCTCAACTTCAAACAGAGGTGTGAAAAGCCACAAGGGTCACTCCTATCGGTCACTCTGGACCCCATGACCTGTGAGGTCCCGGGGCAATATAAGGCCACTTGTCCCCCTCCTCTATCTCTTTCTTCAATCCGTCTGAGGGCGGAAGGCTGCCAGCCTCTCTTCCTGCATTGCTGAGAGGAGAAGCCTGATTTCAACAGCTCGCATCTTCTCTTCGCATCCAACTCTACGAGAGGAGCGCAAAGGTGCAGCTTGCGGCTCATCTCATCAAGATAACCTCCTCGCAAATCAAGCTCTACCAAACTCATAGAAGCGTATCGATGTCCTGCAGGAAAACTTCAACAAGCATCAGATAATTGAACTGGTTTTCATTAATAATTTCATTATTCTTAATTGATAACTTTATTAGTTTTTGATATAATTATTGTATTATTTTAATAATTATATTTTATGATTATTAATAATTAGCCAAGATCAGGTCTACCTATAATTGCACAGTAACAGTAGATTTAAGGTCAACAAGCAAAGATGTCTTGCAGATATTAAAAGAAGTAATCGAATCAAGGAACAAATTATTCCTGTACTAAAGCAGTGTCCCTTCTACACATGCCAGAAAGACAGACAGACAGACATACAGAGATGTCTAAAATAATAGTCAGATGAAAAGCTATTAGCAATATCTGTGTTATCTCACCTTTCTCGATAGGTGAATAATAGATTTGTATTATACATTTAAGAATCACTGCTCCTCTGATGTGCGATTAGTTATTCCTCCTTCAATAGGCCTAAAATATACTGTTACTTTTAAAGTGGTGCTGGGCATTGTGTACAGTCTATGGTGCAGACAAGTGAAGTAAGAAAACTTTGTGTTAATCCTACCTGTTTTTTCTTTGAATGAAATTTAACTGTTTGCTTCATTACTCTTTGTGTCTGTGGCTATGTATATGTTTGAATTATTTACTGAACTGCTGTTGTGTTTTCATCCATTCAATTTATAAGATTTAAGAAGTCTTTAGCCATAGGTTTAGTTTCATAGCATATATGTACATTAAAATCCCCACAAATTAAAAAGTGGTCACAATCCATCGTAATACACTGAAAGATGGATTGAAATATAGTGGCTACCCCTTCACCTTACCAGTGGTCCTGGGAGAGCTGAAAAATAATACAGGTACCCAAGTCATGATGGGACATACCACTTAAGGGGGTTTTGGACAACAAAATCAGTTGTACAAAGAGAATCTTAGTCTAATGTTGTTTGCAGATCAAAGATTGGAACAAGCCATAATAGATATCTTAAATGGATCAATAATAGGGTGTATTTAAGATAAACATAGCCACATCTATGTCTTTACTCTTACAGGGTGTTCCTTTTAATTCATCAGTGTTCTCCCAGTTACTCAGTGATAACAGCACCAGGCACAACCACCTTCTATTTTTTTATAATTTTATCTCAAGCTTTTACTTTATCCATGGAGTTCCGTAAGGTGGACTCACCTTTGAGGCCCTTTTCCCCCGGTCCCCCTGTATGTCCTGGCAGTCCATCAGTTCCTGGAGAACCTGGAGGTCCTGAGGATAACAATCAATATATTACTAGGGTTGATTCAAAGGCCAAGTATTTCATATTTGTAACCAATCTTTCCGGCAAAAATCCACAGAGGGCACCAACTAGAAAATGTTCTATTTGTGTTATTTATGAGCAGCATAGTTAATGTTAATGACATTGTGATGACTTCAATTATACACTGGCATACCTGGTTTGAGATTGATGATTGTCATTTTGGCCTCCAAGTTGCTGGTGCTTATGTTGAGCAGACTCAGGTCAACCCTTAGCATGTCCAGCTGGCCATCTTCTCCACACAGACTGTTCAACTGTTGTCAAAGCAACAACAGAAATATGACCTAAATGCTAAATCATTGCCATAAATCATGATCCCAATGAATGAACGAAAATTTGTTATACACATGGGCGCTTATCATGGTGGTGCAAGGGTCGGACCCCCTTAACCTGGGAATAACAGCGAGTGTATTATTTACCAAACATTAAGCATCATAGATTTAAAGAAAAAATTTGTAGAATTTCTCAGGATCTTTCTGAAAAACTGGAATATAATTCTCATATCTAAATAAAAAACTGTATTTATATAGCGCTTTTCTAGATGCTGCCATTGAGTCTGTTTTAAGAGACATCGACAGCGCATTCATTTTGAAAGAGGAACAGAGAAACGCAATCAAGGCATTTGTAGAATCGAAAAATATGTTTTTGGCGTCCTTCCTACGGGATTCGATAAAAGTTTAATTTATCAGATGGGTTTTTGAACACCGTCTCTTGTTTGTCCCTGACCGGCTGCTTCACGTGAACGAGCTCTGCTCTCAATATGCGTCTCTGAGCTAGTGAGCGGGGCGGGCTGAAGAGCCGCACGCAGCTTCACAGCCTCGGCTTCACAGCCTTGGGTTGCCGACCCCTTGCTACGGCGAAAAAGCGATTTGTTTACTGCTCCGCCGTTAAAGAGATGCGGACGTTAAAATATTGGTTTCGGCTATAATATTAGTTTATGCCTCGTGGGGCGCGCCAAACAGTTTGAGAATCACTGCTCTTTACAGTGGATCCCACGTCCGCCCCCTTGTCCATTCCATTGGGAGACCCAGAGGTGAACTGTCCCCCAAGCACCCTCCCCTTCTCCCTTCTCACAGAGCATCAAGCAGGGGCGCCTGCAGTTGCAGGGGGCACCAATTTGGCAATTCCCCAAAACAATGGAGCGGTATCAGACTAATATTCTGACTAGAATTAGAATTATGAGTATGACAACATCAGGCTAATTTATTGCCACTCCCCAATTAACACACATTGTACACACATTCTAAATCTACACATACATCTAAGAGCTTTCTCTGATCTGAAACCAAGAATCACTAGTTAAGTTGTGTTGGCTCAAAGTAAGAGAGTTTGGTACCCCCCAATACATGCACATAGATGTCGATCCAAAGCAACTTACAATTAGTGCCTTTTAACCATGAGGGTACAAACCCGGAACAACAAGAATCAAGAAAGTACAATTTTATTCAAGAACTCCAAACTACAAAGTGATATGGCTAAGTGCTACTCGCTCCTTTTTTATATTACGATTGGGGAGCTCGTTCCACCAGTTAGGAGCCAGGACAGCAAACAGTTGGGATTTTGTTGAATGTTTAGCTCGCAATGGGGGAGCTACAAGCGGATTGGCAGATGCAGAGCAGAGTGGACAGGCTGGGGTGTAAGGTTTGACTATGTCCTGATTGTATACTGGACCCCGATCCGTTCAGAGCATTTTACCCAAGTACAAATATTTTGAAACAGATGCGTGGAGCCACTGGAAACCAGGGAAGGGAGCTTGAGTGAATTTAGGTAGGTTAAAGACCAGTCAAGGGTTGCATTCCTGATGAGCTGCAGGGGTCAGATGGCACTATCAGGTAGACCAGCCAGGAGGGAGGTGCAATAGTCTAGGCATGAGATGACCAGAGCCTGGACCAGAACCTGCGCCGCCTTCTGAGTGAGAAGGGGTTGTATTCTTCTGATGTTGTGCAGCATATCTACAGGAAGGTGTGTTGCAATAATGTCGGCAGTAAGGGAGAGTTGACTGTCGAGTGTTACACCAAGGTTCCTAGCGGTCTGGTTGGGGGCTAACACAGAGTTGTCAAACCTAATAGTCAGGTTGTGGGTGGGAGAGCCTTTCTCTGTAGGAAAAAGTATTTTAGTCTTATAAAGGCTATTTTTCAGGTGATATGCGGACATCCACTGAGAGATGTCAGTCAGTCAGGCAGAGATTTGTGCTGCTACCTATGTTTCAGATTGCGGAAAAGAGAGCATTGGTTGTCATCAGCATAGCTGTGGTAGGAAACGCCATGTGAGTGGATGACAGACTCGAGAGAGTTTGTGTACAGAGAGAAGAGGAGGGGACCCAGGACGGAACCTCGAGGGACCCCAGTAGTGAGAGGACAAGGTTCAGACACAGATCCTCTCCAAGCTACCTGCTAAATGCCGTCATTGAGGTAGGTTAAAAGCAGGGAGAGAGGAGAGCCTGAGACACCCAGGTCCTGAAGGGAGGAAATAAGGATCTGGTGGTTCACTGCGTTTTCAGTATAAAAGGTCTGGAACACATGTGTCAAACAGGTGACAGTTCTAGACCAATGGCTGGGGGTTGGGGGGGCAGGCTCTCATTGGCTAATGAGTGGGCGGGTCAAGGGTGAATGACAAATCCCACAATGCACTGCCCGAATGTCAGCATGTCAATCGCGGCCCACGAACGCTATCACTCTACCCCAAAAATGGCTAAACGAAAGGTGGAATTTGAAAACAGGAGTTTTCAAGAAAGGTGGAAGGTACAGTTTATGTTTGCGGATGTAAAGGGTAAAGCTGTTAGTCTTCTGTGCGGAGATGGTGTGGCTGTAATGAAATAATACAATATAAGAAGACACCATGAAACGATGCACCAAGACAGATACAAGCATCTGGACATGACACAAAGGCTACAGAAAGTAGAGGAGTTAAAAAGAGCATCATAACATTAGCGGTTAACTTTATCAGAGCCAAAGGTTTAAATCACCGCCAGTTCAAGTCTTTTCTGGAGGAGTTAAGTTCAGAATATGGTGACTCGCCCTATCACACAGAGGTTTGATGGCTAGCCCAGGGAAAGGTGCTTGACAGATTTATCCAGTTGCGTGAGGAGATCTGCAAGTTTATGGAAAACAAAGGGAAAGGCAGAACAGAGCTCCGAAATAAAAAACGTTTCTGTGTGAAGTGGCATTTCAGTGTGACATCACAAGCCGACTGAATGCGCTCAACCTAAAGCTTAAGGGGCGGGGCCTTGTCATCACTGACATGTACGCTACAGTGAGGATTTTTAAAACCAAGCTGCGCCTGTGGGAGACGCAGATGCTGCAGGAAAACTTGAGCCATTTCCCGCACTGCCAAACAATGAAAGAGCAGGTCGATTCCTTCCCAACTACACAGTTTGCTTAAAAACTCTGCATACTTGGTGATGACTTCACACAGCGCTTTGCAGATTTTGAAGCCCAAAAAAGCTGGTTTGAACTGCTCTGTACTCCATTTGCAGCTGACATGTGCACTTTATGTGTCTCACTGTGGGAGAGTGGGAAACGTTGTATTGATTCCTTGTATGTTCTGAATATGTAAGAAATTGACAATAAAGCTACTTTAACTTTAACTTTAACTTTAATCATCAAACCTCCAAATGGAGCTTAATGTGTGAACAACTGTTCTCTTTGATGAAGTTAAACATAACTTCACACAGAACTCGTCTTACTGATGAGCACATTCACTCAATCCTGAGCCTGACCCCAGTCATTGATGAACTTGTATCCAAGATGAGACACCAAGTGTCTGGCTCAGAGCAGTGAGCATCACAGAGCAGCAAACAATGCTTTGACGCATTTTCAGTTTTTAATGCAATTTCATTTTTGCATTTTTTTAGTCTTGCTACTACAGGACATTTGATTTTTCTTTGAGGTAAATTATTTTTGGCTGCTTGCCTGTAGAAAATGTTTTCACTTGAAATTACTCTGGAAATACTGCAGATAAAGCCATAAACAGTAAATGAACCTGATTTATTACTTTTATATTAATATATGTATTATTTATAATTTATATTACATTTATTTCATAATTAATGTTGTTTTATCGGCATTACTCTATAGGCCTTGTTAGTTCCAGGTTCAATATGTGCACTAAGGTTCTTCCAATAAGTTTTCAATAAATGTTGAACCCTTCTGGCCCTTGACTGCTCACGGAGCAGCAAACAATGCTTTGACTCATTTTCTGTTGTTACTGCAGTGACATTTTTCCATTTTTTTCCTCTTGCTACTAGAGGACATTTGATTTGTTCTTTGAAGTAAATTATTTTTGGCTGTTATTTGCCTGTAGAAAATTATCTCACTTGAACTTACTCTGGAAATGCTGCAGATAGAGCCATAAGCAATTAATGAACCTGATTTTCTTACTTTTATTTTTATGTATTATTTTTATTTCATTTATTTCATTTATTTCATTTATGTCATAATTAATGTTGTTTTATCAGCAATACTCTATATAGGCCTTGTTAGTTCCAGGTTAACTATTTGCACTAAGGTTATTTCATTACTGTTTAAATAAACATTGAACCCGTCTGGCCCTTGACTTGAATTTTTTAATTTTGGCCCACTGAGTATTTGAGTTTGACACCCCTGGTCTAGAAGGATGGTATAGTTATTAAGATTGAAATATATATTTTTTATCAAACTCAAAGATACCCTTTATCCTAAACAATTGAAGCATCTCAGCCTTTGCTCTTTTTTTCTTTTTTTGTGGCAAATATAGGATGGTGGAATAAAACATTAATGTGAAATCTGAATCTGAGCCCATCTGTAGATTCAGTGTTGTGCTAGTTCACACTTAAAAAGAACGAGTTCCAAGTTCAGTTCATGCGGGTCCTGATAACTAGTGATGAGTGTTTGTTAGTTCAAGAGAGAGCAGAGGGGAGGAGGACACAGAAACTCCAACTCGGGATAAACCAACTACAGCTTCTGCTCTGATTATGATGCAGCGGCGCTGATCACTGAGTAGCTGAGACCAGAAAAACTCTTTATTTTAATGTTTTTCTACAAATTAATTTATCGGCTGCTTAATGTGAAACAAGCTCTGATCTTACTATATTTGTCTCTCTGAGCGAGTGGAGGAGGGTATGGGTACATGGAATGGGTCATTCTGCACATGCGTTAAAAAAATCAACGCTCTAATTCCCAGGTATTCCCAGAGGCCAGGTATGAAGCCTGTGGGCCAGTGAACTCGTCTCTGATCCTCCAAACACAGCAGCTATCAGTTTCCCTGACCTAAAAGGCATGTTACCAATTATTAAATATCTACTGTGCTGCATTAGCTAACCCTAACCCATTTTTGTATGCAGTATGCCTGCGGCGGTCAGCACCATGTGCTCCTTCAGACTCAATCTTTTAAGTCTCTGAAGACAAGAAAGGAAAAACATAGATAAGGCTTTATTATTAGCATGATATAATGTTGATAATGCTGGTTAACAACTACCATTAAACAAGAAGAAGAATCCTCCCTCCTCTTATTCTCCCACATAAAACCACAGTGCAGCAGTTCAGCTGCAGCAAAGAGGTTGGTTGAAATATGCCGTTGTATTTGGCATTGCAGCGTAGACGTGAACGACATACCATGCTCTGCAAACACAATCATGAGGCGTATGTAGATAGCAATGCCATTAGGTTTCGGCTATAATATTAGTTTATGCCTCGTGGGGCGCGCCAAACAGTTTGAGAATCACTGCTCTTTACAGTGGATCCCACGTCCGCCCCCTTGTCCATTCCATTGGGAGACCCAGAGGTGAACTGTCCCCCAAGCACCCTCCCCTTCTCCCTTCTCACAGAGCATCAAGCAGGGGCGCCTGCAGTTGCAGGGGGCACCAATTTGGCAATTCCCCAAAACAATGGAGCGGTATCAGACTAATATTCTGACTAGAATTAGAATTATGAGTATGACAACATCAGGCTAATTTATTGCCACTCCCCAATTAACACACATTGTACACACATTCTAAATCTACACATACATCTAAGAGCTTTCTCTGATCTGAAACCAAGAATCACTAGTTAAGTTGTGTTGGCTCAAAGTAAGAGAGTTTGGTACCCCCCAATACATGCACATAGATGTCGATCCAAAGCAACTTACAATTAGTGCCTTTTAACCATGAGGGTACAAACCCGGAACAACAAGAATCAAGAAAGTACAATTTTATTCAAGAACTCCAAACTACAAAGTGATATGGCTAAGTGCTACTCGCTCCTTTTTTATATTACGATTGGGGAGCTCGTTCCACCAGTTAGGAGCCAGGACAGCAAACAGTTGGGATTTTGTTGAATGTTTAGCTCGCAATGGGGGAGCTACAAGCGGATTGGCAGATGCAGAGCAGAGTGGACAGGCTGGGGTGTAAGGTTTGACTATGTCCTGATTGTATACTGGACCCCGATCCGTTCAGAGCATTTTACCCAAGTACAAATATTTTGAAACAGATGCGTGGAGCCACTGGAAACCAGGGAAGGGAGCTTGAGTGAATTTAGGTAGGTTAAAGACCAGTCAAGGGTTGCATTCCTGATGAGCTGCAGGGGTCAGATGGCACTATCAGGTAGACCAGCCAGGAGGGAGGTGCAATAGTCTAGGCATGAGATGACCAGAGCCTGGACCAGAACCTGCGCCGCCTTCTGAGTGAGAAGGGGTTGTATTCTTCTGATGTTGTGCAGCATATCTACAGGAAGGTGTGTTGCAATAATGTCGGCAGTAAGGGAGAGTTGACTGTCGAGTGTTACACCAAGGTTCCTAGCGGTCTGGTTGGGGGCTAACACAGAGTTGTCAAACCTAATAGTCAGGTTGTGGGTGGGAGAGCCTTTCTCTGTAGGAAAAAGTATTTTAGTCTTATAAAGGCTATTTTTCAGGTGATATGCGGACATCCACTGAGAGATGTCAGTCAGTCAGGCAGAGATTTGTGCTGCTACCTATGTTTCAGATTGCGGAAAAGAGAGCATTGGTTGTCATCAGCATAGCTGTGGTAGGAAACGCCATGTGAGTGGATGACAGACTCGAGAGAGTTTGTGTACAGAGAGAAGAGGAGGGGACCCAGGACGGAACCTCGAGGGACCCCAGTAGTGAGAGGACAAGGTTCAGACACAGATCCTCTCCAAGCTACCTGCTAAATGCCGTCATTGAGGTAGGTTAAAAGCAGGGAGAGAGGAGAGCCTGAGACACCCAGGTCCTGAAGGGAGGAAATAAGGATCTGGTGGTTCACTGCGTTTTCAGTATAAAAGGTCTGGAACACATGTGTCAAACAGGTGACAGTTCTAGACCAATGGCTGGGGGTTGGGGGGGCAGGCTCTCATTGGCTAATGAGTGGGCGGGTCAAGGGTGAATGACAAATCCCACAATGCACTGCCCGAATGTCAGCATGTCAATCGCGGCCCACGAACGCTATCCCTCTACCCCAAAAATGGCTAAACGAAAGGTGGAATTTGAAAACAGGAGTTTTCAAGAAAGGTGGAAGGTACAGTTTATGTTTGCGGATGTAAAGGGTAAAGCTGTTAGTCTTCTGTGCGGAGATGGTGTGGCTGTAATGAAATAATACAATATAAGAAGACACCATGAAACGATGCACCAAGACAGATACAAGCATCTGGACATGACACAAAGGCTACAGAAAGTAGAGGAGTTAAAAAGAGCATCATAACATTAGCGGTTAACTTTATCAGAGCCAAAGGTTTAAATCACCGCCAGTTCAAGTCTTTTCTGGAGGAGTTAAGTTCAGAATATGGTGACTCGCCCTATCACACAGAGGTTTGATGGCTAGCCCAGGGAAAGGTGCTTGACAGATTTATCCAGTTGCGTGAGGAGATCTGCAAGTTTATGGAAAACAAAGGGAAAGGCAGAACAGAGCTCCGAAATAAAAAACGTTTCTGTGTGAAGTGGCATTTCAGTGTGACATCACAAGCCGACTGAATGCGCTCAACCTAAAGCTTAAGGGGCGGGGCCTTGTCATCACTGACATGTACGCTACAGTGAGGATTTTTAAAACCAAGCTGCGCCTGTGGGAGACGCAGATGCTGCAGGAAAACTTGAGCCATTTCCCGCACTGCCAAACAATGAAAGAGCAGGTCGATTCCTTCCCAACTACACAGTTTGCTTAAAAACTCTGCATACTTGGTGATGACTTCACACAGCGCTTTGCAGATTTTGAAGCCCAAAAAAGCTGGTTTGAACTGCTCTGTACTCCATTTGCAGCTGACATGTGCACTTTATGTGTCTCACTGTGGGAGAGTGGGAAACGTTGTATTGATTCCTTGTATGTTCTGAATATGTAAGAAATTGACAATAAAGCTACTTTAACTTTAACTTTAACTTTAATCATCAAACCTCCAAATGGAGCTTAATGTGTGAACAACTGTTCTCTTTGATGAAGTTAAACATAACTTCACACAGAACTCGTCTTACTGATGAGCACATTCACTCAATCCTGAGCCTGACCCCAGTCATTGATGAACTTGTATCCAAGATGAGACACCAAGTGTCTGGCTCAGAGCAGTGAGCATCACAGAGCAGCAAACAATGCTTTGACGCATTTTCAGTTTTTAATGCAATTTCATTTTTGCATTTTTTTAGTCTTGCTACTACAGGACATTTGATTTTTCTTTGAGGTAAATTATTTTTGGCTGCTTGCCTGTAGAAAATGTTTTCACTTGAAATTACTCTGGAAATACTGCAGATAAAGCCATAAACAGTAAATGAACCTGATTTATTACTTTTATATTAATATATGTATTATTTATAATTTATATTACATTTATTTCATAATTAATGTTGTTTTATCGGCATTACTCTATAGGCCTTGTTAGTTCCAGGTTCAATATGTGCACTAAGGTTCTTCCAATAAGTTTTCAATAAATGTTGAACCCTTCTGGCCCTTGACTGCTCACGGAGCAGCAAACAATGCTTTGACTCATTTTCTGTTGTTACTGCAGTGACATTTTTCCATTTTTTTCCTCTTGCTACTAGAGGACATTTGATTTGTTCTTTGAAGTAAATTATTTTTGGCTGTTATTTGCCTGTAGAAAATGTTCTCACTTGAACTTACTCTGGAAATGCTGCAGATAGAGCCATAAGCAATTAATGAACCTGATTTTCTTACTTTTATTTTTATGTATTATTTTTATTTCATTTATTTCATTTATTTCATTTATTTCATTTATGTCATAATTAATGTTGTTTTATCAGCAATACTCTATATAGGCCTTGTTAGTTCCAGGTTAACTATTTGCACTAAGGTTATTTCATTACTGTTTAAATAAACATTGAACCCGTCTGGCCCTTGACTTGAATTTTTTAATTTTGGCCCACTGAGTATTTGAGTTTGACACCCCTGGTCTAGAAGGATGGTATAGTTATTAAGATTGAAATATATATTTTTTATCAAACTCAAAGATACCCTTTATCCTAAACAATTGAAGCATCTCAGCCTTTGCTCTTTTTTTCTTTTTTTGTGGCAAATATAGGATGGTGGAATAAAACATTAATGTGAAATCTGAATCTGAGCCCATCTGTAGATTCAGTGTTGTGCTAGTTCACACTTAAAAAGAACGAGTTCCAAGTTCAGTTCATGCGGGTCCTGATAACTAGTGATGAGTGTTTGTTAGTTCAAGAGAGAGCAGAGGGGAGGAGGACACAGAAACTCCAACTCGGGATAAACCAACTACAGCTTCTGCTCTGATTATGATGCAGCGGCGCTGATCACTGAGTAGCTGAGACCAGAAAAACTCTTTATTTTAATGTTTTTCTACAAATTAATTTATCGGCTGCTTAATGTGAAACAAGCTCTGATCTTACTATATTTGTCTCTCTGAGCGAGTGGAGGAGGGTATGGGTACATGGAATGGGTCATTCTGCACATGCGTTAAAAAAATCAACGCTCTAATTCCCAGGTATTCCCAGAGGCCAGGTATGAAGCCTGTGGGCCAGTGAACTCGTCTCTGATCCTCCAAACACAGCAGCTATCAGTTTCCCTGACCTAAAAGGCATGTTACCAATTATTAAATATCTACTGTGCTGCATTAGCTAACCCTAACCCATTTTTGTATGCAGTATGCCTGCGGCGGTCAGCACCATGTGCTCCTTCAGACTCAATCTTTTAAGTCTCTGAAGACAAGAAAGGAAAAACATAGATAAGGCTTTATTATTAGCATGATATAATGTTGATAATGCTGGTTAACAACTACCATTAAACAAGAAGAAGAATCCTCCCTCCTCTTATTCTCCCACATAAAACCACAGTGCAGCAGTTCAGCTGCAGCAAAGAGGTTGGTTGAAATATGCCGTTGTATTTGGCATTGCAGCGTAGACGTGAACGACATACCATGCTCTGCAAACACAATCATGAGGCGTATGTAGATAGCAATGCCATTAGGTTGCGCTCCCACAATGATTTTGTTCTGTTCCTACCTTCTTTGCCCCCCCCCCCCCCCCCCCCCCCGCCAGTGCACACACACTTCTGTGGCTCTCTTAAATATAATAGGCAACTTACCTCAATTCTTTCAGCACTTGCTACCGTATTTGATGTTGTCACTTCGGTGACGGGGATTTTTCATTGTCCATGCTGGGGCATCAAAACCATTTTGAGAGGCCTTGCAGTGGAGAAGTGGCTGTCCAGGTCCACCACAATTTTGCAAGGTCATGTATAATGTTGGGAATTGTTTAGCATGGTGTTTTGCAGTCATTTTTGTAGGCAAATGAGCACGATTCTCCATACTGTAAAGCCATCATGCGTGTCAATTAACGCCTGAAGTATGATTACCTTTGGTCGGTCGGAATAGCATTTAATGGTTTAATACAGAAACATTTTATAATATAGAGTTTCGTTGAATTTGTGTCAATTATTGTGATCGCAAGAACGCCATTTTATGGTCCTTAATTTTTATGTAATTATCCAGTGAATGTCAATTTTGGCAACACTGACCAATGTTCAACAAAGATACACCGGCTAACTACCATTTGAACAAGTAGATGTATCACAAACTGAACATTATTCTTTAATCAGTATTTTATGCTCACAGGACCTGGTTTTGCAGGGCCCATAGGTGGCCTCTTAGGGTCTTGGTTTCTTGACTGTTGTTGTGGATGAGAGCTTTAAAGTCTTCATGCTGATCCCCATCCGGAGCAATGTGATTGTCTGTCAACTTTTCCATCCTAGCCCCTGACAGTGAAGACTCCAATTTGAAAACTGGGACAAAGAGAGAACAAATAGGCAGGATTTGTCAGTAACATTCAGTTGACCTGTACAGAGCATATATGTAAATATATCCTAATGAATATTATTTGAATACACTTGTACCTTTATAAAGGAGAAAGGCATTGATGGCAGTCTGCAAGATCAGGTAAACGACAACCACATTAAAACACCACTGTTTTCTGGGCCTGGCTGGCTTCAGATCTGAAACACAAACATTGAACATTTGAAACAATAGAATTAAATCAGTGTCCTGCAGAAAACTTGCATCTTGGTAAATTGAATTCAGGAAACAGTAAATAGCTTGGTTCACCCAGATGATACAAATGCTTTTATAAATTTGAAAAGCTCTGGGCATGAAACGTTTGGACAAGCAGTGGAAAATGCCAGCTCTCATTAACAATAAAGAGCTGGGTCTATAAGGACCTACATTTCTTTCTGTCGGCATTAGACCAAACTGCCTTTGACTGAATGGTAGACTACTGGCCACTCTGAAGGGTTCAGAGGTCCCTGTGTCCGAAAGTAAGTACATACCTGTACAGACATGGACTGAAAAAGCTGTGTCATACAGATAGAAGACACAGACAAAGATGTTTGTGGTGATAAAAGCTGACGCGTCTGTGTGTTGTAAAGAACATTATGGGATTGCTGCAGCCAAGTTAATACTCCGCTTCCTGCCCGTGCCTGAATAATTATGAGGATTTGTTGCTGTTGTTTAGCTGCGTTGTGAATATGTGAAAGGCAAACTCTGGCTAAACTCCAGACCCAATTTTCCAGACTTTACCCACATGTAATGTCTGTAAAAGGCTTATGAGTGAATGAAATATGGAACTGGCATTCCCTAACTTGAGCCATTAACTTTTGAAATATTGCAGGTGCTCTGGTCGTGACGCAACATTCTTCGGCAGCCTGTCAGGAGTGCTGGTCTCTCCTACCAGCATTTTGTGGACTTTACCCCTGTCCCCATCCACTTGGCCTGTACAATCCAGGTGTTTGGTAAACTTCGTCTGCTTATCTTGCCTTCCTTCTGGTAGGGATCTGATTTTGAGTGGGCAAGATGCGGTCGAGTAGCTCTGCGCTCCTAACTCATTCAAATTCGACTCTGAGAGCATCGTCCAAAATGTCCCAAACTTGCAAGTGGATGCAAGCTTCCTTAAACTGGCCATATACTCGCTTATTGGGTCATCTTGTTTCTGGTTCCTCATGTTAAACTGCTATGAAATTTGTCTTTGGCACAAAGTGTGTCAAATATTTCTACATTTTTGTCAAAGTACAAATCTTCACTGTTTACGAATGCTGCTGTCAGTTTAACTCGATTCACTCTAAGGAAGATCCCATCTTCATTGTCAAAAGTCTGTTGTCTCAACCTAGAAGATTAATGGGATCAGCTTCATATTAGGGAAGTGAAATCTAATCACCTTCAAGATGAAAAGTTGTTCAATTTGTGAGGTTTCCTTGAATAACGTGTCGGTGGCGTTACAAAGTTTGATGTTTCATCTTAAAACTGGAAGTTCTTGCAACTTGACTGTATATTTTCCAATCTGCTCCAAACTTCCATATCCAGCTGAAAATTGGTACAAATAATGTGAACGCTTTATGTTTTTGTTGAATGCTGTTGCCATGGCCACACAGCGCATGTTGATGATTGAATTTTTGGGAGGCTAAACATGCATGAGAACTCAAGAAAGTGGGCAAAAACTAATTTGAAATAAGAAAAATCGATATTCACCTTCTGTATACATTATAATATATATATATAGACAATATAAAGGCTCATTTATAATATATTTACTGTAAATATCCTCACACTGCATATATTTAGGTCCCAAGCACCGAAATCGGTGAGAGGCCCTATTGAAATTGAAGGCATTTTTCTTATTAGGGCCCGAGCACCTCTGGTGAGAGGCCCTATTGAAATTGAAAGGATTATTCTGATTATTTTTAAACATGCTCAAAAAGTTGTTAAAGTTTGCAGTAAATTAGAGAGTGGTGAAAATGTACGTATTCTGGGGTAATTGGAAATGGGCGTGGCAAAATGGCTCAACCACGCCACCTGGAATCAGCAGCTAGGTTTCCACATAAGCGATTTTCACCAAAATCTGGGCACAGGTGTATCGTGACTAATCATAGAAAAATATTCCACTTTTTTACTTTGAAGTTTTCATCATATCAACTTAAAATTGTCATCACAACGAGATGGACATCTAAAGTTATTGAAAGATCGTTTTTTCGTCACACCGTCTGACTGTGGCGTGGCCTTAAAGTTTGATGAAACGCCATGAAAACACGAGCGTTTGTATCTCAGACATATTTGCTCCAATCGACTCCAAACTAAACATGTAAGACAATAGTCTTGATCTGAAGACATCTACACAGCAATCGTGACTTAAAATCACAGCGCTCCCTGGTGGCAACAGGAAATGTCTAGTTTTTGGTACGTCTTACACTTGATGTATTTCTCCTCATCCACTTTGCGAAACCATGTCAAACTGTGTAAAATGGGTCTCAAGACATTGATAATGTAGCCACAAGATTACTGTGACTTTTCATCATGCAGATTATTAATGGCGTGCCATCAAATTTCATCAACACGCCATGACACATGGAATCGCTATAACTTCAGTGTTCAAGGTTCAACCTCTGTCAAAGTACATGTGTGGCTGCATCCTGATGAATATATCAGTCTAAATGAATCTACTCCCCCCAGTCATATCAATTCACAGGTTCCTAGAGAAATTGGCCGAGGAGGTGGAGTTGCTGCTATTTTTAACTCCAGTCTATCAATTAATCCTAAACCTAAACTCAGCTACAAGTCATTTGAATGTCTGGTTCTTAGTCTTCCACGTCAATCCAGGAACCACCAACAGCCAATCATATTTGCCGTAGTTTACCGTGCTCCCAGGGCTTATACTGAATTTTTAAAGGAATTCCCTGAGTTTTTATCAAACTTAGTCCTAAAGACAGATAAAATTATTATTGTTGATGACTTTAATATTCATGTTGATAATAATAAAGATTGCCTTAGCGTAGCATTTATTTCAATACTAGACTCTATTGGCATCAGTCAGTGTGTGCACAAACCTACTCATTGTGGTAACCACACACTTGACCTTGTATTATCGTACGGTGTCGGAATTGAAAATTTAACAGTACTTCCGCGCTTCTATCAGACCATAATTTAATAACCTTTGATTTTTCAATAACTGAATATATGCCACTAATAAAAAATTCATTTTCTAGATGTCTACCTGATAGTGCTGTAACTAAATTTAAGGAAATAATCCCAATTACATTTAAACCCGTATTAGCAGTAGATATAAACAACAAATTCTTTAAAACCCTGAGCTCCATTGAGATCGACCACCTCGTCGATAGCTCTGCAGACTCATTACGATTAACATTAGACACAATAGCGCCTCTAAAAAAGAAAAATGTCAAACATAGTAAATTAGCTCCGTGGTATAATTCCCACACAAATGAGTTAAAACAATTATCAGGAAAACTAGAAAGGAAGTGGCGCTTCAGCAACAATGTTGAAAATCTAATAGACTGGAAGAATAGTGTTAAAGAATATAAAAAGGCTCTCCACAAAGCAAGAGCCGCTTACTATTCAAAACTAATAGAAGAGAATAAAAACAACCCCAGGTTTCTCTTCAGCACTGTAGCCAGGCTGACAGAGAGTCACACCTCCACCGAACCCAGTATTCCTCGATCCCTAAATAGCAATATCTTTATGACCTTTTTTAATGATAAAATTCAAACTATTAGAAATAAAATCAACCATCTCCTGCCCTCAATTGGCACTAATACCCTCCCAACAACAGAGATCTCAGAAACGGCTGAGAATCCTACCCATTACTTAGACAGCTTCTCTCTGATCACCCGTGATCAGTTTACCAAATTAATCTCAGGTTCTAAACCAACAACCTGTATCTTAGATCGCATTCCTACCAAATTAGTTAGAGAAATTCTGCCCCTAATTGATAGTTCGTTACTTAACATTATCAATCTGTCATTATCATCAGGTTATGTACCACAGTCTTTTAAAATAGCTGTCATCAAAAAACCCACCCTAGACCCAGAGGTTTTAGCCAATTACAGGCCAATATCTAATCTCCCCTTCATTTCTAAAATCTTAGAAAAAGTTGTTGCCAATCAGCTGTGTGAGTTTCTCCAGGAAAATAATATATATGAAGACTTTCAATCGGGGTTTAGAGCCAATCACAGTACAGAGACAGCCTTGGCAAAAGTCACTAATGACCTTTTAATAGCCTCAGATCAGGGACTTGTGTCTGTCCTCGTTCTGTTAGATCTCAGTGCAGCATTCGACACAATTGACCATCAAATTTTATTACAAAGACACAAACAGTTAATTAACATTAATGGAGCCGCCCTTAACTGGTTTAAATCGTATTTTTCTGATCGCTCCCAATTTGTGCAAATTAATGATGAGTCATCTGTGCACACCAAAGTTAACCATGGTGTTCCACAGGGCTCTGTGCTCGGCCAATTTTTTTTTCTCATTATATATGCTTCCACTAGGAAACATTATCAGGACACACTCGGTAAATTTCCACTGCTATGCGGATGACACCCAGTTATATTTGTCAATAAAACCTGAACAAAGTAATCAATTAACTAAACTTCGAACATGTCTCAAGGACATAAAAACCTGGATGACCCGCAATTTTCTCTTATTAAACTCAGACAAAACAGAGGTTATAATACTTGGCCCCAAACACCTTAGAGATGCATTATCTAATGATATGGCTGCGCTAGACGACATTGCCCTTGCTTCCAATGAAACAGTCAGGAACTTGGGAGTGATCTTTGATCCGGATTTATCCTTTAATAGTCACTTAAAACAAATTTCTAGGACCGCTTTTTTTCACTTGCGTAATATTTCAAAAATTAGACATTTCCTTTCACAAAAAAATGCAAAAAAACTAGTCCACGCCTTTGTTACAACGAGACTGGACTATTGTAATTCATTATTATCAGGCTCCAGCAATAAGTCGTTAAAGACTCTACAGCTTGTCCAAAATGCCGCAGCACGTGTCCTGACGAGAACAAAGAGAAGAGAGCACATTTCTCCAATATTAGCATCGCTACACTGGCTTCCAGTTAAATCTAGAATAGAATTTAAAATTCTCCTCCTCACCTTCAAGGCCCTTAATAATATAATGCCTTTTTACCTTAAAGAGCTGTTAGTACCTTATAAACCCACTAGAGCACTCCGCTCCCAGAATCCAAGCCTACTTGTCGTCCCTAAAGTCTCTTAAAGTAGGAGCCAGAGCTTTTAGCCATCAAGCCCCTTGGCTGTGGGATAATCTACCACTTTCAGTTCTGGAGGCAGTCACCATCTTTTCGTTTACAAGTAGGCTCAAAACCTTCCTTTTTGATAAAGCTTATAGTTAGAGCAATTAGTGCGCCAGAACGTTACTTGTTCTATTTTATGACACATGACACAGGGAGCTTCTCTTTCCAGCTTCTCCTTCCTCTTCTCCATCCCTATCCTCCTTCCCCGGAATCCCTTTGCTTTATCACCCGTAGATCCAGGGCCTCTGTGGCCGCACCATGGATTGCGGTTTGTGGATCGCGCACCGGGGGTCGCGGTGTTGGTTCCAGTGTGGCGGATTCTGAGTCATGTGGGCTGATCGTGGTGCTGGTGGCGGACCCTGTGTCGCGTTGGCATTGGGCACGGGCGGTGGACCAGGACCGCGGTGGTGGCTTGTGATGGGTCCTGGTGGGCGGCGGTGGACGGTGACTGAGGACTGGAGTGGCGTCTGGTCTGGATGGTGGATCGTGGTCTAGATGGTTGCTGAGCATGGACTGTGCTTGCAGCGGGACTGCTTGGCATGTCATGTTGGGGTTGTCCTTCGGGATGTCTACCCTCATCAAATGCTGCTAGAGACTTTGATTATTGATGATGTTTTCCTGCACGTGGCATCTATTGCACTTCTGTCTGTCCTGGGAGAGGGATCCCTCACATGTGGCTCTCTCTAGCCCATATTCAATTCGTGAATATGGGCTATACAAATAAAATTTGATTGATTGATTGATTGATTGATAAACAGCCTCCCCCTGAAGATATTCAGATGATTTTTAGGAATGGGCGTGGCAAAATAACTGAATAGCGCCCCCTAAAGGGCAGCCCCGGCACTATGATTGGTCTACATCTACAAAAATCTATAGGGACATGTGTCTTGTCATAACGAAGAAATAGGTCTCTTGGACAGATATGCTAAACCACACAGGAAGCCTGCCATTTTGGATTTGGTGGCCATTTTTGCCATATTTCAAACTTTTACTTTGAAGTACTTGTTGTAGGGCTTTCATCAGATCTACTTAAAATTTAGGTGAGTGTCATCACAACAAGATGGAGATCTAAAGTTATTAAAAGATCGATTTCTACTTGCACGGTGTGGCCGTGGAAGAAGTTTATTTCTTGTAATAAACTTTGTTACACTGAAAGTACTGGGTCCTCGGAATCCTTCCTTCATCATCAACAACTTCTACAACATCATCAACCTCTCGGCTGCATCAAATATACGATAACAGATAACTTTAGTGTATGTTTGAGGGTAAAAGGAAAGTTTTTAACGTGAACGTTACACGGTGTGACCGTAGCTTGGTGTCAAAGTTTGATAACAAGCCATCAAAACGCAAGCTTCTGTATCTCAGACATATTTGGTCCGATCGAGTCCAAACTAGACATGTAGGACAAGAGTCGCGACCTGACGAGCTCTGCTTTCACTGTGTCTCTCTGAGCGAGTGCGCGGGGCAGGGGGCGGAGCTAGGGACCGGAGCGCTATCTGGGGCGCACACATACACAGACACACACAGACACAGTCACTCGCCCGCTCCTGATACTTCATGACGGCCTGATACGATGATGTTTTAAAAATGATTGTGACTTAGTCAACCACCAACATTGTCGTCTTGTCTCGTCTCGTCAACGAAAATTAAAATAGATTTCGTCATAGTTTTTATTTTCAAAGATTCGTTTTCGTTACGTCTTCGTCTCGTCTTCGTCATGGAAAAAAGGTCGTTAAAGAATATATTTCGTCATCCTCTTCGTCAACGAAATTAACACTGGTTACAGTTTCATTCAGTTGTCGTAGGGCCTTCATCAAATCAACGTAAAAATTAGATGTATGTCTTTAAAACAAGATGATGATCTAAAGTTATCAAAATTTCAACTTTTCATCATACCGTGTGACCATGGTGTGGCCTCAAAGTTCGACTAAACGCCAACAAAAGCGAGCATCTGTACCTTGGACAAATTTTTTCCAATCGACTCCAAACTACACATATAAGACAAGAGTCGCGACCGGAAGACATCTACCTAGAAATCATGACTTAAAAGGACAGCGCCCCCTGGGGGCATTAGGAACTGTCTAGTTTTGGTCATCTTACTCTTTGATGTATTTCTCCCCAGCCACTTTGCTAAACCATGTCAAACTGTGTCAAATGGGTCTCAAGATATTGATAATGTAGGCATAACATTACTGTGACTTTTCATCATGCCAATTATTAATTGCGTGGCATCAAAGTTCATCAGCTCGCCATGACACACGAAATCGCTGTCACTTTTCCCATGTTGAAATGCCCAACTTTAAAGCAGAATTAAACCTTTTCACAGCATTGTTCAAACTGTGGTTTTAGTCTCAATCGCTAAGTTCTTCCTTCATGACAACTCTGAGGGGGTTGAATTTTTTTTTACCTCCCTCGTTTAAGCGATATAGATGTTTGAAATTCACGTGACGTCTCAGTGTAAGCTGTGCTGTGTGTTGTGAGTTCGGCTTTGACGAGCTACAAGTGAACGCCTCATTAGACCGTGAAATGGTTTGCACTCACATATCCGGTAAATAACACAGTTTGATGTTCTGCTCCTTCTCCTGACTGACACGTTAACGACGTCTGCGCTCCCGTTTCTGTGGTAAGTAACGTAGAGTATTTTATTTACATGTGTTCGCAGTGATTCGCAGGGTGCCTTTGAATCAGGCGTGCTAGCTTAGCAAGGCTAATCCGGAAGCTACATACCAGCTGCTAACGGGTTCGATGCGAATGCCAGCTGTTACGACACACCACCATGAACCCAGGTCCACCAAGCAGATCCAAGCGTTAATTTATAAGGATGAATCTGAGAAAGGAGACTGTGTGTCGGCTCAAGGAGATAGCCCGGAGGCTATTTAGCCTCCGGGCTAGCTAAGCTAACTGAAACCTGAGAAACCTGAGTGTTTAACGTCACATCTGCATTGCAAGAGCAGCTGTTCAAAGGAGCATTATGTGTCCTAAAGCTCTTTCTTCAGAGTAGTGTTGTAACGTGTTACAGTGAAAAGTAACCGTGTCTGCCACCTTCACTCTTTAAATCGTTAATCTCAGACCAACTTCACTGAATTATTTTGTTAAATATGAGTAAATCATAGCCTTGTAACTTTAATAGAACAGACAGTGTCATACAGAATTGTAGGCTAATATCCACTACCTATTTCCCAAGCTGAAATGATTTAACTTTGAAGTAATATTTTATTTTTACCATGTAAAAGTCTGTTAAGCAGTTGACCTGGATCACGTATGACTTTACATATCTGTGTATTTGTGTTCAATGTTCCTCTAGCATGTCCAGCCTGAGACACAACTTGAATCCAACCAGACTGAACACTGACTCCAGGTACAGACCTGTTTTCATTACTTACAAACAATCAAAGCATTGCATATAATACATAATGTATTAAATTATAATGCAATACTTTTAATGTGAAATAACTCCATACTGTACATTTTTGGTCATGCTAGTGCACGTTTTAATCCAAAAGCATATTCAAATACATAGTTGAATATCCACAGAAAATGAGAATACACACTTGTTCAAAAGTAACACTTCCTGTACAATAATGATATATTTAAGTACTTCTCGTACTGCTTTCATCAAATCAACTTACAATTTAGACGATCGTCATCACAACGAAATGGAGATCTAAAGTTATTGAAAGATTAAGTTTTAGCAAAACCGTCTGACCGTGGTGTGGCGTTAAAGTTTGATGAAACGCCATCAAAACACAAGCTTCTGTATCTCAGACATATTTTGTCCAATCGATATATATAGTTATACAATATATATAAAAACTATAGTTTGTTGCATTTATTAAATAATAGACCGACAATAAAGACAACTGTTGACATTTAACTGGTATTTTGACCTGCTACAAAATAGGAAAACACCATACTCTGACCATGGCGTGGAGTCAAAGTCTGATCACACGCCATCAATCACAACAACTGTATCTTGGACATATTTGGTCCAACCAACTCCAAACTAGACATGTAAGACAATAATTGCGACCTGATGACATCTACAAAGACACCGTGACTTAAAATCATAGCGCCACCTGCTGGCTACAGGAAGTGACGCGTTTATTCTTGCTGCACAGCTTAAAACGCACGCAAGGCAAAGACATGCGCTTGTTCATCAATCGCTCTCTCTTCCCCGACCGCAACAGACTTGAAATTGCCTGTGCTCTGGCCGGTTAGTGCTACAACGTAGCCCTAGTTATTATTATTTCCCTTTGGGGGGCTTTTTCAGGGTCTAGACATGTTCAAAAAGTTGTGAAACTGCAGGAAATTCCAGGTCTGCGGATATTTTAGTATTCTGGAGTAATTTGAATTGGGCGTGGCAAAATGGCTCAACAGCGCCCCCTGGAACCAGCCCCTAGGTTTTCCCTTCATCGATCTTCACCAAAATCGGGACATAGGTGTATCGTGACCAGTCATGAAAAAAAGTCTCAAGTAGCATTGTGAAAAACAGTTTAGCCATATTCCACATTTTTACTTTGATGTACTCTACTTGTCGTAGAGCTTTCATCTGATCAACTTCAAATTCAGATGAGTGTCATCACAACAAGATTGAGAAAAAAAATTATTAAGGTATTTTTTTTTCATCACACCGTGTGACCGTGGCGTAGCCTCAAAGTTTGGTTAAACGCCATCAAAACACGAGCATCTGTATCGCGGACATACATGGTCCAATCGAGTCCAAACTAGACATGTAAGACAAGAGTCCCGGCCTGATGACATCTACACAGAAATCATGACTTGAAATCACAGCGCCCCCTGGTGGCAAGAGGAATTGTCTTTTTTTTATTGCCTGTCTTACACTTGGATGTATTTCTCCTCATCCATTGACCTCAACCATGTCAAACTCTATCAAATGGGTCTCAAGACATTGATAATGAAGGCATAGGATTACTTTAACTTTTCGTCAAACGCCATATTAATGGCGTGGCATCAAAGTTCATCAACTCGCCGTGAAACACGAAATTGCTGTAACTTCAGTGTTAATGGTTCTATCTCACTCAAACTACATGTGTTTAGCAAAATCCCCCCCCCCTGAAGATATTCAAATGGTTTTAAGGAATGGGCGTGGCAAAACAACTGACTAGCGCCCCCTAACGGGCAGCCCCTGGTCAAATCGGGTCCAAACTAGACATGTAAGACAAGAGTCCCGGCCTGATGACATCTACACAGAAATCATGACTTGAATTCACAGCGCCCCCTGGTGGCTACAGGAAGTGACATGTTTTATATTTTGATGAACTGCTCCTGGCTGCTTTACAATATACAGCTCAAATAACCTCAGTCAAGTCATTGGATCAAGGTCAGAATTGTAACATTTCTTCAAACCATGTAAACATTGATGTGCGGCTTAATACTTATTACTTCTTAATATTCCATCCACAATAGTGAATTCACGACGAGAAAATAAGTCCACTGTGCATTGTCCTATCACTACAAAACTTCTGTCACATGATTAGAGTACAATCCTGAACAGCTCTATGTATCAATATTTCCTCAGTGTCATAGCGCCACCTATTGATTATCCACGAAACTGGAAGTACTTTGTTATTCCACTCTGCATTATCCAACAGGCTCCAAACTACTGATCTCTGATCACAATAGTGACCTGAAAAGTTCCATATCTGAATATTAGGTTTAGGGTCATAGCGCCACCTACTGATCAGTGTGAAAATTACGATGTGGTAAAATTGTCCAATTTACACAAAATTGTTCAAGCTACATCAGAGCGCCTACTTGAACAGATCAGGTCTGTGTGTAATAGCAGTGATGGCGCCACCTACTGGCAACAGGAAGTAAACATTGTTTTCAACTATCATTCGATTTACATGCAATTTTCACAGTGTGACGTGCAATTGATAGCGTGGACCGTAATGAGCAATCAGCAGGCAAGGATCGGCGTCGCTTGACGGAAGAAGATAACTGAAGCGTTTATCTTGCCGCAGTGCGCAAAACGCATGCAACACGGAGACGTGCGCTTGGTCATCGATCGCTCTCTCCACCGACCGCTACAGGCTTCAACGTGCAGGTGCTCGGGCCCGCCAGTGCTACAACGTAGCCCTAGTTATTCCTGTTTCTACACTGTATGTACTAGTTCAATTACATTGATACGTTTCTATATTCCGGATGTTTTTTTATTCTTGCTGCTATAACACTGCAAATCAATCCATTGTGGGACTAATAAAGGACTTCTTAATATTCCATCCACAATAGTGAATTCACGTCTGACATGGCCGAACTGTGGACATGAACCTGCTGGCCATTCCTCATGAATGCTTTGAATAACCTGTTGCAGTTCTGTGTCTGGAAAGGCTGTTAGCTAGTACCACTGCTTTCCTGGAGTGTAAATCAGTTCAAAGTCATACTTCTGCATCTTAATCATCAGAAGTTGAATCACTGGAAACATCTTGTTGAGATTCTTTTGGATTATAGAGACTAGTGGTCAGTGATGGTTTGTCATGAACACTGGAAACCAGGCCACTGGTTTCCAGTGTTCCCCCTCAGCTTGTAGGTGAACTGCACCAATACGATCTTTTGAAGCATCAGTGGACAATCCTCCTTGTGTGGTCATAAAATGTCAACACGGATGCAGTGGTCAGTGTGATCTTGAGTTTTTGCCACTCACGCTGATGTTTGGCTGTCCATTTAAACTCACAGTCATTGTACAGGAGCCAAGGTATGCATAATGTTTTTGTAGTCAGGTTGAGAATGAATTTACCTATGAAGTTGACCAGCCTCATGAACACGAACGTGTTATTTACTTCTGCAGCCGGTGGCCCTGCTATTGTTAGCAGCAATGCTACCTTCCTAGCATCTAGCTTTGTCTCCAGTCCCAATGCTACAATGTAATGGTAGAATTTCGGTTTGAAGGTGTGCCATTTCTGGTCGATATTCCCCATTAGTTTCAAGCTGTCGCTGGATTTAATTCAATGTATTTCTTCTTAGTTTTCTCCAGTTACCATATTATGTTCCTGTTAAGAAGTATGAGGCTTAGTTTAGTCCCAAATAACTTTATAACACGATGCCTTCAGCAACATACGAGTGCATGTTAGTGTCTTCTTACTTTAATATTTTTTGCTTCTTTAATAATTCCTATTTAAAACATGGAATTGCATCTTATCGGAAACAATAACTAGATATGCACAAATCATTTTTTAATTCAATTATTATATTATACAAATATAGAAATATTGAATCGAAAAGCATTTTTAGAATTAGATAATGCAAAAACAGCAATGCATTACAATTATTTATTGGTTGTAAATCTGTTTTTGTATTCTTATTTATTATGAGTTTTGGAATGGTTATATTTGAAAAAACTATTTCAAATATATTATTTAGCCATTCACCCAGGCACACACACACACACATTCATACAATGCATCTATGGGCACTTTTTATGAGAACATCACAGTCATCATGGGCAATTCGGGGCTCAGTATCTTGCTCAATGACACTTTGATCTCACTCTACACACTGTCCTCTCCCACCTGGACCTGAGGGACACATATGTGAGAATGCTGTACATTGACTACAGTTCAGCATTCAATACCATCATGCCCCTGACGCTCGTCACCCATGCCTGGTATGGCAGATGCACCGCCTTGAACCTTAAGCTCAGCACATCACCAGGAAGGAGCTGCCATCCATGGAGGACCTCTACACCCAGCGGCGTAGGAACAAGGCCAACAAGATCATTAAAGACCCCTCTCAATCCAGCCATAAACTGTTCTGCCTGCTGCCATTTGGGCGACGGTACCGCAGCATCTGTGCTAAAATGATTCATTCTACTCCTGTAAATGCTCTAGCTCAACTCAAAATGTTCATAAGTTACAACCTCTCCCAGCCTATATGATGAATCATAACTGCACTTCACAGAAGTATTATGAGAATAGTTATGTACACATAGTAACAGCAGTAGCTGGATGTAATCATATTGTGGTTGTCAAGTTTCTCCCAAAAGTCTTAGTAAACTATATACCTTGATGACTTTCTGCCTCAGTACTCACCGACTGGCTGGAAACTGGAGAGATCACTTCTGCTCAGTGTCATGTCAAACAGCGGGTTATTCTGAGTGTATGAAACTCGATCCATTATCTTGCCTGCTGATGTCTCTCTCTCTGACTCAAGAGTGACCTTCACTTTCCAGTTCAGGAGCCCTTACAACACTCTGTACACAGGAAAACACAATTCTCACCAGATTGCAACACAGAGAAAGACATGGACACAGATTGCTGTAGGGGAAGGAACTGTTGAGGATTTTTAGCTGAGGTGGCCAAAATTCAGCAGAAAAACACCCTACAGTGTAGTGGTTAGTTAGGATGATAACCTTATAATAACTTTAGTTTTATATTAATTTTGAAGACTTTTTAACAGACTTAGAACGTTTTTTAACAGAAGAAAATCAATCTGAGCACACAGTCATTATAAAAACAACAAAGCAAATAAATAGAACATAGAGTCAAGATCAAAAATACGTATCTAGAATAACCACCCTGCAATTGTATGCCTCCGCCAATCAGTCCAGTTTCCGACCACAACATTTTTTACCATGACCTTTATCTTTGACCCCTTGAAATCTAATCATTTAATTATTGAGTCCATGAGCAACTGATCAAAATACAAAAGATAACAGCCCCCCAAAATAACCCAATGGAGGGATAGAATTCAAGATATGTACAGGATGGAACACTTGACTGCTCTATTACAACTGAAAACAGAAGTATTCATAAACAACAGGTCCCCCATTGCTCTACACTTCAACTTGATATGATAGATATATTATATTTCTTTTCTTTTCTCTTTGTTTTTCTTTTTAAGCAATTGACATTTGCAGGCCATCATCTTTCACTTTCGGAATACTTTCTTTATGTAATGTCATGTGTGATGTACTGTGTTTGTGGACAATGTTAATGTGTAACTCAATTCTGATATGCCTGGATCGTGTTGGCTTGGGCCCAAGACTCCCATGGACAGTTAACCCAACTAGACTAAGACTTGTACCCGTGTCACCTAATTTCCAGTTAAAAATGAATGGATGTGATGTACTGTATGACTGCATTTGATCAAAGGAAATAAAAAATAAGTACAAAAATACAAAATGAAAAACCTAAAAACCTTTTACCCAAATCTAATCAGTTAAACCTTTCTAATATGGCACAAATGTAAACTCTGACTCACAGTTTCTCACAAGCTGTTTTAAGATAAGGAATTCATGCAGCAAAAAAAGTTATTGTGAGTAATGGGACATTGATGGTGTTTGAAAATTTGTACTAAAATTGATAAAGATTAAGTGAGATGTTGCATTAAGAGGACCAAAAACTTGATCTTTAGCCACCAAAGTTTAACCAGTTCATTATTGAGTTGAAAGTTAGGTTTATACCACCTTTGAAGACATTCCCTCCAGGCATTCTTGAGATATCATGTAAACAACAATGGGACAGAGGGATGGACTAACAAATCTAAACCAAAAAGCCTCAGGCCACTAGGTATCACTGGCACGCCACAACCTAGACATTTGACCTGTGATGATGCATTAAAGAGACCAACAATTTGGTCATAGTGACATAGAACTTTGACCACCAAATTGTAATCAGGTCATCCTTGATGCAATCAAATTCCCTTTGAGCATTCCTGATATATTGCCTTCACAAAGCTTTATTTTTGTCATGGTGGTGAAGTGGCAAATAAATCTAGTTATCTGAATCTAGATTTCCCGAAATATAGAAATCAATCACTGATTCTTGAGAGGAAGGACAAAAGAGAATCCAATATTGAAAAAATAAAACCTTAAATTCAGACAAATTAAACTAAATATTATATATGCATCTGCCATGTACTAAGCTACTGAGCTATGCTTCGATACAACCCCTCAACTTTTCTGTTTTTTAACAAAATGTGCTTTTTGCCTTGCCATCACTAACTATGTGTCAACTCAATTAGAAACCAAGAACATAAATAAATTGTCACTAACATAATGCTAGGCCTATAAAAACAATAATAACAAAATTCATCAAGGCTGCCAGAGCTCTCAGGAAAAATTACTTTCAATATTTATATTTTTTTATATTATAAAGATTTACTTATGTTTTTTTATTGGTCTGTATAATGTAATTTTAGCATAACCCTAAACCGCTATCAAAAACATGTTTAAGATTTAAAAACACATTCTCATATTAGGTGACATTTTCACAAATGAGCAACAATTCCTCTGAAAATATGAAATATTCTGAAATATTGTCAAAATATTCACTGCGGAGGTGACATAGACCTACGGAGTGGACCCATCGCTGATGCAGGCACGGATCTAGAAGTGGGCAGGGGCCCAATTGGTCAACTTTATCTGTACTGTTTGAATCTGCCAATTAAGTTTATTTTATTCATCTGTCAGAATCTCCAGATTTTCTGAATTGCTGATTAGACATAGGCTGAGTTTTAGCATTTTCGTGAGTCGTGTTACATCTCTTCTCTCATCTCCTGGAGCGAGGCCACATGCGCACTCACACACACACACACACACCTACAGGAGATATATTTTCTTTTGGTGCTCCCTTCATGTGAAGGCCTACAGAGAGGAGGTCAGAGCCCTGACATCTTGGTGTCAGGACAACAACCTGTGGACTACAGGAAGAGACGAGGAGAAGAACACGCCCGGCGCAAACACGCAGGACCATGTTTACACTCCCTTCCGGGGTGCATATAAGGCCCTCCCCCGCCTCCCATTCGTCAAATCAGATCATGGTTCAGTTCTGTTGCTGCATTCCTATAGGCAGAAACTCAGGCCTGACAGACCAGTGACTCGGACCATTCAGCGGTGGACCGACCAATCAGACTCTGCTCTTCAGGACTGCTTCAGCACGACGGAGTGGTGCGTGTTCCAGGATGATGACTTCAACACGTACACGGACGCGGTAATCTGCTTGATCAGCAAATGCGGCGATGAAGTCGTACCCAGGATTTCTGTATGAACATTTCCAAACCAAAGGCCTGGATTAATGGTGAAGTCCATGCTAAACACAAAGCACGGACTGTTGCCTACATCTCAGGGGTTCTGGAGGAATACAGGAAATACAGGTACGCGCTCCGGAGTGCTATTAGAAGTGCTAAGAGACTGTACAGGGACAAAGTGGAGTCCCACTACAAGGGCTCCAACACCAGGAACATGTGGGCCTGACTGAGAACCATCTCAGACTACAAAGAAATGACCAGCAGTGCCGATGTTGTGTCTGCATCTCTCCCAGAGGAGCTGAACACTTTTTATGCACGCTTTGAGAGCAGCCCCCCGGCTGTGTAGATCGAAGAGGCCCAGGAGGACCGCTGCCCCCCCGTCATATCCAGGGCAGACGTGTGGAGATCTCTTAACCGGATCAACACACGCAAGGCACCTGGTCCTGATGGCATCCCTGGCCGAGCTCTCAAGGTGTGTGCAGATCAGCTGGCAGATGTGTTCACAGACATCTTCAACCTGTCACTGCTCCAGTCTGTAGTCCCTGCATGTCTCAAGAAGACTATCATTGTCCCTGTTCCCAAGAAAAGGCCTACAGAGAGGAGGTCAGAGCCCTGACATCATGGTGTCAGGACAACAACCTCCACCTCAACGTCAGCAAAACTAAGGAGCTGATCGTGGACTACAGGAAGAGACGAGGAGAAGAACACGCCCCTCCTCTCCATCAACGAGACAACGGTGGAGCGAGTGAGCACCTTCAGGTTCCTCGGGGTCCACATCAGTGATGACCTGACCTGGACCTATCACACAGACTCCATCAGGAAGACAGCCAGCTACCAGCAATGGAGGACCTCTACACCCAGCGGTGCAGGAAGAAGAACAGCCGGATCATTAAAGACCCCTTTCATCCCAGCCATAAACATTTTTGCCTACTGCTGTCTGGCCGACGGTACCACAGCATCCGAGCCCACACCACCAGACTCATTGACAGTTTCATCCCCCAGGCCATAAGACTTTTGAACTCCTCTGAACTGCATAACTCCACCAAACCAGCGCCGTGGCATATTTGCTCATTTGTATATTTGCATATTTGCACAAATTGCACTATTATTGCTTTAATACTTTTTCATCTGTAAATATATATATTTATATATATATATATATATATATTTTTTATTTTTTATATTTTAAATTTTTGCTATTGTATTTTATTCTATTTTATACTATTTCTATTTCATTTTATTTTTGGTTATAATTACTTGAGCATTGCTAGAAGAGAGCCTGTGACTCAAGCATTTCATTGCCAGCGACTGCTTAATGTTATTGTTGTGCATTCTTGAATCCTTTATAGGAATCTTGAATCTTGATAGAGTTGATGACTATCAATTCACAAAAGCAATAAAAAGCAAGAAAATCCTGATGCTCCATATTTAGCACATTTGTATATCATTAGACAAACCAATAATGTATTTCTATATTTGACTCAAATGACAATAATTCCGCCCAAAAATTATGCCTTCACATTGGATGTGTGGTATTCTTTTATCCCTAATATGAAAAGAGCCGGTCTCGGTTTGGTACAACAAGTATTTATTTAGAAGCAATGAAAAGGAATGAAAAGGTACAGCACGGCAATGGGCACCCAACGCACAGCCCTCTAGCAGCACGGGGAAGTCCAGAGTCGCCCCGAGCGGACAACGGTTGTAATATTTATAACAGTAGGTAGAACTTGATTGGTCAATAACGGGGGGGGTTGTAACACAATATTGTGTTCCTGTTTTATCGGCTGTATGTTCTGTGTTTGTAAACATGCGCATCCTCCAAACAAAACAATGCCTTTCTATCCTTTCTAACTTGGGGAAGCTGCTTGAACTCTCCCTAAGTGCAGGTCACAGCCTCTTATAAGCACAGTCCTTTGATGTATGTATGATGTTTGAATAAAGCTAAGGGAGTTATGCTTTAATATGAATAGTTAGGTATGAGAACATGTTAAAGTACAGTGTAGGGGAGAGCGGGGTAATGTGGGAGATTTTTTACATTTGCTCCCCTCTAAGCGAGCTAAAATGATATATCAGTAAAATTTACACATTTCCCATTAATTCAGGATTTTTTCTAGCAATGGAAATGATCAGAATGTCTTCAGGACAAAGGGCAGTGAAAATATGATTGTTTTAAAAAAGTGGTCTTGTGTCCCACTTTACCCCAGCTACGGGGTAAAGTGGTCCACTTCCTTTTTCCACTTTAAAACTACCATAACAACACATGTTGTATATTATGTAATATAAATCCAGACAGCTAGATTGAAATAATATCGGACTAGTAACAGAATCGTAGGGATTGGTCAATTAAGCACATTTATGATTATTATGATTCATGTGATCTCTTGCACACCCTAGCTCACCGGTACATTGTTTCTCTGTCCAATTGGCAATCCAATTCTCTGCGTATTCAAATGCCAGTTCACGGCACTTAACTGGAGCAAGGCCATGGAACTGGTCAGCTAGTTGTTTCAAGTGTTTGGCAAGCTCCTCCTCCATCTCATCAGGGAATATTCTCTTTGCCTCAGCTACTTCAACCCAGGCTACTGATTTTACTTCCCCTTTCTCTTTTTTCTTTATGAATCTTTTGAGGGTTGTCTTCTCAATATTTCTATCCCTTCCAGCTTTTCTCAAGGACTTCTTTCCTTGCATGACCTCAGCGGCTGCACTCTCCATCTCTGCGAGGGGTGTTTAGCCCCAGGTTGACTACCTGGTGTATAGTTTCTTGGCATGATGGCTTTTCTACAATGTTTATGACATTAAAAATAAAACATATATAATGTAATATAACACTAAAATGTGTTTAAGACTAAACTTAACTTGTGCTTCATGGTGCGAAGAGAGACAGTGTCTCACTTTACCCCACAGCATTTGTCCCACTTTACCCCACAGCCACCGTTTTAGAAAAAACAACATCTCTTATCAATTCAGGCTAATCTTCAGCTAGCATCAATCACATGGTTATATATGTTGGAAGTTCACCAACATGTATGATATAAGTTTTTCTACCTCATTCAATTTGTTTTGACACAACAGTTAATTAAGTTCAAAGCAAGAAAATTTACTTTTACATGCAAAAAACAATTTTTTGTGAAAAAACATACTTTCCACAGCACAAGCACCAACTTCTCCTTCATGGCAAGGGGGGAATGGGAGGGGCTTGAAAACATATTGGTCAAATGACCACAAATGTGTTCCGTTGCCTAGATACAGGGGGTTTCTCACATTACCTGATGTCCCACATTACCCCGCTCTCCCCTATAAAATTGTGTTTTATATTAAACTGGGCCTAGTGCCTTGTATAAACATAGCTACCCTGTTATTGTGCAATCAATACTAAGCTAATTTAAACATGTGCAAGGTACAGGGTGGCCATGCCACTGCCATTTATAAACATACATCTTGCATACAACACTGAGCTATTAAAGTAATTCACAGATTCATGTTTTATTTTAAACATGAATCCTCAAGCCATCTGTGGATGGCACACATACACCCACATTAGTGAGATGTCGGCCCCTGATGGGTAGCACACAACTTATCTAATATTGGACGGATGGAGGTTGTCAGGCAGAGGGTCATATCAGCCTCACAATATGTTGGATGCATGTAAATGTGTATTTAAAGACATTTAAATTTGTGGGGAAAAAATTGGTTCGAAAATAATAATAAAAAAAAAAAAAATTATAAAAACTTATAAAAATTGTCTAATCAATCAAAGATTTCGCGACCCTCCTGCAGTACCTCCGCGGACCCCCTAGGGGTCGCGGACCCCCTGTTGAAGACCCCTGCATTAGGACATCCGCTACATTTCACTTACCTGCTTTTTGTCTTCTTGGTAGTCAAACATCAATCAATCAATCAATCACATTTTATTTGTATAGCCCATATTCCCAAATCACAATTTGTCTCAAAGTGCTTTAACATTGTGAGACATCATCTGTCCTTAACGCTCAACAAGAGTAAGGAAAAACGACTAAAAACCCTTTTAATAGGGTAAAAATAAGTAGAAACCTCAGAGAGAGCCACATGTGAGGGATCCCTCTCCCAGGAGGAAAACATCATCAAGATTAAAGTTTTTAGCAGCAATGATGAGTGTAAACATTTTGAAGGATAACTTCAATACTATATATCAAGTAGTCCTGCTGCAATCATAATCTATGGTCAGCAGCCAGCAAGATTATGATCCACCATCGGGATCGGATGCCACTATAGTCCACAGTCATTGTCCACTGCCGCCAGTTTGGATCCATCATCAGCTGCCACCTCGGTCCTGGTCCATCACCATTATCTGACACGAACCGCGACAAAGGATACGCCATTCCCACACGATCAGCCGGCACGACATAGAATCCACCACACTGGATCCACGTCCACCGACCAGGATCCATAAATCGCAATCCATGATGATGTGGCCACAACTGCGGCCCTGGAACTGAAGGGGGTTAGGAAAGGGACTCCGGGGAAGGGGTTGAGTCAGAAACATGTATTGATGTGATATGGATTACTATGATTGTGATAAGGATGGAGAAGAGGAAGGAGAAGCTGGAAAGAGAAGCTCCGTGTGTCATAGCTTCCGTTTGCACCATCAGGTGTTTTTACCTTGTAATCAATGATACAATGTTACAGGCCGAACTTGGGGGGCTAAGGCTCAAGGTAAATCTGACTGGCTTAGAACATTTAGAACATAGGACAAGTTACGTTCTGCCGCACTAATTAATGCATCCTACCAGTTGATGTTATCGACCTTCTAGACCTATAGCTGTCAGGGCTGGCAGAATGGCAGACGTGAAACCAAAAGCAACGACACTGAAGCAGAGTGGGGATGAGCAAAGCTCAGGGTTTATTTAAACGAAGCAGGAGTCAGGAGCCAGGCAGTCAATCCAGTTGCAAACAAATCCGACAAGGAGCAGGCAATAGGGAAATCCGGGGTAACGCGTAGCAGGGGTCAGGAGCCAGGCAGGTAGTCCGGTAACAAACAGATACGACAAGGTGCAGGCAGAAGATAAGTCCAGGGACAAACAGGCAGGTCACGATGGGGATCAGGCAGAATATAACGCAGGAGGAAAAATGCTGGAAGGTCAGGCACGAACACACTAAACGATCTGGCACAGGACAAAGGGAACAGGCAGGCAGATATACAGGGGAGACTAATGAGTATATGGAAGACAGGTGCGTCTGTGGGTGGGGCCGGTGAAGGGATCAGAGGAATGAGGAAGTGCAGAGCAGGACGGGAGTGGCAGAGTTCTGAAATGACAAGGGGATTAGTATGCAAAATTTATCAGACAAGCTGAAAATATTAATAAGAAGGTGAATTTTTGACAATAGCAGCATAACTAAGAGCAGGTCTAAGTCAAGCCTGGACCAGCGCTAACTATAAGCTTTATCAAAAAGGATGGTTTTAAGCCTACTCTTAAACGTACAAATGGTGTCTGCTTCCCAAACTGGAAGTGAGAGATTATTCCACAGCAGAGGAGCTTGGTGGCTAAAAGCTCTGGCTCCTACTCTAATTTTATAGACTTTAGGGATGACAAGTAAGCCTGATTTCTGGGAGAAGAGTGCTCTAGTGGGTTGATAGGGTACCAGCACCACTTTAAGGTAAAATGGCGCTATATTATTAAGGGCCTTGAAAGTGAGGAGGAGAATTTTAAATTCTATTCTAGATTTAACCGGAAGCAAGTGTAGCGATGTTAATACTGGAGAAATGTGCTCTCTTTTCTTGGTTCTCTTCAGGACACGTGCTGGGGAATTTTGGACAAGCTGCAGATTCTTTAACAACTTACTGCTGAAGCCTGATAATAATGAATTACAATAGTCCAGTCTGGATGTAACCAAGGTGTGGACTAGTTTTTCTGCATATTTTTGCGAAAGGACATGTCTGATTTTTGAGATATTACGCAAGTGGAAAAAGGCCGTCCTAGAAATTTGTTTTAAATGAGAATTAAGGACAAATCCGGATCAAAGAGCACTCCCAAGTTCCTGACTGTATCATTGGGAGCAAGGGAAATGTCGTCTAGCGAAGCTATATCATTAGATAATGTATCACTAAGGTGTTTAGGGCCAAGTATTATAACCTCTGTTTTGTCTGAGTTTAATAAGAGCGGGTATTCCAGGTTTTTATGTCCTTGAGACATGCTTGAAGTTTAGTTAATTTATTACCTTGTTCAGGTTTTATTGAAAAGTATAACTGTATGTCAGCTGCATAGCAGTGGAAATTTACCGAGTGTGTCCTGATAATGCTTCCTGGTGGAAGCATATATAATGAGAATAAAATTGGGCCAAGCACAGAGCCCTGTGGAACACCATGGTTAACTTTGGTGCGCACAGTTGACTCATCATTAATTTGCACGAATTGGGAGCGATCAGAAAAATAAGAATTAAACCAGTTTAGTAGTGGTAATGGTGGATCCTGTGTCGTGTTGGCATCATATAATGGTGGTGGACCAGAACCCAGGCGGCGCCTGATGATGGATCTTAATAAGCGGGGGCCCTCAGGGCTGCATACTCAGCCACAGTTCTAACATCATCCTGAAATTTGCAGACAACACTACCATCCTGGGTCTCATCTCTAACAACCATGAGACAGCCTATAGAGATGAGGTTAGAGGCTTGGAAACATGGTGCCAAGAGAACAACCTGTCTCTTGTCGTCTGCAAGTCCAAGGAGATGATCGTGGAATTCAGGAAGCTGCAGAGGGGGGGGAGGGGTCATGGTCCAATACACATCGATGGAGCTGTAGTGGAGAGTCTCAGAGTTCAAGTTCCTCGGTGTGTTCATCACAGATGACCTTACCTGGAACAAACAAGCGGACTCTGTGGTAAAAACTGCACAAAAGCGCTTATACTTCCTGAGGAGACTCATGAAGTTTGGCATGGCTGCAAAAACTTTAACAAACTTTTACAGGTGCACCATTGAGAGCATCCTCTCAGGCTGTACTACTGCCTGATATGGTAGCTGCTCCTCTGCTGATCGCAAGACCCTGCAGAGTGTGGTGAATGCAGCGGAGCGCATCATCGGTTGCCATCTCCCTTCCGTGCAAGGCATCTACAACACAAGTTGCCTGAGAAAAGCTCAGGCAGATCATAAAGGACCACAGCCACCCTGGCCGTGGTACTCTCACACTGCTGCCGTCTGGGAGACGTTTCCGGAGCATCCAAGCACGGACTACCAGACTCAAAAACAGCTTCTTCCCCCAGGCCGTACGGCTTCTGAACAATCAACACTGACCCTCTGAACAGTCACCATGTACATTCTGCTCCCCCACTACATACAAGTACACTTATTTCACATATATTCATATTATTTAATTTAATATTCCCCACTCCTTCACCCTATAAACTGCTGCTTCATTTGACAGTTATATGCTACTATGTTATATGTTATATATAGGGCTGTGAAATGATTAAAAATTAATTAATCAAATTAATCACAGGTTTCTATGGATTAATCATGATTAATCACATATTTTTGTGAAAACAAACAATTTATGACAAAAGACAGATATATACATTTAACATGTTTTCTTTTTATATTCATAAATAAACAAAACAATGGTGCTGCAACTCAGCAGTTCGGTAGCAGTTGTCTTTGCTATTCCATATGGAACATTAATATAATCTTCATCCTAAACAGAATTCGGGCTTCTTAGCCATTGTATGGTTGAATCACACCATGACACAATCTAATGCCTCTCAAGGTCCTCTTAGCTGGTCGTTCTTTAGCCAGTTGGTGAGGCAAACTAACTTGTTCACATTCTCTGACAGTAAAGCTGTCCGCTTCTTTTGCACAATGTGTCCTGCGAGTGAAGCTGGTTTGGCGCATTGCACTTGAACGCCCCTTGCATGCTTCGCGTTGAGGTGGTACAATAACGTCTTCCCACAGAGTGTCCCTATCACCTTGGTTTTATTGAATGTTCAATCTTTGTTTTTTTGGAACACGATCTTCCCGTCCAGAAGTTTCTCAGATTCATCAGAATTATCCATGTTGTTTGTTTGATTGAATGGCAGCTGCCGTCTGACTGCATTAGAGCGGTGACTAGTGCAGAGTGGTCGGAATTGTGGGTATATTGGAAGGTCCTTGTGCGCATGCGTTAAAAAATAACGAATAAATCCTGTAAATTAATCAAGATGCGTTAACGCTGTATTTTTCACAGCTCTAATAAATATATAAGAATATGAGGTGGTAAAGTCTGTGCATTGGGCTAGTATAGCCAGTAAAGGGATGGACAGTGGGTTGATATATAATAATGGGATGAGATGAGAAGAGTAGAGCAGGGGAGGGCAGACTGCAAGGTGAAGCACAAAAAGTCTTTTAGAAAATGATTCCCGCTCCACAGTCTGGCATCTACACAATCTTTAGTTCATAAAAAAGAACGAGTCGTGCTAAGCTACCCAAAATAAGTTTGTCGCTGAAATTCCGGTCGATTGTCGATGCGTCTATGCTTTATGCAGAACTAGTTTGATGGCGGTTCCCATGACTTCATCGAGCAGTACGAACGACGAAGAAATTACACCAGAGTGTAATAAATCGAAAAGCAAACATTGTTATATGCATATTATTTCAGTCAAGCACGAGGAGGTACATTATTTCATGACTACTCGATGGAATACATACAGGACAGGCCTACAAAAGTGGATTGGGTTGAAGGGACAGTGTCGGGACGTGGCTGAGAACTTCAGACACTGTGTTGATGTGGAGTTTGACAATATTCCCGAGGATGCTGGCTTCCATCTCACGTGCTACCGTAGATTTACAGACAAAAAAGCCATCGCAAATGTGGAAAGACGTCTCGCACCTGAGAGACAAGAAGCTACGGAAGACCACAAGGTCACTCCATCGACTTCTAGCAGCACGAGTCCAACAAAGACACTGCGATCCAGTTCAGAGCTGCCAATCGCAGGCTCTGGCCCTGTCCTTCCTACCCTGTGCATAATTTGCAAAAAGAAGGAGAAGTTAATCAACCGAGCAGGCAAACGGGATTCTCTCTCAAAGGCTGAAACATTAACAGCAGGTAAACAAACACACACACACACTGTGGTAGAGTGACTGAAAGGTACAATTATGTGTGAGAGATATCTCAACAAACTCATTGAGCTATCCCTTTTGTTTTCGTTAAGGCCAATTGCAGAAAGCTGCTGAGTTGAAGGAAGTATTCTGATACATATAAAAGACAAAGACTGGGTGGCTCTGGAGGTGCAGTACCACAAAGGCTGTTACAATCAGTACACCAGGTTTTTGACGAGGTCTGAAAAACCACAGAGAGAACAGTAAGTTATTTATTATATTGCATTTCAAGGAGCTACTAACTGAACATTATATAAGTAAACATTCAATCTGCATTCTGTTGTATGTGCACACAATCACAACACTTATTAATTTCTTTACTTCTCCTACATATGTGTTTTAGGAATGAGCCCATGTTTGATGTCAGCTATAAGATATTCTGTGAGAGGATTATTCACCACAGGCTGCTTGTCAACCAAGAGGTGTTGAGAATGGGCCTGTTTGGAGAAACAGTTTTTAAGTCTTGCTGTACAGACATGTACCAGTTGGCAACAAAGAGAACAGCTGATGTGTAATGTGTGTGTGTGGTGTGGTTTGTGATGTTGTGTGCCTTTCTTGGGCATCTTTTGTGTTAAATGAGCTGTATGACAGATAGGTTCTAGCCTGTAATGTCTTGTACCACCTCCACCACTCTCTGCTTTTGATGGTACTCCTGTGACTCTTAATTTTCACTGTTTTGTTGTGTTGCAGACAGGATATGTTGAAGAAGAGGCTGACTCGTGATTTCCCCCAGCTGGTGTTTCACATCCCCACCAAGCGCAACGTCTGCGAGCTGGTTATGGCAGAGACTCTGTCAACAGATGGACTCTTGGACATGCTGCCTTATCCATCAGGTGGGGAAACCACACTGTCTAGAGATTTGAGCCACCCAGACAGCCAGACTGAAAAAGGTACAACAAAGTGCCAAACAACACAAGAGGACGCAAGGACACTATATACAGCAGCGTTGTTCTTAAAAAGACATCTTAGTAACACTCCTGGCATGTCATGCCCATGGTCTCCAACTTCTGAAAATGTTAATGTCACTGAAGCACAAACTATTCCCCTTGCACTATACAATCTAGTTAGCTGGACTATAGGCGCCACTGAGGAGGCAACACTGGATCATTATGTCAACATTGCTGATGACTTGCATTTGAAAGTGTTGTCTGTTTGTCAAGACATTGTGTACATGTGTTTTGCATGTGATACACTGCAGCTGCAAAAGTGCCTATGAGACAGGCAGATGTTCCTGTTTTTCTGCAGGATTGTGTTGCATAGACTCATGTCGTTGTTGTTACAGTGCCAACTCTAAAGAAACATAAGAACTGGAAGGTAACTGTCCTGATAGTGAGGATTGAGTGTCCTTAATCTGTTATTCCTTTTTTTTTGTACAATTTTATATATAATATTCTCTGATTCTCTGCAATTTCTACAGGTAAGAGAGCCTGTGACTAAAGCATTTCACTGCCAGTGACTGCTTAATGTTATTGTTTTGCATTTGATAATAAAAATCTTGAATCTTGAATATTTCATATTTTGAATAAAGATAGTTTTTATGGTTGATCAGTGTTGTTTTCATTTGTGGAAGAATGATTGGATGACTAAATGAACGAACAAATGGTCATTGGTATAAGTACAATTACTGCCTTTTATTGATACAAGGAAGGAGGTTTATTTGCCACATACATAGAAATACTAACGTAAAGAATGTAGTGAAATTTTGTTTAGTGTTAAGCTTTTTCTCTGCGAGTGTGAAGAAAGAAAGATCAAGAAATATTTTTCATGAATAGCAAGAGGGAGTATAAAGTGCAGCATGTGTACAGTCCATGTGTAAGTGTGAAAAAAAAGTGTAGTTGCAGTCATTGTATGTGTTCAGGATACAGAATGCTTGAAGAAAGAAGCTCCTCCTCAGTCTCTCTGTTCTGGTCTTGTAGCAGCAGAGACGTTTGCCTGACATCAGTGTTTTGAAAATTCCATGGTCATGTCAGGACACTATCCATAGCTGATGGGTGATGACACTGTGAACCTCCTCAGCTGACATAGGAAATAAAGTCTTTGCCTTGATTTCTTCAGTGTGAGCTGGGTGTTCATAGTCCATGTTAGATTGTCAATAAGGTGTATTCCCAGGTATTTCAAGCTTGATCTAAATTACTTAACATAAACATAACATTATCGGATATTTGGCTCATTGTTCTTCTTGGACATGGCTATGTATACAGCACTGTTTAGAATCCATTAGGCCCATTTTTGAAGATGTTCGGGGTGTTTTCCTCTTTATCGGTAAGGTTGAATCTAACCATGGGAGCCGCCATCTTGCCGTTCTGTGGACAAGAAGCAGCTACCTCATTGGTGTAGAACGATCATGTGTCGAACCGTGCCACCACTCGCGACCAAAATCGTATTATGCTCTGAAGAAACTAGTTCTGGTTAAAATATAGATGCATCGACAATCGACTGGAATTTCAGCAACAAACTTTTTTTTGGTAGCTTAGCACGACTCTATCTTTTTTATGAGCTAAAGATTGTGTAGATTCCAGACTGTGGAGCGGGATGAAAACGATAACAGGGTACACCTTACGGCCTAAAAGGACCTTCTCAGCATGTCCGATGAGCATGACAGTGACAGGAGTCTCCCATTGAATATACTCTTCTGGCAGATGAGAGTTCTGTGTAGTGGGTAGGGTTGGGTACAGAGAACCGGTTCCAATATGGCACCGGTTCCAATACAACCGGTACCTACCCGGACCGAAATGCAGCGCAGATTTCGGTGCTTCATTTCGGTGCCTGAGCCAACTGAGGTCTTCATTCCTCCCACCTCCTCACATTTATTTATTATTCATAGTTTTAAGTTAGAATGTGTTTTGTATTTATTTATATTTATAATCTACTTTAAACAGTTCATATATTTGGGATAAAAAAGGAAAGCCATTCTTAAATGTCGTAAAGCGTCGTTTTGTCTTTTTTGTCATTTTTTTAAAATATCGGTTCAGGCACCGTTTAGGCACCGTTATCGTTTTAAAAGTATCGGTTAAGCAACGGTATCGGATAAAAACCTAACGATACCCATCCCTAGTAGTGGGTGGTGCTCATTGTCCAATATATTCATTACATTTTTACATTACATTTCATTTAGCTGACGCTTTTATCCAAAGCGACTTATAATAAGTGCATTCAAACCCGAGGGTACATACCAAGGATGACAAGAATCAAGAAAGTACAATTTCTTCAAAATAAAGAGGTATGTTTTTAGTTTTCGGCCGAAGATTTGTAAACTTTCTGATGTCCGGATGTCAATGGGGAGTCATTCCACCATTTAGGAGCCAGGACGGCAAACATTTGTGTTTTAGATGAGTGTTTAGCTCGCAGTGGAGGAGCAATGAGCCGATTAGCCGAAGCAGAGTGGAGTGAACGGGGTGGGGTGTAACGTTTGACCATGTCCTGGATGTAGACGCGACCGGATCCGTTCACAGCATGGTACGCAAGTACTAGTGTTTTGAACCGGAAGCTAGCAGCCACTGGTAACTGGCAGGACTAGGTGTTAAACAGTCGTTACCCCCTGGAGCAGGGTTGTCAAACCTATTATAGAAACTTGTTTGCTCTCACCACATCCCCCTCAACAGTGCCGCTGCTCTTCTTGCAGCCTGTGATGGTTTTCATGCCATCCCACACCTCTCTCATGTTATTCTCCTGCAGTTTCTGCTCCACCTTCATTCTGTATGACTCCTTTGCCTCGCTCAGCATGGTCTTCAGCTCTCCCTGTAAGCGCTTCTGCTCTGCCTGGTCCCCCTTTTGGAATGCACTCTTTTTCATGTTGAGGAGATGTTTGACATAGCTGGTAATCCAGGGCTGGTTGTTAGGGAAGCAGCGTACCGTTTTAGTGGGAGCGACAATGTCCATGCAGAAGTTCAGGTAGTCAGTAGTGCAATGTGTGACCCCCTCAATATCCTCCCCAAAGAGTCTTGCAGCACACTCCAGTCAGTTGACTCAAAGCAGTCCCTGAGGGCATCCTCTGCCTCAGTAGACCAATTCCTGAAGGAGCGCTTGGTGGTTGGTTGTCTGCCCACTTTTGGTGTATATTTTGGTTGTAAGAAAACCAGATTGTGATTTGATTTCCCCAGGGGAGGAAGTGGTGTGGCTTTGTATGCGTCCCTCACGTTAGCATACATCAGGTCAATTGTCCTGTTCTTCCTTGTTGGGCAAGACACAAACTGGTGAAAAGCAGGCAGAGTGGAGTCCAGAGTTACATGATTGAAGTCCCCGGAAATTGCAATGATGGCCTCAGGATGTTGAGTTTGGAGCCCAGCGATAACAGAGTAGATGATGTCACACGAGATTTCGGCCGTAATTCGTGGAGGGATGAAAATGCAAACAACAATGGCGTGCGAGAATTCCCTGGGCATGTTAAACGGACAGAGGCTCACAGCTAACCCTTCGATATCCGGGCAACAGATGGTGTCTTTTACAGTCACATGCCCTGGGGGGCACCACACTAAATGTTAACATAAAGTGCAAGCCCCCCTCCTTTCCGTTTGCCACTTAGCATTAAATCTCTGTCCGCTCTCACTGTAGTGAAGCCAGGTAGCTCCAGGTTGTGGTCCAGGATGTTTTGCTAGTTAGCCAGGGCTCAGTGAGGCACAGTAAGCTGCACTTTCTGTACAACTTCACGTTCATCACCAAGGCTGCCAGCTCATCTGTCTTGTTGGCCAGCGAGTTTACATTCCCCATCATACACAAAGGAATAGCCGGATTTGAACCTCCATCGCTTCTGCAGGCACCTCGCCTTCACCAACGAGCCAGCTCTGCTTCCACGGTAGCGCCTCACCAGCTCATCCTGTATGGGGGTGAACTGCGCCGGCATGATTTCCTGCCAGCAGCGCGAGCAGAATAACCCTTGTGTAAACAAATTCTCTAAAAGTAGAGTAGGAGCCAGAGCTTTTAGCCATCAAGCCCCTCGGCTGTGGAATAATCTACCACTTTCAGTTCGGGAGGCAGTCACCATCTGTTCGTTTAAAAGTAGGCTCAAAACCTTTCTTTTTGATAAAGCTTATAGTTAGAGCTAATTAGTGCGCCAGAATGTTACTTGTTCTATTTTATGACACATGACACACGGAGCTTCTCTTTCCAGCTTCTCCTTCCTCTTCTCCATCCCTATCCCCCTTCCCCGGAATCCCTTTGCTTTATCACCCGCAGATCCAGGGCCTCTGTGGCCGCACCATGGATTACGGTTTGTGGATCGCGCACCGGGGGTCGCGGTGTTGGATCCAGTGTGGCGGATTCTGAGTCATGTGGGCTGATCGTGGTGCTGGTGGCGGACCCTGTGTCGCGTTGGCATTGGGCACGGGCGGTGGACCAGGACCGCAGTGGTGGCTTGTGATGGGTCCTCCTGGTGGGCGGCGGTGGACGGTGACTGAGGACTGAAGTGGCGTCTGGTCTGGATGGTGGATCGTGGTCTAGATGGTTGCTGAGCATGGACTGTGCTTCATCAATGCTGCTAGAGACTTTGATTATTGATGATGTTCTCCTGCACGTGGCATCTATTGCACTTCTGTCCGTCCTGGGAGAGGGATCCCTCACATGTGGCTCTCTCTGAGGTTTCTACATATTTTTACCCTGTTAAAAGGGTTTTTTGTAGTTTTTCCTTACTCTTGCTGAGGGTTAAGGACAGAGGATGTCACACCCTGTTAAAGCCCTATGAGATGAATTGTAATTTGTGAATATGGGCTATACAAATAAAATTTGATTGATTGATTGATAAACAAAGTCCTGACTGCCCTGTTGCAGTTGAGCCGTACGTGTATCCATAGAATATAAATATAACTACACAGTGCCTCTGAAAAGCAATTGTAAACAAGGACAAACAAACTTAAAAAAGCAAAAAAAAAGACACAACACAACAAAGCTACGTGGAAAGGCTGCCACTTGCGTTGGCATACAATGCAATACCATCAATATCAAGTATAAAATTCAAATGTCAAAAGAACACATTCTTTCTTACGACCACGTTGTGCAGTCGGTAAATTCCACTTGATGTAGAAACAGTCTGTAGATCTGAGATGTTCACTCTTACCAGAGGTGTCAAAAGTATTCCCATTCATTACTCGTTTGTTCAGCCGCAAAATCAGCAGGTTCTCAAAGTTATTTGAGCCTATGCATGATCTACCTGGTCTGAAGATGAGCCCTGCAACACTAAACAGTTTTTCACAGGCTGCTGAGGCCCTGCCCTTTGTACACACCTCCCCTCGCTACTACCGATTGGTTGGTTTAGTGAGGTCCTCGGATCGACTTCTACTATCTACAGAAAGTAAAAGTCGTAACAAGGTTTCCGTAGGTGAACCTGCAGGAGGATTATTACCGGTAGGGAGAGCGGGGTAGTTCAGAACTGCCAACTTGAGAAAGTCTCAGTAGGTAAGGTCATGCAGCAGAAAGTGTATAGCAATATTGCTTCAAGAAGATGTTGTTGAAAATGTACAACACAGCACTAGCTTACAGATCCTATAACTAGTTACAGGGCTGGAGAATAAGCGCATCTAAACAATGACATAAAAGATTATCCACAGGAGTCTGTCTGTAGGGTCAGAATTGAGTCTTTAGATGTGAATCAGCCTAAGCCCTCTCCAGACAGAGGCAGAGTCATTGGCTGAGAACTGGTGTTGTTTGTTCATTATCAAAGTCGTGGAGCACATCAATAATTATATAACTAACCCTAACCCCATAAACTGGTGATTTCCTTATTCTAAAACCAGAGCAGAAAGTTCAACTAATTGGCAATTTTGTAATTAATTCACTCACTCACACAATAAATTGAAGGCATGCCCTGTTAGGAACATTATTTAGACCTTATGTGGGGATTAATTTTGTTTTTAGTATATAGTATAATATATATTTTAACACTTAATTTCTGAGTTGTATAATGTGTTCTGTTTATTTATTTTGTCTGTTTTGTTTTGTTATTGTTTGTTTATTTATTGTTCATCTGTATTATGTTCCCTTAATCAGGGCATTATTGCAAAAGAGCCCTGTGCTCAGTCAATTCTCCTTGAATAAATAATCTTGATGATGTTAGGTCTCTGTGCATGACTAAAATTTTATTTTTATTTTTAGGACTGTCCAAGAAACTGGTTAAGATTTCCCAGGACAAAGAATGTGTGAAACTGAAGAAGTGGCTTCGCAGCATAAAAAAATACATCTACTGGACAGCCGCTATGTCAACATCAGGGCCAGAGAGAGTGGCAAAGTGGACCTCCATCCTTAACCAGGTCCAAGACATCCACTCCAATGAAGACCGGGTTTTCCCCCAGTGTCAACTGTGGTAAAATGGCCTCCAGATCACTTGAATCTTTTAATGATGTTATGCGCCCATCTTTGATGTTATGCGCCCATCTCTGCTCCTATAGAGCTCTTCCTGGATACTGCTTTTGAACCAAATCATAATTAAAATCATCTGTTGACATCACTTCTTTAAATCCCTGAATTTACAGTTGATCTGATGAAAGCTTGGGGAGGAGATCGTTCATAACAAATGTAAATGGTCAAAAATATTCACTTAAATCAAAAGTAACCGACTTCCTTTTTGGCCTATCAAATCGCTCCATGAGGGTGTGCCGATTTTCATAAGTCTAAGTGAAGGTAGACTTGACTGGATATCTCATGCTGGAAGGAGTCTGTATCTGCTGTATCCATTGTGTGGCCAGATCATTCTGTTACGTTCAATGGAGATTTGGACCCAGAATGCAGGACAGACTAGAGCAGGAGTTTTCCACAGGGGGTCCGCGGCCCTCTAGTGGTCCGCGACGGCATTGCAGGGGGTCCGCGAAATTCTCCTTGATATTTCAACACATTTCCAGATTACTCTTGAATATCGTGAAAATATCTAAAATATGTCTAAAATAATATAAAGGTCCCAAAAAGAAGGCCCAAAAGATTAGACACGCTTAAATCGGGCCTAAGCATGGCCCTACAATTGGCACAAACCAAAATACCACAATAAACAGGGGTGTCCCAGGTACGTGAAACCAAGAAGCTTTAACAGCTAATAAAGTAAATTCCACATGGCTGGAAAAATGCACGGTAACATACTTAGCACACTTGCTACTTGAAGGCATAGCCAACTATTCATATAACAGCCTAAACAATATTAAACCAAATGCGGGTTCACTTCCGGTTAACCCAGAATTCAAGCGTCTTTTTAGTTTTGCGTTTATGCACTGCACAATTGTAACACCAACAAACAGAAGACGAGACACTGAACAAGGGTAAGACAATCATTATGCAGTATGGAATTAATATGAGATTTTAAACTCTGTGGTCCCCAAATCTCGTGAGTGGCCTGCACAACGGGGTGCACATCTGGATGCCACTGGTAGAGGCAGCCTTCTGAACACCATACGCATCTGTTTTTTGCTGTTTTCTTTATTTACAATTTTTTAAATACATAACATAGTGTTGACAAGACATAATACAAATTGACAAACAAAAACCAAAAATAGGGTAAAAACACATACCAAAAACAAACAACAACAGAATAAAAACAAGCTGCCAGACAGATTACTCAATTACATATATGGTCTTTCAGGAATTTTCTCACAATAGCCCTATCTCAGAGGTAGGGCCAAGTAACATGAATAAGTGAACAGGGTAACATACTACATCAGTAAAAACATCAATAAAAACACATAGGTAGGTCAGAGTTGCTGTGGAGTTAAAGATATATTGCACTGCGCTAAAGCAGGTCCCCATGTTCTCTCAAAACTTTTCTGTGTGTTGCCCTTGTGTTGACGCAGGTTTCCCATGTGAATAACAGAGAACATCTTGTTAAGCCAGTGTGTAAAGCAGGGTGGAGAAGTAGACTTCCAAGTCAGAAGAATAAGTTTCTTAGCGATCACCATCCCTAGGTGTAGAGCAGTTTGTGTATCGCATTTGTTGTTGAGCATAGCATACGTGTACTTTTGAAGTAATGGATCGGTTTTTAGTGAGGAGAGCGACAGAGGGACATACTTCCACGACAGAGGGACAAGCTGCCGTGACATAGGGACAATCAGAGGGTTCCAACCAACCTTCAACTTCACAAGATACAGGGAAACAAAGTCTAAAAAGAAAAAGAAAATAGAATGCGGAATACATCCAATATGGATTTACAGTGACGACAGACAGAGCAGGAGAGGAGGTACAACTGTGTTTCATGTGTTCAACAATACTGTCCTTGAAGCCATGAAGCCTTCAAAACTTTTGCGGCATATGGAGGCTCATCACGTTTTCTTGAAGGCCAAGCATATTGAGTACATGCAACAGATGTTGCGTGATTTCAAAGGACAGCAGACGATCATGAGAAAAAATAAGTGAAAATCGTCGAAAGCATCATATCTAGTCGCTCTCAGGATTGCAAAATGCAAAAAGCCCCATACAATTGCAGAGCAGCTTATTTTGCCAGCAGCTGTAGACATGTGCAGAGCTATGATCGACGAAGAATTTGCAAACAAATTTCCACAGCTTGCTGCAAAAGCAATGAGGTGTCTTTTGCCCTTTCCAACAACCTACCTGTGTGAGAGCGTTTTTTCTACACTGGCGTACGTGAAGAATAATAAAGCTTGAGCCAGAGAATGACATGAGACTGTCGCTGCCTACCATTTTGCCACGAATAGACATGCTGTGTGGCCTTCACCATGCCCATTTATCACACTGATAGGTCCCACCTCTCTCCACACACACACACACAGAAGTACCACTCACCCAACACCCTCCCCCCAACACTAGCAGTAGGTGGGATTTGCTGCTGGTGATCATGAGGTTAAACTTAAGTGGGCCTCAATTGTTTGTGTGATATTGTATGATTATCATTTGTGACATATTCTGCATTACTTGTCATCTTCCCTCTTAAGTAGTAGCCCCAGTTTATGTTGATTGTTATTGATCACCATTACCTTAACGTTCTCTCAACATATCAGCTACATTTCTGTACATTTAAGTCATGATCATTATAAATGAATGTACATGTGGTTCTGAGATGCAGCACAACTACAAACTGCATTTTAATTTTGTTTTCAATTCTTCAGCACTGAAAATCAATCGTTTTTGTTGGTTTTTACACCGTTTTTTCTAGATTTGTTTGAGGTTTTCTTAAATAAAACCAACATGGAAAACCAAATGTTAAAACTTCCTTCCAAGCACATGCATGCACGCACACACACACGTAGGCATGAGCGCGCATAGGCACGAGCGCGCGTAGGCAGTGGGCCGCGGATTACTTTCTAGTCAGAATGGGGGTCCCTGGGACAAACCAGTTGAAAACCCATGGACTAGAGGATGCAGTTTAAATTTCAAAAGAAGGCAGGCATGCAGAACAGCGGTGAGTGGCATTGAGGGATCCAGTGGTTTCAGCAGGCGAGAGAGAGGAATAGTGAAGACGGCTGGCGGCAGACAGGTTAGCAGGTGGTGTTGATCAGGAGGCAGGCTGGGATGGTTCTGAACACAATAAAACAAGAAGGTAGGTACGAACACAGGCAAGGTAACATAGAGCTATGGCAGACGTAGCTACCACTGTAGTGAACGGAACGATCTGGTGCAGGCTGGAAGGACATACACACACAGACAGACAGAGAGACAAGGGGGCTGGGGACAAAGAGAGAGACTGGAGGAGAGGTCGAGATCATACAGGTGCTTACTTGGACATGCTCATGCACTCCAGATTTCCAAGGTTTTTATTATTACACCGGCTTCCCGCCGGTGTGCTAGAAGTTAAAAGGACAACACATTCATCAAGCAGGAATCCAGGAGATCCCAAGAGACACTTTGTTATCATATGTTCATGCCATTATTCAAACCAAAAAATGTTGGCAGGTGTGAATTAATTTTACAAATGTAAATAGTGCCCCCTTCTGACATATTTACCTCATTACCTTTGTTGCTGGAATTTACAATTCAATAAGTTTGAATACTTTCAGGGTTAAATCACAGTGACAGAGACGCCCTTATCTGTATTCAGTGTTGTTTTGTGTAAGGTAATTTGTCAGTATTTATATAGGACTTTTCTAGTCTTGATGACCACTTCACAGTATAGTTTTTGTCATTCACCCATTCATACACACATTCATACAGTGTATCTATGTGCAGCCCTTTCTCCATTACACATCAGTCACCCACTGTCGGCACAGTTGTTAAAAAGTCTGGTGGTCCGGGCCCGGATACTCCAGTACCGTCAGTCAGATGGCAGCAGGCAGAAAAGTTAATGGGAGGGGTGATAGGGGTCTTTAATTATCCGGTTGGCCTTCTTCCTACACCGCTTGGTGCAGAGGTCTTCGTGGATAGTAGCTCCGCCCTGGTGATGTGCTGAGCAGACTTCACCACCCTCTGTAAAGCCTAACGGTTCAGGACGGTGCAGCTGCCTGACCAGGGGGTGATGCAGCCAGTCAGGAAACTCTCTATGGTGCCCCTGTAGAAATTGCTAAGAATCCTGGCATCCATGTTGAGCCTCCGCAGCCTATACGGAAGAAGAAGAGCCGCTGCCTGGCCGTCTTCCTGATGGAGTCTGTGTGGTGGGTCCAGGTCAGGTCATCACTGATGTGGACCCTTATGAACCTGAAGTTGCTGACTCACTCCACTGTAGTTCTGTTGATGGAGAGGGGGCGTGTTCTACTCCTTGTCTCTTCCTGTAGTTCAGCTCCTTTGTTTTGTTGACGTTGAGTTGGAGGTTGCTGTCCTGGCACCAAGATGCCAGGGCTCTGACCTCCTCTCTGTAGGCCTTCTCATCGTCGCCGGTGATCAGGCCTATGACAGTGGTGTCATCAGCAAACTTTATGATGGTGTTTTAGCGCTGAGTGGCCACAAAGTCATGCATGAAGAGGCTGGCTCAAACAATGAAAATAGTTATGTAAATAACACCAGGAGAAAAGTTTACTGTAATAATAACTCTAACAATAGAATAAACTCAAGTACCTTGTATCAACCAGGTGTTACTGCAGCAGGACGGAAAGAGAGCTGAAGAAGAAGGCCTGCCTATATTGACTCAGCCCACTTAGAGGGATCAACACGAAACACCAAACAAAACAGGATGCAACACTGCATGTAAAAAACGTTTAAATAACAGTGTCCTTTAGGCTTTGTGGGTTTGTATCCCAAGGGACTCTTTACGCACATGTGAATTAGCAAATGTTAACTCAATCCTTAATATTTTGTAAGTGCAGAATAACATGTTAATCCTGATAGAGCTGTCAATATAAAATTGTGCACTAACAGTTAATGAAAAAAAGGAAAACTCTGTAGACTGTTAAAACTTTGATCAGTTACACCGGCAAGTCTCCCTTTGTGAGTGATTGTACATTATTCGTATTGCTGTTCTACATTGTTTCTGTTGATGATATTATTTTGCAACTTGCTACATTGTGCTTCCACATTTGGAATAACTTTTGATCACTATGGATTTCAGCATAGAAGGTAATTGGACTAGTAATTGGACTTGTTGTGATTCTACCGGATACATGTACAAGACAGTGATAATCATGAAAAACAAAACCTTTCAAAACTAAAAGTTGAATACATTTTTGTTTCAAATTGCAAATTCGTATTTCATAGTTACATTATCTCAAACTACATTTGGATCTGTTTCCCTTTTTTTTCTTTTCTTGATTATTAATCATATATATATACAGGCCAGACTTGAGGATAGCTTGATATCTTTGATTTGCTGTATGACAGAAATGTGATGAGATTCTATTTGAGTCAATGTGGCCATTACTCATGTTGCGCTGCTCTTGTTGACCACTAGATGCTACCCTGATATAATTTTCCATCACTGTTTGCTCGTTCAAATATTGAGCTGCTTTGGTCATTGAGTAGGTTGTGGAAATGTACTGCGAGGTACCTACGTGATAATCAATTTTTGTTAAATAAAGTTTTTGTACACTTTCCCTACAACATACTGCTGAGTGACAATCAGCATATCAGCAGCCTCAATATATCTGTTCAGCCCAAGTGTTTCGCCAAGTTAGTAACCGCAGAATATCAGAGCTTCTCAAGGGTCAAATCGCATAAATAAGGGTTCATTTAGTTAAATAATTGCTCGTTGTTTTGAAAAGTGCAATAGAAGTTGGGACGTCTTACATACATGACTTAAGGCCTTAATATGGATTACACCAATGAAGTTGTCTCTTAATGCTCTCTCTTTTTCCTAGACGGGTTGCTCATCAGCTTGTTTTCTTTATGCATCTTTATTGTGCATTATATTATTTCATCTGTCCACTTTTCGCTCATTGTGATGAAGTGTTGGCGCAGTGATGGTGACAAGCTTTGAATATCTTTTCTCCCGGAGCCAGGTTGTGAATAAGGAGTAATTAAAACCTATAAATTATCCTCCGGCAGTCCTCTATTACAAAGCGAAGAAATAAGAATACGCTTTTTCAGAGATTGGCCGGCAAAACCACGCAGCCTGTGGAGAATAAAACGATAGAATTGGATTGTGCATCAAACTGCAGTTGTGCCCGTTTGAGTGAACTCATATGAAAATACAGGTGTACGGAACTGAGTTTGTATGGAACATGAGGAATCGTTCCTGTGTTTGTGTGTGTGTGTGTGTGTGTGCGTGTGCGTGTTCTCCTCTCTTTGAGCTGTATAAGGTTGTAACAGATACACAACACCAATGCTGAAGGTGCGAGCTAGTTATAATCTTTTTTTTTCGTGAAGCCTGCCCACTGCTCCAAATACATATTCTGTTCAGAAACGCATCACATTATTGGACGTCGTAAACCCATGACCAAAAGTGTCCCGGTCGGTGATTGGCCCAGTCAACTTTGGATATTAAACATGCGTCTCCAGTTAGTGCGTGTGTGCCAGTATGCCTGCATGGTTATGCGATTTGAGGACTTCGTGAAGATTCGACTGTCATAAAGCGGTGAAGCACTGTAGGTGTGTGAGAGCAATGCACAATACAAACAATACCCCGAGCACCGAGGATGTCTACAATTTGCGAATAATTTCACTTATCAGTAACATTACTGGGAGAAAATTAGTATGTTATGGTGTTAGTAGTAACATTTTGGATACAAGCACAGTTCCACAAAGTAGAAGAGGACTGAGAAAACAGAATTCACGTTCCCCGGAGAAGCAGCGATGGAGGAGCAGCGGGATCTGAACAGTACGGATAGCAGCGAGGGAGAATGCGTCTTTCCTTCTCACAGCCTACCCTCGCCGCTGATACTGCCTCTGCAGGTCGCCCAGCAGGCCCACAGAACGACCAACTTTTTCATCGACACCATTCTAGGACCGGACTTCGGCAGTAAGAAGGAGCACTGCTTTGTCTCACGGGAGAGGGCGCACACCTCCAGCCGGGACCGCAGCAGACAAAGCATACCATGTCAGGACTCTAACTGCAGCACTGACAGCACTTCGTCTTCCACCTCCTCGACTCCTTTGGTGAGTCCCCAAAAGAACATTGGCATTGACGAAGGAGACGCGGCCGCCTCCACTGGGAACAGCAGTGTGAAATCCGAGGAGAGGAATGGCGGAGGGGACGGAAAGAACACCTCCTCCTCGCTTGTGTTGCTGAATGGTACCGGGGCGCCCACACCTGAGACCCAGCCGCTGCTCTGGCCTGCCTGGGTCTACTGCACCCGATACTCGGATAGGCCCTCATCTGGTAAGGCAATAGTTTAATGAAGAAAACAAACGTGAGTGTCCCTTCCCTGTGAAAACGGAGGGATAATAATACCTCGTTGATCTCACTTCAGTTTGGTATACACAAGCTTCAAATGTTTAGTTTTCTGTCAAAAAATACGAGCTTAAACTGCATACAACACATTTCATTAAATGTTTTTTTATTGTTATTTAACTTCTCTTATACAGACAGAATATATTAGATAACATTTATTTTAGTCCTACGATCAAATACGACGATGATGATTTGGTTTCGTTAAATGAAAATGTGTGAACACATTGATTTGTGTTGCCAGCTCAAAGCTAACCTTCCATTTGATTCCTTCCAGTTTTGACTGAATCCTCTAGTATTAAGATTCCTAAAGAAAATATTTATTGAAACCTATTAGATAATAGACTGCATGTAATCTCCCGTCAACGAGAAAAACATAACCTAAAATAAATGTGAATAACAATTTACTTTAAGTTAGTTTTGAGCTTACCCTGGACGCAAGCAAGCCACGGTCAAGTCTCAACGGGGAATCAATATAATAATGAACAGCATGTAAAAAAAAAAATGCGCTGTATAAAACCTATAATTAGGGGTTTTCTGTTGGAGTTTTCTCACAAATTATTTTAATTGCATTTGCAAAATAACAAAAATATAAACTAGCTGCTGCAGATGGTTGGGTTTATCGTTGCAAGTAAATCATCATTCAAATTGTATTTGTATAGCCCATATTCACAAATTACAAATTGTCTCATATGGCTTTAACAATGTGTGACATCCTCTGTCCTTAACCCCCAACAAGAGTAAGGAAAAACTACTATAAACCCTTTAACAGGGTAAAATAAACATAGAAACCTCAGAGAGAGCCACATGTGAGGGATCCCTCAACCCCGTGCAATAGATGTGAAGTAAAATAAACAGCTCAGATTTCCGTATATATCAATTTAAGTTAGAACTTGTAAACAACAACTTCTGAGTGAATGACATGGCATGACCCTGCAGCTTGACACAATTATTTGAGACACGTACCTATCTTGTAAACACAGTAGGTCATTTTGAACATACAGCTGGCAGCATTGATCCTTTAGGATTAAGCTTGTACAGATGACAGCGGAGCTTTTGTGTGACACATGTTTTGGTTCAGAGTCTTGATGTGCGAATCGACGGTAAACCTTTTCTATTGGAATAAAGGCTTTCCCCCCTGTAATCGATGGGAGATGGGCTCTTGTCTTTTCCACCTCTGTTGCATAGCCGCTGCCAGTGAAGCACGGCGGAACAATAGACTATGGAATTAAAGGTAAATGATCCATGTCTCGCAACAGAACTATTGAGAATGAATCGGGCTCTTCTTGATTTGGGTCCAGCTTTTAATTTCACCAACATATAATCATAGCTTTGTGAATAGACATGTACTGAACCTTAAAGAGTTAATTTTGTTCACGCCATATTTCTTTCAAGTTTAAAGGCAGATTTTACCCCTTAGTGAAGGCTGTGGTTTGAGACTCTCCTTTATAGGCAGATAATGACCAAACACTTAAGCAGCAAAATGTTTAGGAATAAAAACAATTGTGATTATATATAATAATTTTGTTACAGCCTATGGCTACTGATGAAAATCATATTGTAATAATAATTGGTATACATTGTTCGCCCTGCTTTGTTCATTAAGAGCAGAAGTCTTAACAAAGAGCCTACATAGAATGCAGACGTCAACGTTAATTTACTACTCTGAAGAAGTCTGAGCGATGGCGTTTTTTTTAAATAAACCTCGTCCGGTCTGGATTATCATTAACCTGGTTTCATTATAATGAAGACTCCGAGATTTTTATTATTTATAAACAAGCCCGTTAAATGTGTGTGAATGTTAGCATCATGATTTACGTGACTGTACCAAAAAATAAAATAGAGCAGGGCTTCAGCTGCCTTAGTCGGGTCACAGTCTCTATCTGCTCACTGTATCACACTGTACAACGTTTCATTTCATTTTCTACTACTACTTATAATAATAATAATACCAATAATACTAATACCAATAATTATAATAATAATATTAATAATCATAATAATAATAATATTACAATGCTACAATGGATAAAATATTATATTTGTCTGTATAAGCCTACAGTGCATAAAATACCTACAAGGACATACACACAAGACAATAGGGGCCTACAATCCGAACTGGTTGTTTCATTATTCATATCTAATTATCTAATATGCGTTGAATATTTATTTCCGCTCTCCCGTCCTTTCGCCCTTACTGCAGGCCCAAGGACACGTAAACTGAAAAAGTCGAAAAGCGGCAAAGAGGACAAGCGGCCGCGCACGGCCTTCACGACCGAGCAGCTCCAGAGACTGAAGACTGAGTTCCAGGTGAACCGCTATATTACGGAGCAGCGTCGGCAGTCTTTGGCCCAGGAGCTCAACCTCAACGAGTCCCAAATCAAAATATGGTTTCAGAACAAGCGCGCCAAGATTAAAAAGGCCAGCGGCTTCAAGAACGGGCTTGCACTGCAGCTGATGGCGCAGGGACTGTACAACCATTCCACCACCACCGTACAGGAAGACAAGGAGGACAGCGACTGAGATGTCTGGTCCTTTACGCTCTCCTTCACACACTCTGTACATTGTAAATACATAGTATCTTATTTAATGATGCAGATGGGGGTACGGAAAGAGTTTTCTTCACTGCAGGCTTTGTCTCTGGTTCCATTTCTTCTTCTCCTCTTCTACAGACAAGAGCGAACATAAACACTATTCCTGGAAGCTGTCCCCGCAAAAACCAAAGATTTTTACTTTAAAGATTTATTGGATATTTTCATAAACTTTAAAGAAAAATACATCATCCTTCTCGCATATTTTCTCCCTCCTGCTCACACACACACACACACACACACACACACACACACACACACACACACACACACACGCACTGTCAGTTAAAACTAATTTGTTTAGGATTATCATAGGAATACTGCAAAGTTAAGGCCTTAATTAAACACATAAGTTCACCATATTATTATTATTATTAACTACAATTCAAATTTAGTAACCAGACTCAAATAGTACCGTTATAGTTTAGGTTGCCAAACAATTATTTAGTCTGAACAATTACAGATCTAAATAGGTTAAACGAAATAAGTAAATGTATTCACGAGTCTATTTTCTCCTGAATTCCTACTCATAGTAGCGCTAAAAAAGTATTACACCACAGTATCTCAAATGGAGGAGTATTTGGCCCTTGGAACGCATAACCTCTGGTACTGCCTTTATCTTGGCAGGTATAGAGCTACAGAGGTGAGCAGATCTCCAGACACATCACACAGCATTAGAATATGTTAGCTGCTCCCATGAGAATGTGTGTAAGGATTCGGATATATTTAAACCACGTTTCCGAATAATACTTTTATAACGCTAGCGGGTCAGACCGAATATTCAATTAATTAATGGAGAAATGGTGTGTGAGTGTGTGTGCAGTGTGAGTGTGTGTGCTCGCGCGCGCGCAGTGCATTTGTTCGAGTGACTGGGACAACTGAATCTATATTCATAGGTCTTTGGAAAGGCGATGGAGACGCGCTGCTCAAAGTGATGTTCAAAACGTTGCAGAGCATGAAATTGCCTCTTCTTCTGTGTTCAGTCATTTTATGAGCAGTAGAAACACACGGATAAAAGTGCTAGATCTACAGGAGAGGGAATTTCCCTTTTTTTTTAACACAGTCATACCCAGCTGGGTTAAGGCCATGTCCTGGGCCTGCACCCTCGTCCCCATAGAGGCGTAAACAACAACTGTCATTTAGATTTTCTTTGTCTATTTTTATGAATTTCTTGCCATAGCTAACCAATAGGTTCTATAGTGTAATATGGTGTCTTATTAATATTTCTTTCAATATATAAATAAAAAAATAACATTAGTGGTCTAAATAACAATAAATTATCCAACTACATTGTATTTGACAACTACATTTGTTTACTGTGAAGTTATGGCCATGTCACTAAAAGGGCACAAGGATTTGTATTAATACAAACTATAGCAGCAATCTTCAAATAAAATAATCCTCCATTTCTCAGCTGTTGTAATCTAAATAAATGTAGTATTGCCCTCTAATTCTACAGTGTGGAGGCTTTAGCACATATCCTTACGTAGTAGATTATTCGATTATTAGTCATTATTTAGTGAGATGAACAGATACAATTTTAAACTGCCAATTAGGAAAAGACATTTGGAATACTGAAAACCCTCTAGTTTGTTTGCGAACAGAATTTAATCATCATTTCAACTTCCTCCAACTTTTTGCCTTTCATGTTTATGTCATGAAACTGTTGAACTTAAGTAATGAGAAGCTGGTTCTGTACAAAGAATATATTCTGCAGCAAAAAATGCAAAAAAAAAATGTAACTGTTTATAATTGTAATAGATGGACAGACAGTTAAACACTCAGATAGACAGATAGAAAGATATAGATGGATGGTTAACTGAGAGCCATGTCGCTGCTTCTGAAAGTCGTCTACTGTATAATTATTTCAGACCATATTACTTATCGAGTGAGCATCTTCCTGATGAAACCCAGCTATTTCCCCTAGCCTGCAGGTCGTCTGTCAGCCATAACTTCATACTACCCTTATAGAAATATTTTGTCTCTTCTATAATCGCTCTGGAGTCTGTTCAGAGAAAGCATTACCCCCCTCTTTTGACCCCCCCCCCCCCAAAAAAAAAAAAAAAGAAGAAAAACTGAAGATAACAGTAGGCTGAGATCAATTTGTCACATTCAAAGGTAAATGTTGTGACAGACAGACTGGATCTTTGACTCTACCTGTTTTCTTCAATTCTGTTGCTGGCCTTAGATCAGTAGGGAGAATGGGAGTTTTACGTTCATATGGAGAGCCTCTGTGATTTTCAAATAGAAAAAAATTGAAAGGATGATATAATTTATTCTAACCACACCTAGCCTTTATTTGTGTCAAACCAGTGTGTGATGCAAATTTCAAAGCAATTAGATAAATCCAAATACCAATTAAGCTGGACAATGTGTATGTGTGGGTGGGTGTCTGTGTGTGCGTTTGTGCTTGTGTGTGTGCGTCAGTGGCCACACAGACGGCCCTGAGACTATAAAGCAGCTTTTATTTACATGCAAATGAAGGCAATAAACAGAGAGGCAACACAGATTAACTGCTGCTGATCTCCCTGCTGATGAAAACTGGATATGTAAAGTGATAACCCACTGATATATTTAGAAATTTAAATGATCCGCTTAGATCTAAATGAAATGAAATCTAGATGTGAAATACAATTTTAGCCAAAGCAAGAAACAAAAAACCCTGATGTTCACACCCTTGCCTGCACTCAATAACATCTGTTCTAAACAACCTCCCATGCTGCTGCTAAACATGGAGGGTTGCATGTGTGTCACTTAACTGTGTTAATCACATGGATTAACCAATAGTATGTTTGGTGTGTGTTTTTTTAAATATCATCTGGGTTTTAATGCCCAATAATGGTGTCTTCGCTGGCTCAGCAGAAAATTACCAAAGTTAAAGATATGCATTATTCATGCTAAAAACAGCCTCAGGCTAAAGCTATTGTAACTGTTAAAATCTCCAAAGAAACGCACTGGTTGAACCCCAGTGGAGAGACACTTCACTCCACTGTGAGGCCAACCTTGTCTCAGATCACCTTTTCCCCCTTTTAGCTCATCCTAAAACAGGAGTGATGCACCACATCATGCTGCTCAATTCTGTTGCTCAACAACAGAACCATCATTTTAAGCGCTGAGCGGGGAATCCCCCACAAAAGCCGTCTTAAACATGACCTGTGGATAGTTGAAAAGTCTGGCGAATTTGGTGCGAACATTACCCGCAGTTTGCTTTTCACACATTCACAACGCAGCGGTTTTTTTCTTTCATTTTGCATCTGTCGCGTGTGAGGAGCGTCCTCAAACACCCTAGAAAGCTGAATCCAGCAATCCCCTTTGTGCTCTCACATTGGTTTCTCTTGATTTTGGGACAAGGCGGAGAAAGTCCGCAGATGGCTCTAACTCGGACGCAAATTTTACACATGCACTTCTTAAAGAGTCTGAGGTAATGCTGACTGCAAATTAATCAACAAAGTTGAATATATCATGCTGTTGAGAAAGAGTACATGCCACACAACACAGTATTATTAATATTTAGAGCATCAAAGATTAAAGAAATAAAATAAGTTATACTGGCATTTCCCCAAATCATCTATTTGCAAAGCCCAAGATTGTTAAACAAAAGCATCAGTAGTGGCTGAATCAAAATTGTTTCGGCACCAGTCAAATACACTGTATTAGAATTGAATTTGGTGCTTTGATAAGACTGGTAGAAAACATATATTACTGTAGTGAAAGTTATTGTAAAAATAATATGATTAAGAAAAGAGCAATAGTCTCTTTTTATTCCCTCAGAGGCTTTGCTAATTTTTTTTAATTCCTTTTATGTACAATCAGTCTCTTTATATTTATTGGTTAATAAATATAAATTTAAACGTTCTTTTAATAATTTTTGCTTGAAGTAGTGGGTTAGGGTAATATATTGTTATACGTTTTTGTGTTTCTTTTATTTCTAAAAGAAAGCACTATTATATTTCCAACTTTATACAGCTAAATAAAGGAAACTGAATCCATTTTAAAGGTTTAACCCATTTTAACCCAATTTTAATGCAGCTGCAGCATGTAAATAAGCTCTTAAAACAATCTGAGATAAAAGGTTCTACTTTGCCTTTTATGTAAATTATAAGTTTAATATTATATGATTAATTTTGTTATCACATGCATACTTTTTTAATTGTTGAAAGCCCTGTGCTTCTGTATCATCACATCCCCATAGCAGATTTTCATGAAGTGTCAGTAACTGCAATTCGAGGCTAGGGCTTTGCTCTGCATGATATGAAAATAAGGTTGCAGGAACAAATGTTCACCTCCTCTGGGCAATAATAGACTTGCACCATGTTGTGATGTTGAATCTTATCATATTGTTGCCGTTTACAGGCCTACAGAGTGTTTACCCTAAAGGTGAGATGGATAATAGCCCTGATACTGTTAGAATTACTGAGAAAGAACAGACAACACAGCATCAGCATGTAAATTATAATGTTTCTCTCTCTCTCTCTCTCTCTCTCGCTCTTTCTCTCACACACACACACTTACACACACACACACACACACGTTTGTACTTCAGTCCTGGGACATAATACATTCCATAGTCCCTTACCCTTACCTTTAAAACCCTAACCCTAACCTTAACTTAATTCTAGTGATGCACCGATGTATTACTGATATCGGCTTTTCAGTAATAAACTTGACTTTCACCGATATCATCGGCCGATGTTCATATTTGTGGTAAAACCGCTGGGCACGTGCCGTGGCTGGGGGAGCGGCCCTCCTCTCCTCTCCATGCACCGGAGACTCAGTGTGCGGCACGCCTCGAGGTCTTGGGGGGGGGGGGGGGGGGGGGGGTCCTTGTCCGGTGGCGCGTCGCTGGTGAGGGGGCTTTCTTTCTCTTTGAACGCGGGGCGGTGTTCTCGACGTACCTGTCCCTTCTCGCGGCACCCTCCGGCGGTGCGCCTCAGCTGGCGCTTAGCAGCTGAATGAGAACTGGTGCGGACCAGGGGAATCCGACTGTTTAATTAAAACAAGCATCGAGAAGTGCCACGGTGAGTGTTGACGCGATGTGATTTCTCCCCGACAGTCAAAACAGGTAAAACTGTGGAGGGCTGTTTTAGACAGGGTAAAAAAGTGCTGTTCTAAATGATCCTTGTGGTATTTTGACCAAAATGTTTTACAGACATGTCATTAAGACCCCAAGGAACCATTTCCCTCTCCGGTAAAATGGGCATAATATGTCTCTGTTAAATAAAGTTTAGTTAAATCAAAGATTGTTTCATAAATCTGATTCCATCAATGGTCATTAAATGATAAGAGTGATAAAGGGCTGAACATTTTTTAAATAGTGCTTTTTTTAAATAATGATTTAATTATTTTTCTGGCACAAAAGGGTGAATTAATAACAACAAAAAGAAAATAAACAAATATCGGTATCAGTATCGGCTATCGCCCAGGTTGTTGTTTTTTAAATATCGGTATCAGCCAAGAATTTCCGTATCGGTGCATCCCTACTTAATTCTAACCCTAACCCTTACCCAAAGTCTTAAACAAGAGCCTATTGAAAAAGTGAGGAACGGTCCAAAATGCCCTCACTGTAGGGCAGTGGTGGGCAATTATTTTTTCCATGGGGCCGCATGAGAAACAGAAAATATTGTGGGGGGCCGAACTCAATTCTTTATAAATTAATTATATTTCTTTATAAAAGCAGTATATAGCATTGTTTTGACAAGCTGGTAAGACTGGTAAGAGTACTGCATGTTATGATTAAGCATTGAAAAAGCGAGGTTGCCTTACAAAAAGTCACGTATTCAAAAAAAATTCCCAAAACAATGGTAAACAAAAACAGTAATAGAAACATTTTGATCCCACTGCCAATGAATCAAAAAACATTATTTCCCCCATACCCCACCAAGGGTGTGACTTGGGCTTGAGTTCAGCCCTGAAGGATAACCATTTCTGCAAAATAATCATTCAGAAACACCAAAACAAACTAAATGTGAACTTTTTACCATTTGTGTAATTTTCAGGCAGATTCAGCCCAAATCACATTTTGAGTTTTGAGTCCCATATACTGTTGGAAAGAGGTTCATAATTTATGCAGAATTGAGTTCGGCCCCCCACAATATTGTCTTTGTACTCCAAATAGCAAGCATGATACATAATATTTTAACGATTGTCACTGATGCCAGATGATCATCAGTGAGAGAGGATCTATACCTGGATTTTGCAAACTTCCTCACTGAGAATGTTTGTTCACATATGTAAGTGTAGCCAAAGAGAACCAACATCTTCTGAGCATGTCTCCTTATGTTTGGAAAGTTCTCGTCCTTGAGCGAAGAGTAAAAATCTAGCAGTGATCCTGATTTAAAATGCTCTGCCAGTACCGCATCAGACTGCAGGTCAATGAGTTCCAGCTGAACATCACTGGGTGCATTATCCACACTACAGGTAAAGGGAGAGGAAATCATTTGCATTACATCCTCGATCATTCTGAGATCTTCAAATCGCCTTGAAAACTCACCATGCAATGCTCCTAGCATTGATGAGTACCTGCAAAGGTGATCAGCTGATGGTGTGACTTCTTTTCAGGGTTTGCATGTGAGAGAGATCTCCAGTTGGCTTGAAATAAACTGCATCTTTCTCATGAAAGCCTTCACCAGGCTGTGCATTTGATGAACAAATAGGCCCTTGCCTTGCAGTTTGGTGTTCAGTTCACTCATCAGTGCAGTCACATCAACAGCAAATGCAAAATCTGCCATCCAGTCCTCATCTGAGAGCTCTGGGATGCCCTTGCCTTTTTTTCCGTAGAACTCTTGAATCACTGCTTTCAGCTCCCATACTCTTTTTAGCATTTTGCCCAGGCTGAGCCATCTGACAGCTGTGTGGTAGTTGAAGTTAACTATTTTAGTGACAACATCGATAACATGGTTCATCTTTAGCAATGACTTGCACAACACATGCTGATGTATTATAAAATACCAATTTCTGATCTGGGTCGATTTCACTTCACTTTATCTTGAACACGTTTCAAAAGTCAGACATTTTTCCCGGTCAGACTTGGACAGCCGTCCGTTGTGATACATGCCAGTCTGTCCCATTTCAGACCCAGCGTGTTCATGCATGCATCTATCTCCGTGAATAGATCGCTCCCTGTCGTTGTCCCTTTCATTGACCGCAGTGCTGCCAGCTCCTCCGTAATCTTGAAGTCCTTTATCCCACAGACGAATACGAGTAACTGGGCTGTGTCACGGACTTTGCAGCTCTCGTCCAAAGCCAAGGAGAAAAAGTCAAAACTTGCCACTTCACGTTGCAGCTGAAGTTCCAGATTCCCTGCAATGTCCTTGATTCTTCTCGTCACGGTTCGCCTGGATAGCAGGACTTGCTCAAATGCTTATTTTTGTTCAGGGCATTTTAGTGCTGCAGACTCCACCAAGCACTCTTTAACAAACTCCCCCTCTGAGAATGGCTTACTGTTTTTAGCTATTTTGTGAGATATCACAAAGCTGGTCTTGGTTGCTGCATCCCTGGATGTGTGAAGCTTGGTAAAGAAGCCTTGCTGCTTTTGTAACTTAGCTAGTAAAGTTAAGTTTGTCCCGGCCTTTTCAGCATCAGTCAACCCTTTGTATTTCTCCGCATGCTTCGTCTCGTAATGCTGGCTCAAGTTGAAATCCTTCAACAAGGCGATCTGCTCTCCGCAAACTAAACACACAGCTTTACCTCCAACTTCAGTAAATAAATACTTAGCAGTCCAATTTTTGTTGAAAACCCTGCATTCGGTGTCTACCTTTCTTTTTTTAGCGTGGGCAGACATTTTCGAGGGCTAGAGTCGTCTTGTGAGTTGTGACTGCTCGTAACTTGATTCAATGATGCGCAGGTATTGGATTTACGTCCCATCATTACTGGAATAAAACACTTCAAAATAAAAGCACTGCAGCTTAAGTCCATGCATGAGGTAAAATGAGAAAAAAAAGTTTACTTTGTAATTAACAATCCACCTCGCCGGACACGGACAGCCCAGGGGCCGTACAATAGCCAGCCATGCTGTAGGGTCTATGTTTAAAATGGTCCTCACAAAGTACAGGAACCAACACACACACACACCTCATTTACCATGAAAGATGAGATGTAGTATATATAAATATATATATATATATATTTATAGAAATACAGCAGTTAGCTTAGACTATGGAGAGTTCGTAAAGCATTTTTTAGCTCATTGATTTGAGTTGATTTCCTAAACCATCATTGTTGTTCCCTATATTTGTCCATGATTTTGCTCCACTAAGATCCACACATTATTCCTTGGAAAAGTATCGAGGATGAATGAATGAAGCTGTAAGTGGTTACACGCAGCAGTTGTTGTACAGTGCGTGTTGTAACCTGTCTGACTTACCTGATCACTCAGCTATTTTTTAAATGATCTACGTGTGAAAGAAGCAATAGCTGTGACTCACTTTAGTGTGATGGGTTTTTGAATTGATTTGACACTTTAATGTCTTTTTTGGTGCACTTTGTGTGCCCCAGGAGCCTATCCAGTGTGGCAGTAAGTTTTCTCCTGCTGCTAAATCACTTTGGTATCCTTCAGCAGCTCTTCCCATGAAGATCATCTGGCCAGAGCCCTCTATGGGGAACTGATGCTGAGGAGCCAAGTCATCAGGTGTAAGGAAGAGACAGAGACATGGTGGTGTGCGACAGAGACGCAAGTGGAAGGGTTATCAGTGGATACCTCTTCACACAGTCTCTGTTGCAAATGTTCAGTCCTTTTTCAACAATATTGATGAGCTTAAGGCAACACTCACAGTCCTATCTGGAAAATGAAGGGTTTAGTAAACTGTTTCACTTTGACCGAGACCCCACAGTGACCGGTAAATCAAGGCTTGTTTCGATGTTTTAAAGGGCCCATATTGTCTAAAAAACATTTTCTGGGCTATTGCTATCTGTAATTACTTGAAGGGGGTGAGTAGGGACCCTCAAAGTATGAAAACAGTCACTTCGCAGACTTTTTCACTCAGTCCATTCTAAGAAATATGTTATTTAAACGTCTTGTTTCGTACTTCCTCTCCCGTATGAGTCATATGGGTTCCCACTCGTCTCTCAGCCCCACCCAGCCGGTATCAGTCCAGCCTCCGAACCTACCACCACAACCCCTCCACACCGAATGTGACACCAAGCAGACTTGTTGCTGAGCTAGCAGCTTGTTAGTTAACACAGGCTAACCACAACAAACAACACTGCAGAAACACTGCAGCGAGGAGGGATACAGGGACAAGAATGTGTCAGTGCACATTCCTCCTAAGAACGTTACTGTTCGGAAGAAGAGAGGACATGAAAAAAAAGATTGCAGCAGTTTTTTCGACTTTTAACTACTGCACTGTAAACCCAAACAGTACTACAAACTCATAAGTATTATAGTTAGAGCACTCAAAAACAACTATTGAGTAAACCTGACAATAAACTTCTGAGTTCTGTTAACTATTGATGCTGTTCAGTGGCGATTTTAGCCTGAAATTTCTGGTGGGGCAATTTTGTATGACTTCATGTCACCGTCACAAAAATAAAGGTAGCGGATTATTATAAGCAGTAGGCCTATGTAGACCAGTAAGCTATACTTTGGGCTGCATTTTGAGTGCCAGCAGGGAGCAGAAATCCTATTTAAATACATTTCACATGCTATAGCGCTCAATGCGACACAAAGATGATGCCTATAATACAGCATTAAAGTAAAATTATTGCAACAATGTAAAACGATTAGACAGACACATAGCTTCACATCAACGTCAACATTAATACTCTGAATAAAGATCTTTAGGATACGTAATGCTACTTTAAACAGCTGCTCTTAAAATGCAGATGTTACTTTAAATACTCACTTTTCAGTTGATCACAGTATATCTCATCCTCATAAACTCTTAACGCTTTTCCTCGCTGGCTGGAACGGTGCATTTCGATTCATGTCGGTTCATGTCGGGTCAATAACTCTGTACGGTCCCGTTAGCATCGCCTGCAGGCTAGCGGAGCTAAACTAACAAGCAATGTACAGGTACCTGCTCATCATTACTAACACATAAATACAATAATAAACTTGACTCACCACAGAAATGGGAGCGCAGACGTCTCTAGCTTCTCTGTCAGGAGAACAACCCGAAGATCAAAACGTATTATTCATCCGATCTGTGCGTGAAACCTCTCCACAGACTGATGGGGGATAGCCTGTTAGCCTGTTAGCCTGTTAGCTCCAGTGAAGCCGAGCAGGCAACAGGCTGGGAGCTGGAGTTGCGTTTCGCATTATTCAAGTCGATTTGGTGCGGAGTTGGGGCACTTTCAGATGTGCCCCAACTCCGCCCATTCTCTCTTAACTTCGGCCTGTGTGGTTCATGCTCATTGGTGTTTACATGGCAACGGTCTTAAGCTTGGGTCGTTGCCCCAGAGCAGAGACGGACGGCAAGAGAGACGCTCATTTCACAGAGCAAGCATAGAGACAGAAACACACACGAATCAAATGTCTCCAAAACTAGACTTTAATGCTTGTGAGTCAAGTTTATTCACACACACATTTCACGCTACTCTGCATATAAAATGAAATAAATATATATTTTGCCACAAAGTACAGATTTATTGAGCTCTATGCACCAAAGCGCCATCAGGTGCACCTAATGTAGAAACGGCACTGATGTTGTTTTAATTTGAAATGGATCAAATTTTCTGAGTGAACATCCAGATATAAATTAAATGTATGAGTAAACGGAGGAACGTAGCGTCTGATGTCATGACGTAAGGTAGTTCAGGCGGGGTTTTCAAAACGTTCAAGATGGCTACCCTGATGCGAGAGAGAGGAGTAGAGTAACACCTGAGTAAAACTGCTTAAAAGTTCGCAAAATAAGCCGGATTTTATCCGAGGGCCGTGATATAAAAAACAATTAGCTGTTATCTACCGTTTCTAGTCACTTCAGTTACTTGGAGGCAGTTGGGCACGTTGCTATTTCGGTAAGTAATTTAACATTTCTCCATTCATTGAATCCTTTTGAGTCGTCAACGGCAATAAGTGTGTTGCCGCTTTTGCTATAATCTGTCTGGTCTAGTAGGTTTCTACCGGTGAGTACCGGTAGAAACTGTTAATTGCGCTGTAACATAGCACACATACTAACATTGCTGTCTGAAGTTAGCGTGTTAACTTCACACAGCAACGTTGCGTACATGCTAACTTTGCTGTTCGGAGTTAGCTTGCTAACCACCATCGTGTGTCAGCACATTTTCGATATATGAGGACCGGTAGAAACTTCATGGCGCTTTAACGTAGCGCACATGCTAACGTTGCTGTCTGAAGTTAGCTTGTTAACTTCACACAGCAACGTAGGGTACATACTAACTTTGCTGTTCGGAGTTAGCTTTTGGAGCAGGTATTAAAAGTATTATTTCATTCCACCAGAAATCCTTCTGTTTTTGTAAATCATTGATTTTGTATTGGCCGTTTTACATGTGTTTGGCGCCCTCTGTAGGTCACGGGTGGTCATTGTATTTATTTTCGCAGTCCTCAGCAGAACGTTCTGGAACTGACTGAGACCAGTACGTATGGTTTACAGCGCGACACTAATGGGTAAAGTTTGTAAAGTTATCTGTAAGTTGTCTAGCATGTTTCATAAGATTATAGTAGTAGAGTTGCTTCATGTTTTTATGGATAATTTCCATTCTTCACTTAGTTCAGAGTGTTTGGCAAATAGATTAAGTTTCTGTGTATGTGCGTAGGGGTCCGCAATTTTGTGTCTTAAAGAATGCCTGTTGAGCTGTGTACTTTTTTGTAACAGTACGTGTTCGATAAATGAGGACCAGTAGAGATCCTCTTTTCAATTGAAATAGCAGTCAGTTCAAATTTAGCATAGTCAAAAGATTAAATAAGAATAAAATGTGGGACTGATTCATGGAAAAAATGGAAGGAAAATATACTTTTTGTGAGCCACATGTCCAATTAACCTTTTTTTAGTATCCTTAAAATGTTAAACAGTCAAGTAATGGTCTCCTAAAATTGTACTTTAAATTGAGTGCAATAATTGAGTAAATACTCCACTCCTAATAAGCTAAATGAAAGGAGTATAAACTGTATGTCCAATGTTTTAGTCCTCTGTTTTTATGATGAATATACAATGCCTTTCTGTGATCTTGAAGTTATATTTAATAATTTACAAATTGTTCCCATTTTATGTGAATAAATATTTTTACCTGACCATTAATTTGTATTATATGCCCATTACAGGTTATAGAGACTGATGGTGAAGGCATTTGTCGGTGAGTTTAATTGTACAATTCTGTTTTTAAATCTGCATTTGATTATAATATCCATGAGTGTACTACGGTGACTTATTTAATATTGTTTTTAAATGTGCTCATGCAGGACCACATTGTGGGTGACACTGGTGTTTCTGCAATATAAGGTATTTTTTCTATTTGCATGTCCTGCACGTTGAGGATCCGTACAAGCATTAGGTTTTCCTCAAAATAAATGTTTCTTCCTCACTGATAACCAGGTTTCCATTGATTCAATGGAATGGAAGTTCAAGTTGTGCTCTGTGTCCCTAAACAATCGGGCAAAGTTATTTAGACGCTATCGTTTACAGCTTAGCCAGTTTTCAAGAGTTAGCCCTTTGCCATGCCCCTACAGCATTTGCATTTGTACTTTTAAGTCATTTAATGCAATAAGAACTTGTGTATCACGGTTTCATAGAGACCCAGAAGAAATAGTCACAGATGAAGGAGCACATGCATTTTTCCATTGTCCCTTGTGTGCTTTCAAGCAGCCATTTTCTAAGTTTAGGAGCCCAGTTGCACCATAACTTGGCATCATTGTTCCTAAAAATGCAAACAATTCTTCATGTATCTGATGTGGCATCTCAGGAAATTGTGGAGCATTTAACTCAGATATTTTCCTTGTCCCAACCTCTTCTCATGAAGACCATTAGAGAGGTCTTGGAAAGTCATGCGTATCTGCTAGTGAAAACACTCTGGATGCAGTAGCCGGTGTTGTTAAGGACAGTAGCATTTTTTCATCAGTGCCACAGGTAAGGGGGGCAATTATCTTCATGCAAGAGAAGGAGAACCTTTGTTGAGAAAAACTTCCCTGTGGTAATGCCTGTACAGTATTTGCTAGAGCCAAAACATACAGCATTGCACATTCCCGTTCTTGAGATGATCCAGAGACTGTTCATACTGACATTTTGGAAAAAAAATTAGAAACAAAGATGTCAGTAAACGGTCATTATGAGAGCCATCAAGATGGCTCATACTATCAAGATAATGATTTATTGTCTTCCTCTGATGACCTCAAGCTGCCACTCATTTTGTACATTGATGATCTTGAAATAGCAAATCCACTTGGCACATCACGGAAAATCCACAAACTCTGTTCGGTCTACTGGGTTTTTGCTGATCTACCCAGTAAATACAGATCAGCCTTGCATGTGAATCAGCCAGCAGCATGTTGTAAAGTGTCTGACGTACAGCAGTTTGGCTATGAAAAAGCACTTTGTCCTCTGTTACGAGACCTCTGTACTCTTGAACGAGATGGTGTATTCATTGAGTCCATCGGTAAGGCAGTTCGGGGCACAGTCGTGTGTGGTGTCTGATAATCTTGCAGACCATTCCGTAGTGGGGTTCACTAAGTGTTTCAGGGCGCAATACATGTGCCGATTCGGCACAACTACTCGAGACAAAATTCAGTCTCATGAAGTTGGTGATGGACAAAAGCCAGCCATGACATCGATGTGTGTGCTGTAATGCACAGGGATATTAAGGGTCAATGTGGTGTTCAGAGAGTGGGTGGTACTGATGGACTTGAAAGAGGTGGTTGAGTTGGTGCTTAGCCCTAGCCTGGATGCCAGACGAACTTAGCCCCGCCCACAACATTTGAGGTCGGGAAGTTCGGTCTGGAGTCGCTCCGTTGGGGAGAAATTATGCCGACCGGGCCAATCAGATTGTCAGGGCGGGCTTTATACGATGATGGACAGATGATTGACGGTAACGTAATCAACCACGTCATCAAAGTGCCCTTGGGTTGAATTCCTTTTCAACAAACATGCTTGCCGCTGGAGAGCTGAGATGTGTAGATGCTGCCATTGAGTCTGTTTTAGAAGACATTGACAGCGCATTCATTTTGAAAGAGGAACAGAGAACGTGGACGCGACGCCAAAGCATCGCACTAATCCCTATCGCGCAGGCGCTTGGCTGTTCACATCGGACACTGAAGCGCCGCTGAACCGCCGGGCAGTGCTAATAATATCACCTGTTGATCCAGTAGAAACATATACTTACTTGTTGCTCCAACATTAAGCAACAGTGTCCCAACATTTGTCTTTCTTGGTGTTGTCTTTATACAACATGTTCCAAGGATCATACAACTCACTGTACTTACTCCACTTCAATTATTAATTTAATGTCATCCATGTTGAAGAACTTCGCTGTTTGCTCCGTTAAATGTCGGGTGTGGAGGGTAAATTACATATTCTCCAATCAAGCCTATGTGGAGAATACGTAGCCCCCTTTCTCTCTCTTTTTATCTGTATCACTGCTTGTGTGGCTGTAGTGGATGGGCAGAGGGGGACATTTAATAATGTCATTGGTCGAATTAAAACTCCAGGACAACAGAAGGGGACTTCAAAGTAAGGGATGCATATTTGATCATTTATATCATATAAAATATGTCATCAATATAGTTTAAGATCGTTTTTCATTGTGTTTCCTGGTGCAATACACTCGCGTCAAGCGCAAAAATAGACTCGACACTGAAACGATCGCTGCACGGCGCGAGGCAGCCTTGGCGCGGCCCGGTGCTTCAGCCTCCGGTGTGACCCGCACAAAGTTTTAAAATGGGAGTGGATGGGAGTGGATGGGAGTGGATAAAGCATCGCTTCAGCATCCGGTGTGAACCTGGCGTTAGTAAAGAACTCACAATGCGTCGCTTAACATACGTCACAAACTACGTTGCTCTGATTGGTTGTAGGTCTATCCAATTGAGCGAAGAGGAATTTTATTTCCTGGTCAGTTGAAACACGCCCCATAATCACAGCCCAATGGAGCGGTCGCAGACTTTCATTCTGACTAGAATTGTGAGTCTGACAACGTCAGGCTAGCTTAGCCAGCATTTACAGACGAATCCATCCAGTATTTGCAGACAAAGATACAGGACCATAGACAGATGCTGCAGGAGGTTTTTCCTGATTTCAGACTAAGACCTAAACATCACTACATTGACCATTACCCTGACCTCATACGCTGTTTTGGGCCTCTTTGGAGAGGCGCTGGTCTAATGGCAGAAACTTGGACTATGGGCAGAGAAGGTCTCTGGTTCGTCTCTGGTTTGACTCCACGGAGAGACAACAAAAGACGAACCTGGATTGATCTGTCCAAAAATCCTAGAGTCTCACTACCCTGTCTAGTGCCCCTGAGCAAGGCACCTTTCTCCCCCAACATCTGCTCCCCGAGCGCTGTACATGGTCGCTCACTGCTCTGTGTGTCCTGCACCAGATGGGTCAAAAGCAGAAGTTAAATTTCCCTACCTGCATGAGTGTGTCGTTGCATGTGTTTGGGACTAATAAATGCATCTTAATCTTAATCTTAATCTTATCCACCTGTGGACAATGAGATTTGAGGGTAAACACTGCTTTTTCAAGCGTGTTGTGCATGACACACAAAACTTTAAAAATGTGTTGAAAACTCTTGCAACCAGACATCAACACATGGTCGCATACTATCTCAGTGCCCCATCGTTCTTTAAACCTCATCAGCAGACATCAAGTGTCTCTTCTGTCATGGTGTCAGAGCTTCCTGATGTTGCCTAGGCATACATTAATCAAATAACAGACAGCAGCATGATTTACAGCACATCGCAGGTCAGCATAGATGGAATGGGTTATGGTGTAAGCATGTTTGTGTCTGTCGGACAGGAGGGAGGCCTGTCTCAGTTCTGCAGAATCAAACAAATCTTACTTGTCAACAACCAGGTTGCTTTTCTTTGCAGAGAACACAAGTCACACTACATTGAACACCCGCGATCCTATGAACTTACACCAGGAATTTTGTCTGTTCACACTGTACCAGAGTCAATGACATGGCACCTCTCTCTGCATACAAAACAAATGGAACATTGCTCTTAACACCCAAATGATTTACTTTACTTCACTGAAAAGTAGATTGGTCTTTGTACGCAGTAATAACGTCCACTTTAATCGAGACCCATATTTAAGCATGAGTTTTAACGGTCAATGCCAATTCACTTTCATGTTTTAGGTATATTGACTTTAAATAGAACATAAAGTCTCAGTGGCAAACAGGGTTGCTTCAGCATTCTTAATCTTTGAAAATGATAAAACCATCAACTTCTCTTCTATGACAATCCATGCACTTAATGAAAACTTTGTTTTTTATTTTGGAAACAGAGCAGTGAAACACCAACACATCCCAATATGGCTGTTCCCCAGAAATGTTTGCTCTGTGTTTATGTTGCCACGGATGTCGCCATGAAGCTGATGCTTACTGAACGACCACACTCAGTAGACTGAATGGCCTAATGCAGGAGAAGTTCAAGCCAAGGTTGGACTTTGACTTTACCCTGGTTTATGAAGATCCAGACTTTGGTGGACAACTTACCGTTCTTTCGGACATTCAGGAGTTGCCTGAGAAGGGCACAATGAAAGTCAGGAACTCTGAAAGATATGGCTCAACTGCAAGTTCTGATACAGACATACTTCCACTTGTGCCTTTAACACAGCGTCAAAAGTCTTGGCCTGATCATTTCTCCGTGCCTACTTTCTCTTATGAAGTGGAGCACATCCTCGCAGAAGGAAATGCTGTCTTTGATAGATCTGGGAAAACACTGAAGCTTTCAAGGTCCCAAAAGCACAACATCCTCGAAAACATGGCTGTACAGATGCATAGCTTCAAACCATACCCACAGGATAAGGAAGTGGGTAAGGCAGCTGAAGCTCTGATTACAGCACATCCATGGCTCAGAGAATTCGCAAGTCGGACTGGATGGAAGATCTCCTTGAAATTCAAGATGGGGAATTATCGTACCAAGCTTGCCAGATCTGGGTGTGCAGAGGTGCTGGTCAACACAGGTAGGAAGAGCCAAACCAACCCTTTAAGCCAACCACCCCATTGCAACATCAAACGAGCTGAGGTGAACTTCCTACCCAACTTTCCCCCTGGAGAGAACCATGCCAGTTTGGAGCAGATGCGACTTCAAATCCTGCAAGAAGTTGTCAAGACAGAGTGATAATGTTCTGATTGAGAATTTAATGCAGTCGACCTTTTCCCTTCGTCGCAAAGACAATGTCGAGGGAAATCCTCAGGTGGGGGACTTTTTGGAGAGATGGCCAGCCCTGCGTGTTCAGTCACAGGTAAAAACTGTTCCTCTTATGTTTGCTATATAGTAACATGAACATAAATGCTTCCCTAGAGTTCCATAGAATCACAAATGTTAACTTGCGCAGCCAATTCTACTGCGAGCTTTATCGACACACACGAAAACTACTTGCCCTGTACAGGGAGAAGGTAACCCAGACAGGAGAGACGGCAAACACACTTTGGGATATCCTCAGGGTTTATGACTGCCAGGTAAGTTTAAGATAAATGTAGCTATTGGCACAATGTTGCTCATATATATTGTACAGACATTACAGATTTGGCCATCTCTACTATGTGAGCGCGAGACGAGCTGAATTAACCTGAACAGTACTAACGTGTATTTTGTGTTTGATTTGTTTTGATTTTTATGAGGAAGTTATTTAAAAATGTGTGCACCGTGTCCACATAATTCATCTGCTAAACGAAGCACAACAAGTGATCAGTAAGGACATCAGGGTTAAAGTGACCAGAACGATCATGATCTGACTGACCCTATAGATTAATAACTAAATACAGCTGGGGGCTTCCGGCGCAGAACAGGGACTGGAGCAGGTGCTGGAGCCAACGCTGCTCTGAGGACCACTGACGTCGGAGAATGAGAGACGTCAGCTGGGGGCCTCCGGCGTGGAGCAGGTTCTGGAGCCGACGCCGCTGTGAGGATCTCCGACGCCGAAACACAGGGGATGTCAGCCGAGAGCCCCCGGCGCAGGGCGGGCACTGGAGCAGGGACTGGAGTAGGAAGCGGAGCTGGCACCGCGAGGATCTCCTACGTCGGAACACAGGGGACGTCAGCCGAGAGCCTCCGGCGCGGAGCAGGCACTGGAGCAGGCACTGGAGAAGGGGCTGGAGAAGGGGCTGGAGCCAACGCTGGTTTGAGGATCTCCGACGCCGAAAAACTGGGGACGTCAGCCGAGAGCCTCCGGTGCAGAGCAGGCACTGGAGCAGGGACTGGAGAAAGGGCTGGAGCTGGCACCGCGAGGATCTCCGACGCCAGAACACAGGTGACGTCAGCCGAGAGCCTCCGGCGCGGAGCAGGCACTGGAGAAAGGGCTGGAGCTGGCACCGCGAGGATCTCCGACGCCAGAACACAGCGGACATCAGCCGAGAGCCTCCGGCGCTGAGCAGGCACTGGAGCAGAGACTGGCTGTGGCTGGGACCCAGTCGGGGCTGGATGTGGCAGGGACCCAGTCGAGGCTGGATGTGGCTGGGACCCAGTCACAACCAACATAGCACCAGTTTGGGCCTCAAACGGCACCATACTACCCACAGTATACACCTTAGTATCATCACCCTCAGTCCACAGAACAGAGATTCTCCTCCAACAATCCTGAAATGTTTAACATGATGGAGATGACCGTGGCTGCATCATATGGCATACCAAAGCCCAAACTCCCTCTATTCAGTTATGGTTGGAAAAGTTACTTCATCATGTTGAAAAGAGGCCTTGATATCTTGTTTAGTTCAGACAGGACCAGTTTTATTATAATAGCAACGCATTTTAGCACTTTTTGTCATGGCTTTTATGGTCTTGGCTTCTGTCTGTGTGTTATAATTTTGTACTGTTTTGGATGGATGCCTTCTCTTTTTATTGCTGCAAAACAAATCTACCTACGGGTACAAATAAAGTTACTTTAACCTTAGACACTTAAAAGAATATTATAAGTTCCAAATACTACTTGATCACCTTAAGTGGCCTAGTGCTTATCAAGTGGCAAAGAGATATGTTAATCAAACACCATTCACTAGTGCAATGCATGCCACTCAATTGTATGTTTAGCCCAGGAAGTTGGTCCAAGGAGAGTTGAAAGCAATATTGGAATTACCCCTAGTAAAACCAGGAGATGTGCCTGCCTTTCAAGAGCTCAAGAAAGAGGCAGTAACACACTGGTTGGTACGTTGGCCCACATTGATGGTCCTTGCCAGTTTGAGTTACGATGTGGCTCCCACATGGACATACTCCTCAGTAAGCTGCCAAGTAGCTTCAGGGATAGCTTTGCTAAATACTGTCTGACAAAGGGCATTATCCAGAGTGTTAGTGATCAGACTTCCACACTGACATTGGTCGCGGAATGGCTGGAGAGGAAGGCTCAAGTTATCCAGGTCTCCCAACGGGCATCAGAGTCCAATCAAATCTATCCATACTGTGTTGATAGAAAATTCCAGTCACAGCTACGTGAATGAAACGCCTGTCTTCCCCAAACAAGAAACTACTGGCTGCTGCAGGACGTCATGCACCCCCATATTTAAGGAAGCTGCCGTGCATATCTAGCCCTCCTTCCGATACTGCTCATCTCCTGTGGTGGAGTCTTTGTTCTGGTGTCGACAAAGTGGTCTTGTTGCCTTGGCGGAGTTGGCATTTGGCGCAACAGCCTCTGCAAAACTCAAACATCCCCTATACACAGTGCGCCTGACTGCTGGCATGCGATTGCTCTGCCTGGGACCTTCGGGGCGTCTGCTTGCTTGATTCGCTACGACTGTGGAGAAACTCACCCTCCGGGTTGCTGTGTGGCTGCACCTTGGCTGGACAAGGTGAAGCCCTGCTCCATCGTTGGCCATCATCGGCCACCATGCTTCGGACGGCCATGCTGTTCTGGCTTATATGACACCGTTCTGGCTTTGAAGGCACGGTTCTGGCTGTAAAGAAACTGTTCTGGCTGTAAAGAAGTGCTACGCTGTTATGGTAGTGCTCTGTTTTTAAGGAAGTGCTCTCTCTCTCTCTTCTAGCCTGACTTTTATTAACATTCTAATTCCATTTAAATTGTTGTGTATATTGGTTTAGATTTGGTTTATTTAAGTTGTTTTGTAGGTTTGGTTTGTTTTCATCAGCATTGATTTAACACTGTGACAGGTTTTAATTATCTTTTTATTCTTGGTCAGGTGCTGTGGGCCTGAGACAGCGACCCAATCCCTGTTGGAGGTGTTTTCTTCACAACACTTTTGTTGGTTTGCATTGTCACAGATGGTTAGTTTATTAATCCTGGGATAAAGGAGTTGTGAGGGAGGGGTGTATTTGTTTTTAAATATCAACAGTTGTTCCCCAGAATCATCATGCCTGTAAATCCTTCTTCGAAGCAATGTACAAATTGAATGAAACAGCATTTAATCATAGGGAAACAACTGACATAAAAATAAGAAGTAGAAAAGACATAAGAATGATCTCTATTATATAATTACGTCTCCAGGAGCCAAAAGGTAGAACAAGTTAAGCTTTCCATATATAATCTATTACTTCTCACAGGAAGAAATGTTGCGCTTTGTGAACATTAGGGGGGGGGGGGGGGGTCAGAGTGCGTGGTTGTGTCTGCGTGTGTGTGAGTGCGTCTGTGTTCCTGTGCAGACGGATGTGATACAGTTACGCCGGAAAAAAATTTAATCACGTTGCTGTAAGTTGCTGTAAGGTATACTAGTCATATGTAATCTGCCAAACACCCGCTCCTTATATGCTGCAATCAGGGCCGGTCTTTCCTACAGGCGACATAGGCGGTTGCCTAGGGCGCCACTTGGAGGGGGGCGCCAAAAACTGCGCCGAGCAAAAAAATAAAAAATAAAATAAGACAAAAAATATATTTTTTTTTTTTGCTGGGCAGAGTTTTTTGCGCCCCCTTCTATATGGGGTATGGCCCAAGTAATTTAAGTAGTTTCATTAGAGAAATCAGTGAATGACAGCAGCACTCAGGTGGAACGTTTGGCACGGGAGCAGTTGAACCCCGTACTGTCAGGTGCAGTCTGGATGAGGAACTGAATGCTCTGTGTCTTTACTGCTGCTGCATTCATCCTGTACTCTACAGGTTAGTAGTGGGTGAGAGTCACCTACGTTAGCTCCTTAAACTTTGGTTGATCACCACGGGTGTCATTGAGCGAGTTGATATTGTTTTGATTTTCTACTTAGACTGGTAATAACTTAGAAACTCCGCTGGGCAGTGAGGGGAGACACTCGCGCACTAGGTGGGCGGGGCTACATTCGCCTGTATAGGTGTTTATTTTACCTGCGCGCCGTCTTGCAGGCGGGTCGCGATAGTATATTGTTTACTTAAGAGTGTGTCGTTCAGCTCCGACTAATTAAGTCATGTATTGTTATTGTGCCTTATAAAGACCAGTTATAAGCTTATGTTCAATGGGTCTATATTGTAAATGTTTATATTTCTTTATGAGTGATAATGTATATTAAGATGTTTGGAGGAAATAGACACCATAATAATTGAATGTATGTTTTATGCACTTAAAATGCAGTTACACTCAGAGAAATACTTGTACTTGAAATTGTGTCTAATTTGAATAAGATGCAGTCTGGATGAGGAACTGAAGGCTCCGTGTTGTTATTGCTGCTGCATTCATGCTGTATTCTACAGATATACTTTGTTGCTGTGGTATCAATTTTGGGACTCATAACATATATCTCCAACCAATATTCCGATATTAACAAAATTATTCTAGAATTAGGGTAAAATGAGGCATTAATCGAGGTACGTACCTCCTTGGTGTTGTCAGAACAAGCAGTGTCCGAGTAACTTCGACGAAGAAAGAAATAATTTTATATTAAGTTTTCCTGGAAAATCGTTTTGAAAAATATTTTTTTTATGGGGGGGGGGGGGGGGGCACCAGGAGTGAAGCTTGCCTAGAGCGCCAAATTTGCTAGGGCCGGCCCTGGCTGCAATGCTATTAGAGGTAACAACCTGATAGAAAGATATAGCTCAGAGTTCTCAGCTTCAACTGGTGAAGGTTGAGCACCAATCCTGTATTAATTAGTGGGATTCTTACATTTTTATTAAAGTTTAACCTTTTGCAGTGAATGTAAGACTTATTTTGCAAACACTGAAAGAAAGACAGCTTCACACGTCTGTACACCTCAACCTTAACCTTCTGCTGTGTGGCGATAGTGGCAAAGGTCATGCAGAGAAGCAAAGAGTTTTTGGCTTTAGAGTCAAGGCATGTCTGACCATGTCTAACATTGTTCCAGCCAGGGGCAATGGGCAACGGCTTACCAGAGCACACAGAGGATGAGACACCATCCTTCTCCTCCCAACCTTAAACACCAGCAGATACCATACATTACAAACACACACAAGTTGTGTCTACTACAATGCATTTACATTACAATTCCTGGAGACTTACTATCACCCTGTGAAGATCAGCTGTGTCAGAATTCTAATTCTATCAGTGAGCTGACTTCTATGCAGGTGATGATGTGACACTACGGCCTAAGGGGTGAATTGAGATTGGGCCTAAGAATGCATGATGATCCCATTTTACGACAGCACCATCACAATTAGACACCACCAATCACCACTGAGACAGGGAGTGATGGAATAATAGTTGTGACTGACTTTTAATTCATTGTAATATGATGCCACAGCCAATGTAATGTATGTAACAGAAGGCTGTCCATTCAGCTGCATCAGTATGTTACTCCTCTAGCTTCTCTCATCTGCACTGTGAACTGAGCATTAATTGAAGAGGCTGCTCTGAAGCCAATATGTTATTGTTAAGGGCCTACCTTAATATTTTCAGTTACAGGAGTTACAGGAGTGGTGTAAATGCATTGTGGTGTACCGCTGCCGTGGAAGCGGCCTCCAGTAGTTGGTGGACACAGAGGGGTAAAGTCCAACAGAGAGATCCTGGGTCGCTGCTTTTCACATCATGAAGGCGGCTGTGGCTGAGGGGTAGAGTGGTCGTCCTCCAACTTGAAGGTCGGTAGTTCGATCCAGAGTCTTTCCCATCTGCATGCCGAAGTGTCCTTGGGCAAGATGCTGAACCTTGATTTGGCCCTCATAGAATGACAAAAGTACTGCTAATTGATGCACTGTGTGAATGGGTGAATGTAAAACTGTACTGTAAAGTGCTTTGAGTGGTCATCAAGACTAGAAAAGCGCTATATAAATACGAAACCATTTATCATTGACCCTCAGCTCATTGCCGACTTCCACACTCCGCATTCTTACCAGCCTGGTAGGAGGGCTGCATCCACTGAGGGGCCTGACCAGAGATACCTCCCCATCCACCCGAGACCTTGGAGGAAGAGTTGTCGTCCTCGGATGAAGAGGATGGGATAGGACAGGAGATTTCCTGCTATATCTACCTCAACCTATCTTCACTGTTGGCAGATGGTTTATGTGTATGTAAATGGCACCCACCCTTATCTCAGCTCAGCTAGGCTTCTGCCCCATAACATTCACCAAGCTCTGTTCCGCAGAGACAAAAAAGTGCGCTCATAACTGCTGCTCTCTGTTTCTTAACACAGGGGATATTACTCGCTCTAACCTTCTCTAACTCCCTCCCTGGCACACATCATTCACGTCACGCTGTGGCTTAATTTTCTTTTATCTCCAACTCTCTCTCTCTCACTCTCTCTCACACACACACACACACACACACACACACACACACACACACACACATACTGACCATCTGTCACAGTCAGACCTACGATCAGAGAACCAGGAGAAATGTTTGTCTTGGGTCAAAGGAATGTCCATATCTGTGGGTCTCAGAGTCTGCTTTGTGCCTGTGATGTACCATCTCTCTTCCAGGAGATGAGCAGGACAAGCAAACTTGTCAACTCCACTGGACTCATAGAGAATCCGTGTTTCAGCCTCTGCAGGTATAGACTTGCAGGCTGCATTTGCAAGACAGGTCTGTATAAAGCACCTGCACCTTAATGGCATGGTGTATGTGGTTAAACATGGTTTATGTGTCACCTTGTACAAATGTTTTTTTGTTTTTTTTTGCTGAAGCTGTGCACATTTTGTGTGCAAGACCAAAAGAGAGAGATGGAGACACTAAATAACGAAAGAGGAGAATCTTTCTCCAAGCTCACTAATTGCTCTAATGAAAACAAATGGACTGTCATCTGCTCAACTTTGCTTGGCTGGTGGAGGGCAATGTGTGACACCAGCAAGCCAGGCTCCATAGATACGGAAAGAGTTAATCGGTGTCAATCATCTACTAATCTACCTGTTCCTGCACATGATGGATGTTTTGCTACATATGATGTCAACTTACTCATGCAGACAATCCGAAAGAGAAGTGAAAGCTTTCTCATAATTACGATTACTAGAGAGGGTATGTGGCTCTCTGCAACTCACTATGACGACATTCATAATCATTGATCACAGAGGAGAACCTGGTACTGATAACAAATGAGTAATGGCAAAAGGCTTAAAGACTGATAGCAGGTGTCAAGTTTTTACGAGACCCTCTTTACCCCATTGTGTGCCTGGGGTGGGTCATACCATGTATTTATGCTTCTTATATTTATTTAACAGAATGTCTCCTTCCATCTTGTGAAGACAAAAAGCTTTTAGAATGCAGAAGAAATGTAGTCATCTACTACAGATATATAACTTTAAGGGGGAAGGGAGGGAGGGTAAATAAACCCCCTTCCTGAGACAGATTTCTACCTCATTGTAAATTGTTGTAAATTGTAGAAGATTCTCTAACAGACTCCAGGTGAGTGCTTGTGGGTTGGAGGTGGGAGATGTTCCAACGGTGGAAGTGCAAACCTTGGCCTTTTCATTGGTCTTTAATCACCAAGGGCTCGAAAGCTAATAGGGCATTATAAGGAACCCTGCCTTGTTGGACAGCTGATTAATGCAGGAGGAGATGACATGGGGCCCCTGAGGGCCTTATAAAAGGGTGTTGCCAATCTGGGGAGCAGGATGATGAACGAGCTACAAAGCCCATGCCTGTGTCTCATTAGAACTCCCCTGCTCTTTCATGATAAACTAATGTAGCGCATCGGCACTACGTAACCAGGAATGATGATAGCTCTCTCTCTCTATCTATCTATCTATCTATCTATCTATCTCTCTATCTCTCTATCTATCTATCTATATATATATATATATATATATATATATACACACACACACTTGTATTTGAGCCGGGCAATTAACCGAAAACATTTATCAAAACTAACTTTTGTAACCTGTCACTCAATTAGGTTCATACTTTTCCCAATGAGTGCATTCACGAACTGTCCGTTTTTTGCTATGTTCATTTTGCAGCAGCAACATACGAAGTCATAATGCCTAGCCTTAATGTGTATATATATATATATATATATATATATATATATGCCTATAAAATGTAAAATTCCAGACTGTTTTTTTCAAGGGAAGTTTCCAATACCCCAGTTTTGAAAGGATCCTTTTTAACTGACTAATCATTTACATTGCATGTCATTTAGCTGACGCTTTTATCCAAAGCGACTTACATTTTTAGAACACTCAGCATTCATGAGGGGCCATTTAGGGGTTCACTATCTTGCCAAGGACACTTAGGCATGCAGATGGGATAGAGTGGGATTCGAACCGGCAACCTTCTTGTTGCAGAGCACCCGCTCTATCCCATAGGCCACGCTCTCCCATCAAATCAAAATATGTTTGGAACAAGAATTATCTTATGGAGCCCAACATAGCACAGCCATTGTATCATTGTTATACTATGCACAATTACTTGATTGTGATGCCTATCAAATGTTTTGCTGTTGCTCTGAATGTTGTTGTGGTCACTGTCAGTTAATTTACATGTCCTGCGCATATACAGTATATTCCCACTCATCCATTGTGTCGCAGGTATTCAATAAATATATGCTAATGAATTAAACTGCAGTATCACAAACACTTAAGACATGGAAACATTGGAATTGTATTTAAAGAAGATATATGGGGTCAGATCGGTCTCAATATTCACATATACACACAGAAGGATTCACAAATACATTCCAATTCACACACAAATAATTATCAACATAAATTTGTAAAAAAACGCACAAAAAGAGGCTGTTGAATAGCTAGCTAGCTTTCAGATCTCTACCTGATGGTGCTGTAGCTCGAATTTAAGGAAATAATTCCAATGACATTGAAACCCATATTATCCATCAATATAACCAACAAATTCTTTACAAACCCTCGCTCCACTAAGATTGACCATCTTGTCGATAGCTCTGTAAAGACATTAAGATTAACATTAGACTCAATACCGCCTCTTAAAAAAGAAACGTGTAAAACATAGTAAATTAGCTCAGTGGTATAATTCTAAGACACATGAATTAAAACAAGTTAAGAAAACTAGAAAGGAAGTGGCGCTCCAGCAACCGTGTTAAAAAATCTCTTAGCTTGGAAAAATAGTGTTGAAGCATATAAGAAGGCCCTCCACAAAGCAAGAGCTGCCTACAACTCCAAAATAATAGAAGAAAATAAAAACAACCCCAGGTTACTTTCAGCATTGCAGCCAGGCTGACAGAGTCACACCTCCACCAAATCCAGTATTCATCAATACCTGAATAGCAATGTCAATATGACATTCTTTAATGACAAAACTCTAACTATTAGAAATAAAATCAACCATCTCCTGCCCTCATTTGGCACTAATACCCTACCAAGAATAGAAATCTCAGAAACTGCTGAGAATCTTACCAATTACTTAGACAGCTTCTCTCTGGTCACCCTTGAGCAGCTGACCAAAATAATATCATGTTCAAAAAACCAACAACTTGTATCTTAGTATCTCTAATTGATAATACGTTACTGAACACAATCGATCTCTCATTATCAAAGGATATGTACCACAGTCCTTTAATCTAGCTGTAATCAAAGCCCTTCTCAAAAAATCCACCCTAGACCCGAAGGTTTAAGCCAACTACAGACCGATATCAAACCTCCCCTTCCTGTCTAAAATCCTTGATAAAGTTATAGCAATCAGCTGTGTGAGTTTCTCCAGGGAGTAAGGTCTATGAAACCTTTCAGTTAGGGTTTAGAGCCAATCACAGCACGGAGAGGTCACTAATGACCTTCTAATAGCTTCCGATCAGGGATTTGTGTCTGTCCTCGTTCTGTTAGATCTTAGTGCAGCATTCTGTTATGTTAAGTGAAGGTTCGGACCCCAAAGCAGACACGGAGTGGTTGTTGATGGGTAAATGAACAGAGTTTATTAGCTGGTGAGGAAGAAGTAGCCTGGAGTGGTAGGGTGCTGGCTGGCTTGGAGATCCTGGCAAAGTGTAGGATGAAGAGCCGAGCGGTGAGGCACACAAGGCTTCTGGATGAAGAGAAGCAAAAGGTTAGCGTACATCCAAAAGACACGAAGGTCGAGAGTTCCTGCTGCTACGGTGATCGTAAAGCACAAATGACCACAGATGAGCTGCCAGTGCGAAAGAGAGCCTATAGAGCGACATAAACAAGCAGTCATCGATGAGCAGATTAAGAAAATGCCCAGGGAGGGTGTGATAGAGCCTTCCGCCTCAGCCTGGGCCTCTCCAGTGGTCTTAGTCCCGAGGAAGGATGGGACACCCCGTTGTTGTGTGGACTATAGAGGCCTCAATGCCAAAACGCATCACGATGCATATCTAATGCCGTTGGTGCATGAAATTCTGGAGTCCTTGCAGGGGGCCAAATATTTTAGCTCTCTGGATCTCCAGAGCGGTTACTGGCAGGTGGCCATGGACGAAGAAAGCAAAAGGAAGACCGCTGTGATCACCCATCTAGGCCTCTTCCAGTTTAGGGTTATGCCATTTGGACTGCGGAACGCAGGTGCCACCTTTCAGCGGTTGATGGAAACTGTTCTGGGGGAGTTAAAGGGGAAAATCTGTTTCGTCTATATAGATGACATCATAATTTTTTCCAAGACTCAAAAGCAGCATTTACGAGACCTGGATGCAGTTTTCCAAAAGCTGCATGAAGCCAACCTCACCCTCAATGTGAAGAAATGCCATCTTCTCCAGACGCAGCTAACATTTCTGGGGCATATAGTATCAGGGGAGGGGGTGGCCGTGGACCCAGCAAAGATTGTGGCCATATCAGCCTATCCAGCACCCACTGACTTGAAGAGGTTCCAAAGATTCCTTGGATTAGTAGGCTGGTACCACAAGTTTTACCAAGGATGGCGGACATTGTAGCTCCGCTGAATAACCTCAAGAGGAAAGGAGTATTGTGGGAGTGGACTGAGCAATGTCAATCTGCCTTTGAACATCTCAAGAGTATGTTGCAGTCCCCACCAGTGCTGGCTCAGCCACGGCCGCTCCTTGGCTTTCAGGTGCACTGTGACGCCAGCGACGTCGGACTAGGGGCCGTCCTGATGCAGACTATTGACGGAGAGAAGAAGGTTATAGCCTTTGCCTCAAGAACACTGCAGGGTGTGGAACTGCAGTACTCAACCTCTGAGAAGGAGTGCCTAGCTGTCGTCTGGGCAGTGGAGAAATGGCAACACTACCTAGATGGGGAGACATTCCAACTTTTCACAGACCACAGCGCGCTAACCTGGGCCTTTAACTGCCCTAAGACATCGTCTCGCCTGACCAGATGGACTATGCAGCTCCAGCCGTACTCATTCAGAGTCAACTATAAAAAGGGTTGCTGTAATGTTGTCCCCGATGCTCTATCCCGGGCACCTCCAGTATCAGAAGGGAACGTTTGTGTTGCAGTTACAAAATCATACTGGTCTGCCTTACCCAGCTCCCTTCAGGATATTGAAAGCGCCCAGCAATCCGACATACTTTGTAAAGAGCTTAGCCTTTCCATCGAGCAGCCCACGCCGAGACGAATTAACTATGAATACCAACAAGGAGTGCTGTACCGAGGCGTGCCTTCAAAGTATGGGGGATTTAATTACCAGATGATTACCCCCGCTGCACTGGTTCCAGAGTTTCTGGCGTATTTTCACGACAGTCCTTTTGGAGGGCATCTGGGGAGGATGAAAACCCTCCTAAAAATCCTGGAGGTGAAGTGGTGGCCAACGGTCCGCAAAGATGTGTGGAGCCATGTCCGAGACTGTACGGTATGCCAGCAATATAAGCCGTCCAACGAGAAACCAGCTGGACAACTCCAAACCACAAAGGTCGTGGTTCCAGGTGAAATTATTGGAGTAGACTTCATGGGACCCCTACCATTAAGCAAAGCCCGGAATTCGGTGCTAATGGTAGTCGTGGACTACTACACCAAATGGGTGGAGCTTCTCGCCCTGAAGGATGCCAAGACGTCTGTCAGGTCCTTAAAAATGACATTTTCACTCGCTGGGGGGTTCCCAAGTACCTGGTGTCAGACAGAGGCCCCTAATTCACAAGCCAGCTGATGGCTACCCTTTGTCAGTCTTGGGGCATAACCCATAAGCTCACTACGGCCTACCACCCACAGACTAATCTGAAAGAGAGGGTCAATAGAACATTGAAAATAATGATCGCCTCTTTTGTGGGGAACTACCATCATGATTGGGACCAGTGGCTGCCTGAATTTAGGTTGGCTATCAACACAGCAGTTCGAGACCACTGGGGTGACCCCTGCATTGTTAGCTCTTGGTCGCACCCTAAAAGGCCCACTGGAGCGTCTCATACACCAATCCCCTGCACCTAGCACATCAGCTTACCACATCCTACACTCACACACACAATTGCTGGAAGAGGTTGGAAGACATGTTGGGGTGGCCAAAGCCAGACAAGCCAGATATTATAATGCACGATGTAAAGATGTACACTTTTCTGTCGGGGATGTGGTCTGGGTTAGGGCACATCCTTTGTCTAAAGCTTCAGCTAAATTCTCTGCCAAATTTGCACCCAGATGGTCAGGTAGAGAAAAGGTTAGGTCCTGTAAATACAGAGTTCGTTGGTTGTCTGACAAAATGATGCTGGCTGGGGGGGGGGGGGGGGATGTAAAGGTCACCTAAGTGCACTTTATGTATAAATAACATTTACATATTTCATGGGTCAGACGCCTTCAAATTATAAGGATGTATGTATTTGTTAATTATATGTGTTATGATGTGCATTTGGGTTTCTGTAAAGGCAAATATGATAAATATGGGGGAAGTGACGTCCCGCAGGGGGGTTCTTTGTTTTTTGGTGCAGGTTTGCGGAGCGACCAGAGGTTCGAGGGAACGGCGACCACTTAAAACCTTCATGGGATTTTCTGAAGAAGCTGGATTATTGCCTGAGAGACTTTTAAGGGATTACTGCAAGTATTGAACATTTTCTGGGCTCTTGGAAGGGGTGAGGACATCGTGGACACTGTTGGGACGGTTTGCTTCAACTCACCACGCCACACCTGCTTACCTTTTGTTTGTGGGGACGTCGCTTGGGGATCATGTTATGAACTTGGGGTGGGGAAGTATTGATTGTTTCCAGGTTATGTTATGATCCGGGGGTGGGGAAATATTGATGTTTGGGTTTTGTATAAATAGCGTGTTAACGTTTTCATGTCCGACTTTGTTTGCGGGGACGTGTCAAGGTGCTATGTGGGGGTGTTGATGTTTGGTGTAAATACAGATAATCGTACGCAACTTGTCTTGATTTATTTCGTTTATATATATATATATTATTTTATGTGTGGTGGGACCTATGACAAAAATATTGGTCTAACCAGTGATTATTCGTTTGTTATAAACTGGGCAGGCGGCACGCGCCGTACGCAGCGGGACTAATCCACCCGTGCCTTAAAAATAATGCGTAGTAATTTCCCCTGGGGTTTTAAACAGGGCGAATTGTTACATAGTTATTATTACTCATATTTTATTTTTTAATTTTAATTATTAGAACGCCTTCACCAAAGGAACTGCAGTTACTGAAGACTATACATTTATTCATGCGACGCTTGATGTTGTATGTTGAACATATTGTAGAGGAAAAAAATAATTTACGAGGTATTTGTCGAGTCAAGCTTTATTTACATACACTAAAATATTGTAAAAACAGAACTGGCCGAGCCAGTGGAAAACTAATCAGGTAGAGCTTGAAATGTCTCTTTGCTGCCGCTGGGTTATAAGTTCTTGGTGTGACTGTCTTAATCTGCTCCAGTGTGTAGAAGTCTGTAGTGTGTGGCTGTGAGATTCAGTGTAGCTTCTAGTCTTCTTTCAAGACCAACACACCTCAGTCCAGCAGAGATTGAATCATGCCTATTATCGCTCTGTGACACAAAGGCTACTGTCTTAGCAATAGCTTTAACTTTTACTTTGTGAGGCGAGAAAATTCAACATTAAGATGCATTATGTAGAGCAGGGGTGCCCACACTTTATAGGCCTGTGAGCTACTCTTGAAATCACCAGCTCAAAAATGTCAGACCTGGACTTAAATGAGGACTCAGATGCAGAGGATTAAACGTACCAGCACACTTTATTGAGTTCAGATCCTCTATGATGAGTGACAAATGAGTTGGCTATAAAACACTTACTTAATACTTCTAGGACCTGGCAAGAATAAAGCCTGAAACATGCTTCTGCGACTGCGTCTGCGTCTTTTCACGCCGCTGTGGCGCAAGACTCGTTTCCATTCATGCTTCCCCAACCGTTGCGCGTCTTACAAAGCCATTCCGCGCCAGAACACTAGGCGGAGTAATGCTTTTTGTCGAAGACGACCTTAGAGACGCCTTCTTTCTTCTTCGTCGATTGTTTATTTACATAGCCACTGCGGCTCCTCGTAGCCTTTTTCTGGCGGACAAATCCGCCAGTCAGTGACAGGTTATACAAGTGATCATACTATCGGATATCTTCTGCCAAGTGCTCTTCTATTTGGTCCATATTCGTTCTTCTAAATCTTCCGTGAATTCTGCCGGTATTATGGGGCATGAAACCGGAAATGCAGCTCCAGAAGGGATGTAGAGCAGACCAATCACAGCCTTGCAGACTGAGTGAGCTTGCGGAGCTTTGCCGTAAATTTTAGAAAAGGGGGTCGACACCCGTCAGCACGTAAGGAGGGATACATAAGCACGTAAGGGACCCGGAAGGGCTCTTGCACTTACAGGCCCGTGAAAACGCAGAAGCATGTTTCAGGCTTAACTTGGGGAACAACTCCCTAAAAGATTCAAAATACACACTAGGAAAAGAAAAAGGTTTATTAACATAAATCGCTCCCGAAGGATGATAAACAAAAGGCTAGAGTAAGCAAACAAAAGCGCTCTCGAAGGAGGAAAACCTAACTACTATGAAAAAGGGACAAAAGAAAATGCTCACCTAAAACAGGAGGCACCTCAAACTAACTAGAACTCTCTAAACATAAGTCGCTCCAAAAGGGAGGAAGAAGAACAGATTACAAAACAAAAAACGAAGCTAAACTAGAAAACTTTAACAAACGAAAAATCACTCTCAAGGAAGATACAGAAAACAACTTACGTGGTGTAGCAAATCTCAAGGCAAAACACGACAATGACTGTGGACAAGGGCTTTGGCACAAGACAAAGGGGAGATGCAGACTATAAGCACATGAGGGTGAAGGGAATAGGTGGAAACAATCCGGAATCAGTGACACACAAGGAAGGGCAAGTGACCTGAAACGAGAGGAGAGTTAGGATTTCAAAATAAAACAGGAAGTTACGAGACAGAAACCCCAAGACAAGACAAACCTCACCGCGATGTGACAAAAAAGATCTACCGACCAAGTAATGTTGGTTTCACATGTGGCACAGCAACCTCCAGAGAGTGCTCATTCATATTTTTTGTTACGTTAAATACATTTTATTTATTTATTTAAAATTTCTGTCATAATGTGTGATTTACCATTTGCTGATTTTGAACAGCAGTGACTATTATTCTCTTTTTTCATTATATGACCCAAACAGAAGTGAAAAGTACAGAGACTGTCTGTGTCTCCCTGCGCTCCTTTGTATCTGAGCTCAAAGGTCATCTATCTGTTCAGCAGTTTAGTGTTTTGATACAATGAAACCTAACTATTTTTATGGTAAAGTAGTTTAGTTCAGTTCTACAGTATTTCCATTTTCATATTTTTTTTCATTCTACTACATATATTTTACAGCACTTGTGCTGCTAAGATCAAAATTAAGATTTCACATAATGAGTATACTTAACTCTCACTTGTGTTTTGTTGATGCTTATGTCTTTTTACTAATTTAAAGGTTCTGAATACTTAATTCAACACTTAATAGCATATTTCATTAATTCCCTCAAGCGTATCAAACCTTATCTAATGTATCTGAAAACCTTTATGGTTTTATTCATTTGGTCCAGAGACATCTCTGTCTCAGTAGCAAATTCCTCAAAATAAAGGGATGTCAGCACAAACACAAACTTTACTTCCTATTTAGCACATTAATCTAGTAGGTATATGTAAAAAAATCATTGCTTATTTCATCATCATGTTTTCTTTTGAAACTTTTTCACATTAATTCATTAGCATTTATCAGGAAAATGTTATCACTGATATTCGAGCATAATGCTTCATCTGCTCTAGCTTGTTTAATCTCCTCTTATTTTGATCAGTCATAACTCAGCCGACTGATTAAGTTGAAACCCAATCTTTGCTTAATTTTTATAAAATTGTTAACAGTTTGGAAAGATGACTTTCCTTGTTGGCATATTCACATCAATTTGAAAAATAAATAACATTCATTACACCCTGCTGCAGCATCAGAGCTTCCACAGTTATATTTTACAATACTATAATTCAGTCAGCAAACTCACGTTCAAACGTTTATTGCAGCAGTAGAACAGGTTTGTTTTTGGCATCTAGGCTCAAACTTAATCACTCCGCCATCTGATTACACAGGAATGATGGGAGTGGTGAGCAAATACTTTTAACCCCCGATGGGAGCCTACAGGTGGTACTGGGGTGGATGAGGGACTCAAGCAACTGGTAGCAATTCTGGAGCAGGGTATGATGGGACATTTCTCTCTGCTTAAATAGACTACCTGATAGGTGGGTGTGTATTATAGATTGTTGTGGAGAGTGAGGTATGTCCCATGATTGGAGCAGCGCAGCTCGAGTTGGATGCCTGAACTAGCTCGCAGGCGTCGCTCCATCAGTGGTGGCAAACTTAAAGGATTTTGAACGAATCCCTACAGAGCCTTAACTTTTCTTAAAGGACACAGAGTAGATAATCCCCACAATTGATTTAAATGAAATAGTCCTATTTTGACTGCTTCAAAAACGTCTTTTCTATAGTTTAGACCTCAGATGAGTCCCTCTGTCTTGAGTGCAGCCCGAAGTTGCCACGGAAAACATCCCCTCCTTTAGGGGGGCTGTGGAGTTTAACTAACACACCAGAGTCTTTTTCAAATCTTTTCCGATGGACATAGGCTCCTCCGGTCAGGGTGTAACCAGGTGGCGGCTATTGCCTTTGCCGGGCACGACCCGAAGTCTCCCATGAAACCACCCATTTTCACTACAGATCAGTTCACTTCCCCTACATTTCTGCTAATTCAGTTTTGATTCAGAGAATTTGGATTTGACTCGTTTGGGATGTGAAGCTGGTGAAAGGAGAACTTAAGCAGCAGCTGATGTCTTATGCAGAAGATTTTAATGGAGACTTGATGCATCAAGGAGACCAGAAGGTGGAACATCATACAAAAGCTAACAGAGTAACATGAGTATTTTTTACACACAAGTCTGAAGATGTCTCCCTGAGCATCCGAGTATATCTTCCTCTAAAGCAGCACAGGTTCTAGTCCAGGCTCTTGGTATCTCACAACTAGACTACTGCAACTCCCGTACTGCAAACAGATCGGGCCCAGTCTACATCCAGGATGCATCGGCCAATTGGCTTGGTGCTCCCTCACTGCGAGGGCCAGCTAGCCACTCAAACAGATCTTGAAAAGTGGTTTGCGTGGGGGGCTCACTATGCCATTTTGAGCCAGGACATCAGAATGTCTACACATTTTCCACTGCAGGCTTATTTAAGATAATCCTATTAGATATTTTTTTTATAAAATATAGTTTTCCAACAAACAGCAAAACTTTTAAGATTTTCAATTTATTAATCTAATAAATGGTAAACGGTTTTGTATTTATATAGCGCTTTTCTAGTCTTGATGACCACTCAAAGCGCTTTACAGTACAGTACAGTTTTACATTCATCCATTCACACACACATTCATACAGTGCATCTAATTGCGGCACTTTGTTATTCTAGGGGGGGCCATTCTGGGTTCAGCATCTTGCCCAAGGACACATTGGCATGCAGATGGGTCAGACTGGGAATCGAACTGCCGACCTTCAGGCTGGAGGACAACCACTCTACCCCTCGGCCACAGCCGCCCCTATACCAAATTTTCCTTTTGGGAATGGATTTAGTGAGTGCAGTACCTTAAAACACATGGCCATTGCTATTTTTTTTAAATCTTAACTCATAACTGTCACTATTAAAACAGCCAACGCATGGTGACTAAAACGTACAATATTTTAGGAGTAGCATGAAATAGTATAATAGTACAGCAGTAAAGTATGTTCACTTAGTTTGGTTCCACCACTAAAATATGTACCTAAAAACACATTTAAGTTTAAAATGTCTTAATTAATTTACAGATACGATACATTTTTATAATAGCCAGTTACGAGTATCTGTTGTTGCCTTTTCGCTAATTCTCCGTTAATATGTGGCAGCACAATTGCAAGATTTCATATGCACATGTATGTATCTTTGTCATCTGTATTGTTAGGTTGGGGTGGGAGAAAGGGTGTGCTGCACTTGCACCAGAAGCAGACGGGGTGCTCCTCCTCATTTGAATGTAAAAGTATTCTATAGCTGTTAAAATACCATATCTCCCCTGGCGCAGCGTGTTTTCAATCTGTCTTGCTTGGCTCTATGACCCTTCCAATGCAGGCTGGGGTCAGGGGTTCAACCAGGAAAAACACCCACTTTCACTTCTAGTGTCTCTCAGATGCTGTGACATTACCCCCTCTTCCCAGAAAGAAGCAGCACACTTAACAATGATCTAATTAGGTATCAATGAGCTTCGTAGTCCTGAATGTAATTGGCTTTTTATGGCCGGGTGAAACAAGGAGTAGGGGGATACGGCGGCAGTGAGTGAACAGCTGGTGGCACAAAATTAGACTGGATACAACCTTAGAAATGTTTAGCATGTACCAGAGAAAAACCAATGACATGTATTCACACTTGCCGACTCCAGAACCCTTAAAAAGTTTAATTGTGACGATGTAGTCGAGACGATGATTTTTTTAAATCCTCTTCAATTCAATAATTTAACATCAGTGCCCCTGCAAAATGACAAAAAGTGGATAAGGGAAAGCCCTCTAAACAGATGATCAAATATATTTCTTTAACAGGATTCTTAAAATTTGCCTTTTGTTATGTACAGATATCAGATAGCGCTAGGTGCTGTTAAAATGCGACTCAGAACTTAGTAATTTCATATTGTAGTTATCAGTGGAACAGAAAAGTCGAATATTTTTGCATTAGTTCTGAATCTAAATGGATGTGACTGGTGCTGTGACAACATGTAAACCCTGGTATGTGGTACTGTCAATAGATTAATAACATCAAGTTGTATCAGTCAGATCAAGTTCTAGTATTTGGATCAATGGATCTGACCTCCCTGCCTGCCCCTGAAACACAGAGCAGCATTCTTTTCCCATCCTTAAATAGGAAACAAGAACTTCTCAAAGTCAAATTAAAAGAGGCTCAGGCTGTCCTATGAAGTATTGATGTCTAGACAGCTCCTCTGCCATGAAAGGGTCAGAGGCCTCGTCCCTCGCACTCATCCTCTACTCTCTTTGTTTTGTTCCCGAGTCCCACCACCTTCCCTGCTGACACAGGACAATTACCAGCGAGCACTACTTCCTAAACTTGTCATCAGGGGCCAAACGATTCCCTGTTGGGCCCCAGCAGCCAGGGTCCAATGGCGGGATCCCAATGATCAACCATGCAGAGCCACAACACAAGAGAATGGCTGGCTGCTCTCTAACGCCTGGCGGATGCAAGTGTCAATCATGGGAGAGAGGCTAGGAGGACGTTGGTACAGAAAAAGCTGATGAGATTAGGCTGAATATTTTTATGGACAACACTCATAATGTTACTCTCTTAGTTCTTTCTCCCTGAGAGTATCACTTGCTATGATTATGTCACCAAACCAGTCCGGAGGAGGTTCAAAAGTGTGTCTTGGTCTTTTTAAGCCAAAGGGGCCTCTGCCACAAAAGGCTATCCACAATAGATCCCTCTTCTTCTGAGTTTAGTGGAACCCTTAATTGTTTGTGATGTCTAATAATGGCTCTCAAAACTGACCATACCACATCAGCAATAACCTTCTGTCTCTGTTGTATGGGGTATATGATGGAGGGGGCCATATCCCACTGCTGGGGGACTAAATTAAATGTTTAACTAATCAACAAGGGTTTTAACTGCATGTGAATTCTCAAACCCTCCAGATGTCGTCAGAGAATCACATTTCCATACTGTTTATTGGCTTGATAGCATTTCCATTCAATTTCGGAAACCAGAGTCAATGTGTGATATAATTGTCTAATTAATTACAAGTAGGGGTTTCAGAACAAATCTCTTGATACATCGGCCACGGTCATCAAATGTGCTGCTTTATCATGAGAGGAAACATTAGCCCTAATTAAAAAAGATTATTTTATTAGTGCAGCATTTAATGATTGCTTCCGTTCATTTCAATGCTGAAGGCCTGATGCTGTTGGATGTCAGTCCATGGCCTTTACTGAGGAAAACTGGCTAATCCCATTTCAACTTGTATAATTAGAGAGAGTGCTCAAGTAATTAGTCAAGCACAAAATGAATATCCGGGAGATACCCTAACATACTAAGGTATTGAAGAAATTTGCCTCAAAAGAACGCGTTGATTGAACATGTTAATTTTTATGAGAACGTTGAACTGAATGCAACTTAATGACAAATAATGAATTTGAACGGTGAACACATATTATCTGAGGTCTACCTAAAACGTTACGGAATGTTTTCCTTCTCCTGAGGAGAGACGCGGTCTAACGCCCGGTTCACACCGGGGTGAGGAAGTGGCGCGCTGCGCAGCGCCAAGGAAAGCCAGGCGCCTCCTATCCATCTTCCTGCTAAACCTTTGTGCGGTGCACATCGGCTGCGATGTGCGGTGCTGCGCCAAGGGCACCTTGCGCTGTGCAGCGATGGTTTCGGCGTCCATTCTATTTTTGCCGCGAGTGTATCGCGCCAGGAAACAAACTGAAAAATTATTTCAAACGATATTATCATATTTGATATGATATAAATGATCAAATATGCATCACATACTTTGTATTCCCCTTCTGTTGTCCTGGAGTTTTAATTTCCCCAATTTTTCCCAATCACATAATTAAATGTCCCCCTGCCCATCCACTACATCCACACAAGCAGTCATATAGATAAAAAGAGGGGGGGGGGGGCTATGAAGACCATCATTATATACCCCAAACCAGTACATTGAACGGGTTACATTCAACAACAAGCGGAAAAAGCAGAATCGCGGAGCTGACCGCCGCTGGGAAATGCGACCAGGCGCCTCACCTTCCACCTTAAAACTATGAAATGAACTGAACTATGAACTAGTTCAGATTTGAAATGGTGGACTATGAACTATCCATGTTTACTTGTATGAATTGAACTTTGAACTAGTTCATGAAAGGTGTGAACAGCACAACACTGCTTGACTTATCCGGAGCCCAGGGCGGCTTGGTGACGGTCCGGAGGGGGTATAGTGCTACCTTAAAAAAGCCCACGATTGAAGACCCACCAGTTCCCTTTTCAAACAGATTCCCTAAACTTAACAACGCAACCGTTAAGAAGCAAACTCTGGTCATTGGTGACTTGGTTCTGAGAAACATGAGGTCAGTGACACCAGCGACCATAGTCAATTGCATGCCAGGGGCCAGAGCAGATGACAGTGAATCCAAACTGAAGCTGCACACTGCTAAACAAAAAAACTGTAAGAACATAATTCTTACTGCAGCAACTCCAGACATTGTATGTTGGAGGTCACCAAAGTTAATGTTAAATCAGTGTGTGCTTTTGCAAAATTATGTCAGACACTGTCGTTTTCTCTGGACCTCTTCCTAACATGACAGGTGATGACTTGTTTAGCCTCATATAGTCTTTTAACCGCTGGCTGTTGAGGTGATGTCCTGTAAATGGTGTGGGCTTTGTAGATAATTGGCAAACTTTTTGGACGAAACCTGGTCTTGTTAGCAGAGACGGCTTTAATCCCAATTGGGATGGAGCAGCTCTTTTATCTAGGAATATTACTCGGTCTATAACATGACAACCCAGAGTTGGGACCAGGAAGTAGAGCTGCAGTGCTACACACCTCTCTGCGGTCCCTCTGGATCAGTGACACAACCACAACCCCATAGACACTGTCTGTCCATCGTTCCATTAAATTAGTCAAATCAAACAATAACAGAGGGAAAATTCTACACAAAACTAACACAAAATTAACACAACTTCTGCAGAAACTCAACAAACAAAGACTTTTATATGTGGACTTTTAAACATAAGATCACTATCATTATGGCTTTTATAGTAAATGAACTAGTCTCAAATAATTTTTTTTATTTATTTTCTCTCACTGAGACCTGGCTGCATCCCGATGAATATGTCAGCCTGAATTAATCTACTCCCCCCATTCATGTAAATACACACGTTCCCCCGGACTTTGGCAGAGGAGGTGGAGTTGCTGCTATTTTAAGTCTATCATTTAATCCTAAACTACAATTCATTTGAAAGTCCTATTCTTATTCTTCCACACCCATCTAAGAAATACAAAAAGCCAATCATTTTTGCTGTAGTTTACCGTGCTCCTGGGGCTTATTCTGAATTTTAACAAAACCTAGTCCTAAAAACAGATTAAATTATTATGTCGATGACTTTAATATTCATGTTGACAATAATAATGATAACCTTAGCGTAGCATTTATTTCAATGCTAGACTCAATTAGTTTCAGTAACCACACACTTGACCTTGTACTACAGACCCTGACAAAAGTCTTGTCACTTATCCATTTTGTAGAAACAACAGTTTATAGCCTGACTTTTAATTAATCCATTGGTTTTATAAATGGCTCATTTGAAAGCGAAAACCCTCCCACAGAAAGGTCAGATTTTGGCAAGACAACAGTTTGTCGCCTACAGAGAGTAATGTGAAAATTTAACAAATAATTTACTTCAGATACAAAAATATGTTGCATAACATCAGTGAATTAAGAAGTGGTGCTGTGACATCTATATTTAAAGGGGACATATTATGAAAATTCCACTTTTGTAGTGCTTCTACACATTAACTTGGGTATCTGGCATGTCTACCGTCCCAAAAACTCTGGAAAAAAACAACTCCCGCGATTTGTTGTGGTTCCTCTATGTCAGAAACTATACGTTAGAGTTCGTCGAATGGGATTACCAGAATTGACGTCACAGTCTGTCCGAGAAGCAGAGTCCCCGGTCGGGGTAAGTCTGCGGTCGGGGTAAGCCCCCTCCTCAGCTCGGGCTCGCTAGGTGATGTCGTCGGGCTGCTGGCTCCATGTCAGCGGCTCGCCTCTGGTGGACCTGTCGGTGTTTGTTTACGGTTAGCAGCAGCCGCCTGACTGATCTCCCCACGGACAAGGGAGCATTGACAGTGCGTGTCGCAGTGAGTGTCTTCAACTAGAAAAGCTGTTGTTTTGTTTCGGTAATTGACGGTGGCGTGTAAGCTAGGTGGCGTTAGCCTCATAGCAATCAGTGCCCAGCAGACAACTGCTCGGTGGCGGGTTGGACCTGGAAAAAATAGACTCGATGCCGAAACGATCGCTGCACGGTGCGAGGCAGCCGCGGCGCAACGCTACGCTTCAGCCTCCGGTGTGTTCAGCACAACGATTTAACATGGGAGTGGATGGGAGCCAGAGGATTGGCGCTGCGCTTACGCCTCGCTTCCGCGTCCGGTGTGAACCCGGCGTTAGAAGGGAGACGAAAAGACAGGCAAAAGAGCAGCCGACAGAGACATTTAATTTACTGATGCAGGCTGCCATTGATTGGTCAGAGGAAGAGGAGACCTCTCAAGCCACTCGTGACAAAAGCCACACTCGTGGTGCTGTTAGCAGTGTAGCTACAGAAGAAACACCTCCAGCCTTGTCTTTACAGGCGTTACATGAATCAATCCAGAAATTAGCTGCAAGACAAGAGGAGCTCTACAGAGTAGTACAGGGGCCTGCAATGCGAAACCTCGCCAGGGGTAGGCAGCAAAGATTACCCCAGAGAGATGAGAGTGGGCAATTGATTTGCTACAACTATGGGGAACCGGGACACATAAGTCGGGAGTGTAGAAAAGGCCAGGGAAGGCAGCATCAGGCAAATGCTTTTGTGTCTGATATGACCAGTGGAGACCATGACGGTCAGGCAGAAGGAACCATCAGTACAGCTACAGTAGGCCCCTTCACGCCAACCTCCGTAAATGTGACCGAGCACAGGGCCACACCCATGGGCGCCTTTGGCAACTGTTTCACACTCGATGTCATTATAGATGGTGTGAAAACATGCTGTTTACTAGACACTGGCTCTGAGGTCACCACAATGTCTGAAGGCCATTTTAAGAAGCACTTCACGGGGAAGGTGCTATCTCCAGCCAAATGGGTAAAGCTAACGGCCGCAAATGGGCTGGACATCCCTGTCCTCGGGTGCCTCTACACTGATGTTGAGTGTTTCGGAAAGAGGCTGACTGAAAATGCGTGTTTGTGCTCCGGGACGATGCAACCAGTGGGAAGGGGCCTTGTGAAGCGCCAGGAATACTGGGGATGAATGTCCTTGCTGATCTGCGCAGCCTTTTCAATGATATGCAAGGGGTCCAGGTGATGAATCGACACAAGCAGCCGGTTGGAGCGGGGAGCCTACGTCGTGTCTTCGTAAAGATGGCAAAGGAAGAGCAATATGTGGGCCCTAGGGGTCAGATGGGGTATGTCAGGGTAGCCGGCCATCAAACAGTTGTGGTGCCTCCACGCAGTGAAGTGGTCATTGAGGGTTGCTGCAGGGTCCCTCCAAAAATGCACTGTCAGGTACTGTTGGTGGCCAATGTGCTGACTCACGCAGTAGAGGGAAAAGTGTCAGTTAGGCTGCTTAACACGCGAGACGAACCGGTTAGGCTCCCCCCAGGTCGAGAATAGCAGCGTTGAGTAAGCCACAGAAGGTGCTCCCCATGGACATCCTGATGTTTGAAGAAACAAACAGAGAAGTTCATGTCCAAGCCTTAGAGGGTGCGGTTGCTCGTGAGACAGGATGCCCTGGAGCTCTGGCTGTTCCCGTCCAGGCTAACGTACAGGGGCTCTCACCCTCTGAAATTGGTGAACTGAACCAGCTTCTCCAGAAACATCATGACGTGTTCTCCCAAGGGGATGGAGATTATGGGTACACTACCACAGTAAAACACAGTGTCCCAACGGATGATGCCCATCCCATTAAACAACGACACTGTAGGATTCCACCTCATGTGTTCCAAGAGGTTAAGCGCCATGTGCAAGACCTTGTGGCTCAAGGCATCTTGAAAGAGAGTTGCAGCCCATGGGCTTCCCCGGCAGTCATTGTTATGAAAAAGGATGGGTCAGTTCGGTTCTGCTGTGACCATAACCATAACCCACTCCGGTATTTGGAGACCGCTAACCTCAGGGCCGTTGAACAGAGGTGGGTGGCCCAGTTAGCGGAATTTAACTTCGAGGTCAACTATAAGCCAGGGAAGTCTAACCAGAACGCAAATGTGCTATCCCGCCTACCGGTGACTATCAAACCAGAGACTGAAGACGCTGGTAAAGACTTTCTGGTGATCAGGGAAGACGAAGTGAGAGCTAGCTTGTGGCCTGTCCGTAAAGACCAGTTTAAGGAAGCAGGAAAGGTCCAGGTTGTCCAGGCCGCCCAAAGAACCAGAGTTTGTGGTTATAGTTGGGAAGAGGTTAGGGAACTCCAGATGAAGGACCAGGATCTTAGACCTTTACTGGAGGCTGTGAAGATGGGTATGAGGCCTAGAAAGCAACAGTTGCAAGGCATGAGCTTGTCGCAGCGGAAAGTGTGTGGACAGTGGGAACGTTTGAGACTCCAACAGGGGGTGCTGGTCAGAGACATGCAAGATCGGGTTGAATATCTGTCAGCTGATGGTGCCCAGGTTGCTACAACAACCCATTTATGAGTCTCACCATGACCATGGTGGTCACTTTAGTGTGAAGGGCACTTTGGCCAAGTTGAAGAGGGGCTACTATTGGTCTTCAATGGGTCCAGGTATGGGTGCAGAAGTGCAAAAGGTGCATTCTAGCTAAAGATGTGTTCCCAAAGTCACAGGCCTCAATGGTCTGCCGCAATGTTACGGTCCCGTTAGAGGTCCTGGCCATGGACTACACCTTGCTAGAGCCATCTACTGGTGGATATGAAAACGTCCTGGTCCTCACGGACATGTTCACACGATTTACCGCGGCCGTGCCCACTAAAGACCAGACAGCTCGGACCACAGCCGCCGCTCTAGTTAAACACTGGTTCGCCTGCTATGGGTGCCCTGCCCGACTTCATAGCGACCAAGGTCGAGATTTCGAGGCAGGCGTGATAAAGGAGTTGTGTCACATATATGGCATTGCCAAAAGCAGAACAACGCCCTGCCATCCGCAGGGAAACGCTCAGTGCGAAAGATTAAATCGCACTATGCACAACATGCTTCGGTCTCTCCCAGTTAACAAAAAGAGGAACTGGAAGGAACACTTGCCTGAATTAGTGATGGCCTACAATAGCCACGTTCATTCATCTACATGTTACTCTCCGTTCTATTTGCTTTTTCGAAGAGATGCGCGACTGCCCAGAGATATTCTTGGGGGAATGGATTTCGACGATAGTGGGGCAGAGAATCTGGATGAATGGGTGTTAAACCATCATCAGAGACTGCGGGTGGCAGCAGATGCAGCGAGGGAAGCGATGCAAGATGCCTCCAAGCGACGCAAAAGGCTGTATGATCGGCAGGCACTTATCCGGCCTGGAGACAGAGTTCTGCTTAAGAATGGGGAGAGCGTGGCCTAGGGGATAGAGCGGGTGCTCTGCAACAGGAAGGTTGCCGGTTCAAATCCCACTCTATCCCATCTGCATGCCTAAGTGTCCTTGGCAAGATACTGAACCCCTAGATGGCCCCTCATAAAATGATGAGTGTTCTAAAAAAAATGTAAGTCGCTTTGGATAAAAGGTAATGTAATGAACCATAAACCACGTGGCAGGAATAAGATTCAGGACAGGTGGGAACCAGACCCCTATCTTGTCATCGCACAGAACCATCCAGACATGCCATGCCTGTGTATACTGTCAAGCCTGAGGCTGGTGGCCCTACCAAGGTAGTACACAGGGATCAAATGAAACCTTGCGTCTTTGAGACCCCTATACCAGCCAACCCCACACGAGAGCGTAGACCCATTCAGAGTCTGATGCCTATGACATAGTGTGTATTCCCTGTAGCTATCCCCACACGCGACACGCTTCCAATGCATACCTGCAACATAGCTCCCAAGACGACACCGCTGACACTGAGGGGGAGGAAGTTAGGAGTATGCAGAGCGAACAGGGGGGGATTCCAAGTGCTGGGGAGGGTAGGGTACATGGGGGCGTACAGTCAGACGAGGCAGATATATCTGGGGATGATAGTGAGGATATTCCGAGGGCCGCCAGACCCCACAGAAGCAGAGATTTTTTTTTTGGTTGTGTCTTCGGGTATTGATTTCATGCAAGGTGTATGATGTTGAAGTTGTGTTTATATGCTGTACTGGGCATGTGTACTACTGTTAAATGTGAAAAAAGAGAGACGGAGTGAGCATGGACTCTTTGGACTACCAAAGGATCCCAACTTGGGGAGGGGTCTATGATGTGGCAGGGTTTGAAAGGGGGGAATGTAGAGTTGGACATATTTCTATATGTGCAGCCCTGAGACACTGTGTGACATCAATCCTGTGTGACGACCAATAGCCCCACAGAGCTTGGCAATGGGAACAGCCAATGAGAGAGCAGAGGGGGCGGGACAAGCAGAGGACCGAGGACTGCAACAGGAGATGGATGCGACGGGAGAGCTCCCGCATGCTCGAGTGGAGTGAGTGAGAGAAGTTGACTTGAAGTTTAGCAACTAGCTTGTCGCGCCGCGGACCAGGTCCGGGAAAGAGGACAGCTTGCCGTCTCGCCGCTGCAGACCCTGGAAGTGCCTGCAGAGTGTCTCCGCTGCAGACCCTTTGATGAGCCGAAGCTCCGTCGGTGTTCCCGCTCCTGCTAGCCGCTGAGCTGATGCAGACCCTTTGATGCGCCGCAGCCCTGGAGGTCGATCACGCCAGCTAGCTGCTAGCTGCTACAGCCTCGTGTGGACCCGCAGCTCACTTGCTCTCTCCCCCTCCCTCTCTCTCTCCACACACTAACAGACAGTCATCCGTGAGTATTACCCTGCCACATGTGAGTCGACGAGCAGCCACGTGTCTGTGTTGAGAACAATTTAATCACTTTGAACTGTATGTGTGAACCATGAGTGGACTTTGATTGTGAAAGATGTGTGTCATTTAATATACTGTGAATCAAGTGCATGTTGGTACAGGGCATTGGTATTTTGTGTTCTAGTTAATGTGCCTTTTCAGTTATAATCACTCAGCGGTGAGTAGGACAGGTGTTTTGGTTTAGAAAAGTGTCTCCAACAGAAATAAGTGTTTCCACGTGAAATAATTGTTTTTTAGGTTCAATTTAAATAAACAAGTTAACTGTAACTTTTTCTATGGTTCATTCCACCTGTTACATATACAGCATCGAGAAGTGAGTCTGTTTAGGGAGAAAACATGCCGTTTCTTAGTATTGACAGCCTCCTGTGCAGAACGGAGAGCGTGATGGGTTTTCTATGGTCTGGCAGAGGAGGAGAAAGTTTTGAGATGCCTTTGAGTAGTAATTTAACGGCCGGATTTTAAAATAAGCTGGGAAAAGAAGGGTTGTGACATCTGGCGTTGAACTGAATTCCTGCTACAAGTCCTCGGATGTAAGATGGTTTGAAATGCAGAGCATTTCAAAGTAGCAGATGAATGCACACACTACATTTGTATGCACAGGTTTAGGTGTTATGTGAACGGAGATGCAGAACAAGGCAAAAGTCCTCCAGGCGAATTCGTACATTTTTAAAGTGGATGTTGCTAATCCTTTTCTCATGTAGAATTTAGCTGATTCAAGGTATTTTAACAGGGGTTCATCTTTTAAGAGAGAGACAGAACGTGGGGGGGAGGGACTGGAATGTCTGAAAATTAAAACAGGAAAGAGAATCAGCTAGGGTGTTGAAGTGCCCTGGTACATGACGTGCTGTGATAATGAAATTATGTGTAATGGCATACCACGTAATGCTTCTCATGAATGGCATGATAGTTATGCATGAGGACTAAAACGTGGAGGCTGCGTTGTTGGAGGCAAGTTGCCGGCAGCAGAGCATGATTGACAGTGTAGCTGAGCAAGGATCAGTGAGGAGGCCATATTTAAAGGGACTGCTCTGTTGAGAGAATGGGCTTTGATAGGGGACTGACTGATGAGTACGAATCAATCTATCAGTAGTTGATAGATGCTTATGCGCTCTCTGCACATCAGACACTCGCACTTTGAGAAACTACTTCCGTTGTGAGCTGACCGGCAAGATCTGGCAACTTTGAGTGGAACTGCGGGAAATCTGGTAATTTCTTTAGAAAAAACTCCTTTTCACTAGAAAAAAAGAGGATAAAGGAGCTTGGTCCAGACGGATCCGATTTACAGTTTCATAAGCCGGCAAGTGATCGCGGATGCGCTTACATCTGGGGCTTCTCCGGCTCCTGTTATGCAAAACAGAGTTCGATAACTGGATGTGGTGTAAGTAATGTCTTTTATTGCTTCCCCTGTTTGCTGTTTCAAAGTATCTGAACAGAGGAACTGTGGACAACAACATCTCTCAAAATTGTAACGGCATGAAAGTGGCCACAGTCATTTAGACCAATGAGGCTACATTTCTGAGATGGGAGTAGCATTGCTCAGCAGCTTGATGACGGCTAACAGATTAAGTAAGAGGAAGCAGCCCAATAGGCCAAAGTTCAAGTGAAAAGAAGCAGTAAGCAGGTTTCAGGCTTTACTTCAGTCTAAGAGAAAACGGTCACTTGTGTCATAATTTCAATGGAAGTAGTAGCGCGATAATTGAGTTATGTCATTAGTTCACCCTTTATCAGATCAAGGAGGCACTTTTGGGGGATTTTGCACCCAGAGTATTCGGACCAAATTTGATGTACATCTGTCCAGTGGTTACTGCAGTACACATTTTTGGTATTTTGGGTATTTTAAATGCTTCAAAAAACATTCTACAATATGATATAAACTATTTAATGAGTTTCACGATGATTGGACAAATATTTAATGAGTTATGGCTAATTTAAAAATATCCATGGTAAAGGTTTTGAGGTTAATAACGGCCATAATCCTGGTCCAATCCTGATAATATTTTAGAGAAATTTGCAGTTTAGGCTCAAAATGCTTTATACTGATTTGGTGTTGACTGGTTTAAAAAAGAAAAAGATGATGTGAAATTATGGTCATGGTAGTTTTGCAAATGAGCAAAAATCCATCATGTCAGACAGTTATGGTCTGAAGGGTTTTTTAGATAACTAATTATGGTTGAGTTGTGTGTGAGATTAAGTAAATTATGTTAGGGGTGAAGTCTGTCAAACGTAATAGCCTGTTTCCGGACACGATAAAACATATCAACCAAGTTTGATTGTAATTGGACCAAATGTTCAAGCGTTATGGCGAATGTCTTGAACTTGTGTGACAATTTTCAAGTCAATCGGAATAGTGGTGTGAAAGGCGTGGCCTATAAACAGTTTTTTTTCAAAGCTTGATTACAGTGCAACCATGTGGTTGATTTAGTCCATGTTTCAGAGAAAGTCCTTCAGGCTCGAACCATAATAACAAGATAGGAAATTGTGGAAAAAAGTATATGCCTGCACGTAGTGAAACAACCACTGTGTCACCACAGTAGTGAATCTGTTCTATTTTCTTAGAGACTTGACAAAGTGCACTAATAACAACTATGCAAGCAAGGTTTCAATAATGAGTATTTCAACTTACAACTTTTTTTTTTTGCAAGACAGGAATTTCAAACATGTTTAAACCAGGGGTTTTAGATTCTTCTTTTCAGTGACGCTGCTTAACAGATTACTTAGGGATGTGAATTATTCAGGCCCCGTCAAACTCCAGATGTCATAACTGCAGCCGTGAGCTCAGGTTGGACTCGCCCTTCTAAAGACCTGTGGATGCAGCCAACTTGTCTTGTTCTCATTTTGGTGTCAGTCACTGTCAGTCTCTCAGCACCATGCTGAGAGGCCAGCACTTACCTGCCTTTCACACATCTTTGGTACAAAAGACTGATTAGGCATACCTTAAGGCATTCCACCCTCATTTATTTGAAACTAAATTTATGTTAAATAAAATTCCCTTTTTTGCTCAGTTTTGGGTGATATCTTTTTTGTGAATGATGTTGCAACTACAAGAGCTGGCGGGGAGAGCGTGGCCTAGGGGATAGAGCGGGTGCTCTGCAACAAGAAGGTCGCCGGTTCGAATCCCACTCTATCCCATCTGCATGCCTAAGTGTCCTTGGCAAGATACTGAACCCCTAGATGGCCCCTCATAAAATGATGAGTGTTCTTAAAATGTAAGTTGCTTTGGATAAAAGCATCAGCTAAATGACATGTAATGTAATGTAATGTAAAAGAGCTAAAGTAAAGGCTGACATAACAGGCTACACATTCAAATCTGCTTCCTTAGACCACAATTATGAAATCCGAATAGGACAAAAGAGAGAATCAAAACAACTTCAAAAGTTATATCCAAAAGTTATATCCAAAAGTTATATCCAAAACAAGCTTACATACAAAGCTTACATTCAAAGGAATGTAAGCTTTGAACATTCTGTCCATTCATTCCAGTAGTTGAAGTAAAAACTTGAAAACTTGTTGCATTGCAACCCCATATAGGGATGGAGGATGTTGTTTGGCCCTGAAAAAGGGTTACTGTAGTAGCATATGCTTCGGCAGGAAAAAGGGTTACTGTAGTAACCCTTTTTCTACTGTAGTAGAAAAAGGGTTACTGTAGTAGCATATGCTTCGGCAGGAGTAGTTTTAGAACAGTGCTCTTTATTTTTTTTAAAAATCTACTCCAAAATAGGTAAGATAAACCCAGTTAAAAAAGGTTGAAATCCAACAAAATTAATTTTGTAGTCAAATATGCAGCCTCACATAATGTTGTACAATCCTCTCTTTCCCCTAACTGCTATATACCACCTCAGCATTACCTGCCTGAAATCTCTTTCTCCCTCTTAATTTAACATTTACTCTCTCTTTCACTCTCACTCATGTATACACACTTTCTCACCCAGATGCGCTCACAGGTACTGAAATTTGATTTAACGTGACGTAATAAAGTTCAGTACTACACATTATTTAGGGAAATAGAAACAACCATCAGGAAACACTCTGTAAATTGTCACTGCTATGTGGACAACACAAAGTGATACTTTGTGATCAATGTTTTCAATTAACTAAACTTCAGAAATGTCAAAAGACATAAAAACCTGGATGGCCTATTAAATTCCAAAAAAACAGAGGATAGGGTAAGGGCTATGGTTCTGCCCTACATAGTTCAAGAATACATAATCTAATGACATAGCTACTCTAGATGGCTTTTCCGTTGCTTCCAGTGAAATCGTTGCCCATTGTGGGTTTGGAGAGCAGGGCACAGTTGAGTCTAGGCCAATTCCTCTCCCTGGATTATAAAGGCAGCATCAAATCAAATCAAATCAAAGTTTATTGTCACATGCACCAATGACAGCGTCATCGGAGCAGTGAAATTCTTATGACATGGCAGGCAAACATCTACGCAGTAGGCGACTTTACAAAATGAAAAAAAAAATAACATAGTGTGAACATAACATATTACATAACATTGTAACATATAACATATAACACAGTCAAGTGAATATTAAATTAAGTAATATGAATATATGTATAACATATAACATAGTCAAATTAAAGTCAAAGTTAAATGAAGCAGCAGTTTACAGGGTGAAGGGGTGGGGAATATTAAATGAAATAATATGAATATATGTATAACATATGACATAGTCAAATAAATTCAAATGAAGCAACAGTTTTCAGGGTGAAGAAGTGGGGAATATTAAATAAGCTAAGTATATATGAAGTAAGAGAGCTGCCACGAGGAGACATGGGAGAGACAGAGCCATGGAGCTGCCGGGGATATTAGTTTCTATATTCAAAATTATGTTTGTTGATTTAGCATCTGAATAAAGATTAAAACATGAATGGTTCATCGCTAGCAGTTGTAGGGAGACCCCGATTGCAACGTTGCTTGCCACACATACATGTTGACTGACTAAACTTCCTTGAACCCTTTTGATTTATCATTGCAGAACCAGGATTTGGGCTGTGGTCACATCATGGATTGTGGTAGCACCTGATCGCGGATTATGATTACAACTAGATTGCTTAGATATACAATATGCCTACTCACATAAAGTACTATTACTGGCAATTCCATCATCATTACAATTGACTGCGCTGCTCCCGTCATCTCTGTAAGACATTTTCTTATGTATGAACACTTTACACCAGGGGTGTCCAAACTACGGCCCGCGGGCCATCTGCGGCCCGCCATCCATTTTTTATTTTTTTTATACTAACAATTTAGTAGCACTTAAATTTGACTAATTATAGCACTCTGTAATTTTGCTCTATTTTTGAAGATATTGAACTTTCTTGATTCTCGTTCTGGGTTTGTACCCTTGAATGCACTTATTGTAAGTTGCTTTGGATAAAAGCATCAGCTAAATTAAATGTAATGTGATGGACTATGGCCAACTGTATTGTATTTTTTTCTATATGTGGCCCTCGGGATAAAAAGTTTGGACACCCCTGCTTTACACCTTGATACAGCTTTCCATATTTGTTTGACACTGTCATGAATGTTGTAAATATTCTTATTTTGTTACTAAGCTCTGTTAAATGCAACACTTATTGCACATCCGTCCAGCCAGGGAGAGGAATACCACACGTATGGCTCTTGCTCAGGTTTCTATGATTTTAAAATCTCTGCCAAAAGTTTTTTGGGGGCTTTAGGCTTTCAATAAATTGTGTTATCTAAAATATTGAATATTAATATTAAACATTAATTTTAAATAAAAAAACTTTAATTGATAAAGTTACCTCCGGGCACCACCCTTCAACTTTAAGTCTCATGAAGGTACTAATTGCAAATTGGGAAAATAAAAGTTCAACAAACAGCAGCCAGAAGGATGGCTTATTTCAACAATTGGCAAGTGATTATTTGAGTTAGCTTTCATCAATTAAATTTGCAAGGGTTGTCCTCTCAGTGCAAGAGGTTTCCTAAATTCATTAGATTCAACCACCTAACAGATCCCAATCATGGCCTTTCATTCAGCACCAATCTTTGCAATGTCTTTCTGTCTGAGCGGCTATAGCAAACTCTTTTCATTTGCATAATAGTTATTCTGAAACCAATTAACTACTGTGATGATAACATATGGATAGGAAACTATCATAATTGAAGAGATGTGTGTAACCATCCCTGCCATTATTAATCCACATACGTTCATCTTTCATTTAAAATTAATTGGAATAAAATGCTTGCTACATTAACCACATAATGAAAGGCAATAATCTACAATAAAGGATAAGACCAAGACCTTCATTGCAGGTTCTAATTAATTAAATCCAATTTAGCCATATTTCATCAAAATGGTCTCAGGCAGTATCAGGCCCTTATTCATTCAAGAGGCACTGATGAGAAAATAAAGGTGAAATGTTGAGGGAACCCAACTGTCAGCAAATTTAGTTCCAAATTAATTATTTCAGCCTGGTAACCCTCTTGATCTTTTCTGACTCATTTTATGGAAAGAGCCAATTAATTATGTCAAACATGCTCTCTCCTTTTGCTCCCCAGAGTGGGCAGGCAGGCTGATGGGGATGTTTACTATAAGAGAAGATGGTGGGGTGGTGGATGATGGGTGTATGTGTGGGTGACGGGATGTTAGGGAAGAGCCCACCCCTAATCTTGACTCACCTGTCAGGCATACAGCTCGTTATCTAGGCACTGAGGGCCAACGATGCAGAGGAACGTACTGAAGCAACATAGCATGCACACACACACATCTCTCTCTAAAATACATACACAAACTGTCCGCTGTTAGACAATTCCCTCAATTAGACCATTGCACTCAGTCACAACCTTAGGTAGTGGAGTCCAGTCAAAGGTTGTGTCATCAGTGTTTTATTGATGTCCATGCAACTTGAATGTTGCGTTTTGGTCTCAAGGTGGGTACAGAAGAAATCCATTCCTGCAAAACAACCTGGCAATAAGCTGATGTAGAATCGCTCATTGAGGGAACATACAGAGTGAAATGCCTTTTAATGAATACCTCTGACCAAGAACCAGTAATCATCTAAAATCTAGTGTTGTCCAATCATGTATACAAATAAGACGCAAGATTTCTCTTCGTAGTTCTGACTGGACCCACTTTTCAAACACAGAGGATAGAGTCAAATGAAAGTTTGAAAGCATTATTTGAAGAAAAAGACAATATCCAAGTCCACACAGAAGGTGGGGCTCCAACTGATGCTGGCTTTTGTCCTCCAGTGTCACATGTGCTGATCTATGGCTACAAAGCAACAATAGATACTTGAATTAGTCACAAAATGGGTGAGCAGTGTGAAGGAGACACTAGTGATTTAGGTGTGTATGAGGGACCGAGCAGGCAGAAAAGAGGAGTCACCGGTGTTTTCAAAAAATAGTTCTAGGCCCATAAAAGAGGTCAACTGAACTTGATTCAGGCTTACACTAAAATTTTACAAAATATAACTGACCAACCAAGGAAACTTCAGCCTACAGAATAGAGAATTGGAACGCTGACCTTTTGGTTGGAAGGTGACCTGTTCTATCCCCTAAGCCAGAGTCAACGTTGTTGTTGTTCTAGTCATAAGTTTTTGTTTTTCAGTTGGTTCAATTGGAGTCTGCAGTTTTTTTGACTTGTGGGTTCATATTTGTGCAAACAAAAGGTTTTTTCAAGGGATTTGAGCAAGACACATGCAGGGTTTTTTCTGCAGAAAAATCTTTCTTCATAGTTGCATACACCTTTTCATCCTCTCTCTGTTTCTTTCTCTCGTGACACACATTTAAACTCAGACTGGGTTAAAACAATGGAATTTGCACTTAGGCAGTGTATGGAGAGCCGGAGAAGATGGCGGAGCATGCTAGGTTTGGCTTAATTTGGCTGGCATTAATAAATCACTGACAGAGCCGATAAAAAAAATGTAAATAATTAATTTTTTACGTTCCAAAAATGTATGAAAAGACCAAAAATGGTTGTCTGCCCCGGGCACTCAGAATGGTTAATGCACCATTACATCAACCTGATTTCAGCTAATAATCTGAATGAGACACTGCCATTTAAACAGTATTTGGTAATTTGCCAAGAATACAAAATATTCAAACTAAGACGTGAAGTATTCCGACCTTATTTAGACAAGCATAGAAATCTATTGCATTAACGTCCTCTGGTAGTTTTTTTACAGCATTTGCGATAACGACGTACAGCAGTTACCAACTGCTTGACGTGCTATGCTTGTGCTCTGATAAAATCCATCACAGCACAGAAACAGCATTTTAAAGGTTGCTAATGAACTTTTCAAGGAATCAGATAATGGACTTGGCACTAGCAGTGTTGCCAGTTCGAGGAAACTGTTACGCTGTCTACTTGCTGTAAAAGAGTCAGCTTAGTTATCGTCAGGTGAACCTCCGTTGTGTTTTCTTCGAGGATTATCCTGGTGAGTTAGCTGCTTGACTAGACTAAGCTATGCGCTACATTCAAAGCTAATGCTATAACTAAAGTAAAACTCACAAAATGATTTGTGTATACTTACATTGTATAACAGCTTAGATGTATTGTGAAATGTGAATGTATAATTTTTTATTTTTAAACAGAGCAAATTGTAAATGGGTACAGTGGAGACAAAACATGTTTTGTTATAATTATAGTTATTGTATTAAGGTGAATTCCAGTGTCAGGGACTGGAGATAGTTTTTTAAATTTTCAAAAAAGGCAATACTTGGCAATTATTCTGGGCCAATAAAAAAGGTCTACCTGACAGAACTTATCTTAAGCTGCAACTGAAAAGAACTTAACAGCACAAACTGAGACACGGCAGAAACATATAGTGGTGCCAGAATATCAGATTACCAGAAAGGGAAAGCTGGATAACAGGGGTATCAGCTCAGGCCATTCCCATCACAGAGAGGGATTGACTAAGGGTTTTTTTGCTGACTAAATGTGTGCACTCCAAACAGCGAAACTGTTGTCAAACTATACCAATAAAACTGAGTTTACCAATGTCTTGATGTCCAGTTATTTATCTATTATTTATATTTATTTATGTGTGAAGAACAAAACCTTAACTAAGTAAATGAAATGGATGCAAAAAAATGCTATCACCATGTTCCAGAGTTTCTTTCTCCACTTCAGAGCAACGGACCTCCCTTAAACAGCTTGCAGCTGAAAGCCAACGGATGTTGGTCCTCCAGTGGTCCCTGCAAATGGACAGATCCAATGCCTCTTCAGGCTTCTCAACGTTGTAAGCAAAGGGTTCTTAACCAGAGACTACAGCATGTTCCAGAATGCTGCTACTACCTCCTCAGTTTACTGGACCTAGCTGGGGCACCTTGATCCAGTTGGATCTTTGAGTGGCGCAGCTCTGGCTGAAAAATTGGGGACAGGGCTAAAGGGCGTGGAACTTGGAACAGATACTTAAGGCCAATTTATGCTTCTCCGTTTTGACGGACACGGACAGATAGGACCGCCTTCTTTGCCTCGCAACGCCCTCTCCGGGCTCCATGGAGAGCTTTTCGTGCAGCTCAGATTTTTTTAACTACACGGCGGCATGGCGGAGAGCCTACGGATAGCCATTGGCTGTGATTGGTCCGCTAACGACAGTATTTCGGAACTACATCATTTCTGGACCTCAAACTTCCTGTTTCATTTCCTATATCACAATAAACCCAAACACAACTACGATTCTACGATTAATGTGACAAGTGTGTTAAGCCAGCAGAGTTGTCCGGCTGACGGTGGCTGGTTAGAGCCCTGACGGCATGTGTGTACGATCACATACGGTTATAACAAACTCTAATAATGGCGCTAGCGTCCCAGTCACCATGCTAACTGAGTGGTAACTTTGAAAAAACATGCTGTCACGACTTTAATTCCACAGCTATCATGAGACTGTTTCTCAAACACAGAAAGGTTAGAAGCCAACACTTGGTAGTAGTTAGTATCGGGTGTCCGTGCTGACTGTGTGTGGAAGCTGGGGGGGAAGCTAGCTGCCTCCGTGTAGCTTGTTGAATAAGCAACGCAGTTCGGAAACAAGACCGGGGAACCACTGCGCTAAGAAACGATAACATAAGCATTATGACCCGCTGGGTGTCACATTATTTTATTGAGCTGCCATCGTAGACTGTGTGTGAAAAAGCGGGAGCAGGTAAATAATGAACGTGGACTTCTTCTGAGAACTCATGAGGTAGGCTTCTGTAAGCTCGTCTTCCGTTGCGCCACCTACTGTTCTGGCGCCCAATTGTTTTCAGCAAGGAGAACTATAAATCAAAAAGTGTCCGTCCGATCCGTCAGTTCGTCCGTCTGTAACGGACTCGGAGAAGCATACATTGGCCCTTAGTCAAAGGTCTGAGAAAACACACTTTGCAGGGTTAATGATGAGGCCTGCTGATTGGAGACTGTCAGGACCCTCAGATGCTGGAAACGCTTTTCTCAAGTAGCACTGTAAACTACAATGTCATCCAGGTATGCACAGGTATAATCTTTGCATCCACTCAATACCTGATCCATCCATTCAGCAAAAAGGAGTCTGAAATGATGGGGTACTCAGGCAGATTTGTCAGGCCAAGGAGGAGGCCTACAGAAGTGGGGACAGGATCCTGTACAACCAGACCAGAAACACACTGACAAAGAAGACCAGGGTAGCAAAGAGCAACTACACTGAAAAGTTGGAAAACAGGTTAGCAGACAAAGACCCGGCGTCAGTGTGGAGAGGCCTGCAGGACCTCACTACAGGAACCCATCCCACGCTTTGGAGAATCATCAACTGGCTGACATCCTGAATGTGTTGTACTGCAAGTTTGACAAGCCCACTTTAACACCCACAACTGCTCTTCAAACAACTTCAAACAACCACCTCCAGCCAATGCTACCTCCTCACCTCTCCCAACCAACCCCCCACCTGCCTTGAGGATCTGTGAAGAGGATGTGAGTCTGGTCTTTCACAGACAGAAGATCAGGAAGGCACCAGGCCCAGACGGGTGGTCACTGCCTGAAAGTCTGTGCTGACCAGCTGGCCCCCATCTTCACACAGATCTTCAACCGATCACTGGAGCTGTTTGAAGTCCCCTCCTGCTTAAAATGCACCACCATCATCCCAGTCCACAAGAAATCCTGACGTCTATGGCCATGAAATCGTTTTAGAGACTAGTGCTGACCCACCTGAAGGACATCACAGGCCCCTTGCTGGACCCCCTGCAGTTTGTCAACCAGGCAAACCGGTCATGGATGATGCAGTCAAATGGGCCTGCACTAAATGCTGGAACACCTTGATTCCCGAGGGACACACGCAAGGGTTCTGTTTGTGGACTTCAGCCTGGGGTTCAACACCATAATCCCAGAAAATACTTCATACTAAACACTCCCAGCTCTCTGTGCCAGCCTCCATATGGCAATGGATCACTAACTTCCTGACAGACAGAAGGCAACAGGTGATGCTGGGGAACATCATATCTAGCAACCGGACCATCAGCACCGGCGCCACCCCAGGAATGTGTGCCCTCCCCACTGCTCTTCTCCCGGTAAACCAACGACTGCACCTCAGGAGACCCATCTGTTAAACTCCTGAACTTCGCAGATGACATAACAGTCATCGGCCTCATCAGGGATGGTGACGAGTCTGCTTACAGTCGTTGAACAGCTGGCCCTCTGGTGTGATTAGAACAACCTGTAGCTGAACAATGTCGAAACTGTGAAGATGACCAATACTCAGTCAGGAACAGACTACAACGGACAGTCAGGTATTCAAGACCCCTTTCGGATTATTAAAGACCCCTTTCACCCCAGCCATAAACATTTTTGCCTGCTGCCATCTGGCCGACGGTACCGCAGCATCCAGGCCCGCACCACCAGGCTCAGAGACAGTTTCATCCCCCAGGCCATAAGACTTTTAAACTCCTCTGAACTGCAATAACCCCACCAAACTAGCACCGTGACATATTTGCATATTTGCACTTCTGTTGTTTTATTTTCTCCTCAGCTGTTTATATACATTATTTCCTATTTTGATATTCTATTTTATTCTATTTCTATCTTATTTTGTTGTATAGTGTGTAATTACTTGAGCATTGTTAGAAGAGAGCCTGAGACGCAAGCATTTCACTGCCATCGACTGCTTAATGTTATTGTTGTGCATTTGAGAAATAAAAATCTTGAATCTTGAATCTTGAATCATGAATCATGGCGCAGTTGCGGGACTCTCTACCTCAAGGTTGCTGTGTGGCTGTACTTTAGCTTGTAAGGTCCTTTGTTGGCCGTCACTGGCAACCACGCTTCGGATGGCCAGGCTGTTCTGGCCTTGAAGGCCCCGTTCTGGCTGCAAAGAAACTGTTCAGGCTGTAAAGAACGGTCCGGGGTTTTAAGGGAGTGCTTCGCTTTTAAGGGAGTGCTCCGTTTTTAAGGAAGTGCCCTCTCTCTTTTACTGTGACTCTCCACGTTCATTTGAGATGTAGCGAGGAGTGACCACCTCAGAGGGATGCCTGATTTTTATTAACACTCTAATCCCATTTAAATTGTTGTTTATATTGGTTTGGATTTGGTTTATTTTGTTGTTTTGTTTTCATCAGCATTGATTTAACACTGTTATTATCTTTTTATTGTTGGACATATGCTTTGGGCCTGAGGGGGCGACGTTTTCTTCACGACCCGTTTTGTTGGTTTGGAGTGTCAGGGGTGGTTATTTTATTTATCCTTCCCTTTTTCCTTTGGTTCTCCAGGTGGCATAGTTGCAGTCTCTCATTTTCCCCGTTTTCCCTAAAGCTACACATATATTCAAAATTTTAAAGATATATATTCCACCTACCTCATGTACATAAAGTATCCTGTGACAACCTTACCATATTTATTCTAGTATCTGCACTCTGCATCATCGCACCATTCTCCATGTTATTGTAGTTTTTGTTGTGTCTTATTTTCATATATATATATATATATATATTTCATACTTGTACATAGGTTAAAGTTTGCTGAACCTTGTTATGCTTTGTTGTCCTGTTATTTGTCTATTTCTGTACATTGAGTAACGGAAATCTGAATCAAATTCCTTGTATGTGTAGGCATACATGACCAATAAAGCTGATTCTGATAATGATGAGGGTGGCATGAGGGCCTGACATCCTTTGGCGGGCCCTGTGCTCATGTCCCAGCACCATGCAGCTCGATTGGCATTCACCAGAGAACACTGGAATTCGAAGACTGCCACTTGTGCCTCGCTCTCCTCAGAGATGAGTGCAGGTTCTCACTGAGCATTGTGATAGATGTGATGTGAAATAGTCTAGAGACACCTTATTCGGGGGTAGACGGCCCTTGGGTTCCTCCTGCTGGAGGACAAAGCCCGGGCTTATGTGGCCAGAGTGTCAAGGCAGTTCCTGGATGATGAAGGGATTGATGCCATTGACTGAGCCTCACAATCCCCCCATTATATATTGGTGTATCTGTTGCTTTCCAAGTGCCACCAAAGACTCTCTAGATGCTCACTGATTCCCTGATCCAGGTCTTGGAGGGATCCCCCAGGACACCGTTCATCAGGAGAATGCCCAGACGTTGTCGTTAGTGCATACAGGCACGTGGGGGCCATACACACTACTGAGTCACATTATGGATGCTGTTATGAAATTAATGCAAGTTGGATCAGCCTGTGATTTCAATTTTTATTTAGATTTTGGGTGTTTCACGTTTAGATTCTCTATGGGGTTCAGGCCAGGCAAGTTTGCTGGCCAATTAAGCACAGAGATACCTTGGTCATTAAACCAGGTATTGGTACTTTTGGAAGCGTGGGCAGATGCCAAGTCCTGCTGGAAAATGAAATCAGCATCTCCATAAACCTTGGTAGCTGAAGGAAGCATGATGTGCTCTAATGTCCTGGTAGACGGCTGCGTTAACTTTGGAGTTGATAAAACACAGCCGGCCAACACCAGCAGATGACATGGCTCTCCAAATCATCACTGACTGTGGAAACTTCACACTGGACGTCAAGCAACTTCGATTCTGCGCCACTCCACTCTTCCTTCAGACTCTGGGATCTTGATTTCCAAATGAAATGCAAAATTTACTTTCATCTGAAAAGAGGACTTTGGACCACTGAGCAACAGTCCAGTCCTTTTTGTCCTTAGCCCAGGTAATCAATCAATCAATCAATAAAAAAAAGAAAATGTATAACCCATATTCACAAATCACAATCTGTCTCATAGGGTTTTAATATGGTGTGACATCCTCTCTCCTTAACCCTCAACAAGAGTAAGGAAAAACTACTAAAAACCCTTATAACAGTGTAAAAGAACGCAGAAAACAGCCACAGAAGTGCAATAGATGACAAGTTTACTATATATCAAGCGGTCCTGCTGCAATCATAGTCTATGGTCAGCAGCCAGCAAGATCATTATCCACCATCAAGATCGGATGCCAGTATAGTCCACAGTCATTGTTGTAGGTTCAGGGGAAATCTGACTAGCTACTGGTTTGTATGGCAGTACTATGAAAGCCATGCGGCCCACTCAGTAGATCAGACATCAATACCTCTATGCCTTTTTAAACTAAACGCTTCCCATTTTAGAACATAGGACAAGTTACGTTCTGTCGCACTAATAATAACAAAAAAATTAGGTTTTAAGACTACTCTTAAACCTACAGATGGTGTCTGCTTCCCGAACTGAAAGTGAGAGATTATTCCACAGGAGAGGGGCTTGATGGCTGAAAGCTTTGGCTCTTATTCTGCTTTTAGAGACTTTAGGGACAACAAGTAAGCCTGAATTTTGGTAGCGGAATGCTCTAGTGGGTTGATACGGTACTAACAGCTCAGTAAGATAAAATGGCGCCATTTTATTAAGGGCCTTGAAGGTGAGAAGGAGAATTTTAAATTCTATTCTAGATTTAACTGAAAGCCAGGGTAGCGATTCTAATATTGGAGAAATGTGCTCTCTTTTCTTGGTTCTCCTCAGGACACGTTCTGCGGCATTTTGGACAAGCTGTAGAGTCTTTAATGACTTACTGCAGGAGCCTGATAGTAGTGAGTGTTTCATTGGAAGCAAGGGCAATGTCGTCTAGCGCAGCTATATCATTAGATAATGTATATCTAAGGTGTTTAGGGCCAAGTATTATAATCTCTGTTTTATCTGAGTTTAATGAGAGAAAATTGCGAGTCATCCAGGTTTTTATGTCTTTGAGACATGCTCGAAGTTTAGTTAATTGATACTTTTTTCAGGTTTTATTGACAAGCATAACTGGATGTCATCCCCATAGCAGTGAAAATGTACTGTGTGTGTCCTGATAATGTATCCTAGTTGAAGCATATATAATGAGAATAAAATTGGGCCGAGCACAGAGCCCTGTGGAACACCATGGTTAACTTTGGTGCGCACAGATGACTCATCATTAATTTGCACGAATTGGAAGCGATCAGAAAAATAAGATTTAAACCAGTTTAGTGCGGCTCCTTTAATGCTAACTAACTGTTCTTTTCTCTGTAATGCTGCACTGCTGCACTGAGATATAACAGAATGAGGACAGACACAAATCCCTGATCTGAAGGCATTAGAAGGTCATTAGTGACTTTTGCCAAGGCTGTCTCTGTGCTGTGATTGGCTCTTAACCCAGACTGAAAGTTTCCATATTTATTATTTTCCTGGAGAAACACACACAGCTGATTGGCTACAACTTTTTCTAAGATTTTAGACAGGAAGGGGAGATTATATATTGGTCTGTAGTTAGCTAAAACCTCTGAGTCTAGGGTGGGGTTGGATTACCGCTATTTTTAAGGACTGTGGTACATATCCTGATGATAATGACCGATTGATTGTGTTAAGCAACAAACTATAATTTAGGGGCAGAATTGTTTTAGGTAATTTTTAGGAATGGTATCTAAGATACGAGTTGTTGGTTTAGAACCTGTGATTATTTTGGTAAACTGATCACGGGTGATCAGAGAGAAGCTGTCTAAATAATGGGTAGGATTCTCAGCCGTTTCTGAATTCTCTTTTGTTGGTAGGCAGGAGATGGTTGATTTTATTTCTAATAGTTCGAATTTTATCATTAAAAAAGGTCATAAAGATATTGCTACTTAGGGATCGAGGAATACTGGGTTCGGTGGAGGTGTGACTCTGTCAGCCTGGCTACAGGGCTGAAGAGAAACCTGCGGTTGTTTTTATTCTCTTCTATTAGTTTTGAATAGTTGGCAGCTCTTGCTTTGTGGAGGGACTTTTTATATGCTTTAACGCTACTCTTCCAGTCGTAGATTTTCAACATGGTTGCTGGAGCGCCACTTCTTTTCTAGTTTTCTAGATACTTGTTTTAACTCATGTTTCTTGGAATTATACCACGGAGCTAATTTACTATGTTATACATGTTTCTTTTTTAGAGGGGCTATTGAATCTACTGTTAATCGTAATGAGTCTGAAGCGCTGGTCAATCTCAGTAGGGTTTTTAATAAATTTGTTGTTTATATTGACGGATGATATGGGTTTACATGTAATCAGAATTATTTCCTTAAATTTAGCTACAGCACTATCAGGTAAATATCTAGAAAAATTTGTTTTTATTGGTGGCATATATTCCGATAATGAAAATTCGAAGGTTATTAAATTATGGTCTGATAGAATTGGATTGCGCAGAAGTACTGTTAAATGTTAAATTTTGACATTGTATGATAATACAAGGTCAAGTGTGTGGGTACAATAATGAGTAGGTTGGTTTACACACTGACTGAAACCAATTGAGTCTAGTATCGAAATAAATGCTACCCTAAGGCTATCTTTATTATAGTCAACGTGAATATTAAAGTCACCTACAATAACAATTTTATCGGTCTTTAGGACCAGGTTTGATAAAAACTCAGGGAATTCCGTTAAAAATTCAGTTTAAGCCCAAGGAGCACGGTAAACTACGGCAAATAGGATTGGCTGTGTGTGTTTCTTGGATTGTGTGGAAGACTAAGAACAAGACATTCAAATGAGTTGTAGATGAGTTAAAATAGCAGCAACTCCACCTCCTCGGCTGAATTGTCTAGGAATGGGCAGGTTTATATGACATGGGGGAGTAGATTAATTTAGGCATATTCATCAGGATGAATTAGTGTCGAAAAACGATGTCGGACACACTGATTCCACATTAACTTTGGTGACCTCCGACATGCGAAGCCGGGAGTCGTTTCTGCCGATGTGAATTACGATTTTATTGTATCTAAGTTTAGTTTTAGCCAGCAGCCAGCCCCTGGGATGTAATTGACTGTGTTCGCTGGTGTCGCTAACCTCACGTTTCTCAGAACTTAGCCAATTACCAGAGTTTGCTTCTCAACGGATGCGTCGCTGAGTGGATTGAATCTATTTGAAACGTGAGCTGGTGGGTCTTTAATCTTGGTCTTTTTAAGGGTAGCAACATGCCCCCTGCGGACCATTACCCAGCCGCCCTGGGCTCCTGGCTGCACGGGACAGGTCGAGGGACTGCTTGTGTCCAGTTAGACACTTTTGACGTTGTGTCTGGTTCAGGAGTGGCTTGACACGAGGAATGCAACTGTTTCCTGGATACGTCTGTGTGTGTTAGCTCTTGATGCACTGACTCCAGCTTCAGTCCACTCCATGTGAATCTCCCCCAAATTCTTGATTGGCTTTGGTTATCCCTGTTACTTGTGCACCTTTTGTCTACTACATCCACCTAACTTTCTATGAATATATGCTTGGATACAGCACTCTGTGAACAGCCAGCTTCTTTAGCAATGAGCTTCTGTGGCTTACCCTCCTTGTGGAGGGTGTCATCATTCAAGATTCAAGAGTTTATGTTCATATACAAAACGATTACATTAATCAATCACTTGCAATGAAATGCTTGGATCACAGGCTCTCTTATGGCAATGCTCAAAATACTAAAGCCGACAATTTTTGTTTAAAATAAGTTAAAATAGAATAAAAGGAAACAATAGTGCAAGTGTGTGCAATAGTGCAAAACGCAATGCTAAGGTGCAGAGTCAGTGGAATTATGACGTATTGGAGGAGTTAAAAGTCTTAGGGCCTGGGGGATGAAACTGTCTCCGAGCCTTGTGCTGCAGGCCCAGATGCTGCGGTACCGTCGGCCAGACGGCAGCAGGCAAAAATGTTTATGGCTGACAAAATTGTTTATGGCTGTGTAAACATTAATGACTGTCTTCTGGACAACTGTCAAGTCTGCAGTCTTCCCCATGATTGTGTGTCCTACTGAACTAGCCTTAGAGACCATATAAAGGCTTAAGAAACATTTGCAGGTGTTTTGAGTTAATTAGCTGATTAGAGTGGGACGTCGTGAGTCTACAATGTTTAACTTTTTCACGATATTCAAATTTTCGGAGATACTGAATTTGGGGTTTCATTAGCTGTAATCCATAATCATCAAAATTAAAATAAATAAACGCTTGAAATATTTGACTGTGTTATGATTCTATATAATATACGAGTTTCACTTTTTGAATTTGATTATTGAAATAAACTAACTTTTCCATGATATTCTAATTTAATTAGAAGCACCTTTATACCCTGTATATATGACTCTAAATGCAAACTTGCTATGTGTTTTATCAACATTTAATTCGGGTTGAGTCTACTTGTCCATCATATAAAACAGTTAACATTATATAAAACAGTTAGCAGGTGGGTCATGGATTGTAAAGATAGTGGGAGGTGTGTGTATTGGACTGTGAGTGAAAAGCAGTCACAACTGAATGATTTAATATTTGTTTGATCAACTTATACTCTTCCCACCTAGTCAGGCAAATAAACATCACATTTGCTTATCTACATGAGTTCATTGACTGATATTGGTACCAAATGTGATAAGACCTGCTGAAGTCTGCAGGGTGAAACTCTAGACAGAGAAGATGTGGTAAGATAAGTACCTTCTCCCAAAGCTATTCACCCTGAAACGCAGCCATTGTTTTGACTGTCAGTTATATTATCAATGGAATAATTAGAATTCAAATTCTCTCACATGCAAACTCTAATTCAGAAGCTGGGTTCCCTTGTCAAACATGTAAAGGGAAATTATTCCTATTCCTCCTGCTCCCCCTCTGGTGCTTCAAGGCAGGCCAAAGGGCTACTTACTTGGAAGCACAATGGCTGCCTTCTGTGGGCATTTTATCATAGGGGATCTTGGAGATGAAGCAACACTGGATATCAGGCTACACACTCCTAAGGTTCCCATGTTAACAGCCTCTACTGCAGGCCCCCATAACAAGAGCTCACTTTCCACCTCACAGCACCACAAGCTCCTCCTGTTAGAGACGCATTCGCTCCATACAGGTTTCCCTTCTAATCGGAGGAGTCAAAGACGAAAGAGGGAGAGAGAGCGATGGGAAAAAGCAGGAGCATTTCACAGAGGAAGCCTGCATTCACGGCTCTAAACTCTTCATACGAGAAGCCTTGTGTCACAGAGACAAGTTAACTGTCAATCAAGCGGCACCCGTCTGTGCCGAGCTCACAATGTAGGCTGATGCAGGAAATAACAATGTGCTCCTAGATCATTTACACACCCGAGTGGGAGAATCACACATCTGCAGCTGGAACAAATTGTTATGTGTTTTGAAAGGTGGGAAATAGTCACTATATGAATACATATCTGTTAGATATGTAATGGCTGTGCTGCTGTTTTTGTGAAGCAGCAGAGCTTAACACTATGAAGGCATTGAATCTTTCTGGGCCATAACACACAAATATGTGCTTCTGCAAAGACCATTGGAGCACTGCAGCTGTGCTTGATAATGATAATGACACTTCAAAAGGGGTACAGTTGTGTTGCAAGAAAAACCAGAAGTGAGCAATGCCATAAAATACTTGCTTTTATACATGAAGCTTAGTGATGATAGTAATATTTATGCAAAGTTTTCATAATATAGCAAGTCAATAGTTAATTGTGTTCATCATTTCTCATAACCACAATGTTTCCTTATCTTTAAAGTAGCTCTAATAAATATATATGTGATAACATTGGATCAGATGTGTAATGTGAAATGTTGATCATTGGATGAATTAATTGTTGGATACAACTCATCAGCTGCGCCAGTTCTGTAAGATCTGGGTGACATCTAGTAATGATGCATCATATCCTAATCATTAACTGGGCTCTAATACAATGTATAGATAACCAATCCTTACTGACAGCATGTTGTAATGTCAATCAATATAATCTCTCTACCCTCCTCATAAGGTTTATCTTTTTAATTATGTCACTGGTAACCGGTCAAAGAGGCTTCATTAGGGCCTAAACAGTGGCCTAGGTCTCCTGAGATCCAGACCTTTCTGCTCTCTGGACATATGCAAACATACATACACACCGCTCTTGGTCCCATATGGGCCAAACCTCCCTCTGTTTCCTGATTTGTGAAAAATGAACTAGGTCATGTTTATATATATATATATTTTTTTTTTAACTACATCCACACTTCCAAAAATTCACGTTCAATCCATCAATCAAATTTTATTTGTATAGCCAATATTCACAAATCACAATTTGTCTCATAGGGCTTTAACATGGTGAGAAATCCTCTGTCCTTTACCCTCAACAAGAGTAAGGAAAAAACTAATAAAAACCCTTTTAACAGGGTAAAAATACATAGAAACCTCAGAGAGAGAGCTACATGTGAGGGATCCCTCTCCAAGGACGGACAGAAGTGCTATAGATGTCTAATGTAGGAAAACATCATCAAGATAAAGGTTTTAGCAGCAATGATGAGGCTCAAAACCTTCCTTTTTGATAAAGCTTACAGTTAGGGCTAATTAGTGCGGCAGAACATAACTTGTTCTATTTTCTAAAATTGGAAGCGTTTAGTCTAAAAAGGCATAGATGTATTGATGGCTGATATACTGAGTGGGCCACATGGTTTTCATCGTACTATCGTACAGACCAGTAGCCAGTCAGATTTACCTTGAGCCTCAGTGTAGCCTCAAGTTCGGCCTGTATCATTGTATCAAGGCAAAAACCCCTGATGACGCTAAGACGCAAAGGGAATTTATGACACACGGAGCTTCTCTTTCCAGCTTCTCCTTCCTCTTCTCCATCCCTATCCCCCTTCCCCGGAATCCCTTTGCTCTATCGCCCGCAGATCCAGGGCCTCTGTGGTCGCACCATGTATTATGATTTGTGGATCGCGCATCAGAGGTCGCAATGGTGGATCCAGTATGGCGGATTCTCTATCGTGTGGGCTGATCATAGTGGTAATGGCTGATCCTGTGTCTCAGCGGCTCATGATGGATCCTAATAAGCGGCAGTGGACAATGACTGTGGACTAAAGTGGATCTGATCTGGATGGTGGATCATGATCTTGCTGGCTGCTGACCATAGACTATGATTGCAGCTGGACTGCTTGACATATAGTATTGAAGTTATCCTTTAAGATGTTTACCCTCATCAATGCTGCTAAAAACTTTAATCTTGATGATGTTTTCCTACACGTGGCATATATTGCACTTCTGTCCGTCCTGGGAGAGGGATCCCTCACATGTGGCTCTCTCTGAGTTTTCTACGTAATTTTACCCTATAAAAGGGTTTTTAGTAGTTCTTCCTTACTCTTGCTGAGGGTTAAGGACAGAGGATGTCACACCATGTTAAAGCTCCTATGAGACGAATTGTGATTTGTGAATATGGGCTATACAACTCCAATTTGATGATGATGATATACCCCAGGCATCCTATTTTCTACAAGGAAGGGATCCAGTATTTATTTTATACATCTTTCAAAATTGGTAAGGGACAAAAAGATTGGGGCATGATCCAATCAGTAATATCCCTAATATTAGTGGTCAAAATGAAGTCGATTCTGGTGCTTGTTTTATGCAGTGTTGACTACATTAGGATGTAAAACACGGCAGGCATAAACATAGCTGATCTAACCACAATTGTCTGAAAGAGCTTTAGACTATGCGCTGGTGGGGACCTTTATCTTGATGATGTTTTCCTACATTAGACATCTATAGCACTTCTGTCCATCCTTGGAGAGGGATCCCTCACATGTGGCTCTCTCTTAGGTTTCTACGTAATTTTACCCTGTAAAAGTGCTCAGAGTTAAGGACAGAGGATGTCACACCATGTTAAAGCCCTATGAGACGAATTGTGATTTGTGAATATGGGCTATACAAATAAAATTTGATTGATTGATTGATAAACATTTTGAAGGATAACTTCCATACTACACTCCTGATCAAAATCTTAAGACCAGTTAAAAAATTGCATGAATTTGCATTTTGCACTGTTGGATCCTAGGAAGGTTCTAAGTAGAGCTTTAAAATGCAAAAAGAAGAAATGGGAACAAGAGACCAAAAGTTGTGAGCAGGCAATTTATTGAAAACAACAATTTAACTCAAATAGGCTGTTCATCAGCTGATCAAAAGTTTAAGACCACAGCCTTTAAAAGCCAAAATCTGTGCAAAAATTTGGATGCCATGTCATTTCCTGTCAAGTAATCACACTGTGAAGATCTCTTGATGGCAAAGGAAAAAATGCTCACCGTCTTTGAACGTGGTAGGATTGTTGAACTGCATAAACAAGGCCTCTCACAACGTGCCATCGCTGCTGAGGTTGGATGCAGTAAGACAGTCATTTTGCATTTCTTAAAAGATCCTCAGGGTTATGGAACAAAAAAATCAAGTGGTAGACCCAACAAAAATCTCACCAGCGCTGAGCCGGAGGATCCGAATGGCTGTCCGTCAAGACACGGGACGATCCTCGTCCCAAATTAAGGCCATTACTGGTGCTGACTGCAGCCCAATAACCATCAGATGGCATCTGCGAAGGAAGGGCTTCAAAAACAAGAAACATCTTCAAAGGCCACGTCTCTTTCAACGCCACAAAATTGCCCGTTTAGACTTTGTAAGGGAGCACCAAACATGGGACATTCAAAGGTGGAAGAAAGTTTTATTCTCTGACGAGAAAAAATTTAACTTTGATGGTCCTGATGGCTTCCAACGTTACTGGCATGACAAGGAGTTGCCACCTGAGATGTTTTCTACGCGGCACAGTGGAGGGGGCGCCATCATGATCTGGGCTGCTTTTTCCTTCAATGGAACAATGGAGCTCCAGGTTGTGCAGGGGCGTCAAACAGCAGCTGGCTATGTGGAGATGTTGCAGCGGGCATCCCTCATGACTGAGGGCCCTCGTCTGTGTGGTAACGACTGGGTTTTTCAGCAGGACAACACTCCAATTCACAATGCCCGTCTGACCAAGACTTTTTTCCAGGAGAATAACATCACTCTTTTGGACCATCCTGCGTGTTCCCCTGATCTTAATCCAATTGAGAACATTTGGGGATGGATGGCAAGGGAAGTTTACAAAAATGGACGTCAGTTCCAGACAGTGGATGCCCTTCGTGAAGCCATCTTCACCACTTGGCGCAACAGTCGCACTAGCCTTTTGGAAACATTTGCATCAAGCATGCCAAAACGAATTTTTGAAGTGATCAACAATAATGGTGGAGCTACTCATTACTGAGTCAGTTTTTGACACTTTAATTTCTTTTTTAGGAGTTTATTTTTTTTTTTTTAACTGTGGTCTTAAACTTTTGATCAGCTGATGAACAGCCTACTTCCGTTAAATTGTTGTTTTCAATAAATTGCCTGCTCACAACTTTTGTGCTCTTGTTCCCATTTCTTCTTTTTGCATTTTGAAACTCTACTTAGAACCTTCCTAAGATTCAACAGTGCAAAATGCAAATTCATGAAATTTTTTAACTGGTCTAAAGATTTTTATCAGGAGTGTATATGTCAAGCAGTCCTGCTGCAATCATAGTCTATGGTCAGCAGCCAGCAAGATCATGATCCACCATCAAGATCGGATACGACTATAGTCCACAGTCATTGTCCATTGCTGCCAGTTAGGATCCATCATCAGCTGCCTCGGTCATGGTCCACCACCATTATCTCACTCCAACGCGACAAAGGATCTGCCATTCCCACTACAATGATACAGGCCGAACTTGAGGGTACACTGAGGCTCAAGGTAAATCTGACTGAATACTGGTTTGTATGGCAATACTAAATGCATATGGCCCACTCAGTAGATCAGACATCAATACCTCTACCTCTTTTTCTACCGCCAGTTGATGTTATCAACCTTCTAGACCTATAGCAGCATAACCTAGAGCAGGTCTAAGACAAGCCTGGACGAGCTCAAACTATAAGGTTTATCAAAAAGGAAGGTTTTAAGCCTACTCTTAAATGTACAAACGGTGTCTGGTGCTTCCCGAACTGATAGGGAAAGATTATTCCACAGGACAGGGGCTTGATGGCTGCAAGCTCTGGCTTCTACTCTACTTTTAGAGACTTTAGGGACGACAAGTAAGCCTGAATTCTGGGAGCGGAGTTCTGTAGTGTATTGATAGGGTACTAACAGCTCTTTAAGGTAAAATGGCACCATATTATTAAGAGCTCTGAAGGTGAGGAGGAGAATTTTGAATTATATTCTAGATTTAACTGGAAGCCAGTGTAGCGAGGTTAAAACTGGAGAAATGTGGTGTCTTTTCTTGGTTCTCTTCAGGACACGTGCTTCGGCATTTTGGACAAGCTGCAGATTCTTTAACGACTTACTGCTGGAGCCTGACAATAATGAATTACAATAGTCCAGTCTGGATGTAACAAAGGCGTGGACTAGTTTTTCTGCATCTTTTTGCGAAAGGACATGTCTGATTTTTTAGATATAACGCAAGTCGAAAAAGCCCGTCTTAGAAATTTGTTTCAGGTGTGAATTTAAGCACAAATCAGGATCGAAGATCACTCCCAGGTTCCTGACTGTTTCATTGGAAGCAAGGGCAATGTCCTCTAGCGCAGCTATATCATTAGATAATGTATCTTTAAGGTGTTTGGGAGCAAGTATTATAACCTCTTTTTTATCTGAGTTTAATAAGAGAAAATTGCGGGTCATCCAGGTTTTTATGTCCTTGAGACATGCTCGAAGTTTAGTTAATTGATTACCTTATTGAGGTTTTATCGACAAGTATAACTGTGTGTCATTCGCATAGCAGTCGAAATTTACCGAGTGTGTCCTGATAATGTTTCCTAGTGGAAGCATATATAATGAGAATAAAATTGGGCCGAGCACAGAACCCCGTGGAACACCATTGTTAACTTTGGTGCGCACAGATGACTCATCATTAATTTGCACAAATTTGGAGCGATCCGAAAAATAAGCTTTAAACCAGTTTAGGGCGATTCTAATGCTAATTAACTGTTTTAGTCTTTGTAATAAAATGTGATGGTCAATTGTGTTGAATGCTCTACTGAGATCTAACAGCACGATGACAGACACAAATCCCTGATCTGAAGCTATTAGAACGTCATTAGTTACTTTTGCCAAGGCTGTCTCTGTGCAGTGATTAGCTCTAAACCCAGACTAAAAGTTTTCATATATAATATTTTCCTGGAGGAACTCACACAGCTGATTGGCTAGAACTTTTTCAAGATTTTAGACAGGAAGGGGAGATTAGATATTGGTCTCTAATTGGCTAAAACCTCTGGGTCTTGGGTGTTTTTATTGAGAAGGGGTTTGATTGCTGCTATTTTAAAGGACTGTGGTACATAACCTGATGATAATGACAGATTGATTGTATTAAGTAGCGAACTTTCAATTAGTGGCAGAATTTCTTTAAGTAATTTTGTTGGAATCGGATCTAAGATACAGGTTGTTGGTTTAGAACCTGAGATTATTTTAGTAAACTGATCACGGGTGTCTAAATTATGAGTAGGATTCTAAGCCGTTTCTGAGATCTCTGTTGTTGTTAGGGTATTAGTGCTAATTGAGGCCAGGAGATGGTTGATTTTATTTCTAATAGTTAGAATTTTATCAATAAAAAAGGTCATAAAGATATTGCTCATTTGTTCCATTTTTTTATTGGGATGATTATGGTGAAACATTTACGATTATGTGTTTAGTCAATAATCCTTATGCGTGTCGCTCCGGTCATTTTAACAGTCATGACTGTGCATCACATCTCGTGTTGTACTGAGCACAAAACTAATCAGGTCCTGATAACTAGCGATGAGTGTATATTAGTGTAAGTGAGGGCAAGTCAGAGTGGAGGAGGGGACATGTCGCTCTAACACACACATTTTCTCTCACTCCTGGTATTTCACATGATGGCCTGATATGATGATGATTTAAAAATATGAACGTGCCGTGGGTTTCCGACCCCTGCATTATTGCTTATCCCAGCTGTTCACCATCTTGGTCAACAAGCTATAATGAGACATTTCCACAGTTTTACAACCAATCAAATGGTGTCTTCTTGGTGCCATGGGGATCTAGACATGCCTCTGTAAGGGATTAAATGTTTGACTTGGATACAATTAGTGTAAGACCTCTGAACACCTCTTAAATCCAAAGCCACAGTTGTTGAGACCCAGCAAACAGGTACGTTCCAAAACATTCCCCAGGGAAATTGAATAGGGGGCTATTTTGGCCCTTTGCATCATTTTATCATTAGTTATGATGTATGAGTACAGAATGTGTACAGGTGGGGTAAACCCAGGCTCAGTATATTGGTGCTTCTCAAAAAAAATAAGGCCTCTTTAAATCCTATTGCCACTCAAACTGTGGATGACATCAACCAAGAATAAGACTTTCAACGGTGCAGCTTGGGTCAAGTGCTGTGGTAGCAGGGGAGCATTTAAACCCATCAACCCTCTCACCCCTCTTTAGGCCAGAGCTGCTGGAGATCCATATAGGAACACATATTCTCCCATGGTTTAACATCCAGACAGTGGGCACTAAGCAGCAGCAGGGGGTTCCTGAATAACATAAATCACTGACTCATAACCATTGGGGTTTACTAAAAGGTCAGAGGTGAAATCACTTCCAATTCAGGAAGTATCTTCTTTATTCATATGCAGTCATGCAAAATGTGAAAGTAAATAACAGCAACAACATTTCGAAAAAGAAGGGTTAATCTTTGTGTATTTGATAAAAGTTTATATTTAAACATTTACATATTAAATTAACTATTAAATTTGGAAACATTTCACATTTCTTCCTCTTCACAGTTGCGAATGTGTAAGTACTTTGGTAGAAATAAACAAGTAGCAGCAAAACAAGGAGGATTTTTTTATCCTGAATGAAGAAATGAGCCACCTTGTGAAATTCACACTTCACAAATCACAATCAAATCCTCTTTATAAATATTCCCGGCCTTTACCATCAAAGCTTGTTGACAATGATATGCGCAGCCTGTCTGAAATGATATCAGAGGTGAATAAGAGAAGGTAGAGTGTGGAAGGGGGATAATTGATTTGACTTTGGCATTAGCAAATCCCTGCAAGGTTTGAGGTGGAACGAAGGCGAGGAGTAGCCACAGAGTGTGTTATCGCTGGGTATCCATGAAACCACAGACAATAAACCCTCTTAATAAGCCTAATCTCCATCTTTGGGATAAAGGATGAGGCGCGAAAACTTGCAAAGAAGCGACCATTTTATGGCAGAATTGTTCTTTCTGGGGACCAGGGCTTACACAGATTCTTAAACCCTTGACGTGACCCTGAATACCTTAATAGTCAGGAAAGTTGATCATATAGCTATAGAGAAAGATTTCATTTGGATGTTGTTGCTAAATTGGATATTTTATGGTTTACTGTTGTTTGTTTGCCTTCCACAGTTTTATCTTGTAAATATAATTATTACTTAATTTCTAGTTTATTTTTAAGTATATATTTGTGCTGCAGAAGTATTTTTGTATACTTGGTATACCGTGAAACGGTTTTATATATGTTATATAATATATATATATATATATATATTCTTCTGGTTTAGCCATTCCTTGCTTTCTAAGGATACCAAATATTTAGTCTTTTTTGCAGTTTAACCATGGGGTGAATGTGATCAGATGAAAACGGTGGGTTAGGGTTAGGGCCATTGTAGTGTATGTTCCCTGCTAACTTGACTCCCCTTGCTCACACAAACACACACACACACAGGGGCTAAGTGGATTGCACACTGATGATTTGTGTTTGACCATAAGCATTTAGTGATGGAGCACACAGCAATTCCAACCAAGGATTAGGACACTAGCATGTCATCCAATTGGTTAGCTAGCATGTCTAATGGCGATTTAGCATTTCACATGTGTTTGTCAGCATAAAAGCTAAAAGGATGGGATGGAGGTCCTGGGCAGACTGTATAGGAGGAAAGCAACGTGATTAATAGAAGGACTGAGTTGTGTCCCTTAAATAGGCTCTGTATCTCTAGTTCACATTGACACAAGATGCAAAGACACACTAGTATTGGGCCTTTTATTGTTGTCGGACATGATGTTCACCATTGTTATCATTCAGGTTCCAACTTAAAAGCAGCACGATGACAAGGATTTTCCATATTAATCCATTCCATGGTTTAATTGACAATCCTGTCTAATGCTGAGAAAGAGTTTCAGAAGTCTGCTTTCCTGAGATCTGTATTTGTTTGAATGCTGTTTCAACTATAGTCAAGCCACTTAGCCTACGAGCAGTTCTCCAGTCGCTGATGTGGTGAATTTTGGGTCGAATGATAAAGAATTTTAGGCTAAAACTTCCAGTGTTAAACAAATGATTTTAGATAGACCCAAGATCACCTTCTATCCGCCCCACAATTTCACCAGAAATCAAATTTCTAAAAAGCTTATTGTCTTTTACTTAAATTAGTTTCTGTATTTTATCCCAACATGCTAAAAATAGTGGTTTGCAGCCACAATGACAGAAACTAAATGCTGGTTTAAGCAATTCAAAATTCAAGAACTCTCAGTGAAATGGTCAGGGTTGGCAAAATGGCTAGCGTGAACCCAAAAGCAAGACAATGAAGCAGTGATTGAATAAGCAAAGCTCTTGGTTTATTAACGTAGCAGGGGTCAGAAGCCAGGGAGTCAGTCAGAGAAGGCGAACAAATCCGGTAAAGAGCAGGCAAGACGGGAGTCCAGGGAAATATCATGCAGGTCACAATGGAGATCAGGCAGAAGACAAGTCAGGCGGGAAACCGCTGGAAGGCTAGGTACAAGCACACTTAACGATCTGGCAGGGAACAAAGGAAACAGGCAGGTAGATATACTGGCGGACTAATGATTTGATGGAAGGCAGGTGCGTCTGTGGGTGGGGCTGTAATGGTATCTGTGGCACGAGGAAGTGCAGAGCAGAGGGGAGTGGCTGAGTTCTGAAATGACAAATGGATTATTATATACAAACTATGATAAGACAAACTAAAAATGTTGATAGGAGGGTGAATTCGTGACATTGGGGCTTATAATATACATCTGGAAATGCTACCAAGAGAGCCTCAAAAAGAAAAGACAGTGAAGAAAGTTGAGAAGTAAACATCTCAGGCAGAGATCGGAAAACAAACAAACAAACTCCAAAAACGTTGACCCTTTGACCTGCAAACCACTTCTCGAAATGTTGTCATACACATACCCTAACAGTGACGACCTTAATATCAATTTGAAATTTAGCTCAAACTTTCCAATCAGGGGTGGGTTGTTTTGGTGGATAGGATGGTGGTAGGGACTCCACGGATGGCGACAGTGGTTTTGAATATTTGTACCCTCTCTGAGAAAATTTAGCTTGACCTCCATGACCAATGGACTCTGGAGTTTGTGTCAGGGCAGGAAATAACTGCATGATAACGATGCCATATATGATTATATAGACAAAAGTCACTCTCTGCCTGAGCAGGAGTTTCCGCTTTTGTGCTCTTGAGGCCAACAACAGGGAGAGTTTTCATTGCTTCTAGGATGAGCATCTTAATGAAAGACCTTCACTGGTTCCCTTACGTGTTGAGATTCAGGTTGGAGTTGTTGTCTTAGGTAGATGTTGCAGTTTTATTAATATTAAAAAATACAACACTGATCTTTTAATCTCCTAAACATTACTGCCAAGACATTATATTCTGTGTGAAGCTTTATCCCACTCTGTTGACATTGGTCTTGACCTATATGTGCAGCAGTGCTCCCCTGTTCGATTTGCCCTCTCTGGAAATCGAACATGACCAATGAAAGAATACAAATGACATGGTGTGTAAAAATAAAAGTATTTCTTTTTTATACCCCATCAATAGGTTAATAATCATAATAAATTAATAGTCAACTATTTTTGTAAAGCAAAATACACAAAATGTTGGCTACAGGAAGACTGGGATTTTACCAAAGATCCTCTGGTTAGAGGATGGCCCACTCTACCCTCTGGGCCAACCATTACAGTCAGGTTGTTGATAATGCTAGAGGGAGTTGATACAGCAGTGAGACTGAGGAGACATGTAGTGTTGTGCCCCCTACTGGACACTCACACTCTGTACTTGTGTATTCATGCATTCCATGGAATGGAACATTTCCCCACAAACTATATCTAAAACATTATTATTATTATAATAATAACACATTCAGTTAAACCACTCTGTTCATATGTTTTACTTTTAATATTATGAGAATACATTTCTGATTTTAGGACAGGCTGTATAATGTCATCGCAGCTACTATGGCAATGAGAATAAAACAACTTTACTTTTGTAGAGTGTATCATAAACCCTGGCATCCTGTATTTAAATTTAAATAACCATATGCAGAAGGTGCTAAAAATATATGATGTGAAATCGAAAGCGATTTGCAGGTTTGATTTGGATCATTGTATGATTTTGTTCTATGCTACTTTCAATTTGTAATCATGAAAAAAAAATCTTGCTAGGAGACAAACACAGAAGAAAAATGTAATTAGCCATTATATTAAAAAAAGCTGTAATGCATTTAAAGGTGCTGGATAATTGGCCAATCAGCTGCTAGTGTTGTATGCTCAATTTAAAAACATGTTGGACAAACCTGTCTTTTTCTGGCCTGCTTGATGTACAGTTAATTTCTACAGCCAATATTCCATGTCCTTGGTCCTGCTTGTGTTTTTATACTGTGATGAAACCTAAAGCCTTCCACTGATAGGATACACTGTAAATTACCCAAAAAATTTAGTATGTGTGTTTGCATATGTATGCCCTTGTAGACAACTACAGACCTTCCCGATAATTTAACCATATTTGTCCTGTGAAGGCAGTTTCTGCTCTATCGGTATAACAATGGACTTAGCAGAGTGTAATGAAAAACCAATTAGCAGATTTTGGCACAGAACATCAACACAATTGTGCCACCTGAGACCAGCTTCGCATTCATTTCCTCTCCCCTAGTGGCCCAACGCCTCATCCAGGATTTAACTGCTTCTCATGGCCATTTTGTGGCCCCTCAAAAGACATGCTGACACGGCATAGAATCTTTTGCTCTGGCTGGAAATATGATTCTCTAACACGCTGCTGCTACCGCTGCAGCTGCTTTGCCACAGAACTCCATTATTACCTCTATTCCAGCTCCCTCTACAGAGCTGAAGAAAGTGGAGACACTGGTGGAATAGGAGGCTGATTGTGATTGATGGCTTCCCATTAGCAAGTCTGTTATCGCTCCGGCTGGCGTGAACAACCACTGAGTTGTAACACAACATATTACCTGATTTTTTTTTTAACCCAAGCTGAGAGCTGCTTAAATACAATATAGACCCTCTCACCAAGATCCTGATTCCCTGCTCGAGCTAGTGTTATTCCATCAGCTGTGATTTGCTGAGCATTCCCACTCAATAAACACATCATTAGTATTCATATTAACTGGAGTCATTGTTGGACATAACTGCTCTCTCCCCCTCTCTCTCGCTCTGTCTGCTTTGCAGGCCTGTAAAGCCTGATTGTGGATGTATCCGTTGTAGCTTCACCAGGTATGATTTTCTTTCCTTCTTCATCTTCTTTTTGGTGCACCCTGTCAAAATGATTGATTGGGACCAGGGCATAGAGGATCCTGCCTTACCCCAACAAATGATCTGGCCCTTGCTTGCAGACCTTGGCCTAATGGTGAAATCAATATTTCACCATTAAATTCTATCAGAGGAGAGTTAGGGCAATGGCTGTCAGAGGCAAACCTCAACAAACCTGACACCCGCAGCACAAGAGTGATCAATATCTAGTGGTTCACAGATCATTTGTGGTCACCTTTTAAGCAGTGATGGATGTCTGAAGGGACAGTGATTCACATTGCGTCATATTTTTATAGGGTTTTATTTTAGTTTACAAGGTCATTTCTCAGACATGAGCTGGAAATGTGGTACTGTAGTTCTTCGCGAAAACCTATTTCATTATATTTGGTCTGTCCTCAGCTGTTACTGTGAGCATTTTACAGTCATTGTGGCCTGCTTTGTGTGCAAATCAGAATCAGAATCAGAATGTATTTATTGCCAAGTAGGTTTACAACTACGAGGAATTTGCTCTGGTTATTGGTGCATTCAATGAACATAGAACATACAAACACAATAAATACAACACACATAAGAAAAGCAATAAAAAGAAACAATATCAATCAAATTTTATTTGTATAGCCTGCTTTGTGTGCATATCAGAATCAGAACCAGAATGTATTTATTGCCAAGTAGGTTTACAACTACGAGGAATTTGCTCTGGTTATTGGTGCATTCAATGAACATAGAACATACAAACACAATAAATACAACACACATAAGAAAAGCAATAAAAATAAACAATATATATTTATCAATCAATCAATCAAATTTTATTTGTATAGCCCATATTCACAAATTACAATTCATCTCATAGGGCTTTAACAGGGTGTGACATCCTCTGTCCTTAACCCTCAGCAAGAGTAAGGAAAATATACGTAGAAACCTCAGAGAGAGCCACATGTGAGGGATCCCTCTCCCAGGACGGACAGAAGTGCAATAGATGCCACGTGTAGGAGACCATCATCAATAATCAAAGTCTCTAGCAGCATTTGATGAGGGTAGACATCCTGAAGGACAACCCCAACATGACATGCAAAGCAGTCCCCCTGCAAGCACAGTCCATGCTCTGCAACCATCCAGACCACGATCCACCATCCAGACCAGACGCCACTTCAGTCCTCAGTCACCGTCCAGGACCCATCACAAGCCACCACCGCGGTCCTGGTCCACCGCCCGTGCCCAATGCCAACGCGACACAGGGTCCGCCACCAGCACCACGATCAGCCCACATGACTCAGAATCCACCACACTGGATCCAACACTGCGATCCCTGGTGCGCGATCCACAAACCTCAATCCATGGTGCAGCCACAGAGGCCCTGGATCTGCGGGTGATAAAGCAAAGGGATTCCGGGGAAGGGGGATAGGGATGGAGAAGAGGATGGCCCACTCTACCCTCTGGGCCAACCATTACAGTCAGGTTGTTGATAATGCTAGAGGGAGTTGATACAGCAGTGAGACTGAGGAGACATGTAGTGTTGTGCCCCCTACTGGACACTCACACTCTGTACTTGTGTATTCATGCATTCCATGGAATGGAACATTTCCCCACAAACTAAATCTAAAACATTATTATTATTATAATAATAACACATTCAGTTAAACCACTCTGTTCATATTTTTTACTTTTAATATTATGAGAATACATGTGATTTTAGGACAGGCTGTATAATGTCATCGCAGCTACTATGGCAATGAGAATAAAACAACTTTACTTTTGTAGAGGGTATCATAAACCCTGGCATCCTGTATTTAAATTTAAATAACCATATGCAGAAGGTGCTAAAAATATATGAAGTGAAATCGAAAGCGATTTGCAGGTTTGATTTGGAAGAGGAAGGAGAAGCTGGAAAGAGAAGCTCCGTGTGTCATGTGTCATAAAATAGAACTAGTAACGTTCTGGCGCACTAATTAGCTCTAACTATAAGCTTTATCATAAAGGAAGGTTTTGAGCCTACTCTTAAACGAAAAGATGGTGTCTGCCTCCCGAACTGAAAGTGGTTGATTATTCCACAGCCGAGGGGCTTGATGGCTAAAAGCTCTGGCTCCTACTCTACTTTTAGAGACTTTAGGGACGACAAGTAGGCTTGAATTCTGGGAGCGGAGTGCTCTAGCGGGTTTATAAGTTACTAACAGCTCATTAAGGTAAAAAGGCGCTACATTATTAAGGGCCTTGAAGGTGAGGAGGAGAATTTTAAATTCTATTGTAGATTTAACTGGAAGCCAGTGTAGCGATGCTAATACTGGAGAAATGTGCTCTCTTCTCTTTGTTCTCGTCAGGACACGTGTTGCGGCATTTTGGACAAGCTGTAGAGTCTTTAATGACTTACTGCTGGAGCCTGATAATAATGAATTACAATAGTCCAGTCTCGATGTAACAAAGGCGTGGACTAGTTTTTCTGCATCTTTTTGTGAAAGGTCTAATTTTTGAAATATTACGCAAGTGGAAAAAATCGGTCCTAGAAATTTGTTTTAAGTGACTATTAAAGGATAAATCAGGATCGAAGATCACTCCCAAGTTCCTGACTGTTTCATTGGAAGCAAGGGCAATGTCGTCTAGCGCAGCTATATCATTAGATAATGTATCTCTAAGGTGTTTAGGGCCAAGTATTATAACTCTGTTTTATCTGAGTTTAATAAGAGAAAATTGCGGGTCATCCAGGTTTTTATGTCCTTGAGACATGTTCGAAGATTAGTTAATTGATTACTTTGTTCAGGTTTTATTGACAAATATAACTGGGTGTCATCCACATAGCAGTGGAAATTTACAGAGTGTGTCCTGATAATGTTTCCTAGTGGAAGCATATATAATGAGAATAAAATTGGGCCAAGCACAGAGCCCTGGGGAACACCATGGTTTACTTTGGTGCGCACAGATGACTCATCATTAATTTGCATGAATTGGGAGCGATCAGAAAAATAAGATTTGAACCAGTTAAGGGCGGTTCCATTAATGTTAATTAACTGCTTGAGTCTTTGTAATAAAATGTGATGACCAATTGTGTCGAATGCTTCACTAAGATCTAACAGAACGAGGACAGACACAAGTCCCTGATCTAAGCTATTAAAAGGTCATTAGTGACTTTTGCCAAGGCTGTCTCTGTACTGTGATTGGCTCTAAACCCCGATTGAAAGTCTTCATACGTATTATTTTCCTGGAGAAACTCACACAGCTGATTGTCTACAACTTTTTCTAAGATTTTAGAAATGAAGGGGAGATTAGATATTGGCCTGTAATTGGCTTAAACCTCTGGGTCTAGGGTGGGTTTTTTGAGTAGGGGTTTGATGACAGCTATTTTAAAAGACTGTGGTACATAACCTGATGATAATGACAGATTGATAAAGTTAAGTTACAAACAATCAATTAGGGGCAGAATTTCTTAAAGTAATTTTGTAGGAATGGGATCTAAGATACAGGTTGTTGGTTTAGAACCTAAGATTAATTTGGTAAACTGATCACGGGTGATCAGAGAGAAGCTGTCTAAGTAATGGGTAGGATTCTCAGCCGTTTCTGAGATCTCTGTTGTTGGGAGGGTATTAGTGCCAATTGAGGGCAGGAGATGGTTGATTTTATTTCTAATAGTTTGAATTTTATCATTAAAAAAGGTCATAAAGATATTGCTATTTAGGGATCGAGGAATACTGGGTTTGGTGGAGGTGTGACTCTCTGTCAGCCTGGCTACAGTGCTGAAGAGAAACCTGAGGTTGTTTTTAATCTCTTCTATTAGTTTTGAATAGTAGGCGGCTCTTGCTTTGTGGAGAGCCTTTTTATATTCTTTAACACTATTCTTCCAGTCTATTAGATTTTCAACATGGTTGCTGGAGTGCCACTTCCTTTCTAGTTTTCTTGATAATTTTTGTAACTCATTTGTCTGGGAATTATACCACGGAGCTAATTTACTATGTTTGACATTTTTCTTTTTTAGAGGCGCTATTGAGTCTAATGTTAATTGTAATCAGTCTGCAGAGCTATCGACGAGGTGGTCGATCTCAATGGAGCTCAGGTTTTTAAAGAATTTGTTGTTTATATCTACTGCTAATACGGGTTTAAATGTAATTGGGATTATTTCCTTAATTTTAGCTACAGCACTATCAGGTAGATATCTAGAAAATTAATTTTTATTAATGGCATATATTCAGTTATTGAAAAATCAAAGGTTATTAAATTATGGTCTGATAGAACTGGATTGTGCGGAAGTACTGTTAAATTTTCAATTCCGTCATCGTATGATAATACAAGGTCAAGTGTGTGATTACCACAATGAGTAGGTTTGTGCACACATTGACTGAAACCAATAGAGTCTAGTATTGAAATAAATGCTACGCTAAAGCAATCTTTATTATTATCAACATGAATATTAAAGTCACCAACAATAATAATTTTATCGGTCTTTAGGACTAAGTTTGATAAAAACTCAGGGAATTCCTTTAAAAATTCGGTATAAGCCCTGGGAACACGGTAACTACAGCAAATATGATTGGCTGTTGGTGGTTCCTGGATTGGCGTGGAAGACTAAGAACCAGACATTCAAATAATTTGTAGCTGAGTTTAGGTTTAGGATTAATTGATAGACTGGAGTTAAAAATAGCAGCAACTCCACCTCCTCGCCCAATTTCTCTAGGAACCTGTGAATTGATATGACTGGGGGGAGTAGGTTCATTTAGAGTGACATATTCATCAGGATGCAGCCACGTCTCAGTGAGGGACAATAAATCTATGTTGTAATCGGAGACTGTTTCATTAACTAAAAGAGCCTTTTTTGCCAGTGATCTAATGTTTAAAAGACCACATTTAAAAGTCTGGGTTTCCTGTGTTGTTTCAGAGGTTGTTTTAATTTGTATTAAATTTTTTGTGGAGTTCTCGCTCTTATATTGTTTATTTCAATAATTTAATCGGACGGTGAACAGGCACAATCTCTATGGGGTTGTGTGACTGATCCAGAGGGAGCGCAGAGAAGTGTTTAGCACTGCAGCTCTGCTTCCTGGTCCCAACTATGGGTTGTCATGTTATAGACTGAGTAATATTCCTAGATAAGAGAGCTGCTCCATCCCAAGTGGGATGAACGCCGTCTCTCCTAACAAGACCAGGTTTTCCAAAAAAAGTTAGCTCATTATCTATAAAGCCCACACCGTTTACAGGACACCACCTCGACAGCCAGCGGTTAAAGGACAACATGCGGCTAAACATGTCGTCACCTGTTGTATTAGGGAGCGGGCCAGAGAAAACTACTTTGTCCGACATCGTTTTAGCAAAAGCACACACGGACTCAACATTCACTTTAGTGATCTCCGACATACGAAGCCGGGAGTCATTGCTGCCGACCTGAATTACGATTTTATTGTATTTACCTTTTTTAGTTTTAGCCATTAACTTAAGTTTAGATACAATGTCGCCGGATGTGGCCCCTGGGATACAATTAACTATGGTTGCTGGTGTCGCTAACCTGACGTTTCTCAGAACCGAGTCGCCAATAATCAGAGTTTGTTTATCAGCGGGTGCCTCGCTGAGTGGAGCGAATCTATTTGAAACGTGAGCTGGTGGCTCTTTAATCGTGGGCTTTTTAAGTCTAGCACTATGCCCCCTCCGGGTCGTCACCCAGCTGCCCTGGGCTCCCGGCTGCACAGGACTAGTCAGGGGACTGCCCGTTAAGGCTAAGCTACGTGCTAAACAACGTGGCTCTGCGGCTAGCGGGAGCCGGCTAACTACAGCTAACTGAGTTTCTAAGCTGCGGAGCCGAGCTTCTAAGTCGCTAAGCCTCGCCTCCATCGCTATCAACACACTACATTTATTACATGTACCACTACTGTTAAGGGAGGCAGAGGAGTAGGTAAACATAAGACACTCGGAGCAAGAGAGAGCAGTGGAGCAACAGGGAGAGAGAGAAGACATCGCTGCTAAAGAGCTACGAGGGTGAGCTCAAACAGAACACAGAATCACTAAGCAAGATAGAGTATGGCTTGTTATGTGTGGGTGTTTAACTACAGACCGGTGATTTTAGCCGTAGTGCTACAGAGAAACAGCTGTGTTTAGCAGCGGAGCTAATTCGCAGAGCGACCACCACCAGTGGCAAGAAAACAGGAAATGACGCAGCACGCTTACCGTAATGACGTCAAAAGGAAGTTTATTTACTCACTATTTACTTCTTATTTACTCCCCTTTTCTAATATTTATACAAAGTAACATTTATTTAGACATAAGTGCAAGACAGTGAACAGTGTCAGATGCAATGTAATGCAGTATAATGTAATATGATATAATCTGTTAATTTAACAGATCCTTGAGGTGTGGGGGCAGAATAAAAGTCAGAGTCCACCTGTAGGCGGATTCATCCCCACCAGAGATGAGCCCAGTGAGGGCTCATCTGCAAACTTAAGGAGTTTGACGGACTGGTGACTGGAGGTGCAGCTGTTGGTATACAGGGAGAAGAGAAGAGGTGAAAGAACACAGCCTTGAGGGGAACCAGTGCTAATGGATCTGAATTCCGAGACATACTTACCCAGCCTCACGCGTTGCCTCCTTTCAGACAGGAAGTCTGTGATCCACCTGCAGGTGGAGTCAGGCACCCTCAGCTGGGAGAGCTTCTCCTGTAGCAGATTCGGGATGATTGTGTTGAAGGCAGAGCTGACTCCTCAGGATCCTGGCTTAGGTTCCTGAGGAGTCCAGGTGCTGGAGGATGAAGTGAAGGGCCATGTTGACTGCATGGTCTACAGACCTGTTGGGTCTGTAGGCAAACTGCAGGGGGTCCAGGAGAGGATCAGTGATGGCTATGAGGTGGAACAGCACGAGGCGCTCGAATGCCTTCATCAACACAGAGGTCAGGGCGACGGCTCTGTAGTCATTGAGTCCAACGATCTTAGTTTTTTCGGGGACAGGGATGATGGTGGAGGTCTTGAAGCAGGCTGGTACGTGACAGGTCTCCAGTGAGGTGTTAAAAATGTCGGTAAACACTGGAGATAGCAGATCATCACAGTGCTTCAGGATTGATGGAGAGACGGAGTCTGGCCCAGCTGCTTTGCGGGGATTTTGTCTCCTGAAGAGTCTGTTGACGTCCCTCTCCAGGATGGAGAGAGTCGTCCCTGTGGTAGGGGAGTGTGTGTGTGGGGGGGGATTGAGGTGGGAAGTTGTGGGAAGAGGTGGGAAGTTGTGGGAAGATGCAGGCCATTGCTGTGGTGGGGAAGGTGCAGCTAGAGTGTGGTTTCATGGGGATGGTTTCAGGACTGTCCCCTTGACTATCGAAGCGACAGTAAAACTCGTTCAAGTCGTTGGCCAGGCGTGAGTCGTTAGTGGAGTGGGGGGCACTGGGCTTGCAATTTGTAATCTGCCTTAAGGCAGGCGCCAGCCTCTGCGTTTTCACGGGCCCGCAAGCGCAAGAGCCTTTTCTGGGCCCCTTACGTGCTTATGTATCCCTTCTTACGTGCTTACGTGCGTCGCCCAATTTTTTTAACTACACGACAAAACGTCGCGAGCCTCACGCAGCCCGCAAGACTTGTGATTGGACTGCTTACCACATCCCGTCCGGAGTCTAGTTTCCGGTTTCATGCTCCATAATACCGGCAGAAATCACAGAAGATTTAGAAGAACGAATATGGACCAAATAGAAGAGCATTTGGCAGAAGAGATCCGATAGTATGATCACTTGTATAACCCGTCACTGAGAGGTATGTAAATAAACAATCGACGAAGAAGAAAGAAGGCGTCTCTAAGGTCGTCTTCGACAAAAATCATTACTCCGCCTAGTGTTCTGGCGGGGAATTGCTTTGTAAGAGGCGCAACGCTTGTGGAAGCTTGGGGAAGCATGAATGACAAAGAGTCCTGCGACACAGCTGCGTGACGCAGTTGCAGAAGCATGCGCCGGCCTTTAGCCCTCTCCAGACAGCGGCAGAGTCATTGGCTGAGAACTGTTGTTGGAGTTTCTCAGAGTACAGTCGTTTAGCTTCTCTCACCCCCTTGCTAAACCTGTATTTAGACTCTATAAACCTGTCTCTGTCCCAGCTCCTGAATGCCTCTTCCTTCTCCAACCTTAACTTTTTGAGTTTCGCTGAGGACCAGGGTTTGTCATTATTGTAAAACACCCTGGTATGTGATGGAACACAGCTGTCCTCACAGAAGCTAATATAAGAAGTCACAGCCTCTGTGTACTCATCCAGACTATTAGTAGCGGTCCTGAACACATCCCAATCTGTAAAGTCAAAGCACGCCTGAAGATCCTCCACAGCTTCACTGGTCCACTGCTTTGAAGTCCTCACAACAGGTTTACAGAGTTTTAATTTCTGCCTGTATGCAGGAATCAAATGGACGATGACATGGTCCGAGAGTCCCAGTGCAGCCCGGGGGACGGCGTGATAAGCACAGCTTACTGTGGTGTAACAGTGATCCAGAATGTTTCTCCTCTCTGGTCAAGTATTTAATAAATTGTTTACATTTGGGGAGTTAATGGGTGAGGTTTCCTTTGTTAAAGTCACCGAGGACAATCACTAAAGAGTCCGGGTTAGTCCGCTCCACAGACAGTATCTGATCAGCGAGCATGCGTTGTGCCTCTTGCACGTTAGCCTGCGGTGGGATGTAAACACCGACCAGAATGAATGAAATGTTGCTTCTTTATGTTTTTTTGCTGTGAGAGAAACACCTGTTTAGTCAGATTTAATTTTTCTTACTAATAAAACGGTCAAATCTAGTTTTTTCAAGGTTTTGACCCTACTCAGTGGTGCCCCCCATAGTTTTGCATTGGGCTATGGTAGTGGAGCTCAAGACCTTTCCAAAACAGTTCATACCATGTCTGTGTCATATTTAGTTTCCATCCTGTAGGCCATCAAAACTGACCCAGGTGCAAGGTTCAAAGGTTATCTCGGAGGAGCAGGAGCCATTCACAATTTTCCCAGTGACATAATGTTACTCCCGAGGTCACGACCTTTACGATGATTTCTTTGCTTTTTTCCTATGGCAACGTTTACATTTTATCTTGCTCCAAACACAGGCCCTCTGGGGTGTACATTCTCAGACCCCTTTGAGGTCCAAGCTGGATCAAATCTGTCATATATAATTTAAGTGGTATTTAATGGCCAGATATGATAAAAATATGACTGGATATAAACGTTTACTTTATACACAATCATATGTTTCACTTTAGACCAAGTAAGAGACATCTTTGTTCATTAACAATCCAATTTCTCACACTCAGACTGTTTGCCCTCCTCCCCTCTGGGAGGCCCTACAGGGTCCTCTGTTCCCAGGCCAGCAGGTTCAGGAACATCTTGGGGCTCTCACACCGCTGAATCTCCGTGGTGCAGAGTTCATATATATTTTTCATATTAGGGTTATCAATCAATCAATCAATCAAATTTTATTTGTATAGCCCATATTCACAAATTACAATTCATCTCATAGGGCTTTAACAGGGTGTGACATCCTCTGTCCTTAACCCTCAGCAAGAGTAAGGAAAAACTACAAAAAACCCTTTTAACAGGGTAAAAATATGTAGAAACCTCAGAGAGAGCCACATGTGAGGGATCCCTCTCCCAGGACGGACAGAAGTGCAATAGATGCCACGTGCAGGAGAACATCATCAATAATCAAAGTCTCTAGCAGCATTGATGAAGCACAGTCCATGCTCAGCAACCATCTAGACCACGATCCACCATCCAGACCAGACGCCACTTCAGTCCTCAGTCACCGTCCACCGCCGCCCACCAGGAGGACCCATCACAAGCCACCACTGCGGTCCTGGTCCACCGCCCGTGCCCAATGCCAACGCGACACAGGGTCCGCCACCAGCACCACGATCAGCCCACATGACTCAGAATCCGCCACACTGGATCCAACACCGCGACCCCCGGTGCGCGATCCACAAACCGTAATCCATGGTGCGGCCACAGAGGCCCTGGATCTGCGGGTGATAAAGCAAAGGGATTCCGGGGAAGGGGGATAGGGATGGAGAAGAGGAAGGAGAAGCTGGAAAGAGAAGCTCCGTGTGTCATGTGTCATAAAATAGAACAAGTATTAGGGTTAGGGTTAGATCAGGGGTGTCCAAACTACAGCCCACGGGCTAACTGCGGCCCGCCATCCATTTTTAATTGGCCCGCATCAATGTCTTAAAATATAATATATTAGAAAACGAAATAAAGATTTTTTTTCTACAAATTTTATTTTTTTGATTTTTGGAAACTAACAATTTAGTAGCACTTACATGGCACTTACTTATTGCAATTTGTTTTGCTTTATTTTTGAAAAAATTTTACTTTCTTGATTCTTGTTGTTCTTGGTTTGTACCCTCGGGGTTGATGCACTTAAGGCCGGCACATGCTTCTATGTTTTCAGAGACATGCAAGAAGGGTTACGCAAGCACGAAAGAGCACCTTGCGTGCGTTGCCCAATTGTTGTAACTATACAACAAAGCTACGCAAGCCTCAGGCAGCCGGCAGGGCTGTGATTGGTCTGCTAACTACATCCTTTTCGGAGTCACATTTCCGGTTTCATGCCTCATAATACCGGCAGAAACCACGGAAGATTTAGATGAATGAATATGGACCAAGTGGAAGAGCGTTTGGCAGAAGATGTCAGAAAGTATGACCACTTGTATAACCCGTCATTGACGGAGTACAAGGACACGCAGATGGCCTGCAATTCCTGTAAGGACATCTCGGCTAATGTCGGTTTGCAGTTCGACGAGTGTACGAAGCTGTGGAGAAAGATCAGGGACAAATTTGTCCTCCAGAAAAAGTAATAAAGTAATAAACAGTAGAAGACGACTGCCAAACACAAAGAAGGCACCTTAACTGCCCCACCCTAAGCGATGCGGTCGAGTCGCACTGTCAACAGTCCGCCCCAGGGCAGGGGAGCGTGACGGCATGAGTGGCCCTGTCCTTCGTATTTTTTCTGTATGTGGCCCTCGGGACAAAAAGTTTGGACACCCCTGGGTTGAATGTCCGCCATGTTTTTTGTTTTCACGAAGAGAGAAGCGCATAGGTTACGAATTCTAGTGCATTACTTCTAGTAGCATTTCCTACGAAATTTTGAGCCTGAAATACTACAATGAAATAATTATTTAACCAGGCTATTGACGAATTATAACTTATTTATGTGTCAAAGCTGGGATCTCGTTGTTTACATGTCTAGTCCATCACGCCCCTCTGTGATGACAGGCTACGAGAACTTAGAAGGCATAGCAGAAAAAATGAACGGAAGTGGAAAAAGACCAAACTGCATGTCCACTGCCTAAATATGAAGAACTATTAACCTCTGTTGGGCCACAGTCCAGAGGCTGAACACCAGACACTGGAGCCGACGGTGAGGACAAAGGGTTGTATAACTTTTGGAGGGAAAACATTCTCCAGCAGGCCTGAGAATCTCCCCCTGGTGGTTGGAAAATGTCCTGAAGCGCCTTCAGGACCCCCGCTGAGTTCCAAGCCCCGCCCACTGAGGTCCAACTCTGACACTCAATTGGCTTAAAGCCAGCATCATCCTATGACCAGCACCTCAAGGAGGCAGAACCTCTCAGGTAGAATAAAACCACTGAGACATCAATAATCGCTGCCATTTTATTGATTATTGATGATGTTCTCCTGCACGTGGCATCTATTGCACTTCTGTCCGTCCTGGGAGAGGGATCCCTCACATGTGGCTCTCTCTGAGGTTTCTACATATTTTTACCCTGTTAAAAGGGTTTTTTGTAGTTTTTCCTTACTCTTGCTGAGGGTTAAGGACAGAGGATGTCACACCCTGTTAAAGCCCTATGAGATGAATTGTAATTTGTGAATATGGGCTATACAAATAAAATTTGATTGATTGATTGATTTTTACCCTGCTCTGAAGACATCACGAGGCCCCTTCGGGGCCTCCCAGCTGTTTTAGTTGCTAAAGGGGGTAACCTTAACTTTTAGTTTATCAGCCATTTTTACCCTGCTCTGAAGACATCACGAGGCCCCTTCGGGGCCTCCCAGCTGTTTTAGTTGCTAAAGGGGGTAACCTTAACTTTTAGTTTATCAGCCATTTTTACCCTGCTCTGAAGACATCACGAGGCCCCTTCGGGGCCTCCCAGCTGTTTTAGTTGGTAAAGGGGGTAACCTTAACTTCTAGTTTATCAGCCATTTTTCCCTGCTCTGAAGACGTCAACAGACCCCTCCGGGTCTTTCCAGATGATTTAGTTGCTAAAGGGGGCAACCAGAGTTATTTTCTTTCATTTCTTTCATTGTCTTTTATCTCAGTCTACGTTTTTATTTTCAAAAGGACTTTTGCTGTTTTAACTTGAAAAGACCAAACAGGAAATTGCACGCGGAACAATCTCAGACTGTTTCACTTTCCCCACGGACTTTACTTTCTTTTCCCAACAATCTACAAACGGCTTCCACAGCCGTCCCCTGCAGAAGCGCGAGATTCATTCCGCTGAGGAGCACGACCTCCACATCCCTGAAGAAGGACGATGTTCATCCCGTTGAGGAGCAAGACGAATCTGCTCCTATTCGGCCCAGCCGACGCCGCTGCGACAGAGGAACCAGCGCAACAGAGCTTGAGCGGCCACGATTATTCACTGGACTTCCGAAATATCCGCGCGACACGCGCATGCAACACCGTGAAGGTCACAGTAAGAGGCTTTATTGTCTTGGCAGATGTTAATCTAATACGTAGCGTATTGTTTAATACTTGAATGTATTTGTTTTGTATGAGACCGCAGAGTCTCCAGTGTTTTAGCGGCTATTCGCCACTTCCAGTTTCCGGTTACGGCCTTGTGCCATAGTTTTTAAGCGCCGTGAGCAGCGTCTCCAGCTCATTGTGACCGTTTGAACAACTTTAAAGATACTTTACCGGTCAAACCTCAGCACACAACGCCACTTGGGTGCTGAGTGGTAAAGTAAATGTAACTTGTCTCTGACGGTGCTTTTAGAGAGCTTTGCTCTCTCCTTGTATTCTCTCTCTCTCTCTCTCTCTCTCTCTCTCTCTCTCTCCTTCTAAACCGACCTATACACACATCCGATCTGTGTTTAGAATACAGTTCATGTAACATAGTTAAATCTATATTCAGAGAGGCTGGACACATCTGGAAGCCATGCGGCCGAACGCCAAAGCAGAGACAAAGAATTCTCTTTGTCTGAAAATCCCTTTGTGTAATTCATGTGACCACCAGTGTGAGCTCCGGCCACATGGTGTCATTAACATAGACTCCATTTTGAAGAACGCAAGTTAAACCACCATTTTGAGTCTATTATTGCCACGCCTCCTCTCTCACTCTCCTCCCATTCTGGCTCTAAATTCATAACGGCTCCGCCATCTTGTTTTGTAGTCAATTCGCCATTTTGAGAGTTTTTAGGCCTTGGTTCCACGAATCATGATCGGCCGCCATCTTAGATGTGACGTGACTTCGTCATCGCCACGCCCCCCTTCTTTTTCTCTCTCTCTCTCTCTCTCGCTCTCTCACACACACACACACACAGACACAGAGACACATTGATAGACACAGACAGATACACACACACAGATACACATAGATGAATACATGTGTTTTCTAAATTGTGATAAGTGGCTGCTGTTGTTATCTTTGAAATATGGGAGTTTGTTAAAATGATGAATCATTAAATAACACTAACTGTATTTCACATGCACACACATAGACACACACACACAGAGAGACACTTTGACACAGACACACACGCATACCATGACAGACATACATAGGTAGACCGCCGGTTTTACATGTACTTTCTGAATTGTGATAAGTGCTGCTGCTGTGTTTATCTCTGAAATATCGGAGTTTGTTAAAATGATGAAACATTAAATAACACTAACTTTATTTCCCCTTTTTAATAAATGCTTTTGTAATTAAAGTATCTGTAGTCTGTGATTATTTGTGCATATGTATGTGATTGCAGCTGGATTATGATTGCCTGTGCTCGAACTTAGAAGCCTTCACTGTTAATTAAATAATTATTAATATTAAATATTGAGATTATTGATTTGACATTTATCATTATGAGACTGATATTTTATAGATTGAATTGTTGGTCCCTGTAACCAGGGTGGTGCCCCGCGACAATAAGCAATGATTACAGATTTGTATTATTCTTAATTGATAATTTTATTGTTTTCATTAATTATTTTAACTATTATTAATGGATAACCGTATCATTTCTAATTAAATGTGTTACTGTTCTTAATTAATAGCTTTATCATTTTTGATTATTAATAATAAGCCAACGTCAATTCTACTCCTACTATTGCACAACACCTCCTACAATGACAAAATAAAAATTGCAAGAGCCAACTATTTCTCGAAACTAATCACTAGTAATTACCATGATAACAAGAAAAAAATGTATCCTTAAGTGCTTGCTCATTTTGGGAATGGTTGGGTTTCTCTTTAAACTTAAGGCCTTGACCTTATTATATTATGATTTTGCTCTTAAGTTCATTTTTGCCATGTGTGAAGAACTTTGTAAGCTCGTTTAGAAAATATTTGCTACACAAATAAAGTCTCATCTCATTTCTCATTTTCATCCGCTTATCCGGGGTCGGGTCGCGGGGGGAGCAGCTCAAGCAGGGGGCCCCAGACTTCCCTTTCCCGGGCCACATTGACCAACTCTGACGGGGGGATCCCGAGGCGTTCCCAGGCCAGTGTTGAGATATAATCTCTCCACCTAGTCCTGGGTCTTCCCCGAGGTCTCCTCCCCACTGGACATGCCTGAAACACCTCCCAAGGAAGGCGCCCAGTGGGCATCCTTACCAGATGCCCGAACCACCTCAGCTGACTCCTTTCTAAGTAAAGGAGCAGCGGCTCTAATCCGAGTTCCTCACGGATGGCTGAGCTTCTCACCCTATCCCTAAGGGAGACGCCAGCCACCGTTCTGAGAAAACTCATCTCGGCCGCTTGTACCCGTGATCTCGTCCTTTCGGTCATCACCCAGCCCTCATGACCATAGGTGAGGATAGGAACGAAGATCGACTGGTAGATCGAGAGCTTTGCCTTGCGGCTCAGCTCTCTTTTCGTTACAACGGTGCGGTAAAGCGAACGCAATACCGCCCCCGCTGCTCCGATTCTCCGGCCAATCTCACGCTCCATAGTACCCTCACTCGCGAACAAGACCCCAAGGTACTTGAACTCCTTCACTTGGGCTAAGGACTCATTTCCTACCCGGAGTAAGCAATCCATCGGTTTCCTGCTAAGAGTCATGGCCTCAGATTTAGCGGTGCTGATCCTCATCCCAGCCGCTTCACACTCGGCCGCCAGCCGATCCAGTGAGTGCTGAAGGTCACAGGCCGATGATCCAAAGAGGACCACGTCATCTGTAAAAAGCAGTGACGAGATCCTCAGACCACCGAACTGCAACCCCTCCCCACCACGACTACGCCTCGATATCCTGTCCATGTATATCACAAACAGGATTGGTGACAAGGCGCAGCCCTGGCGGAGACCAGCATCCACTGAGAACGAAACTGACTGGCTGCCGAGGACGCGAACACAGCTCTCGCTTTGGGAGTACAGGGATTGGATGGCCCTGAGGATAGACCCCCTTACCCCATACTCCCGCAGCATCTCCCACAGTTTCTCCCGGGGGACCCGGTCATACGCCTTCTCCAGATCCACAAAACACATGTAGACCGGATGGGCATACTCCCAGGCCCCGTCCAGGATCCTTGCGAGAGTGAAGAGCTGGTCCGTAGTATCACGTCCGGGGCGAAAACCGCATTGTTCCTCTTCAATCTGAGGTTCGACGATCGGCCGAACCCTCCTTTCCAGCACCTTGGAGTAGACTTTACCAGGGAGGCTGAGAAGTGTGATGCCCCGGTAATTGGCACACACTCTCTGGTCCCCCTTTTTGAACAGGGGAACCACCACCCCGGTTTGCCACTCCTTTGGCACTGTACCCGACTCCCACGCGATGTTGAATAGGCGTGTCAACCATGACAGCCCCTCATCACCCAGAGCCTTTAGCATTTCTGGCCGGATCTCATCAATCCCTGGGGCCTTGCCACTGCGGAGATGTTTGACCACCTCAGTGACCTCCACCAGGGAAATTGACGATGAAACACCATCAACCTCGAGCTCTGCCTCCAACATAGAGGGCGTGTTATTCGGATTCAGGAGTTCCTCAAAGTGTTCCTTCCAACGTCCGACAACCTCCTCAGTTGAGGTCAACAGAGTCCCATCCTTACTGTACACAGCTTGGATGGTTCCCTGTTTCCCCCTCCTGAGGTGCCGGATAGTCTTCCAGAAACACTTTGGTGCCGACCGAAAGTCCTTCTCCATGGCCTCTCTGAACTTCTCCCACACCCGCTGCTTAGCCTCCGACACGGCAGCAGCTGCAGCCCTTCGGGCCTGTCGGTACCCTGCAACCGAGTCAGGAGTCCTCCAGGATATCATATCCCGGAAGGCCTCCTTCTTCAATCGGACGGCTTCCCTGACCACCGGTGTCCACCACGGTGTCCGAGGGTTACCGCCCCTTGAGGAGCCTAAGACCCTGAGGCCACAGCTAGCCACCGCAGCTTCAGCAATGGAGGCTTTGAACACCGCCCACTCCGGCTCAATGCCCCCAACCTCCACAGGAATGCCAGAAAAACTCCGCCGGAGGTGTGAGTTGAAGATACCTAGGACGGGGGCCTCCTCCAGGCGTTCCCAGTTCACCCGCACTACTCGTTTGGTCTTACCAGGTCTATCCGGAAATTTCCCCCACTCCCTGATCCAACTCACAACCAGATGGTGGTCGGTTGACAGTTCCGCTCCTCTCTTTACCCGAGTGTCCAAAACATGCGGCCTCAGATCAGATGACACGATCACAAAATCGATCATTGATCTTCGGCCTAGGGTACTCTGGTACCAGGTACACTTATGAGCACCCTTATGTTCGAACATGGTGTTTGTTATGGATAATCCATGGCTAGCACAGAAGTCCAATAACAAACGACCGCTCGGGTTCAGATCAGGGAGGCCGTTCCTCCCCACCGCGCCTCTCCAGGTGTCTCCATCGTTGCCCACGTGGGCATTGAAGTCACCCAGCAGAAGTACGGAGTCCCCTACTGGAGCCCCATACAGGACTCCATTCAGGGTCTCCAAGAAGGCCGAGTACTCTGAACTGCTGTTTGGTGCATACGCACAAACAACAGTCAGAGTTTTCCCCCCTACAACCCTTAGGCGCAGGGAGGCGACCCTCTCGTCTACCGGGGTAAACTCCAACACCGCGGTGCTCAGCCGGGGATTTATGAGTATCCCCACACCCGCCCGGCGCCTCACGCCCTTGGCAACTCCGGAGAAGAATAAAGTCCAACCCTTATCCAGGAGTACGGTACCAGAGCTGAGACTGTGCGTGGAGGTAAGCCCCACCAGATCTAACTGATAGCGCTCCACCTCCCTCACAAGCTCCGGTTCCTTTCCCCACAGCGAGGTGACATTCCACGTCCCCAGAGCCAGCTTCTGCCGCCCGGGTCTGGTCCGTTGAGACCCCTGACCTTCGCTGCCACCCATGTGGCTGCGCACCCGACCCCAACGGGTCTTCCCACAGGTGGTGGGCCCATGAGATGAAGAGAGGGGGGGTGCCACGTAGTTTGTTCGGGCTATGCCCGACCGGGCTCCGTGGCAAACCCGGCCACCAGACGCTCGCCATCGAGCCCTCCGTCTGGGCCTAGCTCCAGACGGGGGCCCCGGGCTTCCTCCGGGCTGGGTCCCATCTCCTCTTGTGTCGATATTCATTGAGGGTTTTTGAACCATTCTTAGTCTGGCCCCTCACCTGAGACCACTCTGCCATGAGAGACCCTACCAGGAGCACAAGGCTCCAGACAACACAGCCCTCAGGTTCACAGGGACACGCAAACCTCTCCACCACGATAAGGTGACGGTTCAAGGAGAGGTCAAATAAAGTTATCATTTTTATTATTATTATTATTATGACCCTACTGATATATTATGACTCTACTGATATATTTCTTTGTAGAATTCTGTAAATTCTACAAAGAAATATGATTATTTTAGCATATTTTTACCTTAAATTAACAGTTACGTTACAAAATTTTAATGTAAATTAAACCCTGCTTTATTGTTTTTCCAATTACAATATTTTTATGTCCGAATATTACAGCACTTCACTGTTAATTTCACAGACTTTCTTTTACAGTGTACACACGGTATACAAAACTCAGTAAATGCCCCAGTATTCCAAGTGTTGAGCCAGATCCAGTTACCATATTTTTATTTATAATATTACTGTGAGTTTCAGCAGCACTAAGAGATATTTTCTTATGTCTTCGTAATAATGGCATTCAGTAGGTTAAGCACAGCGCTCTAGGAAGTTGAGGTAAAGGGGTAGGGGAGAGCGGGTAATGTGGGACTTTTTTTACATTTGCTCCCCTCTAGGCGAGCTTAAATGATATATCAGTAAAATGTACACATTTCCCATTAATTATGGATGTTTTCTAGCAATGGAAATGATCAGAATGTCTTCAGGACAAAGGGCAGTGAAAATATGATTGTTTTAAAAAAAGTGGTCTTGTGTCTCACTTTACCCCAGCTACGGGGTAAAGTGGTCCACTTACTTTTTCCACTTTAAAACTACCATAACAACACATGTTGTAATAGTTAAAATCCCAACAGCTAGATTGACAACCACTAATATCGGACTAAAAACAGAATCATGGGGATTGGTCAATTAAGCACATTTATGATTATTATGATTCATGTTATCTCTTGCACACCCTAGCTTACCTGCACATTGTTTCTCTGCCCAATTGGCAGGGACAGGGACATTGTTTTTCTCTGCGTATTCAAATGCCAGTTCATGGCACTTAACTGGAGTAAGGCCATGGAACTGGTCAGCTAGTTGTTTCAAGTGTTTGGCAAGCTCATCCTCCATCTCATCTGTGAATATTCTCTTTGCCTCAGCTACTGCACCCCAGGCTACTGACTTTACTTTCCCTTTCTCTTTTTTCTTTATGAAACTTTTGAGGGTTGTCTTATCAACATTTCTTTTCCTTCCAGCTTTTCATAATGACTTCTTTCCTTGCATGACCTCAGCGGCTGCACTCTCCATCTCTGCGAGGGGTGTTTGGCCCCAGGTTGTCTTCCTGGTGTGTAGTTTCTTGGCATGATGGCTTTTCTACAATGTTTATGACATTAAAAATAAAACATATATAATGTAATATAACACTAAAATAGGTTTAAGACTAAACTTAACTTGTGCTCCACCGTTTTATAAAAAACAACATCTCTTAGCAATTCAGGCTTATCTTCAGCTAGCATCAATCACATGGTTTTATATGTTGGAAGTTCACCAACATGTATGATATAAGTTTTTCTACCTGAAGCAACTGATTAACAACGGTTGATTAAGTTCAAAGCAAGAAAATTTACTTTTACATGCAGAAAACACATTTTTGTGAAAAAACATACTTTCCACAGCACCAGCACCAACTTCTCCTTCATGCAAGGGGGGATGGAAGGGGCTTGAAAACCTAATGGTCAAATGACCACAAATCGGTTCCGTTGCCTGGATACAGGGGGTGTCTCATATGACCCGATGTCCTACATTACCCGTGTTGTGCAATAGTAGGAGTAGAATTGACGTTGGCTAATTATTAATAATCATGAACTATGATTATTAAAATAACAATTATTTCTTAAAAATAATCAAAAAAATGATAAAGCTATTAATTAAGAATAGTAACACATTTAATTAGAAATGATACGGTTATCCATTAATAATAGTTAAAATAATTAATGAAAACAATAAAATTATCAATTAAGAATAATACAAATCTGTAATCATTGCTTATTGTCGCGGGGCACCACCCTGGTTACAGGGACCAACAATTCAATCTTTAAATATCAGTCTCAATGATATAGGTTATATTAATAATCTCAATATTTAGTATTAATGATTATATAATAAACAATGAAGGGTTTTAAGTTCGAACACAGGCTATAGTAATCCAGCTGTATACACATACATATGCACAAATAATCACAGAAATACAAATACTTTAATTACAAAAGTATTTATTAAAAAGGGGAAATAAAGTTAATGTTATTTCAATGATTCTTCATTTAACAAACTCCAATATTTCAAAGATGGTAACAACAGCAGCAGCACTTATCACAATTGTCACACATGTAATACGGAGTATCTATGTGTGTGTGTGGTCGTGTGTGTCTGCCTGTCTGTGTGTGTGTGTGTGTGTGTGTGTGTGTGTGTGTGTAAGAAAGAGAAAGAGGAGTGGCTATGGCGTAATGACGTGGTGACGTCCTCTGGCCAAATTCAAGGTGATGTTACATTCACGTACTTTCAAGATGGAGGTTACCTTAGTGAAGCCACGTTGCGAAAAGCAAAATGGCTGCCGGTCACTGACCTTAACAAAGGGGATCTTTAAGACAAAGAGATTTCTTATCTCGTGGTTTTGGCGCCGAATGGCGTCGAGATGTATAAATGCTCGTTAAATCTAGATTTCTCCATGTAACATGAAATGTATAAATGTAGGTCGGGACGTGTGTAAAAACAGGTTTAGGAGGAGAGAGAGAGAGAGAGAGAGAGCTCTCAAAATCAGGAAAGCTCTCAAAACATCGTCAGAGACAAACTTCCAGCGAAGCAGACCAGTTACGTGAGATTTATCTTTTAACAGATGTAAATCTCCGCACAATATCTCTGACGGTAACACGCAAAAAGGAATCGCGGCTCTGTACCGCGCTCTTCTCAAAAACACAGTAAACAAAGGAACCGGATGTGTCGTCTCGGCCCGCCGTGTAGCACGGCTAAAAATAGATCAGCGATCTACCAACAAACATACAATCAAACAAATGACACGCTAAGTATTTAAACTAGTCTCTGCCCAGACAATAAAGCCTCTTACTGTGACCTCCGCGGTGTTGCTTGCGCGTGGGGCGCGGATTTCCCGGAAGTCCAGTGAATCTGTCGTTAAACCTCAGAATGCGTGCGAACGGGCGGATTCCTGGAAAACAAATCAGTGTCCTGGCCTCTTAAGCGGTGCTCCGGTGGGTCTCGTGGTTGCAACGGAGGTCAGCGCTGGGCCGAAATAGAGCGAACTTCTCTTGCTCTTGGAACGGAATTCGGCTTCGTCTCTTCTGCAGGGATGAGCAGCGGTAACGGCGCTGTGGATTTGGAAAGAAAGTCTCTGAGCTCGGCCAGCGAGCGAGTGAGTTCCTGTGCACGGCCTTTTCAAGTTAAAAACAAAAATAGTCTCTATCAAATTAAGATCAAACTTAAGATAAAAGAAAATGAAAGAAATGAAAGAAAATAACTCTGGTTGCCCCCTTTAGCAACTAAATCATCTGGAAAGACCCGGAGGGGTCTGTTGACGTCTTCAGAGCAGGGAAAATGGCAGCGATTATTGATGTCTCAGTGATTTTATTCTACCTGAGAGGTTCTGCCTCCTTGAGGTGCTGGTCATAGGAAGTGTCAGAGTTGGACCTCAGTGGGCGGTGCTTGGTACTCAGCGCGGGTCCTGAAGGCTCTTCAGGACATTCCCAACCACCAGGGGGAGATTCTCAGGCCTGCTGGAGAATGTTTTCCCTCCAAAACTTTTACAAACCTGCTAACCTGCTTATTGATCAGCTGATTGTGGGCGTTCCTAAATGGCCAATCAGATCTGCCAGGGTCTCTTAAAGCCAATCATTCAGCCCCTTTCAAATTTTAAAATCCCCTCTCCTTTTTTCCGCAGTCAGCCATCATTCATTGACGTACATAACCCACCTCCACCCCAATCTCCTCCAGTCCTCAGCAGAATCATCATCACCTCATCTGGATCCCCCACCTCAACCGATCGTGTTCATATGTATAATCCTGTATCGTGTTGGTAGCCGATCATGGATCATGACATTGGATTGTAGATTATGGTGGCATATGATCATGGTGGCGGCTGATTGTTGACTAAATTCAACAAGACTGTCTGACACAATATATCTATTATAAGCTGCAACTATTGCACTTCTGTCCGTTCTGGAAGAGGGATCCCTATCATGTGGCTCTTCCTAAGGTATCTACGTTTTTCCCCCATATGATTTTTTGTAGTTTCCTTGTTAAGGGTTAAGGGCAGAGGATCTTGCATGTCTAATTTAACCACCATCAGTGTCTAAACCCCGTTGGGGTATTTCTGTTCTGCGCTCTGCTTTACTACCTTTCTAAACCTGATGACATCATAGAGGGGTTGGCCGGTGTTGGGGTAGACTCCTCAGTGAGGAACATCAAACAGTGGGTTGTAAATACTTGGGGCCTGCTAGGCCAAGCTGAAACCAGTTTGGCCAGTTTTCAGTCTTAATTCACACCTTCCTCAGACAGCCTGGAGCCTCGCCTCAGTGGGGAAGAATCTCGGATGTCCTTCAGGGACCCCCACTGGGATCCTGAAACGCCCACTGAGGTCGACTCCCCGCCCACTAAGGTCGGAATCCTGACGTTCTCATTGGCTGAGAGCCAACTGAACCCTATGACCACTTCCGGAGGAAGCAGGAAGTCCTCAGGTGGTATAAGAGTGTTGAGGTCCCAGAACTTTTAGTTTTACAGGTTAGTAGGTTAGTAGTTGTACGCTCTCTTTTTCACCCCAGCACAGATGTCCCCACCAGGCCTTTACAGGTCTGACCAGAGGTTCCCGATGCTTAAGGAGGCAACTAACTCTTAACTCTTCCCTTTCACTCCACTGCTCAAGTTGTATTCGACCTCCAGAGGCCGAACTACACGACTCAGCAAGCTAATGTAGGCGATAAGACGTTTATTTGAATTCATTTCATTATTTTTCTTTTATCTCAGTCGACGTTTTTATTTTCAAAAGGACTTTTGCTCTTTTAACTTGAAAAGACCAAACAGGAAATTGCACGCGGAACAATCTCAGACTGTTTCACTTTCCCCACGGACTTTACTTTCTTTTCCCAACGATCTACGAACGGCTTCCACAGCCGTCCCCTGCAGAAGCGCAAGATTCATTCCGCTGAGGAGCACGAGCTCCACATCCCTGAGAACTGCTTGAGAGACCACGTGATTCACTGGCCCGACGCGCACGCACACCGCGAGGGTGGTACAGTAAGAGGCTTTATTGTCTGGGCAGATGTTAGTCTAATACGTAGCGTATTGTTTTAATACTTGAGTGTATTTGTTTTGTATGAGACCGCTGAGTCTCCAGTGTTTAGCGGCGATTCGCCACTTCCGGTTACGGCCTTGTGCCACAGTTTTTAAGCGCTGTGAGCAGCGTCTCCAGCTCATTGTGACCGTTTGAACAACTTTAAAGAGACTTTACCGGTCAAACCTCAGCACACAACGCTGCTTGGGTGCTGAGTGGTAAAGTAAATGTAACTTGTCTCTGACGGTGCTTTTAAGAGCTTTGCTCTCTCTCTCTATCTCTCTCTCTCTCTCTCTCTCTCCTTCTAAACCGACCTATACACACATCTGATCTGTATTTAGAATACAGTTCATGTAACATAGTTAAAACTATATTCAGAGAGGCTGGACACATCTGGAAGCCATGCGGCCGAACGCCAAAGCAGAGACAAATAATTCTCTTTGTCTGAAAATCCCTTGGTGTAATTCATGTGACGACCACCAGTGTGAGCTCCGGCCACATGGTGTCATTAACATAGACTCCATTTTGAATAACGCAAGTTAAACCACCATTTTGAATCTATTATTGCCACGCCTCCTCTCTCCCTCTCCTCCCATTCTGGCTCTAAATTCATAACGGCTCCGGCATCTTGTTTTGTAGTCAGTCTGCCATTTTGAGAGTTTTTAGGCCTTGATTCCACGAATCATGATCGGCCGCCATCTTAGATGTGACGTCACCACGTGACTGCGTCATCGCCACGCCCCCTTCTTTTTCTCTCTCTCTCTCTCGCTCTCTCACACACACACACACACACCCACACAGACACAGAGACACATTGATAGACACAGACAGATACACACACACAGATACACATAGATGAATACATGTGTTTTCTAAATTGTGATAAGCGGCTGCTGTTGTTATCTTTGAAATATGGGAGTTTGTTAAAATGATGAATCATTAAATAACACTAACTTTATTTCACATGCACATACATAGACACACACACAGAGAGACACTTTGACACAGACACACATAGACAGACATACATAGGTAGACCGCCGGTTTTACATGTATTTTCTGAATTGTGATAAGTGCTGCTGCTGTGTTTATCTTTGAAATATCGGAGCTTGTTAAAATGATGAATCATTGAATAACATTATAACTTTATTTCCCCTTTAATAAATGCTTTTGTAATTAAAGTATCTCTAGTCTGGGATTATTTGTGCATATGTATGTGATTACAGCTGGATTATGATTGCCTGTGCTCGAACTTAGAAGCCTTCACTGTTAATTAAATAATTATTAATATTAAATATTGAGATTATTGATTTGACATTTATCATTATGAGACTGATATTTTAAAGATTGAATTGTTGGTCCCTGTAACCAGGGTGGTGCCCCTCTACGATAAGTTATGGCCTTATCATTTTTAATTATTTTGAATAAATAATCTTATTATTTCATCTCATCATCTCATTTTCATCCGCTTATCCGGGGTCGGGTCGCGGGGGGAGCAGCTCAAGCAGGGGGCCCCAGACTTCCCTTTCCCGGGCCACATTGACCAACTCTGACGGGGGGATCCCGAGGCGTTCCCAGGCCAGTGTTGAGATATAATCTCTCCACCTAGTCCTGGGTCTTCCCCGAGGTCTCCTCCCCACTGGACGTGCCTGAAACACCTCCCAAGGAAGGCGCCCAGTGGGCATCCTTACCAGATGCCCGAACCACCTCAGCTGACTCCTTTCTAAGTAAAGGAGCAGCGGCTCTAATCCGAGTTCCTCACGGATGGCTGAGCTTCTCACCCTATCCCTAAGGGAGACGCCAGCCACCGTTCTGAGAAAACTCATCTCGGCCGCTTGTACCCGTGATCTCGTCCTTTCGGTCATCACCCAGCCCTCATGACCATAGGTGAGGATAGGAACGAAGATCGACCGGTAGATCGAGAGCTTTGCCTTGCGGCTCAGCTCTCTTTTCGTTACAACGGTGCGGTAAAGCGAACGCAATACCGCCCCCGCTGCTCCGATTCTCCGGCCAATCTCACGCTCCATAGTACCCTCACTCGCGAACAAGACCCCAAGGTACTTGAACTCCTTCACTTGGGCTAAGGACTCATTTCCTACCCGGAGTAAGCAATCCATCGGTTTCCTGCTAAGAGTCATGGCCTCAGATTTAGCGGTGCTGATCCTCATCCCAGCCGCTTCACACTCGGCCGCCAGCCGATCCAGTGAGTGCTGAAGGTCACAAGCCGATGATCCAATGAGGACCACGTCATCTGCAAAAAGCAGTGACGAGATCCTCAGACCACCGAACTGCAACCCCTCCCCACCACGACTACGCCTCAATATCCTGTCCATGTATATCACAAACAGGATTGGTGACAAGGCGCAGCCCTGGCGGAGACCAGCATCCACTGAGAACGAAACTGACTGGCTGCCGAGGACGCGAACACAGCTCTCGCTTTGGGAGTACAGGGATTGGATGGCCCTGAGGATAGACCCCCTTACCCCATACTCCCGCAGCACCTCCCACAGTTTCTCCCGGGGGACCCGGTCATACGCCTTCTCCAGATCCACAAAACACATGTAGACCGGATGGGCATACTCCCAGGCCCCCTCCAGGATCCTTGCGAGAGTGAAGAGCTGGTCCGTAGTTCCACGTCCAGGGCGAAAACCGCATTGTTCCTCTTCAATCTGAGGTTCAACGATCGGCCGAACCCTCCTTTCCAGCACCTTGGAGTAGACTTTACCAGGGAGCCTGAGAAGTGTGATGCCCCGGTAATTGGCACACACTCTCTGGTCCCCCTTTTTGAACAGGGGAACCACCACCCCGGTTTGCCACTCCTTTGGCACTGAACCCGACTCCCACGCGATGTTGAATATGCGTGTCAACCATGACAGCCCCTCAACACCCAGAGCCTTTAGCATTTCTGGCCGGATCTCATCAATCCCTGGGGCCTTGCCACTGCGGAGATGTTTGACCACCTCAGTGACCTCCACCAGGGAAATTGACGATGAAACACCATCAACCTCGAGCTCTGCCTCCAACATAGAGGGCGTGTTATTCGGATTCAGGAGTTCCTCAAAGTGTTCCTTCCAACGTCCGACAACCTCCTCAGTTGAGGTCAACAGAGTCCCATCCTTACTGTACACAGCTTGGATGGTTCCCCGTTTCCCCCTCCTGAGGTGCCGGATAGTCTTCCAGAAACACTTTGGTGCCGACCGAAAGTCCTTCTCCATGGCCTCTCCGAACTTCTCCCACACCCGCTGCTTAGCCTCCGACACGGCAGCAGCTGCAGCCCTTCGGGCCTGTCGGTACCCTGCAACCGAGTCAGGAGTCCTCCAGGATATCATATCCCGGAAGGCCTCCTTCTTCAATCGGACGGCTTCCCTGACCACCGGTGTCCACCACGGTGTCCGAGGGTTACCGCCCCTTGAGGAGCCTAAGACCCTGAGGCCACAGCTAGCCGCCGCAGCTTCAGCAAAGGAGGCTTTGAACACCGCCCACTCCGGCTCAATGCCCCCAACCTCCACAGGAATGCCAGAAAAACTCCGCCGGAGGTGTGAGTTGAAGATACCTAGGACGGGGGCCTCCTCCAGGCGTTCCCAGTTCACCCGCACTACTCGTTTGGGCTTACCAGGTCTATCCGGAAATTTCCCCCACTCCCTGATTTAACTCACAACCAGATGGTGGTCGGTTGACAGTTCCGCCCCTCTCTTTACCCGAGTGTCCAAAACATGCGGCCTCAGATCAGATGACACGATCACAAAATCGATCATTGATCTTCGGCCTAGGGTACTCTGGTACCAGGTACACTTATGAGCACCCTTATGTTCGAACATGGTGTTTGTTATGGATAATCCATGGCTAGCACAGAAGTCCAATAACAAACGACCGCTCGGGTTCAGATCAGGGAGGCCGTTCCTCCCCACCGCGCCTCTCCAGGTGTCTCCATCGTTGCCCACGTGGGCGTTGAAGTCACCCAGCAGAAGTACGGAGTCCCCTACTGGAGCCCCATACAGGACTCCATTCAGGGTCTCCAAGAAGGCCGAGTACTCTGAACTGCTGTTTGGTGCATACGCACAAACAACAGTCAGAGTTTTCCCCCCTACAACCCTTAGGCGCAGGGAGGCGACCCTCTCGTCTACCGGGGTAAACTCCAACACCGCGGCGCTCAGCCGGGGATTTATGAGTATCCCCACACCCGCCCGGCGCCTTACGCCCTTGGCAACTCCGGAGAAGAATAAAGTCCAACCCTTATCCAGGAATCTTATTATTTTAATAATCATATTTCATGATTATTAATAATTAGCCAACGTCAAGTCTACCTACTATTGCACAACACCGGCGTGCTTGTTTATCCTAAATATGAGAAGATGAGCCGAACTCAGTTTGTTCAATCAAGTATTTATTTAGAAAGCAAAGAAAGGTTTCAATCAGCAAAGCAATGGGCATCCAACACACTACCCCAGAACTCTAGCAGCCCTGGGGAAGCCTCAAGTCGCATCAGAACACAAGACCCATAAGAACGCAGAACACATCAGAACGCGAGACCCATCAGAACGCATCAAACAGCCGGCGTGAACAGGAGACACTCCCAAGACCTTGACACAGCTGATGCCATGAGGGCCAAACTGTTGTTGTTGGGGAAGAGATATTATTGTGTTCCTGCTATATCGGCCTTATGTTCTCTTTGTACAGACATTCAAAACAACTTAACCAAACAATGTCAACAAAGTCACTCCGAACTTCCTCAGATGGGACACTTCCTTCAACTACGGGAATTATGCTTTAAAATCAGAAGTTAGAATTTAGAACAATTAAAAGATTCATTATTAACACTATGCAGCAAGGGTAAGTTATAAGTCATTTGTGTGAAGGCCTTATCTAGCTAAAACTGCTTCTATCTTTATTGTTAAGAGTTCAGTCATACAGAGACTATAGGTAAAATATTGAAATCCTTACAGGGTCTAAAATGCAAAAGACTGAAATGTTCACATTACTGTGTGCACTTGTCAAATAAATATTGTTAAATCGTGAATCAAGTTTCTCCTGATTGAACTATATTTATTCTCTGATTTTTTTCTGACATTGCTAGGAAAATGCAAGCAACAAACATCCAAGTTTTAAATTGGATGTTTGTGTATCTTATTTCATTTCCACTATATGTGGAGAACCTTATGCTGCTGTACTAAAAAATCTGTATGTTTACTTAGTATTAGGAAATGTCTTGTGCCTTTGCACTTTATATGTTTCACTGTGGGAGAGTGGGAAACGTATCGATTCCTTGTATGTCTTGAACATGTTAAGAAATTGACAATAAAGCTACTTTATCTTTATCTTTATCTTTATATACATGTAGCCTGTTAAGAGGCCGTTAAGATTCTTCTAAAACCTCTGCCTGAGGAATTCCCAAAGTAAAATGAAAGCTTTTCTTCAACCATTTGACTTAATGCATGGTCTTGGTCTCTTTTGAAAGGTAACATTCTGAACTCCCCCCCTAAAAGTCAGAATCACTCTAAGTGCTAATAGCATTTCGAATGGCAGTTAGAACACAGTGAAGTAGAAGGTTTTTATTTCCGCCCGAATATTTTTGGGCAAACAGATGCCTGCAGATGACTCTAACTGGGACTTATGAGCTGGAAAACACAATGGAACCACAGCACGAAGCTTTGACTAGCCCAAGTTTAAATTTGATGACAATACCAAAGACAATTAATATTTTACACATGTTTTTCCGAAGGTATGTCTAGGAGGTTTCCATTTGAAGACTCCAAAGGACCCTTTGTAACCATGGTCACACACTTTCAAACTGAAAGAAAAAGGGCATTCAAACACACACACCCTTCCTCCAGATCAAAATTGACTCCTACAGACAGACAGAATGAAACAGAGGGCCATACACAAATCACAACCAAAACAACACTTTTTTGCCTTTTACGCACAGCTCTTTGTCTTTATGCACTGACTTCCTCGCTGTCCCTATAACTGTACACCATGATGCCTCACATCTGCATTTTAATCAGGAGAGACTGGATTTCCAATTTACAATATTTATTTTGCAAACACACAAGATATGAACGTTTTACAGTCTATGGCATTTTAGACCACCGTGAGATGTCATCAGGTTTAGAAGGGGTTGGAGCAGAGCATCGAATAGGAATACCAGCCCAGGGTCTAGACACTGGTGGTGGTTCATCAGTCCAACGAGAGTTTTGGATGGCCCATATTCGTGAGAATTGTCCTGTTGGACTTCGCCAATTGTGACACCCTTAACCCTCAACAAGAGTAAGGAAAAACCTTCTTAAAAAGGAAAAATGTAGAAACCTCAGGAAGAGCCACATGCAAGGGATCCCTCTTCCAGGATGGACAGAAGTGCAATGGATGCCACGATTAATAGGTAAATTGTCAGGCAGTTTGTTGCTTTTTTAGTCCGCTATCAGCTGCCGCCGTAATCACGATCCACTGAACCTATTGGGATCTGTCATCAAGGTCCATGATTGCTGCCAACATGATGTGAGATTAGGCATATAATCAGTTGAGGTAGATGAATATTCTACTGGAGACTGGAGGAGATTGGGGTGGAAGAGGGGTTATGTGCGTCACTGAAGGACGCCTGACTGCGGAAGAGAAGTGAAGGGATTTTTAAAGTTTGAAAGGGGCTGAATGATTGGCTGAAGAGACTGCGCCAGACCTGATAGACATTTAGGAACACCCAAAATTAGCTGATCACTATGCAGGTTAAGTGCTCCGTTGCGATCAGCTGATCGTCTGCTGCTTAAGTCTTCCTCACTGAACTTTTGCTAAGCTTTATGTTGGAAATGTCATGGCCTAAACGAAATGCCAGTCATCAGAATAATCGGTTCCAATGGCTCAGTCTTTACACGTCAGAAGAGGGGCAAGCTCTGTCCATCAACGAGGTGTCTTGTTGGCTATTGTAGGCTGTGGACAACCTATGCCAGCTCCTATTGGGTCAAGTGAGCTGTCAATCTAAAGTTTAGAGTCTAGCCGCCAATTTGTTAGCATGAGAGCGGCTGTGTTTACATGCGAACAGGAGTTACGAGGGAAAATACATCCAAGTTTACACTTAGCTGCTGGCTGCTCTGAGATTACGGAACAGCAGACTGCGGCTATTCGTTGATGTAATAGTGTGTTTTGGAGTGATACTGGATTGGATCGTCTGGACCTTTGACAATGTACCAAGACTGTTTTTGTTGGATTGTTAGCGATCTGTGGATTAACATGATGCTTCTTAGGTGAGTGACGTCGACTTTGTTGTTGTTTCATTCTTTGTTGAGGGTCTGAGTGAGACGTTGTTTGTACCGGCTGTGGTGATCGGATCTTGAAATGGTTTACATCAGTCGAATCAGAAGAATCGTAGCTTTCCAAAGATATGTTGCATCTGTATGACGCAGTTCTGTAAATAACAATGTTTGAAGCTTATCGGTAAAGAAGGCAACCTGTGGGATGCGTGAGGGACGGTGCAGCACAAGAGGTTTTAAACTACAGGAGCCACTACTTTTTAGGGCCCGAGCACCGAATGGTGAGAGGCCCTATTGAAATTGTAAGGATTTTTATTATTAAGGCCCGAGCACCGAATGGTGAGAGGCCCTATTGAAATTGTAAGGATTATTATTATTATTAGGGACCGAGCACTTCCGGTGCCCTTATTAGGGCCCTAAAAAGTTTGCAGTAAATTAGAAAGTGGTGTAAATTTACGTCGTATTCTGGAGTATTTGGAAATGGGCGTGGCAAAATGGCTCAACAGCGCCACCTACGGAAAAGCCCCTCATTTAGCATTCACCGATCCTCACGAAAATCAAGACAGTTGTGTATCATGACCAGATGAACAAAAAAGCCTCAAGGACCATTATGAAAAAATCAACAGGAAGCCCGCCAGTTTGACTTTAGTGGCCATTTTGGTCATATTCCATATTTTTTCTTTTATGTACTTGTCGTGCAGCTTTCATCAGATCAACTTCAAATTTAGACGATCGTCATCACAACAAAATGGAGATCTAAAGTTATTGAAGGATTTAGTTTTTGCAAAACCGTCTGATCGTGGTGTGGCGTTAAAGTTTGATGAAACGGCATGAAAACACAAGCTTCCATATTTCAGACATATTTTGTCCAATTGAGTCCAAACTAGACACATACAACAAGAGTCGCGACCAGAAGACATCGGTGCAGAAATTGTGACTTACAATCACAGCGCCCCCTGGTGGCAACAGGAAATGTCTTGTTTTTGGTACGTGTTATATATTTATGTACTAGTTGGAGAGCTTTCATCAAATCAACTTAAAAATGAGATGAGACTCTACAAAACAAGATGAAGATCTAAAGTTATCAATATTTAAACTTTTCATCATACCGTGTGACCGTGGTGAGGTCTCAAAGTTCGACTAAACGCCAATATAAGCGAGCTTCTGTAACTTAGACATATTTTGTCCAATCGACTCCAAACTACACATATAAGACAAGAGTCGCGACCGGAAGACATCTACCTAGAAATCATGACTTAAAAGGAAAGCGCCCCCTGGTGGCATCAGGAAATGTCTTGTTTTTGTACATCGTGCGCTTTAATTTATTTGTCGGAGAGCTTTCATCACATCAATTTAAAATTTAGACGAGTGTCATCACAACAAGATGGAGATCTAAAGTTATCAAAGAAACAACTTTTCGTCACACTGTCTGACTGTGGCGGGGCGTCACATCAGCTCGCCATGACACACGAAAACGCTTTAACTTCCGTGTTCATGGGTCCATCTCCCTCAAACTACATGTGTGTATCATCAGCCCCCCTCCCTTGAAGATATTCAGATGGTTTTAAAGAATGGGCGTGGCAAAATGGCTCAACAGCGCCACCAACAGAGCTTCCCCTCATTTATGGAGAAACACCTCATTTAGAATTCACTGATCCTCACGAAATTGAAGACAGTTGTGTATCATCACCAGATGCACAAAAAACGCGCCGGAGCAATTTGAAAAACGCAACAGGACCCCCGCCATTTTCGATTTGGACCATATTCCATGTTTTTTATTTTCAAGTACTTCTTAGAGAACTTTCATCAGATCAACTGAAAATTTAGACGAGTGTCATCACAACAAGATGGAGATCTAAAGTTATTGAAAGATCAATTTTTCGCCACACCGTGTGACCGTGGCGAGGCGTCAAAATGTGACTAAACGCCATCAAAACACAAGCTTCTGTATCTTGGACATATTTGGTCCAATCGAGTTCAAACTACACATGTAAGACAAGAAGCGCGACCTGATGACATCAACAAAGACACCATGACTTAAAATCATAGCGCCACCTGCTGGCTACAGGAAGTGAAGCGTTTATCTTGCAGCAGTGCGCAAATGCATGCAACGCTGAGACGAGCGCTTGGTCATCGAACGTTCTCGCTTCCCCGACCGCAACAGACTTGAAATTGCCTGTGCTCGGGCCCGTTAGTGCTACAACGTAGCCCTAGTTATTATTATTTCTTCCGATAGTGAATTGGCTTTTTGAGGGCTTTATCATGCTCAAAAAGTTTTAAAAGTTTGCAGTTGGTTAGAAAGTCGTGAAAATTTACGTATTCTGGGGTATTTGGAAATGGGCGTGGCAAAATGGCTCAACAGCGCCACCAACATAGCTTCCCCTCATTTACGGAGAAGCACCTCATTTAGCATTCACTGATCCTCACGAAATTAAAGACAGTGATGTAACATCACCAGATGAACAAAAAACCTCAAGGAGCATTATGAAAAACTCAACAGGAAGCCTGCCATTTTGGATTTAGTGCTTATTTTAGTCATATTCCATAATTTTTTCTTTGATGTACTTGTCGTAGAGCTTTCATCTGATCAACTTCAAATTCAGATGAGTGTCATCACAACAAGATTGAGAAAAAAAATGATTAAAGGATTTATTTTTCGTCACACCGTGTGACCGTGGCGTGGCGTCAAAGTTTAATTAAACGCCATCAAAACACGAGTATCTGTATCGCGGACATACATGGTCCAATCGAGTCCAACCTAGATATGTAAGACAAGAGTCCCGGCCTGATGATATCTACACAAAAATCATGACTTGAAATCCCAGCGCCCCCTGTGGGCAACAGCAAGTGACATGTTTTATATTTTGATGAACTGCTCCTGGCTGCTTTACAATATACAGCTCAAATGAGCTCAGTCAGGTCATTGGATCAAGGTCAGAATTGTGACGTTTCCTCAAACCATGTAAATATTGATGTTTGGCGAAGGATCATCCTTCGCCAGACGAGAGTCCACTGTGCATTGTCCTATCACTACCAAACTTCTGTCACATGATTAGCGTACAAGCCTGATCAGCCCTATGTGTCAATATTTCCTCAGTGTCATAGCGCCACCTATTGATTATCCATGAAACAGGAAGTACTTTGTTATTCCACTCTGGATTATCCAACAGGCTCCAAACTACTGACCTTTGATCACAATTGTGACCTGAACAGCTCCATATCTGAATATTAGGGTTAGGGTCATAGTGCCACCTACTGATCAGTGTGAAAATTACGTTGTGGTAAAATTGTCAAATTTACACAAAATTGCTCACGCTACATCAGAGCGCCTACTTTAACAGTTCAGGTCTGTGTTTAATAATAGTGATGGCGCCACCTACTGGCAAAAGGAATTAAACTTTGTTTTTCAACTATCCTTCGATTTACATGTAATTTTCACAGTGTGACGTTCAATTGATAGCGTGGACCGTAATGAGCAATTAGCAGGCAAGGATCGGCGTCGCTTGACGGACGGAGATAGTGAAGTGTTTATCTTTCCGCAGTGTGCAAAACGCATGCAACGCGGAGACGTGCGCTTAGTCATTGATCGCTCTCTCCACCGACCGCTACAGGCTTCAACGTGCGGTTGCTCGGGCCCGCAAGTGCTACAACGTAGCCCTAGTTTTTATGTAAATTTGTTTTACTCATATCAGATTTATATGATAAAAAGAAATTTATATAATAAAATGAATTGGGAATGAACAGAGTCAGAAACCAAAGCAGTTACCAAATGTCAGTTTTTATTACATTAAAGTTTTCAAAATTTAGTTCAAGTTCTAGAAGTTGTTCAAATGAATGCAACAATTTTTTTTTAAAACCACTATATAATTACTTATTAAAGAAATAGTTCACCGAAATATTTAAATTCACCCATTATCTTCTCACCACTATGCAGTTGGAGGGGTGAGTGAATCATTGAGTCCACAGGAGGTGCATTTAAGGATCCTTGGAAACACCATCGTGTAGCTACGTCCACTAACTTAGCTTCCGGTAGACTTTAAGGCTCGAGACAAATATGAATGTTGGGGCTTGCGGCGACTGGGATGGTGAATGGTGAATGGTTTTGTATTTATACAGCGCTATTTCTAGTCTTGATGACCACTCAAAGCGCTTTACAGTACAGTTTTACATTCACACACACATTCATACAGTGCATCTATTCACAGCACTTTGTTGTTCTATGGGGGGCCATTCAGGGTTCAACATCTTGCCCAAGGACACTTCCGCATGCAGATGGGTCAGACTGGGGATCGAAATGCCGACCTTCAGGTTGGAGGACGACCACTCTACCCCTCAGCCACAGCCGCCCCAATGGATGATACCACACGAGCAGTATGGAGCAGTGTTGTGTTTTTTCTGTTGTTATATAACGTCTGAAGTCTAGGTCACTATTGACTTCAAATGTATTGAACTCTTCTGCAACGAAGTTTACCCTGAGATTCCAGAAGTGTTTTATGGATTCTTAACCCACCCCTCCATCGGCAAAGTAGTGAGTAGATAATGAGTGTATTTTCATATTTGGATGCACTAACCCTTTAAGGAATTCAAACAATTTTTCATATTCAACAAAAGTTAAACAATGCTGATTTAAAATATGCTGCCCAAAAATGTTTTCCAGATCATCAAACATATATTGTGGAACAAGACAATAACACTGCTTTTATTGGTTCTGATTAAAATGCTGTAATGCTAATTGTATTAATATTTTATCCCAAAGAAATTGTGATCAAAATGTCCATTTAAATCACCCAATCATGCATTATAAAGAAATGCTTAAGACTGATTTAATAGGATTTCTTTGTGGGCAAGATCAACAAAGTATTCCGCCATTAAAGTCAGTTCTTCTATAGTGAATTATTCAACCAAACTCAGCAATGAAATCCAATGTGCATGTCCAGTAAACGTTTGCCTGTACAATCTTACCAAACATGTGATATTTTATTTAATGTCTATTTAGCAACATCATTAAGAATTATAATTGATACTGTCTCATGGTTTGAAAAGGAATCCAACAAGTTTCAATCAAGTGGTGAAAGAAGACAATAAGGTGAGAAATTTGGTATTCAAATTTTTTGGGGCAAAGTGAACATTGCTTTTTAACCTTTTAACAAGGAACTGAGACTGCTAAAATGTTGTTCCCTGAATTTAGGTACGTATTTAAAAACATTACTGTGATTTCCTGAGAAAAAATCGTAATGTGATTAAAAGTGTTGTCATGTCTGGATGAAACAAATTCACTTACAACCTCAGAGATTTGCAGTCAATAAAAAAGCTGTCTTTATTCATTTTACCTTTCATTTGAATCCTATGATACTATACGTATCAGTATGGTTAGGTTGAAAAATCCTCTGAAGGTGAACACTGCACATACAGTACACAGAATCCTTCCCTTAACAAGACAGTTTAAGTAAAGATATAAGATAGTTACATACAATACAAGGTCTGGTGTAAATGCATATCTTTCTCGATATAAATTCAATAAGCTGCATGTTCTCCACTGATTCAGGAAGGATTTGACAGACTTAGGTGATAAGAGTTTGTTTTGCATAATGTAGCCAAAGATTTTTAACATCTGATCTGATCTGAAGAACTACATCAGCTTGGCTACTAATCTCTTTCCAGATGAGTCAAGATGAAATGCACCAAAGAAAAAACACAACAAATTCTCTCACTGTTCACCTTAGCTCCCGTTACACTGACCGCTCCAAGCTCTGAATGACCTGATGAAAACCATTAAAAAATACTGTCTGGTCCAACGAAAAGTAATGGGCAGCCAATCAGGAGTGGGGCTCGTTCGACATGGCTGGGTCTTTGTCTGGTGTAAGCCTCATATTTTCTCTGATAACCTGTAACTGGCTTCAGGTTCCTGATTCCTCAGTCCTGATGGGTCTTTTCTTGAACGAAGTTATATTCATACTGACATAAAAATTACAAGAAAAGAAGTGTTAGAGAAAATCAGCTGAATCCACTTTCATGGCCAGTTTCTGTTAAATGGTAAATCGTTTGTATTTATATAGGGCTTTTCTAGTCTTCGTGACTACTCAAATCCCTTTACAGTTCAGTTTTGCCATTCGCCCATACATTCACAGTGCATCTTTTTGCGGCACTTTCTCCAACAGCTGTCAACACTGGGGGAACACTGGGTTCGAACCGCCTTCTGGTTCATGGACTTGGAAGGATACACAAATGCAATCTTGACATTTTTAGATATTTAAACTGAACAATATATATTATATTATTCATCTTAGTAAATCATAAATTTCTTACCAAGGCTAGCTGCCGTCCTATGTTCCCCATCGTTATCACCCCTGCAAAGAAGATACAAGGTAACCAGGAGCGAATGTACAGGAAATCTGGAGAAGTGTACCTGTGCAGAAAAGAAAAACATAAAAGCAACCTGTAATAATAAATACCAACACTTAACTTTCAACAATGTTTGCTGTGCCAATCTTGATTTGGCTACTGTTTAGTACAAAATAAGTTAGAAAATATATTTTACAATGTGTCATAATGTGTAACAAAGTTGATTTGTCAGAAATATATCAATCATAGTGTGGACTGATCACAAGAACCTGGCTTATCTTCAGTCAGCTAAAAGATTAAACCAATGACAATCTAGATGGGTCCTTTTCTTGGGGAGGTTTAATATATTTCAAACCTACAGACCCTGTTCCTGCAACCAGAAACCTGATGGCCACGCTCAACAGACGGCCACTGATAACTCCAGCACACCGCCAGAGTCCATCTTCCTACTTGGTTAAGGAGGCCCAGCAGACAGATTCTGGCACAGATAATGGTCCTCCTAACCGCCTCTATGTTCTTTACCCCATCAGATCCCAAGTGCTCCTTTGGGGGCATGCTTCCAAGCTAACCTGCCATCCCGGTGTCTGACGAACCCTGGAAATCACCAGACGACACTGCTTTTGGCCTACTATCGCCCAGGAAACTCAGTCCTGATTAGTCTGTGCCTGCGGAAAGGCCTCCCACTGTTTCGACCATTACCCATCCCCAGCCATACATTGTGCCACATTGCTGTGGAATATGTCACTGGTCTTGCAATTGCTCCTCTCCCTTCAGCCCTAGAGACCGCTGACCTCCTGAGCCAGCATATGTTCCGGTTACACAGTCTTCCCCTGGATATACTCTCTGACCGAGGGCCTTAGTTCACCCCTCCCGGGTGTGGAGGGCTTTCTGCCGGTCGCTGGGGGCGTCAGTCAGCTTGTCCTCCGGCTATCACCCTCAACCCAACAGGCAGAACGAGCGTGCCAACCAGGATTTGGAAGCAGCCCTATGCTATGTCTCTGCCAGACATCCCTCATCCTGGAGTTCCCACCTGGCTTGGGTTGAATATGCCCATAACTCCCTCACAAGCTCTGCCACATGTAAGACACCTTCATCATCAGGTATGGATTCCAACCCCCTTTGTTTCCTTCTCAGGAGGAGGACATGGCCGTCCCCTCCATCCGATCCCACCTTACGCTGCCGTAGGAGCTGGATGGAGGCTTGGGCAGCGTGGCTCCGGACGGCCGCCAGGAACGAGAGGATGGCCAACCACCGACGAACCCTCGCTCCCACATACACACTATGATAAAAAGGTATTGCTAGGTTATTAACACAGCCACAGTTTGCCTCAAGCTCCCAATCCACCCTCAAAATACACCCAACTTTTCACACATCCCTCATCAAGCTGGTCTCCACCAGACCTCTGAGCCCTCCAACCAAACCCCTTGCACCCACCCAGTTCATCGACAATCATCCATCATTCACCGTCTCCCGCATTCTGGATGTACAGCGGCGTGGCAGGGGTTTTTAGTACCTGATGGACTGGGATGGGTACGGTCCCGAGGAGTGCGCCTGGATCTCTCTGCTCCTCATCCTGGACCTCACCCCTATTCGGTACCATCACAGCTCCCCTGCTCCGCCAAGTTTCTCTCCCCCTTCCCTTGTCTCTCTCCCCTTCGCAGGTGTGTGCCATCTTTCCCTGATGACTCGGCAGCGGCACGGCCAGGAACAGCTCACCACTGCACCTGCAGCTCATCCGCTAATCAGCAACCGGACATCTAACCTGATTGTGCTCCCAGTGACGACCTCCCGGAGATATATTCTGCCTCAGCTACTACATCTCAGATCCAGCGTTTAAATCTCTATTTAAACCCTTGAACTCTCCATTTTGACTCATGCTCACTGTTCTTCCTCTGTGCTGGGGTTCTAAAGCACATCCCGATCGTACCATTTTCAAAATACCTCAGTACAAAGTTATATTATTTTGTTTTCTCTGCCTCAATGGAAAATATCATAAGGTCAGATAAAGATGTGAAGGAGAATTCATAAGGTCTTAAAGACAGCCATGCCGAAGAGAGAATACGACTGCGACTACACTTCGCTTTATTTATGATACATGAAAGATAATAATGACGGTGCAACTGAGCACCTCTGAAAGTGGAATTTGTACATTTGTATATAGAAATGCTTAAGGAGTTGCACAACAGTTACAACTCAAATTCATCATTACAGGTGCACAAATCCTGTGTTAGAAATCCTAAATTAAAAACCTTCTACACGGTTTCACTTTTGCACCATATGTCTCAGTGAAATGTTTTGTTAATATGTCAAAACTAGGGCGGCCTTCATTCAGAGATCAGACAATCTTATGGTTCTATAAAAAAAAAGATCTTATTTGAGAAGATGTAACTTTTGTGTCGTATTTGTGTAAAAGATTTTCTTTCTATAACTTCAAATTTATTGATACAAATGAGGGACTACTTTCTAGAACAGGTGCAAATTCCATTGTCACAAGTGTTCAGTTGTTTTGCACCGATAATACCTGAGCAGATAAACACAAACTCAATGATGTAAGCTCACAATTTAAACTGCCCAAAACAGTCATAGCCTTACGTTCTTCCCTCATTGTGTCAACATGAAAACTTACTGAAAGACTCCATTGTAAACCAGGAGTTGAGTGGCCAGTGTTGCCAGCAGGGCTATGCTGATCCCCAAACCGAAGCCGCTACGTGAGCGGTCAAATGTCCACCACAGACCAATGGAGAGCGCTGCCAAAGTCAGAGACAGCTGGATGTTGTTGTCAAAGTCCACTTTCTGACAGAGTAAGGTCAAGGAACCTTCTGTATTTACAAAGCTTTACTGTTGCGGAGCATGGTAAGCCAAAAGCAGTCATAAGTACCAACAAATCACTATCAATCAATATTATTCAGCTGACAAAAGACATCTTTTAGGGGCCGCAATGATGATGTTTCTAACACACAACTAAAAAGGTTCCTCCGTGGGATATGTCTGAAAACAGCTTGTATACACAACCAAGTTTCTCTTATTGTGGTATATGCACTAGTGTCCATAATACTGTGCATGCAGTGGAAATACAAAGCGCAACCAATCAAATCTTAGAAAGATTTGGGTGTTTTTTATAAGAAAGAACAGCAACAGATCCATAAAGCTTAAAATCTTGAAGGATACGGCACTGGCGTGGTTGATTCCCACAAACACAGCCACACAGCGCATCACACTTGACCATTCTCGCTTGAATTTGTGTGGCTCACCCAGATGCCTGTCGATGCAGGGGTACAGCAGTCCAATCATTGCTAAAGGGTAGAAAAAGGCGAAATAAGCATATGCAGAAAAACAAGAGGCAAAACAAACTGATTTGACTGCTACAGTAGTAGCATCAACATTAATTGTATTGTTTTGCTGAGAATAGGCTTTCAGCTAACATCTACACTATTCTAATGGCACACTTACAGCCATGGAAGGGTTCCTGGATGAGCTGAAAGGGTACAGGCCCAGGGTGAGCTTCCTGGGCCACATATTCTATTTAAGTAACTTAACATCATGGAATGTTGATCAAACAACTATAGAGTATAGTGGTCCTGATAATCTAAAGAACTGCAACTTAAGATAACACTTACAAATAGACACAACACATGCAAATGGATAAAAAATCGTCATCAATGTAAAAAAAACACATACGAAGCAAATAGAAAACCACACCAAATACTCACAATTACATTACATTACATTTAATTTAGCTGACTATTTTATCCAAAGCGACTTACAATAAGTGAATTCAACCCCGAGGGTACAGACCCAGAACGACAAGAATCAATAATGTACAATTGCTTCAAAAGAAAGTGCTATAAGTAAGTGCCAATTAAGTGCTACTAAATTGTAAGTTTCAAAAAGTTGTTTAAGTTGTTTGCTAACCCTAACCCTAACCCTTTTTATTTTATTCAAGGTATAGTCGGAAGAGGTGTGTTATTAGTTTTCGGGCGGAAGATGTGTAAACTTTCTGATGTCCGGATGTGGAGCTCATTCCACCATTTACGAGCCAGGACAGCAAACAGTCGTGATTTTGATGAGTGTTTAGCTTGCAGTGAGGGAGCAACGAGCCGATTCGCCAGAGCAAAGCGGAGGGAAGTTGCTGGGGTGTAACGTTTGATCATGTCCTGGATGTAGACTGGACCTGATCTGTTCACAGCATGGTAGGCAAGTACTAATCATTGTCCCTGTTCCCAAAAAAACAAAAATCCTCTGCCTGAACGACTACCGCCCATTAGCACTCACTTCCCATCATCATGAAGTGCTTCGAGCGGCTGGTCCAACCATTCATCACCTCCTCCCTCCCTGACTCTCTGGACCCTCTTCAGTTTGCCTACAGGACAAATAGGTCGACTGCAGATGCCATCTCCCTCACCCTCCACACTGCCCTCTCCCACCTGGACCAGAGGGACACATATGTGAGAATGCTGTTCATCGACTACAGTTCAGCATTCAACACCATCGTGCCCTTGAAGCTCGTCACCAAGCGCAGAGACCTTGGGCTCAACATCGCCCTCCGTGATTGGATCCTAAACTTCCTGACGGGCAGACCACAGGCGGTGCGGATCGGCAGCACCACATCCTCCACCCTGACTCTCAACACCGGGGCCCCCCAGGGCTGCATGCTCAGTCCCCTTCTGTACTCCCTGTTCACGCATGACTGCGTGGCCACCCACAGCTCCAACACCATCGTTAAGTTTGCTGATGACACCACTGTCATAGGCCTGATCACCGCCGACGATGAGAAGGCCTACAGAGAGGAGGTCAGAGCCCTGACATCTTGGTGCCAGGACAACAACCTCCATCTCAACGTCAGCAAAACGAAGGAGCTGATCGTGGACTGCAGGAAGAGACGAGGAGAAGAACACGCCCCCCTCTCCATCAACAGGGCCACGGTGGAGCGAGTCAGCAGCTTCAAGTTCTTTGGGGTCCACATCACTGATGACCTGACCTGGACCCATCACACAGACTCCATCAGAAAGACGGCCAGACAGCGGCTCTTCTTCCTCCGCAGGCTGCGGAAGCTCCAGGATTCTCTGCAACTTCTACAGATGCACCATAGAGAGCATCCTGACTGGCTGCATCACCGCCTGGTATGGCAGCTGCACTGCCTTGAACCGTAGAGCTTTACAGAGGGTGGTGAAGTCTTCCCAGCACATCACCAGGACAGCGCTACCATCCATAGAGGACCTCTACACCCAGCGTTGCAGGAAGAAGAGCAGCCGGATTATTAAAGACCCCTTTCACCCCAGCCATAAACATTTTTGCCTGCTAAAATCTGACCGACGGTACCGCAGCATCCGGACCCGCACCACCAGGCTCAGAGACAGTTTCATCCCCCAGGCCATAAGACTTTTACACTCCTCTGAACTGCAATAACTCCACCAAACTAGCACTGTGACATATTTGCACTTCTGTTGTTTTATTTTCTCCTCAGCTGTTCATATATATTTAGATATATATACATTTTTCCTATTTTGATATTCTATTTTATACTATTTCTATATTATTTTATTGTATAGTGTGAAATTACTTGAGCATTGTTAGAAGAGAGCGTGAGACTCAAGCATTTCACTGCCAGCGACTGCTTAATGTTATTGTTGTGCATTTGACAAATAAAAAATCTTGAATCTTGATTTTGAATCTAATGTTTTGAACCGGATGCGGGCAGTCAGTGGTAACCAGTGAAGGGTGCGGAGGAGCGGAGTAGTGTGAGTGAATTTAAACATGTAATACTTAATTGAATTAGATAATAATAGTTAATTCATGCAATGCACCTGGTAGACTGTATGTACCTGTGAACATTCAATAGAAATTGTTTTCAAATTGTGCTTGGTTTATTTCAGTCTTAATACATATACTTAAGTGCCTGTAGGGAGGTACTTCGGACAAGGACATGAGTGTGTGACCTAAAATATCTCTCTGAAAAGTGCAAACAGCATGAAAGATAAGTTAAGATAAGATCAACCTTTATTGATCCGAACACTAGGGAAATTCAGTTGTTACCGCAGCAGGCAAGTCAGAATAAGGTAGACAAGAGAATAAAGACATAAAAAGGATATAGAACATAACATTAGATTAAAAAATTCTGAGTACTTACATTATATACACCTTTTTCACTGTGGTGGTTTTATTTAAATGTTATAAGTAAAGTGCAAAAAATCTGTACATTAACACAATTGTGCAAAAAGTAATTTTCTGTTAAAAATAGTGCAAATAGTGCAAGTAAGTTGCCACAGTCATTTGGACAACACAATGAGGCTGTATTTTTGCGGCAGGCTTACTACACTACCAAATACTACTAACCATTTGATTCTGTTGTGAGTATTTGGTAGTATTGTGAGTATTTGGTTGTGTTACAAGTACTTAAACTGTGTGCAAAATTATAAGGCATGTTGTATTTTTGAGGATTAATTGTATTATTTAACCACTACAGTGCTCTCAGGCAATCCAAAATGTAAATAAACCTCTAACCTGAATATTTAAGAAAGTGAAAGTGAGGTTTTGGCTTTGTTAGGAGAATATATATGTGTGCACAATTATTGGGCAACTATTAGTGTGCACAATTATTATGCAACTAAATGAAAAACGAAAACTTTCCCATCTCACTTGTTTATTTTCATCTGTTAAAGTGAGAATAATAAACAAAAAACAAAAAAATTCCAAATAAACATTTGACATAAAAAATGTCTTATAAGTTAGCAATATAGCCACCCTTCTTTTCTTTTTTTTAACTTCTTTTTATTTCCTTTTATCAAATACAGTCATACATTACATTACATCTGGTCATTTTTAACGTGACCACGGGTACAAGTCTTTGGTTTGTGGGGGTTATCTGCCTCCAAGATCCAGGTATATCAGAATTGAGTTTTACACATTTTACATTGTCAACACACACAGTACATCTCACATGTCATTACATCCAGACAATATTACAAAGGAGGATAGCCTGCAGATGTCCATTGCTTGAAAAATTTAAAAAATAATAAAGAGAGAGAAAAGAAAATAAATATATCTATATATTCTGCTCATATCAAATGAAAGTGTAGAGCTATGGGGGACCAGTTGTTTTTGAATACATCAGTTTCATTTGTAATAGGGCAGTGAGGTATTCCATCCTATACATTTCTTGTATTCTGTCCCTCCATTGGATTATTGTGGGGGGCTGTGGCTTCAGCCAGGAAGCTATTATTACTTTATTTGCTTATAAAAGAAGGGCTCTCAAAAGTTTTGCCTGGCTATTTTCTTCAATATTATCTGGTAGTATCCCTAAAATAAAGTTTGATGATTCTAACGGTATGTCTATCGATAAACATGTCAATTTTATTTCCCTTTGTATTTTTTGCCAGTATTGTGTTAATTTTGGACAGTCCCAGAATATATGTGTGTGGTTTTCCACCTGGCCACAACCCCTCCAGCATTGTGCTGAAGTGTTGCTCCATTTAGACATTATAAGTGGAGTTCTAAAGTATCTCATTTTAATTTTCCATCCAAATTCCCTCCAGTTTGGACTATTGGTTATTCTGTGTCCCTGCTCGCATGATTTTTCCCATTGTTCATCAGAAATTGTTATGTTCATCTCTATTTCCCATTTTTCTTTAATATCTAAATTATTCTCCTTCAGTTCTTCCTGTAATATCCTGTATAGATGTGATATGAACTTTGCTCTCACTGTTTTTTTAATTGCCAATATGAAGAAGTGTTCCATTTTGGACGGTGGTAAGCAGAGCTTTTCCCATTCATGATGTGTATATAAATAGTGTCTTATTTGTAAATATCTGTAGAAGTCTTGGTTTGTTAACTCGTATATCTCTTTAAGCTGTTCAAATTAGTTCATTACCCCTCCCTCAAACAGCTGGTCCAGTACCACTATACCCATCTCCCTCCATCTTTCAAAACCTCTGTCCAGTCTAGCAGGAAGAAATTCTGGGTTGCTTGCTATTGTCATAGCTCTGGATATAGTCATGGGTAGTTTTAATTTTTCCTCACAGCTGACCATATTTTTAGAGTATTTTTAACCCATATATTAGTAATCTTATTCTTTTCACGGTGGTCTAAATTCAGGAATGGGAGTGAGTCTAGTGGTGTGTCTGGGCATTGACTTTGTTCCATTCCTACCCATATAGTGTTTGATTCTTGTGATACCCAAGCAACCATTGCTCGTAATTGGGCTGCCCAGTAGTATTTTTTCATGTCAGGCATGTTCAGGCCTCCGTTGTCTTTTGGACATAGTAGTCTTCTAAGTTTAAGTCTTGGTGGTTTGCTTTGCCATATAAATTTGGAAAACTTTTTGTCCAGTGCAGTAAATGTGGTCGCAGGTACATATATAGGTAGTGATTGAAAAAGAAAGAGCAATCTTGGCAAAATGTTCATTCTTATCGTTTCTATTCTTCCTAACAAAGAGAGTGGTAAAATTTCCCATCTTATGAGGTCTGTTTTTATGTGGCCCATCAATTTTCCATAGTTGACCTCGAATAGTTTTGATAAATCTGTTGTAATGATAATTCCCAAGTATCTAAATCCCTGTGACCAGTGAGCGTTAAGCCTTCCTGTTAGTTGTATAGGCCATTGTCCAACTAACATCATTGCCTCTGATTTTGATTGGTTGATCCGATAGCCTGAGAGCTCTCCATACTCTTTTAAAGTGTCCATCAAGGCAGGAACAGTTTTGACTGGATCACTTATGTAGGTCAGGATATCATCTGCATAAAGAGATATCTTATGTTCTCTATTCCCCATGTCCTTTATACCATATATTTCCTTATTTTGTCTTATAGCTGCTGCCAGGGGTTCAATATTTATAGCAAAGAGCAAGGGACTGAGGCAGTCTCCCTGTCTCACCCCCCTCTGCAGATCGAAGAACTCAGAACACCAACCGTTCACTCTGACACGCGATTTTGGGTTTTTGTATATGACCCTTACCCAGTTCACAAACTATGGGTGAAATCCCATTGCAGATAGTGTTTTGTATAAGAAGTCCCAATTCACTGTATCAAATGCTTTCTGTGCATCAAAACTTATGAGCATTGATGTCTGCTTATTTTTCTTAGCACAGGTAATAATGTTTAGGGTTCTTCTTATATTGTTAGCTCCTTGTCTGCTGGGAATGAATCCTGTTTGGTCTGGGTTAATCAGCGTTGTTATATGTTTTTGGATTCTTAGTGCTAAAATACTTGTCAATAATTTCTGGTCATTACATATCAAGCTAATGGGTCTATATTCTTCGCAGAGTGTTGGGTCCTTTCCTTCTTTATAAATCACAGATATAATGGCCCGCGACCATGTCTCAGGGGGGTCATTTTTGGAGAGCGCGTATCTAAACACCCTGGTTAAGATCGGCACCAAATCATTAATGAAGCATTTATAGAATTCTCCAGAGAATCCATCCACTCCTGGGGATTTATTGTTTTTCAATCTTTTTATTGCATCCCTTATTTCTATTTCTGAAATTGGTGTTACCATGTTTAATGATACTTCTTTGGACAATTCTGGGAGGCTTAAATTAGCTAGGAAGGTTTTAAGATGATCTGCTATTGTTTGTGATTTGGGTTCTTTATACAGATTTTGGTAAAATGATGCAAATGCATCTGCCACCTCTTTGGGCTGAGACACTGTTCTTGCCAGTGTTGGATGAACTACCTTAGAGACAGTTCGGTTGGCCTGAGCTTTGCGTAGTTGGAAAGCTAGGAGGCGGCTAGCTCTGTTGCCCATCTCATAATATTTCTGTCTGGAGAATCGTAGAGCTCCCTCCGCTTTGTATGTTAAAAGCTTATCCAAGGATTTTCTTGCCTCCTTAAGTTCTTTGGCATTAATACTTGATCTGTTATTCTTGTGTTGCATTTCTAGGAGCTTTATCTTGTTTTCTAAGCTCAACTGTTCCTCCAGTCGCTTCTCTTCAGTTGTGATGATAGCTGTATGATTTTCCCTCTTATAACTGCTTTTGCTCCCTCCCATAAGATTGACGGGTTAACTTCTCCGTTATCATTTATCTCAAAGTATTCTTTTAATTGTTGTCTCAAATCCTCCACTATTTCTGTGTTGTTCAGTAGAGATACATTCAACCTCCAATATCTGAAGAAAGAGTACATGCCCAAGTCTATTTTCAGTATAATTGGGGCATGATCACTCAGAGTTATAGGTTCAATGTGACATTGTTACTTTATACATGTATTGTTGAGGAAGACAGAAGAAGTCAATCCTTGAATAACTGTTGTGTACATTAGAGAAAAAACTGAAGTCTTTCCCTTTATGATTTTTTTGTTCTCCAAGGGTCCACAAGTCCCAGTTCAGAGATGAAATGATTCAGTGTATGTGTTTTTGGACTTCGGGGTCCTTTTTCTATTGGATTCCTGTCCTTTTTTCCGTCTTGCACTGCGTTGAAGTCCCCTCCAATTACTAACATACCTTTTGAATTGTCTGAAATGATGTTCGCGATATCTTTGAAGAAAACTGGATCGTATTCGTTTGGAGCATATACATTCAAAATGGAGATCTCAGTTCCTCCAACATTTCCAACCACCATGACATATCTTCCTGATTTATCCTGCACCACCTTCTCTACACTAAAGGCCAGAGCTTTACTAATTAAAATCGCCACCCCTCTTTTTTTCCCATTTGAGGAACTATACACTAAATTTACCCATTCCCTCTTTAATTTTTTGTGTTCTTCCTCGGATAAGTGGGTTTCTTGTAGCAGTGCAACTGAACATTGCATTTTCTTTAACTGATTGAATATTTTTTTCCTTTTTATAGGATGGTTTAGTCCATGGACATTATAACTCACTATGGTCAATTTATCCATGTGAATAGCAATACCCCTTCATTTTGTCTTTAAAGATTATCATATATTTTCCAGAGATGTACCCGTATTAAAAAAAAAAAAAAAAACTTATGTGACTGCACAATTATGAAATTCACATGTATTTTCCACCATTGTGGAAAACAAGAACACACATTCAAAAAAAGGAAGAAGCAGACTTCCGCGTCCCGGCTGATCTAACAAACATAAAATCAGTCTCAACAAGGACAGAGAGTTGTGACATGTCTCTCCGGGGGTGTGCACACAGTGCAGCTAGGCTACTTACAAGTCCGAGACCTTTGCTATAGCCCGTAGTGCTCGCCAACGTGGAGCGTAAAGAAACAAAAACAAACAAAAGGCTCCTCGGTGGAGGAGAACTTATTATTTTTTTTATATATATTTTTTATACATAATGTTAAACTTTTTATGAAAAAGCTAGCCAGAACATATTTATCCTACCAAGCAAGCTGAATCTTCATTTCCTTCAAAGTCTACTCACAGCCCGATGTATTTCCACTTGTTCCTTCGCCATCACCGCGGAGGAAGCTCCTCAGATCTGCACCGGTCATCACGTTCTCTCTGTTTGATGTGGAAGTCTGTAAAAGTTCCGCCCGCAGCGTCTCCCGTTCATCCAGGTGCACATGGATACCGATCCCAGCAAGTGTTTGTGCCGCCTCTGACAGTGTTGTGAAAGTCTTGACTCCGGAGCTCAGGTGAATTTTCAGCTTGGCAGGGAACGGCGATTGAGCTTTTATGTTATTCTCTTTGAGCGGTTTTATCACCTCCCTTACTTTTTTATGTTTCTTCTGGATGTCCGATGTGTAGTCTTGGTCAAAAAAGATCTTCATGCCATTATACTTCACTCCTCCTCTGTGTTTCCATGCTTCCTGAATGACCAGTTCCTTAGTTCTGTAATCGAGGAATCTGACGATTACTGACCTCGGGGGGCTCCCCGGGTCTGTTGGTTTCATGGTCAGAGATCGGTGTGCTGTCATTATGTTTAAATTCAGGTACTTTGTTAATGTCAGTGAGGTTCGGATGAGATCGTTTATGTAGCTCAGCATATCATTGTTTTCTTTGCGTCTCGCTCTGGACTCGAGATCCACACATTTTGCTGTTAGGTTAACATCTCGTTGTAACAGATAGCGAAGGGCTCTTTCGTGTCGCTGTGTTTTATCTTCGGCAGCACCCAGCCTTTGTTCATATTCTGTCACTCGTTGCTCAAGCTGTGTTGTCCTTTCAGCTACCTCTCTGAGCGCAGTTTCCACTCTTGCTAACGAGTCTTTGGTATCTTCGGAGGCTTCAGATTGCTCCTTCCTGAATGTGCGCAGCTCGGCCAGCACCGCTGCCATGCCCTCCTCATCACCTGAGTCACTTTGACTCCGTTGGTCTGGCGGTGGACTTGGAGTCTTTTTGTTCCTCTTTCCTGTCTCCCGTCGAACGCTCGTCATCTCGGTTAGTTGTTGTGAGTAACTTACATGGGAAACAAAGTTGTAATTGTGTTTTCTGGCTAGTTTTCTTAAGTTCTCCGGGAGCTCTTGGATCAGGTTGTTGCCTCGATCATGACGTCACCAGAAGTCTCGCCACCCTTCTTTTCAATAACAGTAAAAAGCCTTCCATTCATGTATTCTGTCAGTTTCTTGATCTGTGGACGATCAAGCAACCACAGCCTCCCAGACACTGTTCAGAGAGGTGTACTGTTTTCCTTTACCGTAAATCTCCCGTTTATGAAGGGTCCAAAAGTTCTCAATAGGGTTTAGTTCAGGTGAGGAAGGGGGCCATGTCATTATTCTTTAATCTTTAAAGCCTTTAATGTCTAGCCACGCAGTGGAGTACTTTGATGCATGCGATGGAGATTGTCCTGCATAAAAATCATGGTCTTCTTGAAAGATGCAGACTCTTTCCTGTACCACTGCTTGACAAAGTGTCTTCTAAAAACTGGCAGTAGGTTTGGGAATTGATTTTGAGTCAATCTTCAACCATAAAAGGTCCAGCTAGATCATCTTTAATAATAACAGCCCATACCAGTACCCCACCTCCACCTTGCTGGCATCTGAGTCGAAGTGGACCTGTTTGCCTGTTACTGATCCAGGCACAGGCCCATCCATCTGCTCCGTCAACAGTCACTCTCATCTAATCAGTCCATAAAACCTTTGAAAAATCTGTCCTCAGATATCTCTTGGCCCAGTACTGACGTTTCAACTTATGTGTCTTGTTCAGTGGTGGTCAGGTTTCAGCCTTCCTTACCTTGGCCACGTCTCTGAGCACTGAACACCTTGAACTTCTGGGCACTCCAGGTAGGTCAAGAAATGTCTATGGTAAATGGTCTGTATTTATAGGCACTTTCCCTTTACAGTAGAGTTTTATATTCAAAATAATCAAAATAATCCAGGCAGGAATTTGTTAAACCATTACGGGGCATGTGTTCACCTACCTGAGGCCATGCCACAGCAGGGTGGCACCCACCAGGCGGAAGAGAAGATACTACTGATGACATCAGGGGGAAAGAGAGTGACGTTTCTTTGTACTTGAAGTAAGTTCAGCACCAGGGCCAGGAAGACACCCACTGAAAACAGCATGGCTCCTCGTATCACAAGATTGGTGGTTCTACAATTCAAAAAAAGTATATTACTACAACCTAATAAAACATATTGAGAGGAAAGCAGGAACTCAAAATACACTGCTCAAATGATACGCTGACATGGTTTTTGTGTGTGTGGATTTCAGTACGGTAAGAAGAGAGCGAGAGGGACTGGCTGATAAATACTCGTGCTGCTCTCAAGAGCCATTTTACTCATTTGAGAAAAGTATCAATATGTATGTGATGATTATTGTTGATATTGTGGCATCATTTCAAACAAACCAATGTTTAAGCTATAGTAGGTCAGAGACATCAGCTGAGTCTGAGAGAAACAGAGATAGAGACAGAAAAGTGAGTAGTTGAATCAGTCATTTTGTAGGAATCTGGCAGTGCCCCACTTTGCACAAAGGAACAGAGACGGGTCCTGCTGCTGGGTTAATACCCTTCTCTGCCCCTGTCCAGCTCTCCTCTTGTAACGCCTAATCTATCTCCTCCATGCTCTTGAGACTGTGCTGGACGAATCAACCTCATTGGGCTGCAGGCATCGCCTCACACTACCAGTAGTGACAAAGACACTTGCACAACACAAAACTAGAGAGGAATCAGTCAGGAAGTATAAGGAGAGCGCAATTGTCTGTGGCAACCACATGCAAAATCATTTCCTGTTGGGGGGTTGTATTGTTGTATTGCACTTGTTGTCACTTCCATTTGCACCAATGCAGGTGAAATTGATTTACTAAATCTAGTGCTTCCTAAAAGGATGGATTGATATCCCTGAAGTATAACTGACTTGGTGTTACACTGTGACCATTAATTGTTCCCTCAATAGTTTTTAGAAGTGCCTATTAAGAACATCTACCTAGTCTACCAGAGGTACGCTCTGATGCTTGCTATAGAGCAAACCAAGAGCTACGGAACTCAGTTTGACTGAGCAGCCCCCTATTTGATAAAGACGGGACTAAAGGCAGAGAGGCCACTACAACAGAAGCTGAAGGAGACTGCCGTGAAACTGTGGCTATGACAGGTGGGATTAATAAGACCCAATCAGGAAGCAAATGTGAGTTACTGCTCGTCCAGGCTAAAAACACCCCCCCAACTAAAACAGAGTCAACTGCATTTCTAAAACTAGAATGTCGCAACCAGGAGACAATGAAGTAGAAAAGATGAGTTTTTAACTAAAACGTTATCCATGATTTAACTCGAAATTATTGTACTGTAGCTCAGAGATTGAAAAATTACCAACTGCGTAAATAATTCTAGTCTTGACCCTACCTATTTGCCTTGTGGTCTTGTTAAAAGAAACTTATGTGAAGCAGACACATGCTAACCTGTTGGTGATGACTGAGATATAGGGGCCACGGGGGGGCGGCTGCGTTTGTCCAACCCCTGACCACTGTTGGTGCCTGCTGGTTATGGCGCTGTCACTCATAGCTGTCAGTGTCAAAGACATTCGAAGGCCTAAGACAGAAAATATGGAAATGTTTGGGACGTCTTTATCCACCGGCAAGTTCAATGTCCTCCCTTGACATCCTAAACCAAGCTGAAAAACAAGGACAGACAGGGTATTAGTAAAGACTGAAAATATGCTCTGAAACAGTACTTGCGTTATGCAATTATTTTAATCAGTAAGCATCTACAAACATACTTATTGAGATGTAGTCCTAGCTTGGAATCAGCAAATCATTCTTTTTTTTTTTCAAAATATTTTTATTAGAAAGATACATTACAATACTTCCAATGAAAGAGATACAATTTCCTTTCCTTTTTTCTTTTAAACACATGGATATGCACACGGACACATAAACACATATGAATATAGAAGAAGATAATCAGATTGAATTCAATTAGTACAGAGTACCGTGTAAAAACAATGAACAACCCCCCCACCCACGTCCACACTCAGCACCTCATGATCAACTCACATATTACTTGTTATTGATGCAATAATAAAAGATACAACAGTAACAGGCACACATTCAGTTGGGAAGTACCCTCAAATTAGTGAAATAGGAAATAAAGGGTTGCCATTTGTGGAAAAATTTGACTGTACATCCTCTCAACGTATATTTAATTTTCTCAAGTTTTAAGAAAAACATTACGTCTTTGAGCCACTGGGAGATAGAAGGATATTTAGCAGATTTCCAGTGTAACAATAAGGAACGCCTTGCTAATAAGGATGTGAAGGCTATGATGTCCTTTTGTGTACGGTTAAGTACAAGTGAAGAGTCAGGAATCCCAAATATAGCAATCAGAGGACAAGGTTGAAGGTTTACTCCAAGAACAGTGGACATAATAGTAAAGTAACCCGCCCAGAAACCTTCCAGATCCGGACAAAGAAAAAACATGTGGCTAAGGTGACAAGGAGAGCTATAACATTTATCACATTTGTCTTCCACTTCTGGATACAGTTCAGACAGTCTAGACTTAGAAAAGTGTGTCCTGTATAGGACCTTAAATTGAATAAGTCCAAGACGAGCACAAGAAGTGGTAGATCGTATCCTCTCTATGGCCTGCTCCCAGGACTCCTCATGTATTTGTATTCCCAGTTCCCTTTCCCATGTACACTTAAGTTTAGCATTAGAGTGGTCGCTAAAAGCTAAGATAATATCATACAGCTTTGAAATGATTCCTCTGTTATGAGGAACAAATGATAGCATGGTTTCCCACTGGTGTTCTGTAGGCAAAGAGGGGAAATTAGGAAAACACTTAGCCACAAAGTTGCGAGTTTGAAAATAGCGAAACAGGTGAGTAACAGGGAGGTCATAACGAGATGACAAATTTGCAAAACTATCAAAGACACCATTTACATATAAATATCTGAATTGTGTAATTCCCTTGTTGTACCACACTGAAAATGTCGGGTCCAAAAGTGATGGAGGAAATAAATGGTTGTTATTTAAAGGACCTAGGGAAGACGCAGCTACAAATTTAAAGTACCGTCTAAATTGATACCAGATTTTGAGAGTGTTAAGAACCACTTGATTATCGGTATATAAAGACGGTCTTGTAGGTAAAGAGGAATAAAGTAGAGCAGGTATAGAACACCCCCTACAGGATAATAATTCTAATTTACACCAAGAGGATCCAGGAGATTTTAACCAATAGCAAAGTTTATGAATGTGAGCAGCCCAATAGTAAGTTTGAAAATTAGGTAATGCAGGTCCTCCACTAAGTCTGCATCTCTGCAAAATAGATTTACGAACCCTAGGTGGTTTCCCACCCCAAATAAAAGAACGTATCATCTTATCCAGTGAGTCAAAAAAAAATTTTGGCAAAAAAAGAGGAAGCGACTGGAATAAAAATAGAAATTTTGGTAAAATATTCATTTTAACAACATGATCTTGCCAATTAATGAAAGGGGGAGGCTACCCCATCTTTGAATATCTGATGAAATCTTTTAAGTGAGAGGAGTGAAATTAGCAGATGCAAGGCTGGATAAGGAGCGAGTTACATTAATACCTAGGTATTTAAACCCTGATGGACTAAGTTGAAAAGGTAAATCTGATTGTTGAATGTGACATGCTGCAGTATTAATGGGAAAACACTCACTTTTCCCCAGATTCAATTTATAACCTGAGAAGGTGCTGAAGTTCTCCAAAGTACTTAAAACAGCAGGGATAGAAAGAGTAGGATCAGTTATGTACAGTAACAAATCATCCGCATACAGTGATAATTTATGTTCGATTCCATTACGGATGATTCCTTTGAATAAAGGGGAAGATCTTAATGAAATAGACAGAGGCTCAATAGTGATGGCGAAAAGCAAAGGTGATAAAGGACAACCTTGGCGACATCCACGTTCGAGGGCAAAATAATCAGAATAAACATCATTGGTATGAACACTGGCCTTAGGGGATGAATAAAGAAGACGAATCCAAGAAATGAATTTATCACCAAATCCGAATTTCTTTAAAACTGCAAACAAGTACTCCCACTCTACCCTATCGAATGCCTTTTCAGCATCTAACGAAATCACAAGTTCAGGAAGTTTAGCAGAATGTTTTGAGTAAATTATGTTGAAAAGTGTACGGATATTAAAAAACAATTGACGTCCCTTTATAAAACCATTTTGCTCTTCGGATATAATATGAGGAAGCACATTCTCTAAGCGGGATGCAATTACTTTAGCCAACACCTTTACATCAGCATTAAGCAGAGATAATGGTCTATAGGAACCACAGGAGGTTGGATCTTTGTCCTTTTTAAGAAGGAGCGCAATAGTGGCCTGAGTCAGGGTGGGTGGTAATGAACCGCTTTCTAAGGATTCATTGAATACGGATAAAAGTAAAGGTGCCAATTTACCAATAAATGTTTTCAAAAATTCAATCGGAAACCCGTCAGGGCCAGGGGCTTTGTTAGATTGCATAGCTTTAATTGCATTTAATACTTCCTCAAGGGAGAGTGGGGAGTCGAGATGCCTGGCAGTATTTGTATCAACGACAGGATTTGAAAGATTCTGAAGAAATTCATCCATTTTAGTATTGTCTGTAGGAAATTCAGATTTATATACTCATCACTCACTCATCTCATGTAGTAATAGTGTCATCATTGTTTTTAATACTAGGTATCAAACGGGAGGTGTCCTGACGTCGTAACTGATGTGCCAGTAAACGACTTGCTTTGTCGCCATGTTCATAATATGAGCCACGACTGCATAGTAACAAGCGCTCTGCCTCCATATCTTTGATCAAGATTACTAATCTCAGATGTAAGAACATTAAGCCTAGCATTTATCTTTTTATTAGAAAGAGCAGAGTAAGAAATAATTTGACCTCTCATGTAACATTTAAGTGTCTCCCATAGCAATGAATATGAAGAGGAGTCATTTTGGTTGAAAGATAAGAATTCATCAATAGAATTTGAAATGAGTTCGCAAAACTCTTTGTCTGCCAAAAGAAGAGAGTTAAATCTCCAAAGTGGAGGGCTACGTTTATAGTTAGAGAATTGAATATCTAATAACAAAGGTGAATGGTCAGATATTACAATACCTAAATAGTCAGAAGAATTTACACATGAATTAAGTGTACTGTCAATAAAAACATAATCAATCCTCGAATATGAATGGTGCACCTGGGAGAAGAAAGATAATTTTTTGGTAGAGGGGTTACGAAATCTCCACGGATCAATAAGACCATTCTGTTTCATAAAATCAGAGAATGTTTTAGACATAGCGGATTGAGACAGATTACGAGGACTAGACCGATCCAAGCTTGGGTCAAAAACACAATTTAGATCCCCTCCGAAAATCAGCAGGTGTGTATTCAAATAGGGGATGTTACTCAGCAATCTGTTAGCGAATTCGACATCATCGAAGTTTGGGGCATATACATTTACCAACAAAACCTCTCTCTACATTAGGGTACCAGCAACCATGAGGTATCTGCCATTCCTATCAGCAATAACATCAGTGGGTGAGAACTCTGCACATAGATCAGATTGATACAACAAGGCACGTGAATATATAGATTAACAAATAACAGAAGGCCCTCAGCCCTGTACAGACAAATGCAGAAAGCATAAAACGAGGTATTGTTGATCTGATTTGGAGTACAAATATACCAAATACGGTGCAACCGTTATATAAAATAAAAATGCGTGCTATAAACAAACAATAGTGACACCAACCTAGTTAGTGCATATATCAGAGAACCACCTAATACTGCACAGGTGGCTTATTCAGTCTAGTGAGCACAAGCTTTGAACAATAAAAGGACACAGAACTGAAAAGGTATTAGAGCTCACTCAGAAATCAAGGTCTTGACATAGTTGCTGGCTACCACCGCTGAAACGAAGTCCTTCTCAACCCTGTTGTATGTGATGCGAAGTCGCACTGGATACATCAGACCATACCGAGCGCCGTCAATGCCACGGAGTTGGCGTCTGACCTCGTTGAATGCAGCCCGAGCCCGAGCTGTCTTGGCAGTGTGGTCAGGGAAGACCGAGATTGACAAGTCTCCGACTTTAATCTGTCGCAGCGCTCTAGCGCGGCGCAAAATGTCAACACAGTCACCGTGATAGTGAAGTCTGCACACAATGGCTCGTGGACGATCTCCAGGCTTGGGTTTGGGTTGGAGGGTCCGGTGGGACCAGTCCAAAACTGGCTCCTTTGCCAGCCCGAACGCATCCTTCAGTAAGACGGCTACAGCAGAGGTGATACAGGTGTCGGGACCCTCCGGTACACCCACTATTCTTATATTGTTACGCCGTGATCTGGACTCCAGGTCTTCACACTTATTCTCCAGCATGGCCACATTAGCAGTGAGGGACTTGATAGTAGTTTTCATCTCGGCGATGTCATCGGAGCACTCAGTGAGCGCTAGCTCCATCCCCCCGACCGTACCTTTTAGCTCGGACATGGTAGCATCGGTAGCAGCTTTATCATTCGCCAGCTGTGTCTTCACTGCTTGCAGGTCGTGCTTGATAGTAGTCAACGCATCACTGAGAGCATCCTGGAGCTCCTTTTTAAAGATGTCAGCAATATCTTTCCTGAGCGAGGCCAGCAACTCGAGCCTGAGGGCCGTGGTGTCAAGGTCAGCGTGCATCGAGGCAGCCACTGCAGGAGCCAACGGGTCACCCGAGGACGCGGTCGCGGCTTGTGGACCAGGCCGCAGTTGCGTTTGAATCGAATTGCGGGTTTTAGAGTTTTTTCCCGACATATTAGGAAGCTCAGAGTTAAACTTCCCAACAAAAAAGTACCGATGAGCAAAACAAGACCAAGTATGTGAACAAAAAGCGCAGATGAATTACATTTTTAAATCGAAATCGGCAGGAGCCTCCAAACTCACATCCTACTCCATCAAAGCTCAGCAGCGCCCCCCAAATCATTCTTACCATAAATTGTTTTAATCTTATTTAGATGTACATAGCTGCAGTTAACCCTTTGATTTATGGAAATCTTTGGCTTTTTCAGTTTTCTTTTATGATACTTTTGGCTTTGTTTATGCATATGGCTTGACATTTTCCAAAGGTGTGTATTTTGGGGGAATTATGCTCATATATATGGGCCATTCTACCGAATTGGTGCAAAGTATTGTCCCCCAACAAGAAAAACTATTTACAAAACAATTAAGTATTCAGACATAGATATTTACTAAGAATATGTTATGGTCTATTTAAACCCAAGACATTAAAGGAGATAGGGATAAGCTAAATATATACAAAATCATCATTTATAGGGTACTTTCTATTGGGAAGTAGCTGTCCCCAACCATGACATCTAAATTTCCATGTCTGAAAATAACACTTTTAAAAATGTTTCGATTTTTTTTAATGATCTTATTTCAAAGATATTTATGATTAAGTTTAAACAGAACTTGGAAGAATTAGATTTATTGTGGGTTTAATTTTTAAATTAAAAAACTATCCTCAAAAAATCATGTCCCCAGTTTTCATGTCACTACCGAAACACAAGAGTTTTAGTCCATTGGCTGAGCCTGGTTTTAGCCACATCCCTGCATTTTTGACCAGGCAGTGACACTGCATCCCTGTCCCTCATGGCTGAATGGTAAATAGCTAAATCTCATACTTTTGATATAAATGTGATCCAAAGTCTGAAAATCAGTGTGTAACCTTAAGAATTGTCACTACCGAACTCATATTCTCTTCAATTAAGTAAACTTTTTGGGGGTTTTATGCAAAGTATTATGTTTTTATGTGTGAACACCTCTTCAAAGATGTGTATACTAGCCATGTGCTTGCTAGCATTCTTTAGTTATGCTCAAAGTTAGCTATAATTGTCACTACAGAAACAGTCACTACCGAAACAGTCACTACCGAAACATATGGCCAAGTTTAACTGCACATTATTCAACAGTCTGAAGGCGATCTCACTGCTGCAATTTGCCAATTCGTGAGATGCTAGTTCTGCACAAATACTTTAATAGTGCTCACAGGACATATCCATTATTACATTTTTCCAATTCTCTGACCAAAATTTTTACCTTGAGGTCAAAGTCACGCAAAACATTGGGTGAAACCACTTTTATTGGCCACGACTAGAGGACAAGATCTGGTACACAGTGGACAAGGTCGTCACCTTAATCCCACCACCAGAAAACGTCACACAGAGGCATGTCCAGATTTCCCTCAAGAGTGTTCACCGCAGGATGTGAAAAGTTAAATTTGTGAATTGGATTTGTGATGGTGTCTGACACTAAACCCCCTTAAACATACAGTACAACATAATATCAGTTATTTGGCAAAGTTTTCAAGAATAAAATTATTCTATTGACCACAAAACATCTGTGTTTTTAATATTCCCAACCTAAAGCATGTTATGAGTTAAGATTAAGCAATAAGGTTGAGGAAATATGATGCAACCTTGCAAACAAAATACTGTGGTCACTCCAAAAACAGTGCAGTCACTACCGAAACACTGTATGTTTTGTAAAAAATTAAGTATATTGAGTTATCAAATAAAATGTTATGATACTGATTGGTTTAATGTATGTTCAATTTCATCAATCATCAACTCTGGAATCAATATGATCAGTATTATGCATTTTACAAAGAAGTATTGCATTTAGATTTTGATGAATTGTATAAATTGAACTTTGAAATTTGTTAAAAATTCCAATTTAATTGATTTTAATGTGAAAACATTCAAGAAATATTTTTAAAAATACTCTTCAGAGAAAGGAAGGAAACATAATCTTAACAGGTTAATAATAATACTTTTTTACTATAGTTTATTACTATGTTTCGGTAGTGACAATTTTTAGGAGAGGAAAAACATTCCAACACAGTCTGAAAATACAACATAAAAATTGACGGTTCTTTTACTAGATATGTGTACTTTAGGTATGGTACAATATATATACAGAAAAAGTTTTGGGAATAAAACATACAAAATTTCAAAAAAAATTTTACCTGACTTTGCACCAATTGGGTAGAATGGCCCATATACATATATATATATATCCATACATGATTTACAGCGAGCTTCAAAGGTGTGTGTGTCTATGTTTGTGCAGTTATGACAGTATCCAGAGGTAAAGAAGTCAGATAAATACTATTGTGTAATGTTACAAATTCCTCTCCCTTTCTGTCTCTCTCTCACACATGTACACACCATGACCAACTCAGATTTCTCAATTCAAAACTTTTTTTAAGGAGTTTTAGTAAGGGATATATTTTTCCTACTGAAACAGCAGGACTTTTTCTATTAAATGTGTCTATGGTTACCTATCAATGACATATGCCAGGCTGTGGTAACCCAAAAAGGAATCATATTTTCATAGCATCACAGTATATTGAAAATATTTTTAAAGATAAAAACTGGGGGTGAGAGAGAGAAGTTATATATGTTAACTAATACCATATAACTACAGCTTTTGTGATGTTTCTGGTGTGACTAATGTATTTCCTTGAATAAAACTAGTCCTATATACTCAAATAAATACCAGCCCTGCAGCTCCCACAAATATTTCTGAATAAAAGCTTCTTTTTTTTGAATGAAGAATTTTATGACTAAGTTGTTGACGTACAATTCAACAGTGTGGTTGAGAAACGATTTTATATATCTATATTGTCCATCGCTATTGAACCACGATGTCCACAGTCCACTTATACATGTATATGTATATGTTTAGTAGTTATCAAACTCACTTTGGGCTGCTGAAGAGTGCTTATGTAACTCATGTTGCGTTGTTATAGTGCATATTTTTGTTTTCAAGTTCTATATTCTTTCATAGAGCACAACTCTTCTAGCGGCGACCCTGATTGCACTTTTGATAGTCATCTGATGCATGTTAAATATATATTACAATGGTATCTCTATGCTGCACTAACGTTTTCCCATGCGCACTTCATCTCGTTGAATTTGCCCTTACATTGTATTGCATTGATTTTGTTGTGGCTATTAACTGCACCTCTATTGACAGACAGTTTGTACTGTCAATGAACAAACGAAGAGGTGGCACTTTTAGCTCAAGCCTGTGGTGTGTTGCGGTTTAACGTAAACGTGTTGCATAAATAACACACAGTTAGCTAAGTGTTGTCTTTAGCAGCTAACACTTGGAGCACACTAGCTGAGGTCAAAGAAAGGCTCTTACCTCATGTCGACGAAGACCATCCACGAATACAATTACACATTTCATAAGACACTGGAATAGCTCACCCACTAATAGTAGGCTGCATTAACCGAAAATATCAGTTTGCCTTCTCCCCTTCTGAGACTACTTCCGGTTCTCCGGGTCTGAATGAACACCCAATCAGCGTCTCCGGTTCTGACGTCATCGCGCTGCTCAAAGTTGACGTAACATGTAAAAGGAGGCACTCTATGGATTCACTGTTCACCGACACCGGTCGTGGAAGCCACGCTGAAGCGCCGGGCAGCGCTAATAATATCAGCCGTTGATTCAGTAGTACAAAAGCATATACTTACTTGTTGCTCCAACATTAAGCAACAGCGTCCCAACATGTGTCTTTTTTGGTGTTGTGAGGATCATACAACTCACTGTACTTCTCCACTTCAATTATTCATTTAATGTCATCCATGTTGAAGAACTTTTGCTCGCTGTTAAATGTTGGGTGTCGAGGGTAAATTACGTATTCTCCACTCAAGCTTATGCGGAGAATACGTAGCCCCCCCTCTCTTTTTATCTTTATGACTGCTTGTGTTGCTGTAGTGGATGGGCAGAGGGGGACATTTAATAATGTGGTTGGTAAAAGTGGTCAAATTAAAACTCAAAGAAAACAGAAGGTGAATACAAAGTATGGGATGCATATTTGATCATTTATATCATATCAAATAATTTTTCGGTGTGTTCGCTTCACGGCGCTAGGCAGCCGCGGCACAAAGGTTTAACACGGGAGTGGATGGGAGCCATCTGTTTTTTAAGGCTTGACGCTGCGCTTACGCCACGGTATGGCGCCGCTTCGCGTCCGGTGTGAATTCGGCGTAACCCTAAAAAGACCGATGACATATCTGCAGAAACCTATGTTTCTCTGGAATTTGGGTGAGAAAATATGGAAAGTTTAAAGTCCTTATGAAAATCAAATGCTGCTGCTGTTTGAATATACATGTGTGCTATGGCCTATGTAATATTCCCCCCTCTTGTGTTATGTTTGTCTGTTTGCTCTAGAATTTATGAGGCACATATTTAACACATAGAAATATAGTCCAACGTTTTGTACATAGTTAGTGCTATCAGGGAAAGTGATCAGAGCGATCCAGATTCATGAGCTGACATTATTTATAACTAAATCAATGTGGTCAGTTTTTGTGTGAAGAACTACAGAGACACCCACACAGGCTACTGACAGGAAATACGTAATATTATAATACAACTTAATTTTCCTTTTAACTTCAATGTTGCAGACGAGACGATGCTCCGCTTATCAAGGAATAGATGATTATTAATTTAGTGGGCCGTTTTTGCTATCAGCTGTGCCGTGGTGCCATCAACGGGGCAGGCAGGTCCACCTCAAACATTTCGGTTTTTGCTTTTAGGTGCTGCACACAAGGCGAAGTGCATTGACATGTAGAGAGGGGGTGGGGTGGTGCACTCAAAACTGTTTTAGACAGGGTAAAAAGGGTGGGGTTTTAAATGATCCTTGTGGTATTTTGACCAAAAAATGTTACAGACATTTCATTAAGACCCCAAAGAACCATTTCAACTTGCGGTAAAATGGGCATAATATGTTCCCTTTAAGAGTAGGCTTAAAACCTTCCTTTTTGATAAAGCTTAGTTAGAGCTGGTTCAGGTAAGTCTTGGACCATGCTCTTACTTAGGCTGCTATAGAAAATGAATGCTGCTCTTGTGTTCCAGTGAACATGTCATATATTTGGGATGAACTGAACACTCTACATAATGAGGAATGTCGGGGAAACATGACACATGGAGCTTCTCTTTCCTTTTCTCCCTCTTCATCACATTAATGTCTCATCAATTCACGTGACTGACATGACCACTTCCACGGAGTCCTTGTGCTTTCATTGCAAATCCAAGATCACACTGCTTTCAGACATTCACTGGACCATGTATCATGGATCATTATCATGGATCATGATCATAATGGTTACAGCTGATTGTGGATAATTGCATTATGCATTCAGCCAAAGGAATAAGATATTGGAGACACAGACAATATAGTGGGATCAACTCATTCTGGATTTTACAAGCAAGTTATTAACAACAATAAATCTATTTTATTTAGAGAGTACCAATCTTATGCTTTAATGAAAACTTTCAAAGCCTTTTAATTGCCAAATCTTGAAAGGACCTTTTCATTTGGTCCAAAAATTCTGAATCTTCAGGGCAATGGAGACTGTTCTGAATATGGCTAGTATATTTATATATAATGTCAGTGTTCTGAATTCAAGACAGCTGATTCTCTAAATCTTTTGTAATTTATGTTTTATCTACTCACTGCACCCCTCATATTCCCATGGGATATTCACTTAACCCCAATAATTACAATGATAAAGGAAGCCGGGTAGGTTAATAGGAGGGTATGGGGGTTTTCAATTAGCTGATGCAGCCAGAGAACAGCTAGAGGTACGGTTCATCATTCTGCCTGTGGGCCTTTTCATTATCATACCACTGAGTCCTGCTGTCATTTCCTTCAGTATAAATGTGAGTGATGGCGTGTGCGTGTTGGGGTGGGGTGTGGATGGGATGGAGGGGTGGGGCCAGGTTGTCATCGTAAATGTCATCCCCATTGGACCAGTGCAGGTCCCGGCTCCAAAATAATAGCCCTGTGACCTCTCTGTTGTCTATAATTAACCTCTAACCCCCTCCCTCCCTTCCTCATCCACCAATCCCTAGACTGTCGTGATATGTGGGAGATGCTGTTTGCTAAGCCTGGCAGCCCGTAGCCCTCAATTCTCTCACTACAGGCAAGGGAATAGAATAGAAAAAGGGTGTCAATGAAACACAAGAAAATTAATGCTGCTCTTGTGTTCCAGTGAACATGTCATATATTTGGCATGACCTGAACACTCTACATAATGAGGAAAATGATTTGGCACTGCTTGACATTTGCTCTGAATCTGCATTAACCACAGCTCCAGCAGCAGGGGAAAAGCTTAGTTTGGACAGCTTGTCTTAACTCGCTATGAACAAAAGGGAAATGAGCTGGAAAACATAGGTCCCTTGCTCGTGCAGGCATATTGAGATTTACCACAACAATGACGCATCTGATGAGCAAATTATGACAATATTATGTGTTGGCTAAATAAAGACAAAACTCATTAGAAAGTCAAATGATCCCTAATGGCTGGAGCTGACACTTCTACATAATGTCCTTTTGAGGACGTGCACACAAACAATTAACTAATTAACTAGCAAAGACAGAATTTTACACATAGACATAGATGAGACAAATAAAGTGAAAGCTTTTCTGTATCTTGAGCAGCATCAGGGAGCAAAGGCATCTCTCATTTTAGGGCATTGTGTGCTGCAGTGTGTGGTGAATTTCTGTCTGTGCAATTATTGTTGAGGATATGCAAATGCTCTGTTGCTTGAAGCACCATGGAAGCTATACCAGCATGTGTGTGGCATATTGAATGATAATGACAAAGTGGGTTATATCCCCTGTGAGCAAGCCTGCGGAACAATGATTACAGATTGGCCAGTGTGTCCTTAGCAAGACTGTGATTCTAATGCTAATCAAAGCAGCAGTGCATTGAAATATATCTGTACTTGCCATGCAGGAGGAAATAAGATGGAATATCCCAGTTAGCTGTAATTGTATAAGGAAGTCCTTCTTATTTCTGCTTAATTGGCTTTTGCAATCTTAACTCATTGCACCACCTGCTGGCCATAGACAGGTTCCAGGGTTAATCAAGACTCTTTTTGTTCTTGGACACACTGAAGCAATTATCTACCACTGAGCATACATTATTGATGTATGAGCTTGACTGTATTGTGCACTATTCAATTTGTTCTTTGAGCTGGGAGTCTGTAAAGATGACACAGTAATGTCTCTTCTTTGAATGTACTTATTTTTATTCAGAGGAGGGTAGCAAGACGGCAAGCTGAGGAACAGTGATGCTCAGATGCACACTCCAAGTAGGTTAATAGAAGGGAGGAGAGTCTGAGCTCATGCTGCTTCTGATAGGCTGGTCAGCGATGTGCAGCTTCTCCGCAGAACAACCTGTCACTATTAATCAGAGGCCATCTCTTAACAGCCAGCCAAGGCTATCGGAGAGGTGAGCCCATTGCTATTCAGGATGAAACAGATGATAAATCATTTGTACATAATTAGTGCTCAGCAAGGTTACAAGTGACACCTATTTTCATCTTAATTAGGAGGTAAATTTGTTCCATTAATTTAATTTGGTGCACATGAGCAGCTCTCCATCTAACTAAATTAATCTTACACCTGCCAGCAGGGTATGGTGTTTGGCCTTGGATTACAGGAGGAAATGGAAAAGAGTCCTATCAGTTTCATACAGACCACTGAGGCAGCTAGACCTTAGTGAAGCAGCAGTGGCATGATATAACCAAATCTTTGAACATCTACTACTGTTTTTAGAAGAAAAACACCATTATAAGTATTTAACTGTTAATGAAAGTGAACTCATTGAAATAGTCTCCATGATGATTAACAGACTCTCAACACACTGCAAGAAGTGAACAGAAAATAAACAAGTATTGCATCTCCTTAATCCTAAAACAAATACTTAAGGGTATCTCATAAGTGGTTATAATGGAGTAAAATATGTAACATTATCAGAGATGTAGGACATTCATATACACAGCTTTCTGAATTCCAGCAACAGAAGCCTTTCATATATTTGAGTCAGAATAACTGTTTAATCTTGTTGCAGTCAAGTGGGCAGGGATACATCCAAGGACTAGGTCTCTTTTCACCGCTGAAGGGTGTATGAAGCTGTAGTAATTGCCCCAACACGGTGGTTCAATAGAGAGGAAGGTGGAGAATGACTGATTTAGTAACTACAAGGTTTCTAATGGAATTCTCCACTGCTTCTCGGGCACTCAAGCTGACAACCATTACCTGAACTGATGCATAGTCCATTACAGCATCCCCTGCTGTAATAGAGTGTCTATCATGTGAAATACAGAGACGTCAGGTGCCAAAGCATGCACTTTCCCCATGTGGGAAGGTTTAACCCAACTGTAATGACTTTTATTTTAAACACTGCTGCACTGCTGCATGCTCAAAAATGTGCCTAAAATCATCAATTATCAAAGTAATGTGTAATTTTTGATTGACTAATTGATTCTGCTTTGTATCAAACTGTCAATGTGGCTGAGTAGTTTGTAATGTTACGAGCAAAAGAAAGCTGCAGTAGTTTTTGATGATTATTATAATCATTAATCGGAATTATAAACATGGTTTCTTTCGTTTGACAACATGAGCATGAGTTCTTAAATGTTAAGCTAGCAACTGAACAAGAATTTTGTGTAAATAAAATCCAAGTGAAATGTAAACCAGTAGATCTAATTTGATAATAGTAACAGTTAAAATCGACCAAACATACAAATATTGCATACATATCATTAATTGAATGTCTCCTCCAATGCATTTACTGCTATTATTATATTATGATCCAATTATAAAAGTTTACAATGCCATATTTATTATGATTGTGTAACCTTAATGCTCCCTTTTAATTCACTTCACATTTTCCCTAATGAATCTTCAAAATAGGGTTTGATAGCATTTATTTTTTACCATGTACATCAGTTTACAGCATATTTCACCAAAATTATAAACTGCATAAAAGTGTTGGAATTAGCACCCTTACAAGATTTGTTAAAAAGCTTTAAATTCATCAAGAATAAAAACAGGTATATGAAAACATTTAAAAGCACAAATTCTGCATTATGTGCCCTTTTACTTTTGATTATCTGGAGAAATTGTCTCTTTAGTCCTTGCAAACTTTTGTTTAACACACCCCCGGGTGGCAGACTACACCTTTTCATTTCACTGGACTGAAACACTGGAAAGCAGCAGTTTCTGCTGTAAATGAATTTAATCCTTTTCAGAAGACTCAAAATAATCATCTCACAGGTTACATAGCTACACATTGTAAGACAACCAACTAAAGGGTGAACCCAAACAGCAGGTGATAATTCCATGAGTTTGCAAAAATCTTTAACTCCAAAGACATTTATTTCAAATAATTTGATACAATATTAAAAACTCAAGAAAAGCTTAGATTTCAGTATAGATATTAGACTGATCTTCATCCTATACAGAATTTATTGTTGGCACAGTCATGTTTAGTAGAAAAAAGCTTCAACCTCATCTACTTCTGATCATTTCAGTATTACTTGTTATCCACGTTACAGCTTCTTGTCCTTCACCAGCTCCTCCCGAGCCATGGGCTCAATGATGGAGCCCAGCTGGGTGATTACCTTTGGCTTGGTGATCATTTTAACCGTGTGCTCTGTGTTCCAGGTGCGGCCCACGGGAGAACGGACAGTGCTCTCAAACTGCATGTGGTTCTCAAAGGGAAAGGGCAGAGAATTCACCTGGTGGAGGCTAATGGAGTTGTTTCTCTTCTCCGAGATGATGACACTGGGCAGGTGCTGATCTTTCCTGGGTGGAGGCAGCACAGTCTTGATCCTGAACCTCCTGCGTTTGTTGCGAGATGGCTTAAGCCCACCCCCTCCCCACTCTCCCCAGCCAGGCAGGGTCAGGTCCACCACCTTAGGTCTTCCTGCATCTTCTTGATTCCTCTTGTCCCTAAGGAAGTCTGAAATTACATCATCTCCAGCAAAGGCCTCTTTAATGAGCCCCCTCTGTTCCAGCTTTTCATCTGAGTCCTCTGTGTCCTCCACTGCGGGGGCAATCGGGACTTGGATCACTTTTGCCTCTGTGGTGAGAACTTCTTTCAGCTCAGTCCCTCTTTTCCTTTTTCGTTTTTTTTCTGCTGTCAGAGATGCTGACGGCAGTTTTTCTGTGCCTGGGATTGGCTGTGGCTGAACAGGTGCTTTATCAGTTATTAAATCTTGACTGAGGAACTCCACATCCTCCGGAGTCCTGGTTCTCTCCCCTTCTTCCAGCTGAGCAGAGTCTGTGTGGTTGGCATCCTCTGCTGCATCAGCCTGTACTGCTTTGGCATCCTGACAAGAGTTTGCTATAACTTGGAAAAGACTTTTGAACTCAGACAGCTGCTCCTCCTCTTTGTTGGAGGTATATTCTGCTGCAACTTTATTGTCATGATCCCCAAATATCACAGGCATGTTTTCAGCCTCTTGAACCAGACGCAGTTTCCTCCTTTGGTCAAATTCTCTGAGGAGTGCTTCCTCCGCAGTTTCCTCCACCTCCTTATAATTCACTTCTTCAGTTTTATTTCCCACCACTCCGGCCCCCTCATCTGTGAAGTCAAAAATGTCAATCCTCTCTGAAGGTTGCTCAGAGAGCTTTCCTCTCATCCAGGGATTTGAAGAATCTAGCCCTTGCTCCCTATCATTAACAAAATCCGGCATCAATTCTGGAGAGCCTACCTCTTCCTCCTCCCCCTCATTTTTGAGTGATGTCACCAGCTTCTGGGTCAGCTCTTTGTTCACCTCCAATTGCTGGTGCAATGCATTGCGAGCCACCTTGTCATATTTAGAAATGATAGCATTTGATTTGGCCCACCTGCCACTGTTCTGATGCTTCAGTGACATCCTCTCCTGCATCCTGGCAAGCTCCACTTTATTCAGCTCCTCTATGGCAGCTGCTGGGTTTGTCTTAATCATCTCATGAAAATGCTTCAAGAAGTCTTTACGTTTGGCCTTATTATGCACTTTGTGGTATTTCTTGCTCTTGATTTTTCTCTCTCTACGGGCCTTGGCTTCGTAGTAGGACTGCAGTGCCCGGGCCTTCTGTAGCTCTGCACGGCGCATCTTGGCCTCCTCAAGGCTCATGGCGCTCAGAGAAGCCTCCTCAGCAGGGGTCAGGATGGGGTCATTGATGGGCTGCTTGTTGGCAGATAGAAGGGCAAAAATGTCCTGCTCAAGTGGGGTTTGTACCTTCCAGCTGGTCACAACCCTCTCCATAGCTTTGGGGCCAGTAGGCTCCTGATTAAGAGGGAAGAGCAATTGCTCGGCCCTCTGGTTCTGCTTAATAACACCTTTCCACTTAGACACCTCTGTAGATGCCTTCTGAAAAGCAACATCTCTCTGGATCCTTTCACTTTCCTGCTTACTGAGAGAACATTCGATGGTCTTTTTACTTTGCTCCAGGTTCTTCAGCTGTTTCTTTGTCTTAGCTGGTACTGCGGGGTTTTTCTCCACAGTCACGATGAGCTCCGCCAGGTCCATTTTGTCGCCCTCACCCTCCGCTGTGACGGTAAAGTCCGACATGTATACGGATGCCTCGGATCGCTCCACCAGCTTTTTTTTCCTCTGAACCCCGAGAGCGTTGATAGCTTCCAGCAGCTTCTGGCGTTTTCGTTCATCATTGTGGCCGTCGTCCTCCTCCTCTTCCTCACTGGTGATGTTAACATCTGCCTCATTCAAACGCTCTTCCCCTTCATCGTAGACCACATGTTTCTTCTTCTCCGACCCTTCGCTGCTCTTTTTAACTCTCTTTGAGCTCATCGCCTTAGTCTTGGACATTTTAGCGATGCTGCAGTCACCACACAAGTGTACGGGATAGTAAACACGTGTAATATCCGTACCGTCAACCAGACCGTTGTCGGTAAACACTTGCCGTAATGCGAGCAGTAATGTCGTAATTTATTTTCTTCTTTACATTTTATGGCGGTGACACAAGGGCGTGTTACCGCCCCCAGCTGGAGACAAGGTGTTATAGTGAAACAGGTACCGTTAATTTATAATCGTATAATCCGTGATCTGCTTTAAATTACAGCGAAAAACCAATGATTTATTTTCGTTTTGAACCACTAATGGTTGAATTTTTGTTGTCATAATCAAGAATGAAATAAATCAAATTCAACAAACGTCTCCATTTGGATTTAATATACCTCTTTACATTTCCCAAATGATTTAAAAGGCAGACAAGTGACCTGGAAATGAAAGAAAATAGAAGAATTTTAGATTTGTTTATGTTCAAATACACTTATTAAAGTGTATATAATGTAGTGTAAATATTAAATTAAGGGCTTACATGTTGTTTTATTGTCACAGCATGAATTAGCCTTATTTAATCTTTTAATAGTCTGTGCTCTCCTTCTCAAATAGTGACCAAATGATCGAGAGTGACCAGCAAATGTCTCCACAGGCCACCTCATTCCCCATAGACTATAGATATAACCACCTAATTCTAACTTTTAATGGCCATTTTCATGATATGATCATGGCACAACATTAGCTACCAGAGCAGAGTCTACAGAAGGGGTGTCATTGGTTTCTAATGTTCCACTTCTGTGTATTTTGTATTGCTTTGAATAATGCTGAAAGTTCAAGGTAATAATAATATTTCCCTGCAAGTGAGAAAACAAAAAATTCACGGAAATGTGAAATTAACAGAAACATACATTGGTTAGATTCCCGGACGTTCTATGTCTGGAATGCCTTTTAAATTTCAATGACTAATACCTATATGTTATTCATAACCTTTACATTCTTGAAGAGGTGCATTAATGATATTTTTAGTATTGGTGTTGTGGACAGACTTGTGTTGACCACTATGTAAAGGCACTGCAGTGGATACTTTTACTTGAACAGTAATTCAGAATCATTTTTCAATAATTTTTTGTATTTTATCTCTTTGTACTGTCCTCTCTACGTTGATACTAGTTACTAGTTACACCAGATGCAGATTTTACACAATGGATAATATAACATATTCTTATAAACACCTGTTTGATCAGGGCTCACAATTCAGATGTTTAAGAGCTATTAACAGCTCCACCAAATACCATTTTATTTCATTGTAACAATGTTTAAGTTTTAAGCCTATACTTAAATACTCGATACTACAATAAATTCAAATGTTTGACTTCATATATTTATATATAATGTATAATGGATATTCTCGCATTCATTTAAGGATCTCAATAATGTGTCCACTGCAAAATGAATGGGACATTGCAACCAGTAATACAATTTTTTTTTTTGAAAAGAGCAAACAGAACATATTAAGCCAGCCGAATAAGTTAAAGTAGAATTGAAGGCATTTGGTAATGTGAAAGATTGATTGTTTTTTTCGGTCAATGTGTCATGATGTAATTAATTTATTGGTGGCAGTGGATGAACCCGGTTAAAGAGTAACCGCCTGGAACAATGTGAAAATATCTGAGTGCAAGCACACAGTTTGAGCAGAAGCAGAGCAAATTAAAGTCCAGAAAAGAAATACAAAACGTAAACAACAGGTCATGCTCTCAAACTGAAAGACCATGGAGGATGTGAGCTGAGGCCACATGTGGAGAGGCAGTCTTACTAAGGCATGCCCAGGGGTGGCACCAGTTACTCACCTTGGGTGCATCACAGCAAAGCACAGCAACAATGGTGCACACAACACTCATATTCCAGTGCTCTCACTTACATGCATCGATGTGGGGACCTCACCCAGAATGCCTGGCCTCCCAGTTGTTGGCACTCAGCTGCACTGAAACAAAAAACTAATGTAGAAATTAAGAATATAACCAATCACGGTGTAACCCAGTTGATCTAATAAACAAGATAACAATTCAAACAAACCAAGCAATAAAGTAAACCCTATCAGGAAGGAACAATACATTAAAACAATCCATTTTGATGACCTACAATAAGTGCATTAAACCATGAGGGTACAAACCCAGAACAAATATAATCAAGAAAGTACAATTTTCTTCAAGAAAGCCAAACTAGAAAGTGCCATTTAAGTGGTACTAAAAAGTAGTTTGAACTTTTTTTTTTATTCAAGATATAGTCGGAAGAGATGTGATTTAGTTTGTGGGGGAAGATGTATAGACTTTCTGCTTTCCCGATGTCATTCGGTTGCTCATTCCACCATTTAGGAGCCAGGACAGCAAATAGTTGGAATTTTTTTGAGTGTTTAGCTTGCATTGAGGGAGAAACAGGCCGATTGGCAGATGCAGAGTTGAGAGGACAGGCTGGGGTGTGAGGTTTGACCATGTCCTGGATGTTGACTGGACCGATCTGTTCACTGCAAGGTACGCAAGTACTAGTGTTTTGAAACGGATGCGGACAGCCACTGCTAACCAGTGAAGGGAGCACCAGAGTGGATTAGTGTGAGTGAACTTAGTTAAGTTAAAGACCATTCAAGCTGCTGCATTATGGATGAGCTTCAGAGGTCGGATGGCACTAGCAGGTAGACCTGCCATGAGGGAGTTACAATAGTCTAGGTGTGAGATGACCAGAGCCTGGACCAGAACCTGCGCCGACTTCTGAGTGAGAAAATGCATATTCTCCTGATGTTGTGCAGCATGAATCTACAGGAACGTGTTGTTGCAGTAATGTTGGCAGTAAGGGAGTGTTGACTGTCGAGTGTCACACCCAGGTTCCTAGCGGTCTGGGTAGGGGCTACCAAGGAGTTGTTATACAAAGAATATGGTAATACCAAGAATATGTAAGGAAAAGTGTTTCGTCTTGTCAAGGTTGATTATCAAATGGTGTGCAGACATCCACTGACACATGTTGGTCAGACAAGCAGAGATTTGTGCTGTTACCTGTGTTTCAGACTGATGAAAAGAGAACTTGGTTGGGTTTTATCTGCGTAGGTACGGGTGGTGGACCAGGACCGCGGCTCGTGGTGGGTCCTGGTGGGCGGCGGTGGACGGTGACTGAGGACTGTAGTGGCGTCTGGTCTGGATGGTGGATCGTGGTCCTGCTGGTTGCTGACCATGGACTGTGATTGCAGCGGTACTACTTGCCATGTCATGGTGGGGTAATCCTTTGGGATGTTTACCCTCATCAATGCTGCTAAAAACTTTAATCTGGATGATGTTTTCCTACACGTGGCATCTATCGCACAACTGTCCGTCCTGGGAGAGGGATCCCTCACATGTGGCTCTCTCTGAGGTTTCTATGTATTTTTACCCTGTTAAAAGGGTTTTTAGTCATTTTTCCTGACTCTTGCTGAGGGTTAAGGACAGAGGATGTCACACCCGGTAAAGCCCTATGAGACGAATTGTAATTTGTGAATATGGGCTATACAAATAAAGTTTGATTGATTGAATGATAGCTGTGGTAGGAAAAGACGTGTGAGTGAATAAGAGAGCTGAGAGAGTTGTTGTACAGAGAAAAGAGGAGGGGACCCAGGACAGAGCCTTGAGGGGTCCCAGTAGTGAGTGGACAAGGTTCTGACAGAGATCCTCTACGAGTTACCTGGTAGGTACATTCTTTGAGGTAGGAAGTATGTAGGGAGAGTGCAGAGCCTGATACAACGCCATCCCCGGGTTAAACACTTACTGGCATCTCACCACCACCCGACTCAAAGGTCAACCATGACAAGGCGGCGGCCAAATCTGTGAAAGCTCTGAACGTATCATTGCTGCTGCTCGCCAACTAGGCTAAATGGAGGATGATATGGTGACTTCTCTCACCCCGGCAGTATTGGATGAGCTGTGTGTGATGACAGACCTCTGCCTGCGTCTGGACATGTGTGCATATCAGGTCTCTGGAAGAGCCATGGCCCTGATGATCCCCCAGGTTAGAGCTTGGTGGCTAAACTTATCTAGCCTCTCCAAATGCAGCCTCATTTGTTCATAAAGAGCATAAAAAACAAACATTAATAGCAATGATGAGGAACAGAGCATGGTGGTGTGGGCTTGCATGACACCACAAGGGGGCAGTATAACTCCACTTATGGGGCAGCAAGTCAAGCTTGCCCGCTGTAAGGGGAAGTGTGAGCTCTTCAAGCTACGCAGCCCATGTTGCCTGCCGCTGCACAGGCGGCTGGTGAATCAAACCCGACAGTGTGACAATGGTTCTGGATTATAAAAACTGTGACCAGGGGTTACAAGCTCCAATGTGTGTCCACCAAACCCCGTTTCAATGGGATATTGTAGTTACAGTCTTAAGGAGAAAATGATTATATCTTGCCGAAGAAATCAATGCTCTGCAAAACATCAAATTTCTCATTCTTGCCAAACTTGCGTTTCAGTCTTCAGGTGCGCTGCAATGCAATGCAAGGGTTATGTGGCATGCAGGAATTTTCTGACCAGGCAGTCGTGTCCATCCATCCTTTTTGCTGAGCGATTCACAATATCCAATAATTTGACCTATTCTCTGGACGTTTCCTCTGTTTCCTTGCTGGCTCTTTCAATGAAGTTATAACTGAACTGTGTCATCAGTAGCTCCTCCAGGTTTATTATGGATATGCGATTGACAGCAGCAGCAGGGCAGCCATTTGTATCGCTAATGTCGTTGTCTCCTCACAGGGGACCATAGATGACCCACCCCAGTAGGGTCTTCACATCATATGGGCCTTCCCCTTGGCTGTTGACCAGCTCCCAAGGTTCCAACACCTTTGATGCATTTGTCCCAATGAGTAGGTCAATGCCAGATTCAATTTCATGAATTTTGATATTGTTCAAGTAAGGGCATTGTCTGAAGTCCTCTTATATGGGAATGTTGTGCAGGAAAACAGGCATGGTCTTATGTGAGAACACATCAGGTAAACTCATGAAATAGTCTTTGTCCAGACTAGATATTTCCAAATCTGAGATATAATGACTGATCACAGGTTGGTTCAAGGTGCACAAAACAATATTGGTATTTTGTCCTCCAATTTGAAGTATTTCAGGATGATTTTGGTTGCACACATAACAAGTTAAAAAAAACCTGCAGTCTTTGCTCATGTGTCCTATTTTCAAACATCCAAAACAGACAAGGATAATTTCTTTAAGAACACTGTTTTGTTTATGTGCATTTTCTTCCTGATCTGTCATCACCGCTCCAATGTGTGACCACTTTTATTACTGAACAAACAAGAGCTTTGAGAATTGGTGGTAGATACTTTTCTTTTCATTACATTTGCATTCAAATTGTCTTGCATTTTTACAGTTGCAGCCAGCTTAGCACCCGGAAGTTTCCAGAAAGTGGATCTGACAGTATCTTGACTAGTCTTTCCATGAATTCTACCAGGTCAGAAAAATTTGCTCTATGGCCACGCCGCTCCTGTAGCTGATATGCCCATTTCATCCACTTGTCTCTGAGCTCGTAAGGCAATTTCAGAAGGATGGTCTTCATAGTGGAAGCAACATTAATTTCCTCCATATACAGTAGGTGAAGTAGTCCATTGCGTTGCAACAACCTCTAAGGAACAGTAAGAATGCTTGCTGTGTTTTCACATCCTCTGATTTGATCACTGACCAGGCAAATGCTTTGTCCATATATATAAACAGTGGTTATCTTATTTTCATTACTAAATGGCAAAAGTAGGCAGCTAATCTTTTGGATACTCTCTTGTTTATTGCTCTATAAAAATGTATTTCTTTCCATTCCTCTCTTAAATGCCCTGATGAAAATGTCATACTGCAAAGGATTACCATAGTTACCAGGTATGTCTCTTGGTGGTAAAGTAGATGTGAGAATTAGTTGAGCCAGATTAGCAGTGATTTTGCCTCTGAATTAGGTTGCAGGTATCACCTTGGTTACCATCATTTAGTACATGACCTTGCAAACATCTTTGCATAGTTTGTACCTTTTGACTTTGAAGAATTAATTGGGTTAGATGGGTCTTTTGATCTAACAACCTGTTGTTGGGAGGATGATTTGGTTCCACATTTTGCTGATGCACAGGTTCATATTCATTTGCATTTGGATCTAATGATTTTTCTTTTTTAGCAGATCCTCTTTTTAAATACAAGTTCATCCCACCAGATGCTCTAGAGCTTGATCCCAATGCCTTAAATATACAGATTTTTGCATTGGTTGCTCCCAGTTCAGTCTCTAGTTCCCGTTGTTCTTTCTTTCTTTTAAATTTTTCTTCTTGTGCCTCAAGTTCATGCTTTTTCTTCAGGGCAGCAACCCATTCTATGAACTCATCAGAGTTTGCAACATTCAGTTGTATGGCAATTTCAGTAATGTAGTGGGTTTTTGGCTGTCCAACGTCAAATATCCACACTTTTGTATCTTGTATTAACCCATTAAATGTTTAAATTTTATGTTGAAGCCACTGCTTTTTCTTTTCAAGTTCATATTCAGGCAGTGGTAAATTCACCAGTGATGTTCTTAGCTTCAGCACAAAGGTTGATTAATGGGACAAACTTAAATCGTACTTCATTTGCATTTTCCTTTGATTTCATGAGCTCTTTCAGCATTTCCATCAACCTTTTAGCTTGTTTGCATCTCAAGTTTTTTGTCTTCTGACAATTTTCAATGAACAAAGCCCTTGGCAGTGTGTTTAATAACCCTTCTTTCCATCTCATCATTGCCATCTTGTAACTGAGCATCAGACTTGACAACAACATATTTGTTCACTGTCCCTTTAAGGCTCGTATTGTGATCCAGGAAGAAAGTCGAATGCCAATGCAAAAATGTTTCAAAGAGTTGATATCGTTGTGAGATTGTAGTACGATTCAGTCAGCCAACCTCATTATAGTAGCCATTTTCCAATACAGCTTACTATATATAGATTTCCAATAAAGCTTATGATACTGCACATACCTACTCTTCCTGTACGTCAGCTCTCGTGGTTTCCAATCTTGTCAGTCAGATTAGAACAGGTGGCGACAATGTCCTCTTGATCCAGGATGGCGGTGTCAGGTTTGTGGGTTAAAACAATCCTTGTTCAGTTTTAACGGTTCACAAGCTCAAGTTTCACTCATAGAGAAAGTTATTTCTTATTTTTCATGGCAATTTTCAACATTTTCTGTCCTTTTTCTGCAGTGGCCATTACTACACATCAACAGATTGTCAACTCGATACTTGCACTTTAGTTTGTTGTTTATTGAGATGTTGTTAATGACATGAACATACCAGGTTTCCAATTCAGTGAGTTGTGTGCTGCTCTGTTCCTGGTCTGGGAGAGCTGTGTTATGTCCCTCTACCTGTGCCTTCAATTCCCTGTCACCTATCTCCCATTATGTGCATTGTACATCTAATGACCACCACCAAGTATCCAAAATATGACACAATACACCTGTGTCAGCTCTTATCACCACAAACTTACATCTTCGTTTGTGTCTTCCATGTGCATATCAGCACTTTTTCACCGGGAGATATTGTTTTCGTTTTGTTTTTGTGTCAGAGGGAGAATATGTCTTTTATAAATTCAATGAAAAAAACGTGTTAAAAAGTAGCTGATTACGTTGCTGATAATGACAATTTAGGCCTGCCTACTTTATCTCTGCAGAAGATGCCTGATCCAGTTGTCTCCTGTAGTAATATGTTAAAGTTAGACCTAATTCAAAGATGCACACACATGTAAAACATTTGTATTTTTTGGTCTTAACTCTTTCTTCCTGCTTCGCTGTAGCTGCAGATAAAGTAAACTATAGTAATAAAGGAAAATACGCACACAATGTGCGGTAGCTCTGCGCTATAATAAAGTTCCTTTCAAAAATAAAATCTTGAGAAAAGATGTTTTCAGTTTCTGTCAGTTTCTGCAGAGGGAACATTTAATCATTAGCCTACTCATAGCAAATAATGAATCAGATTAAATTGAAAATAAAAATAAAAGGACTTATAATTTGAGAATTTTAAATGGAGGATTCACATCACTTCTGGATCATGTCATGAGAATAAAGCAAATGTTCTGCTTTATATATTTACGTGGTGTATACCTGTATACATGATGATATAGTACATATTACACACACCTTCGAATAACTCTACTGCAGCTACCAAATAATAAATCTAATTGTTTAAAATATAGATTTGAAACAATATGGAAATTCATTTATCATGTAAGTGAAGAAGGTGTACGGTCGTTTACATAATTTCGTTTTATTTTAAACAAATATTACAGTGAAACAACCGCAGTACTCTCAAGACGAGCAGAGACGATGACATTATCAAATCCGCGGTACCAATTGCTGAATGACGTACTGCGTCCTCCCGTGCCCGTGTGTTTGCTCTGCCGAGTCCAATCTTCTACGTATGCCACGAACTTGCTATTGATAAACTAAAAAAATCGAAGAGCTCTTACTATAGAAACCGCTGAAATACTTCCGGGTTATTTCACTAATTTCTAACTAAATGGCCTATTGGATCGATGCGAATGCACCCAATGACGTGTACGTCACATTTTGTGATCATGTGACCTATCACGCGCATCGTTTAGTTCAATATGGCGATGGCTTCGTCTGTTTTCCTCAGAGTCAGAACTGGGTCGAAGATAGGTGCCCAATATGACCAAGAAGGCAACCTTATCCAGGTAAATAAAACGTATTTAACACTGCACAAATTATGTTACTGTGAAGCAGCAGATATTTGTCAACACAAAACATAGCTAACGGTGGAAAAAGCTAACCCATTCGCGATAACGTTATTTAAATATTATTCAAGTGTGAACGGTTAGCGTAAGGACAATGTGAAGAAAAACTGTGGAGAAATGTCAAGCAAAGTGGGACATCAGATAAGAACATTCCCCCCTGCTCGCCTCTTTTCTCACATGTCGCCTAGAAGCAAGCTGAATTAGAAAACTTCACTGCTTTGTGGGAGTCATTGTATCCATCCGAAGCAGCCCCGTTTCTGTCTTATACTGACGTTTACGCTGCTGATGATGATGTGTCTGGCTCCAGGTGGAAACCAGAGAGGACGAAGAGCAGAGTTTCAAACTTGCGGAGATCCTGGAGCTCCTGCTGGCAGCTGGCTACTTCCGAGCCAGGATAAAAGGACTGTCACCTTTTGATAAGGTACACACTGGATCTGTTAAAATATGGTGTTGGGAAAACGGATAAATTAATGCTTGTGCAGTTGAACAAATATCTAAACAAGAATTCCTACATTTATGTAGTAAATTTACAAGAATGAAAGTCGTATATTCACTATAACTTCAAGAGAAAAAAAAACCAGTGGATTTAACCTCGGCTGGTAGTTCAATTGAACTTGTGGTACTGCAGAACAAAAGTTGTCACATCATTCAAAGTAGTGTTATTTTTCTTGTGAATAGACTATATATTCCAAATATATAAAGTATTGATGCTTTGATAATATGCAGATATGGCCAAGACTGCACGTTAGCCAATGTTTGTCTGGGGTTGTTTCCTTTTTCCCGAGATGCTGGATCCATAGAGAACTCCTGTAATACAGCCACAAACAGTGGCCTGCAGCCGAGAGGGGAAATGCTGCAGTTAATCAGACCTGGGGTCTCATTTATGGATATACATTTATAGAAAAACTTGATGGGAAAATTTGCGCATTTCTACGCAAGCTCTGACCCAATTAATACAAAGGTTTTGGAAAGGGGAAAGTGGAAATGCAGAAGTGAGGTAGTGATATTAAGCCACAATATTTATCCACTTCATCATTGACATTAAAAGGGACATATTATGCCCATTTTACCACAGTTGATGTGGTATTTTGACCAAAATATGTTACAGACATTTCATTAAGACCCCAAGGAACCATAAGGATCATTTAAAACAGCACCTTTTAACCCTGTCTAAAACAGCCCTCCTTAGATTCACCTGTTTTGAGTGCCCCGGCCTACTCACCCCCTGTGAGCCTGGCTGCGAGAGCCCCAGCTCCCCAGCGCAGCCACGCAGTGGGAGCAGTGGGAGCTTGAGCTGGCGCAGCATCCTTCCACAATGTTGAGTCAACCTTTAGAGGTGTCCCGGGGATCCCTTGTTTATGCGGCAAATTAAATGTCTGACGAGTAGCAGCAGCGAGCTAATAGGGAGCTAGTCCAAGGCCTTGTAGAAAGACTTCCTACATGGGCATGGTGGGACTATGAGGTTTATTTTGGTCATAATCCTATTCGACGCACTCTAGCGTATCGTTTCTGAAATAGACAAACCACAACAAATCACGGGAGTTGTTTTTTCCCAGAGTTTTTGGGACGGTAGACATGCCAGATACCCAAAACGTAGAAATACTACAAAAGAATTTTCATAATATGTTTTAAAATCAACAGCTTTAGTTGTGCGAAAAACTGCTCCACACAAACCTTTTAATTAAAAAATATATAAAAAACAACTGACGGCAAATTACGTTCAGATGCCATTAAACAGCGGAATTGCAGAGTTATTAATAGTTTTTAATAATATCTTCTAACGCTGTGCATGTATCATCAAATCGCTGCAGTGAGGGCGGCTGTGGCTGAGTGGCAGAGTGGTCATCCTCCAACCTGAAGGTCGGCAGTTCGATCCCCAGTCTGACCCATCTGCATGCCAAAGTGTCCTTGGGAAAGATGTTGAACCTGGAATGGCCCCCCATAGAATAACTAAGTGCTACAAATAGATGCACTTTATGAATGTATGGGTGAATGTTGAACTGTACTGTAAAGCGCTCTGAGTGGTCATCAAGACTAGAAAAGCGCTATATAAATACAAAGCCTTTGCCATTGTGAGACCAACTATTAATTATCTCTCATAGGGCCTCATAACAAAGTTGATGTATATTGTCATCATTATATTCAGGGCCACTTATATATTGTATAATGGTACATTTAAGAGGGTTTAGTAGTGTGTGTGTGTGTGAGAGAGTGTGATGGTGCATGTAAGAGGGTATAGTACTGTGTGTGAGAGAGTGTGATAGTACATGAAAGAGAGTAAAGTAGTGTGTGAGAGATGATATTACATGCAAGAGACTATACTGGTGTGACAAAGTATTAACTATCTGTTATGGCTGTACAGTATCTCTCATAGGGCTGTACAGTAAAGTGCAGTGGCACAGGATGATTATACGGTCAAGTCAAATCTGTTTGTGCATAAGACAAAACGTTTGTAAATGATATATCAATATCGACTGAAATGAAAAAACATATTGTGATACGATTTTTTTCCTCTATCGCCCAGCCTACTCAGTAGACAGTCCTACTTATTAATCAATGCAGTTAACCTCCATTCTCGCTAAACCTGTTTCCTCTGCCTCCCTTGTTCAGGTGGTCGGGGGTATGACCTGGTGCATCACCACATGTAACTTTGACATTGATGTGGATCTTCTTTTCCAAGAAAATTTGACGATTGGCCTAAAAATGTAAGTGTTTTTTCTGTTTGCTTGCTCTTCTCCAGAGCTCTTTTTATGCTGGTTGCCGTCACAGCAGAAAACCCTGCTTCGCACAGATATGATGTCGGAAATGGCAACAGAGTTTTTACGTGCTGTTGTGTCGATCTCAGGGTATTCGGCCGTGACTTTAATCCTGAACACCGGCAGAGTTGTTTTCTCGAACATAGTTTTAAGGCCGCCGTTGTTTGCGATCTCCAGCACCTGATCTTCTTCTTGCACAGACATGATGGGTTCACCTGGTTTGTTGACTAATGGGTCCGACAAATACCGTGTGGGTTTGTGTTTAGCGAAAAAGTCACGTGACCGAGACAAGCGCCTTGACATGCGTAACGCATGAGTAATAAAGGAGAGGATACGGTCATTTTTCAAAATAAAATGCTGTTCAGAATCAGATAATAAATAAAACGGAAATAATGTTAGTTGTTTATTCTTTCTGTGCGGCCCGGTACCAAATGACCCATGGCCCGGGGGTTAGGGACCACTGATTCAGAATAAGCCTAAATTTCCACTGATATCTTCAGATGAGGTGCAATCAGGGACTGTCAGACATTCTTACATCAGTTAGTTTAGCCTCTTCGGGTGGCCTCTCAGGCCTAAAACACGGTTAGCATAACTAAGGGAGGGTTCAGGGCTCTCCTGATCCAGCCCGTTCTATAAGCTTTATCAAAGAGGAATGTTTTATGTTTAACCCTAAATGTAGAGATGGCGTCTGCCTCCTCAATCCAGGAGAGGAGCCCGTTAGCTGAAGGTTGTACCTCCCACTTTACTCTTATGCCTGGTTCACACCGGACGCGGTAGCGCCGCCGAAGCGCCGTGCCGCGCTAATCCCTAGCGCGCCGGCGTTTGGCTGTTGACACTGGACGACGTATTCTCCACTCAAGCCTATGTGGAGAATACGTAGCCCCCCCCCCCCCCCCCTTTTTTTTTATTTATATTGCTTGTGTGGCAGTAGTTGATGGGCAGAGGGGGACATTTAAGAATGTGATTGGTAAAATTGGTAAATTAAAATTCCAGGACAACAGAAGGGATATACAATGTATGAGATGCATATTTGATCATTTATATCATAGAAAATATGTCATCAATATCGTTTAAAATAATTTTTAAGGGGGCTTTCATGGCGCTATACGCTCGCATCAATCGGAAAAAATAGACTCGACACCGAAACGATCGCTGTACGATAAGCAGCCTTTGCACGGCGCGGCACTACAGCGTCCGGTGTGAACTGCACAAAGGTTTAACATGGGAGTGGATGGGAGCCAGCCGGCTTTTCTGGCTTGGCACTGCGCTAAGGCGTCGCTTCCGTGTCCGGTGTGAACCCGGCTTTACAGACTCTTAGAACAATAAGGGAGCCTGTATAGGAGCAAAGTGATATATTTAGAAAGTATGGTGCTATGAGCTTGCTATATCCCCTTAATAGGTCTACGGCCAGCTCTAGACAGTAAAACACTCAAAAATATTAATAAGTGAAAGAAATTAGATTGTAAAGTTGCATCTTATAACAAATGGTTTACACAAAAATTGTGGAGGATGGACCATGAGGTTGTACCAAATATAATACAATGAATCCAAGAATACCAGCCCTGACTACCAGCTCTTTCCAAGATCTAATTTACAAGCCTCTCAAACAAGCCCAGTTGATCTGTTTGTAGCACTTGGATATACCATGACCTGGATGAGTATTTTCCCAGACATAAAGAGGTACACATTCCAAGGGGCATAACTGTATACTGAAAGAAACCATAAGGAGTCACAAAAGCTGAAATGTCTGAAGCTCGGGGGCTCAAAGGAGCCTACAGTGGATATAAAAAGTCTACATACCCCTGTTAAAATGCAAGGTTTTTGTTATGTAAACAAATGAACAAAAGATAAATCCTGTCCGAACTTTTTCCACCTTTTAATGTGTAAAAACTTACAATAACCTGGTTGCATTAGTTAGCACAGCACACTAAGGCACAGCAACTTAAGAAAACACATGCAAGTATACAGAAAAAACAAGAAAAGTAAGAAAACATCATCAATTTCACAACCCAACATATTATAGAAATGCGCAGCAAATAAAAAAATGCGCAGCAAATAGAGAAACACAGAGCACGTAGAGAAACGCGCAGCAAATTGACAAACGCGCAGCAAATAGAGAAACAACATTGGAAGGGATTCCATTGGGGACAGCTAAAGGTGATGGACACTGCTGCCACAGCAGACACAAAAACGTCCAATACATAATACAAATTCTGTTCTACACAGAGGGCGGCTCTTCAGCCCCTCTGCAGTGGCTGTACAGTCAATGTTATGCATATTTTTCGTGAACGCGTGCGCGCGTGCATGTGTAACGAGCGCAACGGCCCATGGTCCCGGGGCTCCAACCCCGCCCACTCGCTCAGAGAGACCCACAGTGAGCTCTGAGCACTGAGGATGGTCTGAGCTAGAGACATAGACGTTACCAGTACTGGAACTCCATATTGAAACTCAGGACTTACTCCTACATTTGCCGACTGTCCTGCTTAAACTTGAACAAACACGAGGGCGGTAAAACTAACCATTCAGAAACATCCTGTTCTTACCGATTGTGAATATATGGCTGGTCTTCTTTAGCTGTATCCAAATACAGCCACTAGAGGCACAGCTGTCTCGGGCAATTTGGGGTTCAGTATCTTGCCCAACAACTTTTTGGCATGCTCTACCTCCTGAGCCGCATTTGCCCCATTATCCTGAAGGTGAAGTGCAATGGATCGAACATTGTGAATTGGAGTGTGCTTTCGGGCCTGGATAGCTCAACGTCATTGAAGGGAAAATTTATTCCCATCTTCATCAGGATAACATTAGGGTGTCTGTCCAAATGCTAAGGTTCAGTAAAAGCTGGTGATATAGCAAGACAATGACCCTGACCAGTGAAGCAAATCTTTGAATTATATTGTAAAATATAATTTTTCTCTGTTATAAGAAATTAAGCACATTGTTTGTCCATACTAATTTAGGCAAAGATCATGTTATATTTTATCACCAGTTTTGCAGCCACTGTTGATCCAGTCAGCGTTATCTGTCTCCTTGCAGAGCCCTGACAGAGAAAATAGTTTCTGTTTTGCCGAAGATGAAGTGTCCTCATCAACTTGAACCCCATCAAATTCAAGGATTGGATTTTATCCACATTTTTCCTGTGATACAAGTAAGAGAGTTCATGACAAACTTTCAGTTAACATTCAACATAAATTGGGTCCATTTGCATTGTCTATGAAAAGTGCTAATGATGATATTGTATTTAGACAATTTTTTTTCCTTCCATGCAACAGCAAGTGGTCGGAGGCATTAAGTTTGCTGGTTCTCAATATATATGTACAGTGAAGTATATAAGTATTTGATCCCTTGCCGGTTTTGTAAGTTTGCCCCCCTGACAAATAAATTATCGGTATATAATTGTAATGGTAGGTGTATTTTAATAGTGAGAGACAGAATTTCAAATAAAAAATCCAGATAATCAAAAAATATAAAAGTTATACATTTATTTGCATTTGATTGAGGGAAATAAGTCATGATCCCCATCAACCAGACAGAATTCTGACTCCTGTAATCTGGTTTGATTTGTCCTCTCACTTGAAGAAAGTACTCAGAATCTCAACTCATTATCTGTCTACTGAATAAATTAATCAGATTCCAACCTCTTCACCATGGGCAAGACCAAAGAGCTGCTTAAGGACATCAGGGACAAGATTGTAGACCTGCACAAGGCTGGAATGGGCTACAAGACCATCGGCAAGCAGCTTGGTGAGAAGTAGAATACTGTTGGTGCGATTATTCGGAAATGGAAGAAACAAAATTACCATAAATCGCCCTCTGTCTGTGGCTCAACTTAAGATCTCGCCTCGTGGGGTATCGAGTATCATGGGAAAGGTGAGGGAATTAGCCCAGAACTACACAGGAGGAACTTGTTAATGATCTCAGGACAGCTGGGACCACAGTCACCAAGAAAACCATTGGTAACACACTACGCTGTAATGGGTTAAAATCCTGTTGCACCCGCAAGGTTCCCTTGATCAAGAAGGCAGATGTACAGGCCCGTCTGAAGGTTGCCAATGAACCCCTGAATGATTCAGAGAAAGCTTGGGAGAAGGTGATGTGGTCAGATGAGACCAAAATCGAGCTCTTTGGCATCAACTGGACTCGCCGTGTTTGGAAAAAGAGAAATGATGACTATAACCTCAAGAACACCATCCCCGAAGTCAAGTATGGAGATGGAAACATTAAGCTTTGGGGGATTTTCTCTGCTAAGGGGACAGGACGACTTGCCCGCATCTAGGGGAGAATCGACGGGGCCATGTACAGTGAAATCTTAGGCCACAACCTCCTTCCCTCAGCCAGGACATTGAAGATCGGTCGTGGATGGGTCTTCCAGCATGACAATGATTGACAAACATATGTCTGACCTCTGTGCTTGCCAATAACAGTTTATTGACCAAGAACTAAGTCATATTTTGCTAGGGAATCAAATACTTATTTCACACAATCAGATTTTATATGATAATAAAATTAATTAACCTACCATTACAATTATAGACTGTTAATTTCGTTGTCAGTGGGCAAATGTACAAAATCGGCAAGGGATCAAATACTTCCTTTACTTTACTGTACATATAGTTTGTCCATACCATTCTTTTGAACACAATATCTCAAAAGCCTTGAGGGAATTTCTTCTATTTAATACAAACAATCTGTTGGATTAATGGATGAACTGATTTGATTTTGGGGGTCAAAGTCACAGTGACCTTGCAAAACCCTATTTTGACTTGTGATCATGTCACCTAAAGAACGCCTTGACAGAATTATTTTTCATTTGGCACAATGTTCACTAAGATTCAAAGATTAACTTATTTGATTTGGAAAATCAAAGGTCAAGGTCACAGGGGCCTCACAAACATGTTTTTAGCCTCTTGAGCGTGATAGCTCATGACAATCTTTTCACTTTCTACTCTACCTCGCTCCTTCTTTGTTTGTTACTATACACATATTTTGCCTTTTCTATACAGTCAAGTGCATCAAATGGTCCTTTTGTTTATCTTTCAAATTATACTTTCTTTGAATATTAAATACTTCATTTATAGAACTGACACATTTGCACCAGTGCAGAAACCAACCTTTCAGAAATATGTGGACTGCGTTACTTCACATTGTAAATATTCAATTAGTAAAGTTTTAATATATTTGTTTATTTGTATGCCAAAATTGAAGGAAATTTACATTGAGTTGAAGTGGCTTTTTGGTTTGAGCTTTAATTTCCGTATCTTGCCCGAGGACACTTCTGTACAATTAATGGGGGACACTGGGGAGACTTAAGTGTCAGCTTAAGAATTCACACCCAACTTTAGCCAGAAATTCCAATCCAAGCAACAGGACCAGTTGGTGGATGGTTGAGTGTTTGCATATATTAGACTGTTGCTCCTTGTTTAGACTTGTATCTGATCAGCTGTATTTTGTCTCCTGCAAGTGGCTGGTGAAACGAGCCATAGAAACAAGGGAAGAGATGGGTGACTATGTGAGAGCTTACTCCATTTCTCAGTTCCAGAAGATCCACAGCCTCCCAGAGGTGAGAGTACCAGTATGCCACAGAGCCAGAAGAATAGGCTCAGTGACTCTACTTTATAACAATGTGTTTCTGCAATCCCAACATATTCAAAAAAGTGAGGCATCGTAGCACTTCAGGAATAGGTTTTACTTCATGTCGCTGTCAATGAATTCTCCAAACTTAAAATAAAAACAAAAGTAAGCTTGGGCACTATATGTTTTTTAAGTGTGGTCTTCAGTATTTGGAACAATACGCTCTTAAAAAAACAGGATATGAGATGAACCAATCTACAACACTGTTATTGAATTGTTTCAGTCACACAGGCTGTTCAATTAACAAGAAAAGAAAATCAAGTATGGGACCAGCAGTGTTGCCACAGTTACTTTGAAAAAGTAACAGTTACTTTACAGCTTACTTGATTTTAAAAGTAACTTAGTTACTCTACAGATTACTTGATTTTAAAAGTAACTAAGTTAGATTACAAGTTACTTTATCCGTTACATTCAGCGGCTGCCGACAACGCCCCCGCCGCCTCTACATAAAAATGACAACCGGTTTTGCCAACACTCACTTTATTAGAAGGCGCCTGAAATTATTACCATTGGGGGGCATGATGTTTGTTAAGCCAAAAATGTGTCAGATATACCAGCACAAAATAACAATATGGGACTAAAAATATCAATACAGTATCAACATATTGATTTATATTCTTTTGAATGTAAAACTGTACTGTAAAGCGCTTTGAGTGGTCAACAAGACTAGAAAAACGCTATATGAATACAAAACCATTTACCATTTAGCAGAACTTTGCAGGTATGTGGTAATAATCCACCACCATGGTTTATTTAAGAGAACCAAAGGATAATTAAGCAAAAACTGCAATTAACTGTCCTCTAAATAAGTGCTGATGTTCAAAAGTAACCTTTGTATTATAGGATGAAGAGTTTCTCCAGCAGAAAGATAAGGCTGTGAAAACAGTTCTGGATGTACTGGTGAGTTGCTACAACTTTAGGCAATGCAGTGGCTTCAGAAAGTATTCAGACCCATGCAGTCTTGGCACACTTTATGGTTTTATTGATACATTTTAATGGAAAAACTGATATAATCAAGATTTCTAAAGGATGGGGTGATTTTTCCGTTCACATCCGACTGGAAGGAGACCCCAGTGTACAGACTTAACCTATTCAGACCTGCTAGTGGACAACTCCAAGTACACATGTGAAGGCAAACAAGAAGCATTAGGGATGCGTTTGAGATCTGTCTAAGACCACGTTCGGACATGATCTTCGATGCATTTGGCCGCATTCTTTGTCAGACATAGATTTTGTCTACATATTATCATCTTTTTTTTTACTATTTCAATCAAGTGAAATCTTATTTAGTAGAGCTGCACATTTAGTCCAGCCAAGTAACTCATTTTGGAGCCAAAAATAGAACTAATTGTAAAAGAATTTGGTTCAGCATAGATCATTTCTATGAGGGGTCCAGAACAAGATACTAAAAGTCCTAAGAAATCCTATTTGAAGAAATATGTTTAATTCTCATCAATCCGAGATGTGTGCCAATAAGGCCAGGCAACAATACACCCCAATGATTGATTTTTTTTTTGCTATTACAATTTCTTTGAAATTAATTTGAATATGCAAGTGAGCTATAAACTTATCGAATATGCCCCAAATACACCTAAATAGGCTTAATTTGTTCCCTTACTCCTACCACAATAAAACTTTACATTGTAAAGTATACATGAAAAGTAACTTTTTTTGTATTAAAAGTTTCTTTTGAAATGAATTTGAATATACACATGAGCTCCACACTTATTGAATATGTCCTAATTTGCATAGGCAGAAACACCATTCATATGTATGACAAAAACATCGGACCAATCTTCATCTCTTTGTGCTGCAGTCTTTCTTGCCACTAAAGTGGATTACATCTAGTATTTCTGGTGGTGCCGCAGGCTGATCGGTCATTATTGGCATAAATCTCCCATCCAATACATACCACCTCCAGTCTTTTGGGTCCATACGTTCACTTCCCCCTTTCCACTCCATAATTTGGTAAAAGACCCAAAGAATATGGAACTTTGCAGCTGTTGACGTTGGAGGGAGAGTTTGAGGTTCGACTGGAGATGAGTTCTGAGTTACTTTATCCCAGAATCGCCTGTATCTCAGCATATCCAGTGAATCATCTTTTTCGCCCCCATACAGTAATACCAGAGCTTTTTCACATGCTGCAATAATGATGCCTTTTTCCACATTTTCCTGTGACTGGCTGAACACCTTAGCTTGTTCGAGAAAGCTAGTATCATTCTTTATTCTTTTGGGCGGCTGTGGCTGAGGGGTAGAGGGGTTGTCCTCCAACCTGAAGGTCGGCAGCACGATCCCCAGTCTGACCCATCTTCATGCCGAAGTGTCCTGTGTTGTGCTGATGCTGAACCCCGAATGGCCCCCCATAGAATAACAAAGTGCTGCGAATAGATGCACTGTATGAATGGGTGTGTGAATGGGTGAATGTTAAACTGTACTGTAAAGCGCTTTGAGTGGTCATCAAGACTAGAAAACCGCTATATAAATACAAAACCATTTACCACACCTACCAAAAAATCAGGTACGTATATAATGCTAATATGTATGAGCAGATGAAATTTCATGTGAGTCCAGTGTTATTAGGGGTAGTGATCTTTACTCAGTTACTGTGTGGTAACAATTTGGTGTAGATTGATGGAGAAAGATGAATGTTTGATCCTTTTTAAAGTTTAATCTCTCTAATATCATTTTTGACTTGTGGTTTGCAGGAAATGTACAAACCGCAAAGAAAGTACAGGAGGCAGAAGGATGCAGGACAGCTTCTGGATGAAGAGTCTAGGGTTCATTCCACCCTGCTGGAATATGGCAGGTAAGATTAGACATCAGGTATGTGTGTGCTCTCATGCTTTGTAACAGAAAATCACTGTCATTTGTTTGCATCTCACACATAGAAGGTCTTGACCTATTTGATGTGCCTCAAGATAATGTATATTATGATTTACCGCTATACAAATGAAATTGAATGAATCTCCATTTTTTAAGAATTGCGCCAATGAGCAAGGATCCACTAGGGCCATAGTGACATAAATTTGTCATAAAAGGGTTTACATGAGGCTTGTACACATTCACAACTGTGCATGCATTCTGCTGCTGCCTGAGTGAACATCATCTCAGGTCTAGTTTGTCTGACATGTTTTTTCATTCATCCTTCCATCACCGCCTCTGTGTAAGAATGTCAGATTTCCTTCTGTAAGTATTGTATGAAGCATTTTTTCTGCAAGCGTCTACTCATAGCACTTTGTTTTGTGTCTAAACATGTTGCTCAGTGAATGCAAAGTTCTCACATACTGTGTTATTGGCATGATGGATGCACAGTGTGATCTTGCTTTGATGCATTTCTGTATGCGTTTATTTATTTTATCAGACATTCCTTCTTTTGGGAGCTGTTTATCCTAATGTTGCAAACCTTTATGATGTCCGGATGTAATGTAACATGGTAAACATTTTTTTATTGCAAATGCAAAGAAAATGGTTTAATTTCCACATCTTTGTCACAATTTGTTCTCCAGGCGATATGGTTTCAGAAAGCAGTCCGAACAAGAAAAGGTTGGTGTTGCAATGATGCAGCTTTTTCAAACAACATTTTTCTGTTATTCAAAAAGTGACTTTGCAGACACCATTTCATGTGTTATGATAATTTCACTATTGTTATGTTAATTTATTATTTATGCAATCCTATTATTCTTCCTATTCAGACCAACACATTTGTGTCAAGTTCTAGAGTTCTGCTTTAACCATCTGAGCTACATTGTAGCCAGTGATGCTGTTTGGTAGCTGCTTGCTATGGATAAAATGTATGTGGAAACATATTGATAATGTATACTGCAGGGGGATTCATTACATCACATTTACTTATGATATATATGATTTTGGGAGAAGAAGAGTTTTCCAGATTAATGGTACACTAACAATCACTCAGACAACAGATGCTTTGGTTTTGAGTTCACTGTAACAACTTGCTATTTAACCACTACACCAGGGTCGTCCAAACTTTTTATCCCGAGGGCCACATAAAGAAAAAAATACGACTGTCTGGGCCACTCACGCCGCCATACCCCCTGCCCTGGAGTGGACTGTTGACAGTGCGCCTCAATCGCGTGGATCAGGGCGGGGGGCGTGGCAGCGTTCTGAGGGACAGCTGGCAGGTCAGGGGTGAGTTGGGTGCCACCTAGCATCTAAACTGAGAAGCACAGTACAGTGGGCCATAGTCCATTACATTACATTTATTTAGCTGACGCTTTTTTAGCTAACTACACTGTTGTTTAGCTAAATGTCAAATGTAGACCAGTTGTAACTACACAAATTATTTTCTGCTTGTCTGTTTAACATGTGGTTATATATAGAGATCTTAATTGGTCTTTTACTGTTTACTGCACAGAAACTAACAATCGCTATTGTTGTCAACTCAAGTTAACGTCACTTCGCCTGGTGCACTGTGTGAAAGCTGAGAGAAGAAGTAAATTGTCTTAATTGCAGTAAACTATATGACCACTGTAAAAGAAGCTTGATAATCTCGTTGCCACCCCTCTCGTCAGAGAAAGAATGTTAGAAGCAACGTGAGAAGCTACCTTATGTCTACATTGCAACATGTCGTCTGCAGTAACTTTTTTGTCAGTTATCCCCAAAATAACACAGCAATGTTATAGCAGTAGTTATGTCCAAATTAAATTGGGCTTATTGGAGCCAAAATATTCTCAAGTTTTAACGAGTCCACCCAGTTTTGTTTATACCATGTAATGTAGGACAGAAAAATTGCTTAGTTTTCCCCTAATATTTTTTATTTCAAGGCATGCAAGGGCAGTTACTGAACCTTAATTCAAGACAATAATTCGACACAATGAATTAGTTTTCATGCGTTACAGTCATCAATTAATCGTTTGTATTCAGGTTATTGCCTACAGTAATTTCCCAAGCAAAGATCACTTAAAATCTATTTTCAATTTCAGCCACCAGCAGGATTTTTTTTTATTTATGATTGTATACTGTTCAGTAGCAGATTCTGAACATGTCACCATTTGCAGAGTTAAACTTCCTCGGCCAACTGAAGTTCAAAGATTAATACTGTCAGTTCTGATGTAGAGACTGTTTGAAATTCTCATTCAAACAGAATGTAGATTGGGTGCACCTTTGATGTGTTGCTGTGACAACTCACCAACATAAGACGTGAGAGTGTCTGTGCTGTCCATAAACACAATTAAAATTGAAGGATTTTTTCATCAGACACGTTTAAACGTCAGCTCTCCAACCATAACTCTTTTCAACCAAGGTGGACCTGGGCTGATGCTGGAGCTGGTTCGGAGTCATTCTTGCAAACCGCTAGAGTTACGTCATTGCGTCACTTTAAACGTTCTGATGTCTGAGTAACTCTGGCACCACCTTCAAGCACAGCATCAATAATGGCAGAATACACCAACTTTTTTTAAGACAGTTTGTCTCTTACACTGCTCCTGTTGTTAATGATAAACCTGCCCCCAGCCCCCGACATAAGCGTTTCTGTGTTGGTACCAGAATTTAACCTGTTTTTCTGGCAAAAAGTCAGTTCTTAGGCTTTTGAAAACAAAGAGTTTGTTCTGGATTAGGCACTGGCCCTGAATCAGCCCTTGAATTAGGTGGAAGGTGGAAAAGGTGTACCAGAGAGCAAAGAAATTCAAATTCACTTTTAACACCCAATACAACACAGCTTTTCTGCTCTTATCGCAGCATGTTTGTGTGCCTGCTTTTGCACCACTGCACAAGGGGGAACAGAATACGAGCTAACAGGAACAGATCAGAACAAGGCTTCTTATTAACATACTTTCAATCTTACAGATCTAAAAGCAAAATAGAATTAAAGGTCACAACCCACCTCGATAAAATGTACTTCTTGCTGCCTAGTTGAGAGCACTGTTTTTATTAATATTCTGCCGCTGCAAGGGCTGTCATTCTGGGAGCTGGATGGTAGGGCGGGAAACGATAACTTAGTTGGTATGAAATGTGTCTTCCCTCCACTAGGTGGATGAGGGAAAGGCTTTGCTAGCCAGCGGCTCTCAAGTGACCCCTCCTGGGATGGTAGAGGTGTCAGAAGAAGACGACCTGCAGGCAGCAGAGGAGGTGAGTACTTTATGTACTGCGTTACAGATAAAGGGCAAAAGTAGACTTATTATAAATTCCTTCAAGTAGCAAAAATTTGTAGGACGTTGATTCAATTTAGTTGCAATTAATTATGCCTTACGGCTAGTTATGTGAAATATAATGCATGATACATTAAAGAAACTAGGCAAGAGAATATATTTATATATAATATATAATAGAGGGATTAGAAATAGGTAAAAACCAAATTACTAACAATATTTTTTAATCCTTAAATAAGTACTTCATTTCAGAGAAAATATTTTAGTAGTAGTAATAGTGTGAATTTTATTTCACCTTTTCTTCTTTTTCTCTAACAAATTTTAATCACATCTTAACATCTGAACAGCCACCTGCTTTCTTCTTTATTGTCCTCTTAAATCAAACCCGCTTTTTACTCATTTTGTATTCCTCCTTTTTATTCATTGTGTATTCCTCCTCCTCTCCTAACACCAGTTGGGCACAGAATGCTTATTGTAATTCACAGATTTGATAGTGAGTTTCTTAGGCTGCAATGAAGCTACATCTGTTCAATTAGAAACGCTCTGTCAAACTTTGACAATTCTCATGATTTATCTGTAATACGTCCGGATCTCTATAGGATGGATTCTGGGTCCAGATCCAGACTGTTGCTGCCTATTTGTGACTTCTGGTTAAGGAAATGCATTATAGGAATTTCTGTTTCCACAGGGAGAGTAGAACAAGACTGCGTTTGTACCATCTGCACCTTGCATCTTTCTATAAAGTACAGTGAAGATTAACATAGAATTTTCTGGCTTTAAAATGCAATTTTGTTTTTTTCTCTTAGATGCAAATCAAAACTCTGATGACCAGCATGGCTGCTATGGTGAACGAAGAGGTAGACAGAAATAATTTTTCTGTGTTCTCTCTCTAACCTTACTGACTCATAAGAAATTAATCACCACAATATTCCTTTATTTATCTGGACCTGTGTTGTTAAATTGTAGTATTCTTCACTATGCAGGTGACCACTCTCACTAAGGACTCTCCTCATCGACATTATGCATAAACACAATTAAAGTTTTTTGAGTTGAAGAATTGTTGGTTGTTACAGAATCATTTGTCTTACTGGAAAATTGTATATGATCCCTTCAGTTTTTGCTGTATCCCGCCCAAAGTCAGTTTAATAAAACACAACTTTTTTCTAAACTCAGTTTCATCAAGAGTTCACAAAGCATCTATCCTTTCATGGGATTTTCTACCTGAAAGCTATCTCATCATGACTCTAGGTCACATGTTAGGGCACCCCTGGAGATCCCCTAAATTTCGAAGACAAAACTAATCTAAAAATACTCCTGAAACTAGAATAAAAATAATTACCATTTTGGTCAGGTAAGAGACTTGCTCTCTGATGCCTGGTAAATGCAGGTCTTGGTAATTGAAGGTTTTCTGTCATTGCATTCAGTATAAACTGAACAAATTAATGTTAAGTGATGTGTGGTTGTGACTGAGCTTTGTCATTCTGCAGGGGAAGCTTACAGCGAGTGCAGTGGGTCAGATAGTTGGACTGCAGTCTGAAGAAATCAAACAGATTGCCTCTGAGTATGCTGAGAAGGTGAGTCTTAAAGTAACAATGTCAGTTTTAATTAAGGAGCAGAATAAATTAAATTTCCTTTGATCAAGGTCAAAGGGAATCAGTCAGAGCACAGTGACACGTAATTGTGATGTTTGCTCATAAAGTTGTGTTCAATAATGTTCAAAGTTGCATGTTACATCAGGAACATTTGCGTATAGTCCCTGTGTATTAACCTCCGTGTATATTTTATCTGTTAGCATTTATTTTTTGTAAATATTATGTAATAATTGTGTGCAAAGCAGTCAGAGCTGATCTCAGAGGAGCGTTCAGAGCTCTGCGGTCCGTTGCAGCAACACCACAGGGCGGTCGCCTCGCTCACCAAACAGATCCAGCACAAAACGAAACAATTGAAGGAGGTGAGCAGTTCACTGTGGTCTACTTTTCAGTCCACTTAAACAATGTTATGCCTTCCACTGTGTCAAACACCCTAACCCTAACACTTCTGCAATCACTTGGTTGACATAAGTACACAAAACTATTTGTTGATGGCATTGGTGCAGAACCAACATGTAAACAAAACACATGTTACACTCACCATGTCAACATAGGGCACAATAATTCCAATAGAACAGACGATACATTTAGAACTTGTATATTGCATGTAGTCTGTTTTCATTTGGTTCATTAACACATTGAAAGGGCTTATTTTTACACTGCTCAAAAAAATGAAGGGAACACTTAAATCACACATTAGATATTAATGAACGAATTATTCAACTTGAAAATCTTGACTGATGTACATTGTATAATTTTTTGATAACAACATTTATTAACGATCAATGGAAACCAAAATATACAACCCATTGAGGGTTTTTTACTTTAAGTAAAATGGTCAGAATGTAAAGCTGTACTGTAAAGCGCTTTGAGTGGTCATCAATACTAGAAAAGCTCTATATAAATACAAAACCATTTACCATTTACCATGTATAGATGTGCCATCCTGGAAGCGCTGGACTGCCCGTACAACTAGGGATGTCACGAGAACCGATACTTACGATACCTTTCGATACTAAGATAACAAAACACAGACGATGCCCATTTTTTTGAAGCACCGTAAGAACCGTGAGCGCCGAAACCAGCTGTTAGCATCGGTGCTGCGCCTCTTCTAGAGCTGCGGCGCTGATCTCTGAGCAGCTGAGACCAGAAAAACTTGGTGTTTTCATTGTTTCCACTGATAAGAAGCAGCCGGTCAGTTAGTGAGCGAATGCTTCACGTGAACGAGCTGTGATCTCACTGTGTGCCCCGCTCCCCGCCCCGCTCACTCGCTCAGAGACACAGTCTCGGAGAGCGCGCACGCACGCACACACACACACACATCGCCTGCTCCTGGTATTTCATGACGGCCTGATACGATGATGGTTTAAAAAAATTAACGTGAACGTGACGTTCACTCACGTTCACGTGCACAGGGAGCCACTGCAGAGGAGCTGAAGAGCCGCATACGGCTCTGGAGCCGCAGGTTTCCGACCCCTGCTCTGGAGGATGACGTGAAGCGTTTTTACCGTGGTATCGAAATTGGCATCGAGAATCGTGTTATTTTACTGGTATTGGCACCGACTACTGAGTTTTTGGTATCGTGACACCCCTACGTACAACCTTATTGATTTAATTCATTCACCATTGTAATATCACTTTAAACGTTATTACCTTTATGCACATTCTATAGACATAAAACATTTTTTTTAGCACTATAATACGGGCTTTCTTTAACCTGCAATATGACTTCTTGTAAGTTTAGTTAGTTATTGTTCTGACATTGGGTTACACCCCATCAGGTATTAATGTGGGCCATTATGAATTTTCTATTTAAACAAAATTAAGCTTACAATGATTTCAATTAGTGATCAGGGAGGGTGTTATAATTGTCATTAATAAGTATTCATATATTTATGGCAGCTAAAAGCCAGCCATGCAGAGGTGAAGACAGGCTGTGACGAGGTCAAGCGAAAACTGATGGAGGTAAGATGAAGCTAAAATATTGTCATGAAACCAAACGTTTGTGTTGGCAAATGTCTGACATATGGCACAGGAGAACAATGCCAGGAATATTACAGAAGTCCATTGATTACAGAGTTATTATTTAAGTCTTGGTAGAAACATTTAGTGCAGAGATAAAAAAAATACTATAATCACAGGCGCAAGCATTTTTTTAAAAATAATTACTCTCGATAAAATTTGCCCTTAAACATTGGACTTGCCAAAGAAGCATAATTAAGTCAATCCTATTTTGTTTGAAATTAAGATGGAGAACATTTTAAGATGGGAATTATGGCAAAATTGTGAAATCATGCATCTTCCTAGGCAACACAGCTCTTGGAGAGCCTGGAAAAAGAGGTCAAGTCTTTAGAAGAGCTGGAGGAGCAGGCTGACAGTGGGTGAGTAGTTGAGAATAATTATTGTTTATTTCTTTTGCAGTTTTTCACATATAAACTCTGAACATGCGCTGAATCTCCCTGTTACTCATGCCCATTTAAGATGCATTCTCACCTGCTGAAATATGCCAAGATTGAGTATGCAGGAGGAAGGATAGAAATGTCAATACAGATTGACATTTCTCTGAATCTTTTAGCCAATGACTAAGGGATTTCTGATAGAACTGTTGGATTAGGAGGAAAAGTGTTTGAATTTATTAGTCAATATAAAATGAGGAGAAATTAGCTAACAACTAATATCCCAGCTCTGTGTTCTTGAAATTTTCTAATCTTAGGTCATTTAGACAACACAATGAGGCTACATGTATACACTTGTGTCGGGTTGTTTTTGTTGAGCCTGGCTTGCACCCCTCTCAATTTGCCTTGTTCCACAGGGGTCTACTCTGACCTAGTTCCAAACCTGCTGTTTTTGCCTGTTTTGTTGCTTCTTTTGGTGTCCATTTCCGTCCTTTTGTTCGTGATGGTCTAACAGCCCATATAGAATTTACATCCTCTACATGACTTGAGATAGGCAGCTCGAGGATGCCGTGTCCATAAAGACAAATGTTGCTCAGACATCTTGGGACTCCTAACCACTTTCTTACGTAGGAGTTGATCATTCTCTCCATGTTCTCAAGTCTTGTAATAGGAATGTCAACTACTGTTAGTGGCCAAATCATTCGGGGTAACAGGCCAAACTGTAGGCACAAGAGCTTTAGTTTATCAGGAAGCATGGACTGGTCGATGTTCTTAAGGCGGCTGCTGATTATAGTCAAACTTTATAATTAAGAAAAATCTAAAAATTTAAGCAACAAAATAAGAGAAACTACCTGTTTTCACAGACTAATTTCACTTCATAATGACATGTCACCCCCTCATAGTCTGTGTTATGAGCTCTTTCATATATGAAGGGTTCTTGATTGTTAAGGGCTTTGTAAGTGAGGAGCAGGATAATTAATAATATCTTTTTTTTTATAGGGAGCCAGTGTAGCGAAGCTAAGGCGGGAGTAATATGATTTCTCCTTCTTGTTCTTGTCAGCACTTGTACTACAGCATTTTGGCCCAACGTGAGGCTTTTCATAGATTTACTGTGACATCCTGATAATAAAAAATTACAATAATCCAGTCTAGAGATAACAAATGTATGGACTACTGTGGGAGCTGTCCTAGAGACTTGTTTTATTTGTGGGTCAAATGACATGTCCTGGCCAAACAAAACTACAAGGTTCCTAACTGTAGAGCTGGGGGCCAAGATTAAACCATCCAGTGTGACCATCTGGTCAGACAATCTTTCTCTGTGTTTAGGGTTTTTAGGGCCAGTTTGACCTAAGTTTTGTCTGAATTTAGAAGTAAGAAGTTTTGTGCTTCATAGATATGTACACCAGGATGTTATCTAAGTAACAATGGAAGCGTGCTTTATGCTTTCTGATGGGGTTAACTAAATAAAGCATCTATAAAGTGAAAGTATCAGTCCTGGGACAGAACCTTGGGTAACTCCATGGCAAATGTTTGTGTGCATCGAGGAGTCATTTTTAAGATTAACTAATTTAAATCTTTCTGATAATTATGACTTAAACAAGCCTAGTTCCATTCCTTTATATCCTGCATGTTGTTCCAGTCTCTGTACCAGGAAAAGTATAGAGACAAGTCCATTATCTGATACCATGAAAGGGTAATTGGTAACCACAGACTGTCCAGGAGCTCACTGATGTTCGGATCCAGGTCTAGGAGGAGTAGGAGGATAGTTTCCATGGTGCAGAGCCACCATTCCAAATGGCTAATCCTTTCCACCATCTTGGCGAAAAACTGCATTTGTTGCAAGTACCATTAATGCTCAAGGAGGCAGAGCAGTAACTAAACATCAAACACACTGAGCAGGAGAGAGCAGGGGAGTGAGAGAAGCCATTGTTAGTTGCAAAAGCTAAGTTGCTAAGCTAACGCATGACTGTAATAGCATGTAAACCACTGTGAATTAGCGAGCAAGTCGCTAAGAGAGGGAGAGATATGAGTGTGAAAGTGCCTTGAAATTAGCCTCAGTAGAATTAAGAGAGATGAAAAAGAGCAGAGGTCAATACAAAAACACCAACGAAAACCTGGAAGTATATCAGCCCTTATGTGTCCCCTGACAGTCTAGGTCTATATTAGCATAAGTAAGAGCTGGTCCAAGGCAGACCTGAGCCAACTCTAACTGTTAGCTTTATCAAAAAGAAAGTTATAAAGGCTACTCTAAACGTAAAGAAGGTGTTTGCCTTTCAAACTGTAACTGGGAGATTATTCCACAGGTGAGGAGCCTGATAGCTTAAGGCTCTGGCCCTACTCTACTCTTCCAGACGAGTTAGCCTGAATTTTGTGAGCACAATGCTCTAGTGGGGTGATATGTAATTATGTGTGCTTTGTAGTTGAGGAGGATAATTTTTTATTCTATTCTAAATAATAAGCTAATACAGGAGAAATGTGATTTGATGTGTTTTTGGTGATTTCCAAGCGAAACCGTTTCGAGAATGTCTTAGAAGGAATAGCACACCATTACCGACGAGCCGCACGTTTTGAGGTTATTTTTTGTGCATGTACAACGAAAACTGCGGGAAGAGTAGTGTTTAGAAATTTTATTTCTCAACCCACCATTAATATGCTCTATTTCCTCAATGGTTTTAACTCTGGAATTTGAACTATTTTCTGTCATCTGTTTGTAACTTTACTGCTGTATGATTTATTCTATTAGCTTGGTCATTATGTGTTATATTAAATAGCATCAATGCATGTGCGCTTACCTGAACCATGTATTTACCAGAGTGACTGGTTGTCTTGTTAATAAAGGGTTTTCAATTGAACCACACATCTGGAGTATCAACAGGCACATGAACACTGTAGCAGATATTGGAGTGTGGTGATGGAATGGATCCAAAGACCATTTTAAGCATGGATTTAGTGTCTGTGATAGCACTCAGGTTTTGAAGGATGGGAAGGGATTTAATAATTACAGCTGCCATTTTGCAACAAGTTTTGAGTGGTTGTCAAATTTTTTTTTAATGTTTGACATTTGACTTTGCAACCTCGTAAAACTTGTGATCTTTGAGTGGTACCACAATGTAATAGTGTCTATTTTGTTAAACAGCTTGTTGGAGAAGCTGAGGGCTCTGGTAACAATGAATGAGAACCTGAAGCAGCAAGAGCAGGACTTCCGCACACACTGTAGAGTGAGTACAACATCACACATACACACATTCTGAATCATGTTTATCCCATTCTGTGTGTACAGCATAGTATAACTTTAGTTTTTAAGTCCTATATGACAGTTATATATAATTTGTATGAATTTTCTCTAACATGGATGTGTGGACCAGGAAGAGATGGCCCGTCTGCAGCAGAACATTGAAGAATTGAAAATGGCATCAGGACAGGATACAGAGGAAAAGGTATCTAGCACATCTTAGAATTGCACAATTCTCTGAAACGGTATACATCAAAAGAAGTAGAGAAGGTTGATTGTAGTCTTCAGTCCCAGAGAAAAAATACTTGAACGTGAAACCCACCAGTAAAAATTCAGTTCACAGTTCCGTTTTTATTGGGATAGTTATGATTTAGATGACAAACTTAAGATGATATATTTAGTTATTAATCAATTGTGTCGTATCATGAATCCGGATCCTCCGGCCACTTTAACACTGAGTCCTGGCTGCGCTCGTCACGTCTCGCGTTGTTCTGAGGGAGCACAAAATGTTGTCGACTGATTCTTCCTAATGTTTAAATTCAGCCTCACAAACTTCGGAGCAAATCATACAAACACTAAGTAGACTTCATGTACTGATCAGATCCTAGTAACTTGTTATTAGTGTTGGTGTTTATAAGTTAGAGTGAGTGCTTCTGCCCTGATCATGAAGCAGCTGCGCAGATCGTTTTGCAGCTGAGGATCCTAGTGAAACTCTGTATTTTCACTTTTTGCTGCCACTGTTCTTCAACAAAGTAATTTACCGGCTGATTTACGATAATGGACTCTGGTCCTCTAATCTCACTGTGATGCTCATACAGTGTACTCTATGGTGTCGCTCTGTGGGCGTGATTTGGGGGCAGTGCCCCAAGGCCTGTGTGTGTATATGTGCTCCCAGTATGAGGATTTTTGGAGAACTCACACCAAAACGCACGCTCCCCTATACAATGATGATTTTGAAAATAAACGATGTTGCAAAACTGGAGCTTTCACATTCATCATTTGTAAACAGATTCGTTCAGGGCAGCACTAAAAAAAAGTTTAAACGTACTCATTGAATGCTGTTCATGCACAATATTGCATACTAATCCTTTTTTTCTTTTCTCAGGAGAGGAACCAACTGATAGACAAACAGTACAATGCAGACAGAGATAAACTACAGAAGATCCGTCTGGTCATGGTAACTAAATTAACTAAACAAAAGATTTGATGGAGCGGGAGGTCATGGTGTAGTTGACTTATAGATTTGCTTGGATGTTCTGATCAATTGTTAATCCCTTTCTGGTCTAAAATTTGAGGTAGTTAATAAAGATTAGTCAGACATCAGACACCTAACTCGGGTAACCCAGCTGACATTCCCTAGTGGGGTCATCAGCTCTGATTACATCCCATATATACTTGTTGGTGATATATACATGGCTAAGGTTTTGAAAGATGGGAATTTGTCAATTGTGTTTAGTAGTGAAGAGAAGAGGGAGCAGGATTGCTGGATGAGAAAAATTGGACGATTTAAAGTGGCGAGTGTAAGCAGTATTGAAAGAAGAAGCAAGTGGAGTGATTTGGGGGATGCCAGTCGGAGTTACAATGGAGGGAATTAAATCAAACTTGAAAGGAGGAACTGTAAGAGGTGTTGGTTGCAGGTGACTCTTTGCTTCTTGAGCTATAGTGTCAGAGAGATACATTCCCAAACCAATGAGATGTTAAAATTGTCAGAGAGTTGGTCATACAGCAAATAAATGCAAGGGGATAAAAATGTGCTGAAAAATCAACCACGAACGACCAAAATATTGTAACTGTAGTTACAGTGTGGCTTATGGGTAGTGTGAGGTAATGAAAAGGAAAAGGGTGAGAGTTGTATGCAGAGTAGGGCTGCTCGATTAATTGAAATTTAATCGTGATTACGGTTATTGGTTCAAACGATCTCCAAACCACTATAATCTAGTTAAAACGATTATTTGGCTTTTTTTTCCGAAAGACACGCGCAGCGGTATTTAAAAAACAGTGCAGCTGGAAAATGGCAGAGGGAGTGCAGCCCTGTTAGATGGACAAAAAGGGTAGAAAAACTGGCGAGCAGCAGCACCACACAATGTAGCGCCCGCACCGCTACATTCTCCAGCGCGCAGCCGCCTGGCTGTTCACACCGGACCCGCAGTTCTCAGCGCCTGTCAGCCCGCGATTCTCCGCTTGTTTTTGAATGTAACCCATTCAATGTCAGGGTTCGGGGGTAAATGATGATGGTCCTCATAGCTATCCCCCACCCCTCCCTTTCTGTGTGCTTGTAGTGAGGGGGCAGATGGTACTTCTGGTCTAGTCATTTAAAGAATAAAGCATAGACTTCAAAATAAGGTTACATATTCATAATCGTTTGAATAATCGTTATTTCGATATTGTCCAAAATAATCGTGATTATGATTTTATCCATAATCGAGCAGCCCAAATGCAGAGGCTGTGAAACGGATGAGTCGGAGTGTAGTAAATAAGGAAAGAAAAGCACGGAAGCAAGTCATAAAGAATCAGAACAAGACACTGAGGGGAAAGTGAAAATTGACTTGAAAACATTTTTTTACTTTCATAGGTAAATGCTACAATGGAGGTTAAATCTAAAAACTGAGAGAATTCAAACAATGTTAAAGGCAGCTGCCCATCATGCTTAGAGGATTGACATGGGAGGATGTGATGAAAGACATCGGTGTTCAAGGAAATGTAGATGGAAATGGGCCAGTGGCTTACAGTCCCATCATGTGGGATAAATGCGGCTGGTTGTGGCTCATGGGTAAAAGCAGTTGTCTTGCCCACTGCACCTCTGTGCCGTCCGATTTGAAATCTTCTCTTAGAGAAAAGTGCTGAACACCCACTGTGGGCCTTCGCGATGCTCTGTTTTAATTAAACAGTCAGATTCCCCTGGTCCGCACCAGTTCTCAGTCAGCTGCTAGGCGCCAGCCGAGGCGCACCGCCGGTGGCCCCCCCCTGCGCAACCCAGCAAAAATCAGCTACGGCGCCCACCAGCGGGCGCCGTAACTGAGTTGATCCGCAAGAAGGTACTGACACACGCCATGAGTCGCTTCCGCCGACCGCCGTACACGGTCCCCTCCAACCGGTCCACGCCTTCCACACCGGTGACAGACACTGCCCCGCGGTCCAAGAGAAAGAAAGGCCCCGCACCAGCGACGCCGGTCATCATCCAGATTAAAGTTTTTAGCAGCATTGATGAGGGTAAACATCCCGAAGGATAACCCCACCAAGCAGTCCCGCTGCAATCACAGTCCATGCTAAGGACATGCACCCAGATATGGTCAATCTGTGGTGAGCCTGCCTCAGAAGAGGGTGTCTTGTGATTAAAGGCCAAAACACCTGATGATGCTAAGGTACACAACTGAGGAAATGTCATGTGTGGTAGAAAATAAAAGATAGTGCTTTTAAAGCTAGGGTTAAATTATCCTAGAAAAGCTAGCAAGAGCAGGTTACACTTTTTTTGATTTGTACCAAATTAAATGATTGGTTGTGAACAGGCTGACTTTAAGGCCCATCCCATTTCCCCCCTTGACCCTAGCCCTAAGCCCCTCCCCTTCTTTTTTGAATGTTCACATGTAGGGGTAGGCTGTCACAATACCTAGAGGAGAGGTAGGGCCAAGGAAGAATTTTCAGACCCACACTTCAATCCAAGGGGTACCCGGAATGCCTTGCGCATTACCAGCAAGCTTGGAGAGAGACCCATAAATTTAGCAATATCTCCATTAATACGGATTTTAAAACTTCAATTATGAGTGTGATATCTTAGTTTAATATCATTCCAATGTATTATGGACAATTTCTTCACAACAACCTTAAAAAAAAAGGATTAACCACTAGCGTGATAACAATCCTTTTTTTTGCATGTTAATCCAAATAGTTTCACATAATTTCATATCCCAGTGGTAGAGGTGAAGGGGCAGCAATGACAAATTAATTGAGGAGTTATTGTAAGTAATGGTCGAGTATGTGTGTCGGCATATTGTATATCAAGCAGTCTTGTTGAAAATAATATCCTGCAACCGAAACATTGGGCACAGCGTCCGTTTTGATTAAAAAGAAAAATAACAAACCCCTAACAGCCTGATTAATAAGTTCCAAGGTCCTACAGAGTTCCTCCTTCTGCCATTTTCTGCTATGATCAGTCAGGTTATTAAACTGGTCTGGTCTTTTGAACATTATTTCCTGAACCTAGATTGAAATTCTTACAGTTTCTGGAGATATTTAATCTTTTATTCTTGCACAATTTTCCCCAGCATTTTAGAGAAATAGGTAAGGTAGAAATTGGTCTGGATTTACATGGGTATAGCTTTCTTAATTAATTGTTTATTGTGCAGGACATTAAAAGTGCTTTATTCAAAAACATAGCATGGGGTTTATCTCCTTGATATTATACTACTGAGAATTACGCGAGAACCTCCATTATTATCATATGAGTATATGATCAAAGTTTCTTGAAACAAATTCACTTGGTTTGTTCGCATACAATAATTCTTATTTCATTTAATGGAAATATAACAAAGACAGTGACCTGAGTTTTATTATTTGAAACTCTTTGAGCTGAATTACTCTAGAGGTTAATTCCCTCTGTTCAGGCTCGGAGGAACCGTGAGATCGCCATCCTGCAGAGGCAGATTGACGAGGTGCCAGGCCGGGCCGAGTTGACCCAGTACCAGAAAAGATTCATTGAACTCTACAGCCAAGGTGCGTTCCACTTCTGTATCTAGTCTAACCAGAATTAGACCAGGAAAGTATTCAGTAGACATTTGATGTATCTCCACTTATGAATTGCACTAAATGTCAGCAGAAGATTAGGAGCGAAGGCTATCTACTAATTCTTCTTGTGCCTTTCAGTTTCTGCAACACACAAAGAGACAAAACAGTTCTTCACGCTGTATAACACATTAGATGACAAGAAGATTTATCTTGAAAAGGAGGTCAGTTACAGCATGGTTAGCAACATGGGAAAAAAATCTTAATATAATTAATTCTTCTGTGGCATTGAATCAAGATTTGTCTGTGACTTTAGCAGGTCTGTTCAGTTTAACTAGTAATATAAATGAAAAACTAATTAAAGTGAGACACCAGTAGACAATTATACATTCTAAATATTATTCATAAAATAGTGTTTTCTCATCTGTAGGTGAATCTGCTGAATTCTATTCATGACAACTTTCAACAGTAAGTATAGATCTGCTCACCTATCGTATGTTTGTAATATGAGAAGAGAAGTTTGCTTTCCCATTACCTGCATGGTCTGTCGGTGTGTCAAAGCTGTAATCTGCTGTGCTGGTGTCCAGGGCCATGTCATCTTCAGCAGCAAAAGAGCAATTCCTCAGACAGATGGAGCAAATAGTGGAGGGAATCAAACAAAGCCGGATCAAGGTAGAAATCACTCTCTTAAAGAATAATTAAAGTTACGTGCCTTTTATAGATTTGGAAATATCATTGCTGAATTGAAGTACAGCTTTGGAAGCAGTACAAGAAATCAGACAAGTGATTCAGATGTCTTAACATTGTTTACACCATTACAACACAAGCACATCTCAGTTTGTGTGACGCCTGCTTTCTGCCTGTATGGTTTGCCAGATGGAGAAGAAAAAGCAGGAGAACAAAATGAGGAGAGATCGGCTGAATGATGAATACCTGGAGCTTCTCGATAAGCAGAGGCTCTACTTCAAAACTGTCAAGGACTTTAAGGAGGTGAGGAGGACAGTCAAATATCATCATATTCTTTATTAGTTGTGGATTAGGCTATTTTGCTGAGAGGTGTTGCTGACTACAACAACAAGCAGTTTATATTAGATAATATCTACAGTCTTAAAATTACTGTATCGGTGAATCAACACCTCTGTAAACAGTTTTAATAAAACTTAATTTTGGGGGGATAATATTATTGATTAGATGTTGAAAATGACTACCAGAGTCATTCAAATATTTAACATAATTACCAACATTTCTCAAAGTTAACAATAGGATCAAGATTTAGATAAATAAAATATAGACAATCTAAAGTTTATATTGATCATAAGATTATGTCTAATCATATGTCATATTAGAAGTGAAGTGCAATCATGAAGTAGTTACAAAGAAGTTATGTGACAGTAATGATTAAATGTTTTTTTTCTCTCCAGGAGTGTCGGAAAAATGAAATGCTGCTGTCTAAGATGAGAGCCAAAGGAGCTTCTTAGCCCTGAGTCCAGCATAAAAAGTTATTTGATATAAACAAAATATTTCTTCTCATGAGCTAAATTAATCATAGTTAACTTTTTTTTTTTACATTACACACGTTGTTTCATTGTTATCCTTTATGGTTGATGTGTTTGTATGCCAGCATCTAAAAACTTGTGAGAAGAGTCCAGGATATTATATATACACTGCGCCATTCACATGTGCCAAATCCAGCTGCCTGAAAAACATAAAGAAATCTTGTTTTAACGTATCAAGTCAAAAGAAACTATTGAGTGTTTGACAAATGTTGGCGTGATCTACAACTGAGGTGCGAATACAGCATCTGCAACAACCAAGATGGTCAACAAATACCAACCAAGTTGAAACTGTTGACTTTCAAAATTAACAATGTTTGGGAGCCTTGTAACGATCTTCTTAATCGGAACCTTATATCTGACAACTTTTCACTGTGGGACCGACCAATGTCAAATTAAATCATAAGTCAACTAACCTTAACTTCACACTTTCAAAGCTCTACTATACAATTGCCCTAGCTTGAGAAATGTGTCAATTTTGTTTCTGTTGATCCCATGTCTACAAAAGGTGCCTTAACTTTTTTTTTCACTAATAATATATATATTTATGAATTTAAGGCTTGAAAGTCCATCATAGTATTTCGAAGTTTCCAAGTGAACATTTAAGCATTGCTCTTTGTTTGATATAATTTTACAGTCAGGCTGCTCGGCTGTCATTATATTGTTTGAGCTCACTTTATATCTTATATTTGCTTTCATGACCCAATCACCATAAAGTTCTTAATATAGCAGCATTTAATGAATAAAATTATCTCAATAATTGAAATGTCTCTTGTGTTACTAATCTTTGATAAGATTTGTACTGTCAGACATTATGTGCTGTTTTTATCAGAGTGTTGTCAAAAGTAACATGATGACTCTATGACGAAACATCCTGTGAACCCCCAAATCAATTCAGATCTGGTGCACATGCACAAGCTGGCATATTGACATCTGTTCCTTATTTAGTCAGCACAAATCCCACCAGTTGTGGGAGGTGTATTACTCACAGAGAAACAATAACTTCAGATAATGGAATATATTTCAAGATTTAGTTGAGAGAAATTCAGTCAGATGGTGGTAACTTACCAACAACATAAAAACTGTTGATGAATACTTTTAAAAAGGGTCATAATTGATGCAGCAGACCAGAGAATTTATTTTATTGGGTAGCCTACATTGCCCGCAATGTAACTTTACTGCTGACATTTGGATCAGAGATTTGACTGTTTTCTGCTAGTTGCTGTTCATACAGCCTTGAGCCAAAACTCAGGTCTTTCTACCTCTATTTTACACTGATTTAATTATAAATGATTAAGAATGCAAATGTATCTACTTACAATAACCTCTATAATAACAATAAACATCAGAAAAGTTGTGCAAATCTATTAAATATTCAAAATGCAAACATCTAATTTACTTAAGTATCATCTATGAGATGTGTCTGCACCTGTGATGATTGGAAAAGTGTCAGTGGCCTTCATAATATTTAATTGGATGAAGTTTGGAACAACCGGGACATTTCAGAGAGCAGGCTCTCACAACCTTTAATCCGACTGTATATCTAGAGGGACCTGATGGTGGCTGTCCAACTACAGTCCCCATCCAACCTGACAGCTTCAGTGGCTCTGAAGAAAAAACGGGCAGAAAAATGCAAACACAGGTAAGGAAAATCAAGGACTCAAAGCTGAGATGGCTGTCGGAGTTGTTTCAACTCAGTACCCATTAACGGCTCTGACTACTTAGGTCAATGTAATATTTCAGCTTTTCTCCTTAATAAATTTAGCTAAATTGTCTCAGTATATATATTCACTAGGTTATTTAGGAGTATTGAGTTTAGATTGATAGATTATTTTCGCATACAGCTGCAACATGAAAATTTGAAAAATGTAAGGGGTTGGAATGCTTCTTGAATGCACTGTCTATTTCCTGCTACCCCATGTACAAATCCAGCTCCATAGATTAATAGATTTCCCAATCTGGTGTAGAAGAACTTGGCTGAACTGAACATAGCCCAAGAACCATCTCCCAACAAAGAAATCAGAAGACTACCTGAGAGTCTGATTTCCTCAGCCTACACCAGGGTTGGACCTCACTGATGCCCATGTGGCTGAATAGGAACAAATCACGTTCAACATTAGAGGACTGAAATAAGTGGAAATAAGATTTTTACAGCATCAGTGCCTTGATATGACATCTTCAGATCTAGTTTTATGTTTGGATGCTCAATTATGTACCTTTGGACATGTAGTGTATTTGTCACTTCAATTTTAAGTCTGTAAGATTTAAGTGAAAGGGATCTATTGGCAGTAATTTAATATAAAAGTATCCTAGTGATGTCTTCACTGTTGTCTCATCTAAATTGAACGATTTGATAATTTATTTACCCTACAATGGGACATTTTTATATTAAAATACTTTATATTTACATCTGGAAAAGGTCCTCAACGGAGGCCGCCATGTTATTTACAGTCATCCAGTTATTATGACAAAATTAAGGCTACTACAGGTTCTCTTTCATGTGTGGATGGGGAGGGTGAGGTGAGGGGTATTTAGCTGCATCATGCAACTTCTCTGCTAGTTATCAATAAATTCTACACACTGGACCTTTAACATAATTCTGTAAAACTTTCTAGAAACAAAAATGTATTAGATCACAGAACTTTTGTTAGTTTGTTTTTAAATTAGGACCATGTTCTTTTCCTTCAGACTACTTGCTGCTTTATCAGCTCACTCTCCAATCACCATGATTGAGATACTGCACAGACAGTTTACATGTCTCTTGTCCATCAAAGGTCTGATTGGGGAACATAAAAACATGTTCATATATGCAGGTCAGTTTTTCTGACTATACTTTCCTCATCCTTCTATGGTGGAATGAAACTAGATCAGAGAGATTGATTGTGAAAATATAACAAGATGCCTTCTGTAGGAGCTTCACAGAACATCACATGTTGGTAGTAGTACTCATATGTAAGATAATACCTAACTGATGTGTGTAAGTATCTCACTATGTCCCTGTCAGAGCTTCAGAGTAGACAAAGGCACCGAAGAGATAAAAGGAGGAAGTGGGTGCAGAGAAGGCGCTAGAGCACAAATTTGGCAGAGTGAGACAAACAGGAGGCCTTACCTGGTGTTGCCGGACAGATTCTCACTATATCTGAGACTGTGGACCTTTCTGAATAGATATGATTGTTGGTTGTACATCGCTGTGTTGCCTGCTGGAAGCTGCTTGATATCTTTCACTATGAATGTTTTCTTGGTGCTGCGTGGTTTCCTGTTGCTCCTGATTGTCGGTGTGTATGATCATGCATTTGGGGCAAAGAGACAACAACCAGTGATTTCACCTGAGAACAACAACTCTCGCCTCCGAGGTCTCTGGAAGCTACACATGAGGAACTCCCTGCTGAAAGGTAAAGGTCAAACAACACATAGGAAACTTTCTTAAATGCTAATCCTCTAAATGTTTTTTTTCTATGGATTAAACTGTGTTATGAACACATGATGATGTTAGTGGGACATGGTGTGGAAGAAAAGCTGTTAGGAAGTAAGAACCCTAACTACGTGTCATACAAATCTCTTTCAGTGCTTTCTGTAACTTTTCCTTTAGGGTATGATTTTCTTTAATCAACATTGTTGACTGTCTCCTTGGGTCTTCATTAGCTCACAATTTAACAGTGTAGCTGGTCAAGGCATGTATACTGTCCTCAGTGGTCAAGACAACGCGTTTCATTTTGGAAGTGTACTATTAAATTAACTTGCCATTCCTGCCACCATAATGTGTGTTGTCAAATCAACCAACAAGACTGAAATCTTAAGGGACATTTTTGACTGTCTTAATATAATACATGATAACACATCTTTTGTATATGTTACTGTTCATTGTAATCAGTAATATACAGAAGCTGCTTCATATTAGCTCTCGTTGAAGTTAATACTATGCAGTCTGATTTAAATCTTCTTTCTCGTGATAGCTGTATGTAGGTTAATTACTGGCATGAATACTAAAATATATCACTATCACCACTCAGTATTGAAACTGTATCTGTGCAGAAAAACAATTCTAATAACATGGCATTTCACCAACAAGGATAACTGGTTATTAAGTACTGTGCACATCAGCAACAACAAATGATCTCTTCACATTGCAGGTCCTAGTCATCATCCAGTCGAAGAAGGGGTCAAAAAGAAGCTGCTTTACTGCCGTGTTGGCATTGGCTACCATCTACAGATTCTGCCCAGTGGCTCTGTTGGAGGCATCCACAAACCCACGGAGTATTGTAAGTGCAGTCCACACATACAACCTCCTTACCATAAGCATGTGTTAATTTTTCAAGTTTATTAAGTCTGTATTGTAAATTTGGTCCGTTAATTTATGCTTTGCTCTATTCTGCATTTCTAAATCTCCACAAGCTTGGCTCAAGGTATTTGCTATGAAGCATGGAGTGGTGGGAATCAAAGGAGTCAAGAGCGGTTTGTACCTCTGCATGAGTAGAGAAGGCCTGGCATATGGCGCGGTATGTAGTCCCCCTTCACATCTTCAATACTGCATGGTTTAAATGTGTGATATTTTTACTCTTCAAACCTTAGTCAAAGAGTTGTAAAAAAGCTGTAGATGTAAAAAACAAAAAACAATTGTACCTAAACACTATAAACAGGTAGCTGGGTGGTTGTGGCTCAGGTGGCATAGAAGGCCATCCACTAATAAGAAGGTTGGAGGTTTGATCCCTTGCTCCCTATTGCACAAAATGTGTAGCAAGATACTGAGCCCAAATTGCACCTGATGGCTGTGTTGGCCGTGGGTGTGTGATGTTTGATCTAGGTCTATATAATGGGACATCATAAATGTGGTTTTCTCTTCCAGGAGCACTTTTCTATTGACTGCTTGTTGAAGGAGATCCTGGAAGAAAATCATTACACCACCTATTCCTCTCTGTCTCATCCTGGCATCTACCTGGCTCTTTCCCACAAAGGAGACCTCAGAAAAGGTAGCAGTGTGGGCCGCCACCAGTCCTGCACACACTTCCTTCCTAGAAGACCACCATGATCCGGGCATAGGACAGCCAGCTTTTTGAGAAATAGAGCCAAATACAATTCATGCTGCCAGTCTACCATGTGAGGAGAGCAACAGACCTCCACACAGCAGGTTTCAGGTTTGTCATTTCCACATATGTATGCTTGACACACATACAACGTGACAAAAGGTTGTTCCTTTTGGACCTCAGTGTGACAGAACAGACGCCACACAGTCTATGGATTCTTATGGAGTCTTATGGATAATAGTTAGAGTGAATACTCTTTGCCGAAACAAGGTTAACATTCGGCAGTTTTCCTTGTGATTGTAACCATAGTGCAAAAAAATTAGTCTCACAGAAAGAAATGATTTCCCATTGTGTCAGTGTTGAGTTAGCCAATCTTGATGGCCATGTCTTGTCATGTTGTAGAATTTCATTGAAAACAAAGGTGGAAGAAGTTTCATTTCATTGTGAGTTTACAACCATACTCACTGTACCAGTCTCCAAAAGGCCCTGGTGTGTGTAGCTGTTACTGTTTTTCGATTGGATTACTGTTGAAATTATTCAAACAACAAAAGCAGTGAAAAATGTAGTTTATAAAAAGGCCTATGCTTCCAACAGTGCCACCTAGGTAAGCAAGTAATGTCTGGATATTTTTACCAGTGCTAAAACCTAAAACAGCTCCATTGCTAAATGCTGCCAGAAATAAAATCTTTTCTTAAAAATGCCCAAAACTAGGGTTGACTGTAAGAAGACGGAGAATAGGATTTTGCTAAACAAATTAGAAGTTGAAATTTAAGATCCAAACAGTTAACTGATTAAAGTATATTTTTAATAACTAAATAACAGTTTCAGTGCTTAATACAGCAAAATGTTCCAGCCCCATTCTCGTGATCAGTTGTCTTCCTACTCCTGTGGCTAAGAACATCCACACTGCAATGCTTGGAATGGGGTCATGCAAGCAGTCAAACACGGAGAATCCCTGTCTGCACAATAGTGTTTCGCCACTAGATATAACTGTATTGTTGTACACAAAAGGTAATACAATTTTCATTGACAAAAGATAGCATAAACATTGTGGAAATATGGTACTACTGCAAAAAATGTGTAATGTTGAGTCGGTGTGTGCTATTGCAAAAACGATTTGGGACACAGTAGTTTTCTCTGGACCTCTCCCTAACACAACAGGTGATTGATGACATGTTTAGCAGCATGTTGTCTTTTAACCGCTGGCTGTCGAGGTGGTGTCCTGCAAATGGTGTGGGCATTGTAGATAATTGGCCATCTTTTTGGAGGGAACCTGGTCTTGTTAGGAGAGACTGCGTTCATCCCACTTGGGATATATAGAATATAAGTCTATAAAATGACAACCAAGGGTTGGGACCCGGATGCAGGGCTGCAGTGCTACACACTTCTCTGCGCTCACTCTGGATCAGTCACACAATAAAAAAAAACATAGAGACTGTAGACTCGAGGAAGTAAAAGTCGTAACAAGGTTTCCGTAGGTCAACCTGCAGAAGGATCATTACCGGTACAGCCTGATTCAACTGCGTGGCACCAAACCAGCTTTGCTCTCCTCCTTTTCGGAACCCTCCGGTGCGGTTGTGTGGCGGCCTCGGCCTGGTCGTCATCCTCGCTCCTCTGGAGTGTGTGTTTTTGAACGATGACAAACCGGAATGAAAACAAGCCAAAATTAAATAGGAGTAACGAGGCTATTTTTAAAATGTAAGGAGTAGAAAGTACAGATATTTGCGTGAAATGTAAGGAGTATAAGTAAAAAGTCGTCTGAAAAATAAATACTCCAGTAAAGTATAGATACCCCAAATTTCTACTTAAGTAAGGTAGCGAAGTATTTGTACTTCGTTACTTGACACCTCTGCCATTAAATTATGTAAATCTAACATAACAGAGGTAGAATTCTAACTCTGTTAGAAATTAACACAACCTTCGCAGCAGCTCAACAAACAAAGACTTTTAAAATGTGGACTTTTAGACATAAGATCATTGTCATCAAAGCCTTTTTTAGTAAATGAACTAGTCTCAGATCAAAAAATTGATTTATTGTTCCTCACTGAGACGTGGCTGCATCTCAATGAATATGTCAGCCTAATTGAATCTAGATGGAGAAGACTGGGGATTGAACAGCCGACCTTAAGGTTGGAGGACGACAGCTCTACCACTCAGCAACAGCCGCCCGTTTATCATGCTCCTGTTGCGTATTGTGAACTAGTTTTTATCAAACCTAGTCCTAAAATACGATAAAATGATTATAGTTGGTGACTTTAATATTCATGTTGACAATAATAATGATTCATTATCTGAATATATGCCACTAATAAAAAACAAATTTTCTAGATTTCTACCTGATAGTGCTATAGCAAAATTTAAGGAAATAATTTCGATTACATTTTTAATGATGAAATTCGAACCATTAGAAATAAAATCAACCATCTCCTGCCCTCAGTTGGCACTAATACCCTACCAAGAACAAAAATTGCAGAAACGGCAGAGAGTCCTACCCATTATTTAGACAGCTTCTCTCTGATCACCCTTGATCAGTTTACCAAAATAATCTCAGGTTCTAAACCAACAACTTGTATCTTAGATACCATTCCTACAAAATTACTTAAAGAAATTCTGCCCCTAATTGATAGTTTGTTACTGAACACAATCAATCTGTCATTATCATCAGGTTATATACCACAGTCCTTTATAATAGCTGTATCAAACCCCACCCTAGAGGTTTTAGCCAATTACAGACTGTGTGAGTTTCTCCAGGAAAATAATTTATATGAAGACTTTCAGTCGGGGTTTAGAGCCAATCACAGTACAGAGACAGCCTTGGCAAAAGTCACTAATGACCTTCTAATATCTTCAGATCAGGGATTTCTGTCTGTCCTCGTTCTGTTAGATCTCAGTGCAGCATTCGACACAATTCACCATCAAATTTTATTACAGAGACTAGAACAGTTAATTAGCATTAATGGAACCGCCCTGAACTGGTTTAAATCATGTTTTTCTGATCGATTCCAATTCGTGAAAATTCACGAGTCATCTGTCATCTGTGCGCACCAAAGTTAACAATGGTGTTCCACAAGTCTCTGTGCTTGGCCCAATTTTTTTATACTCATTATATATGCTTCCGCTAGGAAACATTATCAGGCACACTCAGTAAATTTCCACTGCTATGCAGATGAAACCCAGTTATAGTTGCCAATAAAACCTGAATAATGTCATATATTAACTAAAGTCCAAGAATGTCTCAAGGACATAAAAAAAACTGGAATACCCACAATTTTCTCTTATTAAACTCAGATAAAACAGAGGTTCTAAAACTTGGCCCTACACACCTTAGACATGCATTGTCTAATAATATAGCTGCGCTAGACGACAGTGCCCCTGCTTCCAATGAAACAGTGAGGAGCTTGGGAGTGATCTTCGATCACGATTTGTCGTTTAATTCTCACAAACTAATTTCTAGGAGCACTGAGTTCCCAGAATTCAGGATTACTTCTCCCTAAAGTCTCTAAAAGTAGAGTAGGAGCCAGAGCTTTCAGCTATCAAGCTCCTCTCCTGTGGAATCATCTCCCACTTTCATTTCAGGCAGACAACATTTGTATGCTTTGAGAGTAGCCTTAAAACCTTCCTTTAAGATAAAGCTTATAGTTAGAGCCGTCTAGGCTTGTCTTAGAGCGTCTCTTAGTTATGCTTCTATAGTTCTAGAATGTCGGGGGACACATGACACAAGGAGCTTCTCTTTCCAGTTTCTCCTTCCTCTTCTCCATCCTGATCATGTCAAATAAATTAATATCTCATCAATACAATGTATCAATACAATTTGTTCTCGCAAAAGATAATTTTTGTTATTTGCTCTGCATGCTCTATATTACTGTTAACCTCAATTGAACATATTCCATACATTCATGACTTCAAGCTTTTAGTTTTTACCTTAATTAAATGAATTTGATGAAAGTGTCTCTAAGAGTCCACGTCCAGGGTTAGAGGGGTGGGCCATAATCTTACTTGAAATCCTTATGATCCTTGAGACCAACAGGTTCTGGAGAGAAGGCAGGTTGCAGCCGATCACATCTTTTGTGTAGAAAATGATGCACTGCAGTCAGGCCCAGTCCTTGGCAGTAGTAGCGGCAGCATAAAATACCGTGATGGAGGAGGTGAGAATGGACTCTATGATTGCAATGCAGAAGTTTGCCATCAGCGGCTTTGGCAGGTTGAACTTCTTCAACTGCCGCAGGAGGTACATCCTTCGCTGGGCTTTATTGGTGAGTGAGCCGATGTTCAGCTCCCACTTTAGGTCCTGGGTGATAAAAGGGGCCAAGGAAGCAGAATGACCTCAAAGTGTCCATTGGAAAGTCACACAGGGTGATGAGTGTTGGCTGGACTTGGCTCTTCCTGATGTCCACACTCATCTCCAATGTTTTGAGAGCAAAGAATGCAGCCTTAGGTGGATCTGGTGCTGATGGTCTGGGGGTCAGAGACGTGTTTCTCCAGCTTCCCACGCTGAATCCTATCAAACAGGAAGTCTGATATCCACCTGCAGATGGAGTCAGGCACTTTCAATTGGGAGAGCTTGTCCTGAAGCCAAGCAGGGATTATAGTGTTGAATGCAGTTCTGAAATCCACAAACAGGATCGGGGTAGGACGAAACTTCACCCCATAAAAAAGTTTTTTTTTTCCTGACTGCTTGAGTTTTTTTTCCATTGAGTCTGTTTTGGAGACATCGACAGCGCATTAATTTTGAAAAAGGAACAGAGATATGCGATCAAGGCATTTGTAGATCGAAAAGATGTTTTTGCCGTCCTTCCTACGGGATTCAGAAAAAAGTTTAATCTATCAGCTGGCCCCGATGGTCGCGAAGGAGAAAGGACACGGGAATGTCGCGTTCCAACCGTGTTATTAAGTTCCAACAAATGTGATACGATTTGTTTGATGTGTTGTGGAGCTGTAATCCTAAACGGATAACTTGTTCGTACGTGCATTCACCTTTACTGTAACTGACTGCTACACCTGCCACTTTATGCCTACTGTTTTATTCTGTTATTTTGTGTTGGGCTTATTTTTTTTTACACGTAGCGACTCCCCTCGCAGAAATTCCTGCAGTTTAAGGAGCGGACCATGTTAATAGACGCACCAGATCCCTGGCTTGCGGACCAATGCAATAAGACACCTGCGGGCTGTGCGGCATTTGTCAAAAACTATAGTTTAACATCCCTCGCCAGCGGAACGAGGTAAGGAAGCTGGTCCCATTTACTTTGCTGCAAGAAGCGCGGAACGGGAGTCGCTATGTCACGTTAACGCATCAGACTTGTCTCGTGGTGATTTGTTTGTGTATTGTATTTTAACGTTTGTGTTTGGTTTTATGGATTAAAATATCGTATACTTAATGTCATTCCAGTTTTACGGTGTATTTACGGCTACGATGAAGTGAACAATAAAGAGCCGTGTGACATCAGTAGAGAAACTCTGCGTCATGTTGGGGGGGGGGGCTGTTACATTAACTTTCTCTCAAAAATGCTGATCGTGTTGGTAAGCTCTCCGTGTATCCTTAAATTATTTTTACAACCACGGCAAAAATCGTTTTTTACTGATCTTCTTCTTCTTCTACATCTTTAGCGTGCGTGCAGCTGAGTTCTGTTGACAACAACTATGCGTCACTTTACATACGTCACATACTACGTTGCTCTGATTGGTTGTAGGTCTATCCAATTGAGCGAAGAGGAATTTTATTTCCTGGTTCGGTTGAAACACGCCCCATAATCACAGCCCAATGGAGCGGTCTCAGACTGACATTCTGACTAGAATTGTGAGTATGACAACGTCAGGCTACCAAAAACCCATTTCACAGGGTAAAAAATATGTAGAAACCTTAGAGAGCCCCACATGTGACGGATCCCTCACTCAGGACGGACAGAAGTGGTATGTATATATTATTAAGTATGTACAAACTTCATAAAGTAACGCATCAACCTTAAAAATTTGCAGAGATTTAAGTTAATGCATCATAAAATATGAAGTTGAAAGGATAATTGCAGTAGCTGTTTTTGTCTAGTGAAATCACTAAGAAACACATAAGCAAGCTGGATGGGGAAAATAACATAAAAATAAAATACAAATGAAATTTAAAAAGAGTAAATTAAAACTTCTCCGAATCATCTGTGCTGTCAGTTTCCAGGTAGGGAGGGAAGGGGAATAAGTTACAGATCAAGGGGACCTGAATCACTTTTATGGGTCGTTGGATCATCAGAGACATTTACAGGATTATGTTTACACAAAATAATGGGCAAAACACTAATCAAGGAGATCATGAGTAACAAAAATAGTGAGCCTCTGAGGCCACACAACCCTGGATGTCAAAATGGATGTCATGGCCCACATCATATTTGTCCTTTGCCCACAGTGTTTCAGGCAGATCTGAAAGTAAAGGAGAAACATCAGAGGGGCTTGGCAACATTGCATAAGAATGAAGGTGATTTTCAGTCACAGCAAATGAGCGTGTGGCTGCAGAACAGAAGGTTAGATACATTTTTAGATCAAATGCACTCAGCCTGGGGGAATACATTACGTCAGGCGTGGCTGGCTGTTGGTTGCCAATCAACGGCAGCCTGGCATGATCTGACGAATGGGCCTAGTCTTGCCACTCGTCATCATGGGACTTGGAGGGCAGGATGTGAGGGCTGGAATTTGAGACGCTGGTCAGTGAGGGAGACGGCACCTGCACTTCTGGAACCAGACCAAAAAACATTGGACAATTTTAGAGAATCATCAGAAAAAGGCAAAAACAGATAAACGTAATCTGCTATGTCTGTCACATGTAAAGTGCAGTGCAATGAATCAGTGTGCATAACATCAGAAAAATATGGTGATAACAGAGTGTGATGTGGAGAGCAGATCAGTGGAGGCATTTATAGGAAATTGCCACTGATATACCTACAGCTGCTCATGTGTGGTCTGTGACATTGTGAAGATGGGTGAAGAAGAATTGTGTGTGACCATCAGAGCCAGTACTAAATTGAGGCCTAACATAATCATCAAATCTCTTCCTAATAGATTAATGTGGCAACAGTGAGACTACAGAGAATCATGTTCTAAACTTATGGGATGTTTGTCTAACTGAGCGGCGCATTTGAAAGAAGTGACCACTCATCTCAGAAGATGTGGGGTAATCTTGAAACTCAATTTAAGACGTGGACATCTCCACGAATCCTTGTTTATTTCTCCGGCAAAACAGGAAAAATGCCTTCAACTAGGATGATTGCCATGAGGACTGGTCAGATTAACATTAATAATCCACAATAATCCAGAGAGAATAACTAATACACTCGTTCCAAATATAAAACCCTTTAATGTATTATTTCTTATGTTTGATTTCGGATTTGAGAAATCATCTAAACAGTCGTGAAAATCAGAATTTCAACATCTCAACAGATTTAAGATGACCAAAGAGAGGTCTTTGGATCCCTGTGAAGAAGATCCAGAACCCCAGTCACTGGCTGCAAGTGTGGAAAGCCAGGACTTATACAAAGAGGCGTTTCACAAGATAATATGAAAAACAGAAGACATGCCAGAACTAATACAAAGAGGTGCTTCATAAAACGTAATAAGAAAAAAGATATGAAATCCTCCTCTGTGTCTATCTGCTGTGTCCGTCCGCTGTAGCAAACTGCCTCTTTGCCAAGGCCACAGTAAGACAACTGGTCGGTTGAATTTTCCCTTACAGTACCTTCTGTGTTTCTCATGAAGACTCTGACTGAGTTGCCGAACAGTTTTATATCTGGGATGAAATCATCTACTTTAACCAGCCTAGTGCCCTTAGTGTCGTGTAGAATGGTCCGGATTCTAGTGAAGGAGTAAACACTCTTCATCCACCTGTAGGTTCTGCCGTGTGTTCATCAAGGTATTCTCGGACTAAGAGGAAGAACACAGGTTGAATTTTCACTGTTTGATTTGTTTTCTGGGCTTTTTCTTTTGGTTGACAGTTTGGAAAAATCTTCCTCAAACATGAAATCTTCTTCATGAGTGAGCACTGACTCTTGTGGCTGTGTGAGCAACATTTGTGTATTGTGTTTGAATCATTGAAATATCTCCGATCTTGTTTTCCTGATGGTTGTCCTCACTCTTCTCCCCTCTGTGAACGTTGTGTGTCGCTCTGTGGCTCCATCGGAACAGAGGCCCCGCCACCATCCGAGGCCCCGGTGCGGAAGCTAGGGGAGAGCAGGGTAATGTGGGACATCGGGTAATGGGAGATACCCCCTGTATCTAGGCTACGGAACACATTTGTGGTCATTTGACCATTATGTTTTTAAGCCCCTCCCATTCCCCCCTTGCCATGAAGGAGAAGTTGGTGCTGGTTCTGTGGAAAGTAGTTTTTTCACAAAAATGTGTTTTTTGCATGTAAAAATTAATTTTCTTGCTTTGAACTTAATCAACTGTTGTGTCAAAACAAATTGAATCTGGTAGAAAAACTTATATCATACAAGTTGGTGAACTTCCAACATATAAAACCATGTGATTGATGCTAGCTGAAGATTAGCCTGAATTGCTAAGCAATGTTGTTTTTTCTAAAACGGTGGCTCTGGGGTAAAGTGGGACAAATGCCATGAAGCACAAGTTAGGTTTAGTCTCAAACATATTTCTGTGTTATATTACATTATATATGTTGTATTTGTAATGTCATAAACATTGTAGAAAAGCCATCATGCCAAGAAACTATACACCAGGAAGACAACCTGGGGCCAAACACCCCTCGCAGAGATGGAGAGTGCAGCCGCTGAGATCATGCAGGGAAAGAAGTCCTTAAGAAAAGCTGGAAGGGATAGAAATATTGATAAGACAACCCTCAAAAGATTCATAAAGAAAAAAGAGAAAGAGGAAGTAAAATCAGTAGCCTGGGGTGCAGTAGCTGAGGCAAAGAGAATATTCACAGATGAGATGGAGGAGGAGCTTGCCAAACACTTGAAACAACTAGCTGACCAGTTCGATGGCCTTGCTCCAGTTAAGTGCCGTGAACTGGCATTTGAATACGCAGAGAAAAACAATATCCCTGTCCCTGCCAATTGGACAGAGAAACAATGTGCCGGTAAGCTAGGGTGTGCAAGAGATCACATGAATCATAATAATCATAAATGTGCTTAATTGACCAATTCCCATGATTCTGTTACTAGTCCGATATTAGTTTTGGAATGTGTGGTTGTCAATCTAGCTGTCAGGATTTTAACTATTACAAAATGTGTTGTTATGGTAGTTTTAAAGTGGAAAGAGTAAGTGGCCATGGTAAAGTGGGACACAAGACCACTTATTTAAAAACAATCATATTTTCCCTGCCCTTTGTCCTGAAGACATTCTGATCATTTGCATTGCTAGAAAACATCCTGAATTAATGGGAAATGTGTAAATTTTACTTATATCATTTTAGCTCGCCTAGAGGGGAGCAAATGTAAAAAAATTCCCACATTACCCCGCTCTCCCCTACCAACTAAACTGCTACTACACACACTTCTACAAGAGAAACACACGTCTACTTTGATTAAAGCAGGAAGAGCAAAGCAAAGCAACAATCAAACAATCTGACACATTATCCACTCCACTAGAGATAGAGAGGTGAATTTGGGTAATGTGGGACACCTAAGCTCCCGTTTTTTTTCCTGTTCCAATGAAATCTAGTCCTTAACTGAAATCACATGACTTCATGGGGGTGAAGGTCTGTTCCTAATTGTTAACAAATTATGTTTGTGATGTATTAAAGCAACAAAATATGCATAACATTTGTCAGATGTCAAATATGATTGATAATGTCGGACAGCATGCTTTAGGTAATCTGAGACAGTCATTTAAATTATATGTACAGCTTGCCATATAGTCCAAACTAATTGCATGGCTCTGGTAAATCTTTAAGTAACAAAAAACACAACTTCTACAGTGCATGTGTGTGAGTGTATTTGCATAAAGCAGCTGGACAGTGAAACTATTGGACAGTATCCATGCATTGGCCTGCACTTCTCAGGGGACACATGAGTATGTAATCCTACCCAGAGAATGGGAGGTACTTGGTCAACTGATCCCAACTCATAGTGACAGCCCTCACCTGCTCAGATGTCCCTTTGTACCAAAGTTCAGGCACGGCAGTAAGGCGGCCATTAAGGCAGAGAGGAGGAAGAAAAAGGAAAAGCAAGACAGGACAGAAAAAAAAAAATTACCGGGAATAGGGGTCACTGGAATTAGATTAAGCATAACAAATGTGGAGAATGGCACAATGACGGAAATCTTAGGGGAGAACGGTATGTTGGACATAATTTGGACAAACTCAGTGAAACATCCAGCTTTGATAATTCCTGATAGTTTTTCTCTTTGTTTCACCATATCCTCTTCCACCACTTTTATTTCTCTCATATTGTTCTGTCAGTGTGTCCACTTATTCTACTGTTTCTCTTGTCTTTTTTGCAGATCCTGCAGCCAATGCTGCTGCTGCTGCTGACACATCAACCCCCCCATCAGTAAGTGGACAAAATACAGTCACATTAGTGCTGAAGCTATTAGATCACATTACATTCTTCATGTAGTTAAATACTTTGGTCTTGGACTTGCACTTTTCTTGCCAATATTCATGTTCATCACTGTCCCCTGGGACCCCAAGCCTGACCAGCAATGGTAGTCAGCATGTGGTTAGTCACAATATTGTTTTAAATAGCAAAATATGTACAAATATATACAATATATATGTATATCTATATATATAATGTACAACTGTAATTATTTGGCAGTGGAAACTTTAAATAAATTCTTGAGTAAATTCAGTTTTGTTACATTTTGTCCTGTTTAGGAACATAAGGACCCCTCCAGGATAGAGGTGGTCTCTGTAACAGAAGAGGATCTCCCCATTGTTGAGACTCTCAACACAGTGAATGTGAGCCCCCTGGGCAGCTTCACTGCTGTCTCCTTGTCAGAGAATAACTCAGCCAAACCTGAAGAGCCCCAGTCTCCAGCTCAACCCAGTCGAGCCATGCCAATCACCAAGGTGCAGCCATTTACTCAAGGTGAGACCCTGTGATGCTCTTGAGCAGTGGACGGTGTGTTAATACAGTGTGTTAATACAGTGTGTTAATACAGGGGGCTGTATTAACACACTGTATTAACACTCCAACATCCTGACACAAAAAAGCCTGTATATAAATGTTTAACCTTATTTAATTAGATAATGGTTTACTTGTTAAATGCACCATGTAGACTGTAAGCGCCTTTGATCCATCACTAAGTTAATTCAGCTCGAGCTGACTGGCTAACATATGGTGATTATAAGAGGAACTGCGGCAAATCCTGCAATTTCATAAAAAAAATAAAAATTATAACGGAGCTTGGTCTGAATGGACCCAAAAATAACAAAGAACATATAACAATACAAGGGTTTCTTCTGCGAGAGTGCTTTCTCCCAAAAGGGTAATTAAAGTTCCCCCGTGTGTATTTCCATCTAAAAGATTGCCAAGCATCACTGAAGACATTCAGGTTCATCTCATTATTGTCACCTGAATGCTGAGTCAGCTTTTCCCCCTTAAGCTTACGGATAACTTTATTCACTTCATGGATAGACTTTACAGTGGCATTTTTTGTATTAGATGCTTAACTACAGGTGTCTAAGATGACATCCGGTCTGGTCTGCTTAACAACCCACAGAATCTGTCCTAATTTTCAACATGGAATCGCAGACTTTGGTCGAGGGACACATCTGTTGAAAGGTTTTGTGAGCTTGCCCAAATAAAAGTAACTTTAAACTGATTATCTAACCAATAAAAGACTGCTGGATCGACCTTTGAAGTTTTACCACCTGTACAGAGCATGATTTCTTTCCCTTTGTTGTACCAATATAGAAACACAATATACTGCTCACCATTATTGGGTATTGCATAATCTGTACAATATCTTCAAAAATAAATGGAAATGTACCAAATTTATATCAGGATCTTTTAATTGGAGGTCCAAAGTAATTTAACAAAGAAAATTGTTTTTTCAACTTGCATATTGTGATTTCAAAGAAGAAACAGAAAAAACATCATGTGCAGGAACGGCACCCCTCTTTAATATTTGGTTGCACACCCTTTGGCAGTGATGACAGCCTCCAAATGTTTCTTGTAGCCATCTATAAGCTTCTTGCACTTCTCAGCTGGTATTTTCTCCCATTCTTCATTTGCAATTTGTTTAAGCTCTTGAACGTTTGCAGGGTCTCTACCCCAATAGCAGATTTCAGCTCACCCCAACGATTTTCAATCGGATTGAGATCAGGACTCATTGCTGGTCATTTTAAAACAGTCAATTTTTTCCTTTACAACCATTCTTGCATGCTTTTGGATGTGTGATTTGGGTCTTTGTCTTGCTGGAGGACCCATGATCTTCGACTCCAACCAAGTTTTCTTACACTGGGTAGGACATTTCGCTTTAAAATCTTTTTATAATTCTCTGATTTCATGATTCCTGTGATACGGTCAAGGCCTCAAGTACCAGACGCAGCAAAGCACCCCCACAGCATAATGGATCCTCCACCATGCTTAACTGTTAGCATGGTGTTCTTTTCCTTGTAGGCTTCATTGCGCCGTCTGTAAACAAACTGTTGGTGTGCATTGCCAAAAAGGTCTATTTTAGTTTCATCTGTCCACAGAACATTTTCCCAGAAGGACTGCGTTTTTTCCAGCAACTCTTTGGCAAAGATCAGTCATTCCTTTTTATGTCTTTTCCTCAGCAATGGTGTCTTCCTTGGCATTCGCCCATAAAGCCGTGTTTGGTTTAGTGTACGGCATATATTACTTGTTATAACCATGACCCCAGACTGTTCCAGGTTGGCCTTCAGGTCTTTGGATGTTTGACGTGGTGTTTTTTCCACCATTTGCACCAACCTTCGAAGACTTCTCTTATCAATTATTTCTCTTCCCCCCACATCCAGGGAGGTTCTTGACAGTGGACTATAGTAGATCCGATCTGGATGGCAGATCATGATCTTGCTGGCTGCTGACCATAGACTGATTGACATATAGTATTGAATTTATCCTTCAAAATGTATACCCTCATCAATGCTGCTAAAAACTTTAATCTTGATGATATTTCCTACACCTGACATCTATTGCACTTCTGTCCGTCCTGGGAGAGGGATCCCTCACATATGGCTCTCCCTGAGGTTTCTATGTATTTTTACCCTGTAAAAGGGCTTTTTAGTAGTTTGTCCTTAATCTTGCTGAGGGTTAAGGACAGAGGATGTCACGCTATGTTAAAGCCCTATGAGACGAATTGTGATTTGTGAATATGGGCTTTACAAATAAAATTTGATTGATTGATTGAGTTCCATGCTTGGCTAACTTCTAAATCACATTACGCACTGTTGTAACAGGGATACCAAGGTCTTTGGAGTTGGCCTTATACCCTTTGGAGGTCTTGTGTATGCTAATAATAGCCCTTCTGATGTCCTCAGACAGCTCCTTTGTCTTCACCATTGTGTTCACGTTCACTGCAGCGATATGATGATACACGGACAGTGTTAGAAGATATTATTAAAAACTTTTAATGACTCGGCTCTGTAACTCCACTGTTAAATAGAATCTGAACGTAATTCGTCAAGTTCATTTTATAAATCACAACTTTGGCGTGAGAAGTGGCGTACGCAAATTTCAGGCCCCGTTTTGTGCGTACGCAACGGTTATAAATCGGACCCGCTGGAAAATACGCACATTTTTCGCCAAGTTCGTTTTTATAAATCACAACTTTGGCGTGAGAAGTGGCATACGCACGTTTCAGGCCCCGTTTTGTGCGTAAGCAACGGTTATAAATCGGACCCCTGATGCTGCCTTTTAAGCGTGAGGATGAATCAGCTAACAGCTCTCACCTGTGCTGATTGATCCTCTGTGGTGCAGGTGAAGGTGCTCTCCCAAATCCCTCACCTCCACATCTGGCTTTATGTTGAACACCATCATTTCTGTTTACAAATGTTACAGTACTTGCTGTTAACTTTATATCTGCTGAAGAAACAGGGTTATGTAATGCTGGTATGTTCTCCTACCCTAGCACTTATAGAAGTGCACTCTAGAGCAGGTCGCTTATCAACTAATTCAGAAAGGAGTTTAGGATTCTGCCCAAATACCAGTTGATAGGGGCTGTAGCCATGAACCTTGAGCATACTGTTCTTAGCCATAAGGTCCCAGTCTAGGGCACTGTGCCAGTCACATCGATTTTCCCATTTTTACTTCAGGATGAGCTCTGTGAGTGTCTGATAATGTCTTTCCAATAGTCCGTTGCTCCTGGGACTGTATCCTGCTGTTGTTTTGGTCTCAATATTGAAGTTTTCTGCCATGTCTCTGTTCTCCACATTGTTGATTTTTCCACCACTGTCACTGTTTAGTCTCCATGGGGGACCGTGGACACTTATCCATGTTTGAATGAAGGACTATTTAGTTTTTACAATGTTCCCTGTGCTGAAACGTGTGGTCGATGATTTGGAGGTACCATACACCAGTTTCCAACTCATGCTCATTATACATCGAAGCTAGAGGTAAACCCACAACAACTGGCTGATAGTGATAATAATGGCGAGATCGTGTTGGCATCTGATAGTGCTGGTGGACCACGATTGAGGTGGCAGCTGATGGTGGATCGTGACGATTGATTGTGGACTATGGTAGCATCCCATCGTGATGGTGAATCCTGATCGTGGTGGCTGTTGACCGTGGACTATAATGACAACAAGACTGCTTGATATACAATATGTCAACTTAGATACCTTTACTGACAATAATCCCTCAAATAATTGCAGTGTTTCCCCCAGTAAATGTCTCAGTCAAGGTGGTAAGCAGGTGGCAGTGCTATTGGCGCGGCGCGTAGCGGCGCGGCGAAAATTTTTGGGGGTATTTTGCTCAAAGATGCCAGTACGCATGAATGAAATAAACAACTGTTTATTTCAATATAAATAAACAACAGTAGGTACAAATGTTGTGGAAAACATGCAGACACTACAAAATAGGGTTTAAGCCGGTTTTTAAGAAAAATCAAGCTGCCTCGGAAGATGACAGTTTGTGATGTCGGATTCCGTTCAAATGAACCGCCTATTCGTTGTGGACGGCAAGAAAAAAAAAGTTTTCGCGCATGCGCACCTGATTCTGTATGATTTAACATGTACGCAAATAAGCATCATTCTTTGTGCCTTTTTTACGTAAATGGTATGCCACATAAGCCTTTACGTTACATATCATTCATGGAACAATTAAAATCGAGATATTACTAGACATTTACGCAGCTTAAGGCCAATGTATGCTACTCCGAGTCCGTTGCGGACTGACGGACGGATGGAGCGGACGGACCCTTTTTGATTTATAGTTCTACGAGCCTTTTTGTTGTGAAAACAATTCACCGCCAGAACAGTAGATGGCGCAACTGAAGTCGAGCTTAGAGAAGCCTACCTCATGAGGTATATAGAAGAAGTCCACGCTGGTTTATTTACATCCTCCCGGCTCCTCACACACAGTGAACGATGGCAGCTAACAGAAAAAGGATGTTGATGACGCGACAGTTTTTGCTGAATAAAGTGACACCCAGCGGGTCATAATGCTTATGTTATCGTGTCTTAACGCAGCGGTTCCCCGGTCTTGTTTCCAAACTGCGTTGCTAATTCAACAGCTGCAACAGCTTGAAGCTACACGGAGGCAGCTAGCTTCCCCCCAGCTTCCACACACAGTCAGCAGGGACACCCGATACTAACTACTACCGTTAGTTAGTATCGATCTAAAGTGTTTGCTTCTAACCTGACGTTGTTTGAGAAAGAGTGTCATGAGCCGTGGGATTAAAGTCAGCGGGTTTTTGCGCTGTTCCCACCACAGTTAGCATGGTGGTTAGCCCGCTAGCCACGTTATGAAAGTTCGTTGTAACAGTATGTGACCGTACACATGTGCCGTAAGTGCTCTAACCAGCCACCGTCAGCCGGTCAACGCCGCTGGCTTAACACACTTGTCACATTAATTATAGAGTCGTAGTTGTGATTTTGGTTTATTGTGATGTAGGGAATGGAACAGGAAGTTTCCATTCCGAAATGCTGGCGTTAGCGGACCAATCACAGCCAAGGGCTATCCGTGGGCTCTCCACCATTTCGACGTGTAGTTAGAAAAAGGAGAGCTGCACGAAAAGCTCTCCGAGGAGCCGCGGAGAGGCACGGAGAGGGCGTTCCACGTTGGAGAAGGCGGTCCTATCTGTCCGTGTCCGTCAAAACGGAGAAGCATACATTGGCCTTTAGGCCAACGTCATTACGTTGGCTATGCTCATTCACGTCGCGTTAAGCCTGAAACATGCTTCTGCGTTTTCACGGGCCCGTAAGCGCAAGAGCCCTTCCGGGTCCCTTACGTGCTTATGTATCCCTCCTTACGTGCTGACGGGTGTCGACCCCCTTTTCTAAAATTTACGGCAAAGCTCCGCAAGCTCACTCAGCCCGCAAGGCTGTGATTGGTCTGCTCTACATCCCTTCTGGAGCTGCATTTCCGGTTTCATGCCCCATAATACCGGCAGAAATCACGGAAGATTTAGAAGAACGAATATGGACCAAATAGAAGAGCACTTGGCAGAAGATATCCGATAGTATGATCACTTGTATAACCTGTCACTGACTGGCGGATTTGTCCGCCAGAAAAAGGCTACGAGGAGCCGCAGTGGCTATGTAAATAAACAATCGACGAAGAAGAAAGAAGGTGTCTCTAAGGTCGTCTTCGACAAAAAGCATTACTCCGCCTAGTGTTCTGGCGCGGAATTGCTTTGTAAGACGCGCAACGGTTGGGGAAGCATGAATGAAAACGAGTCTTGCGCCACAGCGGCGTGAAAAGACGCAGACGCAGTCGCAGAAGCATGTTTCAGGCTTTACCCCCGCGGATTTTTAAGTCAACATTGCAGCTGCCGTGTCCGTGCCCGCAGATATTTCAGACTGGAGGAATTTTAACAAATTGGATTATAATTTAAAAAGGAACAGAATGAATAGCAAGAGAAAGGCCTGCGCCAGCCTTGGACGGTGTACAGCAGCAACAGGGACAAACAATGTTCGAGCATTTCAAACGGACAGGTAGCCTACATGAACGGAAGGATGCTAGCTAGCTGTGCTGTCAGTCAGACTGTCACTGGATTACTATCGTATTGCTTATTTCTACAGCCAGGGAGTCAGATTGGTGAGTCAGAAACTTTTTGGGGGTTTATTTAATAATAAAGTTGGATGAATTGATACCGAGTGCAATCCATTCTGCATTTTATATTCAATTGAGCAGTTGTGTTTTCATTGTTACTGACGGACAAACCTAAGCTCTGCAATGTGGATAAATGGTTACATTCTGATGCTGGACAGGTCCATGGGGCATATGCTACTGGTACTATATCTATTAAGAAAGTTTATGGAGTGGAGTTGCCATCAGTTATGCTGTAGTCCTACATAATGATGAATGCTGTCTTTTATTTTTAAGTTGAATAGAAGTAGTACCGGTAGTTTGAATCGGCGAAGGTTTGACTTGTTGCCTTACGTTTATTCTGCCCTGGTGTGAGGGACGGGTCCGTTAAGTCGATGGATGCGATGTTTAATCATTTAGACCAAACTACAGTAGGCTACGGGCAAACCTGAAGTCACCGTCGTGACATTTCATATACGTCCCGTCTGTGTGTGTGAGTGAGTGAGTGAGTGAGAGAGAAAGAAAGAAAGAAAGGGAGGAACTTATTTGAAATCGGCCGTGCGTGCCTGTTTGTTGTTTATTGTTTTTGATTTAACAATATATAGGTTTAGAGAAATCTGGCTTTCAGAACTCAGTGCCTACCCACTCACTGACCTCACCGCACGTCACTGGCGGTAGATTGACAGGTGACTATGATAGACTATACAACAATATATTCAACCACCAGATGTCGCCGTCTCAATTACACTCAAAAAACTTTATTGGCACGACTAATGTTGTAAACAGTATTACCTGAGTATTATCAATGCCATTTTTTTTTTTTTTTTTCAACTTTTTTTTTTTTTTTTTTTTTTTTTTCAATACATTGGTAGTCAAGGCGGGGCCCTAGTCTTGTTAAGGCGGCCGCCTTAACAAGATAGTGCTGGGGGAAACCCTGAATTGACCTTCCATTAAGCTACAAAGTGTTTATTCTAATCAGGAGGGTAGATGCCCTTATCTTTCTAATGTTCTCAATTACACGTGGCATCTATTCGACTTCTGTCTGTCCTGGTAGAGGGATCCCTTACTCTTGTTGAGGATGTCACATCATAAGGGCGGCTGTGGCTGAGGGGTAGAGTGGTCGTCCTCCAACCTGAAGTTCGGCAGTTCGATCCCCAGTCTGACCCATCTGCATGCCTAAGTGTCCTTGGGCAAGATGCTGAACCCCAAATGGCCCCCCATAGAATAACTAAGTGCGGCGAATAGATGCACTGTATGAATGTGTGTGTGAATGGGTGAATGTTAAACTGTACTGTAAAGCGCTTTGAGTGGTCTTCAAGACTAGAAAAGCACTATATAAATACAAAACCATTTACCATTTACCGTGACATACTGTTAAAGCCCTATGAGAAAATTTGTGAATATGGGCTATAAAAATAAAATTTGATTGATTGACGAGTGAGATTAACCTGTGATAATTCTTTATTTTGAGTTTTGTTTGGTTCGAATCCAGCCCTCAATGGGTTGAACATATTGGTTTCCATTCACTGTTATTACATAATTTACTTCTCAACAAATAATACATTGTATATCAGTAAAGATTTTCAGCTTGAATTATTCAAGATCTGATGTGTGATATAAGTGTTGCCTTAATTTTTGGATGTGTGCATGTGCCTGTCCGCTTGTGCTATACAAATAAATTTGATTGATTGATTTGTCTTGCTCTACTGTACCAAACACATGTTTGCATTGGGGCTAGGTGCCTAGTTAATTATGACTCAGTCACTTATATACATGCTGCCATTAGCAAACGACAGACTTCACACCCAGAGTCAGCCTTTATTGTTGCGGGTGACGTCAACCATTCCAGCCTTAAGACTGTACTCCCCAAATTCCACCAACATGTCTCCTGTGCAACGAGAGGAGTCAAGACTTTAGACCATGTTTACACCAGCATGGCTGGTGCTTACAAAGCCGTCCCCCTCCCCCACCTAGGACAGTTTGACCACCTCTCTTTGTTCTACTCCCCAAATACACACCACTCATCAAACGTGTGAAACCCACAGTGAGGACAGTTAAAGTGTGGCCAGAGGGAGCAGACACTGCATTCCAGCTCCGGTTCGAACACACAGACTGGAGGGCGTTTGCCGTTCAGGCCACACTGGACTCCCACACGGACATCGACTCCTATGCCTCTTCCGTTCTGGACTTCATCAACACCGACATCAACAGTGTCACCACGTTCAAGCGTATCACTACATTCCCTAACCAGAAGCCATGGATGATCAAAGAGGTCCGCCTACTGCTGAAGGCACGAGACAACGCTTTCAGATCAGGTGATGACCAGGCCTACAGTTCATCCAGGGCTGACCTGAAGAGGGGCATCAAGAAGGCCAAGCACTGCCACACGCTCAGGATTGAGGAGCACTTCAAGAACAACTCCGACCCCAGACGTATGTGGCAAGGCATCCAGGCTTTAACTGACTATAAACCCACCAACACCACCCCCCAAAACAGCAATGCCTCCTTCCCTGACGAGCTTAACAGCTTTTATGCTCGCTTCGACAGGGACAACCAGGAAGCGGCCATCAAGGCTGTGCTCACTAAAAACCACCAGCCCCTCACACTCTCCTCCATCGACGTGTGTGCTGCACTGAGCAGGATCAATGCACGTAAGGCTGCTGGCCCTGATGGCATCCGCAGACGCATGCTCAGGGACTGTGCTGGGCAGCTAGCTGAGGTCTTGACTGACATATTCAACCTATCACTGGCCCAAGCAGCTGTCCCCACCTGCTTTTAAACCACCTCCATTGTGCCGGTGCCCAAACACTCTACTGCAGCGAGCCTCAACGATTTCCGCCCTGTTGCACTCACCCCCACAATTATGAAGTGCTTCGAGAGGTTGGTCCTGGCTCACCTCAAAACCTGTTTACCACCCACACTGGACCCCTTCCAATTCCCCTACCGCCAGAACAGGAGCACGGAGGATGCCATCTCAACGGCATTTCACTCCGCACTCGCTCACCTGGACAATAACAACTACTATGTAAGAATGCTGTTCATAGACTTCAGTTCGGCTTTCAACACAATCATCCCCTCCAAACTGATCACGAAACTCAGTGACCTAGGCATCAACACTTCCCTCTGCAACTTGATACTGGACTTCCTTTCCAACAGACCCCAGTCTGTTAAGTTAGAGAACCACACCTCCTCAACCCTCATCCTGAACATCGGTGTGCCTCAAGGCTGTGTGCTAAGTCCTCTCCTCTACTCTCTCTTGACCTATGACTGCATACCTGTACATGTATCTAATACCTGTGTCAAGTTTGCAGATGATACTACGGTGATTGGCCACATCAGCAACAACGATGAGTCGGCCTACAGAGACGAGGTCCCGCACCTGGCAACGTGGTGCACCGACAACACCCTGGCTCTCAACACCAAGAAGACCAAAGAGCTCATTGTGGACTACAGGAAGAAAGGTGGCACACACACCGCCAGCCATATCAACGGGACGGAGGTTGAGCCCGTCACCAGCTTCAAGTTCCTGGGTTTCCACATCTCTGAGGACCTCTCTTGGACCCTCAACACCTCAACCCTGGTCAAGAAGGCACACCAGGCTCTCTTCTTCCTGAGGAGTCTGAAGAAGGTCCATCCGTCCCCTCAGATCCTGGTGAATTTCTACCGCTGCACCATCGAGAGCATCCTCTGTAAGGGACCGGAAGTCACTGCAGAGGGTGGTGAAAACTGCTCAACGCATCACCGGCTCCTCACTCCCCACCATCGCAGCTGTCCAGTGCAAGAGATGCCAGCGGAGAGCGTGCAGCATTGTCAAGGACAGCTCACACCCCAGCCACAGACTGTTTGCCCTCCTCCTTTCAGGGAGGCGCTACAGGGTCCTCCGTTCCTGGACCAGCAGGTTCAGGAACAGCTTCATCCCTGCGGCTGTCACCCTGCTGAACTCCGCACCACAGTGATAGCAGCCGCACCTCCACACCCACACACACCTTCTCCAGTGACTATACTTCCCCTCTCCACCCCGGCTTGGACTGCCACTCACCCTCCTCCAGCCACTGAACATTTGCACATTTGAACATTTGCATATTTGAACATTTGTACATTTGCACTAGTTATTTTTTTATCCCACCTATAGTGAATTCATATTTATATTTATCTTGCTTATAGTGTATTCATCATTCTTATATCATACCTTACCTCTTAATACTTTTCATATTCCACTTATATTTCTAACTGTACTTCCTATTTATTTTCATATTCCACAATGCACTTTAACTGCCTTTTTTTGCACTTCTGGTTAGATGCTAAACTGCATTTCGTTGTATATGTAATTGTACTGTGCAATGACAATAAAGTTGAATCAATCAAATCTAATCATGCTGTCATGAATGTTGTAAATATGCTTATTTTGTTGATGTTGATGTGTTAACATTTATATAACATATCTGTCAGTCCTATGAGATTCCTCACTTGCTGTTTTCTCTCAAAGAGTTTTTCTGGAAGTTTTTCCATACTCTTGTCGAGGGTTAAGTGTAGATGATGTCACAATTTGTTAATCCCTATATGATTGATTGATTTAAATACGCCGTACCAAATGCAAATTAGTCTTGAACAAATTCACTCTTGCCTCCTGTTTGAGCAACAATTGATAACAGGTACAATGGGTTGTTTGATAATCTTCTCAATGATTTCGTATTCTTGAGGAAAAATGCCAAATTGTATTTATTTTATTTTTTAGATAGTAGAAAAATCTCATATCAGCTTTCTCTGCAATCACCTTATTTCCTGATTAAAACACTTGATGTATTGCTCTATTTTGTCCCAGCAGAGGATGACATGCAAGAAAGCTGGAAGAACAGACTCTTGGCCCATCGTTTCGAGCTGCTTATTGCTTCATGCCTCATCTTGGTGGTCGCTCTGGCTCTCAGCATTGGCCTTGGAGGTGAGGAGCTCAGTGTTGTGTGAACTCTGGACATTGAGCAACAATGGAGCTACTGGAGCAAGGGCTGCCTTTGCTCCATCAATTTATGATGCATTCCTTACATGTTATACAATTTATGTTCTGCCTACACACACTCACACACACAAACAGCCATGATTCTTGTTTAGTTTTTTCTTTGCTTTTTTTCTCAATCTTGTCCTTGGTCCTAGCACCAAGGAAACTCTGTTCTTTCATTGGTCTCTTAAAATCCAGCATGCTCCTAAAGGTTACTTTTTATATGACAAAATGATTCAAGACATGTAGACCCCTCGACTAATTGGTAAATGTTTATACTAGGGATGCACCGATATAGAAATTCTTTGCCGATACCGATCATTAAAACAACATTTGGCCAATACCGATATTTGTTTATTTAGGGCCCGAGCACCTCCGGTGGGAGGCCCTATTAAATTCAAAGGATTATTCTGAGAATTTTTAAACATGCTCAAAAATTTGTAAAAGTTTGCAGTAAATTAGAAAGTGGTGTAAATTTACGCATTCTGGAGTATTTGGAAATGGGCGTGGCAAAATGGCTCAACAGCGCCACCTACGGAAAAGCCCCTTATTTAGCATTCACCGATCCTCACGAAAATCAAGACAGTTTTGTATCATGACCAGATGCACAAAAAAGCCTCAAGGTTTTAATTATGAAAAAATTAACAGGAAGCCCGCCATTTTGGATTAAGTGGCCATTTTGGTCATATTCCATATTTTTACTTTGATGTACTTCTCGTAGAGTTTTCACCATATCAACTTAAAATTTAGACGAGTGTCATCACAACAAAATGGAGATCAAAAGTTATTGAAAGATCAACTTTTCATCATACCGTCTGACCGTGGCGTGGCGTCAAACTTTGATGAAACGCCATCAAAACACAAGCTTCTCTATCTCAGACATATTTGGTCCAATCGACTCCAAACTACACATGTAAGACAAGAGTCGCAACCTGAAGACATCTACACAGAAATCGTGACTTAAAAACACAGCGCCTCCTGGTGGAAGCAGGAAATGTCTTGTTTTTGGTACATTTTACACTTGGATGTATTTCTCCTCATCCACTTTGTGAAACCATGTCAAACTTTGTCAAATGGGTCTCAAGACAATGATAATGTAGGCTTACGATTACTGTGACTTTTCATCATGCGGATTATTATTAATGATTATTATTTATTTATTGAGGGTTAAGGACAGAGGATGTCACACCCTGTTAAAGCCCTATGAGATGAATTGTAATTTGTGAATATGGGCTATACAAATAAAATTTGATTGATTTGATTGATTAATGGCGTGTCATCAAAGTTCAACTTGCCATGACACACGAAATTGCTGTAACTTCCGTGTTCATGGGTCCAGCTCCCTCAAACTACATGTGTGTATCTACAGCCCTACCCTGAAGATATACAGATAGTTTTAAGGAATGGGCGTGTCAAAATAACTGACTAGCGCCCCCTAAAGGGTAGCCGCGGCACCACAATTGGTCTACATCTACGCAAATCAATAGGGACATGTGTCTTTTCATGACAAAGAAATAAGTCTCTTGGACAGATATGCTAAACCACACAGGAAGCCCGCCATTTTGGATTTGGTAGCCATTTTGGCCATATTCCACACTTTTACTTTGATGTACTTGTTGTAGAGCTTTCATCAGAACAACGTGAAATTTAGTTGAGTGTCATCACAACAAGATGGAGATGAAAAGTTATTAAAAGATCGATTTCTTGTCTCACGGTGTGACCTTGGCGTGATGTCAAAGTTTGATTACACGCCATGAAAACATGAGCTTCTGTATCTTGGATATATTTGGTCCAATCCAGTCCAAACCAGACATGTAACACAAGAGTCGCGACCTGATGACGTCTACAAAGACACCATGATTTAAAACGATAGCACCACCTGCTGGATACAGAAAGTGAGGTGTTTATCCTTGCTGCAGTCCCCAAACGCATGTAACACGGAGACGAGCGTTTGGTCATCGAACGCTTCTTCACCGAGCGCAATAGTCTTGAAATCGCCTGTGCTCGGGCCCGCTAGTGCTACAACGTAGCCCTAGTTTGTTTTTGTTGTTATTCATTCACCCTTTTGTGCCAGGAAAATAATTAAATCATTATTTAAAAAGCACTTTAAAAATGTTTCAGCCCTTTATCACTCTTATCTTTTAATGAGCACAAATTGAATCAGATTAATGAAACAATCTTTGATTTAACTAAACTTTATTTAACAGAGACATATTATGCCCATTTTATCACAGTTGAAATGGTTCCTTTGGGTTTTAATGAAATGTCTGTAACACATTTTGGTCAAAATACCACAAGAATAATTTAAACAGCACCTTTTACCCTGTCTAAAACAGACCTCCTCAGATTGACCTGTTTTGAGTGCCAATAGTTACTCCCACCGTTTACCCGGGCTTCATTGAATTTCTTCACTTTGACATTCAGAGCACTGGGCAGAAATCACGTCGCGTCCACACCCACCGTGGGTCTTCCTGATGCTTTGATTTGATTAAACAGTCGGGTTCCCCTGGTCTGCACCAGTTCTAAGCCAGCTGCTAGGCGCCAACCGAGGCGTACCGCCAGAGGGCCCCCCCCCCCGCGCGAACAAAGGGTTCCCCCAGAGGTCGCCGTAGCTGAGGTGATCCGAGAGGAGGGATGCCTCAGCTCCTGTCCCATGTGAGGACCCTGTTGCTATAGCTTTGGTAATTAGTTTTGAATTCACCGGGGCCAATTCTTCAGTACCAGATACGGAGGAGCTGATGTCTTTGGTTCGTTTGGTGAGTAAACTCATGTATCATCGGCGGTCTAGTGGCAGAAACTTGGACTATGGGCAGAGAAGGTCTCTGGTTCGTCTCTGGTTCAACTCCACGGAGAGACAACAAAAGACGAACCTGGATTGATCTGTCCAAAAATCCAAGAGTCTCCCTACCCTGTCTAGTGCCCCTGAGCAAGGCACCTTACTCCCCCAACATCTGCTCCCCGAGCGCCGTACATGGTCGCTCACTGCTCTGTGTCCTGCACAGATGGGTTAAATGCAGAGGTTGAATTTCCCTGCCATTGCATGGGTGTGTTGTGCATGTCTGTGCATGTGTTTGGTATGAATAAACATATTTAAAAAAAAAAAAAAAAAAAAAATGTATTATTTATGCTCCACTAAAGTTACTGTGGGTTTCTTTTTGCTATGAGAAGAGGAAAAACTGTTAGCATGCCAGTGAATGTGAATTATGATGCTAATCAAGCTAGCTAATTAGCCGATAGCTTTGCAATGCTGTTTCCTCAGGGCTACTAACCTTTGTTAAATAGCTGTTACAGACACATCTACATTTGATTTTTTTTTTTATTACATTCAGTATTATTATTTTTCCTGGGTTGTGGATGTTGGATTTCTGGGTGCCAGTGCAGTGTCTTTATTTATTTTTTATTCAGATTATTTAATTCTGATGTGATTCTTCCCAACTAATTCATTAATTATTTTTTCTATATATCTCTGCTGACATTTTGTATGTTAGGTTCACCATGAATCTACCAGAGACTGGAGCTTTAGTTAATGATGATGACTTGAAACAACTGGAGCTCAGATGTTGAACGATCAGATGACTGGTGCCAACAGAAGGAAGACCTCATGTATGGAGAGGAATATTTCGTGCCATTCTTCAGAATGTGGAGGAGAGAGACTTGATAACATCCTTAATCCTTCAATGAGATGTGATGATTTAAATAAACCACCTTCAGTTTCCTCTGAGATGGCAGACCAACATAACTTTGTGTTGGATTCTCTGTATTCTCCGATTCAGTTTCTTAACTTATACTTAATTTCTGCTGTTTTTAGAAGTGGTAGTAACATTTTTTAACCATAACTTGCCAATTATTTAACTAGAATTTGGAAATGGTTCAAGTTCAGCTGACGCAACCTTCACAGGTAAGTGTTTACCAACGTGACATGAAGAGTCCTCAATTGTAAACAGCTGGAACTACACAATTAATTTAAATTCCTATAACAAATGTTTACTGTTGTCAACACTTGTATGTTTCAGATATACCTCGTTAAGGGTTTACTCAACCTCTGATATTTATGATTAAGTGTAATGAGAACATTTTCCATTGACAGATGACCTTAAAATAAATCAAACAGGACACTTTGGTGAATTAATGTTTACATCGTAAAGTAGTATTTTATATAAATCTTACAGCACTTGATGCAGTCGTCTGTTTACTATAGCAGTAAAATCCAAAGACTGGAGGAATACAAGCTGCTGTTACATGTAAAATTTTTAACGTTGTGTAGTTTGAATAATGATGGTGATGGAGAAAAGATGCAGTCCAGTAGCCTTTATTCATCAGCCTTTATTCAACAGTTTGCCATACACCCATTCACACACACATTCATGCAATGTTTCTATTAGCAGCAGTGAGGGGCGATACGGGGTTCAGCATTTTGGCCAAGGACACTTCTGAACGCAGTTAGTTAAGACTGGGAATCGTACTGCAGGCCTTCTGGTTGGAAGATGACCGCTCTACCCCTCAGCCACAGCCGCCCTGTCAAACAAGCACGTGTCTGCCTCTGTTACATCCCAGCTCAGGGACAGCCTGAGCAATATTGACTAAAGTTTCCTCCCAAGAAAAAATCTAGGTCTAGTGTTATCAGTTTACTTGTACCAACATCTAATGTGGGCCCCTGTAGTTGTATGATATCACCTTAACAACAGCCATGAAGATGGATGCAAAAGCCAATAATTACAAACGGAAAGGCTTTGATCTCCCTCGATGCCTTTTCACCACAACACTGTTTGGGAAAAACACATTTAAGTCGACTCTGAAATCCATCAGCTTGGGTTTCAAACAGGAAAATAGGAGACTCAGGTTCGAATTAAGAGATTTACCTAACTGGTCTCCAATAGATATTGCAGGACTGGTGTATTAAAATAAGCAGGTGTAATTAATTTAATCAACTGGGATAGTTAATGGTGTAGTTTTTTGTAAAGCTTTTGAATTGCATAACCAAAATTTCTTCAGGCTGCTCTTTGCAGCCCTGCATTTTAAGAGTAACGGCTGCCGAGAAGTTGCTTGCACCAGTGATGGTGAGGTGTGATATGCAGTTCGCTACCCAAGGTTCCACAAAGGTGACTGGGTAGTCCGCCCTATAAAGGAGAAGCCATCATTATGTTAGCCCCCTAAGTATTATGTACATGAGTCAATTATAATATCCCTGAATGTCTAAAAAATGTTTCCTTCCCACTGCATATGCATCAGCCCTCATGAAGTCTATGAGAGAGGGTTACTCAAGTTCACCACAGGCTCTAAGTGAGAGCCCACTTGTCGTCCCCTTCACCTGCCACCCTTCCACATTCTGCCAAAAGATGACCAATTGGGCAGTTTCTTGCACAGCCTTAATGATTTAACACAATTCAACCAAGCAGATAAAGATCAACATGTCAGACCGACAAAGACACTAAGAGGAACTGATGCTGGGAGTGCAGATGCAGCAGAGAACCACGGAGAGCAAGCCAAGTTAATGCACCAATCAGTTTTAATCAGCTAAACTGGCACAGGCCACATCTGTCCTGAGAGATGGATCCCTCTGTTTCTCTTATTGATGTTTCTTCCATTTTTAAAAATTTTTTTAATACTTTATTTACAATTTTCCGATACATAAAGTGTTGACAAGACATAAAACAAAGTCACAAACAAAAACAAACAACAAAATAAAAACAAGCTGCCAGGCAGATTACTCAATTACATATATGGTCTTTCGGGAATGTTCTCACAATAGCCCTATCTAAAAGATAGGACCAGGTAAAACGTATAAGTGAACAAAGCAATATATTAAATCGTAGCCAGGTAGGTCAGAGTTGTTGTGGAGTTAAAGATATATTGCACTGGGCCAAAGCAGGTCCCCATGTTCTCTCAAACCTTTTCTGTGTGTTGCCTTTGTGGTGTCGCAGTTTTTCCATTTGAATAACAGAGAACATCTCGTTAAGCCAGTGTGTGAAGCAGGGTGGAGAAGTAGACTTCCAAGTCAGAAGAATAAGTTTCTTAGCGACCACCATCCCGAGATGAAGAGCAGTTTGTGTGTCATAAGGAAGCTTAAGAGTCTCTGCTGAGCATCCAAGGATGGCCAGATCGCAGTTTGGCTGAATGTCTCCAGAATATTCTGTTGAGAGCCACTGAGAAATGTTACTCCAAAAATTATACAGTTTAGGGCAAAACCAAAAAAGGTGCGCCAGTGAACCCTCAGCAGCGCAACACTTATCACATTGAGAGGAGACTGATGGGAAAATGCGGCTCAGCTTTGTTTTTGAATAGTGCAGTCTATGTGTAGCAAAGCGGTAAATGAAAGGTTGCCCACAACGCCACCTGAGGAGTTTCACCTCAGGAATATAGCTATTGATAATATGTGCAACAGCACAGGTTCGTTTAAATCACTCGGGGCAAGAGACGTGTTTAAATCAATAATAAATCACCTTTAATAAACACAAATACACATCATCGAAACACAAAACAAACCTAACACTTGACTTAAAAATAAGTAACTAACTGGACAGGGCTGGGACTTACCACGGCGGCGATAACCAAACAAAAGGGGGAAGGGACTAATAAAACAAACCACCCGTGACACAGCACACCAAACAAAACAGGTTGTGAAGAAAACTCCCTCCACCAGGATGAAGGGTCGCCACCTCCGGGCCACAGCACCTGACCACAACAAAAATATTATTAGAACAAGTCAAGGGTTAAAACACTTTTGAACAAACAAACAACAAAATAACACATACAAACACAATAGAACTAAGTTAAATGTAACAAAATTACATGAAAATATGGACGTCCCCCTGCACGTGTTCCCTCCACGTGCCGTGAAGGCGTAGCGTGGAGTATAGATCAAGGGTGTTGGTTAACAAGGACACGGAGCTGGTCAGTTCATATAATAGTCTCTGTGATATTAAAATCAACAATATAAAACCAGAGTTTCAGCAGGTGAACCCCAAACTCCAGGGGTGCCAGAACAGCAGGTTCCAGATCTGTGTACACGGGGCTGCAGGACGCCGATGAGGGGGCAGGACCCCAACCACCGTGTCAGGCCAAGGCAGTATCTCCGTAACCCGGAGGGAGGGAGTGTTGTTAGCCGCCGCTTAAGCCTGAAACATGCTTCTGCGTTTTCACGGGCCCGTAAGCGCAAGAGCCCTTCCGGGTCCCTTACGTGCTTATGTATCCCTCCTTACGTGCTGACGGGTGTCGACCCCCTTTTCTAAAATTTACGGCAAAGCTCCGCAAGCTCACTCAGCCCGCAAGGCTGTGATTGGTCTGCTCTACATCCCTTCTGGAGCTGCATTTCCGGTTTCATGCCCCATAATTTAATTATTCTGTTAAAGAATATAAAAAGGCTCTCCACAAAGTAAGAGCCGCCTACTATTCAAAACTAATAGAAGAGAATAAAAATAACCCCAGGTTTCTCTTCTGCACTGTAGCCAGGCTGACAGAGAGTCACACCTCCACCGAACCCAGTATTCCTCCATCCCTAAATAGCAATATCTTTATGACCTTTTTTAATGATAAAATTCAAACTATTAGAAATAAAATCAACCATCTCCTGCCCTCAATTGGCACTAATACCCTCCCAACAACAGAGATCTCAGAAACGGCTGAGAATCCTACCCATTACTTAGACAGCTTCTCTGTGATCACCCGTGATCAGTTTACCAAATTAATCTCAGGTTCTAAACCAACAACTTGTATCTTAGATCCCATTCCTACCAACTTACTTAAAGACATTCTGCCCCTAATTGATAGTTCGTTACTTAACATTATCAATCTGTCATTATCATCAGGTTATGTACCACAGTCTTTTAAAATAGCTGTCATCAAACCCCTACTCAAAAAACCCACCCTAGACCCAGAGGTTTTAGCCAATTACAGACCAATATCTAACCTCTCCTTCATTTCTAAAATCTTAGAAAAAGTGGTAGCCAATCAGCTGTGTGAGTTTCTCCAGGAAAATAATATATATGAAGACTTTCAATCGGGGTTTAGAGCCAATCACAGTACAGAGACAGCCTTGGCAAAAGTCACTAATGACCTTTTAATAGCCTCAGATCAGGGACTTGTGTCTGTCCTCGTTCTGTTAGATCTCAGTGCAGCATTCGACACAATTGACCATCAAATTTTATTACAAAGACTAAAACAGTTAATTAACATTAATGGAACCGCCCTTAACTGGTTTAAATCGTATTTTTCTGATCACTCCCAATTTGTGCAAATTAATGATGAGTCATCTGTGCGCACCAAAGTTAATCATGGTGTTCCACAGGGCTCTGTGCTCGGCCCAATTTTATTCTCATTATATATGCTTCCACTAGGTCGCAGAAGCGACCTAGTGGAAGCATGTTTCAGGCTTTAAGCCTGAAACATGCTTCTTAAAATTCCTCCAGTCTGAAATATCTGCGGGCACGGACACGGCAGCTGCAATGTCGACTTAAAAATCCGCGGGGGTAAAGCCTGACACATGCTTCTGCGACTGCGTCTGCGTCTTTTCACGCCGCTGTGGCGCAAGACTCGTTTTCATTCATGCTTCCCCAACCGTTGCACGTCTTACAAAGCAATTCCGCGCCAGAACACTAGGCGGAGTAATGCTTTTTGTCGAGACGACCTTAGAGACGCCTTCTTTCTTCTTCGTCGATTGTTTATTTACATAGCCACTGCGGCTCCTCGTAGCCTTTTTCTGGCGGACAAATCCGCCAGTCAGTGACAGGTTATACAAGTGATCATACTATCGGATATCTTCTGCCAAGTGCTCTTCTATTTGGTCCATATTCGTTCTTCTAAATCTTCCGTGATTTCTGCCGGTATTATGGGGCATGAAACCGGAAATGCAGCTCCAGAAGGGATGTAGAGCAGACCAATCACAGCCTTGCGGGCTGAGTGAGCTTGCGGAAATTTGCCGTAAATTTTAGAAAAGGGGGTCGACACCAGTCAGCACGTAAGGAGGGATACATAAGCACGTAAGGGACCCGGAAGGGCTCTTGCGCTTACGGGCCCGTGAAAACGCAGAAGCATGTTTCAGGCTTTAGTCCTGTAGCATTAGCTGTAAGGTGGAATCAGTGTCAGCTATGGCATGATAGAAGCAAGGGCGGCAGACAACATTACTCACCCCGCTGGCGCGCGCTACCGCACTCATCTTGCCTGGTGGAGCGACTCCACGCTGTAAGCCAGTCCGGCAATGTGACAAGGTGTCTCAGTCAAGTGTGCCGACCAAGGTCCCGGAACGAAACAACAGCGCCAGGGAGACGCGAGTAAAGGCCAAATTATAGTCGGGTTGCACGCACGCATGCATGCATGCATGCACGCAACACGCCCCTTTCGAGCCCTCTGGCGGCTTGCGTGCGTCCGCCAATTTTTGTAACTACACGACAAAACGACGCGAGCCTCACGCAGCCCGCAAGGCTTGTGATTGGTCTGCTTACTACATCCCGTCCGGAGTCTAGTTTTCGGTTTCATGCCCCACAATACGCGGAAATCACGGAAGATTTAGAAGAACGAATATGGACCAAATAGAAGAGCACTTGGCAGAAGAGATCCGAAAGTATGACCACTTGTATAACCCGTCACTGACTGGCCGATTTGTCCGCCAGAAATAGGCTATGAGGAGCCGGAGTGGCGATGTAAATAAACATTCGACGAAGAAGAAGACGTCTCTTCTTTGTGTGTTTTGTTTTCGAAAAAAAAAGTTACTCCGCCTAGTGTTCTGGCGGTGAATTGCGTTGCAACACGCGCAACACGTTTAGGAAGCATAAACCAAAACGGATCCGTCGATGCAGCTGCGTGGCCTTCCGCGGTTGCAGTCGCAGGACTATAATTAGGCCTTAAGAGTGGGCTGCTGCCTTAAATAGGGGCCTACAGCGCCCCCCTTGACGAGGAGGGCGCATGCAGGCACAGCGCCCCCAGTGGCAGGGAGGGCACCCGCATCTGGCCACATATGCAACACCTTGTACTGGATTAATCTATAACGTGAATTTATAGAAGAGTTAATCCGAGTCATTGCCACCTCCCAGAGCCCAGCTGATATATCTGAGTTCAAGTCCCTAGTCCAGGCCTCCCTAATGAGGTCAGAAGAAACATGATCAGCCAGACATTCTACAAATTTTGATATTAAATGTTTGGAGTCAGGAGGAAGCAAGAGAACCCCAAGGAGAGGGTGAGTGATGGTGGGGGACTTAAAGTCTTGACACTCTTCCTGAACATAGTGTCTGGCTTGAAGATATCTAAAAAGATGTGAGTTTGGAAGATTAAACTTAGTTTTTAGTTGACTAAATGAAGCAAATTGGCCATCAATATACAAATCCAAGAAATGTCTTATTCCCCTCTCCCTCCAAACTGCAAAGACCCCATCCAGTTGTCCAGGCTTGAATGAGTGGTTCTGGCATATTGGGGCATGTATATAGACACTAGGGGCCTGGCGAGCCATTTTTATCTGGTTTAGTATTCACAAAGAATTCTTTAGGGCAGTGATTCCCAAATGGGGGTACACGTACCCCTGGGGGTACTTGAAGGTACTCCAGGGGGTACTTGAGATTTTTTTTTTATATATTTAAAATTAGCATCCATTCAAAAATCCTTGAAAAATTGTTATTTAATAAATATTCAATAAAATATAAGTGTAAGTTCATGAACTAAATTTTATATTCAGTAGGCTTTTCAATTTAGTTATCCTAAAAAAACAGAGTCTCCCCCATACCGATGGTTTGACCCAACCTGGCACACGCCACCTGTCATCACCTGTCATCACCTGCCTTGAAAACTTCAACAATGGAGTCGAGTTGAAGTGCAGCAGCAATGCTGCTGAAACACGGAGGGACAAGTCCCAAAGAAGGTGAAACCAGAGCAGAGAGCCTTCCCTAAACAACACCGTGAGAGCTTGTGCCTCTTCGGAGGGGCGCTAAAACGTAAAAGTTTTCCGTTGTGAAGTTAATGATTCATAACAAGAAGTCCGCGTCTCTTCCGGTACCCTTTCAAAATAAAAGCATGTAATACAAAAGCGGAAATGAAATTGTATGACCTTAAAGCGAGCAAATATTTCACAATAAAATAACAAAGACACTTCAATAATATTAACAATAACATAGATTGGGTTATTTACACTTTTAGTTTTTTCTGTGGGGAGAGATTAGCCAACAGTGGCATTAAGCCACCACATCTTCAGCGGTATCTCCAGACAAAACATGAAAGTCATGGTGGTAAGCCACCTGAGTTTTTTAAGAGGAAACTTTCTGAATTCAGGTCATCTCAAGACACGATGCGAAAAGCCTCCCAGAAGCAAACGGAAACAAGCTACCTGTCAGTTTTCTTTTCGATCCTTAAAGAAGATATTTTAAGATGATAAATATTTAAAAAATATGTTTTGAGCTAATCTTTTATTTAAAACTAAGTTAATGATTCATTTTTTGGGAAGAAGTGTTTAGCTATAATTAAGTTCATGAGTTCAACTTGAGAAAATATCTTTATTATGATCCCAAAAGAGGTCACTTTAAGTTGATAATTATTTTGAGGTGCACAAATCTTTATTTATATTGAGATAATAATAAAAGTCTTTAGTTATTTTTATATCTTTTTATTTCGAAATAGTTCAAGAAAGACCACTACAAATGAGCAATGTTATGGACATTGATGGAGTTTTAAATTTGAATGTGTCTAGTTACAAGGCTTAATAAATCACATTACATCTTTCTTTCAACCAAAAATGCTTTGCGCTGGTTAGGGGGTACACGGCAGAATTTTTTCTTCGAAGGGGGTACGTCACTGAAAAAAGGTTGAGAACCACTGCTTTAGGGTAAAGTTCTGTCGGATTGACTTGTCTATGAGGGTAGGGCTGAAGAACAAAAGTGCAGGAAGTGAGGAATTTTTAACAGCAGAGGCCTTAAGTTGTAGCCACAAAGGCTCCTTCTCCACCTCTGCACTGCTGCAATTCCAGTAAGTAAGAGCTCTGGAGTTAGCTGCCCAGTAGTAGTGTTTCAGAATTGGTCCACTGAGACCACCCTTTTTAGTGGGCTTCTGTAGGTGAGGCTTGGATATCCTGTGTGATTTGTATCCCCGTAGGAAAGGGACTATGATAGAATCGATCTTCTTAAAAAAAGGATGCATTTAAATATATGGGCCATTTTACCTTAAGAGCTGTTGGTACCTTTATAAACCCGCTAGAGCACTCCGCTCCCAGGATTTAGGGGGGGGGTCGCGATGGTGGATCCAGTGTGGCGGATTCTGTGTCGTGTGGGCTGGTCGTGGTGGTGGTGGCGGGCCCTGTGTGGCGGATTCTGTGTCGTGTGGGCTGATCGTGGTGGTGGTGGCGGACCCTGTGTCGCGTTGGCATCGGGTACGGGCATTGGACCAGGACCGCGGCGGCGGCTCGTGGTGGGTGGCGGTGGAAGGTGACTGAGGACTGGAGTGGCGTTCTGGTCTGGATGGTGGATCATGGTCCTGCTGGTTGCTGACCATGGACTGTGATTGCAGCGGGACTGCTTGGCATGTCATGTTGGGGTTGTCCTTCGGGATGCTTACCCTCATCAAATGCTGCTAGAGACTTTAATCTTTAATCTTGAAGACTTTAATCTTGATGATGTTTTCCTGCACGTGGCATCTATTGCACTTCTGTCCGTCCTGGGAGAGGGATCCCTCACATGTGGCTCTCTCTGAGGTTTCTACGTATTTTTACCCTGTTAAAAGGGTTTTTAGCAGTTTTTCCTTACTCTTGCTGAGGGTTAAGGACAGAGGATGTCACACCCTGTTATGTAATTTGTGAATATGGGCTATACAAATAAAATTTGATTGATTGATTGAATTGCGTTTACCCGTCCTATCATGGATAAGGGCAATATTCTCCAGGACTCAATATTTTCTTTGAGTTTTTCTATTGATTCCGTGAAGTTGCATTTAAAAATATGTTTTGGATCTCTCGTGAGCTTAAGGCCAAGGTACATGAAACAATCCTTCACTACACGGAAAGGCAGTTTTTCCAAAAATTTGTTGGTGAGTTTACCCACCAAAAGCATAAATTCGCTCTTTTTCCAAATTAAGGTGTAACCAGAAATCTTCCCGAAGGAGTTTATATATTCAAGAAGGATGGGAATGGAGGATGACGGGTCGCCGAGACAGACGAGAAGGTCATCAGCATAGAGGGTCAAACGGGTCTCAATACCTCCCAGTTTAATACCTTTAATGTCTTGATGTCCTCTAATTCCAATCGCCAGGGGCTCCAGCGCTAAGTTAAATAGCAAGGGGGACAATGGGTCCCCTTGGCGAAAACCACATTGCAAAGAGAACGGTTTGGATCTGTCCCCATTTGTAAGGATGAAGGATTTTGGATCATTATATAATATTTTGACCCATTCTATGAATATATCTCCAAATCCAAACCTCCTGAGAGTATCTATCAGATAGGGCCACTCTATCATGTCAAACGCCTTGTGCGCATCTAAAGAAAGTATAGCAGGATTATCATCTTTGTCATGAACAGCGTACATAACATTTAAAATTTTGCGGACATTACAAAAAGAGTACCTGCCTGGAACAAAACCTGTTTGGTCTGGGTGGATTATGGTTGCTATATGGTTGCCCAGCCTTTTTGCCAATACTTTTGATATTATTTTCAAATCACAATTTAGCAGGGCAATGGGCCTGTAGTTACCAGGATCCGTTTCATCTTTATCTTTTTTTAATAGGACACAAAGGTTTGCTTCAGTCAATGAGGCTGGGAGCTGTTTTTAAAAGTATCGCAAATAATTCTCATTAATATAGGTGTTAGAGTATTTTGAAAAGCCTCGTAAAACTCTGGTCCAAACCCATCCGGTCCAGCTGCCTTTCCAGAAGGGAATGCTTTTATTGCCTCCAGCACCTCAGATGACGAGAAATCCAAGTCCAAATTGTCCCTGAAGGCAGCATCCAATTGTGGGAGTTGAAGTGGTTCAAAGAAATGATCTAAGTCTTCCTGTGTAGCTTTTGATTTGGATGTGTAAATATCTGAGCAAAACTCCTGAAATCGATTGTTGATATCCTTTAAGTCAGTAAGCATAAGGCCAGATTTGGATTTAATTTTATAGATGGCTCGTTTCGCTAACTGTCTTGCCAATAACTTTTGTGGTTTGCCGCCAAACTCAAAGTGTCTCTGTTTAAGTTTGAGAAGTGTTTTACCAATCTGTTCCCCCAGGATGGAATTGTACTCATATTTCAAAAGTATATTCTTATGATCTGATTCGAGCAAAGAGTTTTTATAAACCTGTTCAGCAACCAGCAATTGTCCATCTATCTCCTCCAATCTCTTTCTCCTAGCCCTTTTCAATGTAGCTTCATAAGAAATAATGTAGCCTCTAATTTAAGCTTTAAGTGTTTCCCACAATGTTGAGTCACTCACCTCCCCGTTGTCACTGACCTCAAGAAACTGAGAGATATTAGTTGTTATGTATTTTTTAAATGCTTGGTCCTGAAGTAAGAGGGGATTGAAACGCCAGGTATAGGCTTGTCTGGGGAGGGACATTCGTAGGTTCAACTCAACCGGACTATGGTCTGATATTATTATATTGTGATATTTGACATTGTCAGTATTGGAGATCAGTCTAGAGTCGACTAGAAAATAGTCAATCCGTGTATAAGACTTGTGTACATTAGAATAAAAAGAATAATCACGATCAGATGGATGTTTCAGTCGCCAAATGTCTACCACCTTCTTTGACATCATCAAATTATTGAGAGTTTTAACAGCCACAATAATGGGTGGAGGAGCTGAGGATAGTCTGTCCAGATATGGGTCAAGATTAGAGATGAGCCGGATACTCGGCTGAAACGAGTATCCGGTACGGATAAAGCACTTTTGCCGAGCACAAGTATTATACGAATAATACGAGTCATTATCTGTGCTCGGACTGAATGAAAATCCTCACACAGCGTCACAGCGCTCCTCCCCTTCACACACCGCTCTGCTCACTCACTCACAGAACAGCTCTCTGTCTCTCTCAGTCACTCAGGTTCGCGGCTCTTTTCGGTTAACGTTTAGGGTTTCTTCAGCTTGAAGTTTGTTTTTATTTCAGTTTGTACTTACTTATTAACCAGTAGAGTTCTGTTAAACGTGGGTTCGTTCAGACGTGGTGCTGGTAGAAAGCAACTCGCGTTGCGTCTCTGCCTGTCGGAGATTATTTTTTTTTTTACTTCACGCATTAAGTGTCTGACTACTCTCTAGCGTCTGGCTACGCTCTCTCACTCTCTCTCTCTCTCTCCCTCTCTCTGCCAGTCGTTGGAGTTTTTTTTTTTTTTTTTTTAAACCGTCAGTTGGCTCTAACCAGTTTTATTTTACTTCACGCACTGAGTGTCTGACACATTCTAGGTAGTAGTGATATAAAAAATATTACAAATTAAGCTACACACACACACACACACTCCCCCTCTCTCTCTATGTCTCTCTCTTACTCACTCAAACACACACTCACACACACACACACTCCCGGGTTAAATCACACCCACTTCCGGGTTAGGCCCCGCCCACTCTGAGTACGGATACGGATACAGATAATTCATCAATCAATCAATCAATCAATCAAATTTTATTTGTATAGCCCATATTCACAAATTACAATTCATCTCATAGGGCTTTAACAGGGTGTGACATCCTCTGTCCTTAACCCTCAGCAAGAGTAAGGAAAAACTACAAAAAACCCTTTTAACAGGGTAAAAATATGTAGAAACCTCAGAGAGAGCCACATGTGAGGGATCCCTCTCCCAGGACGGACAGAAGTGCAATAGATGCCACGTGCAGGAGAACATCATCAATAATCAAAGTCTCTAGCAGCATTGATGAAGCACAGTCCATGCTCAGCAACCATCTAGACCACGATCCACCATCCAGACCAGACGCCACTTCAGTCCTCAGTCACCGTCCACCGCCGCCCACCAGGAGGACCCATCACAAGCCACCACTGCGGTCCTGGTCCACCGCCCGTGCCCAATGCCAACGCGACACAGGGTCCGCCACCAGCACCACGATCAGCCCACATGACTCAGAATCCGCCACACTGGATCCAACACCGCGACCCCCGGTGCGCGATCCACAAACCGTAATCCATGGTGCGGCCACAGAGGCCCTGGATCTGCGGGTGATAAAGCAAAGGGATTCCGGGGAAGGGGGATAGGGATGGAGAAGAGGAAGGAGAAGCTGGAAAGAGAAGCTCTGTGTGTCATGTGTCATAAAATAGAACAAGTAACGTTCTGGCGCACTAATTAGCTCTAACTATAAGCTTTATCAAAAAGGAAGGTTTTGAGCCTACTTTTAAACGAACAGATGGTGACTGCCTCCCGAACTGAAAGTGGTAGATTATTCCACAGCCGAGGGGCTTGATGGCTAAAAGCTCTGGCTCCTACTCTACTTTTAGAGAATTTAGGGACGACAAGTAGGCTTGAATTCTGGGAGCGGAGTGCTCTAGTGGGTTTATAAGGTAGTAACAGCTCTTTAAGGTATAAAGGCGCTATATTATTAAGGGCCTTGAAGGTGAGGAGGAGAATTTTAAATTCTATTCTAGATTTAACTGGAAGCCAGTGTAGCGATGCTAATATTGGAGAAATGTGCTCTCTTCTCTTTGTTCTCGTCAGGACACGTGCTGCAGCATTTTGGACAAGCTGTAGAGTCTTTAACGACTTCCTGCTGGAGCCTGATAATAATGAATTACAATAGTCCAGTCTCGATGTAACAAAGGCGTGGACTAGTTTTTCTGCATCTTTTTGTGAAAGGACATGTCTAATTTTTGAAATATTACGCAAGTGGAAAAAAGCGGTCCTAGAAATTTGTTTTAAGTGACTATTAAAGGATAAATCAGGATCGAAGATCACTCCCAAGTTCCTGACTGTTTCATTGGAAGCAAGGGCAATGTCGTCTAGCGCAGCTATATCATTAGATAATGCATCTCTAAGGTGTTTGGGGCCAAGTATTATAACCTCTGTTTTGTCTGAGTTTAATAAGAGAAAATTGCGGGTCATCCAGGTTTTTATGTCCTTGAGACATGTTCGAAGTTTAGTTAATTGATTACTTTGTTCAGGTTTTATTGACAAATATAACTGGGTGTCATCCGCATAGCAGTGGAAATTTACCGAGTGTGTCCTGATAATGTTTCCTAGTGGAAGCATATATAATGAGAATAAAATTGGGCCGAGCACAGAGCCCTGTGGAACACCATGATTAACTTTGGTGCGCACAGATGACTCATCATTAATTTGCACAAATTGGGAGCGATCAGAAAAATACGATTTAAACCAGTTAAGGGCGGTTCCATTAATGTTAATTAACTGTTTTAGTCTTTAATTATAATTCATATGGTTAACAGATACAGATACAGATACAGATAATGCTGCACTCGCTCATCCCTAGTCAAGATAACAATTAAAGTCACCTCCAATCATTATATGGCTCAAATCATTATCAGGAATTAAATTGAACAATTTACAAAAAAAAAGGCGGGGTCATCTATATTTGGCCCATAGACATTAACCAGTGTTACGGGGAGTAGATTTATATATCCAGTTAGAATTAAAAACCTGCCATTTGGATCAATTATGGACGACTGAAAACGGAAAGGTATATTCTTACGGAAAAGGATGGCCACACCTCTAGCCTTAGATGTGAAAGGAGAATGATAGACCTGTGAGATTCAGTTAGCCCTCAGTTTCCTGTGCCGGGTGGCTTTAACATGCGTTTCTTGTAAGAAAATTATATCGGATTTCATTGCCTTTAAGTGTGCAAATACTTTACCACGCTTAACCGGGTGACCTAACCCACGGACGTTCCAGGAGAGCAAGGATATAGAATCAAGCATATTACTCATTTATGATACCTTAAACACAGGAGATTGAATAGTGACCAAGAAAATAATAATTACGCTATAAGCGAACATAAACTTAGCACTCGGCCTGGCAGGCAGCATCAACAAACACAAAATACAATTAACAGTTAACAAGAACATGAACATAAACAAAACCCCCACCACATGCTTCCCCAAACGAAGCAGAGTTACCCTCATCCACATCTGGGACCACCGGCTGAAAAAGCAGGGAGAAATTCTCCAAAACACAGCCCCTCGTTGGCTCCCACGGCACAGAACAAATTACACATTAAGAAGAAAAAAACAAAAAGATCGCCGTGGTAACAGTTCAGTGATCATGGAACATACTCTACGTTTGCATTTTGCATAGTAGCCTTTCGAAGGTTTTTGCTCAATGAAGTTCTTCGCTGCAGCCGGGTCGTTAAATACCTTCACTTGCCCCTGATGACTGAACGTTGGCTTAGCTTCAATTGTGAATCATCTGCATACAAATGACTCCATGGTTGGATTTGTATTGAAAACTGTAAAAAGCCAAGAAGAGACCCATGAAAAATGCCACAGGTAATATTAACCTGGCTGGAGAAAACAAAATCGAGAAGGTTCTACTACACAGATAAGACTTCAACCAGTCTTGCATTGTCCCTTTCACGCCCATCAATTTTTCAAGTCGATCAATTAAAATGCTCTGATCATCTGTATCTTTCTTGAAGAAAATTTTACTTTCTTGATTCTTGTTGTTATGGTTGAATGCACTTATTGTAAGTCACTTTGGATAAAACCATCAGCTAAATGTAATGTATCAGTCGCAGCAGAGATCCACTTGAAACAAGTTATTTACACCACATGTTTTAGTATAAGAGTTCCTTATGGCAAAAAATGCCTTAATTGCATAATCTGGGACAGGTCACTTTGTTATCTGGGACAATATTATGCTTTAAAAAAAGCATAAATCTCCTCCCTTTATTAATGCTGAGCTCAATATTACCATTTTTTCTGCAAAATAATTCACAGAATTAAAAATTGCAAAAAATGTCCCAGATTACCCAAATTCCCCTGACCACTACTGATGTTGCAAAAAATTTTAATTTTACTCTTTGTATCGCTTAAAGCAGGACTTCAATCTCTGATTGTGTTAAGGTCTTGTTTCTGCCTCTTTGATGTCATTTTTTGGTTATAAACACTTCTTGACATATGAGGCAGGAAGTGTGCCTTTTATACGGACATTAGTATATATTCAAAGTGATGCCTTTTATATGGACATTTAGCCTGGATGCCAGACGAACTTAGCCCCGCCCACAACATTTGAGGTCGGGAAGTTCGATCTGGAGTCGCTCCGTTGGGGAGAAATTATGCCCGGTTCGAAATCATTCGGACCAATCAGATTGTCAGGGCGGGCTTTATACGATGATGGACAGATGATCAACAGTAACGTAATCAACTAAGTCATCAAAGTGCACTTGGGTTGACGTTGTTTTCCACAAACATGCCTGCCGCTGGAGAGCTGAGATGTGTAGATGCTGCCATTGAGTCTGTTTTGGAGACATCGACAGCGCATTAATTTTGAAAGAGGAACAGAGATATGCGATCAAGGCATTTGTAGATTGAAAAGATGTTTTTGCCGTCCTTCCTACGGGATTCGGAAAAAGTTTGATCTATCAGCTGGCCCCGATGGTCGCGAAGAAGAAAGGACACGGGAATGTCGCGTTCCAACCGTGTTATTAAGTTCTTACAGGACCGACAAATGCGATACGATTTGTTTGATGTGTTGTGGAGCTGTAATCCTAAACGGAGAACTTGTTCGTATGTTCATTCACCTTTACTGTAACTGACTGCTACACCTGCCACTTTATGCATACTGTTTTATTCTGTTATTTTGTGTTGGGCTTATTTTGTTTTACACGTAGCGACTCCCCTCGCATAAATACCTGCAGTTTAAGGAGCGGACCATGTTAATAGACGCACCAGATCCCTCGCTTGCGGACCAGTGCAATAAGACACCTGCCGTACAGCGCCGGCACAAGGATAGGAACAGGAACAACGACCGGATGCGGGCTGTGCGGCATTTGTCAAAAACTATAGTTTAACACCCCTCGCCAGCGGAACGAGGTAAGGAAGCTGGTACCATTTACTTTGCTGCAAGTAGCGCGGAACGGGAGTCGCTATGTCACGTTAACGCATCAGACTTGTCTCGTGGTGATTTGTTTGTTTATTGTATTTTAACGTTTGTGTTTAGTTTTATGGATTAAAATATCGTATACTTAATGTCATTACAGTTTTACGGTGTATTTACGGCTACGATGAAGTGAACAATAAAGAGCCGTGTGACATCAGTAGAGAAACTCTGCGTCATGTTCGGGGGGGGGGGCTGTTACATTAACTTTCTCTCAAAAATGCTGATCGTGTTGGTAAGCTCTACGTGTATCCTTAAATTATTTTTACAACCCCGGCAAAAATCGTTTTTACTGATCTTCTTCTACATCTTCCAGCATGCGTGCAGCTGAGCTCTGTTGACAACAACTATGCGTCACTTTACATACGTCACATTCTACGTTGCTCTGATTGGTTGTAGGTCTATCCAATTGAGCTAAGACGAATTTTATTTCCTGGTTCGGTTGAAACACGCCCCATAATCACAGCCCAATGGAATGGTCTCAGACTCACATTCTGACTAGAATTGTGAGTATGACAACGTCAGGCTAATGGACATTAGTATATAACTAGGAAATAACATCTAAAATTATTTCCTATCCTCGTGTTCGCTCAAATACGCACAACTGGCATTCATCATGTACAGAGGTAATTTACACGCTTCTCTGAAGTTGGGAGCATTTGTTTAATCTGACTTGCAATGTTCATACAAACTTACTATACAAAAAACTTTGAGAAATATAGGATAAGAATAATAAAAATGGCCTGGCATGAGGCCTATTGTAATTTTGCATGGCTCAAAAGAGAAGGATTTTAAAACAAGCTTGAAGCAGTCTGCAAACACATATTTCACAATATCTTATGTGGAGGATCCTATAGGCAGATTTACTGGATGTTCACACCACATTTATAATACATACAGGAAGCATTTCTCTGATGCTATCTTTTGACACCAAAATGAAAATAAAAATATTCCAGTTAGAGTTAGGGTTTGTCGTCGCCAGGCACTAAACTTGACCTCGCCTCCGGCGATTGGACAAATGTGTTTGTTGATCCAGGATTTGAGAAGGAATAATTAGACACTTATACATGAAGTTCTGGAAATTGAACATTTATTGTAAAACAATGAAATACTTACAGAGAGTCTCTGGGGTTCTACAGGACATGTCACCAAGTTCAGTGGATCATGTCCAGAAGAAGCGCACACACATCCTAAGTCCACAGTATTTATAAAGACACAGGGGGCAGCACAGAAGCGTTTCTTTTTGTTTGAGGGAATTCAGTTATTGACCAGATGTATACTGTTTTCTCAAAGTGCCGTTTTTTGCAAACACATCACTACTGTGGCCTTGGCAAACAGGGAGTCCGCTACAGCGGTGGGACAGAGCAGATTAGACACAGAGGAGGATTTCATATATTTTTCTCACCACGTTTTATGAAGCATCTCTTTGTATTAGTTCTGGCATGTCCTCTCTCTTTCCTGAGAACCTGTGCTTGTTGTGCAAACTCTGCAGAGCCTACCATTACAAAGACTCAATGGCAACTCCAGTCTGAGAACTTCATTATTTCAAATCTCAAGATGAATTTCCATCCCACACTTTCTCCGAATTGTATTTTGCAGTCAGATTGACACTCAGATTGGCACCTGCTCATGTGCCTGGTTACCAGTCAGTTGCTAACGGCTGGTTTCCTGTTTTGTCTCTTTCTGAGGACGTGCTCTGGGCCTGACCCTGCGTCTGAGTCAAAAATATAGACATCATTCCAAGAAAAGAAACAGTTGTAGCATAAGCATTATTGATTATATAGATTATACTGCTAATATTTATTCACAGGATATAGGTAAAATATAGTCACAAGATACAGAGAAACATAGATATCTCAACAGGTTGTACATGGTGCATTGAATGCCCAATCAATTTGTCTTTGTAACTTCTAACAATAACTTTTCACAAATATTTTGTTGAATTAAACTGCTTATAAAAATACTTCCTAAGGCAGAAACAAGAGCCCTTTGACTAAACTCTAAATGAAGTTGTCACTGTCATTGATCAGTCTTCCTTTATGAGTTTTATTCAAGCTGCTGCAGTCCCATCACTTCATGGAAAAATGACACTAATACAATATAAAAAAAAGTTTTAAACAAAACATATGTATAATATATAATTCAATCAATCAAATTTTGTTTGCATAGCCCATATTCACAAATCCCAATTTGTTTCATAGGGCTTAACAAGGTGTGACAGCCTCTGCCCTGACCAGTTTCCTGCATTGCCACCACTTATGAAATAATGCTGTCCCTCACTGAGCAGTTCAAAAACAAATCACAAACAGTGCGTACGCACAAATCTGTGCTTAAACCTTGCATATAAATGTATGATGCACAAATCTGGAATTCATCAATAATTTCGTACCCAAAATTGTTCATAGAGTATGAACAAATATAGAACTTCCACAGACCAATGCGTACGCACAAATGATGAAGGCCCACCTGAAATATCTAAGCACGCACCCTTTTAACTAAACGTGTAACCCAGTAACAATAAAGGGTTAAAATACACATCAAGGATTATTCTTCAAGAATTAGTGAGAAGTCAGTTTCTTAGAATTCGTAGTTTTAGCTATTAGTGGGAGAGCATCCACTCAGAATTGATAGTTTGACAATGTCCGGCCTTGGTCAGGTCTTATGGACAGAGTGAGAACAACCTTTGTAGTCACCCGGACTGCTACATACACTCATAAAGGGTGCATGCTCTTTTAAGGAACTGTCACAGGAACAGTGACTGTTATCTACAGATGAAATGCAGTGGATTGACAAAACACACCAAGACTGATCACAGGAAAAATACTTTAAATGGCCCAATTTTTATTTTCATACAAATTGTTTTTTCAAATGCTTGTTAAATATCACCTGCAACTTTAAGTTAGTAAAGTTACATTTTGAAATTAACTTGTATATCTTGTGTACTTTCATTTATGGTTATTACAGTCTATGTCCTTCAGCTCCTCATTGGACCTAGTAGATAGTAACCTGGCCACTAGTGGGTCAAACCATCATTAAGTAAACGTCAGTCCTGTATGCGTCCTAATAACTTGTGATCAGTGTTTATTGTTAGTATGTGAGCACAGGTCAGAGGAGTTGGAAGAAATAGACTCCGACAGAGACACAGGAGGACCAGACATTTAATGTGCGTCTATCCTGATCCTAGAGCAGCGCTGTTATTCATATAAATATTCTGTGGAGTCTACGTCCACGTTGCGATACATCCAAGAATCAAGAAATGTCCTCAGCTCTGTGAAGGGTACAGCATTTAGCACCTCAGTTATTGCAGCCCAGGTTTAAAAATGTTTAAAACATCGTCACTCTGGAGGACACGCTACAGAGAAGTGTTCCTTTTGTGGATTCCACCTCTGACTCAATTACTTCAATTTCTGCTGTAAAATTCTTCTCTATTTTACATTTTCCCTCTGATAACTTCAACTTCTCTGATCTTTGTACTGCTTTCTTCATGACAAGCTGATGTCCTTATATGGAGAATTAGTAAATAATAAAGTTCCTTTCCTCTTCTTTCCATCCTTCCTTCTTGTATTACAATCAACCTGAACTGTGCTGACAACATTATGAGAAACGCACTCGATATTGGTCCACCTTTGGTCTTTAAATAATTGCGAAAAAAATGTATCTTTAACTTTGTTTGACCTGCTTCACTATGTGTATATACAGTTGGTCTGAGCTGTGTGGGAAGGTTTCGTTGTGGCTCATCATCTCAGTGCATCAGCTCCTCAGCTCAGTGTGATGGAGAGATGGACTGTGACAATGGAGAGGATGAGCTCGGCTGTGGTGAGACACACATACATACATACAGTTTAAACACATAGGACTAGATGTGTATTATCGATGACTGAATCTGCTGTTTGTAAACCCATCAGTGTCATTCAGTCATGGCAAATATGTATCAGAATACAAAAACAATGCTCTATTTCCTAAACTATAATATTTCTTCTTCTTATTATTATTATTATAACAATAAAGCTATTTGTTTAGCACCAAAAGCAATGTTACAAAGTGCTTCTTACACAATAAACAATAAAAGCAGAGATACAGACAAACTTCCATTAATATCTAAGGCCAAATATGATACAAATTTAAAGTGTAATTTGTGTGGTGATGGTGTTTTTAGAATATATAGGCGCATCCTGTCACCAACTTACCAAATGCACACAGACACACTCCTTGCACACTGGACATGGGCGCAATCAATTAAACACGTTTTTTAACAAATCAAAGTTAAAAATGTTAAGTGAGTTATACCTAGACGTTTTGGTGAAATACACATCTCTAAATACTTCCACCCTTACAATATGGCAACCGCGTAGACACAACACAGTTGCTTGCTTTGCCTGTTTGGAAATCAAAGTTGAACAAACATGACTTTTGGCAAGTAATTAATATGTCTCTCTCTGTCTGTTTACCTGTCTGTCTGTCTGTCTGTTGATGTCTGGATGTCAGTGCGTTTAAGTGGGAAGAGCTCTGTGTTGCAGGTCCAGAAAGGGGGTTTATGGAGGACAGTCTGCTCAGAGGAATGGAACAACTGGCTTGGTGTCTCTGCCTGCAAGCAGCTGGGATACACAAGGTCCTGGCTGGAACTAAGTCTTTTGGATTACTTTTTCTTTTTTATCTGTATGTTATTTGTTTGTGATAGCAGATTTGTCCTTGTGCCCACTTTTTGTTCAAACTGTTTTCCTTACGTGGACACTCCTGCTCCTTGTTCAGAACTCTTTTTTACAGCTTAGAAACCATAACCCACTTGTTTACTGGTTCTTTATGCTGGTCCGGAGTAAAATGTCTCATCAACTATTAGATGGATAGTGGTGGTTTTTGAGACCACAAATGAAATCCTTGTGACATTTATTTAAGACTTCATGTGCAGAATAGCCTCAACTACCTTGATTTAGGCAACAGCATGACGTTTTCACTGCCAGGCCAAACATAACTTCTTTCCACAACTACTCATAGTAACATTTCTAATACATTTTCTTCCATCCAGAAGTTTGGTTATTGGTGTGTATGCTTCCAGAGGACCTGTAAGTCATTGGGTATAGTGCTTATTGGTATACTCTTAATTTATGACACTGATTATTTAAAAAGCAGCTCATCCAGCAAATTATAAACAACATGGGTTATAAACAGTGACATATAGAATAACTCAAGTAATTCATAAAACATTAACACTTAACAGTGTATGCCGGAGTGTGCCACCATCATAAAATCAACATTATGTTACAAGCGGTTTGCCAATATTACAAATTTTACCATATAAATAACTCCCCTGCATGTTATAAACATAATTTACAAGGTTCTGTTATTAAATAGTGCTTGCCATGGTTGATATCTTCAATTGCAGTTGTTATTTTTTAGTATTGCATGTTGGCTATTTCAGAAGTGTATTTAGCATCAATACAATCTTCAGACCCAAGTTAACAAATTCTCAAAATAAAAGCTCTGTAATACCGCTGAACACATTACAGCAACAATAGAGCTTGTCTGTCTGTCTGCATATTTCACTTATCGACTTGTCGACTTCACATTTGGCATGTGTATTCTTAGTGGTCATGAGAAATGGAATGCAGCAGTTAATGCCTTCACATGCAGTCTCATCTTTAGCTCTACATTCTCTGTCATGTCAGGTATGTGGAGTCGTTCTTCGTTTCTTTAACATCCATTGAGCAAGAACTTCAGCAAAACCTGGTGTCCATCAGCCTGAATAAGTCACGGATCATCAAACTCCAGAACACCACAACCCTCAGGTACAAAGCACCTTCCCATCTGAACAAAGGAAAAATGCAGACTAATTGTTCTAATGGTCAATTTCATACATTTGCTCAGAAATCCTGGTGTTTTTAAAAGGTTTATACAGAATAATAAACATATATTGCTCAAAACAGTTCTCACTGCATGATGGGAGTTCCCCCAGCATTCTAGGCCTATAGCAGTATAACGGTTATAGGCCTATAGCAGTATAACGGTTATAGGCCTAGGGATGGTTCAAGTCTCACCTGAGCCGGAACTATTCATTTAGAATATATGACCAGATTTTGATGTTAGATGATGTTATTTGCCACCATTGGATGTTAGGGACATAACTTCCCTTAGTAACTGAGCGTAATCAAGTGTTCGGCGTTGTAATCAATGATACAGGCTTAACTTATATATGGATATATATGACTGGCCACTGGCTTGTATGGTGGTACTATTAAAGCCTACTTGTGGCCTGCTCAGTAGATCAGACATCATTGCCTCTTAGTCTTTTTATAATAAATGCTTTCAAATTAAAGAACATAGGACAAATTGGTGTGTTTTGCCGCCAGTTGATGTTATCAGATGTAAGAGACCACCAGCGGATGTTAGGGACATATCTTTAGTTGTGTACCTTAAAGTCATCAGGAGTTCAGCCTTTTTATCACAAGACATCCTCTTCTGAGGCAGGCCCACCACAGTTTGATCAGATCTGAGTGAATCTCCCTAGCAACTTGGGGACCAGTTGGGATCTTTCGAGCCATTGGTTGTAGCGTTCTGCAGTGTGTGATGTTTCATTTTATGGTTTGGCGCAGAGTTGTCCATGGATCTCCAGATCTTTGAGCAACCTGATGGTGGATGTTGCAATGACACCCCTGCAGAAAACCTCCACAGGGCAAACGATTGCTTTCAAGCCACTTTGCTCTGTCTCAAATGCTATGTCTGCATACTGCAGCCATTTCCCCTCATTCGCTTCTTCAATATTGTACTACCTGGTAGGGTTGCAAACCGAAACTCGCTTTCAAATTAGAACCAAATCCAAAATGGAAAATACCGGTTAACCGGAAAATAAATTTGGTTCTGCTTATCGGTTCCTAAACTGCATGTATCTGCCAGGACCTGCCTATGTTACTACGTCATGTACCACGCAACAGGCTGTCCATTTGTTTCGTCGCGACCTAGTATGCATGGTTAAAATGGCTAAGATGAGCCACGATAAACGGTCAAAAGTGTGGCTTAACTTTACTTTAAAAAAAAGACAAAGACGGAAAGGCAAAGGGTCCTGCATGTAGGAAGCTCACCAACCATTTAAGGCAGCATCGATCTGAAAGCTACTCGTATCTTTGCCCATACAACGCCTTTGGCGTTGGCCACATCAAAAGTAACACTGACCACAACTTTTTCTAATAGTCAAATTTTGCCTCACTGTAACTGTACGAGGTTCATTCAGCACCTGCTGACCTCCTCTCTCACAAGCCGACACACTTAAAGGGGACATATTATGCCCATTTTACCACAGTTGATATGGCTCCTTGGGGTCTTAATGAAATGTCTTTAACATTTTTTGGGTAAAATACCACAAGGATCATTTAAAACAGCACCCTTTTTACCCTGCCTAAAACAGCCTTCCTCAGATTGACCTGTTTTGAGTGCCCCCCCCCCCCCTCACCGTCCCGCCCCCCCTCTCACCAACAACCCATCCCCCCTCTTACCGCCCTGCCCCCGACACAGACACACACACACACACACACACACACGCACAAACATCCAGTTTCACGTCTTAAATCTTCCCTTAGCATATTTAAGGTTGTTAAAATCATTTTAAGTCACTGTCCTACATATATATTTCTGTATCCGTTTGTTGTGTTTCTTCATTGAAGCTACAATTTTCAAACTACTACATCTTCTGATAAAGATGTACATTATTTAAATACATGTATTAGACATGTGTATACACTATATAATTGTATGTGTATATTTATTCATACAGGGCATATATTCTGAGCGCAATCACACACGCACACACACACGGATCGTGGAGGGGCTACAGCTCTGGAGGCTAACACTGCTGCAACTTTTGCGGCGAAATGCACTTAAAACCCCAGGTATGAGTATATTTTAAAGCGAGCGACGGAGTCGGCAACGGGCAGCTGGAGACCGGCACCGGTTCGTGCAGCTTGGGGTGCGTGGAGCAAATCTGTACGGGCCACAAAAGTTATAAGGCGCAGCGCTCTCCCCCCCTCCTCCTCCTTCGCTTCGCCGCCCGGTGCATTACAGGAGAGGTTGTCTGCTAAGCGAGCGCCTAAGCACGGGTACAATGCAGCCGGAGACCTGGGGGGGCACCGGAACACGTTCCGGTGCTATTTTCACCCACACACACACACACAAACTACGACTCCGAGAGCATGTTCCTCCACTCTGGACCTGATATGGGATCTCTCCCCCCCACCTCCCAGTCCGATGCTTCCCGGTTGGGGTTCCACATGCAATACTGCTGTAAAAACGTTCACAAGCAGCCATTCCAGAAAGTGATGCAACTAACAGCAAGCTATTGTTAGCCTGCTGCTGCTAACCGTAGCGGGGGGGCTATGCCATGTAGACCGACTGTGACGTCAATTCTGGTCGTAATCCCATTCAACGCACTCTATCGTATAGTTTCTGACATAGAGAAACCACAACAAATCGCAGGAGTTGTTTTTTTCCAGAGTTTTTGGAACGGTAGACATGCCAGATACCCAAGTTAACGTGTAGAAGCACTACAAAAGTGGATTTTTCATATGTCCCCTTTAAACCATGACTCTCGTCACTCAGACTGTGTAAACATAATTTTGTCTGAACTAACACATATGATGTATACGTGTTAATTTGCAACCAGATAATGCCAGATGTGGAACACCCGTATTCAGGGCTGTCCACTTATGATCCGATGTTAGTGTTGATACCAGTCCCAAACAGGGTACAACAGACCATTCTTGTGCAAAAAATCATAATAATAATAATAATAATAATACATTTTATTTGGAGGCGCCTTTCAAGTCACTCAAGGTCACCTTACAATAGAATAGTACAGGATAAAAGATAAAAACATTGAAGATAAGAACAACATTAAAACAAGTGAAGTGCACAGGGTCCAGTTATAAAGAGTATGCCAGTTTGAACCGGTGAGTTTTGAGTTGAGACTTGAATGATGTCTGATTGTCTTATGTGTGGGGGGAGGGAGTTCCAGAGCCTGGGTGCTGAGCAGCTGAAAGCTCGGGCACCCATGGTACTGAGGCGTGACGTGGGGATAGTTAGCAGTCCAGAAGAGGATGAGCGGAGGGTGCGGGGGAGTGTATTCCTGAAGGAGGTCGTAGAGGTAAGTGGGGGCTAGATTGTGGAGAGCTTTATAGGTGAGGATAAGATTTTTGTAGTCGATGCGGTATTGTACAGGGAGCCAGTGAAGTTGGATGAGTACAGGAGTGATGTGATCCGATGATTTGGTACAGGTGATGATCTGGGCGGCCGAGTTCTAAGACTGGCAACAGTTTTTTCATGAGAAAGACTTCAAGCATAGTTGATTCTGTAATTCTATGATTGATTAACTTCCCCACCCCTGATAAAGAGCAGTAAGGCCACATCCCTGAGACTTTCTCTGAGAAGTATATGGCCATCTCCCATGGTGTGGATAAAACAATCCCAAACCAGGCTAAACATTAGTCAACTATGTCACTTTTTGACATGCACTGAACTCCAAACAATCTCCCGGGCTATATGTTAGAACTCATGTTTCCAAATGAGAGGCTTTGGTGTTTTAATACCCAGCCTAGTAAAAGCTCTGGTTAATGGACTGCCTGCTTCATGATGCGCCACCCCTCACCTGATCTCACTGGGGCGGTGTGTCCTAGTGCTTAGAGTGGTGTGGCCTTGTGGTTAGAGTGGTGGTTCTTCAACAAGAAAGTTGCCGGTTCAAACCCCACTCTCTCCCATCTGCATGCCGAAGTGTCCTTGGCAAGATACTGAGCCCGTAAATGGCCCCTCATGAATGTTGAGTGTACTAATTGTAAGTCGCTTTGGACAAAAGCGTCAGCCAAATGACATGTAATGTAATGTAATCTCTCCAGAGATTTCTGTTTTGTGATCGAGTCTGACCACAGTATCTCCTGCTGCATTGTTAGCATCATGTTTTAAGGTTTTCCACCTGTCCATATGTCCATACGTCCATCTGTCCCATTCTTGTGAATGCAACATCGCTTTGAAGGAATTCTTCAAATTTGTACAAACTTTCGCTTTCCACTCAAGGATGAACTGATAAAATGTTTGTGGTCAGATGTCAAATATGGCCTATCAAAGCACAACTTTTGATCAGTTGTCACATGGACTCAAAGATTAAGTGGTTAGATTTCAGTGGTCAGAGGTAAAGGTTGCATTGACCTTATATGAATCTGGAATAAAAATGATGTAGAAATATGTAGACAGAAACTGCACCGATTGGTGGAGGCATACAACCGCACTGCAGTAGTTCTTATTCATATGTGAAAGGCAAACTCTGGAGAAAGTCTGGACCCAACTTTGTGGACATCCAGTTCTTATTTCTGAAAACGGCTTAATTTTGCATTTCTAATTTAACCGTTATGGTACAGAGTCCGTCTTTATAATCCCTGAAGTTCAATGTGAAAAGCTGGTGACAAATATTGTTAAATTGTTATTGCAGTAAACAGTCTTGGATTTGACAGTTGGTTGTTGACTATGCACAGACACTGATAAATCTAATATTTCATCATATATTGCACTAAATGTTCAAACTATTTAGACATCTTGAATTTCCAAAGCTTTGCATGAGGAAATCCCCTATTCCTGAATATCCCTGCTCTATAACAATGATTATTTTCTATATGCATTTGAACCTTCTGAATTCTGCAAGTTTTTCCTGATATGTAAAGTGCCTGGATGTTAACATCTTAGCTTATCATACTTCAAAGATTACTTGGTTCTTCTATGGTTTTGACCTCCATCTCCTGTGTCATCACAGTAATACTCAGTGCAGCTCAGGGAGGGTGACCACTCTGAAATGTCTGGGTAAGAAAACATTTTCAAGACTGAGTGATCAATCTTCTTGTCCTGGCTCTTTTTTACTTTAAGATAGAGTTGATGGGCTTTTGCTTGTGTGAATTGTTTTAGCATGCTTGCACTGTATATGAGTGTGATTCCTCTGTGTTTGTGGTTTCTATCCTTTTTTTAAATCAGTCAGAATAACTCATTGCTGTTATTCATGATGTGAAATCCTTTATAATTCTACTTGAGTTTATTGTATTTACATGAGTGTGTGCATTTATTTGTTTATGATGCTTGAGTGATTCTCTTTTTGCATGCACCGTCGATTGATACTGATCTTATTGTTCAAGACTGCTCTTAACTTGGAGCAATATTTATAAGCTTCAATTTAAATATTACACAAGATCAGATGACTTGTGAGGAATATAAAAAATGTTGTAAAGATTGATTAACAGATGAGGACCTAAAAACAGGCTACAAATTATGACCTAAACTGTCTTTAATCCGGCTTACTGATATAGTGGACATATAGTCAGTTAGATCAGGCGAAGGTATCTGAAATACAAAAAAAAAGAGGTTAAAGGCAAGACTTAAAGACTAAAAGCTGAATATTGAAAGTACCCTGATCGATGGCGCGGCTGCCAGACAACAGGACAAATCGGGGGGGATAATGCAAAGACAGGGCTGACAGAGAACAGAACTCAGGCAAGTGGCTCGGGGAAGGGCACACAGGCAGAGCCATTCTGGAGGACAGCCTTGGGGAAGGAAGGGCATACATGCAGAGCAGTTCTGGAGGATGGCTCAGCAACTGAGCGGCGGCAGGAGACGACACACAACCTCTCCTGAGGCAGAGCAGGAGGCCGCCAGGGAAGTCCAAATCTCTCTGGAGGTAGAGCATGAGGCCAACTGCCAAGGCTGCTGGTGCCCAGAAGGTACAGGGACAGCTAACCGGGGACCAGCAACTGGTGGTCACTGGTTTGCCGACTGGCAAGCAGGACCTGGATCAGGAGCAGTGGTCAGTCTAAACATAAAAAGACTTGGTTGGACCACAAACGGAGGTTTATGAGCAGTGGCCAGTCTGATCAATGACATAGAGCTATTGACTAAGGACCAAGAAAAGGATCTTAAATTTGCCAGTCCACCAACTGAGGGTCAGGAACAAGAGTTTGAGGCGGCTGTACAGCCAACACAAAATGAGGGACAGGAGTGGCGTCAGCCAGGACCGAGTAGATATCAGCTAGGACCCCTGAAGCAAGACAAGAGTAGACTCCCTACACTGGAACAGACTGTCTGCTGGTAGGGACCCTCAAATCAGGTTCTGGCTTGGTGTCACTGGCAGCCCTTTGCAGTGAGGACTCTATATATCTAGGCAGCTGAGTCTCTGTTGGTATGGGCATCTGAATTTCTGTGGCACTGGGTAGCTTGCAAGCCTGTAGGGGGTAGTGTACCGAAGAATTTAAATTCATTCATTATCTATTAACCACTATGCCAATGGGGGATGGGTGAAGTTTTTGAAAAACACTTTTGGAGTTCAGGGCTAAACAGCATTGCAGCCAAATCAAATACAGTTGAAGTAACTGTTGACTCCTTCTTTATTGTACAAAGATTATAGAAAAAAATGAGGCATTTCATGGTTTTATATGTTTGAAGAAGTGGTCCCCAGTTACTTCAATTGTATTGAATTTTGCTGCACCACTGTTGCAAGTGTTTTGTGGATTTATAATCTAAGCACCCCTCCATCGACATAGTGGTGACTAGATAATGAGTGAATTCAAATTTGTATTTAAACTATCCTTTTAAGCCTAGGCTGGCGGTTGGGAACCTGGGGCTGAGCAGTGGGCTGGCAGCTGAATAGCTGGCAATGTTTGGAAGTTTGTTGTCTCTGTGGCCACAGGTGTCTTCTAATATATCTAGGAGTGATAGTCTGAAGTGGCCCTCTAAATGGTGATTTATCCAAGTCTGGTTCCTCTAGGTCAGAGTCAGACCAACAGTCTAGCAGTGTGCTATCAGGCTGGACACAAAGAGACTTGGACGCTTGCTACTAGCTGACTGGGTAGCTGGTTGGGTGGCTCATATTTATAAAGGCCAGCTCAGCCCAGTGTATTTGAATTGATTTTGGAATTGTCGAACTGTTGAATTTGACCCTTGTCATGTTTTTCTCCAGAATGCGGCTCCAGGCCTCAGTACAACACTCGTATTGTTGGAGGGAACATCTCAAAATCGGGTCAGTTCCCCTGGCAAGTCAGCCTCCACTACAGTAGTGAACACCTGTGTGGAGGCTCCATCATAACGTCGCGCTGGATCCTCACTGCGGCACATTGTGTGTATGGGTGAGTCACACAAACAAACTTGAACAATCACCAAATGAGATGTTAATGTGCACATCCAAAGGAGATGCAAAGTATGTAAGTTAGCAAAATCCAAGTAAGAGCTCCTTATAAAGCTCCACAATCTAATAAAATTAATACGCTTTCTCTTATAATTGATGCTTATCTGAGTTGCCTAATTAGTACTCTATTTACATTACGTGGGTGATGTTGGGATTGTAAGCAGCCAGATTGTGAAAAAAGGTTGAAAAGAGTACTCACATGTCCTCTGTAAGGAGATACAATCTAGCACAATTCAATGTCACTGCTACTACAGTAGCTATATAATCTCATTGGCCCATATTGGGCAGGTGTCGAAAAATAACATAAAGCAAAACTTTTAAAATTTATAAATTTTAATTTGTTATCCAATTTTATGATGTCACTTATCTGGTTCCAGGTGGCATTGATGTAACCTTTTATATGGTCAAAAAATACTGCTATATATTGAGGGTTGTCAGAAAATTACGAAAATAATGAACATATTTGTCCATATCGTCTAGACATGCTTTCCATTGTACTTTATGAAATAGTTTTCAAAAATCTTAAATTGAAACTGGTGGTATTTGGGGAAACCCTGATTATAACATTTACCAACATAGAAATGGGCAACTGTCAACCAGTCACTGAAGAAATTATGAATTTGTGGCACATAGATGCACTTTATGAATGTGTGTACTTTATGAACTGTTCTGCAAAGCGCTTTGAGTGCTATAAAAATACAAACCATTTACAATCAGGATTCAGCTTATCCATTCCTAGCTATAGCTTTTATTTAATTATAAGAGGAACATTTTAAGTTTAGCCTTTGATGTAGAGATGTTGTCTGCCTCCTGAACCCAAAGTAGGAGCTGGTTCTACAGGAGAGGGGCTGGAAGCTGAAGGCTCTACCTCTTATTTTACTCTTACAGACTCTAGGAACCACAAGATAATTAAATATCCTGTATTTTGGGACCAAAGTGATCTACATGTATGTGAACAATACAGTGTTATGAGCTATTATATGAAGGGGCTTGATTGTAAGGGTTTTGTATGGGAGGATCAGGATATTTAATTCTATTCAGGGAGCTAATGCAGAGAAGCTAAGACACGGCGTGTATGTGGGGCTGTCTGATGATGTTGCCTAAAGGAATGATATATAAGGAGAAAAATGCAAGGACTTGTGGAACTCGATGAGTAACCTTTGTGTTCATAGAGGATTCATTGTTAAAATGTACAAATTGGAATCTATCTGAAAAGTATGACCTTAACCAGCCAAGTGCTGAGTGTTTCTTCAATCCTGCCTGTGTTTTTCTTTGGTGAGGATCTACGCACCGTGCCAATACCCTGCCCGACTTTTTGTGTAAGGAATTGTTAATTGTCGCCTGCTCCCAGTGCTGCTCATTTAGCCAGAACCCCTGGGTCAAGTCTACATATTTGGAGATCTGCGACCCAGAACTGAACTGTCTGAGTGCCTGCCTGCCTTTTACTGATTTTTTACTGATTTTTGACTTTTACTTATTTTTCGAGGATTTTGTTTAAATTAGCAAAACATCAAACTGCAGTGAAAGGAAACATTACTCTGTAAAAATATAATTAACTTGGCTCCTCACTTTGACTGACATGAATTCTGTGCTTCACGTCCTCTGTCCTGTCTCTAATCAGGTTTGCAGATCCATCCATGTGGGTCGTCCATGTGGGGCTGACGGAGCAACTAGTCCACGGGGCACAGTCTCTGGCTGTAGAGCAGATCATCTACCATGCCCGCTATCGGCCAAAAGGACTGGATTTCGACATTGCACTGATGAAACTCACCATGCCACTTGTTTTTAATGGTATTGTTATTGAAAGTCATACTTTTCCAAGATCCTGGTGAGCATGCCACCATCCTTTCATAGTGCAAAGGCTTCAAGACCTCTGCTACTGCTCCTCAGCATTTGCAGTATCAGACTTATTGGAAGTGCCCAGATGGTCAACAGTTCTCTGTTCAATATATTGGTTATCAAAATAAAATAGAAATCTCAATATTTACTTTTAAAGATTTTATTAGGTTATAGAGTTTCTTGACAAGAAAAACATTTATTATGAATATAATAAAGTATAAAACACAAATTACTAACAGAGTACGAACTAAAACACAGATATGTATGTGAGTCTGTGTGTGTGTTTATGTAAATGAGGGGCTCTCAAAATGGTGGTTGACCAAAAGAGTAACACCTTCCTGTGGGCTCCTAAAGGCCTATGTGTGCTTCTCCGTTTTGACAGACACGGACAGATAGGAACGCCCTCTCCGGGCTCCACAGAGAGCTTTTCCTGCACCTCTGATTTTTCTAACTACACGTCGGCATGGCGGAGAGCCTACGGATAGCCCTTGGCTGTGATTGGTCCACTAACGCCAGCATTTCGGAACAATATCATTTCCGAACAACATCATTTCCGGACCTCAGATTTCCTGTTTCATTCCCTATAGCACAATAAACCCAAAACACAACTACGACTCTAGGATTAATGTGACGCCAAAGTGTGTGAAGCCAGCAGGACACTCTGTAAATTTCCACTGCTATGCGGATGACACTCAGTTATACTTGTCAATAAAACCAGAACAAAGTAATCAATTAACTAAACTTCGAGCATGTCTCAAGGACATAAAAATCTGGATGACCCGCAATTAAGGTGCCTTGCAACGTAAGGTGCCTTGCTCTGGGGCACTAGACAGTGGGGTAGTGAGAATCCTCTTGGACTTTTGAACAGATCCAAGTGTTGTCTATCCAGGGTCGGATTTTTTTTTGGTTGTTACTCCGTCCAGGTAAAATTTTTTTGTTATTACTCCAAGGAGTCGAAGCAAAGACCTTCCAGTCTGATGTCTTCCCAATTTTCTGCCCATAGTCCAAGTTTTCAGCCACTAGTCCACCGCCTCTCTCTTGCTTAGTCTAGTATAATTATTAAGCCCAGATTATGTTATCAGTCCTTAGAAAGGGAGAAAGTTGCTGTTCGCCGTTCGTCCTGCCGGTTGTGTGAAGTCTTCTGGCTTTGTTGTAAGGTTTCTGTTGAGCTGTGGCTCAGTCGCTGGTTGAAGCTCTCCTGCAGGACATCGAATCACTACTAGGAGTTTGTAGAGCTTGAAGGGCGAGGAGGTTTCCTTGAGAAGTTGAGCTGGAAGCTAGACCTTTGCGCTCCTCTTGTAGATTGGGTGGGAAGAGAAGATTTGCTGGAGATTTGCCCGCTCGAACAGAATTTTGGTGTCATGATATGATTACACATTAGCTCAATGATGGTCGATGATGATTACTACTACTATTAGGACTGCTATTACTACTAATACAACACACAAACACTTCCATCTTAGTGAGGACACTCACTGACATATTACATTCCCTAACCCCCACACCCTAACCTTAACTATTCAAACTAAAAAGTGATGTCCTCACTTTCCAAAAATGTCCCACTCTGCAGCGTCTATGCTTAAAATGATCCTCACAAAGATAAAAGTACATGAACTCACACACACAGCCTGTTAGACTTGTAGATGTTGTCCATTAATGTTCTCTTTAGGCTTTGTGGAGCCCATCTGCCTGCCTAACCATGGGGAGGATTTTGTGGAGGGCACCATGTGCTGGATATCTGGATGGGGAGCAACTGAGGGTGATGGTGAGAAACGGCCTTAACTGGCTCTAATATGAAAACTGCATTACTCATAGCTATAACTCATAACCTGTCATAGCTTATTTGTCTTTCGCTAACACATAATTGTCCATGTCATTTTTCCAAGGAGAAACCAGTGTGTTTCTGCGCTCGGCCATGATTCCGCTTCTCTCCACTAAAACCTGCAACCAGCCAGAAGTTTACCATGGCTTCATCTCCTCTGGGATGATCTGTGCAGGGTATCTGGAAGGAGGAATTGACTCATGTCAGGTTATACAGATTTTTTGAAGCATTAAACATAGAGGCTCACAGTGATTCAGAGCATCAGAGAAACCGTCAATGACAGGAATAGCTTCAGTACAAGTTTAATGGATTAAAAATTCTGAATTAAAATCACATTACATAAATTATTGAAAAGACAAAACACCCTATTTACAGTTCTGATCGGAGATAAACACCTGAACAACTGAACATTTTAAGATTTCTGTACTTGTTTAATGGAAGAAAGTAAATCTATGATTGCAGTTTTGAAAGTAAATGATAATGTGACACGTAAAGAGCTACTGGATCAACTTCCAACAGATGATCGTTGTCGAAGGGTTATCAGAGGTGAACGGGGCACAGTCCCAACACTGGTTGCCTGTTCATTTTCATATTGGTTTTAAAATCATTTTATTTGTTTCAAAGCCCTACAGGTTGGAGGTGGATCCCCCGCTGGATGCATTGTGAGCGAGTGGGGGGATTGACACTCGACACACGCAAAAAAAAATAAACCTTAAGAAAACAAATTTCTCACTTAAAAAGTGATGACAGACACGTAGAAGACACCAGTGAAGATGTCAAGAGAGTTTGTGGTGAAGAGCCGACAATGGGGTGCTGTTAACATTATCGCATGATCTCTGCAGCAGAGTTAATACGTCCCTTTTGTCTCCGCCTGGCTGCTCCACCTCTCGCCTGAATAATGCAGAGGATGTGCTGCTGTTGTGAACACATCTCTGCAGAAAACCTCCCACTGTGTTGTGCATGTGGCAAACTCTGTAGCCAATTCTCCGGATTTTATCACCATTGTGAAGAGTCAAGAAGTAGTGACGTTGGTTAGTCAAACTGGCAGAGAAATCTGTTTATCAATCAATCAAATTTTATTTGTATAGCCCATATTCACAAATAAGAATTTGGCTCGTAGGGCTTTGACAAGGTGTGACATCCTCTGCCCTTTACCTTTAAGAGTAAGGGTTAAATACCTTGTGGTATCACCGTAGGTTTAACCACTAAGAAGGGTGTAGGGCAGTGCATCACAGAAGCAGAGAGAAGTCCAAAAAAAGGGTTTCAAACAAATTCCGGTTTATTAATTAACAAAAAGTCTCTCCGTAAGCAAAAATATAAAATTCATCAAAGTATAATTACAAGTCCTCCATCCACTTGCTTCTCAGGGGGTTCCTTTCCAAAGGATCTTTGTCCATGTCTCCTGCTCTCTGCTGCGTGGTGATCTCCACTCCTTTGTTCTCCCTCCTCGCTCGCACACCTGAGCTCCAGCTTTAATGAGGGAGACATTGGCACCTCCCCCAGCAGTGCCTTCTCTGGAGATGCAGTCCTCCCGGCAGCCATCTTGTGGAGAGGTAGCAACTCCCAGAGTGAGGCACATAATGCCCCTCTATAACCCGGTCCCTTGTGATGCCACACATCCCTCCCCTCGGACCCGACGTCCTCAGCAGGGTGAATGAGGACCAAAAGGCATCACGGCAGGATAGTGCGTCAGCGTTTCCATGACTACGACTGGGCCTGTGAATGACAGAGAAGTTAAAAGGTTGGAGCCCTAGAAACCATCTGGTTACCCTACTGTTAGATTCCTTGTTTTTGGCCATCCACTGCAATGGAGCATGATCCGTTACTACTGTGTACCTCCTCCCCAACAGATAGTATTTGAGTGTTTCTAGGGCCCATTTTATCGCCAAACCTTCTTTCTCCACCGTGGCATAGTTCCTCTCTCCTGGCAGCAACTTACAACTCAAATAAAGCACTGGATGTTCCTCACCCTCATGGATCTGGGACAGGACAGCCCCCAGCCCCACCTCAGAGGCATCTGCCTGAACCACAAACTCCTTGCTGAAGTCCGGAGCCATGAGTACTGGTTTTTGATGTTTTATGGTGCGTACTTCATGCTCCACCAGGTGTGTGCAGCCTGGAAGGGAGGAGAAAACATCATGGTTGCGTTCCACCAGCTCCTTCGCTTGCTGTAGCTGGTGAGGGGAAAGTTCGGGACCAAAACTCACTGCTTCCCGGGCTAATTATCTTTGCTCCCTTGGGAAACAGCCAGTAAACGATGTCTCTCTGTCATGACATTTTTTTAAGAGGTTAACATGGTATATCTGTTCACCTTTGCGCATTCCGGGTTGTCGTATTTTATAATTAACATCCCCCACCTTCTCAATGACTTTGTATGGTCCCTGCCAGGTAGCCAAGAATTTACATTCTATGGTGGGCACCAGAACTAAGACCCTGTCCCCTGTTTGGAACTCCCTGGCTTGGACTGTTCTATCATACACAGCTCTTTGATCTCTCTGTGCTTTTTCCATGTGCTCCTTCACAATGGGAAATATGGCGGCCATTCGGGTGCGCATTGCCATCACGTGTTCAATCATGGTCCTATGGGGACATGGTTGTTCCTCCCAGGTCTCTTTAGCGATGTCTAGCAGGCCCCTTGGCTTGTGGGAATACAGCAGATCAAAAGGCGAAAACCCAGTGGAGGACTGTGGGACTTCCCTAACTGCAAACAGGAGGTAGGGGATGAGCTGATCCCAATTTCTTCCATCTTGGCCGACTACCTTCCTTAGCATTTTTTTTAAGAGTTTTGTTGAACCTTTCCACTAATCCATCCGTCTGTGGATGATATACAGAGGTTCGGACCTGTTTCACTCGCAGCAGGGCACACCACTGTCTCATGACACGGGACATAAAGGGAGTCCTTTGGTCAGTCTGTATTACTTTTGGTAACCCTACCCTAGTGCTGAAAAGGAATAGCTCATTTGCTGTTTGCCTAGCATTAGCTTTCTAAGTGGAAGGGCTTCTGGATACCTGGTTGCATAGTCCATCAGGACAAGGATGTACTGATGACCTCGAGCACTCTTGGGTAGTGGCCCTACAATATCCAGCCCCACCTTTTTGAAAGGAGTCTCTATGATGGGTAAGGGAATGAGAGGACTGTATCTTGGTTTTGGAGCGGTGACCTGGCACTCAGGGCAACTGCGCCATAAATTCTCTACCTCCCTGTGAATACCTGGCCAAAAGAACCTCTGTAGTATTCTCTCTTTGGTTTTCTCCACCCCCAAGTTCCAAACTGACCTTTCAGTGGGGGTTTCGCTTCCACGTCCAAGGCCTCATCGTCTCTTGACCCGGGATGCAGCTCTGAGTCGGCCGGCTCTTCTGGTTCTGAATCCCCAACACTGGAGTCTGCTGCAAAACCTTGAGCTACAACAGATGAGGAATCGCATGGCTTGGAAGGATTGACCCCTGACTTTTAAGCTTTTGTGCCTAGAAACCTACGTTTTCGTGGTTCTATCTTACGCCTCTTTTCTGCCACTTTCCACAGCAAGGAGAAGGCTGGGCAATCTTGACCGATCAGGAAGGGGACAGGGAGGTTCTTAATAACCCCCACTATAACATTAAATGTGCCTTTGGTAGTTCTCAGCCCCACGCTGGCAGTTGGATACTCACGATGTACACAAACGAATCGAGCAAGGCTTCTACATCACGATGATCCAGAGTTACGGGGCAGGTCGGCCTGCAGTCTGCACTTTCCCCAAGGAGAGCAGCAAAGATTGCTTGCAGACTGCTGGAGGACGCACCTGTGGGCATTGGCTCGTCCGGCTTGTCACACTGCCATGACATATATGTCCTATTTGGCCACAGCGGAAGCACTGACGAGGTTGCTTTGGAAACGGGTTAAGTACTCTTCTCTGTGTGCTAGCAGGAGAGCTACCCTGTAGGGCAACTCCTGGTCTAGGTTCTGTTCTAGGCCCCATCCTATTCTATTTACACATGCACCTGGCATACATTTTTGAGAAATTCTATGTCTCTTTCCATTGTTTTGGATGATGTCCAAATCTACTTGCCCTTGAATATAAAAACTAAGGGTTCACTGCAGCTAATCTAAAATGCTGCTGCTTGCTTCCTGAAAGGAAACAAAAAGAGAGACCATATAACTCCTGTGTTGCGCTCCTTCCACTGGCTTCCTGTTAGTTACAGGATTGATTTAAAAATATTGTTGTTGACAATGGACTGGCACCGCTTTACTTGGCTGAACTTCTTCATGTTCAGCCTCCAGCTGGAGAGATGAGGACAGCCACTTAGCTGCTCCTGGAATTTTTTTGTTTTTTATAACATGTTTATAGATAAAAAATATATAATTTTAATTGCATTACCAAACAAATAATAATAGCAATAATAGTGTTCTCTGAAGGCCCCTGTTTGTGCTGGGCACTTGAAATCGTCTTTTCTCAGTTTTCATTTGACATTTGCCTACTTCAAACACACATGGCAACATTACCAATTCAGGAGAAATAAACCCTGTTTAATTTGACCAAAAACCGAATGAATTCTAAATAAACCTTTGCAGGGAACCTGTAAAATATGTGAAAATAATTTACTCATTTGTGAAGGGTGCTGTCTTTCCTCAGGGGGACAGCGGAGGTCCTCTAGCCTGTGAGGCATCATCTGTATGGAAGCTGGTTGGAGCAACCAGCTGGGGCATTGGCTGCGCCATGAGGAACAAGCCAGGTGTTTACACACGCATAACACAGTCACTCAGCTGGATCCGCCAACAGATGGAGGTCAGTACATGACAAGCTGTGCACTGTTTCATTACCTGCCTCTTTAGGAGAAATAGGGTCTTTCCGTATTCATATAACATCCTAGGTCTAAAGTAACTAATGAGTAAGTTATGAGAATCTTCATAAAGGAAGGGGAATGTGGGTCCTAAAGGTAAGACTCATAAGATTGGACTAACTAACAGAGCTCTTCTTCTCTAAACAAAGACAAAGACTAGCTCAAAGGTTGCGATCTGCCGAAACCGCCATGCCTCATTGTGTCACTCTTTTAGAGAGAGACTGAAATGGGAGTTCCCTCAAAAGTATTGGCATACAGCAGGGCTGTTCAGGGCCTGCCTGATCCAGCCCATAACTAAATGTTATCAAAAAGGAATGTTTTAAGTCTAACCTTAAATGTAGAGTTGGTGTCTGCCCCACAAACCCAGAGCCGGTCCCACAGGGGGAAACCTGGTAGCCGAAGGTTCTACAGAGGATTCCTGATATTGTCTGCATGTATCTGCCAGACACAGTATGCGATAGTAATAAGCACTAGATGTAGATGAATTTCGACATCTATATTTTGACTAAATATAGATGAATTTCACGATTTCATGATGTAACCCTGATAGTGTGTTCATTATTATTTAGATTATGGAACTTAATCCCAATAAATATTTACATCACAGTATGAAAACCAAAGGTGTAAATTAGCGATTGCTGCTTGCACCAGCGTGCTAGGGCCAGTTAAAAAAAATATATTTTAGACTTGTGTTAAGTGTTGGTCTAGTCTTAATTTTGCTAACTGTAGAACGGTTAAATCCTACTCTGTTTTTTTAGAAAAGCAGATTATTTTAAGCTTGAAAAGCTAAAAATTGTTTATGTCTGCCTTTAGTTTAATAATTCATCACAATTTACCCATGGACTGGAACTTCAGTAATACGGATGAGGGATTTTATGAGGGGATTTGAAGATAAACTTCTTACCATTCCATTGCCTCTTCTTTTGAAGCTCAACCAACTCTTAAGTGCCACCTGTTGCTCCTGGATGGACAATGAAATCAATGTTATGGACTTTAATTTGTTGGCTTTGAAAAATTTGTAATCTTGAATTGAGTGATACTTTGCAATATAAGTTTTATAAAGATGGACCAACAGGTAGAAAGATATGATCTTTTCAGTTGCAACAGGCACATCAGATAAATGGCTCATCAGTCTTCTTGTTTCCATATCTGTATATTCGTCTTAAACACTCATTTTCTGTCTTTCAGAGAGAAGAGGCCCACATTTCTCCAACTCTGAGTACAGACAACTAAATACACTGTACTTACATCTCTGGATTCTGTCTGGACAGTATCACACTTAACTATACACCCAAACTGTGCCACAGCAGAATGACAGAGCATGTGAACCATTACATTCCTGTTTGGGGACCAATCTGATGGAGCCAGAGTCAAGAGACAGTGCACAGCAGATTTAGGCATCATTTATTCCAAAATAGAAAGCTCTAAGGCAAAACAGACATGAAAAGTTAACAGAGCTTCATAAAAAGCAAGATGGCATGAGTGAGGGACCAAGAGCTCAGCAAGGGCCTACCCAGCTTCTCTGCAACCTCAGGTCACATTAACCTACCAATCAAGTCTCAACTTTGAAAGAGGGATATAAACTAGGTAACTGCAACTATTGACAGACAACTGTTGTACAGTACAATATTACAAATATTTAGACAAGAGGCACCCCAATTTGTGCTGTAGAAAAACTGATACGGACATTTCAAATGTTAAACTACATGTGTCTGTAGTAACAGGGGAACCAACAGAGGCTGCAGCTTAGTCCTTCAGGCTGGCAATGAGCAGAGTTCGACTTTCCACATGCTTTCTCACTGCAGTAGCATGTATAAATGCATAAAGAAAAGTTCACTGCTTCTTGATGATGAAGTTCATATCTCACTGTGGAGACTACTCTCCAATGTGTTTCCATCTCAGACCCTTGTGATTGTGTGATTAGCATAGTGTTCTGGATTGTGCATTTGAGAAAGTGATGCCTACACTATTAATGTAGACTGATTAAAAATGTAATGTATGGTACACACAATGTGGATAAAAGTGGAGCTGTATTTTTTTTTTTATTCTAAGAACGACAGTTACTGTGTCAGAAAACTGATGTTGCAACACAAGAAGGAACATTATTAACAATTCTTTACAGAGCCACAAGTGTTCTCCTGTTTAGTGTCTATTTGACCAATTTCAACAAGGGTCAGACTCTTTTTGTGCTTCTTGAAAAATGTAGTTAAAAAAACACACATAAGGCCTTGTTAGAATTGTAAATTTAAAACCAATTTAAATAGCAATTTTCATCAGCATTCAATTTCTTTTTCTGTTTTTTAGAAAACATCTAAGAACCCTGGAAAACAGGGTTGCTACCTGTAATTATGAATCTGTACATGAATACTCCTTACAAAACAGGAGAACACAAAAAACAAAGAAAACCCCCACTATTTTCATATTTTTGTATATAAAATAAGCATTTCTTTTTTTCCCCCTCAATCTCTTCACTTGGACTCTGCTTGGCCTGCAGGGATCTGTGTGAGAGCTGTGGAGTCGGTCGAGACAGTGTACACATCTATTCAAAACACAAGCATGCAAAAAGTGAAGACAATCCCTTACAGATACAAATTTTTTTGTATGTTGGCATCAATATGTGAAATCAGCTGGAAAATGGGGAACAGGGGCAAAGAAAAACAATCAGTCAGAATTTATTAACGGAGCATACAAACTTGCTTTGAGTGTTTTTAACACTTATTTTTTCTCCTGTTTGTTTGATTTAATCTTTTTGAGCTTAAATATAAAAAAAGTGCACTCGCCTACATCAAGTAAACAATAAAAAAAAAACAGTTTCTGAAATGAAACTCCTGATGTACACACACACAGCAAAAACGCCGTTCAGCAGGGCGAAGGGTTGGAAGAGTGCAGGACAGCTTCTGTTATGTCCCATTTTGTGCTATATGTAAACCTAATTTATGTCTGTACTATGATTTATGTGTTTGAGAATGTACATATATTGTGTAGAACATTTTACGCATGACTTGTGTGTACGTGTAGATCCGTGGGTGAGGGAGCATGTTCTCTACTGCAGTGAGTCGCTGTTGTCCAGGCCCAGCCCGGCCATGTCTGCATCATCGTCCTCATCTCCGCTGTCTCCTGATTCATCTTCACTGTGGCCTCCCAGCATCACCTGTTGTACCGCCAGTGTAGCACCATCTGATGTCAGGCTATGAAGACTTTCCACATTCATCGTCACCATCGTACCTGAGAGCGATGATGGGAAAGAAATACCATTTAAGAACAAGTTTGAGTGAGAAATAACTTTGTTGAGGCTCAAGTCTCCGAGCAGTGCTGCTGTTAACATGTTCAGCTATAACAAATCAGATTCATCATAAACTGTTCTTGGCTTGCTACTGTTATTTCATTACATCTTTTATTTATTGGTTTAACTGCAACTTCGGAACTATGGAAGATTTTTACGCTGCCTATCCTGACTGCTTCCTTTGATGTGAGAAAGATTCTTCGTGTTGAACTGAGTCTTAATCTGATAAAGGCGGAGGATTTAATTAAGCACACATTATACCGGGAATCTCTGGCAAGTCTTAGAAGGATGCATCACATCATTAAATCAGATTGTTAATGCGGCCAACAAGTGGAAGGGAGATGGCAGCATTGATCGACACTGATCACAGTGAATTAACGATTAAATCAAAGTACTGAATGAAGAGTTGAGGAATCTTACAGTATGAAAAAGCAATACCAAAATTATGATGTAAGCAAGTATGTTGCCTGACTTGAATACAATGAAACAATTATACTTTTTGTGTGTAGTGGAAGAAGAGCAACAAAACCCTTTCAGTAAAGAGCAGCATAAAATAATCATCTGTGAAATACAGCATTAGCTATCTCTAAAGATTTGTGAAAGACTGGAATCATCCATGTCCATTGATCCATCACCAAACTAGAACTGTAGAATTGAAATGCCTGCTAATATATTCCTAGAGGGTGCATTCACGGACCCTCGGACACACCATCACGTAGCTACATCCGCTAGCTTAGCCACTACTGGTGGACTTTTAGGCATAAAAACATGGTGTAAATGACCTTGTTTCAATTTGAATATGAATGTCGGGGCTTGCAGACACTTGGATGACACTACACAAGCAGATGGAGGCATGTTATGTTTTTTTCCGTTTCCTTACGTCTGAAGTCTAGGTCACCATTGACTTCAATTGTATTGGACTCTTCTGCAACAAAGTTTTCCCCTGAGACTCAAGAAATGTTTTTATTGACTCAAACACTTCACCCACCCCTCCATCAGCATAGTAGTGAGTAGATAATTGGCAGTATATTAAAGGGAATGCATTAAGTATTGAGACCTTATCCAAACAGTTACAAATTTGTATCCTGTCTGAGCTTCAGCACATTGAATAAGAAGTTAATGGATCCTACATTGAAATATCATGCTTTAGTCTGCTTTGAGTAAGTTTGTGTTAATATAGAAAGAACTTTGTAAAGTCCTCTTGACACAAAGTGCTCAAATTTAGCGGTTCCAAAAATAATAATTGGACACTTTCAGGAGCTGCACGTCATTTCAATATTAGTTCATGCACAGAAGGTTGATAGGTGTGTTGGCTAGGAGCTGAGGTGGTTTATAATTAAGGTTGAGCTGTCTGTCCGTATTAGGAGTGACAAGGTGCGTATGCAAGTCAAGATAAATGTGAGACTCAAAAGGATAGAAAAAAAAGTACGGTTTTACATAAAAATGTTAATATGATTATTTGTTGGACTTAGGTGAATCCGTCAAATTACTTTTATAATCACCCAAATAGTAATTTCTACACTTATAGAAATTGGTTGAATTAAAGCTGAGACTTGGGAGTTTATTGTAGTATCCATTATTTTATTTCAAATTGAACATGCTGAAGCTCAGAGCATAAAAAAAAAAGAACATTCAAATACTTACCAGAAGTTCTGACTGTAAGGTTTTTCTTCTTTTTGTCATAACATTGTGAGAACATTTTTTTATAACCTTTCAATTTAAATACAAAATGTAAATAGAAACAATGCTGTGTACCATCTGGCATAGTCATATGCTGCTGGTTGCCTCCCCCAGTGGCAATGGAATCAGGCCAGAAGCGCTGCAGTGGCCGATTTTGAGGCGTTTTCTTCTTAGTTTTGGGTGTTTCAGAGGAGCTTGCATCCAACATGGGCTGCAGGATCCGCCTCCGTGCATTTATAAACCTGGAGAAACAGAACAACCTCAGTTATTTCGTCGTGTTTTGTGATGCTCTGGCTAAAATTTGGGCTTTTGTGGTTTCTCACAGGTGCTGATGGCCTTTACACCTCACCCGCTGACAGACCGTGATGAAATCATATCCCCCTTTAAATCATCCAATAACCAACCAATTAAACAAATTAAATTGATAATTTGGTTCAATGTCACTGGCTTAAGCCAGGCATAATTACTGCCAGACATGTTCAATCTAAACATCACTTAAATAGAACCCGCCTGATAATGTGAAGTAGGCTAAAATGTTTCAGAAAGCAACACGAAATTATGCAAGTTAAAGAAATTCAAGAGCATGATGAAGTTCTCCTACACGTGGCATCTATTGCACTTCTGTTTGTCCTGGGAGAGGGATCTCTCACATGTGGCTCTCTCTGAGGTTTCTACGTATTTTTACCCTGTTAAAATGGTTTTTAGTAGTTTTTCCTTACTCTTGCTAAGGGTTAAGGACAGAGGATGTCACACCCTGTTAAAGCTCTATGAGATGAATTGTAATTTGTGAATATGGGCTATACAAATCAAATTTGATTGATTGATAAAGTTTTACTTTTTGCTTTTGAAACTCTTTAACTTTTGGAAAGCCTTTCATAAACCACATAAATAAAACAGAAGGAGAAAATAAAGACCGTAAACAACAGCATTCAAAGACAAACAGCAGCATTCAAAGACAGCACACATGTCAAGAAGGAGGCACCAATCACTGTCAACAAGTCTTGATGCCAAACGCAAGAGATGAGAGTGCAGCTGTGATCTTCAGAGAAGTCGGTTAAGGGTAAGGATTAAGCAAACCAGATAAGGACGAAAACCTCCAGGGTCAGTCGTATTGTGTAGTTACAAAAATCGCTATGGAAGTTGGTCAAAGTACTGTCCGCTTTGATGCTTCAGCAACTGGATACAAGCATTGATGGAACCATGAATTCTGCCGTTTACCAGAATATCCTGAAGCAGAATGGTCAAATTAGTTTGTAAACTAAAGATCAAATGCAGCTGGGTTACGCAAGCAGGACAATGACCAGAAGCGCTTATGCAAATCCACCTCTAAAAGACTCATCGCAAGTTATCGGTAATTGCCACCAAGGTTGTGTAGAAGCCATATTTAAAATTATTTATATACCCTCTTCCGGTTGGTCGCATGGACCTATTGGCTACCTGACTTTCGAGCTCTCTGACAGTTTAATCCTATTATTACAGTACATTTACACAATTTTACGTTTAACAGGCTGCTTTCTTTACGGTTAAATGTTAGATGGGGTAAATGGTAAGATGGCTAAAATATTAAGAAAGAGGAAGATATCAAGTCCATTGCTGAAGTGGTCAGCGCCCCACTGCCGGAGGAGCTTGATGTTAGCCTTCAGCAGGTAGGTAGCTAACAAAGCTGGTATCTATCACCTCAAGAATTTTTTCAGCTGAAGAACTTGCTCACCTAAAAATTCATTCCAAGAAAGAATTTACTGCACCGTGCAAGAAAAGCTGCTGCATTTTGAGCAAAAGAATGTGGGCTTGGAGTACCGTAGGTGCAACATTCGAGTATATGGTTAACTGGAGAAAGCGGAAAGGGAACCCACGGTACAGTTTCTGGAACGGATGATTCCCAAATGGTTCTATGCCATGAAAAAACTCCAACCGGATATTTAGCGTGCCCACAGGATCTAGAGTTGCGGCCCCCGAAAGAAGGCTAACGTCATTGGCAGAATCTTCAAAAGAAAATTGGAACCACAAACAGCCCAGACTCAAATTCCCACTGCTGAATAGATGAAGCGGAATGAGGGCTGGCTGTCCCAAATTTAGAATTTTAATCCTTCTCATTAAGACTTTTAATTACTTGGTTTCATCCCAGGTCGTCTCTGGCGTCGTGGTACCCTTTAAAAGAAGAGTTGGTATCTCCTCAGAGACTTCAGGATATCATTAACACTAACAGCTCTATCAAACAATGTCTGCTTTGGGTAGGCCCAGTTATTAAACATGTGATTCAGATGGCATTCAATGCCTTAGCACCTTAACTCTCCATCAGTTAAAAACAACAAACCACTTATAGGAAAGAGGCCTATTAGCTTTTCCCAATGAAAGGGGTTCACACCAAATTAGATATTTAAAAAGGGACACTGGTCTCCAATCATTTCAGGACTTGAATACCACAATAAAGCAAATAAACAAAATGGCTTAGAAAGATGAAAATCAAGAAAAAAAGTTCCTGGTCAGACAGTGACATTTGATGGTAAAGTTTCATGGTACTGAACTGTGTCTTTATGGAACACCAGGTTACCAAAACACCACAACTCACCAGTTGTTGACTTGCAGAAGTGTCAGGTTTGTCTGAGTAGCTATCTGTTTCTTTTCATCCTCTGTTGGATATGGATGCTAAAGAAGAGAATGGAGAGGAAATGTTTCATTGTTCAGTGTTTTTAAGCATTACACAGGAAATGATTTGACACACAAAGACTCACCCCTATGTGCTGGAAGAGCCATGAGCGCATGACATTGGTGGCGTGTTTGGGTAGAACACCACGCTTGTTCTTTGTTGAATTGTCATCATGATTAAAGAGATTCAAGTCCTGGTGAAACTGCAGTTGGAGCTAAGCAATAAAAAACATGAATTAGTCCACCTTCTCATTTGTCTGTCAACATCAACATGTTGCTCTGTTCAAATTCCATTCCTTTTCAACAGTTTCAGTGTTGATTTATAATTTTAACTCTGAATTAATTATCGTATCTTTCCTAACAAGTTCACCCAAAAAATATAATAATTCACTCATTATCTACTCGCCCCTATGCTGATGAAGGGATGGGTGAAGTGTTTGAGTCCACAAAACAATTATGGAGTTACAGTTACTTATTGAGGTCAAAGTCTGTCACTGAGGAACTATTTTAATGTAAAGCAGCATCTATTGCACTTCTATCTGCCCTGGGACAGGGATTCCTCACTTCTAAGACTTCCATGTTTTTCCTCCCTAATTTAGGGCAGACGATGTCACACCTTGTTAAGCCTATTTGGCAATCTGGTATTTGTGAATATGGGCTGTGCGAATTTTATGGATTGATATATTATTTTTATTTATGTATTGTCTACCAATTGCATCATGTTAATGTGTCATAGAGGCAGAGTGGAGCAGTGGTTGGAATAAAAGCTTTGAAATAAGTTTAATAAATCTTAAATCCAATGATAGACCGACATTGATCCCAAATGTCTGCAAGTCAGACCAAAAAATCTGCTTTTTTTTTAACATAACAGAAAATGAGTTACACCCACATTAAGAATCCAAAACAGGGAGTGTAATGGATCAAACACCCTCACACCATGCTCACACCATTTCAGCTGTCAGATAGGAAATATTCCTCCTGGCTTTTAAGACCAATAGTGGTACGGGTTAGGTGCAAAACTAAAAACAAAATATTTACTTAATTTAACTCCATACAATCTTGATGTAAACAGTGTCATTAAAACTGACAAAGAAAACAAATGTTTTTTGGAGTGAGTGTAATTTGTCACTTTTTACATTGTTTGCAAAGGTTAACTGCTAAAATGGCCAAACTCTGGAGCCCTCTACAGCCTATTTTATAAGGAACCACTGATTTAGACAATACAAGAGCATCTCAGTCACAAAGCAATTTTCAGACATGAACTCTGGAGAATATCCGCACAATTGGTTCCAAACCTTTTCCAATGTTTGCCTTTCACACATGAACAATGCAGCAGGAGATTCTCCGCTTGGACGCGTTAACAACAACCTTAAAATCTCTGGAGCTGAGGGGTGGCACAGCAGGCAGAGGCACGAAATTGCTGATTTATTCCGCTGCAGAGATGACTTGTTTTTGTTAACAGCACATCCACCTAGGGCTGCACGATATTAGGAAAACATGCAATATGAAACATGAATGTTGCGATGTCAATATGACAAACGATAAATAAACAAATGCTTAAGTATAGGGGGTTAGTCTTTCTGCTTAGGGTTTGTTGCTAACAGACCCTATATAGTGAGTAGTCTATGCAGACACTGAAGAAAAAGAAAAATTGTATGCATTATTTTTAATCCAACAACATGGTATTATTAAAAGACTTCCACCTGGCTACGGACGCAGAGACCACGGACAGAAGAGGGGTAGGGTCAGCCAGCCAAAGCGCCACCACCCAGGGAGCCATTCACAAATCCACTAAGTCCGCTTACAGTGATCATTTGAGGTCACTTCATACAGTTATACTTGTCATTACAACCTGAACAAAGTAATCAATTAACTAAACTTCGAGCATGTCTCAAGGACATAAAAACCTGGATGACCCGCTACTTTCTCTTATTAAACTCAGATAAAACAGAGGTTATAATATTTGGCCCTAAACACCTTAGAGATACATTATCTAATGATATAGCTGCGCTAGACGACATTGCCCTAGCTTCCAATGATACAGTCAGGAACTTGGGAGTGATCTTTGATCCTGATTTGTCCTTTAATTCACACCTATAACAAATTCCTAGGACAGCCTTTTTCCACTTGCGTAATATCTATAAAAATTAGACATGTCCTTTCGCAAAAAGATGCAGCAAAAGTAGTCCACGCCTTTGTTACATCTAGACCGGACTATTGTAATTCATTACTATCAGGCTCCAGCAGTAAGTCGTTAAAGACTCTCCAGTATTAGCATCGCTACACTGGCTTCCGGTTAAATCTAGAATAGAATTTAAAGTTTTCCTCATCACCTTCAAGGCCCTTAATAATATAGCGCCATTTTACCTCAAAGAGCTGTTAGTACCTTATCAACCCACTAGAGCACTCCGCTCTCAGAATTCAGGTTTACTTGTCGTCATGACAGTTTTTGCTGAAATAAAGTGACACCCAGCGGGTCAAAATGCTTATGTTATCGTTTCTTAGCACAGCGGTTCCCCGGTCTTGTTTCCAAACTGCGTTGCTAATTCAACAGCTTGAAGCTACACGGAGGCAGCTAGCTTCCCCCCATGCTTCCACACACAGTCAGCAGGGACTCCCGATACTAACTACTACCAAGTGTAGGAGAGGAGGTTCTACGGCGAAAAAGGCGGTCCTATCTGTCCGTGTCCGTCAAAACGGAAAAGCATACATTGGCCTTAAGACGCAAAGGGAATTTATGACACATGACACACGGAGCTTCTCTTTCCAGCTTCTCCTTCATCCCTATCACATCGAAGTAAGTCTTATCTCATCGGTACATGTTACTGACTTGACTCCTTCCCCGAGTCCCTTTGCTTCATCGCCCACATATCCGGGCCTGCTGTGGCCGCACCATGGATTACGATTGTGGATCGCGCATCAGAGGTCGCAATGGTGGATCCAGTATGGCGGATTCTATATCGTGCGGGCTGATCGCAGTGGTAATGGTGAATCCTGTGTCGCATTGGCATCATATAATGGTGGTGGACCACGACCGAGTCGGCAGCTGAGGATGGATCCTAATAAGCATCAGTGGACAATGACTGTGGACTATAGTGGATCCGATCTGGATGGCGGATCATGATCTTGCTGGCTGCTGACCATAGACTTTGATTGCAGCAGGACTGCTGGACATATAGTATTGAAGTTATCCTTCAAAATGTTTACCCTCATCAATGCTGCTAAAAACTTGATGTTTTCCTACACCTGACATCTATTGCACTTCTGTCCGTCCTGGGAGAGGGATCCCTCACATGTGGCTCTCTCTGAGGTTGCTATGTATTTTTACCCTGTTAAAAGGGTTTTTAGTAGTTTTTCCTTACACTTGCTGAGGGTTAAGGACAGAGGATGTCACACCATGTTAAAGCCCTACGAGACGAATTGTGATTTGTGAATATGGGCTATACAAATAAAATTTGATTGATTGTTTGGCACGTAAAAACATTTTACCGGTTCTGTCAGTAATTTACTGCTTCTCTCTGTGTGTCTATCATTCGCGCTCAAACTGCCAACCGAATAGAGCAAAACTGAGTGGTGTGTATATGTCAGCGAGAGGAAGAGAGCAGGACAGGCTGATGAAAATAGCGTGCTGCTTTGAAGAAGGATTTAACTCAGAGCATGAGAGAGCGAGAGACCGAGTCAGTGTGTCCGGCCCCGTTACCTTTCTCTCAGGTTCTGGGACTATAATAAATAAGCTATGCAATACTTTAATAGTAATCAACTGCTTGCAGACATCAATTTGGCACAGGACAAACATGATCTCTAGCAGTTTCCACTATCCTAGAATTTTGTAGGGAGGTGGAAGCGGCAAAATTCTCTATGCAGAAAACCTTGGACAAGTCCATCAATGGTTTGAAAATCTTTATATAAAGTAAGGGAACTTTACCATGATAGCGGTCTATATATTGACATGCACTGCGTGAATGCATGGCACATGGAATATCATTTATCACACTTAAAGTTGTCTTTTGCGATAATTATTTATTATAATCACCATATCTAGTAAGTTTTTATACTGTAACGTTTTGCTATTTAAAAAGATTTTACATAAGCTTTCTTATTTTACCCCGTTGATCAGAGCAGCCTAGTGTGGCCTATAGTGGCCCTCACATTGTTGCACCAGCATATCATACTAACGTGTCTCAGCCATAAACAGACTCCCAATGCCGGTGCCCTAAGTGTTTAGTGGAGACCCAATTCTCTATATTGAATGGAGGGCTTCATTCATGTCCCTCATCGACCGCAAAATTATCACTTCAGCTGATAAACTTATGTCACTGGCTCAGCACACAAATGCCTTGAAGGCACCTTTTAACGCAATGACTATGAATCATACAGAGATGCATGGAAAAAAGCTAGACCAACGCTATGGACAACGGATGAAAATTAGCAATTAAGCTAACTCCGGCATATTTATATTGATGCTCTGGCTGACATATTGATTAATGTGCACTGTCCTAATCAAATAAAATAAATAATGTTATGTTGTGTATGCCATTTGTTGTCCAAAGAGCTTTCAGGGAGAAGATGTCAAAATGGTCGAAAATATATCCCACGGACGCTGAAGGGTTAAGGACATTCTCAGACTTCTTAGTTACTGAAGAAAACCAAAAGTTGATACAGAAAGCCCCTGATTGGTTAGCAGCCTGTTGGAATCCTCAGATCACTGTCACATTAATGGAAGGGAAAGACATTTGTAGATCGAAAAGATGTTTTTGCCGTCCTTCCTACGGGATTCGGAAAAAGTTTAATCTATCAGCTGGCCCTGATGGTCGCGAAGAAGATGGGACACGGGAATGTCGCGTTCCAACCGTGTTATTAAGTTCTTACAGGACCGACAAATGCGATACGATTTGTTTGATGTGTTGTGGAGCTGTAATCCTAAACGGATAACTTGTTCATACGTGCATTCACCTTTACTGTAACTGACTGCTACACCTGCGACTTTATGCATACTGTTTTATTCTGTTATTTTGTGTTGGGCTTATTTTGTTGTACACGTAGCGACTCCCCTCGCATAAATACCTGCCGTTTAAGGAGCGGGCCATGTTAATAGACGCACCAGATCCCTCGCTTGCGGACCAGTGCAATAAGACACCTGCCGTACAGCGCCGGCACAAGGATAGGAAAAGGAACAATGACCGGACGCGGGCTGTGCAAAATTTGTCAAAAACTATAGTTTAACACCCCTCGCCAGCGGAACGAGGTAAGGAAGCTGGTCCCATTAACTTAGCTGCAGGTAGCGCAGAACGGGAGTCGCTATGTCACGTTAACGCATCAAACTTGTCTCGTGGTGATTTGTTTGTTTATTGTATTTTAACGTTTGTGTTGGTTTTATGGATTAAAATATCATATACTTAATGTCATTCCAGTTTTACGGTGTATTTACGGCTACGAAGTGAACAATAAAGAGCCGTGTGACATCAGTAGAGAAACTCTGCGTCATGTTCGGGGGGGGGGGGGGGCTGTTACATTAACTGTTTCTCTCAAAAATGCTGATCGTGTTGGTAAGCTCTCCATGTATCCTTAAATCGTTTTTACTGATCTTCTTCTACATCTTCCAGCGTGCATGCAGCTGAGTTCTGTTGACAACAACTATGCGTCACTTTACATACGTCACATACTATGTTGCTCTGATTGGTTGTAGGTCTATCCAATTGAGCGAAGAGGAATTTTATTTCCTGGTTTGGTTGAAACACGCCCAATAATCACAGCCCAATGGAGCGGTCTCAGACTCACATTCTGACTAGAATTGTGAGTATGACAACGTCAGGCTAGATTTCTCTGTATATTTTTGTGAAAACAAACAATTTATGACAAAAGACGGATATATATATATATATTTATCATGTTTTCTTTTAATAATCATAAATAAACAAAACCATGGTTCTGCAACTCAGCAGTTCTTTAGCAGTTCTCTTTGCTCTTCCATATGGAACATTAATATAATCTTCATCCTAAACAGAATTGGGCTTCTTAGCAATTGTATGGTTGAAAAAAACTTTTCTTTTCTTTTTAAATCAAACCACATTATTATTAACCACACCATGACACAATCTAATGCCTCTAAAGGTCCTCTTTGCTAATCGTTCTTTAGCCAGTTGGTGAGGCAAACTAACTTGTTCACATTCTATGACAGTAAAGCTGACCGCTTCTTTTGCACAATGTGTCCTGCGAGTGAGTCTGGTTTGGCGCATTCCACTTGAACGCCCCTCGCCAACCAACGCATGCTTCGCGTTGCGGTGGTACTTTAGGCTGGTATTACTACTGTGAAACGATAACGTCTTCCCACAGAGTGTACATGTAACCTTGGTTTTATTGAATGTTCCATCTTTATTTTTTTGGAAAACGATCTTTCCGTCCAGAAGGTTCTCAGGTTCATCAGAATTATCCATGTTTTTTAATTAATTGAATGACAGCTGCCGTCTGACTGCATTAGAGCGGCGACTAGTGCAGGGTGGGCGGAATTGTGGGTATATTGGAAGGTCCTTGTGCACATGCGTTAAAAAAAACAACCGAATTAATCCTGTATTTGGACTCCGTTTAAGAGGCTACAATTCAAGCTTTCATGTTGACCTTCCTTCCTCCTACAGTAAAGACCAAATCCAGTGAACCGTAATCATATACCCACATATGAAACAGCAAAACAATGGCCTCACCTAGAGGGAATTGTCAATAATATCAATCAATCAAATAATATGCCACCTCTCATCCTGAAGTTGGTTCCTTTTTGCATTGTACCTGGCTGTGTATGAAAGTTAGGCCTTTCTGGCATGATATCTGCACCACTTTAACCAGGATCACGGGAGTAGATGTTCCAGTGGACCCTGAATTTTGTTTATTGGGGAACTTAACAAGTATTCGCCGTTCTCTAAGCAATTCACAACTCAAATTCATTGAAGTTGCTCTATGTGTGACTAAGAAGTGCATTGCAGTGTCATGGAAATCTGACTCCCCTATTCTTACTGACAGGTAGTCTGTTGAGCTAAAAAGTTGCATCCCCCTGGAAAAAATTACTTATTGTCTCAGAAAGCGATATAACTCCTTTTGGAAAATTTATGGCAGCCATATTTAGATTATATTGGTACATCTCTTACACCAAACACTCAATGACTTAATGTAGTTGTTTGTATTGACCTTGAACACTGACCATTTTTTATTTTTTGTATTTTATTTTATTTTTATATTTTTTTTAAGGGGGGCGGGGGGCATTTTGTTCTTTTTTGTCCTTTGTTATCCTTTGTTATGTCTCTATACTGTTGGTATATTGATATGTTTGTTTGTACACATTAAAATATAAAACTGAAAATAAAATATTTAAAAAAAATAATAATATGCCACCTCTCCTGGATTGTGATATAGGACCTCTGATCAGATACAACTGTCTAAGAACATTAGCACCCAGACAGGTGTTATCTGGAAAGGATAACGAATCCTATGCCATCCTTACAGATTTAGGGTGGAGCATTGTTGGAGCTTCAACCCCATGCCTGGATGAAACAGTATCCGGCCTATCACAGAGTTAATGTAAAGGAACATCTTCCAGTAACGCCAATGGATATTTAAAGCATCCTGGAGTAAGACTATAAGGACACGAAAGGAGATGACAAGACTGTCTCACAAGAGGATCTTGTATTCCTTGATAAACATAAGGAAACATAAGGAAAAATGACTTAGTCGGATTTCAGCAAGCTTTTTGATATCAGGTAAGTATGGCTGTTGCTTAAATGGCAGAGGCAACTCATAATGTCCCTTAAGTCATTTGAGACGAAAGTTCATCAGGGATGACAAATACAAGGAAGACTACACAACATATATGAACAAAATCATTGAGAGAGGCAATATCGAGGAGCTACACGAGGATGGATCTCAAGAATTACCAACCCCGAAGGATATGGTGCTGGATCTGTACATAGGAGAGCCAGAAGTCAGAAATGCACAGATACTGTTAAAAAAAAAAACAGAACCAAAGAGTATTCCGGATCGTTGGTCCAAGTTCTCTTCATGGTCCAGATGCACCAAGGCTGTGGCCCGCTAAGATAATCAGATCACATGCTCCTTCCTCAGTGGATGAACAGGAACGTGCTGAGCATTTTATACTTCAGAATGTGCAAAGCAAGGCCTATGGGAAAGAAATAAAGTTGCTGAGCAAAGGAAGGCTACTGTCACATCACAACAAGCCGCACCAGCTTGATGTATTTCTTGCACGGATGGGCTTCTTAAGGTGGGAGGAAGACTGTGCCATTGAACTTTCTCTGTATCTTTGACGCACCCAATTGTCATTGCAAAAGAGCATCTTGTGACATCACTGATGATATCTCATAGCCACGGACGAAAATCAGATCCACTGGCTACTGGATTCATGGTATGAGTAGAGCCTTTGCATCATTCATCCGTCAATGTGTGACTTGACGCAGACTCAGGAGACTGCAAGAGACCCAAAATGCAAATCTGTCAATCACCAAAGACAGACTGAAGGATGTTTCTCTACAGACCCTACTCTACTAAACCATGGTCATAGTCAACAGTCGAACCCTCACTGTGGATAATTTAGACCGTGCAAATAGCCTGTAACCATTGACCCCAATCATCTTCTTCACATGAAATCCAGCACAGCACTGCACCCACCTGGCACATTCCCAGGACAGTACCTGTACGGAACAGAAAGATGGCGCTGTTTGCAGTTTCTAGCAAAGCAGATATGGAGTCGCTGGAGACAAGAATGCTTTCACAAAATTATCACAAGGTAGCGTTGGCACACTCCAAAGAGAAATCTACAAGTCGATTTTGTGATGACGATTTATGTGCTGTTGCCCAGAGGTGATGGAGACTTGCCAGGGTTTTAGAGACTGTAAATTGTAGAGGTGGGGTTGTGTGGAAGACGAAAATCTCAGTAGGAGATAAGAACTTGAACAAGAGGGTAAACTTTCTGTGTTTGAACGTCCAGTGTAGAAGTTAGTTCTGCTGTTAGCAGCTACTTAAGCTATGATTGCAAAGATGCATTGATATATAAGATGAAAAAAATATTCGTTCACATTGCTTCCAAAATCGACCACAAAAAGGACCATTCAAGTTATTGAATTCATTGCATCAAGTGATAATGCAGCTACCGGGGTTTAAATATCTTTTGAAGAGTTGATTATATGTAGCAGCCGTAGGATACTATCGGAAGCAAGTCGCGACTTAATGAAACCGGTCTGGTCGCAGTACACCAGTGATGAAATAGAAGGCTGCAGGCGGCGAAAGAATACTTTGGTGTGAATCTTAATGTCAACAGTCAGCAGACTAAGGGGCCTATAGTTACTACATTCTGTTAATTAATTGTTTTTTAAGAAGTAAGAAGATCGATGCAATATTCACGTCCCTTGAAAAACTACCCTTCTCTATTGAGAAACTGATCATGTAGAGGAGCAATGGGCCAAGGAGATCCCAGAAGGTCAAGTATAGCCAGGCACGTGCACAGAGAGACCCCTAGTGGTGCTCAAGCACCTGCCCTTTTGCCCTGGATGAGAAAAGTACCCCTTCTGCTGGAGGCCAATTCTTTCTTCATTCATCAACATTTAAGAATAAAAATTACTCTCCGTCATCAATTCACCCCAAATGTGTTTGATATCTGACGGGGCATTTATTTGAGTTCTTGTGAGAATTTCGCCCCGACATGCTCCGTGGCGCTCAAAAGCCCCCGCCGCGCCCTTCCCTCCTCTCCGACCTTCTCCTGCTTGCCATTGAGCATGACATTGAAATAAATCAGTGAAGTGATCAAATTCTTTCAAGAGATAGCACAGAAGAGGCTGCTCCTGTGAAGATCCTTTAATTTATTCAGAGCAGAGTTTTAATAAGTATTAAGTTAGAATATTGTTTTATTATTTAACATATTATTTGGTTGTACAATATGGCTTTGTTTTGTCTGTTTTTGCCTGTTATTCATTAATTTATTCAATTTGATTATTTGAGTTAGTTTAACCAAAATAAATATATAAGTTGAAAATATCCTACTGTGTTTTTTAGTTATTTATTATTATTATTTTTAATTTCATAAACAATTTTGGCGATGGGTGCCCTGTTTTGTTTTGTTTCAGCACCTGCCCCCCAAAATGCTTGCACGTGCTTGAGTATAGCTCTGGTGGTATGCCATCAAACCCAGGCGATATGCCCCTCTGAATGCTCTTCAAGTGAGATAGGTCTGGCTAAATCGTTTGCCTCATCTTCCGCAAGACGGGCATATTTAATTGGGCCAATAGGTCATCACATTTGCTCTCGTCAAATGGTACATCTGATTTGTAAAGGTTAGACTAAAAACTAGGAAAAGTGTAATTAATCTGTGCAGAGTCAGTAGTGATGGCTCCGGCTGGTAATTTAATTGAAATGTCTGAAAATGTTTTGTTCAATCTAATTTTCATAGCTAAAAAGGTGGCTGGGTCTTGATCCTTGAAAAATAATATTGTTGTCTAGTCCAGTGAATAAGGAACTCTGAACGCTGCCGGAGAATGATGTTAATTTATTTTTTGACAGAGTGGTATTGAAGCTCCACCTCGGCGCTCGAGAGGAAATAGATTCAAGATTAAATATTCAGGAGTTTATTGTATATATCAAAATTTAAAATAAAAATAAAATATCCATATCTAAAATATATATACACACCTAAAGAAAACAATAAATACTGCTAAACAACACCATAGAGGGCAGAATTTCAATATCCAAGAGGGCAATGGGAAGCAAAGCAACATTATGTTAAAATTTAGGTGATGCCTGTAAGGCTGAGGATGCTAGTTCCTGATCCCTAATCTCAGACCTGCTAGTCCCGTCATCTACTAGATCCCAAACCGCATTAAAATCTCCCACCGATACAATTTGCCACTAAATTCTGTTTTGGCAACAGTCAGCCTCCCTGCTATGTAGGGATGGGCATACTTAATCAACGATCGATTAATTGATCATTAAGAATTTGGTCGATGAAATTATTTTTTCATCGAGAAATTCGCTAATTACCCATTTGACCACAGGGGGCAAAAAACGCCACAGGCCTACTCAGGTACCTGCGATTGGCTGCCAGTTACCGTGTATTTCCATTTCCAAAGTAAACATTAAGAGGTCATGGCGAAGTGTAGAGTGGGACCATTTTGAGTTAAAAAATGACTTGGTTCCCTGCCAATACTGCGAAGCTATCCCCGAGACTGGGGGAGACGACGAGCCTGCGTTGTCTGATACGGACGAGGGGAGCGCAAACACCGGAGCCGCGGCCAGGCTAGCCAAGTTAGCACGGAGCTACCTGTGTATCAAGGGGACGTCAGTTCCCTTAAAGGGAGTTATTATATAAAATTCGTCATTAATTCTACCGACGATCGATGAAGACTATTTAATCTAACGCCTATCCCTACTGCTATGTCCTGAATTTTGAATTCAAGGTTACGTCTGGATACTACAGCAACACCCTTGGTCTTTGTGGGAGACGAGGAAAATGCTTATGCCATGATAAAACTTAAATAGTCTGTGAAAACATGGATGGGATGAGTTTTTCGACTCATCTTAAATTTCTATTGAGGAAAAGTTATATTGCGATAACTATCTATATATTTCACCCAGCCCTACTGTAAGGTATTAGAAACGTCATCAACACACCTACTCTCTTGTGGTGAATACTGCAAAAGAACTCCTCAGAGTCAGACACTCTCCAGAGTTTTAACTCGGGGTATGGCCAATGAAACTTTGCTCTCACTGACATTTGCATTCACATATACAGCCCCTTCAGAGAACATCTGGAGATTCTCTGGAATTTAGTGCATGTCTGAAAGCAGTAAAAGAGATGTACTACCTGATTGTTTTGGACACGTATTGTCCCAGGAGAAAGTGTCTGTGTCACCACCTGGCCCTGGGGAGTGACAACTGTAACTGGCTGGTACACTGTGCCACCTGAAATTAAAAGACACACACACACACACACACACACACACACACACACACACACACACACACACACACACACACACACACACACACACACACACACACACACACACACACACACACACACACACACACACACACACACACACACACACACACACACACACACACACACACACACACACACACACACACACACACACACACACACACACACACACACACACACAGACATTGTACAGTAAGTTTAGACCAAAGATTCCCACTCGTACATGACAATTTCTGAGCTGCAATCACAACAGTACATTACCTGACGGAGGGGTTGTATGCCATGATGACATACCTGCGACCACCTGGGTGGGGTTGACGGCTGTCACGGTAACGCTCCCTTGCTGTAGGGCTGATGCTGGAACCACAATTTGACCCTGGGGACTGATGGTCCCTGAGATGGAGCTGGGGTTCTGCATCAGAGTAGGCACGTGCAAAATAGGTCTGAGTCAAATATGTACATTTTCCACATTGATTGCTCTTTTAGCTTGATTTTTTTTTTTCTTTATTGTGTAGCCGATTAAAGAAGTAAGCAAACTGAAATGCATTACAAGCAAAGGAACCTGATAAAATGCAATAAATATGTCAGTATCTGGAGTGAGACTTTCACATCATAGGCAGCAACAGATGATGACGGTGATGGACCATTTCTTGCACTTTTGTGCCCACCTGACTAAGTATACAATAGGTGAATGGGAACAAACAGCAAAAGGAGGATCAAAGTCATTGTGTAATTGTCATTGTGACTGCAACATAAAAAATGTTGTCTAGCTATACTTTCTGTATGCACACACATATTAATCTCATCGCCTACTGAGATAGGACCTGAGAGGAAAGAGAGTTTTTATAAATAGATTATTATTGATAATTAAAATAATAATAATGTTTATTATGAATAGAATTCATTAAATATAACTAACTTATGCCCTTTACATAAGTATATTACTTCTACATAAACAGGGACTTATAGTCGCAACGTTTTGGCCAAATTTCCAAGATATACATTTTATTCTTAGTTAAAAAACCTTTTAAACAGGTCTGTACAGTCCAACTATTTTCCAGTGGGCAGTCCGACTGAGGTACAGAATAATTTGAGTTAGTTTCTCCTGGTCGGGAGAGCTTATCACTAACCATTTCATGGAGAAGCGTGCAGTCCATTAACAGTTCATACCTGGGGCTTGGTAGGTGAGAGGCTCGGGGCATGGCCTTGTACAGGGGAATATGGGCTGCCTGGCTCCCCACTGAGCAACGTCTCACTGTTCATCTTCGTCTTGAGGCAGGCAATGTAGCGGCTACAGAAGTCCTTGCACAGGTCACTCACCTTCTCCAGCTCCAGCAGGTGAATCCGCAGCACCTGGATGGCTTTAACCATCTGGAGGTCAGAGATAGAAAGAAAACCAAAAAAAAAGGTTTGTGACAGTTGACAAAGGAAAATTGTATTTCTCAAACTGAATGCCCATTCCACTGGCCTCTAAGTATCTGATGTTGAGGACTTGACCTCGAAAAACCAGTCTTACTTGGTATCTTACCCACTTTTGTCCTACTTCATGTAATAATTTCCTTGCCTTTGTGATGCTGGCATGTAGTTTCGGATTTTATCCCAGTATTTTACAACTTTCTGCAAGCCACAAGGTTGACATTTAGGTAACATTTATTTTTTGGTGATTACTTTAAAACCCTAAAGCCAACTTCCAAATATAAAGGATGCTTCAGACAGTGATTTGATTATCAAGAGCAAAAGGAAAAAAACTAGTAGTTAGGTCTGAAAGTACCCAGATAAGTCCTGAATGTGTCCTGGGATCCAGTGACTCAAACCAACTCCAGAGGCCACATTATTTTCCCTGTGAGAATGCAAACATGTCCTAGCCACGTGTAAAGGACCGTCTACTCAGGTGAATATTTGTTAATCGAACAAAAGTTTGATAATGAACCAAACACCTTTTAAGGGTTCTCCATGTATTACTTTCTTTACAGCCACCGCAAAATATTATCCCTGACCAGCCTTTATGAAACTGAAAAGGACATCTGATCATTCTCAGAAGGTACTACACTTTCATTATCAGGTCTAAATAAACAGTGGTGAACAATACTCCATCTCACTATGCTGCTGAGGTCAAAGGTCCCATTTTGTATTATTTTGTGAAATACCTCATGCCGATGACTTAGTTTGGTCAAATACCTATGAACGTAACTGTTTCAGACATTTGCTTGTGTTACTACAACTCCCCCCCCTAAGATCTCAAATTACTTTAAATTCTGCATTCAAATCAACGTTGACTCTCAAGAAAAACAAGTCTCTATCCATTTTAGAAATTTTAGTCTAGCGACCTCTCCAGCTATAAACACTTCTATAAAAAGCACTTCCACTTGTTCTGCTGCCAATTACAATCACATGTTTAATAGATATGTAGTTCCCTGTGTGAAAGGGTTAAAACCTTGGGGTGTTACAGAGTTATCCTCCACCAAAATTCATCAAGGAAAAAACGTAAACACAACAACCGAAAACCTGTGAATTTCTACCAAGATTTGTAGAGTTATCTTACCAAGTTGTCGAGTTCAGGGTCCTCGCTGAAGAAGGGTTTGCCCTCTTTCTCCTGATTGCGGACAAAGTTCTCAATGTCCACATCAAAGCTTGCCGAGGTAATGCATTCAGAGCTCAGTGTTGACTGTTCACACTTCTCAAACAGCAGGGCCAACAGAGGGAACAGGGGATGTCTGTGAAGGTGTCCACACACATGCACAAACTGTTACTAAAGTCATTATCAGATGTGACCTGCGGAGGATCTCCGGAAAATTGGGTCCGGAATTTCTCCGCAGTTTGTCTTTCACACATGGACAACGCAGCAGGAGGCTGTCTGCAAAGATACATTCACAACAGAAATAAATCCACTGCAGGATTAAGTTGAGGTGTATTGCAGGAGGCAGATAAAGGACATGACATTAGACATTATTAATTAGATACGCTTTTGTCTGTGTTTTCAATGTCTATGTATTTTTTGTTATTTCTCATTTTTGTGTCTGTTGCGTTTTAGAAGTGTCATCAACTCCTACACTGGCTTATGGTGAATCCAGCAGGGGATCTCCTGCTGAGGGAGGATTCCCTACAGGATTTACCCACAGCGACTGCTATTTTACAGTGGCAGACTGGAAGTCTCTGCAGAGAGTATTGAGGACTATGGAAAAAAAAACATAGGTATCTCCCTCTCCACCTTGGCAGACATATTAATACCGGTGTGTCAGAAAAGCCCACAACATAATGGCCAACCCCTCTCCCCCCTCCCTGCACCTCTGCCATCTGGGAGGAGAGCATCTGTGCAAAATCTGGCAGATTCTGCAGACTTTCTACTGACTTTTTACTAGGGAGCCAGGTAAAGAAAGTCCGCAGAAACTTTGGATGCTCTCACCCAGGCATTTGCACTCACACACACAAATAGCTCGCCCAGAGAAATTACAGAGGATCTGCAGATACTTACAAAATGCACAAATCCTGAAACAAAGGAGATGTTTATGATGCATGAAAATAAATCATGAAATAGATACTCAGCAAATGAAGTCAAGACAAACTGCTGTCTCAAATAATCATAATTTGTTCCTTCCTTACAGCACCTTTATGCAATATGAACACACACACGTTTACTGATGTCAATCAAACTTCAGTATTCTGCTCAGTTAAGTTGCCAATTACAAATAGCAACCATCAATTAGCTTGAGATTGTGGGACTTGTTTGCAGCCATGATTATACTTTCAGTAGGAAGCGTGTATATATTATCAAAATACAACAAAAAAGACCCATTCGTTAATACAAGAAAAATATCAGCATTGGTCTCAACAAACTCTTTTGAATTTCAAATACCAGAGAAAATTTGAAAGTCACATGCACAAAGGGGAGAGCTTCATGAATATCATGTGAGGTTTCCTTAGGGCAATTTAGTTTCTGGCAAATCTGAGTTCCAACAGGGAAAGAGGAGGACAGATATTTAAGAATAGAGGGGGGTTGTTATATTCTCTCTCTAAACAAACAAGTACACATGCAGAATTTGGTCTACCGATATATGGAGGCTTTGTCCGCGTCCATGGGTGTCTGCGGCTCTGTTGTTGCCGGGCTGGGCACCTCTGCCAACGTCCCCTCAAACCTCTGCTCTGATTCACTCCCTACTTTTACCACACCTTGCATCTGCAGAGAAAGACATTAAAATGAAAAAAAGCAATGGAGACAGAAACCGATAGAAGAGGTGAAGATAAAGGCAGAGAACAACTGACTTGAAATCATCATGTGAAGAACCAGAGTAGCCTGGGGGCAAAGTCTTGGTTCAATGTAAAACTTTGGAAAGTCATGATGACATGAAAAACTTAACTGTGCAGTTTGGAGTCGTGTTTACTGTGATATTCAACAAACAAAAAAAGTTATTTGTGTCATGAGTTGTCAGTCCAATATTTTCCATTACCAATCACCAGCACCATTTGTTGGGTAATCTGATTTGAGATACTTTTTTCTTTTGGTTAGACGTAAAAACATAATTATTTTGACAGGAAAATGGCTAATGCATCTGGGATGGCCAGTTGCACCTAAAGCATTTTTTAACCATACTGTTTGGGCTCTTTGATTTTCTTTGTGGCCACAGAATGGCTAGACTGCATCCATAGTGATGTATTACCATTGCAATACCGACCTTACCACTACCCAATCTGATGGTATGATTTGATAGCATTTTTGAATATAATACATTTTTCACACACAATGTGCTTTCTTACCCTAGGATCCCCTCCCCTAATACTAGCACTAGCACCATCCCCAACCAATGTGACTGGACAACAGGATAAAATAATCACTTGCATTAGTCATAGATTTTTCTCAGTTTGACACCCCCAAATGTAGCAGTTGAATTAAGATGTTTTGTAGCCAAATTGCAAGAGAATTTAAAAAACGCTGGGCATAAATAGGGCTTCATATTGCATCAGTGTCCCTTCTACAATTACATTTTTATAGTGGCCTAAAGTAGACAGAGCACAGTGACAACAGATTAATAAATCTGTTGTCACTTGCGTACCATGCTGTGAACGGATCCGGTCCAGTCTACATCCAGGACATGGTCAAACGTTACACCCCACCCCGTTCACTCCGCTCTGCTTCTGCCAATCAGCTCGTTGCTCCCTCACTGCGAGCTAAACAATCATCAAAAACACGACTGTTTTCCGTCCTGGCTCCTAAATGGTGGAATGAGCTCCCCATTGACATCCGGACATCAGAAAGTCTACACATCTTCCGCCGAAAACTAAAAACATACCTCTTCCGACTTTACCTTGAATAAATAAAAAAAAAACAAAAAAACAAAAAACAAAACACTAACAACTTTTTGAAACTAGCACTTTAGTAGCACTTAAATGGCACTTACTTATAGCACTTTGTAGTTTTGCTTTATTTAAAGAAATTGTATTTTCTTGATTCTTGTCGTCCTTGGTATGTACCCTCGGGTTTGAATGCACTTATTGTAAGTCGCTTTGGATAAAAGCGTCAGCTAAATGAAATGTAATGTAATGTAATGTAATATAAAACCGATGTAATAGCATCAAAATTGCTTGTGTTCTAGTGTTAAATATATTTATTGTTTACCCTTGTTTGGTTATTCAGGCAGACATATCACTGTATAAAGACTGCAAAATACTGTAGATGTTGGTTGTCACTCTCACCCACCTGCTGCTCTCCCTTTGGATACTTGTCTAGGGAAACCGACTGGGCTGCCATCACGTTCACTGCAGATGCTTCAAACACTGGGGCATTATAATGTGCAGGGACAGGTGGCCAACCTACACAATGCATAGTTTCAGTCAGACTTTACCTGTCAAGATAGACATGACCTGCACGAGTCACCCATAATGTAGGCATGTAACTTGACTACCATGATGTCTGGATTAAAACACTATCAGCTATTTGAACTGGGCAGATATGTCAAAGGAACTAAAAATATTTGATGACACCATCATGGTGGATACTTATTTACTAGATTTGATGTTATATGTACTGGCAAAAGTCTGACTTAACAGACTTAATGTTAAACATTAAAGCTAATACATGTATAATTAGCTAGAAAATTAAATACTCATTAAATGTAGGATAAAAGATAAAGTAATAAAACGACAAAATTGTAAAATGTTGGTGACACTCAAAATAACAGTCATTTTATGAAGATATATTTTCATTGTCAATATTCATAAACATGTCCATTCACTGACTCTAAAAACAAAGAGATAAGTTCACACCCGCAATAGTGGACGATCGGTAATATCCCGTTACTGATATAAACACACCCACCACGATGGACTTAGCTTTTAGCCTGGTCTTAGCTGCTCACATATTATTTGTGGCGGCAAGTCAAGTTTGAGATCATATTTGGGCAAACAACTATCCTCCCACTAGGATTATGTTGGTGTTAATCGGCGACAAACTAGTTCGGTTGGAGTATGCCTTGCTTTTCAACAATATTGAGCTAGCTAGTCTGTTACGCTAACACTACATTCGCAGTAGCTCGTTGACTCCAACCGAGAAAGGGCAGCCGTTCGGACGAGCTACCAGCTAACGTTAACAAGGCTGCTAACTATTTACTTTAAGTGTTTCTCATGAGTGAGCGATGCTCCTTATATGCAAAGCGCCATATTTAGCAAGGGAATCAATGCCAGAAAACAAGCTAAACTTGCTAGCCAGGTCCTAAAAGGACGTAGCTGCGGATTGATACGAGGCAAGCCGTTAGCTCGGGCAACAAGCATTAGCAGTACTATCATTAGCAGTATTATGTATGAATCAACATTGTGAAGGAATTTGCATTTCTGGTCAACAGAGTTCAGTTATTCGACTTCAGTCGCATTAAGAAGTACTGTCTGTACACCAGGAGAACTAGCTTGTTCCTAAAAGCCTCTCCACATGAATCCATAACGCATAGACCGCTGCCCTGTCCTTCCCCTCCCTCCGCGGTAGCTACACAACTGTCCGGCCTCATTTCTTGCTCTCTCGCCCTTTGCTTTTCCACAATCGTCCTCTGCTCCTACAGCGCCGACATATTCTTTACCCCCTCCTTATGTTTACAGTTTTTTTTAATTCTTCAGGAGCTACGCCACCCGTGTTTCCCTTTCACGAGCACACTCCGCTGCCCTCACTAGGTACGCGTTGCTCGCCCCGGGGCATTTTTGCGTGCGGCCCAGATTGTTTGATTGATAGGGAACGGAAAAAGAGGGATTTTGAGTGACAGCTTACCTGGGTGCCAATCTTCGTCACACTGACAAGCGGCTGCAGCAATCGGGACCCGCAGTTGTCGCGGTGCGTCATCACGTAAGGGCACGCTGGGGCGATCGGATAATGAATATTCGTGAAGGGGCGGGGACATGACGTCCCTCTGCATCCTGCTTGGGGTTTTGCTCGCTATTCACTGCCCTCATTTACACAACGCATTTTCTGTGCATATCTCCAGTTTACACTTATTTATGCAGATTCTCTCATTTGCACTCTTACACACAAATAACAATAGCTGATTGATTACTCCTTAAAGAAGAACAATTGCCAGGATAATTAGGGCATTGTGTGTAGGGAGGCAGGCTCGGAGTCAAAATTGTAATCATTAAAAGAGAAATACAGATGAGCCACTTGCACACTCAGCTCTATTTAAATGATGTCCCCAAGGCAGAATAGCAGCATAAAAAAACGTTTGATCTTTTCTTATCACTTTATACACCTACTTCTTTATGTGAGACAAAACAGAATCACACCAGGCAAAAACATACATCATTTCCTATTTGGGAACTTTAATATTATAAGATCTTTAACAGCTGAATTTCAAGCTGTAACAGGTGGGGGATGACCTTATGGAAAAAGGAAAACACCATCACCAAAATATTAAGCTTTGTAGCTGTACGCTCCTCTAATGTCTGGGTGAGGGTCTGCCAGAGGATGGCTGAGGGAGACGAAACTTTGCCATCTCTACATCCAGGTCAGCAAATGTGTAAGGGGTGTAGCAGTGGTGCTGGTAGTTTTTATAAGTGCTGTTGTCAAATGGCTCCTCAGGCTCTGGAGGTGCCGCTACGACAATCTCTGTGGGAGGAGAGGAAAAACAGAAGGGCATGTCAGAAGGTCTGGGGCAAAGATTAGTATCGCAAGTCTTCCTGCTCTGTTTTCAACAGAACTAGCACAATGTTAGCCAAATGCAATCCTGTGTCCTTATTTCTCTTCCTATTTTTCAGGTTAACAAAGGTTATCAATTTTGATCTGGTCATATCTGATAAGCAATAGAATTTGAACAAAATGTAATTTACTTCAAAAACATTTTGAAAGGAACACACATTTACAAATTCACACATGTTTACTAAGGTGGTTTATAGTGGATCATGAGTGTGAAGACATACTGGTGAGAAAACCCTCAAGGAACATGTTTGTAAGAGTAAAGCATCAGTTTGAATGTGGTTTTACAGAGTAAAGGAGCCCACTAGATTAAATAATACCAGAGGCATGTAAGAAATCGATTTTTAAGAAGGAGGAATCAATGTTTTATGAACAAGGCTTTGATTTCTCATTTGTGTGATGTCCTTTCAATACCAACCAGTAAGGTAAGAAACTATACATAAGAAAGAAGAAAGTATCATACACATAAAAAAAATCAGAGAAATACATTAAAACATTTCATGAATTGATGGAGTGCTTATCCCAAAGGCCTAAAGGTGAGAAACAGGTAATAAAGTTAAGGACCCAAGTGTGCGGGGGGGGGGGGGGGGCATTGTTCCCAGAAGCAGAATTACCCAGCTGCTCAGACAAAATTGTCACAAAGGACTGTAGTCAAATTAAATAGTCATATACTATTATAGTCATATTATGAGCCAGTTCTTTTTTCTTTTTTTAAAGCGTCTAGGTGATTTGTAATCCTGCTTCCAGAAATACTTCATCTGACTCCAATCACTCCCAGATCTGCTCATCCAGGTGCTGTCAGGGACAGGAAGACATTTAACATGTCTTACCACAGCCTGGCATATATATAGCATTACCTGGCACAGTGGAACAAAACAATGGGGTTATTACCGGCAACCTTAAAATTAAATCAGAACACCTATAACCAGGTTTACAATTTTGCAGTAATTGCCCAGAGCTGAGTCTCATTCCATACAAAACGACCCAGTATGAACAGAAAATAGGCCAGAGTGAGAAATAAATATATATACATAAATATTAAATCATATTTTCTGGGAATGATGATGGATTTGGAAACTGTTTCATACAACTATGGATTAAAGAAATAAAAAATGGTAGATTCCCAATCACAAAAGGAGTGGAATTAAACAGAAACTTGAGTAGGATTAGTGTCACAGTATGCAATTAGAAATGTCACTTTGACCATACATTGACAGCATAGTTGTGTGGGTGGGTTCGAAGATAAACAAGTCTAAATTACAATTGGCAAATGCAAGCAAAGGCAATGTTAAAGAGTAGCAAAATGCAGCATGCACTGTTTAGATACATGCACACTATGCCCACACAGTGAAAAAATTTAATGGGAGTTTGGATTTCACATTGATGAAAAACTTTTTTTTTTGGGAAGAATTCAGGAAGGATATTTAGAAAATCTGCGAAGACAAAAGGAACTAGCATCTATGAGGTAGTGGAAACCTTACATTAACTTAGCAGTACACGGAATATGTTATGATGAGTAAAGAAAAGTTTGGTCATCTCAATGAACAACAGACAAGAGAGAGAGAAATGGAGATTTTGGGGAAAGAATGGTGTAGTGTATACCCTCAGATGGTTCAACTGTGGCCTCTGCCTGCAGATCTGCTTCTTCAGCTTCAACTATGACTGGAGCAGGGTCCATCAGCTCCTTGGGGCTTTCCACAAGGGCAGAAACTTCAGCAGGAGTATCAGCACCAACTAGAGCGGGGGCATCTTCAGCTTCTAAAGGCTCTGTAGTAGCTCGTTCAGGGGCTTCTTCATCAGCATCTCCAAGGGCTTCGGCAGAGGCACAATCTGTAGTGTCAACGGGAGCATCAGATGGACTTTTTTCTGTATTTGCAGCCTGGGCCATAACTTCGACTGGAGCTTCTACGTGAGCACAAGGGACAACAGTTGATGCAATATCCTCTACCACTTGTGGAGCAGGATTCAAAGCAGCTTCAGCTAAGACAGTGCCCTTTAGAGTGTTTTCTGCAGCAGTGCAGATCTCAGAAGCAGAATCCACCAACTCATCAGAATTGACAGTGGGTGTCTCCATGGTGGGTTGAGCTGCTTCTATGGATGCTAAAACTGCTGGAGCAGTGCCCTGGTCAGCATCAATAGCAGGGGCAGGATAATCTACAGTTTCTGTTGGAATTTCCTTTTTATCTTCACTTGTGCCTTCCTTTATCTTTGATGTGACCATATTAACTTCTGCTTCTTCTTTCATTGATTCTGCCACCAGTGGTGGGGAGGTCTTGGTCTCGGTCCTCACCTCTGACTTCTCATCCCCTGAGCCAGTATCAGAGTCAGAGTCTGAATCAGAGTCTGAATCAGAGTCTGAGCTGTCCAATGAGGATGAAGAAATATCAGATGCTGGATCACCAAGATCAGAGGAAGCTGTGGTGTTTGGGACTGCATCATCTAAGGGAGAGGCTGCAGTTGGATTCTCGAATGGTGATAGTGTTGTGCTAGCTGCATGAACCAGGGACTCAGCTGTTGTGTCAACTACAGATGGAGGAGTGTCATTGACAACCTGAGCAACATCTGGGCATGGAGCTGGATGTGAAGAACCAGATAGAGTCTCTTCTGCCTTTTTCATATCTAAAGATGGATCACTGTAAACATTGACAGGCAATGTAGCTACTGCAACAGTTTCTGCTTCTGTAGTGGCAGTGGAACTGGCCACTGGTACAGCTACCCCTATAGACTGTGCGGGGAAAAACCCCGGCTGTGAAAATCTAACTGGGAAGGCAACTGCAGTCTTGTAGGTTAGTAAAGTTGCTCTCTCCTCTGGTGTCTCTGCTGCTGAAGAAAATGGTAAATGGGACAAGAGTAGTTAATAACATATACAGTGAAATTCCTTAGACTTCATCTGCAACGAAATCTGCCTTCCCGGAATTTAATTGATTTATTAGAATAACATGCACTTCCAGTGCGGTTTAACTTGTTTATGCTGTCAACGTATCTCCATCCAGAATTCAACACAATCAGAAACACAATCAGATACAATTTCAATAATATTCAATTTGATTTAAACTGAATTATTATGGGTAGAATGGATGACTGGAAGAGAGAATTTCTACACCTTTCTCTGTGAAATAAAGTTAAAAATATTAAGCTTTAAATCGCAAACCATATATATATATATATATAATATAGTATGCATCACTGTGGATAAAAAAGAAAATCCACAATATCAACCAGTTAGTAAAACATTTGACATTAATAGGAAACAACATAATCAAAAAGGTCTTACTCTTGTTCGCAGCCTTGGTATTTTCGGTTGACTTGGCTGTTTCTTCAGCCTGAGTGCAGAGCGCAGCAGCCAGTTTACTCCTCAGGACGCCCAAGCTCTCCAACTGGAGACACTGAACAAGAGCTCTTTTTGAGTAAAAGCCAAAACAGTGACATGTTCTATGTAGTGTCTTATATCACAACATTCTGGACCCTGATCATCAGATTGAATATTTTTTTTATTTGACCTCGTTAACGTGGTCATGTACATATTTATTTTGTCATAGTGCTTTGTCGACATTTAAGTGATAATAGTGTTAAGTAAATCTAAAATGTTCAAGTCAACTATATATACATATATTGTGAATATATAAAAGGAGTAAATTTGAACTATTGGTAAAGCTGCACGGCACTCATCAGCACTTCCCACCTATTGTGTGTCATTTGATGAGTCTCTCATACAGGAAGATGTTCTTAACCTTATCTACAGAGCTTTGCCTGCCTTGGTTGGTTATCCCAAAAATTTGATCAGCCTTTAGTTAAACACAGCAGTAAAACCAGAATTTCTCAAAATCCTGATTGAGATGAAGGCAGTGACTCATTAGGCTAAGCTTTTGGGAAACTTCATTAAGTCATAAGCCAATTTTTGCTTCTAGGTTATGTTGGTAACAATGCAATCTGTTCGTAACAAATACACTAAAAGTATACAAAAAGATGACCACGCAGTTTCTCCATCACTCTGTGTCAAACATCTCGAATAACAATGTTCCTGAGGTACCTTGAATATTCGTGCACAAACCAGGATGAACAGGGACACAGTCTGAATATTCTGTAGCTCAAAATAACACAAGATGAGACTATGACAGGAAGTTGTACTTTAATCCTTTCAGTGATTCACCATTCACCATCTATGGAGAGAGGCGGTAGCCTGACGTTGTCAGACTCACAATTCTAGTCAGAATGTGAGTCTGAGACCGCTCCATTGGGCTGTGATTATGGGGCGTGTTTCAACTGACCAGGAAATAAAATTCCTCTTCGCTCAATTGGATAGACCTACAACCAATCAAAGCAATGTAGTATGTGACGTATGTTAAGCAAGGCATTGTGAGTTATTTACTAACGCTGGGTTCACACCGGACGCTGAAGCGATGCCGAAGCGACCCTTCAGCGCAGCGTCAAGCCTTAAATAACAGCTGGCTCACATCCACTCCCATGTTAAAACTTTGTGCGGGTCACACCGGAGGCTGAAACGCCGCCCTGCGCCGTGCAGTGATCGTTTCAGCTTCGAGTCTATTTTTTGCGCTTGACGCGAGTGTATCGCACCAGGAAACACACTGAAAAACGATCTTAAACTATATTGATGACATATGTTATATGATATAAATGATCAAATATGCATCCCATACTTTGAAGTCCCCTTCTGTTGTCCTGGAGTTTTAATTTGACCAATGACATTATTAAATGTCCCCCTCTGCCCATCCACTACAGCCACACAAGCAGTGATACAGATAAAAAGAGAGAGAGGGGGGGACTACATATTCTCCACATAGGCTTGAGTGGAGAATACGTAATTTACCCTCGACACCCGACATTTAACGGAGCAAACAGCGGAGAAGTTCTTCAACATGGATGACATTAAATTAATAATTGAAGTGGAGAAGTGCAGTGAGTTGTATGATCCTCGGAACATGTTGTATAAAGACAACACCAAGAAAGACAAATGTTGGGACGCTGTTGCTTAATGTTGGAGCTACAAGTAAATATATGCTTTTAATCTACTGGATCAACAGGTGATATTATTAGCGCTGCCCGGCGGTTCAGCGTCGCTTCAGTGTCCGGTGTGAACAGCCAAGCGCCGGCGCGATAGGGATTAGACGCCGGTGCTTTGGCGTCGCCTCAAAGTTCTCTGTTCCTCTTTCAAAATGAATGCGCTGTCGATGTCTTCTAAAACAGACTCAATGGCAGCATCTACACATCTCAGCTCTCCAGCGGCAGGCATGTTTGTTGAAAACCCATTCAACCCAAGGGCACTTTGATGACGTGGTTGATTACGTTACCGTTGATCATCTGTCCATCATCTTATAAAGCCCGCCCTGACAATCTGATTGGTCCGGATGATTTCGAACCGGGCATAATTTCTCCCCAACGGAGCGACTCCAGACCGAACTTCCCGACCTCAAATGTTGTGGGCGGGGCTAAGTTCGTCTAGCATCCAGGCTAGAGAGGCGGTTGACTAGTGGCAGAAACTTGGACTATGGGCAGAAAAGGTCTCTGGTTCGCCTCTGGTTCGACTCCACGGAGAAACAACAAAAGACGAACCTGGGTTGATCTGTCCAAAAATCCAAGAGGATTCTCCGTATCCTGTCTAGTGCCCCTGAGCAAGGCACCTTACTCCCCCAACATCTGCTCCCCGGGCGCCGTACATGGTCGCTCACTGCTCTGTGTGTCCTGCACCAGATGGGTCAAAAGCAGAGGCAAAATTTCCTAAAACTGCATGAGTGTGTCTGTGCATGTGTTTGGGATAAATTAATGCATCTTAATCTTAATCTGAATAGCAACCAATAAGCTCACTAATACCAGGCAATGTATCTGTTGAATAACAACTATTGTTTATCTTTAAATTATTTATGTTACAGTAATAGTCTTAAAATATAATTTAATACCACATATCAATTGCAAAAATGATGTAATTTTTTTTTTTATTTCTCAGAGAACAGTCTCCACTAGAACTGAGCAATTTCTCTGACCAAGATTGCAGTTCATTCATCAAAAGACACCTGAATTACTGGTAATGTAATGCAAGGTACAATTGCATTTCGAAAAATCATATACCTGTGTTGTTTCTAAGAAAACTAACGCAATAATGTATTACTATATAAATGCTTCTTGTTAAGGTCATATTTTAAGACCAGACTAAAACCATTACAACAGCACACTTATGTGACCCTGGACAATGTCTAATAAATTAAATGTGATGTATCGCATTTAATTTATGGATGTATCGATAGTAAGTTTCTGTAGGATAATTTGTATAAATGTCATGGTGTTACGATGTGGGTAGGTAAGGTGTTTGTGAACAGATGCTAGCTGGTGGCTCTGAAGCATAGCAACTGTTTAAGGGTCCGGGGTCAGAATTTCGCCTGCACTATCTTAAATAAACGCTCAGCTGTTCTCCATTTGTGTATAGTCCAAATACGATACATTAAAATGGCAGAACACAAACAGCTTGTTTTTACCTTGAAACAACCGAGTTGACCTAATCGCAGCATGGATGTCGCCATTTTGTGTTCCCTGTGTTGTGCTCCGGTGGGAAACTAAAGGTAAACACAACGGTTCTTCTTCTTCTTCTTCTGGTTCTTCTGGTTCTTCTTCTGGTTCTTTTTCTTCTTCTTCTGGTTCTTCTTCTGGTTCATCTTCTTCCTGGGTTTTATTTGCTGTTGGTAAACAACAATTTTGCGCATTACCGCCACCTGTTAGTATGGAGTGTGGATCAGGATGTTTTAATAATGTATTCTAGTAAAATAGAAAAACGTATATTCTATATATATAGTATTCGATAACACTTGCATTTTGATTTGTAAAATATGTCCCCCACAATAATCAAACTTTACTGGATAATGTTTACTTATTTGTAAAGTACTTTTTAGTCCTGTTTCATGGTGCTCTTGTCTCTGCTTTACTGAGACTGACCGACACATCAGTGCAGCTATTTTCAGCACCCTCCTTTGCAAGTTTACCATGGGGGGCCGTTTGTAAAGCAGCTCACGCTGAAAATAACAGCAACATTTTGTCACATTTAGCTTCAAACCATGTTTAAAAAACTGGTGTGAATTTTTGAGAGTCTTAGAGATATTTTAAATATAAAGAATCCAAATGTTAAATGTTAGCCTTAAATGTTAAATCTAAATGCTAAATCTAAATCTAAATCTAAATCTAAATGTTAAAGTTAAATCTAAATCTAAATGTGAAATCTAAATGTTTAATCTAAATCAAAATCTAAATCTAAATGTTAAATCTAAATGTTAAATCTCAATCTAAATGTTAAATTTAAATTATTTAAATCTAAATGTTAAATCTAAATGTTAAATCTAAATCTAAATGTTAAATCTGAATCTAAATCTAAATGTTAAATCTAAATGTTTTGGGTGAAACTAAATATTTAACTAACATGCAAATTCAAATGCCGGTAACAGGAAGTAACAAAATAAAAGCTTGAGGAGGTCAGAGTGTGTTTATAGTGGCAAATAACGAACAAATCTTATCCGGGGAAATGGACTCTTGGACATGGATTATCGTGATATTAACTACATAAAATAACAAACACGTTTGGAGAAACTTTATTTGAAGAGTACTTTGAGTTTTTTGTGTCACTTTTATGAAGGATGTGGGACTTATGACCTGTAGCCACTATAGCCAGCTACAATGGGGCGCACTTTGACTGATCTGTCGTGTTTTTCTCACTGCAATGACTTTATCATTTATTTATAAAAAAGAATGTATCTGTTCTAATGCTGCTCATCCCAAAATTCAGATATGGGTAATTAGAAATGTTAAGTACTTGTTTCCAATTACTGATATATTTATCCCCTTTTTTGTCCATGACATCATGTAATTTAGTTCATACAATGTCACCTTCCACAAGTGAAAGTGCTCATCTTTCACTTGCTCATCTTTTACTTAGCTCATCAGTCAAGGGAATGAAATGACAGACTGCAAGAAAGTCCACCGCGTCAAAGAAGAAGTCGGTTATCTGGACTTGGTTCCCGGGCACTTTGCTATGGTTGCCCTCTGCTCCTCTGCTCACAACATCCCTGAGTACAAGACAGTCGTGAAGTGTGAACATTACAGTGATCTTAAGACTTTGAAAGTCATGTAGTGTGACCAAAGCTTAAGGTTAAATGCCAACCTGACAAAATTTAAGCAGCAGTTGTTGTTTTTTGGTCAGCGTCAATTGGATAACTGTAAGCAACCTGTACACTGTATTTTGATTGGATGTCTTGATTCATCTACCTACAAGTCATTATAAGAGGTGTAGACTGAGCTTCGTAGCACAATTCAGTCATTTGTACTGAAAGGGAGAGGCAACTCTCAAACCTAGCTCATCTCATTCAGTTTTGCTTCACCCTAAATCCTTAAAGGCTGCCTTTTAAAGGTAACACACTTAAAAAGATGGAATTAGGGTTAAGTTGCACTTAGATAAAAATGAGATTAACATCATTACAATATATTTCCCTTTGACCTCCTTTCTTTATGCAATGCGGAGTACAGTGCCTTCACCACCGAGGGACAGTGAGGCCAGATGTCAGGAGACAGAGAGCAGCACTCGAGAGAGTGAAAATCAGGGCCAGGCAGGGAACCCGAGACTATAGTTTCCTTATAATGTGGCAGAATTTGTGTAAGATATTGTTTGGGCTTCATAGAAATACAGCAGTGTAGATGTTGGTCTATTTATATTATGAACCTCTGATATAAGTCTCTCGCTCTCTTGCTCTCTCTGGGCTTTCTGCTGAATTTGTTGTTGTCCCTGTTTATTTTTGTTTGCTCAGCCCTGTTTATCTGGAGGATGATGAGGCTCTTGAAGAGACAACTCTGACCTCGGCCTTTATTTTGTTACTAACCATGTTTTTTAAACATGGTTTGAAGCTAAATGTGACAAAATGTTGCTGTTATTTTCAGCGTGAGCTGCTTACAAATGGCACCCCATAGTTTACTACTGTCAGGCCCTTCGAGTTCTGTATAAAGTTTTTTTTGTATGCTGGCTAATGATGAACTTAAATCTGAACAAATAATTGCTCTTAATGATTGTGTCCTCCATGCACTGTAGTGCTGACATTATTGTAATCATTTCACCTATATACATACCGATAGCCCTTCACTTGTCTTTTTCTCTATTTTAATACGAAATTTTGAAATAATAATTGTTACTCCGACCTTATTGAATAAAGTCTTTGATGCATCTGTTGCACTTCTATCCTTGTTTATATATTTTTTAAGTGTGAAATCTACATTAGCATCGGATAAATCCATGGTTCTATTGCTAGTAATGGTACTGTTGGACTGAAATTTAATTCTACTATGTAATGTTGTGTTGCTCTTTGTGCTACAATCCATCCAAAGTCTTTTGTTTCAAAATGCCCTATGCTTGACTGTGTCCCTGACTGTAAAATAGCCCAGTAATTTAATGCAAGCTGAGTCCTACTCATATTTAGAGGCATTTCTCTCATTTCAACCTGTATAATGCTGTTGGAATTGTTTTAAAAGCACATGTACATAATCTCATTGCTTGGTATTGAATTATATCTATTTTCTTTTAGAGATGTGCTCACAGCTGATCCATATACCACACAACCATAATCTAATGATCTAATTAATAATTTGTTTATGACCTATGTATGGCCTTCAAAGATGTTTTATCACTTCTCACTAAGCACCTCATTATATTGAACAACATCATCATCATCCAGAGTCGCCATCCTTATCCCGTCACAAACCAGTTAATGCCACCCGCGGAATTCTAAATCCAAAAATCGTAATTAAAGCCAAAGTAACAAAATAATTTTCCGGTCCAACCATTCGACAACACACAACTTCCTTCCCAAACCAACGGTTCCCCCTTGTTCTTTAATGGCAGGGTACAAAACCAACGTCAAAGGTGCATAGGGTTAGGGTTACATCATCACTGTAATCAGAATCCGAATCATCAGAATTCTTTTTATTGCCATGTATATTTGCATATATTGGAAATTGCCTTGGTGTGGTTGGTGCACTGTACATAAAAACAAAACAACAATATATACAGTAAGACAATATATACAGTAAGAAGCAATAAGTTATGGAGATACATTTTGTGCGAGGGTGGGGGGGCAGAGTCAGTGTTATGCAGGGGGCTTGTTTGTGAGCCCCACTGCCATGGGGAAAAAACTGTTCAGGTGGCATGAGGTTTTAGTCTTGATGGCCCGGAACCTTTTCCCGGATTGAAGTCTCTGAAAAAGGTGGTGACCAGAATGGGACGGATCAGCAATCATCTTGCCTGCTCTCTTACTGGTCCTGGAGTGGAACAGGTTTATGAGAACCGGCAGGTCACAGCCGATGACCTTCTCGGCTGACCGAATGATCCGCTGCAGTCTGCCCTTGTCCTTGGCAGTGGAGGCGGCAAACCAGACGGTGATTTATGCAATGAGGATGGACTCAATGATGGCTGTATAAAACTCGACCATCACTTCCCGGGGCATGTTGAATTTTTTCAGTTGCCGCAGAAAGAACATCCTCTGCTGGGCCTTCTTGATGGTGGAGGTGATTTTCTCTGCCCATCTCAGGTCCTGTGCTATGATCGTCCCCAGGAATCTGAAAGACTCCACTGTTTTAACTGGGGAGTCGCACATGGAGAGGGTTGCGGTCTGGGCTGGGCTCCTCCTGAAGTCTGCAACCATCTCTACAGTTTTCAAAGCGTTCAGCTCCAGGTGGTTCTGGCTGCACCAGGAAGCCAGGCTGTTAACTTCCTCTCCCATTGGAGATTAATCCAATTAGGGTTGTGTCGTCAGCAAACTTCAGGAGTTTTACAGAGGGATGGCTGGAGGTGCAGTTGTTGATGTAGAGGGAGAAGAGTAGAGGAGAGAGCACAAAACCTTGAGGGGCTCCAGTGCTGATGGTCCGGGGTTCAGAGACAAGCTTGCCCAGCCTCACACCCTGCTTCCTGTCAGTCAGGAAGTTAGTGATCCTTCTGCAGGTTGGCTCAGGCATGTCAGCTGTGTCAACTTGTCTATGAGAAGAGCTGGGGCGATGGTGTTGAATGCGGAGCTGAGGATGATGGTGGATGCTCTGAGGCAGGCGGGTACCACGCATTCAGCCAGTCAGTGGAGGTTCTTCATGGTATTGCGCCCCGGACAAGCCCCAATGCTAAAGGAATTTGATGTTCCTGCTATATAGGCTGTACGTTCTGTTTTTACAGACATTTAAAACAACTAAACCAAAACAACGAAACATAACAATGTGAGGCACACACATTCTAATTTCAAGATTAAACACTAGGGAGGAAAAGGTTAGTATTAATCATTTGTATGAAGGTATTATATCTGGCCCAAACTGCTTCTATCTTTATTTCAGTCGGACACAGACTATAGTTTAAATATTGAAATCCTTACAATATGCACATCATATGTTTCCACCACATCAGTGCTGCAGCCGAAGTGACATAATAAAACAGCAGAAAAAACACAACATGCCCCCATGCTTGTTCTGTTATATCTCAGTGCAGCATTCGACACAATGGACCATCAAATTTGATTACAGAGACTACAACAGTTAATTTGCATTAAAGGAACCGCACTTAATCTTATTTTTCTGATTGCTTCAAATTCGTGCAAATTAATGATGAGTCATCTGTGCACACCAAAGTTAACCTGGGTGTTCCACAGGGCTCTGTGCTCAGCCCAATTGTATTCTCATTATATATGCTTCTACTAGGAAACATTATCAGGACACACTTGGTAAATTTCCACTGCTATGCGGATGACACCCAGTTATACTTGTCAATAAAACCTGAACGAAGTAATCAATTAACTAAACTTCGAGCATGTCTCAAGGACATAAAAACCTGGATCACCCGCAATTTTCTCTTATTAAACTCAGATAAAACAGATGTTATAATTCTTAACCCTAACCAGCTTAGAGATACATTATCTAATAATATAGCTGTGCTAGAAGAAATTGCCCTTGCTTCCAATGAAACAGACAGGAACTTGGAAGTTATTTTCGATCCTGATTTGTCCTTTAGTTCTCACTTAAAACAAATTTCCAGGACAGCCTTTTTCCACTTGCGTAATATCTAAAAAATCAGACACGTCATTTCGCAAAAAAAAAGATGCAGAGGAACTAGTCCACGCCTTTGTTACATCGAGACTGGACTATTGTAATTCATTATTATCAGGCTCCAGCAGTAAGTCGTTAAAGACTTTACAGCTTGTCCAAAATGCCGCAGCACGTGTCCTGACGAGAACCAAGAAAAGAGACCACATTTCTCCAGTATTAGCATCGCTACATTGGCTTCCGGTTAAATATAGAATCGAATTTAAAATTCTCCTCCTCACCTTCAAGGCCCTTAATAATATGGCGCCAATTTACCTTAAAGAACTGTTACTACCTTATCAACCCACTAGAGCACTGCGCTCCCAGAATTCAGGCTTACTTGTCATCCCTGAACTCTACAAAAGTAGTAGCCTGGATGCCAGACGAATTTAGCCCCACCCACAACATTTGAGGTCGGGAAGTTCGGTCTGGAGTCGCTCCGTTGGGGAGAAATTATGCCCGGTTCGAAATCATCCGGACCAATCAGATTGTCTGGGCGGGCTTTATACGATGATGGACAGATGATCAACGGTAACGTAATCAACCACGTCATCAAAGTGCCCTTGGGTTGAATTCGTTTTCAACAATCATGCCTGCTGCTGGAGAGCTGAGATGTGTAGATGCTGCCATTGAGTCTGTTTTAGAAGACATCGACAGCGCATTCATTTTGAAAGAGGAACAGAGAACGTTGAGGCGACGCCAAAGCACCGCGCTAATCCCTATCGCGCCGGCGCTTGGCTGTTCACATCGGACACTGAAGCGACGCTGAACCGCCGGGCAGCGCTAATAATATCACCCGTTGATCCAGTAGATTAAAAGCATATACTTACTGGTTGCTCCAACATTAAGCAACAGAGTCCCAACATTTGTCTTTATACAACATGTTCCGAGGATCATACAACTCACTGCACTTCTCCACTTCAATTATTAATTTAATCTCATCCATGTTGAAGAACTTCTCCGCTGTTTGCTCCGTTAAATGTCGGGTGTCGAGGGTAAATTACGTATTCTCCACTCAAGCCTATGTGGAGAATATGTAGTCCCCCCCTCTCTCTCTTTTTATCTGTATCACTGCTTGTGTGGCTGTAGTGGATGGGCAGAGGGGGACATTTAATAATGTCATTGGTCAAATTAAAACTCCAGGACAACAGAAGGGGACTTCAAAGTATGGGATGCATATTTGATCATTTATATCATATAAAATATGTCATCAATATAGTTTAAGATCGTTTTTCAGTGTGTTTCCTGGTGCGATACACTCGCGTCAAGCGCATAAAATAGACTCGACGCCGAAACGATCGCTGCACGGCGCGAGGCAGCCTTGGCGCAGGGCGTCGTTTCAGCCTCCGGTGTGACCCGCACAAAGTTTTAACATGGGAGTGGATGGGAGCCAGCTGTTATTTAAGGCTTGACGCTGCGCTGAAGGGTCGCTTCGGCATTGCTTCAGCGTCCGGTGTGAACCCAGCGTTAGTTAATAACTCACAATGCGTTGCTTAACATACGTCACATACTACGTTGCTCTGATTGGTTGTAGGTCTATCCAATTGAGCGAAGAGGAATTTTATTTCCTGGTCAGTTGAAACACGCCCCATAATCACAGCCCAATGGAGCGGTCTCAGACTCACATTCTGACTAGAATTGTGAGTATGATAACGTCAGGCTAGAGCTTTCAGCCATCAAGCCCCTCTCCTGTGGAATAATCTCCCACTATCAGTTCGGGAGGCAGGGAATGCCTCAACATTGGTCTTGTTGGTATGATCACACCTTTGAAGATTTCACAAGGTGATCGATGATCATTGATCAAGCACCCGTGAGGCTGAAAATTATGTAGTAAGAACTCTGCTATACACCAGCGGCCTGCCTGTACCCCTGACAAGTTAAGGGGTTGCAACGCCCTGTTTAAGGTTGCTTGCAGCTTTAATTCATTATATATATATTGTCTATTCATAGGATAAATCAAAAATACTTTGTAGCTTAGATCTGGAACAACTCTTTTGTAGTATTGTTTCATTTCTGCCCCCTGGTCCATTTGAACTTATCATGTATTGCACACCTTGAAAGTTAGCTTGCATTTCATTTTCATTACTAGTTGATTGTTAATTGCTAAAACAGAGTCACATTCAAGATTAATTTGGGATGTTGTGATGTCAGCATCAGAAAGAGGTGTATACACAATAGATATGAAATGGAATTTAATGCCGCCTTTATACTAAGCTCTGACATGGATCAATTTACACAGTTTATGTCACAGCTCACTCTCACTTTTTCTGCCAAATACGGACATCTACTACTTTATCTTCCATATCTAGTCATTGAAACAGGTCTAGTCTCAGACACAAAGCCAGATTCAAGGGTTTGTTGCAACATGACAGTAAGCAGACATTTAATGTTCCACTATGGGGATGTACAGGAAACAGGTGTCAGTAGAAAATGTTCATTGCAAAGTGCTGATGTTCACTTCTGGGAAACTTCATCCAAGATGGGCTCTAAAAAAAAAAAAAAAAAAAAAAAATACAAAGCAGAGCTGTTAGTTCAGAATCAAATTGTAATAACTCTTATAGTTTGAAGTTCTCACGTAACACAATATTTGACCAATCCATGTGTAGCAGAAGGAAGATTTAGTGCATTCATATTTTATCTAAGCTTGCCTGTATTTTTTGCTTTCTTAAATGGGACATATTATGAAAATTCTACTTTTGTAGTGCTTCTACAAGTTCATTTGGGTATCTGGCATGTCTACCGACCCAAAAACTCTGCAAAAAAATGAAAGTCCCGCGATTTGTTATGGTTCCTCTAAGTTAGACGTCCTGCTTGAGTCACTGAGAATGCGCTTCCGTATCATTCTCTCGTCACAATGAAATGGAATATTAATCAATAGATAAATCTGTTCCGTCTGTCCTTTGGTTTTGTCACTATTATAATGTTTGGCTGCTGATGACAAAGCGATTGGTATCCCCCCAAAACATTTCACACACAATGACAATACATGTTAACACATTAATGTAATGTAAACACAGACCAAATTATAGTCAAATATCTTTTACTATAAAAAGCCATTGACTTATACCCATCCAATGCTCCTGTCATCAGCTGTAAAGCAGCTTTTAGCAGCTGCAACTGGATTTATTTAAGCGTTTCTACACCTTGTATTTTTCTAAAATAAAAGTTTGAATCCTTGCTGTTAAATATGCAGCCCTGCTTGTCCATGTCTGTGACTGGACATAAGCTGTAAACAGCGCCCCTTACATGTGAATGTGCTCATATCTAGATTGAGAAAACCTGGGGTTACTCATCGAGTTGATGACCAAAGTATAAAGGATAGATATCGTGGATAAGTTATGAAGTATTTAAATATAAAAAGGTATCATTCAAGAGTAAAAAAAACAAAAAAAATAAACACTTTAGACGAAACACTTATTTTATGTTCAATTTCTGCCCATAGATCCCTTTCCACCAAATCATACAAACTGCACCTTTACATGTCATCTCTAACCTTTCATCGAAAAAAAAAAGATTCAGGAATTCAATGCAGGAAATTTGACGTACACAGCAATTACAGCTGTTCAATAGTTTAAATAATTTGCCTCACCTGTGAATTTGAAGTCAGGGAAGGATGTTAGGTCTCCACCACCATAGAGTCTCTGAAGCTTTGCAATCTCCTCTGCTAAAGCCTTCTCATATTCTGAACCTGCATCGACCAGCCCCCCAGAAGCCCTACAGGACAATGACAAATCAAGTATCAGCTAAGAGTCATTTCATTTACTACCAGCTTAAATGCACTTTACAGGAACATTAACATTCATCTGTTCCATTTTAATTGGGATATTTTAGATGAGTCCTGACTGTGAGCGTCAAGTCTCGTGTTGTACTGAGCAAATGTGTGTGCACGCTGTCTTCACACACACACACACACACGCACGCTGGAGTAAACGTAACTCACGTTCATCATATGAAAACTGATTCGTTCAATTCATCATTCACTAAAAATAAGATTGTTTCTGCACAACACTCTACTAGAGAGGGGCTGGAGAGCTGCATGCGGCTCCAGAGCCGCGGGTTGCCGACCCATGAACTAGACCACGAAATAAACAAATTCTTTCCTTAGTTTAGATAAAACAAATGACAAGTGAAACAAATTCTTCAAATGCTATATTAGAGATCTAGAACATACAGAAATAACATCTGCTTCTGAATCAGTGTATTACATTCATTACAGATCATTCTTGATCTGAATGACCACACTGCTACAGGTTTACCCCCTCCCCCCTGCAATGTCTGATTTAGCAGAGCCTCTACCAAACCTTGACAAATTTAACTACAGTGCAACCGTACAGTTAGGTTTCTTAAGAGATAAATGCAGCGAGACTCACTGGCTTTTTGTAGAGTACTCGCGGATTGAGTCCAGGAAGAGCTTCTGAATTGGGTCCATTGGAGCTGATAGTCACAAGAGGAACAATTAATTTCTCTTCATAGAAAAACAATATCAGGATCATGCATTTTAAAATTATATATCGATTCAGCTATAACGTATCTGGTTTTAACTGTATCCCTCATAGAAAAAACAGCACTTGGTGGTAGAGAGTAAGCAGCTACAGCGGTCAGACAGAGAAAAATGTGTGAGAGGTTTAGTCATTTTACATATCAAAGGTTGCTGTGCTACACAATCACAGCATTGTTGCAAAATATCGATTGTAAACACTCTAGGAATTTAATACATTTAATAAGTAATAAAGTCCAAAGAAACTGGCTAAACACAGTAACCAGTCTGCAGTCACACCAAGTGCTTTCACCATCAAGGAAAGTTCACATTTAACCTTTATCGGTTAGCAAAATGGTTGCAACAAAGATCAAGGGACAGATTACATTTGACTTTTACCATGCTTTGCCATAAAAAGTGCTTTGCCATAAAAAGTATGAAAACTTTCAAGGGTGGAAGAGGACAGGAATTTGAGGTAAAAATAAATAATTAAATAAATAATATATATATATATATTATTTATTTAATTATTTTTACCTATATATATATATATATATATATATATATGATATAAAAGAGGTCAGATGACAGCGGAAATCGTGATATACACCTTAACCAGTGTAAGCAGTACCCATAATATTATGTTTAGTACAAAATCAAGCAAAGTAATTGCATTACATCAAAACACATTGGGAGTGCTAATTCTTTTTAACAGTGGACCTTAAACCAACGAAACTCCTGTAATTTTCAAATTTAAAAAAAACTATGAGCAAACGGTGTGAAGAACAGTTCATGCAGTGAGATTGAAGGAAAGAGGTGAATGCAGTTAGCAGGCGGTTGTTACTAAGACTTGAAAAAAAGTGTGTGGACATCCAGCAACCCAGAAATCTCTAGACAACGTTCTATCACACCCCTTTTACATGTAAAATGGCTGAAGCAGTACAAACACATGAGAAAACTTGAGCTACATTTGTGATGACCTAGTAGGGGTCAGTTAGGGGTATATGTGCTGGTGATTATGGAGTAGGTAGGGTATTGTAAAAATGCATCAGGTAAAACTAAGGAACTGATAGAAACATTGTGCAATGCTAGAACAAAAATGTGTTTGTGATGTTGGGCATCTTTACAGTTTATCCTTACACTTGTCACAAACAACGTCGTTGCTTATATAAAAGGGTGATACAAATTACTGCTGGTAAATTGTAGTTTCCAGAGATGGAAAGATAAGGGTTGGAGGAGAGGGGGAGGTTGTAGTTTGTACCCTCAGATGGTTCAGCTGGGGCTTCCACCTGCAGTTCCTCTCCTTTTGCTTCAGCTATGACTGGAGCAGGATCCACCAGCTCTTCAGCACTTTCTATAGAGGCAGAAATCTCTCCTGGGGCCACTCCGACGGGAGTAGCTTCAGCCACGGGCGCTGGTGGAGCATCGACAAGAGCAGATTCAGCTACGGGCGCTGGGGCCGCGTCGACAAGAGCAGCTTCAGCAACGGGCGCTGGGGCCGCGTCTACGGGAGCAGCTTCAGCCATGGGCGCTGAGGCCTTGTCTACGGGAGCAGCTTCAGCCACAGACTCTGGGACTGCGTCTACTGGAGCGGATTCAGCCACAGACTCTGGGGCCGCCTCTAGGGGAGTAGCTTCAGCCACAGACTCTGGGGCCGCCTCTAGGGGAGTAGCTTCAGCCACAGACTCTGGGGCCGCCTCTAGGGGAGTAGCTTCAGCCACAGACTCTGGGGCCGCCTCTAGGGGAGTAGCTTCAGCCACAGACTCTGGGGCCGCCTCTAGGGGAGCAGCTTCAGCCACAGACTCTGGGGCCGCCTCTAGGGGAGCAGCTTCAGCCACAGACTCTGGGGTCACGTCCACAGGAGCAGCTTCAGCCACAGACTCTGGGGCCACGTCTACAGAAGCAGCATCAGCCACAGACTCTGGGGCCACCTCTAGGGGAGCAGCTTCAGCCACAGACTCTGGGGCCGCGTCTACAGGAGAAGCTTCAGACACTGGGGCAGCGTCTACGGGAGAAGCTTCAGCCACAGACTCTGTGGCCACATCTACGGGAGCAGCTTCAGCCACAGACTCTGGGGCCACATCTACGGGAGCAGTTTCAGTCACAGACTCTGGGGCTTCAGGGGCTGACACTGACTCAGGGACTGCTTCAATGGGAGCAACTTGAGCAGGCTGTTTACCTGGTGGAGTGGCAGCAGTTTCAGCAATAAAAGCAGCAGCCTCTGCAATGGCTTCCCCCACTGGTACGACTTCAGCAAAAGATTCTGCAACAGCCTCAACCACTGGTACAGTTTCAGCAACAACTTCAATAATAGGTGTAGCTTCAGTGGAGGCTTCAGCAACAGGTACAGCTTCTGGGACACATTCAGAGACTGTTTCAGCAACAGGTATGGATTCTGTTGCTGAAGCTGTGAGAGTAACCCCGTGCACTGGATCAGCGACTGTTTCAGCTGCAGCTACGGCTGTCGCTGCAGAAACTTCTTTCTTGGGAGGCACATATGACTTGTGCTGGACAAGTTTCTCTAGATCGAAGTATGTTTTAGCCTTGTCTTTGTCTAGGATAAAGGAGGAGGGCAAGCAGACAAGATGTATTATTTCTTTTTTTAAACATGTGTATATGGTTGGCATTACAAAATATTCATATTATTACATTTTACAAAGAAGAATTTTTTTACGGAAGAATTTCTGGATGGTTTTGTCTTGTGACAGCACATAAGGACCATTGTAGGTGAAAATAGAAAATAAGGAGCTGAGTGAGGGTCAATATAAGAAATTGCTGTAATACACAGTATAGTATAGTACATAGTATCTGATATATGTACTGCCTACAAGAAAATACAAAAGCAAGTTAGTCACATGGATAAAGCAAAGGTCTTGTAGAAAATTGTAGGATAGTAAATACTTGAAGTATATGATCAAAAAGACCCAACACTGGACCTTAAAACACACTGGACCTTAAAAAACAGATTATTCTCAAACAAAGAAAAACAATAAAGTTGAAAAAAAAAAAAAACTACTTAATAGTTAATTTCTGTTCATGGTCCCCAAGTAGGTGACCTGAAAAAATATAACAGGCCAAAACCCATCATCTGTACTAAAAATGGACCAACAACCTCAACAGTTGGAACAGCAAGATCTACTTGTTGTTTTTGTTGTACATTTTAGACACTTGGGTTTAATATCAAATATGAAAATGAGACAACAGGAGATCAGCTTTTCTTTCACAGAAGAAATCTAAGTCCAAAGCCAAGAATAGACCTTCTGAGATATGAATGTTTAAATAAAATTAATCTAAAAAGGCAACAAGAACCATCTGTAGCCCACATGTTAAAATATGTTTTGCTAACTTGGTTTGGGTCAAACAAAAGTTCCTTTGTCTGAGTTGCTTCACACATCTAGATATAAATTATATAAAAGCTTAAATTCTGAACTCTTTATATTCATCTATTGGCCTTCAACACAAAAGTATTCCTCCTACAACAAAAACAAAAAGGGAGACCATTTTAAAACGGGGACTTATATAAAGTGGTATACACGCGGGTTATGTTATGGGCCCCTCATATTAACATATTACTGTCATTAGTCAACATTTTCCAAAGCATATTCATTTACAGCTTACACCCTTAAATAAGATATTAGCTGCACAGTTATTTTATTTCTTATTATCTAACATATAGGAAAGACCAAGAGATTGTGTAGAGAAAGAGAAAGAAAAGCAGCATTGGTCAAGAGACCTATAGGTTGAATAAAAGACAGCAAGCACTGATTGCGAACATAAGGCAGTGAAATAAAGAGACAAATTTCTTGATTGTTTAATAGCGGTTAGGTTCTTAAGCAGCTGGAAGAAAAAAAAATTGTGATCGGTTCTCTAACAGATGTTTTTGTGCTGTGGTAAAAATTATCATTATGATACTGTCAGGACAAGTATATACATGCACAGGCATTGCCCCTTTCCAATACTTCTCATTTAGTTTTTAAATACCACCCCCCTGCATGTCAGGTTTAGGGAACATCTGTAAATTAACGCATTTACTGAAAGCTTGAATGTGAGGTTTAAGGAGAAATTTGTAAATTGTAGCGACATTAATAACCTGGGTTACACTCTCCACTCCTAAATTTGCAATTATCTATTATTGCTGTTGAAAACACCTGCAGAAGCATTCTTAAAGATAGGCCTAATTTTATTTTTACCATAAACCATTTATTCAAATCCTTTTTATTTACATGTGTATGTATATTTTCAAGGAAGATAGGAAAGCCCACATTTGCATTTGTTTTAATGAAAGTGCTTGTTACAACTTGCGCAGGGGTTTATCTTACAACTGAATATTTAGCCTTCTTGACAGAAAATACTAATATAGTGTGTAATCATTCAGGCTAAAATTACCGATATTTGTCTTCCATAACACCCAGCACTACTCCCTGTACTGTTGTATCAACTAAGGAAATACAAATAACTTAAACACTCTTGCCTGACATATTTCTCCCTTGACCAGCTCAATGACACTATCAATGACAGCACCACAGTTCAGGCAAGAACTCAAGAAACAGTTACAGCTGTGATAAACCTACCTGAGATGTTCTTTTTGGAAGATTTTTTGTTACCTCCAGATTTTGTGCTTAGGGCTACAGCTACAGGGGCTTTGCTTAGAGTACTCCACCTGTCAGCCTGCAAGCACTGTCAAAAACACATAGAACATTGATTTCAATTACATTATTTTCTTACCTCAGGAGTGGTCACTGACTACTGTCAAAATGTCCAATTTACAACTAAGCAAAACAGTTCAGCTAAACCAGGACTTGAAGGAGATAAAATTACAGCTGTGTGTCCAGCTTAACAAGTGAGGAAGGTACCATATAAGGTCTGCTCCACAGATAATTTAGGGAAATGCTACATAGTGTTGTTTAGTAATTATCCTCAGAAAATTATGTGAGTCCAAAACACAATCATCTGTCTAATTATGTATTAACTTCAAAGATTTACTTTTAAAAAAGGACAAAGCAGCTAGGTTTACACAAAAACTGTGTTGCTTAAAATGGCAGCTTTAGAGGACACAGCAGGGGCATTTGTCATTCACAACCCCTCTGAAAGTCAACCAACTTAAATATGTGACATCTTCCCATGCTGTCATGAAAAACTAGTAACAGTAACACTTCTTTGTAGCTTGAAAGTTACTGGGAACTAATTTGGTTTTGACCATCTTTTAAAAGTTGTCAGTATTTTCAAGATCATTGTCTCTGTCCTTGACAGTACACTTACCCTATTAGATCTTAGCCTACGTTAAACACCTCAGGAGTGTCAGTGTACACACAGAAACAGACTTTGATTTTCTGATTTAATATCCAAAACATCTCCTTCCAGTCTGATATTATCATCAGTTTGCTCCAGCTACTCATTGAAGCTGAAGTATGGGCTTGCGGTAAGTGTTTTACAGCTAATTTAAACTAAGCCTCCGTTTATTTCATGGAATATTTGAAACATTAGAATCTCCACTAGAACATTCATTTAAGTTATGAGAGTTTCAATAGTGGCTGGTTAGAAAAAAATGACTTCAATCCAACCACTTAACATGTCCATTACTACTTTTATGCATTGTCAATCTCAAATGTAATCATCAAATCTATATAAGCAAATAATAACATTGACATAAATGCTCAGCCAACCAAGGTTCATATGGATATCAACCACAATTGACATGACCACATGCACTGACCCAGCTTTAGTCTATAGGCCTGGTGTTTAGTTTAAGCCTGCACCACTAGCTACCTCACTAATAAACTCGCTCGCTCCATGTTATAACTTTGTGACGTTGGTGCGTCTTGTTTCATTTATCGGTCAGCTCAGAAATGTATTTAAAAACCACCAATTTAGAAACCATGAAGGTGAGGCCAGTGATAGCTCCACATACAGAGCATGGCGGTTAGCAGTTAACAGTCAGACAAACATTTGCGACATTATTTCCAATTATTTAACGAAATAACGCTTAAAATGTATTTACCTTGACACAACCCAGTCGTCCCATCCTCAGGAGCGAAGCCGCCATCTCTCCGTGCTGGCATTCAGTAAGAACACAAGGATAAGTTAACACAATGGTAACCACATCGAAATATCTTGAACATGCATTTAGCAACATTAGCACCGTGCAACAAAACAAAACTGCTATGTAGAAAACTGCTACGTTAACGTATTCAACCTTGTCTCGGTGAGACTCAAGGTAGCCTGTAAGAATCAGATAGCTGTTACCTTTGAAAAAATGGTGCTTACAAATGTTCCCTTTCTGCAGGGCAGAGGTCCAGTAGCAACGCACACTGACTTGGTCACCTTTATGTAACATGTGACAGTGAACGCCCCCCTTCTGAGCAGCCTGTTATCACTTTGCCTATCACAGTCCCTGGTTTATTCAGCACATTAACTATTGTCCGTCATTAATGCTTTATGAATGTTGGACGTCTATAAGTGTTGGTGCATGTACCGTGAATGAACATTTAACTGTACATGCACTAAGTTATGAATGTTTTTTTCCCTACATTCCCTGCACCTCTGTTGTTACCTTCTCTGCTTATATATTTTATTTTTCTATCATAGTTAGGAAAGCTGAACTTGTGGACCTACTGTGTGAAACACCCTGTCCCCACTCAGGGAACAAAGCCAGCTTGTGTACATTCTGTACTTTTTCGATGGGGCGTGCCGTCTCTGACGTAAATTTACCGCGACAGACCAATCTTTTTTTTAAAAAGAGGAATAGAACTGGAAACAACAATAATAATAATAATATTAATAGTCAATATTATTTATGAAACACCTTTCAAAAAACAGGTTTACAAGGGGCTTTACATGATAAAAACAACAGGAATCTAAAGGTGTAATCACAAGAAAAGTATCAATAGAGGAGTATAACAAGCAAAACATTTTAAGAAAGCTAAATAAATAAAAACATAAATAAAACATTAAGAGAGGATCACACGAAGGCTAGTGTATGAAAATGTGTTTTATGAAGCGCCTCAAAATAGGCAATACATTTCACCATTCCAGATAACCTCAGGCAGATTGTTCCCAAGTCTGGGGGCATGAATGCCAAATACTCTGTCACCTTGTATACAAGGGGTTGTATACAGGTGGGTTGTATAACATACAGGAACATACAAACATACAAACCAGGGGTGTTGTAAAATATAAATATAAATCATATAAATATCCTGTAAAGTTTAATATATTAGCAGCCTTTTTGATAGATTATTTCGAAATAAAGTTTACATATCTTTAAAAAAATTAAACAGGGCCCCTATGCATTTATGGATGAAAATGATGGCTTGACAAAAGCAAATATCACATTTTTCCAAAATAGTGAAAAGTCTTCATAAATATGGTCAATATTAAACTTACTTACGTCCTTCCAGTATTGGAGTGGGAGCAATGCCAAAAAAGGTGCAAGACTGTTTCTGGATGCTCATCACAGAATTAGCAGTTTGCAGGTAATTGATTTGCATGTGTCAAGAAAAATCTTGTGTCATCTGCCAGTTGACTAATGATTACACCCTTTTCTGGGGTTTGGGAATCAATGTAATCAACCCTTGAGTGAGGCTGGGAGGAAGACCATTATCTTCTATAAATATATATATGAAAATACCTGCAACAGAAATAGTTCGCTTCCTTGAAAATGTTTTGTAAAATTCTGCAGTTAAGCAATCTGTTCTCAGAGATAAATTATTCTTAAATTGGGCTATAGAGTCAGCTATTTCCTGGCATCCAAGAGGGTTGTACCAGTAATTATTTATAATTATTTATAAGAAATGAAGATTTAGCTTCCTCGTATTGTATTTTGAATAATACTGTTACTGCATAAATTACAAGAGAAGTTTGAAATAAGCTTGGAACTATCAGTGATGATGCCATCAAAATAAAACTGAAGTATAGCAAATTTTATAAGTTTTGGTTGTTCAGCAAATAAGAACAAGGCTTTTCATTTACAATTCTGCCTCAAAGCCCTGGTATTAAGCTAAACTAAAGACAAAGACAACGTTAATAAAGAACAAGAGAAAAAAGTGAGCAGCAAGTTCCAACCAGATGAAAAGAAGACTGCAGCAACAATAGGGGAACCATGCTCTGCATCATTCAAAGAAAATACCAGTATAATTAACATAAATATGTGACAATCCAAATGAAAGTTCAGCATCATTGGCCTTAAATTTGACTCAGAATAACATGAACTATTTGGCATAGGATTATTAAGAGCTAAATAAATAAATGTAACAGAGTATTGTATGGCCTATAGAAATAAATAAATATGAATCTAGTACAAAACATAGACACAAAAGGAGAGAAGTCCCTTAAAGGAAATAGTGTTATTCAGTGTTATTTACAATCTGTTTAACTAAATGGGGAAAAAAAATGTTATTCTGGACGGAGGTGAGCTCCAGATCCGTCGATGAAGTGAAAGATGTTCTGATCTGACGTTCCACACTCCTGTTCAATAGGTGGCAGTGATGCGCCTATAAGCTGGTTTGCCAACGACCAATCAAATCAAAAGAAGAAGGAGAAGTCTGAGCTATTGTCGCGTGCTACAAACAACATGACAGCGGTGGGTTTTTGTGGAAAATGGTTTATTTCCACCTGCGACAAGAAACTCGTTGCAGTTCACACTAAACAGAACAGGTTAGAACCATTCTTAAAGCGTCTTATATCATGTATGACTTCAGGCAGATGTGTGACGTTGTGGTCACTGGTCCGGACCGGACCGCAGTTTTAGCTAGCCGTCAGTCTTTGACTGACGTTTGACTTGTTGCAAACTGTTAATTTTCCGTACATGTTTGAAAAGTGTGAGACGACATAGAAACTGAGTGACACAGTTTGGTCTTCATCGCAGGATCATCATCGTTACTACCATTAGCATGATGTCACGTGTGATGCCATCTAGATCTACATAGTGATTGTCGTAGTTGTGACCGTAATCATAGTTGCAAACGGTAGACAGTGACAAATGTTAAGATGCGTCAAAAAGGCTTTATGATTCAGTCTTTGAAAAGACTTTGAAAACAGACCACTCAAAGATATTACGCCGGGTTCACACCGGACGCGGAAGCGACGCCGAAGCGAGGCGTAAGCGCGTCCGGTGCTGAACACACCGGACGCTGAAGCGCAGCGCAGCGTTGCGCCGCGGCTGCCTCGCGCCGTGCAGCGATCGTTTCGGCGTCGAGTCTATTTTTTCCGCTTGACGCGAGCGTATCGCACCAGGAAACACACTGAAAAACGATTTTAAACGATATTGACGACATATTTTTTATTAGATAAATGATAAAATATGCTTTGCATTCACCTTCTGTTGTCCAGGAGTTTTAATTTTAACACTTTTACCGAACACATTATTAAATGTCCCCCTCTGCCCATCCACTACAGCCACACAAGCAGTCATAATGATAAAAAGAGAGAGAGAGGGGGGGGGGGGCGACTACGTATTCTCCACAACAGTTAATTTTGGAGCAACAAGTAAAGCCTGAAACATGCTTCTGCGTTTTCACGGGCCCGTAAGCGCAAGAGCCCTTCCGGGTCCCTTACGTGCTTATGTATCCCTCCTTACGTGCTGACGGGTGTCGACCCCCTTTTCTAAAATTTACGGCAAAGCTCCGCAAGCTCACTCAGCCCGCAAGGCTGTGATTGGTCTGCTCTACATCCCTTCTGGAGCTGCATATCCGGTTTCATGCCCCATAATACCGGCAGAAATCACGGAAGATTTAGAAGAACGAATATGGACCAAATAGAAGAGCACTTGTTAGAAGATATCCGATAGTATGATCACTTGTATAACCTCTCACTGACTGGCGGATTTGTCCGCCAGAAAAAGGCTACGAGGAGCCGCAGTGGCTATGTAAATAAACAATCGACGAAGAAGAAAGAAGGCGTCTCTAAGGTCGTCTCGACAAAAAGCATTACTCCGCCTAGTGTTCTGGCGCGGAATTGCTTTGTAAGACGCGCAACGGTTGGGGAAGCATGAATGAAAACGAGTCTTGCGCCACAGCGGCGTGAAAAGACGTAGACGCAGTCGCAGAAGCATGTTTCAGGCTTAAAGCCTGAAACATGCTTCTGCGTTTTCACGGGCCCGTAAGCGCAAGAGCCCTTCCGGGTCCCTTACGTGCTTATGTATCCCTCCTTACGTGCTGACGGGTGTCGACCCCCTTTTCTAAAATTTACGGCAAAGCTCCGCAAGCTCACTCAGCCCGCAAGGCTGTGATTGGTCTGCTCTACATCCCTTCTGGAGCTGCATTTCCGGTTTCATGCCCCATAATACCGGCAGAAATCACGGAAGATTTAGAAGAACGAATATGGACCAAATAGAAGAGCACTTGGCAGAAGATATCCGATGGTATGATCACTTGTAAAACCTGTCACTGACTGGCGGATTTGTCCGCCAGAAAAAGGCTACGAGGAGCCGCAGTGGCTATGTAAATAAACAATCGACGAAGAAGAAAGAAGGCGTCTCTAAGGTCGTCTTCGACAAAAAGCATTACTCCGCCTAGTGTTCTGGCGCGGAATTGCTTTGTAAGACGCGCAACGGTTGGGGAAGCATGAATGAAAACGAGTCTTGCGCCACAGCGGCGTGAAAAGACGCAGACGCAGTCGCAGAAGCATGTTTCAGGCTTTAAGCCTGAAACATGCTTCTGCGTTTTCACGGGCCCGTAAGCGCAAGAGCCCTTCCGGGTCCCTTACGTGCTTATGTTTCCCTCCTTACGTGCTGACGGGTGTCGACCCCCTTTTCTAAAATTTACGGCAAAGCTCCGCAAGCTCACTCAGCCCGCAAGGCTGTGATTGGTCTGCTCTACATCCCTTCTGGAGCTGCATTTCCGGTTTCATGCCCCATAATACCGGCAGAAATCACGGAAGATTTAGAAGAACGAATATGGACCAAATAGAAGAGCACTTGGCAGAAGATATCCGATAGTATGATCACTTGTATAACCTGTCACTGACTGGCGGATTTGTCCGCCAGAAAAAGGCTACGAGGAGCCGCAGTGGCTATGTAAATAAACAATCGACGAAGAAGAAAGAAGGCGTCTCTAAGGTCGTCTCGACAAAAAGCATTACTCCGCCTAGTGTTCTGGCGCGGAATTGCTTTGTAAGACGCGCAACGGTTGGGGAAGCATGAATGAAAACGAGTCTTGCGCCACAGCGGCGTGAAAAGACGCAGACGCAGTCGCAGAAGCATGTTTCAGGCTTAAGTATATGCTTACTTGTGCGGAGAGGCACGGAGAGGGCGTTCCATGTTGGAGAAGGCGGTCCTATCTGTCCGTGTCCGTCAAAACGGAGAAGCATACATTGGCCTTTTGGGATTAGCGCTACCGCCTCGCTTCGGCGTGGCTTCCGCGTCCGGTGTGAACCCGACGTTAGGGTTGCTGAGAGAAAAATAAATTCCTAACAACCTGTATTATATATAATTATTATGGGCCGTATAACACCTGAAGTATGAGCTCCTATGCAGCATTTTCCTTTTTTAAAATAAGTATATGGAAGCATTATTTCACATTGAATTGGTATATGGGAAATACAACTTTGAGGCTTTGAAGTTAGACTGAACTGAGTGTATGTCAAACTACTGTATCTGCTTTTCTCTACTTTATCTCAGCGAACCATTCATTTTTGACTGCAGCACTGCTGAGAAGAGGCCAAAGAATACAAAGAATGACAACAGGTAAAAATAAGAAGATGGTGATGGGTTTTTAAGTAAAGGTTAAGTATTTATCCGTTGCTAAGAAAAATAATGCATACAAAAAGAAAGGGATTACTCTAAATGTAATAAAAGAAGCAAACCAAAAACAAAACAGGTCAAATTTATAGTTTTCTGGTCTCAACAATAGGATTATGGAAAGATTAACAGAGTGTAATTTAGATGTATCCATGTATAACAGCTGTGGCTTGTGTTCTCTGTCATCAGTGATGATGGTGCCTTGGAGGAAATGGGAAGTGACACAGTCCTTGCGTTCACAGTGTCTCCCTCTGGAAATCTGGTGGCACTGACTGATGACACCAAGAGACTGGTTTTATTTCATTGTGAGCCTTCATGGCAGTGTATCAGCATCAGGTACAACTTAAAACTCACTCTTGTACTGTACAGGTAATGATGCAGGATGTGCAATAGCAGATCTATTAATAATAGCAGATCTATTAATGATAGCTATGTGTGACTTGCACAGATGGGTGGCTAGGAGGTGCACGACCCTTGTGTTCAGCAAGGCTGAAGATGAGCTGCTGGTGGCTGATAAATCAGGAGACGTGTACTCCTTCTCGGTGGTGGAACCGCAGAGGGATGGTGAGCTGAAGATGGGACACCTGTCCATGTTGCTAGCTATAGTAAGGAACACTAAGCTGCATAAACACTGGGCAAATAGCACCATCACAAGTGTAGTCTAGAGAATTGTGTGTGTCATTATGTGCAGGTGCCTAAAGATTCACAATCATAGCTAATTAGTCACTCAGACCTTTTTGACAAACATCTAACCACACAGTTGTCTTACATAGCTACATCATATGTCTTTTCATAACAGATATAGTTACAGTGAGTAGATGTTCTGGTTTTCGAACTCTAACCATATTGTCTCAATGTCAAGCTGGGTGTCTTGAGTCCCAATTTTTAACATGTATGATGTTTATCATGTTTCAGTACTGAACGTTCTGTATGTGTCAATCACATAGTAGTATGTATTGTTGTCAAGGCTTTTGCTAGTTTATGAGTCATAGGCAAGTATCATGGTCTTTGACACTGGCAGCTGTTTCCAGCAGAACTCCTATTGTGCTCAAGCGCCACATGTGCACATGCATTCAGTGTAGTGCGCTTAGGGACCCAGTTATAGGGGATGAAAATATTATCAGCACAGATAGAGACACTGAAGGTGTCAAATTCTTGAAATAAAACCTTACATACACCATATTGTCCGACCACATTCAAACTGGGTGTGAAATTGCCTTCATCAGCAATAATCCAAAAGAACAACCTACCAGTTACTTAATCAGATTGCAAAGTAATTTATTGTTCTCGAATCCATGCATCGCAAATTTTAGTATTTTTCCCGCCAACTGATTATGTGTGTATATATATATATATATAAAAAATATATTTGTATTTTTTACTTCAAAATAGGGGAAGTGGAAGTGATGCTAGGTGAGCTAGGTGACTTTTGCCTTGATGTTCTTTACAGCTTTAGAACAATTTGACAAAAACATGTATGAAAATACCTAGGTTTGAATGATAATCTGCATGTGGTGCAGGAGTAGCAGCAGAGTGAACAGAGGGAACAGCTGATTTTAAAATGTCTTTCAATTCGATCACTGATGCATTAATGACCATTGTGGGAGCAACAGTTTCCTCTGCATAGTACACAGCCATGCTTAGTCTTTGCAAACAGAAATGACTTATGTAAGCATTTGCATAAAGAGTGGAAAGTGAGATTTGATGTTAAGTTTGGACAGTGGATCACTTTTAAGTATTACAGAGCAGAACAGTACGAATGGAACCACTGCTCTAAGTGTGCCTTTAATGTCCCATCTTACACTTGCTGTAACAATTACAACACAAGGGTCACGCTAAATACATGATGTGAGTAGCTCCCAAAAGTTTATGCCTACAGTAGCATAACTAAGGGAATGGCTCAGAGCTCATATCAGCCAGCACTAACTATTGGCTTTTTCAAAAGGAGTGTTTTAATTCAACCTTAAATGTATAGAGTGTGTCTGCCTCCTGAACCCAGGCTGGAAGCTGGTTCCTAGTTGTGCTCTGAGCTCTCTGAGAAATTTAACGATACAGGTCTGTTAAGTTCCAGTTCACTTAACCGTTCTGTTGTCTTTCAGACTATGTCACCGGATGACAAATACATCATCACAGCTGACCGTGATGAGAAGATCAGAGTGAGCCACTTCAGGTGTCCATACAACATCCAGTCCTTCTGCCTGGGACATCAACAGTGAGTTAATTACCCTAAAGGAGAAAAATCTGCAAGTTCTTCAACACTCCATTTGATATAAGACAGTGGTTCCAAAATGGTGGGATTATGAGAGAAATGTACACTTTTATCAGTGCAATAAAACTATACTACTACAGGGCTACAGAGTGTGACTGTTATGGAAGTCTTCTGGAAGCTGGTGAAAGGAGAAATCAGGCAGCAACTAATGTCTTATGCAGAAGGTTTTAATGTAGACTTGATGCATCAAGGAGACCAGAAGGTAGAAAACATATACAAACACTAACATGAGCAACTGTGACCCCCAAGTCTCAAGATGTCTCCCACAGCATCCCCATATATCTTCCTCTACGTCACCCATTCCAACAGCAGATCCATGAATGGCTAGAATTGCTGTCACTCTCTGTTACATGTAGGCGTTCATATCCTATTGGATAGTTAAGCCTTAATATGCATTTCTAAATCAGATTGTGTCCTTACATCTTGCCACCGTGTCAGAGATTATTTTATCACCCAGCCATAGTTGGGCAATACCATAAACTTTGGTTTAATCCAATACTAAGTAATTCAGAGCCAATATTGCAAATACAGATACTGATACCTTTTATTTTTAATCAGTGGAAAAATAAAAAAATTTTGACTGAATATTATATTTAGACATTTTTATATTCCTGGTTTGAGATATTCTCGTGGAAATTTCGGGGAAAACAAAGGAATCAACAACAAGAGTTTTTTCTAGTTTTATTCAATACCTGCAGGTGGACGCTCTCCAGTCAACAACAAGAAGTTCCTCAATGAGAGGCACCTGTTGAACATACATCACTTCTCTTGACATGCTTGCCTTGTTTGGCACTTTGCAAAGTTAGAAGTGGACATGAACAGGAGACAGGTGTTCATGACAAGATTATGTGTTAAGAGTGAACAGCTCTTTTCCTCTATGCGCAGTTAACAACATAGAAGAGAGGCACTGAAACAGATCCCTTTGTATCGATCCTATTGCCGTATTGACATTTTGGGATCGATTCGCCCATCCCTAACAGAAACAAAACACTATAATATAGAAGATACATACAGTATATTGTGTGCAATATTATGTTTTTAACTGTGTTCACTACAGTTCTGAGGTACACAAAGCATAGAGTAGTCACTTGTGCTTTACAAATGACTGACAAACACACAGGATGATAACACTGCTGCACGATATCATGACTTCAATTATCGCATGATTTCCTAATATCATACACCCCTAATATTTTTTATAGTAGATTGTTTTGTGTGCATGCTCACCACAGTTTATTGTAAAAAAAATGTCTTTAATGTTAATGTTTTTTTACATATTTTCTCTTAGGTTTGTCAGTGCCTTGCTGGTCCCATCAGCTCAACCCCACTGTCTGCTGTCTGGATCAGGGGTTAGTTACATCAACACACACATGCATTTTGCTCTGTGCTTGAACTGCGATAAATGGTGTTCCATGTGCCATGCATTCACACTCTACATTTCAATATATTTGGCCAATGAGATGGAGCCCTGCTGTTCTAGATGATAAATTAGAGATATAAATATCATTGACAAGCTTTTCGGTCATTGAATCATTGTTGGAAGAATAGCAAGAAATCTTATTTTTTAAGTTGCTTTTTAATATTGGCAAGGCAAAACCATGTAAACAATGAAAATGTGAAGAAATGGTGCCTAATAAGACAAGAGGTTGTACTGAGGACAATGTACATGCAGCAAAAATCAACTGCAGGTGAAAACTTTGACTGTATATCATCAAAGGTAACTCAGAGTGTTTATCAGGTACAGTTTAAAAACTAGTGGATTTTAGGCGTAATGTGAGGTGTTTTTGTGACTGTCAGGACGGGACTTTGAAGCTGTGGGAGTATGAGTCTGGCCTTAGGCTGCAAAGCTGGGACCTCAAAGAACTTGAAGAGACACCAAGCTCTAAAGATGACAAAGAGAAGGTAACCACAACATGTTGCACTACAGCACTGCTTAAACAATTCACACTAGGAATGCAGAAAAGACTATATAAGAGTATGAATTGACTGAGGATGAATTGGTTAGCATGTTGATATGCTAAATGCTAAAACAATCTATCCTTGAAAATCAATGTTAAGTAAACACTGTAAATGTGATAAGGATTAGCAATTCTGTTTGGCTGTCTTAAAAGGGATAGTTCAACCAGGAATTAAAATTGACTCATCTACTCACAACTATGCTGAAGAAGGGGTGGGTTAAGTGTTTTATTCCACAAAACACCTCACCCACAGCCTAATCCAATACAATTTAATTAAATGGTGACCACATCCCTAAAAGTAAAAAAAAAATGAAATGCCTCCACTCTGTTCCTGTGGTGTCACCCAATATCAAAACGATTACATTTACACCATGTTTTTATCCTAAATGCCTACTGTGATCCACATGTGAACGTGGAACCGTAGGAGGATAACAGCGGACAATTGGGCACTGTGGATGACACTACAGGAGCAGTGTTGTTATAAACATAGGCCATGGTCAGCTAAAACCACAATCACGATCCACAATCCACCATCGCATTGTGTGACCCTACTGCCTGGTTGTCCACTCTCTCTCTGAGATGGCAGCTGAATATACTTTCAAGGTAGATGCACATCTGCCGGTATCCAACAATGACTGCAGTAAACGAAGAATAGCGGCCCCCAAGCAACTCCCTGAGACCTCACTGTCTGCTGCGCCCCTGGAAAAAAAAGCTTCCACCGATTAGCTTAGAGCAGTGGTTAAAGACAGATGATGTCACACCATGTTAAAGCCTTATGAGACAAAATTGTTATTTGTGAATATGGGCTATACAAATAAAATTTGATTGATTGATTTGACTAGTATGATGGGACAGCAATTTAGGGTCTGGCCAACACCTCTGAAGCTCTTCAATATAGGGCTTCCAAGGAGGGACTGAAAAGGCAGCGGGCTGTGGTGCCTTCTTGAAAATAGCACTTTGGTGATTACTGGAATTATAGACATGTTGTGACGATCAGAAATCTATCATCACATTACTGTCTTTGCCTGCCTGGCACTCTGCGTTAACACCCCCACTCACTCCCATATCACTGTCACTGTAAGAATTTCATTCATAGTAAAATCCACACCAGCAATCCAGCCAAATCAAATCATAACAACTCAACTACGCGCGCAATAGATTAATCAGTCCATTGCCTGAGCATAGCAGCTCTTTTTATGTGTTGGTATGTGAAGTAGTCCAGCTGCCTTGCCCTCGAAATCATCATCATCCATTCGTGTAGTGAGTCCAACCTGGGTAGAGCATCTGTGGTGTTGGTCCCTGGATGAAGAATCCCTAGAGGATTGTGTATTACCTTGTGTGGAGCGTCACAGTGTCCCAGGAGTTGCAGAGAGGGGCAGGATAAAGCCTGACCAACTACCTACCATCAGTTTAAGTTCAGGGATATCAATCTGTCCATAGGGAAATTTCACCTGCTTTGGTGCAGAAAGTCTTCACATCTTCCGCCGCAGACTAAAGACACATCTCCCTGACCTAAATCCAATTGAACCAATTCTTGATCTTCTCATACTTAGCCAGCAGCTGTTTGTCAGTCTAGAATCTGAAGTCCCACAAGATCTTAGCTCTGTTGATCTCAACCACCTTCGGTGTTATGTCCAATAGGGACTTCGGTACATCTAATCCAGACTCTGCACAGATGATCCTGTTCCCTATCCCAGTTACTTGGTTGTACTCTGTGAACGCCATCCCTGCCTGCATCTTATACTCTGCAACTATTTGCTGGACCTTGCCTGCAACTTGGGTCTTGTCTACTGGGGTAGACCATGGTCTCTATGAATCTTGTGCTTATGGCCTGGTTTATAAGGTTCCTTCTGTATGAGGTATCACAAAGCAGCTCGTCAGATTGGGCCATCTTCCTGATGTAGTCCTGGATTTCCTTGTTTAATCGTGGATAGTGACTTTTGTGCTCTTCAGCCTCCCTCCTTTTGCTCAGTGTACAGCCTCAGGTTGCTAGACTTGGGTGAATCCAACCATGCATTGTGAGGAGCTTCCTTGTTCTGAAATAAGTGGCGTCTATCTCCTCCTTTGTCGTGGTCAGTGGTCAGTGGTGTCTAGGTCAGAGTGTGGGGGAGCAATGTCACAGACAATTTTTATTTATAAGAAGCCCGAATTCTGTTTAGGATGAAGATTATATTAATGTTCCATATGGAATAGCAAAGACAACTGCTAAAGAAATGCTGAGTTGCAGCACCATTGTTTTGTTTATTTATGAATATAAACAGAAAACATGTTAAATGTATATATCCATCTTTTGTCATAACATTTTTGTTTTCACAAAAATATACAGAGAAATCGGTAATGTGATTAATCATGAATAATCCATAGAAACCTGTGATTAATTTAATTAAAAATTTTAATCTTTTCACAGCCCTAGTAATTACACCAGCTAGGTATCTGAGGACTGGCTATGTAAATGACTCAGACCATGTTCTTTTCCTTCAGCTGATTTTTCAGCACTTCCCTAATTCTAGATCTTTTTGAACTTTTCAGGGGTAAACAGTATTGTAGCGAAGGTGACCCCTTCCTTATTCATAATAAAACAACAGAAAAAAACACAACATGCCTTCATAATGCTCGTGAGGTGCCAGCAAAGTGTCCTTAAGCCCCGACATTAATATTCAATTCTAACTAGCATCATTAACACCATGTTTTAAAGTTGCAGAGTGTACAATTTTGTAACACAGTGATGCAATTGCAGGTTGCAGCTGAATCCCTCTCACCGTATCCTCCCCTTCCAAACATGAAAGAGAACCTGTGGTAACCTTCAGTTTTGATAAAAACTCAAAGGGTGTTTAATTTGTCCAGGCTACTACAAGAAACATGGTGGCCTCCATTGAGATGACCCCCCCCCCTGATGTAAATATATATTTCAATATAAATGTCCCATTCTAAGGGACTTGGTTTTTGTTTGTTTCTTTGACATGAAATCAAAAGATCCGCTTAAGGGAATGTCTTCAAATTTTGTACAACCGTTCACTTGGACTCAAAATGAACGATTACATTTCAGTGTTAATAGGCCATAGTGACCTTATTAGGTTGCTTCACTCCAGAGCTTATGATACTGTATTTAAACTGGCAAACTAATGCCAACTAACGACTATTCTGATAGTCGATTAGTCATCAATTATTGGAACGATTAATCGACTAATCGGATTATGAATGACACAAATTCTCAATTGTTCTTATTTAGGCAACAGCTTTTAAATTTAGCTTGAGGTGGTTCGAGGCATGTGCTGACTGAAAATAAAGACATTAAAGATCAATACTTCATTCAAAAAAAAATTATTCTAATAAACTTTGCTGCATATAAGGGTACTGTTGACATAAAAGCAAAGAAGTTTTTGTCCATTTACAACCAAGGACAGGCAAAGTGCTATTAATTTTTTTTTTATTTAAATAAATAAATAAACAAGTATCCATTTTTCCGGTTAACAAAAAGGACAGGGAAAGTATCAGCAATACAAACATCAACAAACGAAACTACAGTCCTCTTCGGACTGCATAATTGTAATTAAAAAAAGACGTTTGTCAGGCAATAGGATAACATTACGCTTTTAAACTCGTTAAAAAAAGTTTAAACCATATTTTTGTAATGGCTTCTAGAATCCTGCGCACAGGTAAATACGTAAATGGTAAATGGTTTTGTATTTATATAGCGCTTTTCTAGTCTTGATGACCACTCAAAGCACTTTACAGTACAGCTTTACATTCACTCATTTACACAAACATTCATACAGTGTATCTAATCGCAGCACTTTGTTATTCTATGGGGGGGGGTACAGTCAGACTGGGGATCGAACCGTCGACCTTCAGGTTGGAAGAGGACCATTCTACCCCTCAGCCACAGCCGCCCATATATACGTGTTTATAGCAACCTAGCTAACAGGCTATCTTACAGAGGCGAGTCTGCATCGTTTACGTGACTATGTCAAACCCCCTCCTCTAATGCGCGTATCCTGCTTCCATGGACAGCAGGTCCGCTGTACAGATATTGCAACGGACCTCGCCATTGGTCCATGTGGTGTCGCTTTTGCATATGCGCGACTTTCAGAGATAGGAACGAAGCGAGATGGCTCATGCCTCAGCTACTTCCATCAGCACCTCTGGTAAAACGACATTTAGTTCAGCTGCTGGAGATTGAATGTCTGAAGGGCTACGGGACTGTAAAACGTTTGGGAACCACTTCCCTATGGCATCAGGTATCGAAAATTGGCTCCAATTGATTTAACGTGTATCGATACCCAATTCGGTTGGTATTTAAACTTACCAACAGGAACATGAATTTAAAATAACATAGTTAAAAGCTGTCAACATTATTGTCATTTGATCCACTTTCTTTTTGTCTTATTTTCCAGAGGCCAACTGTTTGTCGTATCATCAGCTCCCCTGATGGATGTCTCATTGCTGTGCAGTGTGAAAGGTGAGTCTAACTGTTAATTGGTCCTTTTGTTTTTGTTTTCATTTCAAACCTTCAGACTTTTGGACCACACAGTCGGAGTCATTGATGAGATAAGTTCCGAATGCTAATAAAGAACCATGGATTGGAGGTGAGCTCGGTCGAAGATTAGTGTGCTCTCTGCTCAATTGCAAATCAAAAGCCTGGGCCAACTGCTGTGTCCCAATTAGTCCCACTCAAGCCCCAAGCTGACACTTGGCAAAAACATGTATTCCTTTAACCATGTGTATTCATCTCTGAAAGAAAAATGGAAGGACTCGGAAGTATTAAAGATTAATTTCTACATACATTCTCATGTTTGTATGAGCTACTCCCATCATAATATAAAAAACATGCTATTCTTCATATCCATTGTTGCTCAAATATGGTACAAAATCATTAGAAATGTATTTTGATAAAATAAAGATTGGTATTGCATTTGTGCAAAACAAGTGGGTTAACCTCTTGTTTTTCTGTTCTCTACATTAGGAAAGTGTGTACCTGAGGTTTCTTGTGCAAGGTTCTTCTTCAGTCACTGTGAGCTAGATTCATGTTGTTTCTCACAGTGTTTGCCTTATGTGTTCATCTAAGTTTACTCAATCCTTTTCAGCAACACTGTGTTATTCAAGCTGTTTTTATCTTTTGTATGACAGCAACACCTCTTCCCAGGATATAGAGCTGATTCTTAAAGACAGTCTGCAGAAACTGGCTAATCAGTGAAATCATCAATTACTCAATCTTCCGCAATCAAAATTGGCCTCTGAAATACAGATGGATCCACTCCGAGACCAGTTGATCACTAATGTTTCTTATGTGTCCCCAGAGTATCTGCAGTTCAGTTTTTCACCCTGGACCTGGTGGGTAAAGAGAAGCTTATGCCACATAGTCGGCTGTCCTTGCCACACTGTCCCCTCGACATGACCTTTGACTCAGAGAAACAGCTCTGGGTGCTGATGGAGTCCAATGATGCACCACTCCAAATCTTCTCACACAGACAAGGCTCCTGGGAGGTACAGTTCGATAATTGACACACATTTAGACATTGACCTTAGTTAATATTATTAATGTTGGCTGCTTTTTGCACAGAATCTACAGAAGGATTTTCAAATTATTACATATGTTCACTACTGATCAATGGTTTGGAGCACTTGATGTAATGTCGCAATGGTTTTGAAATAAGCATTGAACAAAGGAATGCTAATAAGTTTGGAAAGCATACATTTTACCAATTTTTTATGATTGAAAAGGGTTATGGGTTTTCAATAACATTTTTACCCAGTTGGGATCTTTCTGCAGTGAGAGAGTATCAGGTCTGGTCTTAGGGTGGTAGTGACAATATGTGCTGAGACGGTAAGCCACTGGCCCACTTCAACCAACATCTCCCAGTCTCAGGCTTGTTCATACTGACCATTCCTTGTCACTTTGGCCTAATACCCTGACTGATGTGGCCACCTACAGTAGTCGACCTCCCGCTCACAAGAGTTGAGAACATTAAGCGAAAGAACAACTCCTATGTGAGAAGGTGGTAAGGAGTACCAAGATGTCTGCGTAACATTGGTCTGTATATACACGGTATCCAAACATTAGCACGTCTGCTGCTCCACGTACACTCTGTGCCATGTGCATCAACCTAACCTGACTTAGCTGTGACACTATTCCAGCCACGTGATTTGTTTCGGCGCGGGGCTATTCTCATTATCATTTGCTGTTCCTGTTGTATGTCAAAACATGGATGGAATGAGTTATAGCAACGTTATATTGACCATGTCTTAAATTTCTATAGAGGAATGTTATACTATAATTATTATTGCTATGGTTTTATTGCCCCGGCCCTAGGTCCAAGACACTTTTTTGTAAGTCTGGCCATGATACATATGCCTACCGATTTTCATACATGTCTGTGAAACATGCCCTTGGGGCTGCTTTGTTGACATTTTGTAGGGATCGTTTTGGAGCCAAACAACACTTGTATATGACTGACTTCCTGTTGGGCTTGGAATAGGGGTCCCCTTGACTTTTTTTGTACATCTGGGTATATAACCCAAAACCTTTTCACACACATATGTTGCACATCTGAATTGTGTGCAAAACTTTCAGCTTAAGTTACATATGTTTATGCAATTCATTGAGAGGAGAAAACATTATTAGGAAACCTACTCAAACACCAAAAGTTTTTAATTCACTCATCTTCTTCAGATGTAATAAAACAACAGAAAAAACTGAGAGGCCTCCACACTGCTCCTGTAGTGTCATCCATGTGTCCAGAAAACCAGATATTAAAATTCCCTCGGATTAGGGCTTGTGTGCAGTGTGTGCAGTTGAAGTTGTGAACGCGGGTCCGAGGAGGATATCAGAGGACATTTAGGCTAAAAGCATTGTGTAAATTTGAATGTCAGGGCTTACAGACACTCTGATAACACCACACAAGCAGTATGGAGGCTTTTTTTCTTTCTGTTTTTATTACGTCTGAAGAGGGACTCACCAGTTACTTCAACTGTATTGGATTCGGCTTGGTTTACCCGATACTCCAAAAGTGTTTTGTTTTCTCAAACACTTCACCCAAATAATGAGTCAATTTAAATTTTTTGGTGAAGTATCCCTCTAAGTCACATAGTTCGCATCTGATTTGGCATCATCTTAAATTCTGATTACAGATTTGCTCCTGAAAGTATTCACTTGCTACAAGAATTGGATGGATGTCTCTGCCTACTGATATCTTTTTATTCATAGATGTTCTATGGGCTCTGGTCTTTGACCTAGCCACATGTTCTAATTATGTGTAGTTCACATGTTCTAATTATAATTCCATTTAGGGCTGGGTATTGCCTACAACTTCACGATACAGAGGCCACGATACGATACGTATCAGATACACGTTGCTTTTGAATAATGACCATGTCCTGCACAGAATTGACTACAACAGCTGTTCTTTATTATTCCATATAACAGCAAAGGAGAAGTCTTAAGGATCGCACTTCTCAAAATACTTAATTCTGTCCATTAAAAGATCTAAAAAGTAAAATAAAAAAGGCAATGCACAGAAAGGATCTGTCGCTCACGCATCTCTTCCCAAGGTCCACAACTCCTTGGCATTCTTCCACACCTCACACGTTGAGCGGCCAAATTCAGACTGCGCGCAAAGCATTTCACGTTCAATAACTCCGCCAGTTTTTCTTCCTTGTTAGTTTTGAGTTGAGACGTGTGCTGTTTTTGCCTATGCTGCCCCCTTTGGCATTATTGTCTACTGCACCATAGGTGAAGTTTCGTTTTAAAGACAGCCATCAAAGCATTTGATGCCGTATCGATACAGTAGCATCTGCATCAATGCGTGCATTGGCATGACGACGTCACGATATATCGCCATATCAATTTTTGGAGCACAGCCCTAATTCCATTCTGTTTGCATTGGTTCTCAAATATCTGTTTGCTCTCCTGCTTCATCTAGTGTGATTCTGAGAGCCCTGAACTCCGCACAGTCACTGAAGTCTTCATGCCACATTGGGAAACAATTGAAGGTGAGTCATGAAACAAACACACACACAAACACACCACCACAGTGTTTTGGCTTGTCAGTGCATCTTAAGTGTACTCTCTATTCAAAAATAACTGTGAGGTCTTGTGACATGTATCATGTATCACATGCCTCACCCTAAGCATCTTGAGCTGCTCACACAGACCACATACAGAACATTTCGGTTCATAATGATCTGCTTCATCAGTGCAACATCTGAAATGATTCACCATTTGATATATCATTTTGTTTCGGGGACATTTATTTTACACATGAAACAGTTTAAGATTGTCCGTAAATCTGCTCGCATCAAAAATGACAACGTTACATAAGAATTCTCTACATATCAATTGTGCTCCATTATTATTTCATAAAGGCTATAACCCGCCATTTCCCTTAATATAGCATACAAATCGTCTATTTTTCAGGTTCATGTGAACAGAGATCTGGAACCAGAATACATTCGATCACCACGAACAGCATGACAAAGTACATTACATTTATCTGAGCAAAGCTTCTGTCCCTTTTTAGCTTGTGAAGTAGATTTAGGCATGTGTCAGCCCACTACTTTAGTCCAGGTTAAAAAAAAGTCAAATGCTTTGAGAATGATTGCCATGCAGTGGTTAACATACATTTCTGTTTTATAGATTGTGGCCATACACCCTCATTCTATTTAAATGTACATTGTTAACTCAGTAGAACTTATTTTATACATGTGATATATTTGGTGAGAGTCAATCATCAATCAATCAAATTTTATTTGTATAGCCCATATTCACAAATCACAATTTGTCTCATTGGGCTTTAACATGGTGTGACGTCCTCTATCCTTAACCCTCAACAAGAGGGAAAAACTACTAAAAACCCTGACAGGGTAAAATTAACATAGAAACCTCAGAGAGAGCCACATGTGAGGGATCCCTCTCCCAGGATGGACAGAAGTGCAATAGATGTCAAGTGTACTATATATCAAGCAGTGCTGCTGCAATCTTAGTCTATGGTCAGCAGCCAGCAAGATCATGATCCACCATCAAGATCGGATGCCACTATATTCCACAGTCATTGTCCACTGCCGCCTATTAGGATCCATCATCAGCTGGCACCTCAATCATGATCCACCACCATTATAAGATGCCAACGATAAAGGATCCGCCATTATTATTACGATCAGTCAGCACGATATAGAATACGCTAAACTGGATTCACCATCACAATCTCTGATACGCGATCCACAGATCGTAATCCATGAGACCTTAGAGATACATTATCTAATGATACAGCTGCGCTAGACGACATTGCCCTTGCTTCCACCAAAACAGGAACTTGGGAGTGATCTTCGATCCTGATTTATCCTTAAATAGTCACTTAATACAAATATCTAGGACTGCCTTTTTCCACTTGTGTAATATCCCAAAAATCAGACATGTCCTTTCGCAAAAAGATGCAGAAAAACTAGTCCACGCCTTTGTTACATCGAGACTGGACTATTGTAATTCATTATTATCAGGCTCCAGCAGTTAGTTGTTAAAGACTCTACAGCTTGCCCAAAATGCTGCAGCACGTGTCCTGACGAGAACAAAGAAAAGAAACCACATTTCTCCAGTACTAACATCGCTACACTGGCTTCCAGTTAAATCTAGAATAGAATTTAAAATTCTCCTCCTCACCTTCAAGGCCCTTAATAATATAGCGCCTTTTTACCTTAAAGAGCTGTTATTACCTTATCAACCCACTAGATCCCTCCGCTCCCAGAATTCAGGCCTACTTGTCGTCCCTAAAGTCTCTAAAAGTAGAGTAGGAGCCAGAGCTTTTAGCCATCAAGCCCCTCAGCAGTGGAATAATCTCTCACTTTCAGTTTGGGAGGCAGACACCATCTGTTCGTTTAAGAGTATACTCAAAACCTTCCTTTTTGATAAAGCTTATAGTTAGAGCTAATTAGTGCGGCAGAACGTAACTTGTTCTATTTTATGACACATGACACACGGAGCTTCTCTTTCCAGCTTCTCCTTGCTCTTCTCCATTCCTATCCCCCTTCCCTGTAATCCCTTTGCTTTATCACCCGCAGATCCAGGGCCTCTGTGGCCGCACCATGGAATGCAGTTTGTGGATCGCGCACCGTGGGTCGTGGTGTTGGATCCAGTGTGGCGGATTCTGTGTCATGTGGGCTGATCGTGGTTCTGGTGGCGGACCATGGGTCGCGTTGGCATTGGGTAAGGGCAGTGGACCAGGACCGAGCTGGTGGCTCCTGGTGGGCGGCGGTGGACGGTGACTGAGGTCTGGAGTGGTGTCTGGTCTGGTTGGTGGATCGTGGTCCTACTGGTTGCTGAGCATGGACTGTGATTGCAGCGGGACTGCTTGGCATGTCATGTTGGTGTTGTCCTTCGGGATGTCTACCCTCATCAAATGCTGCTAGAGACTTTGATTATTGATGATGTTTTCCTACACGTGGCATCTATTGCACTTCTGTCTGTCATGGGAGAGGGATCCCTCACATGTGGCTCTCTCTGAGGGTTCTACGTATTTTTACCCTGTTAAAAGGGTTTTTAGTAGTTTTTCCTTACTCTTGCTGAGGGTTAAGGACAGAGGATGTCACACCCTGTTAAAGCCCTATGAGACGAATTGTAATTTGTGAATATGGGCTATACAAATAAAATTTGATTAATTAAATGCCGCAGCACGTGTCCTGACTAGAACCAAGAAAAGAGAGCACATTTCTCCAGTATTAGCATCGCTACACTGGCTTCCGGTTAAATCTAGAATAGAATTTAAAATTCTATTCAAAATTAATAATATGGCTCCATTTTACCTTAAAGAGCTGTTTGTACCTTATCAACCCACTAGAGCACTCTGCTCCCAGAATTCAGGCTTACTTGTCGTCTCTTAAAGTAGAGTAGGAGCCAGAGCTTTCAGCCATCAAGCCCCTCTCCTGTGGAATCATCTCTCGCTGTCAGTTCGGGAGGCAGACACCATCTGTATGTTTAAGAGTAGGCTTAAAGCCTTCTTTTTTGATAAAGCTTATAGTCAGAGCTGGTCCAGGCTTGTCTTAGACCTGCTCTTAGTTATGCTGCTATAGGTCTAGAAGGTCGATAACATCAACTGGCGGTATGCATTAATAAGTGCGAAACTTGTCCTTTGTTCTAAAATGGGAAGCGTTTAATTTAATAAGGCATAGAGGTATTGATGTCTAATCTAATGAGTGGGCCACATGGCTTTCATAGTTCTGCCATACAAACCAGTAGCCAGTCAGATTTACCTTGAGCCTCAGTGTACCCTCAAGTTCTGCCTGTATCATTGTATCATTGATTGAAAGACAAAAACACCTGATCACGCTAAGGTGCAAAGGGAATTTATGACACATGACACACAGAGCTTCTCTTTCAAGCTTTTCCTTCCTCTTCTCAAGTTATTATCACATCAAAGTAATTCATATCTCATCAATACATATTTCTGACTTGACCCCTTCCCCAGAGTCCCTTTGCCTTATCGCCTGCAGATCCAGGGCCACAGCTGTGGCCCCATCATCAATTAATCAAATTTTATTTGTATAGCCCATATTCACAAATTACAATTCGTCTCATAGGGCTTTAACAGGGTGTGACATCCTATGTTCTTAACCCTCAACAAGATTAAGATTAAGATATGTTTATTTATACCAAAGACTACACACTCATGCAGGTAGGTAAATTTAACCTCTGCATTTAACCCATCTGTGTGCAGGACACACAGAGCAGTGAGCGACCATGTACGGCGCTCGGGGGGGAGATGTTGGGGGAGTAAGGTGCCTTGCTCAGTGGCACTACACAGGGTAGGGAGACTCTTGGATTTTTGGACAGATCAATCCAGGTTCGTCTTTTGTTGTCTCTCCGTGGAGTCGAACCAGAGACGAACCAGAGACCTTCTCTGCCCATAGTCCAAGTTTCTACCACTAGACCACCGCCTCTCCTAAGAGTAAGGAAAAACTACTAAAAACCCTTTTACAGGGTAAAATACGTAGAAACCTCAGAGAGAGCCCCATGTGAGGGATCCCTCTACCAGGACGGACAGAAGTGCAATAGATGCCACGTGTAGGAAAACATCATCAAGATTAAAGTTTTTAGCAGCATTTGTTGAGGGTCGACATCCCGAAGGACAACCACAGTCCATTGTCAGCAACCAGCAGGACCACGATCCACCATCCAGACCAGACACCACTCCAGTCCTCAGTCACCGTCCACCGCCGCCCACCAGGACCCACCACGAGCCACCGCCGCGGTCCTGGTCCACCGCCCGTACCCAATGCCAACGCGACAGAGGGTTTTGCCACCAGCACCACGATCAGCCCTCATGACACAGAATCCGCCAGACTGGATCCACCACCGCGACCCCCGTTGCGCGATCCACAGACCGCAATCCATGGTGCGGCAGGAGATGGTTGATTTTATTTCTAATAGTTCGAATTCTATCATTAAAAAAGGTCATAAAGATATTGTTATTTAGGGATCGAGGAATACTGGGTTTGGTGGAGGTGTGACTCTGTCAGCCTGTCTACAGTGCTGAAGAGAAACCTGCGGTTGTTTTTATTCTCTTCTATTAGTTTTGAAAAGTAGGCAGTAGGGCTGCTGCGATAAGTCAACGTCATCGATGACGTAGACGCTGAAAATGTGTCAATCAATATTTTAGACCGACGCGTCGGACCCACACAAATTATGAATTTACCTTTTCGATTTCTATAATGTTTCATTTCAATTAATTAAACAAATGTTCTTCTTCAATATCACTACGTAACACTTGTTGTACACTTGACGCCCAAGCGCTGTGCAGTGCAGCTCAGCCCCATTCCGAAGCGTGCAGGCGCCCAGCTGTTTACACAGGACGCGCATTTCTCTGCGCCGGTCAGCCAACGAATCTGCTTCTTCATACTTTCTGAAGTTACCTTAAATTGTGCACTCTGAATTGTTCTGGTGATGGTCATGAAGCATCAAAAGCTACTGTCCTGATTACACACACAAACATGACATTTTCCTAACTTTTTTTGACTTTTAAGAGGATAACTTTTTGATTACACTGTATTACCCTTACCCTTTAACATGTGTGCAGCTGTGGTTCTTTTCACCAACATTCTTACTGTTCTCTTACACAACAGCCTCCTCCAGGTCCAAAAACCGGTTTGAGCATCTGTTCAAAATGAGTTTTGACAATGTGACGGTATATCTACAGAAGAAGCAACAGAGACTGGAGGACCAGCAGCTGAAGAGGACGATAACACAGAAGACTAACAACAAGAGGGCCAAGAAGGTCGCATCAGGAGCTGTAAATCAATAATCAACAGCACTGTTATTTCCTTTGTTTGATTCTTGAATGAATCTAAGTTGAATGTGTGCATTGATGAACGCATTGAAAGTGTGTATTTTGCCACATTACCTGTGAAAATTGATTTTTCAAAATAAACATTTTTGACAATTAACTGTGACCTGCTACTGCCCTCATCATTGCTTGTGAGTGTGCACCTCTCCCCACATTTACTGCTGTTCTTCACTCTCTGCTTTGACTTAATTTACTATTTAAATTGCATTTAGATAATTTATGTTGTGATTTGGCACAATATAGTTAAACTTTAATTGAATTTGACCTCAATGCCAGCATCAGTCGAGCCAGAGGTATTCTATGGGTTGCCTGTTCTTCTGTCCTTAGTCTCATGCTTGTGAACGCAATATCTCATTGGATACATTGGGCCTCATGCAAGAACAGATTTGTTAATTAATATGTAGGAGTGATTTAGGAGAACTCGCCACATTTACAAATTTTGTAAGGTAAGAACACAATTTATGATACTTGACACGTGAAATTAGTCTGGTGTTATTCAAATCAAGTTTTTCACTCATGCATACACCTCATTGTGTCGACAAAATTCTGTGTAACTGCATTTTGAATTATAATTCTACATTTATCAATGTACCTTCCTAATAGCGATGGCAAGGGAAGCACATAGATCCTTTGTACTGCAAAATAGTGGCGATTGGCATGTCTTGTGAAAGGAGTGCATGGATATGGCTGCTTTATTGGTGCTTTGTAAGTTGTAACTATTTCAGATCATATAGCCAAAATTCCCTTATTTCTACAGGTGACCGAAGTTATGGTGTCCATTGCTCATGACACCTCTAGTCCACCAGACAAGAAGGAAGGCAATGTGAGTCATATATGCACTTATGCCATTGTAGAGCACACAGTTGGTTGTGAAGGTCAGGTTGGTGGCTACTCTACATGCCAATGAATGTTCAGTATCTATACAGCACTTTTCTACTCTGGATCTACACAGTACTGTAACCTTTGATTTGTTTGAAAACTTTAAACACTTAAATTAGGAAAGTCTTTCTTCATAGCTGCGCATTCATTCATAAGCTTGTCTCTTGCTCGCACTCACGGTGTCATTGGACACATCTTTAAACTAAAACAGAATTTGTGAACATTGGCAATGTATGGAGAGCAGGAGGAGATGGCACAAAAAACTAAATGTGAAATAAAAACTAAACCAAAAGTAAAACAATCGTCTGTTTTCCCTCGTCTCCCTTTTGTAACCGTGTCATGACTTCTAGAGAGATTTTTATCAGTTAAAGCGGCACACAAGGAAAAAAGCACATAGACTTTTTTTTATTACCTGCGTGACGTCACAGGCAGCTCCTGTGATGTCACGGATTCAGACAGAGTTTGAATTCAGACAGAGTTTCACACCTAAGGGGGCAACAAGGAGTTATGACTCAATTTTACCAACTGCTGCTGGGAAATATGACAAGAGAGAAAAGGAAAAACAATGTTGTTGCCTCCTGGATGGAAATCTCTACTGATAGACAAAGGCTTTCAGACCAACACTGAAGTCTCTAGTTCTCAGTAGAACAGGTAACTTACTATACCAGTATAATTGTAACAGGCGTAGACCACTGCGACATGTCGCAGCAATAAGATAGGTTTCAAACTCCAATGAAGGCTAAGCCTTTTTCAGATCCAGCTTTGAATCTGGATTGGAGTTTCCACTGGAACAGACAGGTAAGTTGTAACATTAGAAATTGTAAATTTGGTTTTCTTATGTTTCATTTTGAACGTAATGGTATGGGCCTTTTGTAGACATTTGGCAAACTTTTAAGAGGAAACCTGGTCTCGTGAGGAGAGACGGCGTTCATCCCACTTGGGATGGAGCGGCTCTCTTATCTAGGAATATAACTAGAGTTGGGACCAGGACGCAGAGCTGCAGTCCGACAGTTTTCTGCGCTGCCTCTGGATCAGTAACACAACCACCACCTTATGTCTGTCAAATCAAACATTAAGAGGGAGAATTCCACACAAAAAAACAAATAAAAGATAACCTCTGAAACAACACAACAAAGAAAGACAATTAAATGTAGACTGACGTAAGACAATTGTCATCAAAGGCTCTTTTAGTTAATGAATTAGTCTCAGATCACAATATTGATTTATTGTCCCTCACTGAGATCTGGCTGCATCATGAAAAATATAACAGCCTAAATTAATCTACTCCCCCTAGTCATATAAATACACACATTCCCTGAGACTCTGGCTGAGGAGGTGAAGTTGCGGCTATTTTTAACTCCTGTCTTCAACACCCATCCAAGAAATCACAACAGCAAATCATATTGCTGTAGTTAACCATGCTCCGAGGGCTTATTCAGTTTTTAACCGACCTCCCAGAGTTTTTATCAAGCCTTGTTGTGGTTAACCTGTGGTAGCTAACAAGTTGCTAACTCAGTAACGTGTCTGCTTGGTGTCACGTTCGATGTGGAGGGGTGCTGCGTTCGGCGGCTGCACTGGTACTGGTGCGATTCCATGATGACATCATACGGAGAGGAAGTACGAAACGTGACGTTTCAATAACATATCTCTTTAAATGTACTGAATGAGAAAGTCAGCTGAGTGACTGTTTTCATACTTTGAGGGTCCGTACTGACCCCCTTCAAGTAATTAAGGATAGTACAAGCACAGAAAAAATTTGACACAAAATGTGCCCTTTAAGTCTTAAAATCTGAACAGCTTAAATCTTAATCAGATAATTCCATGGTTTCAACAAGACCAAGTAGCAAACTTTTGGCATGTTAAATACAATTATTTTTTCAAAATAATAGGGATAATTTCAGAAATAGCATATTTCACTTTGAAGCTACATCACATTTGTTTTTTTACCACTTACAGGCAGTAGAACAAATTGTACACACAAGATTGACACAATCTTGATCTTAATTAACAATTACTTTCATATGAGACATCAATAATTGAATCTTTTATCAATGTGAAAGTATTAAATAAGCAATTCAAAATTAATTTCATAACAAGAACATCAAAAAGAGACCATCTAAATTAATATTAATACAATCCATTAGAATTGTTTTATAATATTTATTCAATGTTAAATTCTACCATGCTAAAGGAGATTCTAATAATGTCTGCTATGTTTGTACCATGTGAATGCCGTACTCCACAATATCCTAAAATACTGTAGAGTTGAACCGAACTTTGTGGTTCCCTGAGCATTAAAAACACATTTCCCATCTCTCTCTCTTCTCTCCCCTCTTTTCCATCTACCACTCCTTTTCTCCTCCTTTTGTCCTGCTCACCCCAAACGGTCGAGGCAGATGGCCCACATTGAGTCTGGTTCTGCGAGAGGTTTCTTCTAGTTAATGAAGGAGTTTTTTCTCTCCATAGCTGCTACCGTGTTTTCTCATTGTGGAAACTATTGGTTTCTGTATACATATTAAGGTCTTCACCTCCTATATAAAGTACCTTGAGATAATCGATATTATGATTTGGCGCTGTACATGTACAATTTAATTGCAATTGATTATTTAAAAACAGTAGTGTGTCAGAAACTGTTTCCTGTTACTACTACTGCTACAACAACTACCACTACCTACTACTAATAATGTACTTTGGGTGCAAATTCATCTTATCCATTCAATCATTATATAGGTGTAAATGCATCAAACAGGCATTTATAACCAACACAAAAAAAGGCTAGAAATATGAAATGACAAATATGATTACATGATTAGGAATACTGACCGTTTAATCTTTTTTTGTTACTTGTACAACAAACACATGAAGATGACTTAGGATTGACTTTCAAGAAAGGACAGCCTTGTTTGTTAGCTGGCTGTCTTAATATTAGTTATTTAATGGCAATAAGTTTGAGACATGACTCAAAGTCACTAAGTCCAAAAGCCTGCAACATCCAACAAACAGACACATCCTAAATTCATCAGCACAGGACATTTAGCAGTTTTGGTCATGTAGGTGGAGAGAAATTATAGTGGTGGCCACTATTAGAGACAGACAACAGCAACATTACAGTTTTAACTGGTTGGAGGCAAAATGTAAATGCTTTAAATTAAACAAATTCACCATTTAAGAATATAAAAATGTTTAAGATTCAAGTTTTTCCACCAGTGATGATCTTCCCTAAAACTAGTGTCAAACAAATAGGCAGAAGCCACACTGATTCTGTGTAACTGCTGTCTGCTTTGGTTTCTACTCTGTTTGAATAGCTGATTTTTTTGACTGTGGTTTGAAGGTAGACAGGGAATAGTTTACATTTAGTTTTTTAGTGTAGTAATCATAATTGCATATGTATTCATCCAAACAGTGCAAATAATGCAGCCAAATATGGTCCTTATGTCATTTTTCTCAATTTGTTTAACTTTTTAAAACTAATAACTACTTTAATAACTATTTATATTTTACAACTCCTACAATGCCACTTTTCTGGAATTCAACATCCGTTATGGCCCTAATGATTGTCAAGATAGGAATACATTTTAGTGTTTATATCCTTCAGTTGATTTATCCTGAATCCAAATCCATCTCAGCAGAAAGTCATGCTTCAGGGAGAAGCAGATTACATACAGTATAACTGTATTCAGTCAGGAGTCAGTAGTAGGTTTCGGAAAGCCTCTGAAACAGGTCAAACCTAATCCCTACAACAGCAAAATGAGGAGGACACATGGATGTAGAGCAGAGGGAGGGCAGGCTGCTTTCATTCAATAGGAGAAATGATATCACAGTGCTCTTCACGGATGCTGTTGGTGTAGCTGCAAATCTGATGCCCTGGAAATGGCATCAGAAACTGTAAAAGAAAAATGTATTTAAGTTAAATGCAATATAAGTTGTTCAAAGGTTAGTTGTGGATTTACTGTTTCTATAGATTTTATGTATTTCATCAACATTGTAGTACTCCAACACCTTTATTTTATCTTTTGAGTTCCTGTCTTAACAAGTAGTGGGAATGTGTTGCGACTGATGCTGATGCTTGAATTTGGTAAGCTACATCATTACATACAGTGAGTTTTCCATGATAGGCATGGTTTCCTTATTGTGTAATAAGCTGCTTAATCCATTGCAAACATTTTGAGATGTCATAGTAGGAAAAGTATGTGTTACTGATAAAATTCACAATGGCTCCGTTCAGTTCAATAGTAGTTCAACTTCAAGACTGTGACGTGTGACAGTGAGCCAGCATGAACAGCACAAGGAGGCTGAGACTTAAGCAACTACAGTAAATGCAGTTTAAACATTATTCATTTCGTTAGTTGTTTTTAACCTGGCCTTTCCTATTGTGCATTGACAAATTGTTTGCTATAAAAAATGCCTAATACCTCATGAGATTGTGTGACATAGCAATAGCAGCTTTTTTCTGAACCCATCTTTACCATAACATTCACACCAATGTGCATCAAGCAGTTACTACCTACATCCTGACATGTAAAAGTTATGCGTGCAGAATAACGTGAGGTCAATTTAGTATGTTTGCCTAAATGAATATTCATTATCGGGCGTTTATACCGGAGTGCGCAAATTATTGGGAGGATTAGATGCAAATACTTTCTTTTAGCACACGCATTGTGACTTACAAAGCTTGCAAATAATTGTGGGGATGTGGCTGTGTCTGTATTTAATAGTTTGAAAGGTAGGTGCTAATCGACACAGCGCTGCACATTTTTCTGAATGTGAACTGCACCTCCTGCGTAATATTGGTCAGAGGCATCTCGTCCACTCGCGAAACACTTTCATTTTTGGGTGAATTATTCTTATAATGCATTGTGCTACATTATGTGCAGGAATGATTGTAATTCTCAGACTGCTTGGCAGCTGATTAGAGGAGGGCATTTCTGTTGATTTTTGGGACATGACCTGAGTCATAGTATCCATACTAATACTGTGTTAGGGGGGCAGGAGGTAGGTGGTGGGGATGGGGTTCTGGGATCGGTGCACAGGTGTTCCAGGTCAACAACTGGCTCTCTCCTCTTTATCAGCAGTAGCACGCTGGGACACGTGGCCCTGGGAGCAGGAAGGCAATGCCTGAAGAGATTACCCGTGTATATATGTATGTGAATAGCCGAAAGAATAAAGAAGGCATTACGGAAATCATACCTGTGGTCCTTAGTGTTCATGACGAGAAACCCACGGTAATAGAGAGGTTTGTTACAAACACACTGATCTACTCTTTAGTATTTAAAGTAACAGAAATTGTAACCAGGGGTGATTTTTCCCTATCATGCCACTGTAAAAGCAATGAAATATTCCTGTCTTATACAGTATACCGTATTAAAATAATACACAGTGAATATCTACACTGTATGACCTAGTGGTTGTATGTTTAATGTTTTTTTATGCTCACGTGTTGTGGGATCTCGCACGGAGGTTGAAGCCAATGTTTGATTCTTTGGTGTCGGAAGATGAGGACGTACACTATCCCGGATATCAGAAAGGCCACGAAAATGACAACCACCACAGCTACTATCACATCTGTTTGTTTTGGCCTGTGTCCTGGAAAAGGTAAGGTAAACACACAAACACACACACACGAGAAACAGAAGCAACACATTACAACTTTTAACACCATATTCCGACTTAAACTTTGAATCATCTTAATAAAAAACAAAAATCAGTAAAAAGATAAACCCAACATAGAGGTTACAAATGGTTAGAGAGACGTTTGGACTTCTACAGCACCATTTAGCTGTTTTTTGTTGTAGCAGATAAATCGTACGATTCACTAAAATAATTCAAACAATCCCTCAATACTTCTTCAACATGTTGAAAATTTGTGCAGTGAATTCAGCAGGTGAATAAAATTTCAAATGAAACCACCCCTCATCAGCAATATCAGGAAGGTGAGGTGCCTGCTAAAGATCACAGCCTGTTCACCCAGGTGCCATCTGGCAAGTCAGGCAAAGTATTTTTATGTTGTAAGGAATCACTAAGCCAAGTCAATTAATCCTTCTCATGATGTTTGTGTGACTACAATTTTGGTTTGTCAGCGCTTTGATTATACAAATAATCAGAAAAGAAACTTAGGAAATCTTTTGGAAAACTGTCAAGACCAAAACAAGCAACCCAATTGGACTGGGATCTGTAATGTCATATGGCAGAACAACTTTATGGATTCAATCACATAGCTGACAGAACTTTAAACCCTGTTAATCAACACTTTAAAAATCTAAAACACCCATTTTGCAAAACTCTTAACACATGCTTAAGAGATTCAGTAAATGCATTTTAGCAATACATGAAAACTGTAACATGATCTTACTTGAAACAGGGATGACCTCACACTGGGTGCAACTTTCCAGTCCAACTGGTTGATTGTAGAGAATGTACTGCACCTTCGTACAGTAACGTTCACCCTCCTCCAGCTTTAGGATGGTCACTGAAGAAGTACCATATTCATACTTCTGCTGAAGAGATGTTTGGATTACAATGACACATTAATTGTTACACGCCTATAATAATAATATTGATAATAATGTGTGTGTGTGTGTGTTTGTAATGTGTAGGGAGAAAAGCCTTTGCCTACAGCTCTTCTGGAGTCCTGTATTTACTCTCACACTGTACATATTCTGTTTATTGTATATATTAGTTTGTATTCATTTATATTTCTATAAGTATCGCATATTTACTTATTATAACTTAACAGATGTGAATTTAACGTTGGTCCCATACACATAGAAAAGAAGCAACAGCATACTGCATTCTTGCTAAATTGATGATAAGTCTCACCTGCAGTGACTCTCCTTCCTTGCCATAGTAAACCTTGTGTTTTACATGGTCTGCATGACCCCAAACCATGCTGTGGTTCCCACTCAGATTTACAGTCAGTGAGCCAGGCCGTGCCACCAGTCTTACCTCAGGGCTACAAGAGTCACCTTGAAAAAAAGAGGATAAAAATTCACTGAGAAATTCTAATTTACAAACCTTTTAAATATCCATGTTGCTGCTGTTGTTAAAATTAAATATAACTAAATAAAAAAATAATAAAAAATCAGAACTATACAAGTGGTCACATAAAGCAGAAGGAAAGTTACAATACTTGACTAACTATTCAGAGGAAAGTGTATATTGAACCACAGAACAGGCATTTTTAGCGGTAAAGGGACGCTCTACATATGCACACGCCTGCATCTCATTCCAGGGCAGGGACACAGGGAGCCCTGCACAGGTCAACTGCCCCAGCCAGAGCACAGAGAGCCGTGGCAGGGACCCAGGGGGCACTGCACAGCTCCGGTGGCCTACCCAGAGTGCATTCATCTCGGCTACTGGACCAAAAAACCTAGCTCCCCAGCTTGAGGCAGACCTCACAGAGCTGGGGCAGGAACACAGGGACGATGTACCTCCACAGGCCCCGCCAGAGTACGCACATCACGCCCACTGGACCCCCAAGCCCGGGGGAAAGCACCCAGTGCACGAAAACACACAAACACAGGCAGTGTTGGTTGCTAAGCAAGGTCTAAGCAGCATTCTTACACCCAGGCTGGCTGCGGTGGCGGGGCAGGACGGCTCCGCCGAGGTTTTGCTGCATTCAAGCTGTTCACAGAGGGAGTATTTCTAAAGCTGTTCTGGTATAACGACTGTGTTTCCTTGGTTATGATCTCAACTAAATGCCAGTACTCATGGTATATAGTCATGCATCTTTAAGTCTTGTGATAACAGTGTCTCTGAGGCTTCTCAATCATTCACCATTTCATCATTTTGAATGATATTTAGGATGATGATCATAAGTGGGATGCATGAGCGGTGGCCCTGTTAGGGGTGTACGTTTTTTTCAACTGCTATTTGGTAACAAACACGGCTGTAACTACCACCGATGTGTAGCTGAGAAACATAATGGACATAAGTGCACAATATATCACTTGTGGACAAATCCACTAAAACTTCCATTAAAAAGAAAGAGTAGAAACATTAAAGTACTGCAGTTTACGTTGTGTTTGTTTAAAACGATCCAGAGTTCATGAGTCATGCATTGAAACACATTGGAAACGTACTTCACCTGCTACACACTACACGAGCGGCCCACAGCCAGGACATCAGATTTAAATTGATCAGAACGATCCGGATTCATAAAAAAAAAAAAAAACTAAATAAATGTAATCGCCAGGTTGTGTGTAAGCAGTGACAAAGAGGAGCAGACAGAAAATAACAGGGACACACACCCACACAGACGAAATGCTGAAAGACTGATCTTATACAATGCAAACCTAAAAGTTCAGCTAAATCATAACCATCCAATCCAGTTTATTGAGCTGGTAAAATATATTTATTTTAATATTTATTCAAGAGCGATTTTTGTTACCAGAGCCAGATATTCAATTGTATTAATTATTTTGGTTGTGTGTTGTTTATTTTATTAATGTTTAATTTATTCAGGATATTTCACGATTTTAATTATAATTCAAATATCATATGGAGTATTCTTTAGAAATATGGTTTCTTACCATATCTGCTACAGGCTTGGACTGGTTCTGAGGTCAGTCTGTTTCTCTCTGCCTGCACACGGAGCATAACACAGCCATGCTCACTCTCATCTCTGGTGATAGTGACATTACATGAGTGGAAAGATGTCTGGGTGCAGGCTGGTACATCTTTCCACACAATGTTGTCAAAGCTGAAGATAGGGAACAGAAACAAAACATTTACATCAGTCCAGAGCCTGGATAATGACAGTATCATTTATTGATGTGTCACTCAACTTTTTGTTTGATTGAATCATTGTTGTAGCTGTAAGACACATTTCATATATTAAACTGAAATAAAGTACAGCACAACCAGCAAAGACACTGGTTGTGTGTTAATATAAAAATATTGTGATTCCTCAGTCTCAGCCGAAATGAAATCATTGCACATTGAACATCCTCACCTAAGGTACTGAACAGTGTAGGTGACATCTCTCTCTTCAGTGGCAGTAGTCCATGTCAGCAGCCACTTATCAACATGAATGTTTTGTGGTGGTGCCGGCGTAGCCTCAGACACCACTGGAACTGATGGGAATGAAGTGAATCATACTGTTATTTTGATGGGAAGAGGATCTCTTTGTATGCATTTCAATTAAAGGTTTGATTGTTCCAGTCCACTGTACAACGGGATTTTAATAACAGAATGTACATAAAATGTAGTGTAATGTTATATCTTGTCAATGCAATGGCTTTATGGCTATAACAGCATTGCATTGCCACTACATGCCTTAACTCAAAAACTGAAGCGTTATTTGTTCAAAGAACAATTCCGGCAGTCGTTAGTCACTGTCTCTTACAAGAAAAGTAAGCAGGGAGCTAAGAGTGAGCTTCCTCTTCCTGAAGCTGCTGTTTTTCGTAGTTACATGCCTCTCTCAATCTGTGTGGGTAGATATTTTCTTGATCCAGAGGGTAATTTTAAAAAGGTTAAAAATGAGACAAGAATAAGTGCACTGCAAGTAAAAATGAAAGTCTAGCCACCTGAACTGCTAGAATGCTATCACTGTAAAGAAGTATGTCTTAATGGAGATATTCACAATACAATGTTTGAAGTACAAGGGGATTGAAAGACACAAGTAACAGAAGCAGGGTATTGAGGACAAATAGCTAATTTAAGTGTATTTAAAAAAAGAGTCAAACTTAAAATACAAGACGAGAGATATAACAAAGGCTTCAACGAAAGCGGTTACTGAAATTACCTTGGACGACGGCTTGAATACAGAGCAACATGAGAAGCATCGCGACTGCGTCATTTCACTGAGTAATTAAAGTTGTCTCCACCATAGATATATATATGGTCTCCACTGAAAACATAACGTATATGTTGTACTAAAACTTGGCAGAGACGTCTTTTTTACTGCGACACTTCCCTAAAGGGGAAGTTACGTTAATAGAGAGGGGGCGATTTGGCGCTTTACCGCCACCAACTGTTCTGGAGGGTAAACTTAAAGCTGAATCCCATAACCAAACGCTCTGTTCTGCATCGATCCAAACATAGTTTCTGGCAAGTTACATACGCAAACACTTAAGTGTATGTGCACATGTCTGTTGGCTATCTGACAATATCTCTCTCAATGATAGAAGCAACTGAGCTGGTCCTCCTGAAAAATATTAAGCACCTCCTGTCCATGTAGAGACATGTGCCACTGCGTATAAAGTGGATATAAAATAATTTAGCATGATCTGCCCCTGTCTATGACAAGGAAACAGAAAAAGACAAACCTTTAACGTGTAATAAAAACTGGTGGCTGGAGTCATCCCTATTGTCGAAAGTGGATGTACGGAGAATCTATGTCAGTGTAGGTGATGGGCGATATGTGAACTCATCCTCTAACAGAGACTGTAGGTTACCTGTAAAAGCAACTTATTAAAGACCATGATTACATTTGCCACCAAACTAATTGTAACAGGAACAAAGGAACCTTACCAAGCGCTGACAGCATGGCATCAGCATGGTAAGGGTCATATAAGAGGGTATTGACACACCATACGTTTGTTCACTAAGTGAGACATGGATAGGAACTTAATCAAATAAATCAATCAAATTTTATTTGTATAGCCCATATTCACAAATTACAAATGGTCTCTTAGGGCTTTAACAAGGTGGGACATCCTCTGCCCTCATATATATTTATGTTCTGACACTTGCTTTGTCTTTTTTGTATAAATAAATATAATTGTTATTTTCTAAATACAGAAAAAACATACTACTTCACTGCTAAATTAATGTGAGAATAAATAAAATAAGGGGGAAAATACAGGCTTAAATCGAGGGTGATAATACAGCCAGTGCTGTAATATTTCCTAAAATAGTTTTTCGTAGCCTGACGGCAAAATCTGGTATAGTTAAGGTGTCAGAAATTAAATATTCAATCAAAGTCATGTATATTTGGTTATTAGACAATAAACTGCGATGGAGAAGGTCAACAATTAAAGGATGTGACAAGGGGAAACTGACATTATAAAAAAATATTTAATCACCATGACAAATGTGACACGTACAGAGGTGCAATGACTCATTGATTCGTCAATCACACAAAACAACTACTGTATTTTGATAATCTACTAATGATGGGCATTTTCCAAAAACGGCAGATATTTTATAGACAAAATTGTCAATCAGGAAATTTATCGACAGATTAATTGAAAAGAAAAGTCAATAGTTGCAGCCCTACTGAGGTTAAACAATGTTGCAGTCTTGTGTAAGTGCATGCCAGAGAGAGAATCAGCATGCAGAAAAGTCACTCATTTAGACACAGAGGTTTCGCATTGGGGTGTTTTATTTCATTATCTTTGATTGTCCATTAACATGGCTGCTGTAGATTCACCAACACAAAGCTTCACAAGAGGCTAAGACACAATATCAAAAAATTGTCCAACAATGCAGAGGAAATTCAGCAACAACGATGAACTTATTTCACAAAAAAAATTGCTAATGTTCTTTTGAATGTAAAGTCATGGATTAAGTGATCTGGCAAGTAAGGTAACATTTATAACTAACTGAACCAGGTTTCTCCATCAAAACCTAAAAATACACGCAAAACATGAGAACAGCAGCAGTAGAAATCATATTTTATTTAAGTTATATGCAAATATGAGAAAAAAAATCTATTTTCAGAACAAGCGAAACCAATATGGCACCAAGATCCTATTAGGATCATAAATGGAAGAATAAATGTAATAAAATTGTGTTTTTCTCAGATCCACATCACAAGCACATAAAATAAAACCTAATTTTCTTTAACCAATTGTTTTAGACACAAAAATAACTATTTAAATATCATTGTGTCAGTAGTGACAATGACCAGCACTGCCCAAGGCATACAATATATTTACATGGATATATGTAGAAACTCAAGGTTTACATGTTTGGAGGGAGCATGGACTGACTCAAAATCTGTTGGCGTTTGATAAAAGAAACTACTCACACAACAGGAGTCTTGGTCCGGATATGTGCGCGCTAGACAGGAGAACACATTAAACCCATTTTTCTCAAAGATGGTTTCTGTCATTATAAGTAGGTCTTATCACACAAAGGCATGTTCATTTTTCCTGTAAGTTTGGTTTTAATAAGTAATTTGGTGCTATAAAAACAGAGTGAAACATCATGATTGACAGCTGAGACGTCAAGTGGGTATATTGGCGGGACCAGAGGGAGGAAATGGGGATGCATCATCAATTGTCCAGTACATTTTGGATCATTGTGGGTCTAAGTCTCTTTAAATTATATATAGTACTGTAAAAAGGATGTCACATATTGCATTTATGAAACGCCTGCCTCTGGTCTTCCCCTTTTTATTTCACACCAATAAGAATCCAACTGTCAACCATACCCTGAAAATATTTTTCCAATTTATTTTTCTCAGGATATGTCCGGTATGTATTAATTAGCATTCGATTATTTGGACAAGCCAATATGAAATATTAAGTCCTGGTACACAATTGCTATATTGTGTTTTTTTTTACTTGACTTTTCTGCAGTGCTTTGACAACATTCATCCCATTCATTAAAATGGTTCCCAATCAGCTACTTTTAATATCTTATTAAAGCACTGGATATTAAAAGACGGATAAAACATGATTTTACGCTCAAAAACATTATTAATGCAGACTGAAACAAATATACACTAAATCCCTCATAGTCATATTACAGCGACATATCAACCACTCACAGAAGAAAATCAGGCTTAAGACATTGGCTGCTGAAGATGAGCAATAACAGTACTCCTGGTTGGTGCCAAATGTAGGTCACTGATGGAACTGGATCTTCAAAAGCAATTTTAAAGAGAGCTACAAAAACACTGAAGTTGTTTCTTTTTAGTTTAACAACACACTTCCTTCTTGGAAAGTGAGATGGTGCATGATAGCTCAACAGTTTTCTTCCTTGTGTGAGTCATTCATTCGTGACCTTCTTTTTTCTAGAAATTGTTTTTACAGGAACAAAAAGCCACACTGTACATTATCCACAAACCTCCAGTTTCCTTAACATAATCCTTGCTTTATGTATCTTCGCAACTAATATATTTTTAAATGCATATGTTCAGACACACATGTCTACAATGCCCTCATCTGCTATCAGAAGTTGTGTCTCGAGGCCTGGAGTCATTTCCTGCATCTTTACTTGCTCCAGGTCTTCCGTACCTCTGCAGGTTTGACTGCTGTTGAGCTGTGACAGGTTGGAGGTTCCCCCAGTAGAATAAACTCCAGAGTCTCCACTGCTACTGCTGCTGTCCTGACGACTGTGTCTTCCACTGGAACCGTCAAGGATAAAGATATTTATTCATTTGTTGTTTATGCTCTAAAGTTGTATTAGTTTTCAACAATACTGGTAAAGAAATGAAACAGTACAAATACCAGAATATAATGTCTACATTCCTATCAAATACACGTAAATATCAATGGAACATTTGAGCAGTTGTAGCATAAATTACATCAACCCGGTATCTTACTTCAGGTCTGATGGAGGAGCTGCCATGGCATCAGGACGGAATATGTGGATTTCCAGGACTGTTGGCTCAGCAAAAATGATCACATTATCACACAGCAGCTCTGATTCTGAAACCGGAGTGAGGAGGCGAGGAATGTCAGAACTAGGAGAGTCATAGAGATACTGGAGGGGGACAAAGGAGAGGAAAAGAGAAGAGAGACTGAGATGAGACACACGCAGTGATTTTTCTATTTAGCCCACTTGATATTGAAGTTGCATAGCCCTGCATCATTGAGACAATTCAGACAATTGCATGCTGTCCCCCCTTACGTACTTCCTTGAAATGTGGAGGCAACTGGTTTGAGGGGTACAACGTTGCCTTGACTGTTTTGTAGCACCAAAAGGGGATGTAGAGTAAGAGCAGCATGACAAGGAAGAAGATCACCAGAGAGGCCACGAAGTACAGGATGATCTGCCACCATGGAGTATTACCTGTTAAAATGCAGAAACACAAGCAGTGAATCACTCACACAGGGTTTCTACAGTTTTTCTAATGACATCAAAAACTTCTGTCCTATCAAAAACCACAATTATCATTAGTGAAAGTGGAGTTAAGAACAACTGAATGAATGACTTCACAGCTCTGCCATGAAGACATTTTTTATCAATTTCCTTCGAAGACGAAGAAGAGATCTTCATACAGTGTGTTGCCCAGGAAACACAATAAAAGAATGTGGCCACATACTTCCCCGACTACCTCTGAATGTGGTTTCAGTGATTGGATCTCAGTACAAATTTGCAATGCTGCAGCAGATTTACCACAGCAGAGCGGCCAGCATCGCGAAGGACCCTTTCCACCCTGGACATCATCTTTTTGGCCTGCTGCCCTCAAGCAGGCCAAACAACTACAGATTTATCTGCTAGAATTAAAGGCTGACCTGGTAACTGAAACGGGACACTTTACACAAAGATTTGAAGCCAAACTTTAGACCTGTGTCTTTCAATCGCGGATCGAATAAACAAAGTGTTTTGATTCACCACATACATTTCTGGATACAGGATACAGCTGCACAACATCAGCTGATTGCTGCCTGCAGACAGACGAAAGATTCATTCAAGGAAAAAACAGATTACATGCTTTTCCCAAAGTCGAGTATGCTGTTTTCCCGCTGCTGTGAAGGAAACCAGCAGAATAAGCTGACTATTGCTGTCGAGCCCACGTCTTAAGCTGGTGTGTGATGTTGTTGACAACATGACCTGATCTCTCATCTTTCCTTCTCCATCACTTACTTTACACATACAAACACACTCACTGACAGACACACGAACATGCATGCATGCAATAACACACAAACAGGGGGTAGAGCGGGTACTCCTCAAACCAGAAGGTCAGGGGTGCGATCCCATTCTTCCCCATTCCACATGTAAATGTAAATGGCAAGATACCAAACGCCTCAGCTGTTAGTCTTAATTTGGACCCCCTCAGCTCGACTTGCTCTATCTCTTCACCCATTTTTGGATTAGCCAGGCACAAGGAGGAGTCAGGCACCAGCAATATGACGATGGCTAAAACGCATATATGAGCTTAAAATCTCTTCAGGGGTGACGTCGAGGACACTACGTCCATCTTTATACACATACTTGGGCTAAAACCACAAACAACAACTGCAATACGACACAACAGTTAGCTTCCTCTAAGTAGCTCAAGTGTGTATTTGCTCCTACATGTGTTATATGAACCCGAGCTCTGCCGCAAGCATTTGTAAACCAGGGTTCATAGACATTTTGACCAATGAATTTCCATGACTTTCCATGACTTTAACAAAATTTCCATGACCTAACATTTTGTGAAATCTCGGTGTATTCACGCAAAAACGGACAAAATGTAGTATTCAAACTAACAATGAGAATTCCAAGGCATACAGTATACCTTAAATGACACAAACCCAAGTATGACTGCTTATATTTTAGCGTATTTCTTTAAAAGCATATGAATTATTTAAAACTCAATGTAAATGAACTAGGGATGGGCATTCGATTAAATTGTCTTAATCGATCGTTGGGAGAATTAACGATCAATTTTCGATTAATCATTAATATTATATAATGAAATTAACTATTTATAGGCTATATTAAAATGAAGTGAAAATAGAAAAAACACAGCGTTTTTTCTCATTAAGATCTTTATTACAAGATGAACAAATCTTGTGGCAGTTAAACGGGATTCGTTCACTGGTTACACTTGAAAATATGCGCTGCTGTACTCTAAACTAAGCCCCGCTGGGAGCTAGCTGGATTCTCGCCCTCTCAGTCAAGTTATTTTAACGCCCTAACTCCCGGAACCCCTCACACAGACCCGGGTCTGTCCGGGTTCCCCTCCGCGTGGACTGACGATTCATGTGCTGACATGAAGCCGAGCGAGCAGCAGAGGCTAGCTCCGGGCTGCTTCCTCCAGCTGCTAACATCCTCGCTGTGCTGCGTTCAAGGCAACTCGGATATTCTGACGTCCTGCCACGTAGCGAACATGCAATAGCTTTCATCAATGAAAAAATAATGTCATCGACATATGAGTGGCTCGATGTGATGCAGCAGCTCATCAACACAGACACACGGTGGACATTTCTCTTTTAACAGTTATAAACAGATCAGCCATTCCTCCATTGTGAGATAGAGGGCTGTGCACGTAGCCATGTTGGTTTGTGACGTAATGGTGAACACTGTTGACTTCTTTGCACTTTTTCACAGAATGTTTTTTTGTATGGGTTATTATATTACCAAGCCATAGACCCATTAAAATGTGTCCTGTCTAAATGTCAGACTGATGCTAAGAGGTTTTAAATAGGGTTACTCTTCAACATTATGGCCTATATTATCAAAGGCATTTCATTATAATCCAGTAACAGAAAAGTTGGTTGTATCTCTGGTCAAAGTTAATTGTAAATTTGTTTGAAATGCTACATATGCATGTGAGCCTGATTTCCCACTGAAACATTTGTGTCCTTTGTCACATTTTTTTTTTTTAATTGTCTACCCCTGACAAATGCTTTGATCATGGACAGTTTGAAGTTTTGTCAAAGTAATAGTAAGTAGGGCACCCAAATGGCTAGCAGTTACCCTGGACATACATTATTAATCACTCATATCATCAGATTGATTCAATAGTTCAGTCCCTCTGGGTCTATTAGAGAGTGTGTTGCTCAGTTACCTTCAGTCTGCATACACTGGGGCGAAGTGAAGCTACTGCTCTTGTTGTAGAAGTCGTTGCATGACTGGATGCTCACACAGTACAACGTCCAAGCCTTCAGGCCTGGCAAAGTCACCAAATTGGCCTTGCTGCTTAACGTCTGGGTTCTTAAGGCCTGAGGGACACATGGGTCAGGTTAATCAAACGTTATTCTTTAATTTAATTTAGCCATGCCACAACCACATTAGGATCTGTGGTGTGATGTCTGGAAGGAGGTGATAGATAATGTCAAAGAAATTATAAAATATTCCACTGGTAGATGAAAATCTACCACTTTAAACATTATTTGTTCCCGTAATGGCGCTCCTGTACGTACTGAAGTGAAGATTTTGATCATTTCTATGAAATTGATATCATTTATCTCATCAAAGTCTCATGACTCTGTGTCCTCCCTCCATACTCCTGCTGACCTGTGCATTTTACACTTAACATAAACACCAACACTAATCACAAGTTATTAGGATCTGAACAGTACCAACATTATGTTTTTATGAGTATGTGTTATTTAAACACATGAAACCAACATTTATCGCACAAGTAACCCACACAACACGAGAAACTTATCCAGGATATCAGTGTTTAGTGACAGGAACCATCCTGATTCATGATATGACATCATCGATTAATAATAACTAAATAAAAGTTCCTAGAAGAAACGCTGACATACTAACCTAATGCAATACATGAACTAGCAGCCCATCCAAATAATAACCATCCCAACCTCTTTACTGAGCTGTTAACATAGCCAGATAGTCAATTATATTTATTATTTTGGTTGTGTGTGATTTATTTTGTTTATGTTTTATTTATTTAGGATTTTTCAAACATTTTTAATTGTGATTCAAATGTCGGACTGAATATTCATAAGAATTTAAAGTTAATTGCTCTTTGATAGGGTATAATTGCAACATAATATTGTAGGTGTACTTTAAGTATGTGCTGGTGCACCTAAATCCACCAATGTAAAAACTTAGTCTAGAGCCCTGTCTAAGTCAACAAATTCTGTTGTTTTAAACCAGTTACAGTTTACAGATGTGTCCGACCACACTGTTTGTGTGTGTGAGTGCTTGTTGCGGTGTTATATTGTGGAGGTCATTTCAAACAAACAGACGTTTAAACTGTTGAGGGTCAGAGACGTCAGCTTAGTTGGTGTCGGTCCGCAAAAAGCAAGAAAACCTAATATTGTAGCAGCACTGATGGCTACCATCTTCTGTTATTCTTCTTGATCTTTTTTTTGGAGCACCACAAACAAGAAGAAGATGTAACATGAGCTTGAAAGTGCTATCAGATTCCTAATAGATCTAAATGTGGAAACTGCTGACGAGGATGAATACCAGGTGTACATTTGATAAGCTGAATAAATTTGAAACACATCTTTAAAATGCTGAACATAATTGTGAAAACATGTGATATGCGATAATGTTGTTGAATATTGGGAAGACTATATGACTTATGATAAATAAACAAATGTTTACGTATATGGTGTTAAAGTCTGTCCGCTTTGGTTTTACTGCCAACATAGTACACATACACTGAGTAGCCTATTTTGAAATTGCATTATTTCCAATTCCAACAACATGGGTTTATTGAAAACATTTATAGACATCAATTTGGCCTGGGGAAAATATGACCACAAGCAGTTTCCAATGTACTAGAAATTTGTCAGGAGAAGAGGCAGCTTGAAATTCTCTATTCAGTCAGGTCTGCAGAAAAAAATAATATATATTCCACCTACCTCATTTATATAAAGTATCATTTGACATATTTCCATATTTATTGAAGCATATTTGCACTCTGCATAAACCATTGCACTATTTCTCATGTTCATATATGTATACTTTAATATATATATATTTATATTCAGATTTTAAATAAGCATTGTAGTTAAATGAAAAACAATGTAGTCAAATTCCTTGTATGTGTACGCATATACTGCCAATAGAGCTGATTCTGATTCTGAAGAACATCACGGCCTGTGATTGGCCCTTAACATCTCAGAGAAACACTGTCTGACCAGAAAGTAAACTTGGATGGTATTATTGTGGCCCCTTGCTCCACTTTGAGGAAACTTGGAGTTATATTGGACCAGGACATTTAATTGTACTCTAGGACAGCTTTCTGCCAACTGCGCAATATTGTGAAAATTAGGAACATCCTGTCTTAGAAGGATGCTGAGAAACTCGTCCATGTATTTTCCTCTAGACTTGATTACTGTAATTCTTTATTGTCAGGATGTCACAGTAAGTCTGAAAAGCCTCCAGTTGGTACAATATGCTGCAGCATGTGTGCTGAAAGGAACTAGAAGGAGAGATCATATTACTCCTGTCTTAGCTTGTCTGCATTAGCTTCCTGTAAAATTCTATATATTATTCAAGATCCTGCTCCTCACATATAAAGCCCTTAACAATCACGCCCATTGATATATCAAAGAGCTCATAACATCATATTTTCCAAATAGGTCACTTCACTCCCAAAATACAGGTTACCTTGTGGTTCCTAGAATTAGTTATAGTTGAATGGGAGGTAGAGCCTTCAGCTACCAGGCTCATCTCCTGTGGATCCAGCTCTCCCTCTGGGCTCGGGAGGCAGACACCATCTCTGCCTCTATCCTTTTTGATAAAGCCTATATAGTTAGGGCTGGATCAGGTGAGTCATGAACCATCCCTTAAGCCTGAAACATGCTTCTGCGTTTTCACGGGCCCGTAAGCGCAAGAGCCCTTCCGGGTCCCTTACGTGCTTATGTATCCCTCCTTAAGCCTGAAACATGCTTCTGCGTTTTCACGGGCCCGTAAGCGCAAGAGCCCTTCCGGGTCCCTTACGTGCTTATGTATCCCTCCTTACGTGCTGACGGGTGTCGACCCCCTTTTCTAAAATTTACGGCAAAGCTCCGCAAGCTCACTCAGCCCGCAAGGCTGTGATTGGTCTGCTCTACATCCCTTCTGGAGCTGCATTTCCGGTTTCATGCCCCATAATACCGGCAGAAATCACGGAAGATTTAGAAGAACGAATATGGACCAAACAGAAGAGCACTTGGCAGAAGATATCCGATAGTATGATCTCTTGTATAACCTGTCACTGACTGGCGGATTTGTCCACCAGAAAAAGGCTACGAGGAGCTGCAGTGGCTATGTAAATAAACAATCGACGAAGAAGAAAGAAGGCGTCTCTAAGGTCGTCTCGACAAAAAACATTACTCCGCCTAGTGTTCTGGCGCGGAATTGCTTTGTAAGACGCGCAACGGTTGGGGAAGCATGAATGAAAACGAGTCTTGCGCCACAGCGGCGTGAAAAGACGCAGACGCAGTCGCAGAAGCATGTTTCAGGCTTTACGTGCTGACGGGTGTCGACCCCCTTTTCTAAAATTTACGGCAAAGCTCCGCAAGCTCACTCAGCCCGCAAGGCTGTGATTGGTCTGCTCTTCATCCCTTCTGGAGCTGCATTTCCGGTTTCATGCCCCATAATACCGGCAGAAATCACGGAAGATTTAGAAGAACGAATATGGACCAAATAGAAGAGCACTTGGCAGAAGATATCCGATAGTATGATCACTTGTATAACCTGTCACTGACTGGCGGATTTGTCCGGCAGAAAAAGGCTACGAGGAGCCGCAGTGGCTATGTAAATAAACAATCGACGAAGAAGAAAGAAGGCGTCTCTAAGGTCGTCTTCGACAAAAAGCATTACTCCGCCTAGTGTTGTGGCGCGGAATTGCTTCGTAAGACGCGCAACGGTTGGGGAAGCATGAATGAAAACGAGTCTTGCGCCACAGCGGCATGAAAAGACGCAGACGCGGTCGCAGAAGCATGTTTCAGGCTTAAGTTATGCTGCTATAGGTCTACACTGCCCCCCACCACATTCACTAATGCATCAATGTGTCTTTTCCTCCCATAGTCCCTTTCTCTCTTTGCAGGTATCTCTGACTCCAGAGCTGCAGGAAAACATTATTATTATTATTAATATTATTAACAATAATACCTATTATTAATTAATTATTTTATGAATTGTTGCTGTTATCATTAATAATCAATAGCATCTTTACACTCTTATTGTCTTCATCATAGCTAATCACCTGATGGTGCAAAAGTGTTCCTGGTCTCTCTCTCTCCTCTCTCCCTCTCCCCTCTTTTCCACCCAGCTTTCCTCTTCTCCTAATTTTTCCCTGCTCACCCCAACCGGTCGAGGCAGATGGCTGCCCACACTCAGTCTGGTTCTGCTAGAGGTTTCTTCCAGTTAATGAAGGAGTTTTTTTTCTCCACAGTCAACAAAGTGCTTGCACATTGTGGGAACTGTTGGGTTTCTCTTTAAATTTGATGGTCTTGACCTTCTATGTAACGTGGCTTGAGATAATGTATATTATGATTTGGTAGCCTGGATGCCAGACGAACTTAGCCCCGCCCACAACATTTGAGGTCGGGAAGTTCGGTTTGGAGTCGCTCCGTTGGGGAGAAATTATGCCCGACCGGGCCAATCAGATTGTCAGGGCGGGCTTTATACGATGACAGACAGATGATCAACGGTAACGTAATCAACCACGTCATCAAAGTGCCCTTGGGTTGAATTCGTTTTCAACAAACCAGCCTGCCGCTGGAGAGCTCAGATGTGTAGATCCTGCCATTGAGTCTGTTTTAGAAGACATCGACAGCTTATTCATTTTGAAAGAGGAACAGAGAACGTGGAGGCGACGCCAAAGCACCGCGCTAATCCCTATCGCGCCGGTGCTTGGCTGTTCACACTGGACACTGAAGCGACGCTGAACCGCCGGGCAGCGCTACTAATATCACCCGTTGATCCAGTAGATTAAAAGCAAATACTTACTTGTTGCTCCAACATTAAGCAACAGCATCCCAACATTTGTCTTTCTTGGTGTTGTCTTTATACAACATGTTCCGAGGATAATACAACTCACTGTACTTCTCCCGTTTAATTATTAATTTAATGTCATCCATGTTGAAGAACTTCGCTGTTTGCTCCGTTAAATGTCGGGTGTCGAGGGTAAATTACGTATTCTCCACTCAAGCCTATGTGGAGAATAAGTAGTCCCCCCTCTCTCTCTCTTTTTATCTGTATCACTGCTTGTGTGGCTGTAGTGGATGGGCAGAGGGGGACATTTAATAATGTCATTGGTCAAATTAAAACTCCAGGACAACAGAAGGGGACTTCAAAGTATGGGATGCAAATTTGATCATTTATATCATATAAAATATGTCGTTAATATAGTTTAAAATCGTTTTTCAGTGCGTTTCCTGGTGCGATACGCTTGCGTCAAGCGCAAAAAATAGACTCGACGCCGAAACGATCGCTGCACGGCGCGAGGCAGCCTTGGCGCAGCGCGGCGCTTCAGCCTCCGGTGTGACCAGCACAAAGGTTTAACATGGGAGTGAATGGGAGCCAGCTGTTATTTAAGGCTTGACGCTGCGCTGAAGCGTCGCTTCCGAATCGCTTCAGCGTCCGGTATGAACCCGGCGTTAGTAAATAACTCACAATGCGTCGCTTAACACGTCACATACTACGTTGCTCTGATTGGTTGTAGGTCTATCCAATGAGCGAAGAGGAATTTTATTTCCTGGTTCGGTTGAAACACGGCCTATAATCACAGCCCAATGGAGCGGTCTCAGACTCACATTCTGACTAGAATTGTGAGTCTGACAACGTCAGGCTAATGATTTGGCGCTATACAAACAAAATTGAATTGAATTGAACTGAATTATCTAGGGCAGTAGGGGTTCCAACTGATGGCCAAATATACTGTATTGACATGCAGAGCATGAATGCATGGCACATGGAACAACATTTATGGCAGACAACCAGTCTTGTGCAACACATATAGGGTATGTTGATATGGAGATGATGGTATATTTGTATTTAGCCCTACATTTAATAACGGAAGGAGAGGAGATGTGACCCAGCCCGGAGGAAGCCAGGGGCCCCCGTCTGGAGCTAGGCCCAGACGGAGGGCTCGATGGCGAGCGCCTGGTGGCCGGGTTTGCCACGGAGCCCGGTCGGGCATAGCCCGAACAAACTACGTGGCCCCCCCCCTCTCTTCATCCCATGGGCCCACCACCTGTGGGAAGACCCGTTGGGGTCGGGTGCGCAGCCACATGGGTGGCAGCGAAGATCAGGGGTCTCGACGGACCAGACCCGGGCGGCAGAAGCTGGCTCTGGGGACGTGGAACGTCACCTCGCTGTGGGGAAAGGAACCAGAGCTTGTGAGGGAGGTGGAGCGCTATCAGTTAGATCTGGTGGGGCTTACCTCCACGCACAGTCTCAGCTCTGGTACCTTACTCCTGGATAAGTGTTGGACTCTATTCTTCTCTGGAGTTGCCGAGGGCGTGAGGCGCCGGGCGGGTGTGGGGATACTCATAAATTCCCGGCTGAGCGCCGCGGTGTTGGAGTTTACCCCGGTAGACGAGAGGGTCGCCTCCCTGCGCCTAAGGGTTGTAGGGGGGAAAACTCTGACTGTTGTTTGTGCGTATGCACCAAACAGCAGCTCAGAGTATTCGGCCTTCTTGGAGACCCTGAATGGAGTCCTGTATGGGGCTCCAGTAGGGGACTCCGTAGTTCTGCTGGGTGACTTCAACGCCCACGTGGGCAATGATGGAGACACCTGGAGAGGCGTGGTGGGGAGGAACGGCCTCCCTGATCTAAACCCGAGCGGTCGTTTGTTTTTGGACTTCTGTGCTAGTCATGGATTATCCATAACAAACACCATGTTCGAACATAAGGGTGCTCATAAGTGTACCTGGTACCAGAGTACCCTAGGCCTCAGATCAATGATCGATTTTGTGATTGTGTCATCTGATCTGAGGCCGCATGTTTTGGACACTCGGGTAAAGAGAGGGGCGGAACTGTCAACCGACCACCATCTGGTTGTGAGTTGGATCAGGGAATGGGGGAAATTTCCGGATAGACCTGGTAAGCCCAAACGAGTAGTGCGGGTGAACTGGGAACGTCTGGAGGAGGCCCCCGTCCTAGGTATTTTCAACTCACACCTCCGGCGGAGTTTTTCTGGCATTCCTGTGGAGGTTGGGGGCATTGAGCTAGAGTGGGCGGTGTTCAAAGCCTCCATTGCTGAAGCTGCGGTGGCTAGCTGTGGCCTCAGGGTCTTAGGCTCCTCAAGGGGCGGTAACCCTCGGACACCGTGGTGAACACCGGTGGTCAGGGAAGCCGTCCGATTGAAGAAGGAGGCCTTCCGGGATATGATATCCTGGAGGACTCCGGACTCGGTTGCAGGGTACCGACAGGCCCGAAGGGCTGCAGCTGCTGCCGTGTCGGAGGCTAAGCAGCGGGTGTGGGAGAAGTTCGGAGAGGCCATGGAGAAGGACTTTCGGTCGGCACCAAAGTGTTTCTGGAAGACTATCCGGCACCTCAGGAGGGGGAAACGGGGAACCATCCAAGCTGTGTACAGTAAGGATGGGACTCTGTTGACCTCAACTGAGGAGGTCGTCGGACGTTGGAAGGAACACTTTGAGGAACTCCTGAATCCGAATAACACGCCCTCTATGTTGGAGGCAGAGCTCGAGGTTGATGGTGTTTCGTCGTCAATTTCCCTGGTGGAGGTCACTGAGGTAGTCAAACATCTCCGCAGTGGCAAAGCCCCAGGGATTGATGAGATCCAGCCAGAAATGCTAAAGGCTCTGGGTGTTGAGGGGCTGTCATGGTTGACACGCCTATTCAACATCGCGTGGGAGTCGGGTACAGTGCCAAAGGAGTGGCAAACCGGGGTGGTGGTTCCCCTGTTAAAAAAGGGGGACCAGAGAGTGTGTACCAATTACCGGGGTATCACACTTCTCAGCCTCCCTGGTAAAGTCTACTCCAAGGTGCTGGAAAGGAGGGTTCGGCCGATCGTCGAACCTCAGATTGAAGAGGAACAATGCGGTTTTCGCCCCGGACTTGGAACTACGGACCAGCTCTTCACTCTCGCAAGGATCCTGGAGGGGGCCTGGGAGTATGCCCATCCGGTCCACTTGTGTTTTGTGGATCTGGAGAAGGCGTATGACCGGGTCCCCCGGGAGAAACTGTGGGAGGTGCTGCGGGAGTATGGGGTAAGGGGGTCTCTCCTCAGGGCCATCCAATCTCTGTACTCCCAAAGCAAGAGCTGTGTTCGGGTCCTCGGCAGCCAGTCAGTTTCGTTCTCAGTGGGTGCTGGTCTCCGCCAGGGCTGCGCCTTGTCACCAATCCTGTTTGTGATATCCATGGACAGGATATCGAGGCGTAGTCGTGGTGGGGAGGGGTTGCAGTTCGGTGGTCTGAGGATCTCGTCACTGCTTTTTGCGGATGATGTTGTCCTCATTGGATCATCGGCTTGTGACCTTCAGCACTCACTGGATCGGCTGGTGGCCGAGTGTGAAGCGGCTGGGATGAGGATCAGCACCGCTAAATCTGAGGCCATGACTCTTAGCAGGAAACCGATGGATTGCTTACTCCGGGTAGGAAATGAGTCCTTAGCCCAAGTGAAGGAGTTCAAGTACCTTGGGGTCTTGTTCGCGAGTGAGGGTACTATGGAGCGTGAGATTGGCCGGAGAATCGGAGCAGCGGGGGCGGTATTGCGTTCGCTTTACCGCACCGTTGTAACGAAAAGAGAGCTGAGCCGCAAGGCAAAGCTCTCGATCTACCGGTCGATCTTCGTTCCTATCCTCACCTATGGTCATGAGGGCTGGGTGATGACCGAAAGGACGAGATCGCGGGTACAAGCGGCCGAGATGAGTTTTCTCAGAAGGGTGGCTGGCGTCTCCCTTAGGGATAGGGTGAGAAGCTCAGTCATCCGTGAGAAACTCGGATTAGAGCCGCTGCTCCTTTACTTAGAAAGGAGTCAGCTGAGGTGGTTCGGGCATCTGGTAAGGATGCCCACTGGGCGCCTCCCTTGGGAGGTGTTTCAGGCACGTCCAGTGGGCCTCGGGGAAGACCCAGGACTAGGTGGAGAGATTATATCTCAACACTGGCCTGGGAACGCCTCGGGATCCCCCCGTCAGAGCTGGTCAATGTGGCCCGGGAAAGGGAAGTCTGGGGCCCCCTGCTTGAGCTGCTCCCCCCGCGACCCGACCCCGGATAAGCGGATGACGATGAGTGAGTGATTTAATCACAGGTGTAAATGGGGTATAACTTAAAATAACCTCTACCCAGATCTAAAAAGTCTACCCATTTATAGCCAATCATCACCATGCAAATGTTTTTATCATGCCTTGAAAAACTGGCTTTGAAACCATAATTAATAATACAATTTGATGATTTCAATAACAATTATGTCCTAAATTAGAGACTGAAGCTTCCATTGTATTATATTTTGCATGCAATCTGTCCTTAAAGCAAATGATCTGACCAACTCTTCAGATCTCAGCAAGTTAGGGGTTATTTTAGAATGCACTCTAATAATATGCTTCCTCCTTGTCAAACCAGTTTTAAGACAGACCTGCTAAATGCTTTAATGCGAAAGGAGCTAGGAGGAAATAACAGCACCAGACATGAAGTCAAGTCACTCTCTCATGTTGTACTCTAAGCACAGACAGGAAACAACTAAATCAAAATCAATAAACCAACACTCAAATGAAAATACATTACAAACACAGAAAACAGGGACTCTGCTAACATGAATGTTTGAGTGTATAACTTCTTTATGTGGCTGCTGCAGTCTCAGGGGTTTCACTATGTGTCTTTAGGGACTGAAAAGAAAATGGGAAGGGTAAATAAAATAAACATGTTTTTTTTTCAGAGCTCTACATAATTATACTTTTTTGGGTGCAGCTGGGTACTTTATTAAATTACTTCCTTAAACAGTGTACAGGGCCTTTCTTTACCTAAAGTCAAGAAGGTTACATGCTGTTATTTGAGGCATGCAGGTCTGTATTAAAGATAATCCCCTATTTGTTTGATTTATAATTAGGGCCCGAGCACCGAATGGTGAGAGGCCCTATTGAATCTGTAAGGATTTTTATTATTATTATTATTATTATTATTATTATTATTATTATTATTATTTCCCTTTGGGGGGCTTTTTCAGGGTCTAGACATGCTCAAAAAGTTATGAAACTTTGCAGGAAATTCAAGGTCTGCGGATATTTTAGTATTCTGGAGCAATTGGAATTGGGCGTGGCAAAATGGCTCTACAGCGCCCCCTGGAACCAGCCCCTAGGTTTCCACATAACGGATTTTCATCAAAATCTGGATATAGGTGTATCGTGACCAGTCATGAAAAAAAGTCTCATGGAGCATTATGAAAAACGCAACAGGAAGTCCGCCATTTTGCTTTTAGTGGCTATTTTGGCAATATCCCACATTTTTACTTTTACGTACTTGTCCCAGGGCTTTCATCAGATCAACTTCAAATTCAGATGAGTGTCATCACAACAAGATGGAGATAAAAAATGATTGAGGGATTTTTTTTTTATCACACCTTGTGACCGTGGCATGGCGTTAAAAATTGGTTACACGCCATCAAAACACGGGCATCTGTATCTCGGACATACATGTTCCAATCAAGTCCAAACTAGACATGTAAGACAATAGTCCCCGCCTGATGACATCTATGCATAAATGATGACTTAAAACCGCAGCGCCCCCTGGTGGCAACAGGAAATGTCTTGTTTTTTGCTTGTCTTACACTTGGATGAATTTCTCCTCATCCACTGACCTCAACCATGTAAAACTGTATCAAATGGGTCCCAAGACATTGACAATGAAGACATAAGATTACCGTGACTTTTCGTCAAACGCCATATGAATGGCGTGGCATTAAAGTTCATCACCTCGCCGTGAAACACGAAATTGCTGTAACTTCAGTGTTCATGATTCTATCTCTCTCAAACTACATGTGTGTAACAACAGCCCCCCCCCTGAAGATATTCATATGGTTTTAAGAAATGGTCGTGGCAAAAAAACTGACCAGCGCCCCCTATAGGGCAACCCCGGCACTACGATGGCCGACATTTATACAAATCTATCGGGACATGTGTCGTTTCATAACAAACAAAAAAATATCTTGGATAGGTATGCTTGACCAAACAGGGAGGCCGCCATTTTGGATTAAGTGGCCATTTTTTTTCCATATTCCACATTTTTACTTGATGCACTTGTCCCAGTGCTTTCATCAGATTAACTTCAAATTAAGATCAGTGCCATCACAACAAGATGGAGATAAAAAGTGATTAAGAGATTGACCTTTCGTCACACCGTGTGACCGTGGCGTGGCGTCTTGAGTTTGATTAAACGCCATCAAAACACGAGGTTCTGTATCTTGGACATACATTGTCCAATCGAGTCCAAACTAGACATGTAAGACAAGGGTGCCATCCTGATGACATCTACACAGAAATTATGACTTGAAATTACAGCGCCCCCTGGTGGCTACAGGAAGTGACATGTTTTATACTTTGATGAACTGCTCCTGGCTGATTTACAATATACAGCTCAAATCAGCTCAGTCAAGTCATTAGATCATGGTCAGAATTGTGACGTTTCCTCAAACCGTGTAAACATTGATGTGCGGCGAAGGATTTTCCTTCGCCAAAGGACACGATGTTATCATAACTCCACTGTGCATTGTCCTATCACTACAAAACTTCTGTCACATGGTCAGAGTCCAAGCCTGAACAGCTCTATGTGTCAATATTTCCTCAGTGTCATAGCGCCACCTACTGATTCGCCAGGAAACAGGAAGTATTTTGTTAATCCACTCTGCATTATCCAACCGGCTCCAAACTACTGACCTATGATCACAATACTGATCTGAACAGCTCCACATATAAATATTAGTTCAGGGTCATAGCGCCACCTACTGATCAGTGTGAAAATTAAGTTGTGTTAACATTGTCCAATTGACACAAAATTACTCACGCTACATCAGAGCGCCTACATGAACAGATATATATGTCTGTGCGTAATAATAGTGATGGCGCCACCTACTGGCAAACCTACTGCCGCAGAGCGCAAAACGCATGCAACGTGGAGAAGTGCATGCTCGATTGATGATGTGCGCTTGGTCATCGATCGCTCTCTCCACCGACCGCAACAGGCTTCAACGTGCGGGTGCTCGTTATTAGGGCCCGAGCACCGAATGGTGAGAGGCCCTATTGAATCTGTAAGGATTTTTATTATTAGGGCCCGAGCACCGAATGGTGAGAGGCCCTATTGAATCTGTAAGGATTTTTATTATTATTATTAGGGCCCGAGCACCGAAATCGGTGGGAGGCCCTATTGAAATTGAAATGATTATTATTATTATTAGGGCCCGAGCACCGAAATCGGTGAGAGGACCTATTGAAATTGAAAAGATTATTATTATTATTATTTTTCTTCGCTCAGTGAATTGGCTTTTTGAGGGCTTTAACGTGCTCAAAAAGTTTCTAAAGTGTACAGTAAATTACAAATGTGCGCAAGTTTACGTTTTCTGAAGTATTTTGAAAAGGGCGTGGCAAAATGGCTCAAGAGCGCCACCTACGGAAAAGCCCCTCATTTAGCATTCACCGATCCTCAAAAAAAAAATAGATTATTGTGTATCATGACTAGATGCACAAAAAAGTCCATCAGTGCATTATGAAAAACGCAACAGGAAGCCCGCCAGTTTGACTTTAGTGGCCATTTTGGTCATATTCCATATTTTTTCTTTGATGTACTTGTCGTACAGCTTTCATCAGATCAACTTCAAATTTAGACGATCGTCATCACAACAAAGTGGAGATCTAAAGTTATTGAAGGATTACGTTTTAGCAAAACCGTCTGACCGTGGTGTGGCGTTAAAGTTTGATGAAACGCCATCAAAACACAAGCTTCCATATTTCAGACATATTTTGTCCAATTGAGTCCAAACTAGACACATACGACAAGAATCGCGACCAGAAGACATCGGTGCAGAAATTGTGACTTACAATCACAGCGCCCCCTGGGGGCAACAGGAAATGTCTTGTTTTTAAGACGTGTTATGTTTTTATGTACTACTCGGAGAGCTTTCATCAGATCAACTTAAAAATTAGATGAGACTCTACAAAACAAGATGACGATCTAAAGTTATCAATATTTAAACTTTTCATCACACCGTGTGACCGTGGTGAGGTCTCAAAGTTCGACTAAACGCCAATATAAGCAAGCTTCTGTAACTTAGACATATTTTGTCCAATCGACTCCAAACTACACATATAAGACAAGAGTCGCGACCGGAAGACATCTACCTAGAAATCATGACTTAAAAGGAAAGCGCCCCCTGGTGGCATCAGGAAATGTCTTGTTTTTGTACATCGTGCGCTTTGATTTATTTGTCGGAGAGCTTTCATCACATCAATTTAAAATTTAGACGGGTGGCATCACAACAAGATGGAGATCTAAAGTTATCAAAGAAACAACTTTTCGACACACCGTCTGACTGTGGCGGGGCGTCAAATCAGCTCACCATGACACACGAAACCGCTTAAAGGGGACATATTCGCTTTAAAGGGGACATATTATTTCCATTTCAACACAGTTGATATGGTTCCTTGGGGTCTTAATGAAATGTCTGTAAAATATTTTGGTAAAAATACCCCAAGGATAATTTAAAACAGCACCTTTTTACTCTGTCTAAAACAGACCTCCTCAGATCAACCCGCCCCCATCTTACCCCACCCCCTTTCACCCCTCTCATCCCTCCCCCTTCTCACCCCTCCCCCCTCTCATGGAGGTGTAGGACATGTGCTTGAATGTGTTCTCACTACAGAATGCATTCAACATCTATAGGGCAGATTATGGGCCTCGTGAAAATTTACGTAATCTGGGGTATTTGGAAATGGGTGTGGCAAAATGGCTCAACAGCGCCACCAACGGTGCTTTCCCTCATTTACGGAGAAACACCTCATTTAGCATTCACTGATCCGCACGAAATTGAAGACAGTTGTGTATCATCACCAGATGCACAAAAAACGCGCTCGGAGCAATATGAAAAACGCAACAGGAAGCACGCCATTTTCGATTTCGTGGCCATTTTGGTCATATTCCATAATCTTTTACTTTGATATACTTCTCGTACAGCTTTCATCACATCAACTGAAAATTTAGACGAGCGTCATCACAACAAGATGGAGATCTAAAGTTATCAAAGAAACAACTTTTCGTCACACTGTCTGACTGTGGCGGGGCGTCACATCAGCTCGCCATGACACACGAAAACGCTTTAACTTCCGTGTTCATGGGTCCATCTCCCTCAAACTACATGTGTGTATCATCAGCCCCCCTCCCTTGAAGATATTCAGATGGTTTTAAAGAATGGGCGTGGCAAAATGGCTCAACAGCGCAACCAACGGAGCTTCCCCTCATTTATGGAGAAACACCTCATTTAGAATTCACTGATCCTCACGAAATTGAAGACAGTTGTGTATCATCACCAGATGCACAAAAAACGCGCTCGGAGCAATTTGAAAAACGCAACAGGAACCCCGCCATTTTCTATTTGGACCATATTCCATGTTTTTTATTTTCAAGTACTTCTTGGAGAGCTTTCATCAGATCAACTGAAAATTTAGACGAGTGTCATCACAACAAGATGGAGATCTAAAGTTATTGAAAGATCAATTTTTCGCCACACCGTGTGACCGTGGCGAGGCGTCAAAATGTGACTAAACGCCATCAAAACACAAGCTTCTGTATCTTGGACATATTTGGTCCAATCGAGGTGCAAACTACACATGTAAGACAAGAAGCGCGACCTGATGACATCAACAAAGACACCATGACTTAAAATCATAGCGCCACCTGCTGGCTACAGGAAGTGAAGCGTTTATCTTGCAGCAGTGCGCAAATGCTTGCAACGCTGAGACGAACGCTTGGTCATCGAACGTTCTCTCTTCCCCGACCGCAACAGACTTGAAATTGCCTGTGCTCGGGCCCGTTAGTGCTACAACGTAGCCCTAGTTGGCCTTGTTTTTGCTATCTGCTCCTTATGGTGGGTCAACAAGAAACACAGAAAACTAGATTAGGTCGTGATAAATGCAGAGTTGATATATAAGATACTTAGTACTCAACAAACATGTAGACAAGTGAGTACTTCTGACATGTTTTACAGAACTACAGTGAGCAGACTAAACTAATTGAGTTCTGGCAAACTTAAGTTTTGATTTCAGATACTCATAAATAAAATCTGATGCAATAGACATTTGTGCTAACACAAATATGATGAAGTTAAATTATACATTTCTCCTTAATCATACATTTTATACATTCCTAATTCTCCTTTACAATAATTATTTAAATTGATGAAATATGATGAAATAGTGGTATTAGCATGTGCCAATGGCCACAAAGACAAGAACGAATATTGTTCACATGGGTATAGGTCAGAAGGATGAGCTGCTTACCTTTGAGTCTTCAGAATGTTCCCAGTAGAGGATGTGGTAGTACATTTTGGAAAGATTTTCCCTCATAGAGGTGTTGATGCTTGTCAATGGTTCAGAGATGAAAACATCAAGGTCACTTCCAGCAGGTACAAGGTCAACTTTGGCAGGAGGGCCCAGAGCAGCTGAGACACAGGATGAGATCCAGGAGTGAATAGATTAAGGTTTGTCATCTTTCATCAAAGCACAAACAAAGTATTTATTAATTTAAAATAAATACATATATAAATGGTACCTCTTTTATAAATTCTAACCACAGAAATGTAGGGTGATAAGCATTGATACAACTGATAATTATACAATTAACTGGTAATTTCGATAATTGAATCCATTTCCAATCCATAATTTATGTGTAATGTATTCTCATTGTGTGTATGAGTTTTAGCCTTATTCTTTCAGGGGCAACCCTGGTGGGTTCTAGCGCACATGGGAGTAAATGAAAAATAGACATGAAAATATACTTCATAGCAGTAAGTAGGCTGATTTTCATATCTTTAGAATACAACTGGTACCACACTGTTTTTCAATTTCTATTGATTATTGATATCACTAAACAAATGCACAATTAAGTTTTTAAATAATTCCAATACTAGATACAAGTTAGTAGAATACCATAAATAACAATGCTAATTTAACCTAAAGAAAAGACATTGCTCTTAACTTGCTAAATGCATATAAAATATTCATTGCTTACAGTGCTTTTACTGAGTTACTATCCAACACCGACAGTGAACAGACTTTACCTAGACTCCTTGCCTGATTACCACTGAACTCTACACTGTTGTTTTGATAGTTTGGCGTGTTTTGAGACTGTTCGCAACACACCAAGGCTCAGTTCTAAGAAATGTGGTGCAGGGCTCTACCAACATCTCTTTGTGGTTGTATCTTCTCTATTTAGTAGCTCTTCAATCTTCTCTGTCTACCAAATAATGTTTTTTTCAATTTTGATGGTCTGTGGTGTACTATCCAAGGTAACATGCTGCCATACACTCTTTCCTGTAAGCTGCCAAAACATTTAGAGGAAGTGTTTCATTCTCTGATTCCCCTCTTCATTAACATGTCTTCATTTCATTCCTTCTCTCTTACCATCTTTATCAGGGCAGAATTCCAACTGCACCCATTTGGAGTGATGCCCATTTGCATTGGCCCGTACCCGAAGCATATAGATGCCCAGGTAGTGCAGGCCGCGCATTGTAAGATCACATGACCTGTGTGACATCTCCTCACATGCCGTGGACCAGTTTGGACTCGTCTTCTTGGACTCCAGCTTATACTTCCTGAGGAGATTAGCAAACACACATTCAGGTATCATTTATAGTAACTTAAAACACTAGCCATTTTGAGGGAGTCATCCTTTATTAGAAAAAAATCAGAAATGACGTTGGCTTGATCACGTTCCAGGGCTGAGTCACATGGTCTCCTCTGTGCATGAAACTCTTTCTCTTGTGTGCGGAAAAATAATCACCTGGAGAAAAATCAAATATATTTAAATATAATGAGAGACCGGAGGAATTAGATATATTGTTACATCTGCCCCTCGGACTTCTTCTATCATGCCCTCTACCTCTTGTTCTGGGTACTACTAACCTGCTACTATTCCCTGAGTTGTTCTTCCTGTGTGGGTGAGTCAGAACAGAGCCTCACCAGCTGCACCTCATCTGATGTCAAGCCTCTACATAAACTCAGCCTGATCAGCTCCATGCTGCCAGATCATAGTCTCTGCTACCAGTTAGTGTTGCTACGCTTCAAGCCATTTATCTATACTTGTCTGTTAGTTGCCATCGTACACTGTGTGTGAGGAAAGCGGGGAGGAGGTAAATAAACAAACGTGGACTTCTTCTACATATAAACACATAAAGTCACAAGGTAGGCTTCTCTAAGCTCATCTTCGGTAGATCGCGATCAACGGGTTGGCGATCACTGATGTATAGTATGTATGTGTGAGTATGACTCACCCAACATATTGTGTGGTAAAGGTGACAGCATGCCTCTCTGCGTGACTCTGGTCCCAGTCCCAGCTTAATGCATAATTGGTGTTCAAAGTGATCATGATCGGGTCCCGTGGTGGGGCCAGCTCTGGTGCCAAAGTTGTAAGAGCAATACAGTCAATTTCTGTCAAAAAATAAAACAGATTCAGAAGTGAACAGACACAAAAAGGCAACACAATTGCTGGTTCCTGTTTCTAAAATGTGTAAATATTGATATGATTGAAATTCTTCTGAATTTGTAATCAATGACATACTGATTTCCATATTGGAGCAATTTGTCAATGCCTTTGAAGTAGTTACAAAGTAATTAATGAAAAGCACTGTGTTGACCTTTAAGTTTATTTGTTCATTTTTATTCTGATAAAGTTGCAGGGGGCATTTTTTCTGCCTTGAGAATATTGATGAGACTATACTTACATACCTTTACTAGTGATCAGTTTCACTGTCCTGACATTTTGTTTGTAAGACAAATTTAGTGTTGAACCAAGGAGGAGAAAACGGTTGCATCTCTGAAGAACTCTGGATTAAATAGGCGTTTGACTTTTCCCTTCTAGGTATAAATCAGATGTGACATTGTAGGGGGCTCTGCTGTAGTGGTTGTGGAAAGGGAATAACTTCTCATTTGTGTCCTCCTGCACAAACCGTGCCAACACCTGCTGGCACAGGAACTTGAACAACTCTATAAGACGCTTAATGTGAAAAGTCTACTATTTTTTTTCATTTGTTTAGTAAACAGTTCATATAAGAGATGCAACTTATGGATTTTTCGACACCGATAAGCGATAATTACACACTTTACATGGCGGATACCGTTACCGATAATTATTTCACATTTCTTGGAAAGAATTCCGTAGCCTGTAGTTTATGTAACGGTCCAAACATGAGGGTAAACTTGCTAAATATAGTAAGCAAATATGGATTCAATAATATTCCATTCCATTCCAGTTCTGACTCAGTTCTGAGTGTTTGTTTAGTTTTTCATTGAAGTCAACAGAAAACTTCAAACAATTAATGTGGAAGAGAACATTATCTCCATCAAAAGAATTTAAATTAAATATTTTGACATTTCAAATAAGATATTTCAATGTATTAAACAGTCATTCAGGTAAAATAATGTGCATTCAAAAATAAAGGCTATTATAGAACTGAAAGCCTGATAAAAACTTTTTGTAAGCTATTCTTTTTAGTCGCTTCATTGTGGAAGTTTGGTCGGTTTGTTGTTGTGAAGGCTCACCAACAGAAGTGGCTCTGTAATGGTGAGAGATGAGTTGACGAGTAAAGAAGAAACACGTTGTCCTGGTTCACCCACACATATTTCGTGTCCTTCTTCTACTAATGTATAAATTAAGTAAACCCCCGGCTACAAAATCATCATCCAGCCATCGAGCCGTCAAACCAAGCATACTCACTGGACTGACGTCTGAGGTCCATAAGTCTGTTGTAAAACTTACAATCAATCATCAATCATCGATCAATCAAATTATATTTGTAAAGCCCATATTGACATTGGCATCTATCAGACTATGAATGTGTGCGGCAACCACATCATATAGGGCTGGACACATCTGAAAAGTAGTGGCAACTTGGCATAGTGCAGCCAGGCTCGAAATTTGCCATTAGCTTGGGGGGGAACCTTTGTCTGCTACCACAGAAAATCCCTGGTCATCAAGAGCAATACATTCCTTGATTCTGTCATTAATTGCCCTAGCCAATCAGCTTGTTGCTCCTTCACTGCGAGCTAAACACTCAACAAAATCACGACTGTTCACTGTCCTGGCTCCTAAATGGTGGAATGAGCTCCCCATTGACATCAGGAAAGCAGAAAGTCTATACATCTTCTGCCGCAAACTAAAAACACACCTCTTCCGATTATACCTTGAATAAAAGACTGTAATTAGCAAACTTCCTGCAGTTCTCAAATGCCCGCTGGATAGACATTTGCTTAGGCTTTTTTCCCCCTCACTTTGCTTGCTGCGAGCGCCTTGTATTCTCGCCATACATCGCTGTTGAGATGACACTCATTAAGGTGACTTATGAGATTGGTGGGGATAGATGGATTCAGTGTGGCCTGCAGACCCCAGCTTCACTCTGTAGACCACCACCCTGTTCACTGTCACCTTATCCAGTACCCTGCTCTACCTCAGCAGAACACACTGAGGAACTTGTGCAGCTGGGAAGGACTGGGTAGTCTTTAATGCGGCCAACTTGGCCACACCTGGCCCAGTGCCCTAGCCAGCCAAAAGATTAAGCTCATCACTCTGAGGATGAACCCTGTTGAGCCATACACAATCCTCCATTCATGAAAACCCGTCCAGTATTTGTTAGAAGCCAAATTGTTTTCTTATTCACTCTCTTACCCCATCAAGGCCCTTGTCGATTCAGGATTCAACGAGAGCTTTATAGACACTAATCTGATCACCTCACCCCAATCTCCCCTGGTTCTAGGTCAGCCTCAGGTTTCTAGCACTCACCTCCTTCCAACCCCCGGACATATCCCATTTTCCTCCAGTTTACCATGACCTGAGGGAAGTGTTTAGTAAGACAAGGCCCTTACATTACCTCCTCACCGACCCTATGATTGTGCCATTACACTTCTTCCTGATCACACACTTCCCTCAAGCAGGCGGTACAACCTATCTAATCCCGAAAAGGAGGTCCTGGAACAATACATCCAGCAGACGCTCGATTAATCTAAGAAATTATCAACAGATTAAAGAAAAACAAATTTGAGTGGTTACATCTATTCCATACATGCACTTGACTTGACCTCAGCCATCAGGCATATCCCTGCCAAACGCGTATTCTCCCCAACACAGGTTTTCAGCTGCAGGTGTTTCGGATGATTTATATTTAACTGATAGAGTATCTAGATGTTATAATCAAAAATCCAACAATTTAGCTTTATGCAGACAGGATATTGTCCTGGGTGTTTCACCATATTACAAGGTACAATTCTGTCATATATGTGTAGTTGAGCAGCTTTAAAACCACTGGTTAGTTTATATACTTCATTGACAGCTTAACACTTCAATACAAAGATAAACTTGTTTTCTTGTGATTATGCTGTGGCCCGACAAAACTGTAAAACTTGCGTTTGCGTGACCGGCGCCTTGGAAGGCTGCTGTGATCTTAATCTTAATCTCTCCCATCCGTGACATATCTGCATATTCCGTGACATATCTGCATATTTGCACTTTTGTTGTTTTATTTTCTCCTCAGTTGTTTATATATATTTAGATATATATACATTATTTTCTTTTTTAAATTTTGATATTCCATTTTATTCTATTTTACACTATTTCTATCTTATTTTATTGTATAGGTTGTAATTACTTGAGCATTGTTAGAAGAGAGCCTGAGACTCAAGCATTTCACTGCTTAATGTACTTTAGATAAAAAATCTCTTAATCTATAGAGTAAAAAAATATGTCTGATATTGAGTGTGTGGGTAGTCAGAGAGGTCCTGAACACAACCATATCAGTCTCAGTCTGGAATTATTGTGCAAAGTATTTTTATAGTACTTTGAAATATCCAGAAATGATCTATTACACAGTAGAAATGTTGCACTTTACATTAAAAAATCTCTTAATCTATACAGTAAAAATGTATAATATTCTGTGTGTGGGTAGCCTGAGAGGTCCTGAACACAGGCATATCAGTCTCACTGTGGAATTATTGGGCAAACAGTTTTTATAGTACTTTGAAATATCCCTGTTCCCGTTCTGGGCGGTTCGGATGCGTTTACCATAAATATCAGTATATGGGTGCAGTAGAATTTCTGTGTCGGCTGAGTTGACCACAGAGACTCGAGTGTCGGCTGGCTTGACCGCAGTCCTGAACGTTGGCAGATGTTAACTCTAATCGTAAACTTCCGTTGACTTGAAAGTCTGCCTAGAGATTACAATAGTTTGTTTACTTCCTCATCAAAAATGTAGCTGAACATTCAGACTCAAACGGGATGTAGCTATTGAACAGGATGTAGCTATACGAAAACGAATGCAGTTGTGTCATCATGTAGTAGTTACACATCCACCACTCTGCAGTTATTTGTATTTTATAAATGTATCCATGTCACCAATTAAACGCTGTGTTGCCGTCGTAGTGAAATGTATTAACAGCTTTGAGCATTAAGCAGCAAAATAACTTACCAACGTTTTTTTGAAGGCAAACAAGGAGGAGGCCGACATACAAAGCTGAGGACATGTTGGTGTTTCGTGTTGAAACACATAAAGCTTCTCGTGTACTCTGAGTTCCTCCTGAGGTTCTGCCTGACGAACGCAACTCGGCCCTCCGCTCCCAGAGAGCTATCTCCTCGCGGTCGACATGTCTTCCTCGTTGGTGTTTGTTGAAGATGAGAAAACCCGGCGCCTACAGATGTATTACCGCCACCGAATGGGCTGGAGTATTTCTGAAAATTAAGATGCGACAGTTTCTTGCTGACGAAAGTGTTCTTCTTCTTCCTCCTCCTTTTGTTGTTTAATGTTGTTTAATTCCACCACCTACTACGCTGGAGTATGAGTCAGAGTTTTTGGCCTGCGGAATTACATAAAAAAGCAAAAAACAAAAAACCTATCTTAAACTTAAATCTTCTTCATTAAATCAGTTTCTTTTAAGCACTTAAACAATATTTAATATTTTCCTTCTCCAATACTAAACAAATTCTTCAGGTTAAACTCTTCTTAATATCTCCTCAGCTCCTTTTGTAGTTTTTGTCTCTGTATATTATATTTTTTCTCAGCAGTGACAGATGACATGCTCCACAGTTTCCTCCCGAAAACCACATTGACACGGTCCAGTATTTCAATTTTTTGCTCCTTTGACCAATCTGTGTATATTGGACGAGAGTATTGTGTGTAATCCTCAGGTTTTCCTCTACTATATCTGCCCAATTGTCTTTTCCTTTGTCTATCTTCACTTTTTCCTGGATTTAAAAGTAGAATGTTACTGTGGGAAATAACCATGAAGATGTAACTGGATAAGGAGCTGGTGTACAGTATATTTGTTTTTGCTGTCCATACATAACATTCTGTTGTATCTTTTTCACTTTCCCAGCATGGTCTAAGGGCCCCGATAGTTGGAGGTTCTTCTTCTTTGTGTCCCTGAATATTTGACCAGTAGTTACGCATAAGCTGTTTGTATCTGAGGTTCAGTAGCATTTCTCCCATCTCCACCTGAACAGCTATATTTTGGGAGGTCTTAATAGCTCCACAACATAGTCTCAGTCCCTTGTTTTGTATTCTCTCTACTTATTTAGCCTATTTGTTCTGTAAACCATACTCCCATAGTCTACAACTGATCTAATTAGTGCTATATATATATTCTTCATAGCTCTTCTTCAGTTCCTCTGAGACATCTCATTACATTGAGAATTATTTTGCATTTTTCCTCCATCTTATTCATATGTACAGTCCAGGTCAGCTTTGGATCAAATAAAACCCCCAGATATCGGAATGTGCTTACCTGCTCTAATTGTTCCCTATACATTTTTAAATTAGCCTCTCTTACCTTTTTCCTAGAAAAGATCATTACTTTAGTTTTTTCCCATGAAGATGTAATAGAATATTTAATACATTTCACAGCAATGACAATTATCAATTCTGGTTGTTTAATTCTTACCCAGCTGCGGCTGGAGGCAACTTGCTTGTACCACTGAAAGATCCGAGCAAGTGCTTGGAACAATGAAATCACAATGCTTTTAAACAAGACAGAACCCTCCTCACAGAGATGCAGAATGTTCATCCAATCAGCTCTCTGCTTTGTTGTAATCAGGCTTACATTTGGTCACCTTCAATCTGAATGAGGACCCCTTTGAAAGTAACACAATGCAATGGCATCAGGCATCTGCTTACTCCAAGTTTCTCTTAGACCCCCGTCTCTGCTGGATTGACCGATGAAAGACCCTAGGTGTGAAAACATTTTGTCTCAACAGAGGCACAGAGGAATCTCCAACGCATACACATCTGAGTCTCCTAAACTCAGTTTATATGAGTTGATCTGCCTATTTTGCTCCTGAATTCTCTTTGCTTTCTTTAAAACTTTCCTTACTTGTGCCTGTGCCTTTTCATATTTAATTAGCTTTGTAAAATTGTGGTTTCTCTTTAATTCTTTAAAAACTCAATTTCTTTCTATAATGGTTTAACTACACCCACTGTCCACCATGGGTGCTTTCCTACTCATTGTCCCTTTGCTTGTTGGGATTGATAACTTTTAGTGTAGTTTCTCCAAAAATGTTCTATATCTTGATTTCGGTCTATTTCCCCATTTCCCATCTCAGATAAGTACTTAAACAGTTTCAATATTTTGGTTGCATCCCTTTCCAACACTGCTCTTACTCATGATCGTCAGCAGATCTTGCACACCTTCTTTGTCCTTTACATGTCATAGCAATATGACCAAATCTTTGACATTTAAAGCATCTTATTGGTTTTGGTATCTATTCCCCCACTATATATGCCATGTATCCCAGCACTACTCTCCTTGGAAGAGTCTCTTCCTCAAATTCCATCAATATGCTTTCATTATCCCTCTTCTTCCCTTCTCTGAAGGCCTGTAACCTCTGTGCATCCTTCAATTTCCCACCTTTCAGACTTGCTCTTATTTTATCTATGGACACCTCAAGTGGTCTTCTCCATAATTATTGAACTTCTCACTTTACGCTTTTCTACCTCCTTCATCCTACATGTTCTTTCTCTCAGTTTTTCATTCTTGCAAAAATGATCATCAAAACGAGCATTTGCTCCCTCAAAATTAGTCATCGCTCTCATTTGTTTTCTTTCCCCCACTCTGCCAAAATAATCTCCTTGTTTCTTTTTTTCTTTCACCCTACTGACTCTCCCACTCTGAACTTTTAACCATAAGTCAACACTGTTTTGAAAACAAATTTCGCTCCATATCGTCAGTTTCCCTGGCGACAGTGTTTACAGTTAGGTGCTTTTTAAAGATGGGTGCTGATATTTTCTTGTTTAAACTTCTTGCTCTTCTACATGTATGCAGACAAACTGTGGTCATAGCTTGTATGACCACAGTGTGCTTGTATGCACCCTGGGTTTGAAAGTATCCTTTGCCGAATTCCTAGATTTATTAAATATCTGAGCACAAATGTTTATTATTCAACTCTGATCACCAGTGGTAAATATTGTCCTAACCCACTGGTCGTACACTCACATCTTTAATGAGCCCAGCATTTCAACGTTCTGACCAATGTTTGATTGCCAAAGCACTTGTCTGAATATTCTCTTGCCAATGATCTGACATTTTTAACTCTGTGTGTCTGTCATCCTTAAATATTGTTGCTCCAGTTAAAGCTAGGACAAACGCCTCTGAGAGAAAACTACCTTGGACAAATGACAATTTTAGAAGCTGTAAAAGGGATTGTAGGAGATAAGAGCGAAGATAGAGTAAATCTGGACTCTCAATTCATTGCATTATCACAAAGGAATTTTTATTACAACACAATATGGTTATGGAACATACTATTTCTCTGAACTGATATCTACCCACCAACACAACCCTAGATGTTTATTAGAATGACGGTCGATTAGTTGGTTAATCTACCTCCTCCTTGTGCCCCATGATGCAGACTGTGAGAAGTTCTCTGTCCAATGGTTCTGTCCCATCTGCTGTTAAAAAAACTTGACTAGATCCCTCCCTCCTTCAGAATTAGTGGCCAATTTCAAAGTTACCAACACGTGCTCAGTCCTTGTACTGCTGGACCTGAGTGCAACCTTTGACACCATAGTCCACTACCTCTTATTGGACAGCCCGAGGCACTAGGTAGGGGTATCTGTTATGGTTTTAGATTGGTATAAATTTTACCTCACAAACATTAGGTCTGTGTTTCTGTAAATTATATTTTTTTCAGATGTTTTGGGGTCCAATTATATTTTCCTTATGCATGCTACCCTTGGGTCACATCATAAACAAGCAAGGTGTTTCATTTCACATTTATGCGGAGTACCGTGTTAAACCCACAGACTGTGGTATGTTGAGTTCTCTCAACCAGTGGTTCTCAATTTTTTTCTGTCATGCCCCACTTTGGAGCTAGAATATTTTTCATGCTCCAACCGCTCCCCTGCCCCAACAAAATGATGACAAAATACACATGAACATTAAATCCGCATTACTTTCAGGAATTTCAGATTTTCAAACAACCTTTTGTGACATTTCTTGTTTTTTTTCTTCTTACCAGAAGCAAAAAACATGACCATATTACTCCTGTTCTACAGTCTTTGTGTTTGATTTTTCTCTCTCTCCATGGCCTTTCTCCCAGCTTCATATCAGATCTTTCAGTATTTTATTAGCCGTCATGTACTACACATTGAGATCCTTGGGCAGAGATCTTCTGTGTGTTCCAAATATTAGATTATAAACTATAAACTAAAGGGTACAGGCATTTCTTGTTGCCCTGACACATTTATTTCTTAACTGTTGGAAATTTTGCCAATCCGTTGGGGTCTTTGAGCTCTGTGCTCTACTCAAATGCCTTTACTTCAACAATTCAGATATTTCGGGTGAAAACCAGGGGTTAGATCTGCTTTTACACAATATGTTTTAAAGGGAGCATGCTTATTTGCTAAGGAGTTTAAAACTTTTGTAAAACGACTTAGGACTAATATCGGTTCAGGAATGGAGCATAACCTGTTGATGTCACAAATAAACAAGTCATATAGAAAAGCCTGCTCAACAAAGTGTTTCAAATCCCTCTTTACAAAAACACCTGGTGGAGTCTTTTTTGTCTGGAGTCTCCAATACAAAATATTAGACAATGGTCACTCAGGTCTAAGGCAAAAACACCACTATGTATATATGTGTGGGTTTGTTTGTTAGGATTATATCAATGAGATCCTCCTTTTTCCAGATTTCTGGTGTCTTGCCTAGTAGGTGAAGAGATGACTTGAGTTAAATTCCATCAGTCGAGGTTAAGATCACCCAATAGAGGTCTCATAGCCAGATAAAAGATTAACCAATTTTTCCAATGCATTTGAGTCAGCAGACGGGGGTGATAGGCCCCAATCAACACAACATTCTTACGACCCAGAGAGACATCCAACATTTGAAATTCGAGAAAGTCCCACTTTTAAGTCTATGTATGGAAAATACAAAACACAGAGAATGGCGGTTGGGCATCATGTAACACCACTAAATAATTAATAAATACTTCGGTGTGGGAAGCTGAAATGGGGCATACTACAACACCTCCACTACAATTTTAGTGCACAAATAACACCACCTGCATGACCAATCACTCCTATATGGCTCTGTGACTCTCTTATACAATCATTCACAGTAACACCTGGGTTGAGGAAAAATATGACATTGTAGCAGCGTTTGTTGCACTATAACTCTGAAGTCAAGCAAGGGCAGGATATTTCATTGTTTCTCAGTGGCTTTAACGTCATCCCTGCTGATAATTTCTCCCTTTTGTCTCCCACACATTGTGACATCAGACTGTTTGTTGCTGGCGGTCATTTCTACCACCAGAGGGCCTCTTTTCTCCACAGTCCTGTCATCTTCGATGATTCGGACTTTGTGATAGATCTCCTCAGGTGGGTGGGAATTCTGCATGACCAAGTAGATGTAGGAGTTGGGGGGCGCCAGCAGATACTAGCGATAGGAAAGAGTCATGTTCACTCATTTCAAAACAGTTAAAAGACAGACTGAAACAGAGGCAGACAATCTAAAATTATACCTTTAGTTGAGGCTTAGTCAGTCAAATGAAACGTAATTACAGTATGTGCAATAAAGCAAAGATAATTTTACTATTTTATTTAATTTACAAAAAATTTAACCCTGCCCTTTTTTGAGATTATTTGTTGATTCTCCACTCAGACGTGTTCACAACAGCAACAAATCCTCTGGAAGACTGAGGTGAGGGTTGTCGCAGCAGTTAGAGGCAGAATGTAACACATTAATTCTGCTGCGGAGATCACTTGATGTTGTCAACACTGGCCTTGCGCTATTATCACTCTCTTGACATTTTGTCTGTGTTTGTGTTTTATTTTAGGTGTTTTAATTTTGCGTCTGTTTGGATTAGTGATTACAAAAGAACCTTGCAGACAAAACAGTCCACGCACATACATATAAACATACACACCTCTCTGAAGTGCTGCGGCAGTGAATCTGTAGGACAAAGAAAGTGGGATATACTTTTCCTATACACCACCACAATCACAACCAGAGCCGCTCCCATTGCCATGAAGACAAATGTCAGCATTGCTGCCACCCAAGGAGGTTCTTGTTCTACAGAAAAATCAGACAAAGAACAACAGAAGTAATCAGTATTTTAAATCTACTGGTACTTGTTTGAAATTGAATCTATCACTGCAGAACTGAACATGTTGGCTTGTGAATGTTTATCAAGATTTCGTTTACTTTTTATTAGGGCTGTGAATTGATTAACATTTTTAATCAAATTAATAACAGGTTTCTATGGATTAATCATGATTAATCACATTACCGATTTCTCTGTATATTTTTGTGAAAACAAACAATTTATGACAAAAGACGGATATATACATTTAACATGTTTTCTTTTTATAATCATAAATAAACAAAACCATATTGCTGCAACTCAGCAGTTCTTTAGCAGTTCTCTTTGCTATTCCATATGGAATATTAATATATTCTTCATCCTAAACAGAATTTGGGATTCTTAGCCATTGTATGGTTGAATTAAACTTTTTCTTTTCTTTTTAAATCAAATAGAAATTATTTGAGCTTCTTAGCCATTATTTTTATAGGATGGTTGAATTTTTTTATATTTTTTGTCAAACAACCATTAACCACACCATGACACAATCTAATGCCTCTAAAGGTCCTCTTAGCTAGTCGTTCAGTTGGTGAGGCAAACTAACTTGTTGACATTCTAAAGTAAAGCTGACTTTAGAATGTTTTATCTTTTGCACAATGTGTCCTGCGAGTGAGTCTGGTTGGCGCATTCCACTTGAACGCCCCTCGCCGACCAACGCATGCTTCGCGTTGCGGTGGTACTTTAGGCTGGTATTACTACTGTTGTGCAATAGTAGGAGTAGAATTGACGTTGGCTAATTATTAATAATCATGAAATATGATTATTAAAATAACAATTATTTATTAAAAATAATCAAAAATGATAAAGCTATTAATTAAGAATAGTAACACATTTAATTAGAAATGATACGGTTATCCATTAATAATAGTTAAAATAATTAATGAAAACAATAAAATTATCAATTAAGAATAATACAAATCTGTAATCATTGCTTATTGTCGCGGGGCACCACCCTGGTTACAGGGACCAACAATTCAATCTATAAAATATCAGTCTCAATGATATAAGTTATATTAATAATCTCAATATATAGTATTAATGATTATATAATAAACAATGAAGGGTTTTAAGTTCGAAAAACACAGGCAATTATAATCCAACTGCAATCACATACATATGCACAAATAATCACAGACTACAGATACTTTAATTACAAAAGCATTTATTAAAAAGGGGAAATAAAGTTATGTTATTCAATGATTCATCATTTTAACAAGCTCCGATATTTCAAAGATAAACACAGCAGCAGCACTTATCACAATTCAGAAAATACATGTATTCATCTATGTGTATCTGTGTGTGTGTATCTGTCTGTGTCTAACAATGTGTCTCTGTGGGTGTGTGTGAGAGAGCGAGAGAGAGAGAAAAAGAAGGGGGCGTGGCGATGACGCAGTCACGTCACAACCAAGATGGCGGCCGATCATGATTCGTGGAATCAAGGCCTAAAAACTCTCAAAATGGCGGATTGACTACAAAACAAGATGGCGGAGCCGCTATGAATTTAGAGCCAGAATGGGAGGAGAGGGAGAGAGGAGGCGTGGCAATAATGGACTCAAAATGGTGGTTTAACTTCTGTTACTCAAAATGGAGTCTATGTTAATGACACCATGTGGCCGGAGCTCACACTGGTGGTCGTCACATGAATTACACAAAGGGATTTTCAGACAAAGAGAATTCTTTGTCTCTGCTTTGGCGTTCGGCCGCATGGCTTCCAGAATTGTCCAGCCTCTCTGAATATAGATTTAACTATGTTACATGAACTGTATTCTAAATACAGATCGGATGTGTGTATAGGTCGGTTTAGAAGGAGAGAGAGAGAGAGTATACAAGGAGAGAGCAAAGCTCTTAAAAGCACCGTCAGAGACAAGTTACATTTACTTTACCACTCAGCACCCAAGTGGCGTTGTGTGCTGAGGTTTGACCGGTAAAGTATCTTTAAAGTTGTTCAAACGGTCACAATGAGCTGGAGACGCTGCTCACGGCGCTTAAAAACTATGGCACAAGGCCGTAACCGGAAACCGGAAGTGGCGAATCGCCGCTAAAACACTGGAGACTCGGCGGTCTCATACAAAACAAATACATTCAAGTATTAAAACAATACGCTACGTATTAGATTAACATCTGCCCAGACAATAAAGCCTCTTACTGTACCGCCCTCGCGGTGTGCGTGCGCGTCGGGCCAGTGAATCACGTGGTCTCTCAAGCGGTGAGCCGCCGCTGGACCGGACAAGCAGCGGATTTTCTCGTGCTGCCTCGACGGGATGAACATCGTCCTTCTTCTTCAGGGATGTGGAGGTCGTGCTCCTCAGCGGAATGAATCTCGCGCTTCTGCAGGGGACGGCTGTGGAAGCCGTTTGTAGATTGTTGGGAAAAGAAAGTAAAGTCCGTGGGGAAAGTGAAACAGTCTGAGATTGTTCCGCGTGCAATTTCCTGTTTGGTCTTTTCAAGTTAAAACAGCAAAAGTCCTTTTGAAAATAAAACGTCGACTGAGATAAAAGACAATGAAAGAAATGAAAGAAAATAACTCTGGTTGCCCCCTTTAGCAACTAAATCATCTGGAAAGACCCGGAGGGGTCTGTTGACGTCTTCAGAGCAGGGTAAAAATGGCTGATAAACTAAAAGTTAAGGTTGCCCCCTTTAGCAACTAAATCATCTGGAAAGACCCGGAGGGGTCTGTTGACGTCTTCAGAGCAGGGAAAATGGCAGCGATTATTGATGTCTCAGTGGTTTTATTCTACCTGAGAGGTTCTTGCTTCCTCCGGAAGTGGTCACAGGGTTCAGTTGGCTTTAAGCCAATTGAGTGTCAGAGTTGGACCTCAGTGGGCGGGGCTTGGAACTCAGCGGGGGTCCTGAAGGCTCTTCAGGACATTTTCCAACCACCAGGGGGAGATTCTCAGGCCTGCTGGAGAATGTTTTTTCCCTCCAAAAGTTTTAATCCTTTGTCCTCACCATTGGCTCCAGCCTGTCTGAGGAAGGTGTGAATTAAGACTGTAAACTGGCCAAACTGGTTTCAGCTTGGCCTAGCAGGGCCCAAGTATTTACAACCCACTGGGGAGTCTACCCCAACACTACTGTGAAACGATAACGTCTTCCCACAGAGTGTACATATAACCTTGGTTTTATTGAATGTTCGATCTTTGTTTTTTTGGAACATGATCTTCCCGTCCAGAAGGTTCTCAGGTTCATCAGAATTATCCATGTTGTTTATTTGTTTGAATGGCAGCTGCCGTCTGACTGCATTAGAGCGGCGACTAGTGTAGAGTGGGCGGAAATGTGGGTATATTGGAAGGTCCTTGTGTGCATGCGTTAAATGCGTTAAAAAAAACCAAATTAATCCTGTAATTTATTCATAACGCGTTAATGCGTTATTTTTCACAGCTCTAGCGCAATGTTTGTGAATGAGGCCAAATGTGAGGTCAAATGACTTTGACCTTTGACCACGTACATCTAGTCCTAAAGCCCGAGTGAATGTTGAACCAAACTCCTAAACTGCCACCATCATTCCTAAAGCCCTGCAACTGCAATAGCTAAAAATCTGTGTCTTGTTGTAATTTCGGTAACATATGAAAGGTTAGCTTGATGCCCTACCATTTTAGGACGTGGTAAAAATTGTAAGTGAATGGCAGGATTTTCGACAGCCAAACCCTTGTATTTTTATAAATGAATGTAAATCCTGCAAAAGACACTTACCATTGGTGGTACTTTCACAGAAAATTCTGCTGGGCTGACTGGGGTTGGGGTTCCTCTCTGTTTTGATTTGGACTTGAACACAGTACTTGGTCCATGGGTCCAGGTCATTCAGAACTACTCGGTTTTGTAGTATATTGCTAATGTTTTTGGCCTGTAGGAAGCAACAGACAAGTAATAAGGTGTGTGTTGTAGTCCAACCACAATGGTCTGAAGTAGCTGGAGCGCAACACAGAGACAATGAAATGAAAGGAGTAAAATATAGAAGCCACTCATAATCATGGAAAACCATCTTATCCTCCACCACAGAATATATGTTGAGCATCTGAATGGACTTGATAGATCTGAGTTCGATATAGAAACATGACATGACCAGGGTAAATATAAACTTAAACAATATTGTGACAATGCATTACTGCATTGAAACACCTCTCTTTTCTGAGTGGCTCATGTCATTTTATATACATTTTTGTATTTCTCAATTGCTGCACAGTAACAGTTTGCTTTCCCAGTATGATATGCGAAGATGGGAATATATGGTATCTACATAAGATATATACACTCCTGATCAAAATCTTAAGACCAGTTAAAAAATTGCATGAATTTGCATTTTGCACTGTTGGATCTTAGGAAGGTTCTAAGTAGAGCTTCAAAATGCAAAAAGAAGAAATGGGAACAAGAGACCAAAAGTTGTGAGCAGGGAATTTATTGAAAACAACCATTTAACTCAAATAGGCTGTTCATCAGCTGATCAAAAGTTTAAGACCACAGCCTTTAAAAGCCAAAATCTGTGCAAAAATTTGGATTCCATGTCATTTCCTGTCAAGTAATCACACTGTGAAGATCTCTTGATGGCAAAGGCAAAAAAGCTCACCGTCTTTGAACTGCATAAACAAGGCCTCTCACAATGTGCCATCGCAGTAAGACAGTCATTTTGCATTTCTTAAAAGATCCTCAGGGTTATGGAACAAAAAAATCAAGTTGTAGACCCAAAAAAATCTTACCGGCGCTGAGCCGGAGGATCCGAATGGCAGTCCTTCAAGACACGGGACGATCCTCATCCCAAATTAAGGCCATTACTGGTGCTGACTGCAGCCCAATAACCATCAGACGGCATCTGCGAAGGAAGGGCTTCAAAAACAAGAAACGTCTTCAAAGCCAACGTCTCCTTCAACGCCACAAAATTGCCCGTTTAGACTTTGCAAGGGAGCACCAAACATGGGACATTCAAAGGTGGAAGAGAGTTTTATTCTCTGACGAGAAAAAATTTAACCTTGATGGTCCTGATGGCTTCCAACGTTACTGGCATGACAAGGAGATGCCACCTGAGATGTTTTCTACGCGGCACAGTGGAGGGGGCGCCATCATGATCTGGGGTGCTTTTCCTTCAATGGAACAATGGAGCTCCAGGTTGTGCAGGGGCGTCAAACAGCAGCTGGCTATGTGGAGATGTTGCAGCGGGCATCCCTCATGACTGAGGGCCCTCGTCTGTGTGGTAACGACTGGGTTTTTCAGCAGGACAACGCTCCAATTCACAATGCACGTCTGACCAAGACTTTTTTCCAGGAGAATAACATCACTCTTTTGGACCATCCTGCGTGTTCCCCTGATCTTAATCCAATTGAGAACATTCGGGGATGGATGGCAATGGAAGTTTACAAAAATGGACTTCAGTTCCAGAAAGTGGATGCCCTTCGTGAAGCCATCTTCACCACTTGGCGCAACATTCGCACTAGCCTTTTGGAAACACTTGCATCAAGCATGCCAAAACGAATTTTTGAAGTGATCAACAATAATGGTGGAGCTACTCATTACTGAGTCAGTTTTTGACACTTTAATTTCTGTTTTAGGAGGTTTTTTTTGTTTTTTTTAGCTGTGGTCTTAAACTTTTGATCAGCTGATGAACAGCCTACTTCAGTTAAATTGTTGTTTTCAATAAATTGCCTGCTCTCAACTTTTGGGCTCTTGTTCCCATTTCGTCTATTTAGAACCTTCCTAAGATTCAACAGTGCAAAATGCAAATTCATGCAATTTTTTAACTGGTCTTAAGATTTTGATCAGGAGTGTACTGTACCGGCTTTTTATTTTTGTGTATCAGCACTAATGAGATTTCTACATGTAATCCTAAAATTATACTTTTACTGATAATTTAGTTTTATAAATGGTTTTAGCAAAAACATGTTAAATTAGGGCAACATCGTAAACATAGCATTCGAAAAAACAATGTGCTAACATTAACATTGCCAGTTAACACAAATAATGGGAAGAGGAGAAAAAAAACTGATGTTAATCTGACTAAGGAAAGTTCATGTATTAATTCAAGATACTTACCACACATTGTATCTTCAGAAATTGTACGAGTGTAGTTAGGTAACTGGACTTACTTGTGATCTAGAACTGAAGAATACTCTTCGAAGAGAGGTGATACATCTTCAAGAAACACAAGCAAGTCCAGTTGCCTACGTACACTTGGAAAATTCTGAAGATACTATGACTTTACTGTCTTCTTTTTGACACAAAGCATTCTTGGATAGAGATTTGTTTGTCAATTGTCAAGCAATTAATCATTGCCCCAAACAAAATGCTTTTGTCTTTTTCTCCTAAAAGTCTTCCACACAAATCTATACATCTACATAAGAGATCTACTTAGGAATAAAAAACATGTATCCACCTTGTGTTTCTGGCTGTCCTTCCAGTAGGTGATTTTGTAAGTGGCAAAAATGTAAACATTCCTGAGGGTTGAGATCACCATCACTGGGTCTATAATGCTGACTTCGATAGCGGCCCCATTAGACAAAAGAGAGACATTGGGTGAACCAATGATGGCTGAGGAAGAAAAAGAAAAGAGTGGGTCACAACTTCTTTAATGGCACAAAAAGTAAGGATAAAGCTGTTCTTCAAGACCTAGCAAAGCTTTGGTCCTGAAGTAAAACAATGGAAAAGCTAAATTTCCAGACCGTAGTTGTAAATACAAAAAGGTTATTGACTTGATTTGACATATAAATTGTGGGCACAGAACTTAAGTTGTCACTTTATGCTGATGACTTATTGTTGTATGTCTCAGGTCCTGGCCTTTCCATTCCAACAATTTTATCTGCTTTCCAGAGATTTGGATCATTCTCAGGCTATAAAGTGAACACTTCTAAAAGTGAATCATATGTCCCTTTTAAAATGAGTCTTTCTGGCTTTAGGTATCTCGGGATCAGCGAATCCAGAATGTTAAACTCTCTTTTTTCTGCTAAATGCTTCTCCGAGTCCGTTACGGACGGACGGAAGGACAGATCGGACAGACACTTTTTGATTTATAGTTCTCCGTTGCTGAAAACACATTACATAAAACTAAATCATTTTTTTTGGTAGACCAATCAATTATCTAATCTTTATTTGAATTCTGGTTGCTGATGAGATAGCTAAACAATTATTATTTTTAACACATCTAAAGTTTTTACAAGATATGTCTCTGAGAGAAGATCACTTGTATTTCCAGATACAGTGAAGTCACTGTGCAACTTTTTTGAACATTGACCTCTTTAAATTAACATGTGCAGAGTTTAAGAGTTAAGTCATGCTACACAGCGGTTCTACTCACTGTCTTTGTCCAAGGTAATGTGGTTACTTTCCACCCAGGCAGAACTCTCTGACCCCAATTGCGCCCGCACTCTGCCAGTATACTTTCCATTCTCAGTGATGGATGGATAGATGAGGCGGGTGAAGTCACATTCAAGGGTGGAGATGTTCACACACCCTGTTGTGTAGGTTGTGACTGAAGTTCTGTGAACAAATATTGTACTGGTATTACCAATTTGATCGCAATGATTTCAGTTAGTAAATGTTTTTGTAATTACAACATACAAAAAGTACTTGAAGAACCCTTGATGTTTGACCCTCGGCTTGATTGCAAGCAAATCTTCTAATACTATATTATTTTGCATTTTTTAAGCCACATTTATTGTGCTGAAGACATTATTGTCACTTTATACCCTCACATTAAGCGTTTGATCACCCTAAAGGCCGGCGCCACTCGCCACTGCGGCTCCTCATAGCCTTTTTTCTGGCGGACAAATCTGTCAGTGACCGTTTATACAAGTGGTCATACTTTCAGATCTCTTCTGCCAAACGCTCTTCTAATTGGTCCATATTCGTTCTTCTAAATCTTCTTTAGTTTCTGCCGGTGTTATCGGGCATGAAACCGGAAATGCGACTCCGGAAAGGATGTAGTTAGTAGACCAATCACAGCCTTGCGGGCTGCGTGAGGCTTGCAGAGCTTTGGCCTATAGTTAGAAAAATTTGGCGACGCACGCCAACCACGTAAGAAGGGATACGCAAGCACGTGAGAAGGGATATGTAAGCACGTAAGAGGCCCGCAAGTTCTCTTGCCTTTGCGGGCCGCTGAAAACGCAGAAGCATGCGCCGGCCTTAATTGTGCATACAAGCAACATCAGACAGAAACAGAGCAACATCAGCACTTTATTTTCGAGTTGTGTGTGTCCAGAATCCAGCACATATTTAACATGTTATTATCATTCACTTAATACGACTGATAGAACTGTCTGTTAGAAAACAACTGCTTGTACACAGTAAATATCCCGCTGTTCCAGTTCAACTTTAAGCCTTTCGCATAATTAAAGTCTGCAGAGGCTCTCAATTGGACATTTGTGTTGAGACCTACACCTCCTCTGGAGAAAATGATGATGATCTTCGGAGTTCAATGCATGTCTGAAAGCAGCATTCGTATTCATTTGGAATTGTGTTAAAGTTCTTCTGAAGAATTCAAGTCCAATTCAAAATATTGACTCTCAGCTGTCCTGAGGGAAATATCAGGCTCTGTTTTCTGCTGAGCAGGTAGTGGACAGTGGCTTCTCAAAGCTGCCTGCTATACTGAAAGTGAGGTTAATGAAAGTGTAATGTGTCCGCCTCTCTTTACTGCCATTTGGAGTTGGTTAGCTATCTTGCCTCTTGTTCACCCTGCAGGAGTTCAGCTCTGTCTCCTTTAGTATGAAAGCGTTGTCAACTCAACTCACACTTTCAGACTCTGTCGCTGTAGTTGAACAAACGTAGAACACACTTTCATTTTACTTAACTGTATTAAATATTTGTGGCCATCACATAGCAGCACAATAGATAGGTATCTCTATAAATTAAGAGAGATGGCATAATGAACAGCAATGATAAGTAAAGTCATAAAAAAATCAAAACAGACACAAACTGATCTACATGGCCTGACAGGGTTTCTTGGTGATTATGTTAGCGTAGACTCACTTGTACTCTGTTCTGTAGACCAGGTTGTTGGCTGCCCCTTTAGATGGATTCCACCTTAGCACCAGGTTCATGTTGTAGGAGGTCAAGTTGACATTTGTAGGTCCGCTGAGGATTCCCAATACCACTGCAAAAAAACATACCCAAACATAGACAAATAAAGTAAGAATTATCATCATTACACTCAGGGATGGAGACTTTAGAGACTTGCCGACTACGTAGACCTGCACCAATGCAATAATCCAATCGGCTAATCATGTGGCGTCAACGCAATTGTCAGTTAATGTTCACATTAAAGGGATACTTCATCCAAAAATGAAATTTCTGTCATCATCTACTCACCTCTATGCAGATGGAGGGGTAGGTTAATTACTTGAGTCCACAAAACACTTCAGCAGTCTCAAGCCGGGTTCACACCGGACGCGGAATCAATATCGTTGATTTTCAACGATATTGATGACATATTTTATATGATATAAATGATCAAATATGCATCCCATAATTTGTATTCCCCTTCAATTGTCCTGGGGTTTTAATTTTACCAATTTTACCAATCACATTATTATATGTCCCCCTCTGCCCATCCACTACAGCCACACAAGCAGTCATAAAGATAAAAAGAGAGAGGGGGAGCTACGTACTCTCCCCATAGGCTTGAGTGGAGAATACGTAATTTACCCTCGACACCCGACATTTAACGGAGCAAACAGCGGAGAAGTTCTTCAACATGGATGAAATTAAATTAATAATTGAAGTGGAGAAGTACAGTGAGTTGTATGATCCTCACCACATGTTGTATAAAGACAACACCAAAAAAGACAAATGTTTGGACGCTGTTGCAGCGAATATTGGAGCAATAAGTAAGTATATGCTTGAAAAAATTATTAAATGCCACTTTTACTGTAGCTGATAACAGCAAAAGTATGTGATATTATTAGTAATGCGCAGCGCTTCTGGGTCGCTTCCGGGTCCGGTGTCTACCCGGAGTCAGAGGTAAACTTTGTTAGAGCAGAATCAGATACAATCGAAGTCAATGGGGAGTTCTTCTTCAGATGTAATAAAACAACAGAAAAAACAAATCATGCCTCCATACTGCTCGTGTGGTGTCATCCAAGTGTCTGCAAGACTAAACATTCTAATTTGACTCCAAACAAGGTCATTAACACCATCTTTTAGGCCTTAATGTCCGCTGATATCTTCCGACGAGGGTGCATCCAGGGGCTGTCGGAAATGCTAACGTCCACTAGGTTAGGCACTTCTGTTGGACTTTTAGGCTTAAAACACAATGTTAATGATATCGTTTCAAGTCGAATATGAATGTCAGAGCTTGCGGACACTTAGATGACACCACACGAGCTGTTCAGGTCACTAATCAGCTACACTGTTTATCCCTGAGACTCAAAAAGTGTTTCTAGCGAACACTCATCAGACGACATTAGGTTCTGAAAAGTACTAAGTTTACTTTGTGTATATTTGCTTCGCTCTCGGCCACACACACACCGCGAGACAAGACATGGAGCGCACAGCCAGGACATCAGGGTTAAAGTGAGGGAAAACAAGATTCATTATCCGACATCATCGAATGATAACTAAATAAATGTGCTTGTTTTTGTCTGTGTGAAGAGTGACAGAGACGAGCAGACACGCACATACACACTGAAGGTGAGAAGATCTTTCCGCACATTATGACGCAACACAGTGTTTCAACTTCACTGTTGCAGAAGAAGCGACGCACCCGTTTAGCTATCAACCTACCTAACCCCCAGATTACGATCGGGACCCAACAAACTTTGTCAGGCTGATCGATAACACAAAGCTGGTTATTAATTTGTTAAGTCAACACATGCAAATGCAGGAAGGATAGCTGTTAAAAAAACAGATTATGTGGAACCCCCTGGTGGAAAAATATTTATTACGTGGACACAACATAATAACGAATGGAAACGAGAAACACACCCAGTACATCAATATCAGTTACTCCCATAAGTATAGAAAAAAAGGAATATGCAGACCGTCTGTGGTTTTGTGAGCACATTTTTCCTATGTGTCAGGAGGGTTATGTTTGGCTCCAGCAACTGACAAAGGTTTATTATGCCCTCTGATGAGAGACTATATCTTTATTAAAAATATTCATCGGAGTAAGTAAAAGCGGTCATTCTCTGAAGACCCTTCATAGGATCTTATTTTGCTCCATGGGATCCTCTAAGAATGCTGATGTCACGATTTAAAGGAATTGATTGGTCAGTGGGTGGTGCTTTTATACAGGTTAATCTCTAATCTCCAATTTAACCATAAAGTTAGGAGTTAAGCATAAGTTACCATGGCAATTTACCCTGATAAGAAGGGACTGGCTCCATAGACTGAAAACCCTTAAGTAAACCTGAAGTTACCCTGCTACTGTAAATCCCGCAGATATCTTCACAATAATATTAATTTGGATCAAATTGACCTCTTTAATGAACATGTGTTGACTTTTCAAGTGAAAAGCCATGACACACTGTGTCCCTACTTACTCTCTTTATCCAATGTAATGTGGTAACTTTCCAAACAAAAAACACATGTTAATACTAGGTATGTACAGGGTCTGAGATAATGCTCCATGTCACAAAACAAAAAACTAAACCTGGTGTAATTAACATGATAGTGAGCTCAGTAATCTTCAGTGCCCTCCCAGGTCCGCAGATACAAATCCAGGAGAACCATTGGGATGTGATAGAACAGGAGATGTGGAATCTGCCAAATCTGCAGACATTATGTGACGTCATCATGTGAACATGGAAGTACTGAGGCTGTGTAACAGCAGTTGCAGGAACTATACCCAGGATCAGTAAAGTGTTCATTGAATGTTCAAATAGTCATTATATTAAACAGTAATGTCATGGTCATGGCTACTGACCTTGAATAAAGCCACAACTACTTGTGTTGCCTTTGTTATGATCATCCTCAGGGTACCAAAGTTCACTCTTCGCTCATTATATCTCATTATTTCACCAACAGTAGCATCTCTACCCGAGGTATATGAATAATATGGACAAGAATTAAGAAACATAACATTCATTTTCTGAGCAGGTGATCAATCCCTCAGTATCAAACATTAATATGTTCATCAACATTTTTCCCGAACAGTTGACACCTGACACACAGCGGCTCCGCGACAAAGTGAAATTACCTGTGGGCTGGCAAAGTGTAGAAAGAGTCAGGAGGAAGGCCGTGATGATGGCTGACATCTTTCTTTGAGGCTCCTCTGAGGTTAACATTAATTCCAGCAAGTGTGTGACGGAGTGTTTCTGCACTTCTGAGCCGAGTGTTTCCTGGTAGAGTTCAGTCACAAGAGGCGGAGTGTCCGCGGAAACGAAACTGCCCGTAGGCTTCCAGTAATCTGACAGTTGGTGACGCTGTAAAAAAGGCCACTCGTGTTGACAGCGGCTTCTACAAGGGGAGGGGCTACTGCAGGTGTGTGTGCGCGTGTGTGTTGGGAGGGACAGCAGAGGAAGATTTCCAAGGGAAGTTATCCCCTCCCTAATTGTTATAAATTATATAGAAATATGATTAATTTTCCACTTTTAATTACTTAATTTTCCATCCATTAACTTTGTTAATATAATACCCCAACTTTTTATTTATGTTTTAAAGAAAACACGAAAGAAATCAACAATAATACAAAAAATACTATTTTCAAAAATACTAAAAGATATTGAGATTTCTTTTTGTTGTGTTAACACAGACTGGCACATGTCACTGATTAGCAGCAACATAATTTTTTTGACATTATTAGTTTTTGTGTAGTTACACATTTAGCGAAAAAAACCATCTCAACAAAGTAAGGACAATTATGGCCACCATCCACAACCACCCATCAAAACTGCTTTACAAATATTACATATTTCCAGTATTGTAACCCTTTAAAATACAAATGTATTTTAGTGGGAAATAGATTTATGACATATTTTTGAGATTATCAAAGCCTGTGTTAATGATTGTCAGAATTTATGGTCAAATATGGATCTCTCACATGTATTTGTTTACTCACCAATTTTGACCTCTCCAATACGGCAACAAAAGTGACACATGGCAGCAACATGTGTACCATTGGTCAATGAGATATCTATCTTTCTATATCTATGAGCATGAACCTAGCTCAGCAAACTCCATATTACAAACACACCATATTTGGGATGAGATGAATTCCAACAGGGCCCAAAGAGATTTTGGAATTATATGGCTGAAAATTTTCATTTTATTTGTAATTGCACCTTTCCCAATTGTTTGCACACATCACTGTGGTGTGACACCATGATAAAGGCATCACCATCCAGATTAGGTCAAAGTATCATATACATTTGTTGAAAAAACATGGTGAACTAGAGAAAAATTAGTCAACATGCTTCATTTTAATACAAATTGTTTTATGAAAACCTAAAAGAGGCATAAGAAATATTTATATCATCAAATGGCATATTCTCATCGTAGGGGAGAGCGGGGTAATGTGAGACATTGGGTAATGTGAGACACCCCCTGTATCTAGACAACGGAACACATTTGTGGTCATGTGACCATGACGTTTTCAAGCCCCTCCCCTTCCCCCTTGCCATGAAGGACAAGTTGGTGCTGGTGCTGTGGTAATTAGGTTTTTTCACAAAAATTCTTTGAACTTAATCAACTGTTGTGTCAAAACAATTTGATTCAAAACAATTTGATTCAGGTAGAAAAATGTATATCATACATGTTGGTGAACTTTCAACATATAAAAGCATGTCATTGGTGCTAGCTGAAGGGATAGAAATATTGATAAGACAACCCTCAAAAGATAAATAAAGAAAAAAGAGAAAGGGGAAGTAAAATCAGGCAAAGAGAGGCAAAGTAGCTGAGGCAAAGAGAATATTCACAGATGAGATGGAGGAGGAGCTTGCCAAACACTTGAAACAACTAGCTGACCAGTTCCATGGCCTTGCTCCAGTTAAGTGCCTTGAACTGGCATTTGAATATGCAGAGAAAAACAATATCCCTGTCCCTGCCAATTGGACAGAGAGATCACATGAATCATAATAATCATAAATGTGCTTAATTGACCAATCCCGATATTAGTTTTGGAATGTGTGGTTGTCAGTCTAGCTGTCAGGATTTTAACTTTTACAACATGTGATGTTATGGTAGGTTTAAAGTGGAAAAAGTAAGTGGACCACTTTACCCCGTAGCTGGGGTAAAGTGAGACACAAGTCCACTTTTTAAAAATCAATCATATTTTCACTGCCCTTTGTCCTGAAGACATTCTGATCATTTCCATCCTGAATTAATGGAAAATGTGTACATTTTACTGATATATCATTTTAGCTCGCCTAGAAGGGAGCAAATGTAAAAAATATCTCACATTACCCCGCTCTCCCCTATAGTACAATAGCTTGTTAATAAAACCAGTAACCATGTGAAGAAATAATGAAAAAGTACCACTCTGCTCATCTGGTAGAGAAGAGGCTGGACAGCAGAATTCAAAATATATTCTGTATAGTTTGCGTATTTTTACTTTTTTGCATTATATGCTAAACCCATGTATGAGTACAACTCAATTGTGGTTATTAATATATAATCTTCTTGCTAAGATCAAGTATCATTAAGGTATTTAAGTTAAGGTATTTATGAATGCGATCAATGATCATGCGATCCAAGTATTCTTTGAGTTTTAAAGTGTTTTAAATTACATGTACTTCATTCACTTTCATTACATTTAGAGTCAGAAAAAAATTAAAATACTGACACAAAGACAGTATTATAACAATTTGCGAAAACTTTTCACTTTGATTCTTAACCAGAGATTTTTCTCTCAGAGCTTCGGCCAGCTTTAAAACCAGCTGCCCCAATCTAGCTCCTCTGATCTTTAGGGATATTGCCAGTTCATAGGCTTCCTCTCCCTCTCACAGCTGCTCCTCAGGGCCGTTCATGATGTACTTGTGTATGACTGGAGATAAAAGAGACAATGACAGAGACAGTCACACTTATATCAACCAAGTTACAGAAATCCTTACCGGAGCATTCGGTTCACGTCACTGTCCTAGTTTTAATATTGTGAATAGACTTTGGTAGGTTGCTTTTTTTTCGTATATTCTGGAAATATAATAAAAGTATGGCTACATTTTTTATATAATGATTGTGATCTGGATGGAGATCCTGAAAAATTGCATGACTTTTGATTGACCTTTACTCATTCACCTGCTACATTCAATAGTTTAAGCTTCACCTTGTTTCAAATAATTATCTGTGTTTCAGCACAGTTGCATTACTTACCAGAGATGTGGATAGGTGTTGTCTTAGTATTGTGAAGCACCGCTGACCACCATTAACAACCAATCCAGTGATTAGGAAGCCCAGTATACAAAAAAAAAACAGCAGGCCGATAACCAAATACACTGTTAGAAAAGGGGAAAATATGTCATTTTTAGTTAAACCAGAAATGGTATTACATGTGGAAACACTGAAAATTCTGTTAGATTTCGGTTTTCACTGCTAATTGGAATGTACCTACTGTGGTCATGCTTCAATGTTAAACTAAGAACTTGGTATATTCAAACATATATAGTGACATAAAGATGTAAAACATTTAGATACTCAATAAATCCTACTTTCATGCAGACAGCTTTAGTGACACCTGATTACCTGACTGCTGAGTACATCACTTCACAGCAGAGGATACGTTTATACAGTGGGTTATCTTAAAACAAATTCCCAAATGTACATTAAAACGTTTACTGTCCAGGGAAATACGAATTAAAAATGTTGTACTAAAGTAAATGATGTTCAACATCAAACAGCACCTCCAGTGTATGAAAAATGTGTGATTAAGTGCTTTGTATAGATGCACTGTAACGTACTTTGATTGGTGGATAAGACTGGAGAAGGGCTTTATAAGTACTGTCCATTTATCATGTATAACTGTCATCATATTTGTATCACAAGATCCATGTTCTTATCTACATGTCCTTAATGACCAAAGCAGGTGGAGAAAAGGTGAAGAGACATATATGTCTTGATGGTATATTGCACCAGTCAACCATTCAAAGTTGATGGCACAAAAGAAGAAAAAGGATCACATATTTTTGCATTAGCTTTGGCTATTTCATTTGGGGATGCTGAGTATTCAAGTAAACAAGAGTGACATACATGAGCTTGTCGATGGAGGATGGCTTGTGAAAGCACAGTGAGGTTTACTGGCGACATGGTTGGATTTGAGGAGTGCTGTCACAGAGATGCTCACACAGTACTCTACACCTGGCTGCAGGTACATGATCACTTTCTCTTCACTGTACGGCAGATTCAGTCTGAACTGAAACATAAAAACCAGGAGATTAGGGGGGAAAAATGAAAAGCAAATTGTGAGGAATTATATTATTTGTTATTTAGCAAGTCTGAATATTTGGTATGGCTCCATCCTTAATATAAACACTGATGTCATGACAGGCAAAAGCTATATTCAATGTGATGAGATTTGAATGTATGTATGTTAAGTATGTTGGCTTTTGCCTTTTTCACTTACAATCCTTCTTGTATATTGAAACATACTGTTAGGAGGATCCACTTGATCATAATCGCCTGCTTAGTAGAGCAGAGGTCCTCTGTGTGTTGGCACCTTTTCATTGGGGTGGCACATTTTTTACACCCTCTTTCAAAACAGTTGACACAGATCTCATACAAAAACTGTTGGTTTTAACTATGTCAAACACAAGAAACACATTCTAAGCTGGTCGAAATTACTTGTTTAAGAATAAATGACTATTGCAACTGTGTGAATTTTGATTGCACAGATCTCGAATCAGAAATCAGTCTCTATTCACCTTTACAGGGTGCCACCTGTGTTGCTGTTTAAAAAACATGGATGAGCTACTGTAATTCAACAGAGCATCTTAAAAGCCCTGTACACACCTGGTACTAACATTCCTCCTGAAAGATCCGATCACAAGTGGCAAGCACTGAGTACGTGTGTTCATGTCTGGCATTAAAGCGTATCCTTTGACCACTTAGATCAGATCTCACTTCCACGCCGCTGTTCGGACCACCTCTGAATGTAGTCTGGCATGATCCGATCGCTATCCAGTCTAAATGCATTCAACTGTACTTAGAGCTGTCCCCTTGTGATGGGATCACAAAAAACACATATGAATACCGGGTGTGTATGGGGCTAAAAGTGTGAAAAGTGAGGCAGAGTTTAATCGCTAGTAAAATCATCTTACATATCATGCTTTCTGGCCTTTTTGGCAAATCAAAGCAAGACTAAAAAAGCTAATTAAAAAAATACCTGCCATAATTTGTCAATTTGTACAATTTAAAGTCACATTGTTGTGTAAAATCAACAATAAATGTGTGACAGTTTTAAAATGAAACATGAGACTGAACTTTTCACCTTGAAAGTGCATTTAGAATTTAATGTTTGGACTTTGGAGAAATGACTGGACTTTGTTCAGCTTTTACCCATTTCTAAAGTGTTAACAGAAACTGTTGCCGTAGTAAGAGTGATGAAAATCATTTCCTGCGTCAAAGTACTGGATTTTTTCTCAAGAAAGAGTTGGCTGCATACCTGATGTTCAGAACAAGAAAAAGAAACAACATATCCACTAAAGTGTAAAATGCATCTGTTAGTCTGTTAATCAAACCTTTTATTTTTTGTAACACTCGAAGTTGGTAAAGATAAGAAAATAGAACCCACATCCCCTGGATGTTTAACCTATATCTGCTTAAAGAATCAAAGATTTTTTGCTGCTTTCTAACACTAATTTGGGGCAGGATGTGTGATCTGACCATCATTCTGTTTAAAAAGTAGTTTAGCCCTCCACTTACATCACATCATATTTGTACATTCTAGCTGGCACGAAAGAAGGCCAAAGGATTTAATATACAGATGTGAAAATGAATTCCTTTGTGTTCTCATCCGGCTGAACATTTTCTTAAACACAGGAAGACACAAGTCAGCGAGAGGAAGACGTGGGTAAAACCACACACAATCTGAAAAACAACCATCTTACAATAGAAATGGGGCAACAACTGTGTTTCAAAACTGTATAGACTTTAAACAAGTCCTTAAAAGAGACAAAGAAGAGCTGCTCCATTGTTTGCTGATTTGATTAGTCTGTATCGTCCCTGCTCTGGTGCCATGTATGGAACTACCAAAGACAGTGATTTTTCTGATGATTTTTCTAGTTTTCTAGTGATTTCTAGTGATTAACTAATAAATAATGAAATCATTTCTCATAGTTACACATTAGCTCTTTAGTGCTGCAAACACTGTTAGTGAAACTGAAGGTCAGGAAAAAAGAAGGTCAGGAAAAAAGGAAAACAACAATCCTACAGTAGAGTCAAAATAGGAATATAAAAATACTGAGAAGTGCAACTATATACCTGTGCCCCATCCCTGGTCCTTCGCACATGCAGGATCACTCCTCTGTATAGGTTCTCCAGCTGCAGGTTACACTGGAGGCCCTTTGCTTCAGGCGGTTTGAGGTGCAGGATCAAACAGTTTCCACAGCCAGACACAGACATATCAGGAGGTCCCAGCACAGCTATGGGGAGAAACATTTATTTAATTTCTTCAACAAAGACAAGAGTAATCACAGGACAAAGAATTGTCATTTAAAAAATGAAGCAGCCTAATGATGGTTGCACTTTGAGGGAATTAGGAAATGTTGGGAAACATGTTGTAAAATACTTGTGTGTAATATTTTGAACTGTGTCTGTGGTATCTCACTGTCTGAAATAGGCTGGAACCAGCCTGATTCGGTCCAGCTGGATGTCTGGGTGGTTGTGAAGGCTTTGACTCGGGCTTTGTAGTGAGTGTATGGGTCAGTGAACACTCTGGTTAGGTTGCACATCTGTCCAGCTCTCAGCTCCAAACAACCCACCACTGGTCTCCACATGTTCTTCCTTCAAAGTGAAAGAAGATACAGAAACGGAAAGAGAAAGACTGATCATAACCCGAGAACATTGTTGATTTATATATCATCACCACAGCAAGTGAAACATAGTGCTGACACCACTGATGGTGTTTATAGCTTCATAAAAACTGGACTGTTAAAGGAATTAGAAAAGCTTCAGAAACAACAATTAAACATGACACACTGTACAGAACGAGGCGGAAGCTAAACAAACTAATAAGTTTCATTGCTTTTATTCCATCATGTACCTTGTTATTACTTTTTTTACATTAACTTTGTTTTATACAAATATTAAAACTGTTACATTTAACACCGCTTATAAGAGGCCTATTCATACAGTCGATGGACTGACATCCAGCTGACAGTTGATTTGTGAGCAATGTGATAATGAAAATGTCTTTATATAATTCGTTTTTTTTTATTTGTAGTGTGTCCAGAAATCATCAGAAAATCTGTGCATCAGTGATAGATGTTAAGATGTAGGACATTGGTAGTTCAGCAAGTGCAATCAAGGGGTCATACATATTTGAACTATTTCTGCCTCAATGTGTCCTCTCTCTACCTGTCTCTTGATTGAATACCTGTCGTTGACGATTTGGACGGTGAAGTGTGTGACAGAGGGGGTCCCAGGACCTGGCAGAAAGTTGAGTGTATGCTCCATGTTGAAGGACGAGATGGAAACATCGGAAGGTGGTGTGAGAGAAACACCGAACACTATAAAGGGAGAGAATAAGAACATACATTTAAAAGAGAGTGAGTGATTATTTCAATTTTAAATGACTCAGTCCTGTCTTCATCATTATTTTAACTTTGCATTACAGACAGTTATATTCTGTCAAAATGTAAGAAACAGTTAATTCTGAACGATTAAAATGAATTGCCAAGATTTACATACACACATCAACACGCACATCTCTATATACAGCTTACACTGTAAGTATATGAGCAAAACTGTAAAAGTACAGATAAGCAGCTGATTAAATAAATAAATCAACAGAAAACAAAAAGCATTACCCAGGTGTAACTGCAGAAGAAGTGTCCAAAGACCCATTGTCTGTCCATAGACTGCGTTATGACCAGCAGTTAAATTTCTTGTGCAAGGTTATTATGACTCCTTTTGCACTCAAGCACACGACATATAGAAAGGGGTGGGAGGGAGCTGGGGGTACGAGTGGTGTTGTTTTCTTCATGTAGCGTTCTGAGTTTCTATTTCCCCAGAAGTCCCTCCCTCTGTACACTGCCCTGCAAATCCTACTAACTCACTTAGTTTTATTGAGTTTTATTGTCTCTGGACAGAAACAGGCTGGAATCAGCAAACCTGACATTGCCTTTAGTTTGTTCTGTTCTGTCCCAGTTGTATTGTTATCCTTCTGATGTACTTGTCTGTACAAAGTGAAATTGAACAAATTACACATGGTTAACTTGCTGTTGTTTTTCCTGCAATAATTCACTTGAAAGAACACAACTTTCCAAATAAAATACTACTTTATTATTGTGAAAAATGCATGTGTACAGCTTAAGAATGAGTAACAGGACACATTGAATGTTTCGGCACTGAGTTTAAAGGATGGCAGGATTTTACGCTCAATATGTAAAATTACATTTTCACAGTTTCAGAATTTTAATATACTGTTTGATCAAACACACAGATACAATCATAATGACACATGTAACAGTAATAATACACATATCACGTAGCAATGTGTAACTTTACAGAAGTTCATTCATTTTTTATAATACTCAATTTAGTTTCAGCTCTAGTTCAAGATCAATACATATTCTGGAGACAGTGAATTATCTTAGGACCTTTAAGCACTATTCCTATTTATTAACCTTTTATCTCAAATTCAATGTCTAGAGCCCACTGTCTGGCGGCTGTGGCTGAGGGGCAGAGTGGTCGTCCTCCAACATGAAGGTCCGCAGTTTGATCCCCAGTCTGACCCATCTGCATGCCGAAGTGTCCTTGGGCAAGATGCTGAACCCCGAATGGCCCCCTTTAAGACTAACAAAGTGCTGCGAATAGATGCACTGTATGAATGTGTGTGTGAATGGGTGAATGTAAAACTGTACTATAAAGCTCTTCGAGTGGTTCTCAAGACTTGAAAAGCGCTATATAAATACAAAACCATTTACCATTTACTGAAAGACAATATCGTAAGTTAAAATCCCTTTTGAAGAAACTTTTGCACTGGACAACGTCATCAGTGATATTGAGTCTAATACAGCTGAAGAAATGTTGTCAATTGTACCTACTTTCCTTCAGTTAACAAGCAACATGGAAATGTATGTGCTGTATGTAAAAAACAACAACAACACAATTACATTAATCAGTGACAGTCTTTCTTTGTATTTATCACATTATGAAATTATCCAAATGGGAAAACTTGTAGATTTCTACTAAAAACTAAAAATTCTGTAACACATCTGTGCATGGACGCCCCATATATCCAGAGTGCTCCTCTTCCTCCACATCTTCAATAGAAGAGCAGGAAACTGTTTCTATGGCCACCTCCTTAGTATCCCAAGTTTGTGAAGGTTGAACTAGACTGATGTTTTTCTCCTCTGAGGCTGAGTGAGAATGTGGCTCCTCCTCTCCCAGGTCTGGATGAGATTCCTCCACCCCTTTCTTCTCATTCCTTCCAAACGTCAATGTGAGGAGATTCACATCCTGGTTGTGTGTCTTCCTCAGCGCCTCCTTCTTCTCCCTATCCGTATCTTTTATTCCTACTGTCAAACTGTCTGTGCTCTTTTTATGGTTCAGTCCAGCAATGGAATGTATCTCTTTTGATTGGGAATTGAGGACTTCAGGCTGTGAACTGAAGTCTGATATTTGGTTTGAAAAGATACTGAGCTTTGGTTCAGGCTCTGGAGACAAGGGGGCTGACAAAGAGGATGAGCCCACCCGCAGTGGATAATCTCCTCTGCACCCATCATGGCTTTCTGTTCCACTTTCAACATCACTCTCATCTGATGACTGGTTGCTCCTCTTTTCACTTGCAGAGATCAGTGTTGGCTTAACATTCAAAAAGGAAGGGAGTGACGAGCTGTAGGGATCAATGACCAGAATCCCTTCAACATGATTAATGGTTGTCTGTATCAGAAAAATAAAAAAAGACCAGTTTAACAGCAGATATTGAACAGATGAATCAGGTTATTGATCAATGAAGATTTTGAAATATGATAGATAGTGAGTCCTTTATCAAATAAAATGTCTGAAGTGAACCCTTCTTAGTTCCAGAACCTAAATGGAACATAAGGGCATGAACATCAATGTAGTACACAGAAGTTTGTCTCTGTGTGTTGGCTCCATGATAGGCTGGAGATATATCCAGGGTGTACCATGCCTTTCACTTAATGTCAACTGGGATTGGCTCCAGCAAGACTGGACTCGCTATGCACATAAAATCTGCCTGTAGAAGATCAATTAAAATAATAGGGTGACTGAACACAACAGCGATAACCAACATTTGGACAACCTTGTACTTCACTCGTACCTACAACTTTCTAAAATCTAAATGCATCTTTTACTCACCAGGACTAGTGGTAGTGGCCTCCTTTTCAGACAGATGGAACCAGTGATCACCAGAATGGCCAGGATAACCAGACCCAACATCAGCAATGAACATAATACAGCTGAGAGCCACTGGTCTGTAGAAACAAGAGATGGTTCAAAACCACAACAAGAGGTTTTTAAAGTATTATGGTATAAATGTTGTGATAAAGATGACCTCATGATCTTATTATCAGATGATTTTGATGAAACTGAAATTGAATAAAGCAATTATAGACAGTATCAATGAAAGGCATCCACAACATACTAATATGCTGCTTACTGTGTGAAACTCAATACTCTACGAGTGTGTTGCTTGTATCCTATTTGAATGCAGACAACTATGAGTAAATAAAAATAGTTAGAATTCTCTCTTAGAATTCAGAAGTGATTCCCAAACTTTATTTGTAATTATTAGGCAATAACTTCATGTTGACAGACGAAACAAAAAGCATGAGGCCAATGTTCTATCCAACAGCTCCAAACACCTACATTCTGAATTCCAGACTTTGCCTTTCTGCCCTTCACCCTCCCCTTTCTAAACATGAAAGACAACCTGTGGTAGCCTTCAGTCATCTCAAACTTAGTTTGTCCAGGTTTGATTACTGTAAAAAACCTGGCAGCCGCCGTAGAGAGGACCTGAGTCTTCAAATAAAATATGGGGGGCCCAGGGTAAAGAAAAAAAAATCTTACAATTTAGATGATTACATAATAGTGAAAAGATCAGTACAATTATTTTATATTAATTTTACTGCCAATAGATCCCTTTCAACTAAATCTTACAAACAGGACCTTTAAGAAAGCAGGGACAAGCACTAATCCCCTCAGCCTTTTTCTTTTAAATGCAGGATGGGGGAAGAGTTAGTGTGACCAAGGCTATTCACTTGGTTAAGTGTGTAGTGTAGGGTTGTTTTGAAGGACATGACAATGTGGATCCTGTATGAAGATAATGATGATGATGATTACTGACTAATATGTCTTTGATAACTACGTCCTTGATGATGGCTGTTTGTATAACGGATGGTAAGATGCTGATCAGGTCATCAGTATGCCTGTACACTGCACTATATTTGGACTGTCTGACTCTTGCACTTGATCTTATTCATTCTGTGTTTTTTCCCTTCTCGTGTATTTATATGCTTTTTACATGGTATAATTTGTATATATATATATATATATTTAACTGTAGTCAGAGCTCCTCCCATTTCCCTTATTGCACTACATGTCCAAGTTCTTTTATGTCTTATGTACTTCCTTATGTGTTGTACTTCTTCAACAGGGTTAGGATAAAGGTTAGGGCTACTTAATAATGTACATACCCCATGCACAGTGTATATACCCTAATCATGCAATGCCAACTATTTTACATTTGAATGATGCCATCTCATAATACCATAAACATATGAAAAGGTTTTGTATTTTGCATAATGACACTTTGGGAAAAAACTATTATAGGCTACTGTTACATACATCATTACTGCTGTTTATAACACGATACAGACGTATTAATCAGCATAGACCAGAGTTATCAAAGTAGGGCAGTTAACTTGAGTACTGACAAAACGTGAACAAACCATCAACCATGGTTTCTTTTAAAAAGCCACATACTTGCACAGCAATTTGGATAATGATGGCTGACAATAATAGTACTAATATCGCAGCAACCACACACAAAAGAGACTTTTCTCTAACAGTAACAAAACCTTTATGTGACCATTAACAACATGGATGGCGCTGTGAGAGCGCATACCTCTGGCGAGGCTAACGCCCTATCTTGCTGTGTCCAACAGTGTTTCCGATTAATTCTCTTGACTGTGGTTGCCCACCTTCTTTAAATTGCGAGATAGGGCTTCTTTTGACAATTTCAAAGATTTCCAAGGGCAAATTTCCAAAACAGGCTCAATGATACAAATTACCTGAAGTGGCGCCTGTAGAGGAATTTTTTTAAATCCTCACACATTATTATATATGCCACTATATATTAATGTATATTGTATATTAAACATCATATCTGTACAGGAGAATAAATATATTCCACAGATACTCCCTGCTCTCTCTAAGCAGTACCCACGGTTAGGTCAAAGATGAAGGGCCAACCAACAATGCATTGTAGCATCTATGTTGAGGGACTTTCATATCTAACTCAGATGCTCCAGACAGAGAGACACCAAATTCAACTCTCACCGACTTTATCTATTTTGCGTATTTCACCAGTGGCAAGACGCAAGGACACAATGTGATTTAGTTATGCATACTTTAGGCTTAACAATCAGATAGTTAGCCAACACCTACATGCAACATAGAGAGTGACAGCATTTCTAGCCATTCATGGATGTGCTGTTAGAATGGGTGACGCAAGTAGAGGAAGATATACTGGGTATAGATATATATATATATATATATGCTGTGGGAGACACCTTGTGGGTGACAATTGCTCATGTTACTCTGTTAGCATTTGTATATTGTTCCACCTTCTGGACGACTTGATGCATCAAGAAAAGATTAAAATCATCTGCATAAGACATCAGATATTGCCTGAGTTCTCCTTTCATCAGCTTCCAGAAAAGTTTCAAAACAGCACCCATCTGTCACCTATGCATAATTTTAAGCCCTGGTAATTCTAACAGGTTGATTCTACTCAAATGAAACCATCAAACATTTTAAATTCATATTTACAAAGATAACATGACCTGTACCTGCAGTATAGATGCCAGAGGTGGAAGAACATACAGGTTGACCGTAGTTTGACGCCTTGGACTCTAGTGTATCCAAGATGCAGATAGAGACGCAGTACTGTCTGCCAGGGGCCAGGTCCTCCAAAATCTGTCTTCTCAGGGACCTGATGTCCTTGAAAAACTTCACAGAGATGACAGACCACTGTTAGATTAGTTCTAGACTCAGAAGCAAACATCGAGACATACACAGCATTACTCACACTCAGTAGGCCATTTTTTAATTTGTTATACATAATGTATACACATGTGTATATTTATCTGTGCCTATATAAACTATTAAATTGTGAGAATTGTTTGGTGATTCTAAATGCTTAACATTCTTAAACTTCTTAAACGTGCACGCGGCAGGTTACTGTTTTCACTCCTCTGTGGATTTTTAAGAATTCTGGCATTATGGACCGACCCAGTCAATTAACACACGTTTAGTAGTAATCATGCCTGTGGCTAGTGACCAATTATAAATCAAAAGTAGTTCATTTTTTTTTTTAACATTTGGCCAGGTTGGTTTGGATATACATTTCTTTTTTTCTGAAGTGAAAAGCACTGAATAGCACCCCTGAACAACAAAATACAATAACAGTTCACAGCTGAAAGAGATTTTTTGAAGTCCAACAACCTATGAATGTAGGGGAGAGCGGGGTAATGGGGGACATTTTTTACATTTGCTCCCCTCTAGGCGAGCTTAACTGATATATCAGTAAAATTTACACATTTCCCATTAATTCAGGATGTTTTCTAGGAATGGAAATGATCAGAATGTCTTCAGGACAAAGGGCAGTAAAAATATGATTGTTTTAAAAAAAGTGGTCTTACTTTTTCCACTTTAAAACTACCATTACAACACATGCGAGGGGTGTTTGGCCACAGGTTGTCTTCCTGGTGTAGTTTCTTGGCATGAAGGCTTTTCTAAAATGTTTATAACATTAAAAATAAAACATATATAATGTAATATAACACTAGAATATGTTTAAGACTAAACTTAAATTGTGCTTCATGGTGGGGTAAAGTGAGACACTGTCCCACTTTACCCCACAGCATTTGTCCCACTTTACCCCTAAGCCACAATTTCAATTCAGGCTAATCTTCAGCTGGCATCAATCACATGGTTTTATATGTTGGAAGTTCATCAACATGTATGATATAATTTTTTCTACCTGAATCCATTAATTTTGACACAACATTTGATTAAGTTCAGAGCAAGAAAATTTACTTTTACATGCAAAAAACTAATTTTTGTGAAAAAACATACTTTCCACAGCACCTGCACCAACTTATCCTTCATTATAAGGGGGGAATGGGAGGGGCTTTTAAACATAACAGTCACATGACCACAAATGTGTCCCGTTGCCTAGATACAGGGGGAGTTTCACATCACCCGTTGTCCCACATTACCCCGCTCTCCCCTATGACTCAAACTCGACTTGATGAATTTCACCTGTATCAGCAGCATAACACCAACATCAACACAGCCTGCTGTATTTGTTAAGCATTGCTAATTTGAATGCCCTGTTAAACCTGTTAGTCGTGATGGTAAAGAGGAAAAATTGATGTTGTTAAGACACTATGTGAACCGATGTACAATACCGTGGCTCTTTCTGCACTGTTGCATTCAATCTTGAGTTTGTAACTGAGTGTGTCATAGATCTCTCTTCGGTGTTCCATTGGGGGGTGGAGGTCCACACAAAGATTTCTTCCACAGGTTGTCACAGTCAGGTGTGGCAGGTCCAACTGAGCTGTAGGACACAGACCAGACACAGGGTAAACAGCGTTGCAGCCGAATCCAATACAATTGAAGTAAATTGTGACAACATTCTTAGATGTTACCGTTGAGCTGTGTGCGGATTGTTAGAGGGTCCCTGAGGAGGAAAAGGGTCTTCAGAGACTGGCAAAATCCTTTTACCTACTCTGATAAGTATCTTTATGAAGGATATAGATTCTTATCAGAGGGAATTATAAATAGGAGCTATGTGCTTACCAAACCACAGACTGTCTGCATTGCTGTAGATTTATTTACTTGTGGGAGCTACTGATATTGATGAACTGGGTGTGTTAGCAGTTCGTTTTCAGCTTTAATACTTCCCTTTCAGTAGGTATATCCTATAAAATTAAATGTGAATTTGGAATGGTTAATAGATAGTTTACAGGTTTACCTTGTAACAGCCCCCATCCATCCCTCCCCTCCGTCTCACTGATACTCTAACAGCCCTTACACTGTAAACAGTTGCATAGTGCGCAATGTCCTTAAGGGTCCAATATGTATGATTTAGGTCTAAGGGATCCAGTGGCAGATATTGAATATGATTTTTCACTAGTAGGTTTTATCTAAATTGTACAATTTTTGTTTTCTTTGCCCTAGAAATACTTTAATAATATTTACACCAAGAGTGGGTCCTCTCCACAGAGACAGACTTTTTTTTTTAAAGTGGCTCAGACTGGACAAACTAAACACCTTTTGAATTTTTATGACAACTGAGGGCTGCCACATGTTCTCTTTCGTGTTTTGAAGGGGAGGGTTACCTGAGGGGTATTTAGCTGCAACATGCAACTTCACCACTAAATTCTACACGCTGAACCATTAAAGGAAAGGATAAGGGAAGTTTAAAACAAAGTCTGGTTGGTTAAGTCGATTTTGTAACCAAGTTTCATCTAGGATTTTGATGAGTACTGCTTACAAACATTATTCTAACACATAATCCTTGGTGGAGGTAATCAAATCCAAAGAGAAAAAAGGACGCAATGGCAGGACTGTTTGAAAGTGAATGTATCAATTTTCCTTATTTATCCCTTTTATTGAACATCATCTATTTCAACACAGTTCCACTTACTGTCTTTGAAGGGTATAAATCCTGAGTGGATCACTGCGTGTGAGGCCTGTCCTTCCTGCACTGTCACAACCCGGACAAAGTGGACTTCTCTTTGGTCGTACAAAGCCCCTGTGAGGTCACAAACCAGAGGGTAGTGGACATTCTCACAGCCAGCAACTGGCACCCAGGATGTTCCCCTTCAGGAGGGAAAGAATATTACTTAAATGGTGTGAAAAAAACAACAAAAAAATGTATCCTTTGCTCCAAAATGCACTGGGGATGTAAGTTTGACAGAGAGGGGTAGAGAGGGAGTATGTTTTGCTAATGTAACTTTACCTCTCATTATCACCGATTGCAATTTCACATTTTATAATTGCATTTTTTTATGGATAGGCCTTTGAGTGCCTATCCATAAAATGCATTTATTTTGAAGCAAATACAGGAAATGGTCAAGAATCAACTGCAGCTTTACACTTACATCTAGATGAACTGAGCTGAACTATTCTCGTTAGGTTTGACATGTTGGTTTGTGTATTACACATTTGAAAAGTGCACATTTGCAAATAATGATTGATGCCATTCGAACCAACAAGTATCATGGCAAGCGTCAAGAAAGGAAGGTGCCAATGTAACAAAATGAACAAAGGATAATTTTTTTGTTGAAATAGAAGCCAGTGTGCCTAGTTTGTGAGGACTTAGTTGTGGCGATGAAAAACCAACAACAACTCTGTGCTTCATTACAGCTCCTAAACATGCTAAACTGAATGAGTGTGACAAATGTACTTGCATTAAGTCCCATTTTAGGTGGAGTTTTGATTATAAATACTTCTTGTTTACCATTATTAAAGAAAAAGGCCGAAAAAATGATTGTGTCCCTGAATTTGTTAATGTTCTCCTTGGGAAAACTAAGCACCTAGCCCTGACATTTTAAACCTTAAATATACATTGTCATAATGACTGTTCATTGTTCAGCAACTCAGTGTCAGGCTCATGGTCATAAGCAAATTTGTAGTCTAAAAGGGAATTTCTTTGCAACTTTAAAGATCGGTCATTAGGACAAAACTGATTAGTCCTTGATGCTATCTTAAAAAAAGTAAGTCAAAAGTAAAAGGCCAATGTTATCAATCTGCTGTTCAACAAACATGTAGAAAGGTAATAGCTACAACAGTTTGGTTTGCAGTCTCCTGGCAATGTGTTTTCCCAAACACAGCGAGGTGGTTAAGATATGGCTGAGTTGTTATGGAGAATAAAAGCTGTCTATCTGTAGTCTAAGTGATTATGTCAGTTCACCAAGAATGTGGTAAAATCGTATAGACTTAGCTGCTGTGTGAGACAAACCACCACCCAAATTCTCTCAACCAGTTGTACTTGAATGCAGTAAACCACAGCAGCACCAGCAGCATCGGAGTGAAGACAGAGAAGTGAAACTAATGCATGTATGTGTCCCTATTTCAATGTAAACTTCATTATTATTATTTTTATTATTATTTACTTGACTGAATGGTTCTTAGATTTGCTTCCAGTCACAGATTGTTGAGTTAGTTGTTTGATTAGTTTCCAGTCACAAATTATTGAGTTAACTGAGACTTTGCTGTCGTGAACATTACTATTGCTCATATTGAATCAGTATGTAGTTGTAATGTCAGATAATCTACATCATGATTTATAGAGTAAATATTATGCAATGTAGCTTCCTGCACACACATATTTATGATCAATATGTTTCCCTACATCCCTACATTGAGCTTTGAAAGCCAGATTAGTTCTCTATGGGTTAATGCCCCTGACATAATTATAACAAAACCATTTAGTAAACAGGTCACATTTTGATACACCTTTGAAGAGTTGGATCAAAAGTATTTTTTGCCATGGATTGTTTTTTTTCTTGTTACCTTTTTAAGATAAGTCCTATACAAATAATGTTATTATTTAAGAGAACCATTGCTGTTGCTTTACAGAAATTCCATTGTGGGGGGCAATATATTGGCTCATATATCAGTATCTGAAATTGCTTATTCCCCAATATCAGTAATAGCACATCATTAATAGCATTGGCTTTTACCGATATGCCATTTCAGCATGCGAGAGCTCTAAATAAGATTAACAGTAATGAAAAAAGATATATATCCATACAAATGCATATAAAACCCACTTGTCAGTGATAATGGTGACATTGTAGTACACTCCACTGGGGGTCCTTGGTCCTGGTTGCCATTTCAACATATGGCTTGGGGTGAGGGTAAGGTTGACAGGCGGCGGCAGTTCACTTACAGCTGCAAGTACAATCAGATAGTCAATGGAAATACAAATATAATAACTTACAAAATGTATTTGAACTGAAGTCTTAGTTTTATTTCTGTTTGTAGTCACTGCAAGTATATTTTATTCTGTGCTAAGACATTCTGTGCAATCCAGAGATATCCAAAGGTATTGTAGGGATTCAGGCTATGTGATTAGAACAACTGAAGGCCTACAGGAAACTCAGAAGTCTGACTCAGGCCATGATTTATCTGTGGTGTTTTGATCAAAGAGAAAATCCTGACTTATAAAACCATGCGCACACCTGAACGCAATGTTTGCTTTATAAATCACAGTCCACCAGGAAACGTTGATACATGGATTTGCCTCCAAATCCGTCCTCCATACGCCCACTTTCAACCATAAATGATCAATGTAAAGCATGGCATGAACACGTAAGATGTTTTGTGAATTGAAAGGTGATGTGGATTTAAGGACAGTCTGTGGCTAAATGGTTTGATGGTGTCCCCTACAATATTTCAAAGAAGTAGCCCTCCCATATGTTTCACATACATGTATGAAAACTGGTAGAAAAGTGCAACACATCATGTCTGGGGCTATATACTTAACACAGGAAATAATATCTTAACTCATTTGTAGGCTTATATACATGATGCACAGCTGCATCAACTTGCATCCTGCAAACACCCTGATTGGGGAAGGGCCCGTTCAACACTGCTTGCTGGGTTTAACTACACCATTTAACTGTGTACTCACCTAACAGGATCTGAAGCAGCCATGTGAGCATCCAAATGAAAGGAGTCATGACAGCAGGAGCAGAACTGCAGCCATCACACCTCTGTTAACCATGTCTGTCATCAGAGATCTGCAGTTAGCCTCACTACGACTTTTAAAACACATCATCTTATATCAATCAATAAAGTTTGTATAGCCCATATGCACAAATCACAATTTGTCTCAGTGCTTAGCCAGGGGTGACATCCTCTGTTCTTAACCCTGAACGAGAGTAAGGAAAAACTGGACCCAAAATACGTCAGAGAGAGACACATGTGAGGGATCCCTCTCCCAGGTCGGACAGAAGTGCAGTAGATGCCGCGTGTATCGAGTAGTTACATTAAGTTTTAGATACTCGGCACTTCAAATGAAAATCGGATTAATTTAATTTTAAAATTATCTCTGCTGTGAAGTTAGTCTCTGCCACCTCTTTCTGTTTTCATATAAGTAACAGTTAACATGAAAGTTAAATGTCTTCAACTCCCGTAAGTGTCATCTTAGCATCATACAATCAGTTGAACGTTATTTTCAAGCGGAAAAAAGCCTTCATATTAAAGAATGTGTCTAGAAATCAACAAAGCTTCATCCCTCTCTCCAGGTGCCCATTGTGTAGAATGCTCCTTTCTAAACATGTGAACTAACTGACAAGCCTGAGCTTTCACAATTACTCAGAAGCTGCAAGACGAGTGTAATATGTTTGTAATATCCTAGACCTTTCCTTACCTCAAGACCCTCGATGTATAATTATTTCCGCTATAGTTCACGGCTACTTGTGATGCCTTTATGAACCTCTGGAACAGTTGCAACCACCCCAAATAACTCACTTAATAACATATGACATAATAATACTAATAGACTTATTTATAAATTACTTTTCTTTTGCAGATACAGTGGTTAAGAGGCACTTGTTTGTATGGAAATGTTAGACTGTCTATTTAAGTATTTTAGCATAAACCTTTGAAAGAAGACACGCATAATAGAGGCTATTCTTATGGTATGTTACAATGCAAATACATATAAAAAATACAAAGTATTTTCACAAGAGTCTTCTGCTCTAGCCGTCTCAAATTTAAGCTCGCCACCACATGTTTACTGAATTCAGTAACCCAAATACTCCTTGGTTGTGTAGAAGTTGCAGTTTTCCGGTAGGTCCTAAATGCATCGTCGGGGGAAGTGCTGATAGAAAGTCATGTGACTAAGCAGAAGTGAACGAGCTTCAGACCAGCATACTGCGTGTACCTCGCGGGAGCGCGCACTGCTAGAGCGGAAATACCTTCTGTGGGTAAATACGCTCCCAGTCGTAACCAACTCTATGGCAACGTACTGTTTAAAAACTATATAATTTCGTTTTTTGGTGTTTATTTATGATGATAAATGTACGATTCCTGTTGTTTATGAATGTTATTTGACTGGTTGAAGACGATGTTAAAACGTGGGAAAATCCCAAACTGACTAAAACTCAACTCATTTAAGTATCAGTGTTGATATGTATGTGTGCTGCAAAGAGCAACATGTTCCATTTATTGTGAAAAGTCAGGAAACAGCTCATTTCCTAAACACAACTAATTGAAAACACTATTAGTTCAAAGAAAGATAGGGAGGAGTATCCATGAAAAGCTGTGAAATGCTCAGAGCCCCCTTGGTGACATTAGTGAGGAAAAAACATTTTGTGGGAACAAGCTCCTGACCCGCTAGGAGATTACTAATTTGTACCCCTTTTTCATTCTTTACTGGCAATACCAGGTGAACTGAACTGAAGAGGCCTCATATAAGAGAGATGAAAAGTTTGCAGCAAATATGGTGCAAATATATATCAATGAGAATTTAACATCCGTCGGATAATTGCTCACAAATCCTTTGTTTCTCTTGGAAATTCTTTTTGCACAAACATAAGATAACAACCTCTGCTTTAATCTGCCGGCACAAATGCAGTTTTTTGGTCAAAAATTACAAGTTCCGCATGTTCTCACTTTTGCAGCAAATATCTAAGTGAAAGGGGAGCAAAAGTAGTGCTTGCAAGGGTTTTGAGTGTCTGTAGACTGGGGTGCGCTTCATTCAGATTGGAGAACCTCATTGGTCAATAAAACAAGTTCTTCTTTGATTTGTAATGGTGGTTGGCAAACAGGTAAAGATATCATGAAACATCCCCATCATCTCAACACACACATGCACACACACAGTGACCTCGGACACATCTGTAAACTCAGACTGGCTCAAAACAGTTATTGTCTTTACTAACACAAATTACATATTTGTTACTTTGCATGTGTAGAGTGGGGAATTGAGATCTGATCACAAGTGGTCACAAGAGACATATTCAGGTGTGTAGCGGGCAAGATACTCACTTACACTAGTCCCTTATTACAAATCACTAATGCCTTCAGAAGTTGCCAACATTTGCGGTTACATTGAAGCTTTAGCTGTCTGGGATAGGTAACGATGTGTTGTGTCTTTGCCTTAAACAGATTTTAGAGCCGTTAGATTTCACATGTTTAGGGTCCAGTAAAAACCTGAATGTCCCTGTGGCATGAGTTGACTAGCAGCTCAACATGAAAATTCATGGCTGCTCTCTCTTGTTTCATACCCAGTCTCAGTAAAGTCTACATTTGTGCCTTTCATTAACCCAACAGTTGTCTGACCGTCTGATTGAGTTTGTGAGTCAGTGTTGCTTAAACTTTGTAGAGGCTCCGGATCGGGTTGTTTCAGAAAGTTTGAGAAAGGCTCATTTGCGTTGTGTTCTTCTTCCTCTTCCTCTTCCTCTCCTACAATCAGTGCGGCAAGGGTGACTGAAAACAGATTGACATCCCCAGAGCTGTCACACACCTTCTTTTTCTTCATTTCATCCTCCTTCTCCTCACCATCCCCACCTGTGACATGTCCCTGGAGTCTGATGTGACCCTCTTCAGGCACGATAGAATTTTTTGTTCCTGCAGCTTTGACCAAATCTTCATCTAAACCCACAAGTGTAACCCCATCATCCAGCTCTGCATCTGACAGCTCCACCTCAGCTGACAACCTCTTTGTCAATCTCCCACAGTCTGCTGCTGAGGCTGGCTCCCTGTGCATCAACATGTTGCCAGAACCCAAGCACAAACTTTCACCCGTGGAACACCGTGCAGCTCGGTCCATGTATACGTTCATCTGTTCCTCTTCCTCTTCCTCGTCCTCATCTTCATCCTCATTTCCCATGGCATGAAATTGCATTGTGGGCTTGTTGTGCTGCCTCTGTTTCTCCATCTGTGAGTTAATGGAGACTGGGTCTGGGATTGTTTCCTCTGGTGTCAGGGTGTAGCCTTGGACCAGAGCCATCTGGAGTGAGGGAACAAGAAGGAAGTTTAATACTCACAGGATGAGGATAGCAGTGAGACAATTGTGAAAGTAAGAATAAATACATTGCCATATTATCTATTACCCATTTAATATAAAATATCCAGATACAGATCATAAACCACAAAATATTACATTAATTACCTCATTTTAATTGGGGCAGGGGCAAATATAATCTTGATAGATATCTGAAATCCTAGCCATATGCATGGCTATACCACGACCCCTGGCACAGGCGACTAAGGCGGTTGCCTAGGGCGCAAAATGCTGAGAGGGTGCCACAAAAGGCTGATTTATTATGACGTGATACATGCAATGTGGACCAATGCAGTAATGTCACACAATCGTCCTAACCCCGGGGACACAGAGATTTTAAACGATATAAGCGATATATTATTTAAACCAGTGGTTCTCAAAGTGGGGGGCGCGCACACTATCCAGGGGGGGCACGATGTCACAGACGGAGATTTAAAACAAAAAAAGACCGCCGACCTGTCACTGGTTAGTGAAAGCTCCCTCAGTGGTGAAATGCAAGGGGCTAGACTGACACAAACAAATCAAATATTGTTTCGTTCCTGATCCACCAATCAAAAGAGGAGTGTTATCATTTAAACGCGAGTTGAACGTACGCTTCCGAGTATAAAAGTAACCGCAGGCATGGTCAGCGCTCACCCTCACTGAGACGACGACCCTGCAGAGCTTGTGCGATTGCTCGTTTCATTCAGATATTCATTGCTTTAAAAACAGTCTTTTTAAAGACTCACCCCTTACTTAGTAATACCTTCCTGCACTTGCAGTAGGCCTATTCGTAGCCTAATCAAAGGAGTAATTTGCTCCACAGTCTTATTAGAAAGCTCGTAGCCCCAAGAGCTAGCCTTCTAGCAAGCTAGCTTCTTCCAACTGCAGCTAGCTCTTTTCTCCTTTACACCTACCTTTACGTCTTCAATCATCCACCGTGTTGCAACAAATAAAACACCAGCACTTGAAAACTATTCTGTGCTGTCCCTGTCTACATTGTATACTGTTCATTTTGTTAGGAACCATTTCCTAGGACAGCCTTATTCATTATTCGCGTGCAAGTCGCTCACAGCCACACATACAAACACACTCACAAGACCACGACCTTGCAATTAGAACTTTATTAACTTCACACACACTGTATCATTAAACAACACAACTATGGACACATTTCTGATTCGTAAAAGTCAGGAAACCGACGTGCCAGTTGCGAAGAAGCCAAAGCTTCGCAAATATAACGAGAGCTATTGTCAGTTTGGTTTCAACTTCACTGGCACGACTGAGCAATGTCCTCAGTGTGTTTTGTGTGCCGAGGTGCTGGCAAATGACAGCATGAAGCCATGCAAATTAAGAAGGCACCTTGACACCAAACACCCTGACTTGAAAGAGAAGCCTGTGGACTTCTTTAAACGTAAACGTGATGGCCTCTGGCAACAACAAACCACCATCTCCAAGCATAGCACTGTCTCCAAGCATTGTCTGGAGGCATCCTATGTAGTTGCTCATAGAATTGCTAAGCTTGGCAAACCCCATACAGTTGCTGAAACAGTGATTTTTCCGGTAGCTCAAGACGTGAAGAATAATGATAGGAGAGAGCGCAGCTGCTAAACTGAGCGCAATACCTATGTCAAATTACACTGTGTCACGCCGAATATCAGAATTGTCTAGTGATATCAAAGAGCAACTAATATACTACAATCAAATCAGTCCTTACTATGCACTGCAGCTGGACAAATCCACTGACATCGCCTAACAATAACAATAGCCGAACCTTGACATATCAGACCTATCAATAACAATATGCCATCTATCTCTCTATCTATCTATCTATCTATGGTGGTGTAGTTGAGGGCGGCCCCAACTACCCGTTACCAGCTTTGGAGGGGCCCAGCTTGGAAAAGTTTGAGAACCCCTGATATAAACAATTAAATGAGCATTGCATACTTTCTATTTCCCCGGTCTTCTACTGGAGTTTCAATTTCCCAGATTTTTTGGCAATCTGAAATCTCACCTAGGGCTACAACATTGCAAGGGCTGGCCCTGCCACGACCGACCAACATACAGTGGATATAAAAAGTCTACACACCCCTGTTAAAATGCAAGGTTTTTGTGATGTAAACAAATGAGACAAAGATAAATCCTGTCTGAACTTTTTCCACCTTTAATGTGACCTATGACGTGAACAATTCGGTTGAAAAAACAAACTGATATCTTTTAGGGGGGAAACTAAAACTAAAAAACTAAAAGAATGTGGTTGCACAAGTGTCCACACCCTCTTATAACTGGGGATGTGGCTGTATTCCAAATTAACCAATCAGATTCTAACTCATGTTAAATAATAGTGAGTACACACCTGCCATAATTTACAGTGACTTTGATTAATCCCATATAAAGTTCAACTGTTTTAGTAGGATTTTCCTGACATTCTCTTAGTTGCATCTTACAGCAAGAGCCCTGATCCGCAGAGAGCTTCCAAATCATCAGAGGGATGTCATTGTTGAAAGGTATCAGTCAGGAGAAGAGTACAAAATAATTTCCAAGGCATTAGATATACACAGTGAAGACAGCCATCATCAAGTGGAGAAAATATGGCACAACAGTGACATTACCAAGTACTGGACATCCCTCCAAAATTTATGAAAAGACAACAAGAAACTGGTCAGGGAGGGGTCCAAGAGGCCGACAGCAACATTAAAGGAGCTGCAGGAATTTCTGGCAAGGACTGGCTGTGTACCACATGTGACAACAATCTTCCGTATTCTTCATGTGTTTGTGCTATGGGGCAGGGTGGCAAGACAGAAGCCTTTTCTTACCAACAAAACATCCAAGCCCGCCTATACTTTTTAAAATCATACATGAAGTCTCCAAAAAGCATGTGGGAAAATGTGCTATGGTCTGATGAAACCAAGGTTGAACTTTTTGGTCATAATTCCAAAAGGTATGTTTGGCGCAAAAACAACACTGCACATTCACCCAAAGAACACCATACCAACGGCGAAGCATGGTGGTGGAAGCATCAGGCTCTGGGGCTGTTTTACTTCAGCTGGAACAGGGGCCTTAGTCAAGGTGGAGGAAATTATGAACAGTTAAAAAATACAAGTCAGTTTAGGCACAAAACGTTCAGGCTTCCGTTCGAAAGATGTAGATGAAGAGGAATTTCACCTATCAGCAAGACAACGACCCAAAGCATACATCCAAATCAACAAAAACATGGCTTCACCAGAATGGATGGATTTGTATTTATATAGCGCTTTTCTAGTCTTGATGACCACTCAAAGCGCGTTACACTACAGCTTCCCATTCACCCAATCACACACACATTCATACAGTGCATCTATCCCAACACTTTTTTTTTATTCTATGGGGGCCATTCAGGGTTCAGCATCTCGCCCAAGGACACTTCGGCATGCAGATTGTTCAGACTGGGGATCGAACCGCCGACCTTCAGGTTGGAGGACGACCACTCTACCCCTCAGCCACAGCCGCCCAGAAGAAGATAAATGTTCTGGAATGACCCAGCCAGACCCCAGACCTGATTCCAATTGAACATCTGTGGGGTGATCTGCAGAGGGCTGTGCAAAGGAGATGCCCTCGCAAGATGAAAGATTTGGAGCCCTTTTGAAAAGAAAAGTGGGCGAATATTGACAAGTCAAGATGTGCCATGCTAATATATGCCTACCCCAAAAGACTGAGTGCTGTTATAAAATCAAAAGGTGCTTCAACAAAGTATTAGGTTAAGGATATGCACACTTCTGCAACCAGGTTATTGTAAGTTTTCTATTTTTTATTTTCCCCCCTAAAATATTTCAATTTGTTTTTCAACTGAATTGTTCACGTTATAGGTCACATTAAAGGTGGAAAAAGTTCGGACTTTGTCTCATTTGTTTACATCACAAAAACCTTGCATTTTAAAAGGGGGGTGTAGACTTTTATATCCACTGTTCATACATACAGACAGACAGACGACTTACTAGTACTGTAGGCAGATCCTTCAGTTTACAAAGGAATCCAGTGTAGTACAGGCAGGACATGATGGTTAAGGAGACACCTACGAATAATATCAGAAGAACAGCAACTACACCTAAAACAACAGGGTCTGGGGAGGGAGGGAGGGAGGGAGGGAGGGAGAGAGAGAGAGAGAGAGAGAGAGAGAGAGAGAGAGAGAGAGAGAGAGAGAGAGAGAGAGAGAGAGAGAGAGAGAGAGAGAGAGAGAGAGAGAGAGAGAGAGAGAGAGAGAGAGAGAGAGAGAGAGAGAGAGAGAGAGAATAACCAAAAGTAAATTACATTGATTTGACTGTGCTTAAATCACAACAATAGAGCCCACAGACCTATTTTGCAGCTTAACATTCAATGTTTCCAATTTTATTTAGACTTTTATGCTGGTGGTAACTGACTGGGGTGGGGTGTTCCTTAGCTCTATGTAATAATAGAAAAATTGTGTTTCCCTGCAGAGTATAGGCAACTGGCAGTAGACCCTTCATGCAATAGGACGAACAGTCCATTGTCCACTAGTTAAATGAGAGCAGATTGAACCATTCTCTCATATGGATAAAAAAAAACATTGTTTAAAAATGGCTAAAATAGCAGATAAAATATACTGTGTCCCCTGTAAATGTGCCTATAGGCCGCTTTCCCAAGTAAACTCTATGTGAAACACTGACCTCTAAACATTTAGACCCTAACACTGTTACAAAAGCACGACATTCAAGTCTCAATGTTTAGCTCACCTTTTCGCTGTTCCACGTTGCTGGTGAAGATGCATTTCAAAGGGGATGGCTCTGTGTTTTTGTTTAAGTTAATCTCTGTGTGTACTTGTACACAGTACTCCTCACCTCTGTTAAGGTTACGAAGAGTATAACTCCTGTCTTGTATGATGTATGTCCCCTGCATTTTAAATAATGAGAAAATATGATTAAAATGATTTCTTAGCACTCAATACATCACTCACAGTTTCAGTCACAATATTGAATTTAGTGCTTGGCTTCACATCAGGCCATTGTCTCACCATTGTCTCATCTTTCAACATTGTCTCAGTCAACAATATTGTAACACAGTGCACAGATGGCAATATCTCCACTCCAAGAAGGAAATGGGAGTTGATAGTCCTACTAATTTCTTTCAGATCCAAAGCTGCATAATCATATGTTACATTGAGTTATACCAGAAAGGTAGAGATAAGTGAATGGGTAGTCCAGTAACTTTGGAATAAAGTCATGACTGATCAGAGAGAGACTCTCACTAAGATACTTTGCATGGCCATCCCATAATTTACATAAAAGACAAAGATCTTGTTTGTGCAACGCTGCTTTCAGGAACACTACCTTTAGTCTTAGCCATTGGCAGATTTTATGCCACCGCAGAGGAGGCTTGATGTGTAAACAAGGTCAACATGACCTCACTCCCGGAACCCCTCACCGAGACCCGGGTCTGTCCGGGTTCCCTTCCCCTTGGACTGTGCTGTGTTCAGGCAGAAATTCTTAATGATCAATTAATCGATCGTCGATTAATTATGCGCATCCCTAAATGCCCAGGATTACTTCCAGGATTTGGCCAGAGAAAGAATATTGGACAGAATGCACCCCCCTCACTTCTCCCCCCTCTTTCCCACCCACTCAGCCCCACCAGTCGAGGCAGATGGCTGCCCACGTTGAGTCTGATTCTGCGAGATGTTTCATCCAGTTTTTTTCTCTCCACAGTGGCTAAAGTGTTTGGTCATTGTGGGAACTGTTGGATTTCTCAATCATTTTTAAGGTCTCGACCTTAAAAAATTAATTGAAATTAATTTAATGTTTAGTTAAAGGATAAGTTGTAAAATATCTGTAATTATATACTGATGTATATTACAAACAAAAGTTTGTCTTGCAAAGCCATGAGGATGCACACTGTGTGCAGGTCACAAAAATATAACATACCAATGAAATAATAAAAAAAGCAAGTAGCACATGTTAGTGTACTTCATAACACTTGAGAACCAGTAAGAATTTAGTGGTGTGAAATAGGAGCAAATTGTATTTCTTACCACTTTTTTTTCTCCCCTCGTGCAAACAACTCTGAAATGTGAATAGTAGAATTTCTGAATATCATCAATTCCGGAGCTCCTGTCAGCCTCTGGCAATGTCATGTTGATTTGTATGCAGTTGCCACATCCAGCAAGTGAGACTTCAGGAGGACCTATTGTGGCTTATCACAAGAGGAAATCGAAAAAATTAATTGGACACATGTTTTTTTACCAAGGGCAATTTTCTCCCACCACAAGTAGATCTCTATGCGATTAGCTACTTATAGTCTAGGTCCTCGGGAAGATTTGTATGCGCTTCATTTAGCGGAGAATATCTCAACTGTTATAGACTAATATTACCCCATTGAACAACGTGGGATGTGTGCCAAAATCTCTTTCCGGGACGAAAGTTCTGAATATTACCACTGTAGATGACACTGTTATCTCACTACAGGTGAATGGGACTTTTTTTTCCTTTATAGATATCCTCAGCTATTTCTACCAGATTAATCTTCATATTAAGAGAAATACTTTTTGTATTACACTTTTGTCTCAATTAAATATGCGTACATATAAACTCTTGAAGCTACAGATTTTCTTTGGTGTTCACAATGTTTACAGTTTAAGAATACTGGTTTGATATTTTTAATTGTGTCTCTGTAGATGTCCAGGGTGGATGCTGTACATCCACCCTGTTTCTTAAAAGAAAGAAAATAAGCATTTAATTGATATACAGACATTTTATATCCAACCTTGCTATTATCATTGGAACATTAACTTAAAGTGAAAAATACAAAACAGCAGGTTTATTCCTGTGTTGCAAGGTAACACTTCAGGTCCAGGTATTGGTAGGAGTCCAGGTATGGGGATGATGATGAGAGCTCATTCAGTGATAGGAATTTATACATCTATTGCCTCCCTTGCAATTGCAGTACTTGCAACAACGGATACCAGCTACCCGACAGGGACACCCATTCTTGTGTGCACACTTGCCACATGAGCAGGGATCTGGCAAACCTTCAGGTTTTGAGATTACAATCTCAGGGACCAATAAACTGCCCTTTCTTACAAAACCATAAGCATCTGCATTAAAGATTTAGGTGGCGTCTGTAATGGTGCTTGGACCCAAAGCTGCTGTTGATAATAGGCTCTTTGTATATGTTTTCTTGCATTAGTTGAGGTGCAAGCGGTCCTCTCAAAGTCCATCTTGAGGACATTACTATCGAACGTAGCAATGCGCAGGTCGTCAAATGTCTCCATGTCTGTTGATGGTTTGAGACATTTGACTAAGAATGTTTCCTCCATTTGTATAGCACTCTCTGTTAGCTGTGGACAGTTGAACTTGAGAATCAGAGAAGAGTTGTCTAGTTTGCGGACAATATTCAGAGCTTCAAGTTTAGTTGAAATTTTGCTGGTTGTACCTAGCACTGTGTGAGCTCGTCTCCTAGCGCTTTGCAGATATCATGAATTGGTAATATTGATCTTTTCACTCCTGAGTTGCGGATAAGCAGAGCTCTTGGAGGCCAAGACTTCTTCAATTGACTGTTATCTGGTATAATAGGCACACAAAGACATCTGTGTCACCCGATGACAGTGTCCGAGATGTAGATCTTGTACGGTGACTTAAAATGTCCTGCACATGGAACATCATCCTGTCATCAGCTTCCTCGTGTGTGAGGTTGAGCAGAGGAAATGGAGTATTACTCGCCGCTCACACTATCCATGCCTGTGGTGATATACCAAGGTATAGTGGTTTGGTGCCTTTGTAATTGGTGGTCAGCCACTCAACATAGAAATCCCATAGATTTCCTTACTTTTCTTGATCTCACAAGTCATCTTGCTTGACAGCCATGTGCTCTGCTATGACCTCAGGTCACTATTGCTGCCAAGTTAACTTTTGTTGAAAAAAAAGTTGGAGGTGATGAGAACAGCTTGAAAATGTAAGCTTTTAAAGTTTAGGTTAATAAATAACTGGCAATTCCTGTATGTTGCTAGTTGTATGTAATAGGTAATAGTTGTAACTTTTTTTTAGCCATTTTATTTATATCAAATCATAATGCTTACACTCTTCTATAACCTTATAATCATGGCCATTGTGAACATTGTGATCACCTCAGAAAATATGTGGCTTCAAGGGTTTATGTACGCATATATAATGAGATATTGCCTCATTTGCATATATTAATATTATTTTTTAGACAAAGTGTAAACATTAATCTGGTAGAAATTGATGAGGATATATATATAAAGGGGGGTGGGGAAAGTCCCATTCACCTGAAGTGTGATAATAGTATCACCTATAGTGGTCATTTTCAGGACTTTTGTCCCGGATAGAGATTTTGGCACACATCCCACGTTGTTCAATGGGGTCATATTAGTCTTTAACAGTTGAGGTATTCGCCGCTAAATGAAGCGCATACAAATCTTCCCCAGGACCTAGACTATTCAGCCAATTAAGTTTTGAATAGGCTCAATGGAAAGGAACTGAAATAATCTATGTATAAATAGAATGAATTAGTCTGAAAAATGTGTAGGAAACACGGGTAAAAGTATTGACTTCACTCAGACACAAAGGTGTAGACAACTACAAGCAATAATAGAAAAATTACAATATATGGATGCAACTCAAAGGACAATCGTGTTGACATACTGTCTCTGTAAGGGCTGAAACAGTATTTGTTGGTCACAGGAGACAAGGTTTGGTTGTAGTATGCCTGGACAGTCAGGTAATAAATGCGTTCATTGCTTAGCTTCAGCTTTAATGATGTTGTCGTTGAGTTCAGTTCCTGTTTGTCTGTTTTGTTCCCATAGACCCTGCAAAATAAGAAACAGATTTCAAACCTTTTATTTCACGCTAGCTCTGTACTCTTAGTTTTATGTCTATTATCTCTCTCACCACATAAGTAATATTGATTTAAGTGAAAATGTAATGGTAGAGCCTACTACCCTTTATAAGGTTAAGTTATATCTTACAACACAGATACTCAATAGGGTTCAGAGTTCAATTTCAGAAAGGAGTTTTTAAACTTGTCAGGCAAAGAAAAGAGAAGTAAACAGTGAATATGAGGAACAGAGGGTGAGTAGACTGAGGAATACTTCCGAGAGAAGCACAAGGCCAATGACCATCAACTCACTGTTGAGTGAGCAAGACATACCCGAGTCCCAGAGAGATTATGTTATGTTTTGATATTATATCATGTCAATAGCATGCTCACTGAGCTGACAACTTTACAAGTTTCTTTGGCTCTAATTTGTGCTATTAGTGAACATTTTATAATAGGGTTGTCTTCATTGTTAGAGGGACTTGGCAAAGTTCATGAATTGCAGTGTAGACTTTATTTGGTTTATATATTACCCCCCAAAGTATCTGCCAATTGAGACACGTCGGCATTAGTGGGCCAGATAGACGTCACGACATGTTGTCAGAAAGTTCTTTTTCTTTTTGTCAATCTGTGCCTATTCAAGCAAGGTCTAAAAGTATCCATTTCATCCTCCATTTTAGCGTGTGTCAAAAATATTCAGAAAATAAATATTGGAGATTTAGTCCTTTATAAAATATATATTTGGAGGTTAACAATGCTTTTATAGACTTGGTCCACTCAAATCTATCACAGAAAATGAATGTCAACATCAAACAAATAGTATCCAATTGCCTGGAATTATACTAAATAGTTCAATATAACAAAGCACCTTCCCATGTAGATACATATTAGATAATCTTACAGAGACTGTCATCAGTGTGGCAATATAGGGCCCCTTTCAAATTACGGGGGAAAACACACAAGGTGCCGGTATAAGTGTAGTCTAGTGGGCCAGCGGAAAATGGAAAAAAAAAAATGTGACAGAGAAGACAGCTTATTAAAGTCAAAGGTTCACTTCTTAATTTGATAAAAAATAAGCTTATTACTTATTTATAGACTGTTAAGGAGTTTATTATGAATGAGTGAGCAATACTAAAATTAATTTTATAATTGTTCTTATTTAAAACTATTATTTAAGCTGTCTGCAGGTTTCTTCACACTATCAATTTTACACAAATCTGAGCCTAACAACTGCCAGTGGAAGAAGAAAACAGGAAATACATCATCAGATATATACCTTTATGTTTTCTTAAAATAGAAAAATATGTCCAACATTTTGAAACATAATCTTCTGACTGTTACAAATCAAATCCACCCATGAAATTGGCCATTGTATTCCTTTCTGTCATGCAGGCAAGTACAATTAAATGTTATGTGAACCTTCATGTCAGTAAAAATAAGACCTTTAGAAAATCCAAAACTGAAAAACAAATAAAAATCAATTGAATCATTGGTTCCTCTAAACTTTAGTGGGTTATGGTTAGGGTTACCATTGCTTTAGAGTCTAAATCAATGGTTCTCAAACTTTTTCTGTCATGCCCCACTTTTGAGCGAGTGTATTTTTAATGCCCCACCTGCTCCCCTGCCCCAACAAAATGATGACAAAATGGGCCAAGTTTAACTTGTGTATTTACCTAACATACACATGAACATTAAATTCACATTACTTTCAGTATTTTCTGATGTGCAAATACAAACCCTTTTTCAAACAACTTTTTGTGAGATTTGTCACTACTTTGCTACATCAGTCCGTACTTTTAAAAAAATAGAGAAAACCTCAATTAAATTATAATCACTTTGTCACTATGTGAGAATTTAAGTCTTATCAACTGTATTAGTGGCTGCAATGAGACTGTTTTGCACTGCACATCATTTCAAAACGGGTTGCAGGCTTGATAATGCCACTCTTAAGTCACTTTCAATATTGAGCCTAGATCTGTACTTTGTTTTCAGTGAGGCAACAGCAGAAAAGCCCATCTCACAGAGCTAGGATGTTGCAAAGGGAAGCAGAATCCTCACAGCCCTCTGCCCTATGAGTGGATGCTCCCTCTTCCCACCAAGCCAGAATTCACTCAGTGTCAGCATGTGGTGATACATTGAATGGATCTCTCACCCAGTCGTACTGAGCACGGTTGTTTGGGAAGTACTTTTGAATGAATCCTCTCAGTGAAGAGATGTGCTCCCCGAGACATGGAATCACTGTGGTGGCTCCAGTATCACTGGTGTCATCACACTCACTCAGATTCTCAAACGAATAAGTATTTCCCTGACCAAGTCGCCTGCCCCACATCTCAACCTTTCGGGTGAATGCACTAATCTTGTCAGCCAGGTGTGGAAGGTGCTTGTCTCTGCCTTGAAGCTGAAGATTTTATTCATTCAGCTTTCCAAATACATCTCTGAGGTAGACCAGTTTTAACATAAATAGTTCATCACTGAACTTGCATCCTCTCCTGGATGCCTGTCTTCAATACCCCAATTTCCACTCTGAGCTAAAAGGCTGAATGATGCCATGGTTGCTTTGCAGTTCATGTTCCTGCTGACGATATTCAGCGAGTTTTCTCTGAATAAACTCGAGTGGCTTATTGATGTGACTGGGGTGTATTGTTTCTAAGTGTCTTCTTAATTTTTTGGGTCTCATATTGTCAGCTGCCAGAGTTTTCAGGCATAAAATAACTGCTGGTCTCTCCTCATCTCCTACTGCAGTCACTGTGAACCCAATCAAAAGATACAAGGCTTCGTAATACTTTCTCTTCATCTTGGTTTTTGAACACTGTCTTGTTTGTCTCAGAAGCATCACTTGCTTTCCTTTTCGTCCCTGTCCCTGACCGAACACTATAGCTACGGTTAAAGAACGATTCGATTACTGATCGGCCATTAAAGAGATTTTGACATCAAAACATTAGTTCCACTACAACATTAGTTCCACGTCACATTTCCCCCTCTCGATCGCAAGCCCAAATGTTATGCTAGGGCGCGCCACACAGTATGAGAATAACCGCTCTTAAGTATCAGCTGGCCTCTCTGTGGTCACCTCTAGATCACACAGTGAGGTGACACAGAAGATGTGTTCCATCAATGGAAACAACCACTCGTTGGAAACTGAAACAGCCCAAGCAGAGCTTTTAGAGAGAAAAAGTAGCAATCATCACAGATCAAAGGAAATGCTAAAGTAAACCACAGACCATGTTCTCACTGAAAATGTGACCAATTTAAAGGTCACACAAATCCTGAGCATCAGAGAGGCTGATAAAAACTGAAATCTTTAATAAAGCCAACAATGTAGTAAAATCAGCTTCTAATCGTACAACTGAAAGTTAATACACCTTAATTTGCTGCTACAATTCACCATGGGTTCCCACACAATCTTAAAGATAAAATTCAAAGAGCTTTCAACTAGTTTCAAGGCTCAATTCCGATAAATTCTAGGACATAGACAACAACCTGATGATCCATGTTTCTAGTTGTTCTACAGTAGTTTTATTATGTAGACAGTTGGTTTTTTTTCAATACAAGAATTTGGAGTTGTGTGAATTGCAAAGGGAAGCTGAATGTATTTAATTATCTTATGTTACTTACTAGATAGACAATGTGTATTCACTTGATAGGGGAAAAAAGCAGACTGCTGTGGAATTCCCCAGCGGCTGAAAGGCAGAACTTCTTAGCTGCTTCACAAAAAACAAGTTGCGTACGTTTTGGAACCTTTGAGATTTGTTCTGGAGTAAAGTGATGTTCTTATCTTATTCAAAGTATCATTATTGAAGAACTAAAATGATGAATTGATGTCAATTAGACAAGGCTTCTCACTCCTTCCCCTACTTTCCTTTACGTTACTATATATTTGTGATTGATGTTATTGTGATATCTTTAATAACCTCAATTACCTCACCTCACCACAGAGACTGGGAAATATAGTCATTGGCATATTGTGATATTCATTGTTATCTGTGTTTGTTGTAATAAACAATAAGACAAACCTAAGTTTTTAACTGTTAAATGCTGTCTAATATTTAAAACGGAAGTCTAAAAATCCTAAGTACGACTTATATGCTTGGTGCTACAGAAAAATGTACAGAATCAACAGAACAGTCGAATGAGACAGTGTTTCTAGCCAAAAGAGGAAATGGCATCATGCAGTTTGTGGTAGGAAATGAGAGCAGTCATAGCCAACAAGATGGCTCCCCCTCCCTCTCTTTTCTCCCCCATTCCCATCCACCTCTCTTCTCTCCCCATTTATCTCCTTCCTCCCACCGGTCAAGGCAGTTCCAACTTCTGGGGACAACTGAGTTAAATTCTGCTCAAGCAGGGGTCACTTATAAGCGGTGTATAGCCCAGATCAAGACCCAGCTGCTGTCCTATTGGGACCTGAAACTTTAACTAATAAAACATTGTTATGGCATTTGTTATGGCACTAGTTTAGAGACCCAGGACACTCATTGACCCTCTTTATACATTTTTCTCATGCGCAGGGCAAAAACAGTGTGTCTAATATGTTACCAGACTGTAGCAATTGTTAAAAGCAGCAAAGAAAACAAAATAACACGATTCCAGCCCAGATTTAAAATGCTGGCAGCTTATGCTAGAGCTCACTGAATAGGAAAAGTGGTATTTTATAGCTTTTGAGTTGTTAAAATTAGTAATAATTGTTAGAACATTTGTGGAGACTGTCAAGTGAATTTTTTTTTTTTACCAAAATAGAAAAAAGTAAAGGAAAACTTAATACATACGTTTTATGTATTTTTCTAAAATCAAGCTTTCTATAATAGATTTTATTTTTTATGTGACATAAGAAAAGAGGATTTGTGTTACAGTCCTTATCTATACTCCTTCAATTTCAATATAAAACTGGCAATTAATGTTAATAAAAATATAAATAAAGTTGAATTGAACTGAAGATGTTGGACAGGGAAATTACCTTGTGACAATCCTGTACTGTGTACCTGGTGGGGTGCCAGGTCCAGGATCCCATCGCATGACATGGCGGAAGTTAACAGAGATGACAGAAACATTGAGTGGAGCAGGAAGGCCCGTGTAAGCTGTGGGAGCAACAAGTTCACATGTGATGCAGTCTGACTCAGAGGTGCGATGAAACTACAAGGTACAAAACACACGTGACAGAGGACTATCATGAGTTGCTAGCACTGATTAAGAGGGTGAGTTTGAGGAGAACGGTATCTGAGCTATTCTGAAGTACAATTAGCTAGTCTGAGTAACTCACCGGAATCAGGCAGTAACCAGGAACACAGAATGAGAGCCAAATGGTGCATCCTTGCATACTCAGTAAGCACCAGGTAGAAGCCTCTGTATGTCTCACACTTTGGTCACTGCACTGGTACTCTCTGCAAACACAACATATTCTTTTAGTTCAATGCAGAGGAGTCAGGGGGACATTACGTCACGTTACGTTTCGTGTTGTGTAGCATATGAGATGTGTCTCATGAACTCTAGAGCCACTCAAATAAATACAAAGTAAACATCGGTCCTGTACGTGTCCTAATCACTTGTGATCAGTGATGGTGTTCATTGTTAAAGTGTAAAGTGAGCGCAGGTCAGAGGGCGAGTGAGGCGGAAGCAGACTCCGACAGAGATTCTGACGACATTTGATGAGCGTCTGTCGGATCCTGAAGCAGCGCTGTTTATAATTAAGTGGTGGAAGACGATTAACGTATACATCAAAGCATAGTCGTCCACGTCCGCATCGTGATGTATCTAATATTTGAGAAATATCCACACTTCACTTTATGTTTTGGCTTATGCAATTACAGGCTTATATGTCGGTGTTAATACACATTTCAGAATGATAAAATATAGCTTAACTGTGTGGACACATATGTGTAAGTGAGCAGTTTCTCCTGACATGAGTCTAGAGTTTAGAGAACAGCGCTTTGAGAAGTTGAATACGTCACCACAACCCCTACACATAATCAGTCACTCAGTCAAAAACGGTTTAACGTGGACATTCAGACTTTTTAACCGTAAAGACGTGGTTGTAGCGACCGACTAAACGCGATCAAACCTCCCTTGTCATGGTATAAATGTTCAGTGACTTACCCAGACACACCTGCCCATGCCGCAGTCGTCTTTCCAGTATTCGAAAAGCAAAAGCGAAGGGACTCTCCTGTGGACTCATCTGTGAGTCCAACCTAAGATATACACCGTCACCTTCCTGACTTCCTGTGTCTTCTTCAAAGTAAAAGTCGGGGTAAAATCCCGCACACTCACACACAAACGGCCCCAAAACGATCTTTAAATGATCAGCGGATTTTGAGGAAGTTGGAAAATAAACTTTTGCCGATGTCTCTCATGATCCAGACTAGAGCCAGTAAGAGAAGACGAAGCACACTCAATAACCATTATAGAAAGCCTTTTACCTGTATTAACCAATTATGGTAAAATATAGTTTAGGGTGGATTAATCTGTGTTTGTTGCAACTTTAGAAACACATGTTGTACCATATCTATGGATGTTATATATGTCTTTCTTCTCCAATGATTTCACCCCTATAAATACATTCAAGAAACATTTGGCAGTGATTTGATGAAATTATGTTAAATGTATACATGAATAAATACATTCAAAGCAAAATTGATTTAATCAAATCACTCATGTGTGAGATTTGATCTCAAGTGATTTGATCGATTATATTTTGTACATTATAGGAGTGCATTGAGGGAATTGATTAGTGGAACTCTCATAATTTTCAGTTAAAATGTGATAAGTCAGAAGTCAACGTTATTGGGGCAAAAACAAACAGAAAGGAAATCTCTTAAATTGTCACTATAGTCTCTGGAAACAGGTCAGAAATAGTGATCCTGGATGCTACCCTTTCTCTCCATAGTCACATTAAAAGAATAGTTAAAGCGTGAAAAACAATATATCCTTTAAGAAATATTGCAAAGATTAGGTGCTTTTTTTTACCACAGGGAAACATTGAAAAACTTGTCCATGCTTACAGACTGCTATCATGTGCTGCGCATATGAACGTGTATGTTTATTCCTTACAGCTACACTAAAATGAAGCTGCCTGAGTTATCAACCTACCTACCTATCTCCCCACTAACCCCCATACTTACCTATCTTATCACCAACCCAACTTCTTACCTACCTACTCATCAACCTACCTAGCAAGCTACCTACCTACACTATTTCCACCCACCTGCCTACACTACCTACCCATCCACTTACCTACCTACACATCCACTTACCTACCAACACTACCTACCTATGCACTACCTACCCATCCACCTACCCACACTACCTACCCTACCCACCCACCTACCTACACTATACCCACCCACCTACCTACACAACCTACCTACCTACCTTTTTACCTATCTGCATCTCATCCCTCTCAAGTGTGTTTTAATCTTGCGTACTGCTCTTGCTGATGGCATATTAGAACATACTATTTGAGCTTTCTCTGGCCATGGGATCACATACAATCACTGAGTGTCATGTGCTCTTGAATGCAAGGGAGGTTTTGGTGGCAGGTGTACAAAAACCACCCGCTCCCCTGCCCCGACAAAATTATGACAAAATAGGCAAAGTTTAACTTGCGTATTTTAAATAACATACACATTAACTTCACATCACTTTCAGGAATTTCTCTGATAAGCAATTAAACCAACTTTTTGTGAAATGTGTCACTACTTTGCTACATGTCTGTGTGCTTCTTACAAAAAATAGTGCAATACCTTTGCCAAGTTTAACTTGTGTACTTAAATAAAATGTACATGAACATTAACTTCACATCACTTTCAGGAATTTCTGATAAGCAATTCAAACTTTTTGTGACATTCTTCACTACATACCTCCATCAGTCCGTGCTTTTTCTAAAATAGAGAAAAAATTAATAAATCCCAGAGCAAGATAGTCTTCATCATACTTTCTCCTCAACTTGGATTTTGAAACCTGTGTCTTGTTTATCTCAGAATCATCGCTGGTTTTCCTTTTCGTCACTGTCAAATACCTATCCATTTCATCCACAGAACACTATAGCTACGGTGAAAGAATGATTTGTTAACTGTTCCGCTGTTAAAGAGATTCCGACGTAAAAAAATTAGTTCTGCTACATTAGTTCCACATCACGGCAGGTTCACACCGGACGCGGAAGCGCCTCGCCGTGCGAGCGCCAAAAACAGCAGGGCGCCTCCTTTCTGTTACTCAATTGTGCCGTTCACATCGGCTGCGCCTTGCGCCCTGCACCAATGGTTTCGGCGTCAAGTCTACCGGCGTGGAGTAATGCTTGTCTGGTTTGAACAGCCAGAACAGCCAGGCGGCTGTACGCTAGAGAACTGCGCTGAGCGCCTCGCTGAGTGCCGCGCAGAGCCTTGAGGTGGGTCAGCACGAGGTGCTTAAAGGTCTTCATTACTACAGAGGTCAGGGCAACTGGTCTGTAGTCATTAAGGCCTGTGATCCTCTGCTTCTTGGGAACGGGGATGATGGTGGATGTTTTGAGGCCAGTGAGGTGTTGAAGATGGATACAGTTTCTGGTCCAGCTGCCTTGCGGGGGTTCAGTTTCTTCAGGAGCTTATTTACATCTCTCTCCTGAATTGAGAGGGGTGTGATGGGGGGAATGGGGCAGTCTGGGGCCATTTTGTGGGGGGGGGGCTAGTGTATTTGTCCAGGTGTGATAGCTGTGGGGGGGAATCTACAGTAAAAGTCATTCAGTTCGTTTGCAAGTTTCAAGTCTTCCAAAGAGTGGGGGGGATTTGGTTTTGCAACCGGTGACCACTCGAAGGCCTTTCCAGACTGACGAGGAGTCGTCGGCTGCAAACGGTTGTTCAAGCTTCTTTGAATACTGTCGTTTGGCCTCCTTAATCTCCTTGCCAAACGAGTATTTAATCAGTCTGAACCTATCCATGTCCCCACTCTTGAAGGCCACCTCCTTCTCCAAACAAAGCTGTTTTGAGTTTTGCTGTGAACCAGGGCTTGTCGTTGTTATAACTCACCCTGGTGCCTGTCGGAATACATCTGTCTTCACAGAGGCTGATGTAGGACGTCACAGCATCTGTGTATTCGTCCAGGCTGTTAGAACAATTCTAAAAAAGTCCCAGTCATAGTTTTCAAGGCAGTCACGCAGCTCCTCCACAGCTTCTCTGTTGCTCCAGTTCTTTGATGTCAGCACAGCAGGTTTTGAAAGTTTTAGTTTCTGTCTGTAAGCCGGGATCAGGTGAATGAGAGTGTGGTCGGCTCGCAGGCAACTACATGATACGCCTTGCTGATGGTGCTGTAGCAGTGGTCCAGGGTGTTCTCCCCCCTGGTCGGGCATTTAATTAACTGTTTGTATTTTGGGAGCTCCTGAGATAAGTTCCCCTTAAAGTCCCAAAGGACAATAATGGGGGAATACATGTTCTCTCTCCTTCTCTCCACTCCTAGTATCTGCTCCGCAAGTTGTCGTTGAGCCTCGCGCACGTCAGCTTGTGGGGGGATGTAAACTCCGGCCAGGATAAAAGAGGTGAATTCCCGGGGAGAGTAGAATGGTCTGCAGGTGATGAAAAAAGTTTCCAGGTCCGGAGAACAGGACTATAAAATTAGTAATCCTCTCTCCCTGAAGCGCACCAGAGCCCCAGCACGCTTACCTCTCCGTCTCAGTCTCGCTGAGTGGCCGAGGAACACCGCACCTTTGATCAGTAAATCAACTAAATCCACGGAAGAGGCAAGAGAGTTGGGACATAAATCAGATGGTGTTGTGTCCTTGATGTTAAGAAGCTCATCCATCATAAAAGTAATCCGAATTGGGTCCCAATTAACAGAATTAAATACTAAAAACAAACACAGAAGTGCGCACCAACACACCGTGGCAGCCGTTCGTAGCGCCATCGCCATCTGCAGTTAAAAGTTAACAGTTAACTGAGGCTAAAGGCCTTAGTGAACAGGTGGTCCTTGAGGAGTTTTTAATGAATTGAGTTTAATCGATGTGGGCCTTGATCTGGAGTCAGTGAAGGTGAATGAGGGTCAGTGTGATGTGCTCCTAAAGGCCTGTGTATGCTTCTCCGAGTCCGTTGCGGACGCACGCACGGACGGATACTATTCGATTTATAGTTCTACGAGGCTTTTTGTTCTGAAAACAATTCACCGCCAGAACAGTAGTTGGCGCAACGGATGTCGAGCTTAGAGAAGCCTGCCTTGTGAGGTATATATAAGAAGTCCACGCTGGTTTATTTACGTCCCCCCGGCTCCTCACACACATTGAACGATGGCAACTAACAGAAAAAGGCTGTTGATGACGAGACAGTTTTTGCTGAAATAAAGTGTAGTGTCTTAGCGCAGCGGTACCCCGGTCTTGTTTCCAAACTGCGTTGCTAATTCAACAGCTGCAATGATGTCGTCCCGAAATGCTGGCGTTAGCGGACCAATCACAGCCAAGGGCTATCCGTGGGCTCTCCGCCATGCCGACGTGTAGTTAGAAAAATCTGAGTTGCACGAAAAGCTCTCAGAGGAGCCCTGGAGAGGGCGTTCCACGGCGGAGAAGGCGGTCCTATCTGTCCGTGTCCGTCAAAACGGAGAAGCATGCATTGGCCTTAAGGCTTAGTGCAGGTGAGAACCCTGACGGGAGAGTTCTTCACATACTGGAGTCTGTTCAGGACATTGTCTGGTACACCGGACAGGACTCCATTGCAGTAATCTAGGCTGGAGGTGATGAAGGCCTTAGCAGGGGTTTCTGCCACAAAGTCAGGGAATGAAGGCCTGAGTCTGGAGATGTTTTTGAAATGAAAGAAAGAAGATTTCTTAACAGCTTTTATGTGGGATTGGAAAGAGAGGGTGGAGTCAAGAATGACACCTGGCTTGTGGACCTTGGGTGATTAGATAATGGAGCAGCTGTCAATGTCAAGGAGTGGAAGTTAAGACTATGTTGACGGATGATACAATCAAGCGGTACAGAGATTCATAGATACAATATAAAACTGTGCCATACCACACTCTAAAAACACAGTGCAGTTGTATGACCATGTACAGACTATACTGAAAGGCAGTGGTGGAGAAAGTACTGAAGTTTAGTACTTAAGTAAAAGTACAAGTACCCAGGAAAATATATACTTAAGTAAAAGTACTACAACAATCAAAAAAAGTACTTACTTTTAAATTTACTAAGTATTAAAAGTAAAAGGACTCACGCATTGGGTTGTCTCTCAATGTGTGTGTTGTGCAATAGTAGGAGTAGATTTGAACGTTGGCTAATTATTAATAATCATGATATATGATTATTAAAATAACATTTATCAAAATTTTTTAAAAATTATAAAGCTATTAATTAAGAATAGTAACACAATTAATTAGAAATGATACGGTTATCCATTAATAATAGTTAAAATAATTAATGAAAACAATACAATTATCAATTAAGAATAATACAATCTGTAATCATTGCTTATTGTCGCGGGGCACCACCCTGATTACAGGGACCAACAATTCAATCTTTAAATATCAGTCTCAATGATATAAGTTACATTAATAATCTCAATATTTAATATTTATGATTATATAATAAACAATGAAGGGTTTTAAGTTCGAACACAGGCTATAGTAATCCAGCTGTATTCACATACATATGCACAAATAATCACAGAAATACAAATACTTTAATTACAAAAGTATTTATTAAAAAGGGGAAATAAAGTTAATGTTATTTCAATGATTCTTCATTTAACAAACTCCAATATTTCAAAGATGGCAACAACAGCAGCAGCACTTATCACAATTAAGACCACGCATGTGATACGGGGTATCTATGTGTGTGTCTGCCTGTCTGTGTGTGTGTGTGTGTCTGCGTGTGTGTGAGAAAGAAAAGGGGGAAGTGGCTATGACGAGTTCACGTGGTGACGTCGTCTGGCCGAATTCAAGGTGATGTTACATTCACGTACCTTCAAGATGGAGGTTACCTAAGTGAAGCCACGTTGCGAAAAGCAAAATGGCTGCCGGTCACTGACCTTAACGAAGGGGATCTTTAAGACAAAGAGATTTCTTATCTCGTGGTTTTGGCGCCGAATTGCGTCGAGATATATAAAGGCTCTTTAAATCTAGATTTCTCCATGTAACATGAAATGTATAAATGTAAGTCGGGACGTGTGTAAAAACAGGTTTAGGAGAAAAGAGAGAGAGAGAGAGAGAGAGATCAGGAAAGCTCTCAAGACATTGTCAGAGACAAACTTCCAGCGAAGCAGACAGTCCAGTTACGTGAGATTTATATTTTAACAGATGTAAATCTCCGCACAATATCTCTGACGGTAATACGTAAAAAGGAAGCGACGGCTCGTTACAGCGCACTTCTCAAAAACACATTAGACAAAGGAAACGGATGTGACGTCTCGGCCCGCCGTGTAGCACGGCTAAAAATAGATCAGCGATCTACAAACAAACATACAATCAAACAAATGACACGCTAAGTATTTAAACTAGTTCTCTGCCCAGACAATTCATAAGCCTCTAACTGTGACCTTATATTCCGGAAGTCCAGTGAATAATCGTGGCCGCTCAAGCTTGGCGGCGCTGGGTCCTCTGTCGCAGCGGCGTCGGCTGGGCCGAATAGGAGCGGATTCGTCTTGCTCCTCAACGGGATGACGTCGTTCTTCTGCAGTGATGAACAGCGGTGGCACAGTTGTGTTGGAGATCGTGGAAAAGAAAGTCTTTGTCTCGGCCTGCGAGCGAAAACAAAAATAGTCTTTCAAAATAAGTGTTGACTTAAGATAAAAGAAAATAGAAGCTAAAACAAATTTGTGTGGATGTTGCCCCCATTAAAGCTGGAACATCTGTGAGGCCCCGGAGGGCCCTGGTCGAAGTCCTGAGCAGGGAGAATGAGCAGCGATTATTGATGTCTCAGTGGTTTTATTCTACCTGAGAGGTCCTGCCTCCTTGAGGTGCTGGTCATAGGATGATGCTGGCTTTTAGCCAATTGAGTGTCAGAGGTCAAAGGAGAGTGGGAGCGGCCAGGAGCAGAGCAGGGTTTTCTTGGGAGACCCCAGGGATTAAGTTACCACCAGAAGATACAATCTCCATGCTTGATCTGAGAGGGACTTTAGCTGGCTTCATCTTGGCTCAAAGGCCTCACTTTTATGACCCATTGTGTGATCCCACCACATCGTCAGTTCAGCAGGGACTCTTGCCCAACACTAGGCTGTGCCATTTTGATAATGAATGCAGATATAGCTACTGGTAATACTCCTGCCTCTACAGATATCATACTAGTATTAATTATAAGCAACAACATTTATTTATTTGAAAGATTGGTACCCTCTGTAACACTGTTCACACTCTATTTTACAATTCTGCGGATGACAAGTTATCTACAAGGGATTATCTGCAAAGTTAGCACCATTACGCCAAACCAATAAAGACAACATGTTATATCTTTAAATCTTTTATTTAATTGTAAATGTGTAAAAAATGGAAACATGGAACATGAAAAACAACTGTAAAACTGGTCAGAACAAGGCTGATCTTAGAATGAGAAATTTAAAATGAAGGACCTTGAAATGAAAATTTGACCATTGGTCATGCAGCCAAAATATTAATCTTCTGAATATTTTGAAATGGTTTAGACGGAAGAAGAAATGTTATACTTTTATTTTGAAAAGGTAGTTCCTGAAAAACGAAAAAGATCGCTAAATGGCAGGTGTGCAAGAAAAAGCAATACTTTTAGTTGTTTAGCACCTGGCTGATAAAGGCACAAGGTTTGTGGTTATTTCGTTACTTGTTGTCATTATTATAAACATAATTCTAAACGTCTGTTTGCGGTGTAAGGACACGTGTGTGTGCGCGTTTAAACTTCAAAAACAGCAACGCAATCCATATTTCCCGAAACTGTGTTCATAAAATGTAATGAGAAACGACACATATTGTAGAAATTTAGTGGAGTAAAAGTATAGATAATAGCTGTAAAATGTAACGGAATAAAAGTAAAAAGTATGCAATATTGTTTTTACTTAAGTAAAGTACACATATGTAAAAATGTACTTAAGTACTGTAACAAAGTAAAAATACTTAATACATAATATGTGTGTTTTGCCTCTGCTCTGGTGACCTTCCACCCGACCTGAATCGTCACAGCGTGGATAATACAGACTTGGACAACCCTGTTGAGAGAAGTAAGTAAAGTTACCATGTGAAAAAAACAGGTAGAAAAAATTATATCATACATGTTGATGAACTTCCAACATATAAAACCATGTGATTGATGCCAGCTGAAGATTAGCCTGAATTGAGAAGAGATATTGTTTTTCTAAAATTGTGGCTTCGGGGTAAAGTGGGACAAATGCTATGGAGTAAAGTGGGACAGTGTCTCACTTTACCCCACCATGAAGCACAATTTAAGTTTAGTCTTAAACATATTCTAGTGTTATATTACATTATATATGTTTTATTTTTAATGTCATAAACATTTTAGAAAAGCCTTCATGCCAAGAAACTACACCAGGAAGACAACCTATGTCCAAACACCCCTCGCAGAGATGGAGAGTGCAGCCGCTGAGGTCATGCAAGGAAAGAAGTCCTTAAGAAAAGCTTGAAGGGATAGAAATATTGATAAGACAACCCTCAAAAGATTCATAAAGAAAAAAGAGAAAGGGAAAGTAAAATCAGTAGCCTGGGGTGCAGTAGCTGGGGTAAAGAAAATATTCACAGATGAGATGGAGGAGGAGCTTGCCAAACACTTGAAACAAGTAGCTGCCCAGTTCCATGGCCTTGCTCCAGTTAAGTGCTGTGAACTGGCATTTGAATATGCAGAGAAAAACAATATCCCTGTCCCTGCCAATTGAACAGAGAAACAATGTGCAGGTAAGCTAGGTGTGCAAGAGATCACACGAATCATAATAATCATAAATGTGCTTAATTGACCGATCCCCATGATTCTGTTACTAGTCCGATATTAGTGGTTGTCAATCTAGCTGTCAGGATTTTAACTATTACAACATGTGTTGTAATGGTAGTTTGAAAGTGGAAAAAGTAAGTGTCCCACTTTACACCGGCTACGGGGTAAAGTGGGACGCAAGACCACTTTTTTTAAAACAATCATATTTTCACTGCCCTTTGTCCTGAAGACATTCTGATCATTTCCATTCCTAGAAAACATCCTGAATTAATGGGAAATGTGTAAATTTTACTGATATATCAGTTTAGCTCGCCTAGAGGGGAGCAAATGTAAAAGAATTCTCAAATTACCCCCCTCTCCCCTATTGTCATGTAGCCATAACGTCACATAGTGTCAGATAAAATAGGGATGATGTCATAAACTGTCATATAAGAGTGAAAGTACATTAACATCGGAGCTTTTGATACTAACTCATAGTAGAGAGCAAAGTTCAGAATTAGATGTTAATGCACTTCCCTTAACACAATGTCAAACCTAACTAAAAGCACATGACAAACAGTTTTCTCACTCTTTACCCTTTAGTAACCTGCTTTATGTCTGGATTTTTACAACATACAGATGCCAGTTTAAGATTAACGGCAAACTAGATTTAGCTCCTTATTTTTAGTCCACCCCAGCTCTCTCTGTCTCTCTGTCACACACACACACGCATACAAGCATGCACGCATGCGCACACACACATTTCTTGGTCCCTACAGCAGTGATTTTCAACCTTTTTTGAGCCGCGGCACATTTTTTACATTTACAAAATCCAAAAATGTCTGTAACATATATGTAACATACAGCACCTTTTTACCCTCTAAATCAGTCTAAATCAGCCCTCCTCAGAGTGACCTGTTTTGAGAGCCAATAGTTACTCCCGCCGTTTACCATTGCATTTCTTTACTTTGACATTCAGAGCACTGGGCAGAAATCACATCGTCAACATCCACAGTGGCCCTTCGCGATGCTTTGTTTTAATTAAACAGTCGGATTCCCCTGGTCCGCACCAGTTCTCAGTCAGCCGCTAGGCACCAGCCGAGGCGCACTGACGGAGGGGCCCCCGCGTGTACGAAGGGTTCCCCCAGCGGGCGCCGTAGCTGAGGTGATCTGCGAGAAGCCCCGACAAGATTAATACCGATGTGCCGATGTCAGTAAACAAGGCGAATATCGGCCGCTACCGATGTTCGGCCGATACATCAGTGCAACACTAGATATTAAATAATTTCCCACGGCACACCTGAAATTCTCTCACGGCACGCTAGTGTGCTGCGGCACACTGGTTGAAAAACATTGCCCTAAAGGCCCCAGGCCACTTTGGATGGCATCCTGCACTGTGCTGTGAAAAAGGCAGTGACCAGCTACATTAATTGTTTAGGAATAATGAAACACTGGTTTCTTTATGTCCGTATTCAGGAACATTGGAAAATTTGACTGATTAAGATGTGTTGACTTGCAGAGTCAACTTTTCTCCTGTTGTCTTTGTCTTTAAAAGAGAGAAATGTTAAGGCTGGACACTTCTGGAAAAAAGTCCATGTTGTGCATTTGGCACCAAAGACCCAGAAGTTTGCAGTTTAGGTCAAAACTGCAAAATTAGCATTGGCCTCTCAAACTGTAATTGTAACAGACTCACAGTCATTGCTACAGTAGATATCTTACGTTAGAAAAGTTTTTTGTAGGATATAATTGATGTCACCTCAGGAGGTTGTGGCTCAAGGGACATGACAGAAGTCACTAAAAGTAGCCTTGTCCTGCATATAGTCCATATTCACCATTGTGACTGAAAGGGGCACCTGAGGACATTCCACTACGCACAAGTAAACATTATGTGTCCATTGAACCGTCAGAATGGCAGATGCAGGGCGGCCTGCTGCCAGTCACAGGCCGCTGGGCTGGACACTGGAGGGCCCAGCTAATGTAGTTTCTCACCCTGCCCAGCCACAACTGTGCCGTTTGACAACAGGAGCATCCAAGGAGAACAAACTGATGAAACACATAAAACAATTATGGCAGGTTCATACTGTTCCATTCAGCAGCGAAAAACTAGTCACTCTTAAAAGGCAGGAACAAGCGACTATCAGTGGCCTGCTCATTTTAGTATCGAGGGTAGAACCTTATTGATTATCTGCTGCCTGGGTCAAACTTTGGAGTATCGGTTCTTGAATTGCTGTTTCACTTCAGAGAGAATGGTATGGCCATTAGAGGCCTTCACATTTTAGATATGAAACTGTTTCAGTAAGTCCATGAAGCAAAAAATTATCAAAGATGACTAGTTTTATTTAAGTGACGGATATAAACCACAGACATTTTTATTAGAGAGTAATGAATTGTAGATATCACATCGCGACTATCTTGAGATAGTGTAGGTGTTTTAATTGGAATTGCTACAAGTACAAATTACCCTATGAATATGTTGGCTGGGGATCAAAGAGCAACTGTGGATGGATAACTATTACTTCCACTGCTAATGATTAAAGTTTAACATAATTAGTGTTACTTTGCAAGCATTTACTTAAAGTATATGTGTGATTTTCAATGGCAGCAAGGTTAAGAAAGACAGACAGACAGACAGACAGACAGACAGACAGATAGACAATTCCTTCAAATGCAGGATGTTAGAGGGTTAAACTGTGATTTGGTATTAAAGTTCCATTTCTGGTTTCTTGACTATACTGCTATATATAAATGTGACTTCACTGTGGTTGGTTTACAGTAGCAGCTGCCCTTTTTATACACATCATGTCCTTTCCATCCTCCAATGTCTTACCTCACTGCTTATATTAATCATTGTCCATCCAGCTGTTCCAAGCATCTGGCTCTCCCTCACATGATTTCTTCTCTCTATCTGTCTATCCTAGCGCTCTATCACTCTTTTAATTGTATTTCTTTTCACTCTTTTTGTCTGTCTGCTTTCTTTCCTTTTATCTCCATGTCTATGATCTTGTCATTCGAGTGATACTGGAATGTGAATATAGGTTTTACATTTTTTGTATGTGTATATTTGTGTATATTTATTTAAATTTGATTCACTCATTAAATATTGTTGTACAGTAAATAAATGAAAATTTTACCACAATTGTGTTTATTAAATAAAGATTATTATAATATGATTGAGTCATGCTGTGCATGCAGCTATGTCAAAACAGAAACAGTAAGTGAGAGAAGTAACAAAGGAAGGGTTACATTTAGTGAAAGTGTTTTTATGTGTATGAAATAGTGTGAGGTGGCAGCTACTCCACACAACTCAGCTTGTTAAAGGAGAGGCTCAATACATTCCTCTGACATCATGTTCCACCACAGGCACCCAACCCTAATCGGTCCTTCCTCTCTCTTCTTCTCTTTCTCAGTTATAATTCCTCTCTTCCTCAATATCACACATCTCTATTCAATGTCTGCCACTCCCTTCCCTCTCTCTCAGGAGCTGTAGCTGCACAAACAACTGCAAAATATATGCATTGAAAAGTTTCTATTATTTCATGTTTTGAGATGCAGATTTTATCTTACAATACTATGACTGACAAATGTGCAAGTTACTTTTATGGTCATCTATGAATAGCTCGCATTAACAGAACAAGCTTGTAAAAAAAAAGCTGGTAAGTCAGTTGGCTATACAAAGTGTTAACCCTACCCTTTCCTAATGTTCTGGTGTCTTCCCATGTTACCTTTCTCTAAATCAATTAAAGTTTAAAAATCTAATTTGGTGTAAGTACTGTCCTCAGAAAATAATATTTGTCTGGTACTGTGATTTCCTTATCATCAATATATAACTTGAAATATTTTTAATTGTTAGTGTCAGTACTTCAACATCCTACTGTCGGTGGTACCTACTGTACATTCTTACTGAAGAGGTAAGTCATTTTAAGTAAATGTAAATGGTTTCGTATTCATATAGCACTTTTCTAGTCTTGATGACCACTCAAAGCGCTTTACAGTACAGTTTTACATTCACCCATTCACACACACATTCATATAGTGCATCTATTCGCAGCACTTTGTTATTCTATGGGGGGCCATTTAGGGTTTCCCATTTGTGTCTCTTAGGGAAACACTAAGAGACACAAATGGGTGGCCATTTAGGGTTCAGGGAAGCTTAAGTCTCAGCGCTGCCAGGTTGATGACCCTCTGGAACTCGAAGGTGCTGTAGATCCAGGGTGCCAGTTTTCCTTGACCCAAAAAGGCAGGTCCCTGGTGGAGATGGTTCAACAGCCATCAGCGGAGCGAAGCAGGGAAGCTTGTGTTTGGTCCCAGGCCCAGCGACAATTGCCGATGAAGGCCTGGACAGACAGCCAGCATATCTCCTTCTCTAGTGCTCATGGTAACCCAGAACTCCCAGAGTTCAATCAGGAGAGACTTGGTTTTCAATTTAACGAGTTTATTTTGTGTTTACAGTGCACAGAGTATGCAAATATTTATAGTCTTTTTAGACCCCTGTGTGATGTCATCAGGATTAGCGACGTACAGGAATACCCCCCCAGGGGTCTAGACACTGGTGGTGGTTCATTGGTCAATCGTTTGTTTAGATGGTCCATATATGAGCATTGTCCTATTGGACTTCCTAAGTGTGACATCCTCTGTCCTTAACCCTCACAAGAGTAAGGAAAAACTACAAAAAAAACCTTGAGGGAAAAACGTAGAAACCTCAGGAAGAGCCGCATGCGAGGGATCCCTCTTCCAGGATGGACAGAGTGCAATGGATGCCACGAGTAACAAGTATGTTGTTAGGCAGTCAGCTGCCACCTTAGTCCGTGATCGGGATCCGGAAGAGGTGATGAATGTTCTTCTCAGGACTGGAGGAGTTTGGGTTGGAGGAGGGGTTGTGCGAGTCACTGCATTGACACTGCTGAGGAAGAGAAGAGAAGGGATTTTTAAAGTGTGACAGCTGATGTGTGACTGGCTGAAGGAAACAGCGCGGGCCTGATTAGATGATTGGGAACACCCACGATCAGCTGACAGCATACAGGTTAAGCCCTCCAATGGGCATTCCCGATATTTAGGACTGCCCGCAATCAGCTGATCTGAATGGGGTTTTAAGACTTCCTTATTGAACTTACCCTGAGCTCCATTTCCAACTTCTGATTCCCATGTTCTGTCTGGCCGTTTGATTGTGGGTGGAATCTAGAAGATGTAGGCTTACGGTGCCCCATCATCAAGCAGAACTCCCTCCAGAACATTGATGTGAACTGTGGTCCCCTGTCAGAGACCACATCGACTGGGAGATGGAAGACGTGTTGCAATAGGGGTGTGCAAAATGAATATATAAGATTGTAAACAATTCAAAGATTCAAAAGAGCAATTGGGAAGAAAAGATATTATTTGTTTACATATTGTAAAAAATATTAAAGAATAATTTCCCTCGTAAAAGCTTCTGCCACCATATTGCCATTATTGACAACTGCTGATTTAACAGAGGTCTATTAAGTCAATTGAGAGACCCATTTAGTTTTCCTATGCTTTCAGTCCAAAAGCTAAGCTATATACCATCTAGTTCTATAGCTCTGTGATGCACCTCACAAATTCAAATCAGTCAAATAATCACCACCTGTTTAAGTAATTCAGTGGACAGATTTAAATAATCATGCTTCATATCAGTAAAACTGCAGAAGCAATAAATAATTCAAAGTACTGTTATGAGCATAATAAACTGCTGGGTGGTATTAGTCTGCCATTACATTTGTAAGAAGTGAAAAGAGTATGCAAAAGAATAGCACTTTTGATGAACAGGTTCAAGAGTTGTATTATCTACTCTAAAAACACTTGATATATATACATATAACTTTCTCTTAGTCTTCCCTTAACGTGCACATACATCTTTACATTATGTAGCAGCTTCTGAAGACCTCTCTCCGGTGGAAAATATATGTACTGTTTTTACTTACAGACATACATTATTACGTTTAAATCTTAAACAAAAGATCATGTTTAATAATGTTTATAATTTGATGTTGTTCCAATTAGTGTATGTAACCAAATGTCATGAGGGTTGACAGGGGAGAAATGCTGATGTGTTTAATTATTTATTAACTTGAGATATCAGTATGGACATGTAGGAGGCTCAGAGAGTACCTCCACCTGGACCAGAGTATTAATCTGGACAGCGGAGGGCTGTTGGCTGATTGACCCTTTGCTTCAGAAGGCAGTAGAAGAGATGCCAGAGAGAGGGACGCACATGGGAGGAGACGCACATGGGAGAAACACTAAGAGACACAAATGGAAAAGATTAAGCTGAGCTGCCAGGCCAGCAGAAAAGCTGTACCCTTTACGTTGAGTTGAGTTTGATTTATGTTTTCACCTTTTCTAAAGAATAAAGGATGCTGAAAAGAGACCTGTTCGTTTCTGGCTGTGTGTGGGAATTCCCCATTTGCCATGATCAGTTACTGGGAGAAGGATACCCCTGTAGTGTTCAAGAAACAGCAGAGCACACTGGAAAGTTGGTGTCCTCCTGACATTAAAGACACGGCCAACAAGAACAATAGAGGGTGCGTATTTACAATTATATCCACAAAGGCAGGGGAAGATAAGAGATATAGAAATACATGTCCAAATGAAACAGCTCAGTCTGCTCTCTGGGAACCAGCTCAGTTTTATTGTACCTTTTTACTTTGAACTCAAAACTCATTTCTGATTATTTATCTTGGGGTTGTCGGTCTGAACCCATCAGATTCCCCAGGTGAAAATCATTCTTTCACACCCTCATACATGCTATTTTAATTGACTGCTGTACAGTAGAATCAAGTTAGCAAGCTGTAAAACAAAGATCCAGAGATTCACAACAGAATAATCTCCAGACCACTCTTGTTAGTTGATTGGCATTTCAATAAAATACAGAACTTTAAGTGCAGGCATGTGTCCTTCTGAGATGGAGCAGAGAAGAAAACACAATGTATTTAAGAATAGATTAGATACATGTATAGGTATAAAACCATAATTTATACATGAATGAGAAGGCCTAGAGGTGCTCTGCTTTGTGTGGTTTGGAAAGTCCTTGCTGCCACGATAACAAAAATAAAGATACATATACATAGAATAAAATAGTAAAATATCAAATAAACAAACTGTTTCAATTCTAACTCTGGGGAAAAATACTAAAAGTGACAATGCACTCTAAGTGGTAAACACAAGTGTTTTGTGATTTGGGTGAACGGCGGTAAAAGAAATACAAAAAAAATAAAAAGATGCTAGATGTTAGATATCTGCAGCTCAAGGGGTCGGATTTTTGATACAGTAAAATAACAGATGAAACAGGCTTGTCTGACATCACATGTGTGCTTGTGTAGTAGATATTGTCCGATGAAGTGAGAGAGAGAGAGGGGAAGAGAGAGACGGAAGAGGAAAAAAAGAGCTTTTACCTTTCAGGTCAGTGGACAGAATCACAGAGTGACATGTCTCCCTTTCCCTTCTTTCTCGTCTGATGTGACAGCAAGGCAGACTCGACCTTCAGTCAATTTCCTCTGCTTTCTTCTCACCTTTTTTAATTCCCTCACTCCTCGGCCTCATTCTCCTCCTGTTTTGAGAACCCGCCTCTCATCAGTTGGAATCATTATTCCGCTGTGCAGATAGGCAGAAGATATAAGCCTACCTGCTAACAATTGGAAACCGAACTAAGATGGTTTGGGTGAGTTTTTTTTATTTTTTCTGTCATATCTGTCACAGGTGTGATAATGTTTGATGGTGAGGTTGGTGGATTTAGTGAGCAATTTAGTGGTAATTCTGGTTAAAAAGGAAGGGAAATAGGAGCGTACTCTTTGGCAATAAGGCCAATTTCTACAGGATCTGTTATAACATGATCCAAATGTTATCAGAAAACACATTCCCTTCAATATGATATAAGTTGTAATATTGGATGAGACATTCAGGTAAATGCACGGCATTGTTTTTGACCTCTGAAATAGTTGGCATGCTTATGACAAAATAATTCCAGTAGTCAATCATATTAACATATATTTATAAGTCACACACTAACAGAAATAAAGCACATTCAGCTACATCTTATGAACATTGATAATCAAATCTTAATTGCAGATCAACCAGGTATGAAGAATACAAGTTTTTCTAACTTCACTCTGCACCTAAACTGTTTGTTAAATGTATGACAATATACTGTAGGCCTGTTTGAGGACGTTTTGAGATTGACATGGAAAGATTCTGAAGTAGGCTTTAGAGCATTACCACAGGCCAAGCAAACAGCCAATCATAAACAGGCATGTTCACAGGCACTGCACTGCACTGCCTGTGCAACTCTTTGTTGGACTCTCCGTTATTGCAGGAACATAATATTGAACATAACTTGCAACATATCTGTATTCTGCATTTTTATCTAATAATAAAAAAGCACCAGTGTTGTTTATTGACTTTTAACCCACATTTTGGTGTTACACTTTTACAATCACAGTAGCTTAACCCATATGTTTTATCAAGTATTCTGATTAAACCATCAGATTTAGATTTTTTTACTTTTTAACTATTTGACAGCTTAACTAGGGTATCAGCTAGCCTGGATGCCAGACGAGCTTAACCCCGCCCACAACATTTTAGTTCGAGATGTTCGGTCTGGAGTCGCTCTGTTGGGGAGAAATTATGCCCGACCGGGCCAATCAGATTGTCAGGGCGGGCTTTATACGATGATGGACAGATGATCAACGGTAACGTAATCAACTACGTCATCAAAGAACGCTTGGGTTGACTTTGTTTTCCACAAACATGCCTGCCGCTGGAGAGCTTAGATGTGTAGATGCTGCCATTGAGTCTGTTTTAGAAGACATCGACAGCGCATTCAATTTGAAAGAGGAACAGAGAACGTGGAGGAGACGCCAAAGCACCGCGCTAATCCCTATCGCGCCGGCGCTTGGCTGTTCACACCGGACACTGAAGCGATGCTGAACCGCCGGGCAGCGCTAATAATATCACCCGTTGATCCAGTAGATCGGTGCGAGGCAGCCTTGGCGCAGCCCGGTGCTTCAGCCTCCGGTGTGACCCGCACAAAGTTTTAACATGGGAGTGGATGGGAGCCAGCTGTTATTTAACGCTTGGCGCTGCGCTGAAGCGTCGCTTCGGCATTGCTTCAGCGTCCGGTGTGAACCCGGCGTTAGTAAATAACTCACAAAGCGTTGCTTAACATACGTCACATACTACGTTGCTCTGATTGGTTGTAGGTCTATCCAATTGAGCGAAGAGGAATTTTATTTCCTGGTCAGTTGAAACACGCCCCATAATCACAGCCCAATGGAGCGGTCTCAGACTCACATTCTGACTAGAATTGTGAGTCTGACAACGCCAGGCTAGGTATCAGCAGGTCAGTGCCGGTTTGACAGCTTCTAATTTAGATGTTTTTAGCTTTGTAATTAAATAGCCTCTCCATGTGCCTATAGCCATTAAGTCATCTGAAAAAATACGAAATAGCTGGTGTCTGTGCATTCATAGGTCATAAACAGATCAGTCCTTTAATTTTGACCAAATGGAATGATTACGTGTCTGTCAGTGCGCTCACTGCACATGACTGTTGTATTTAGCCAGGAGGACATACACCACTAAGGTAGACTTTCAACAAAATCATCAACACAATGTGATTTACGCCAAAATGTGGGTGATATCCAGGGTGGGTGAAATCTGTCCACCAATGGCAGACAACCACAATGCCAACAATGAGCATCCAAAGCACATTAAAGCTTGCAAGTGAGGTACGTAAAGGTTGAGACAGTCTCTGTATAATGCAACACGACACTTTCTGTAATCATGACTTATAGAGATTGTGCCTCTTGTTTCAGTATAATCATGGCAACTTCAGGTTGAATAAGTTGCCAGTTAAATTGTTCAGTAAGACTGACCTAATTTAACAAAGGACTAACGACTACAGTGCAAGACAGATGAAAATAAATTGGTGCATAGCATTTATTAATCAATGCCAAAAGAATCAAATGAATGAATGTCAAAGGGCTCTTTCCAAAACAATAGTGAGGGAGAGGCCAATATGAGAGCAGCTCATATTTGACCATGCTGCAGGTTTATACAGCAATGAGGATGGTTTCAAAAACACTACGATACTATGATTTTCACACTCTTGTAACCTATTCAATATTATAAGAGTAAAAAAAGCTATTGTGATCCTCCATTAGCTATTAAGCCTTTGATAACATTAAGATGGTACAAAATAAAAGCATTATTAGGAATTAAAGCAACTGCCATAATTAATTATGTATGTATCTGTCAGGCAGGTATTTATACTACAATGTATACTGATCCTGAACTATCTTCACTGTGAAAGACCATTTTTGATCTTGGAATCTGCCTGTGTTTTTGTGTTTGGATATGGGTGTATACTGGTTCAGGTCTGAGTTCTCCGTTTCCTGTTTTATTTTGAAGTTTCGCACCTTGTGTTTCTCAAGCCTTATTTCCTGCCTTCACTCAATCTCCCGCCCTTGGGATTGTCTGCTCTTGTTCCACTGTGTAACCTGTGTCCAATTATCCCTGCCTCGCTAGAATATAAAGTCTCATATTCAGTAACCCCTACTTTACAGACTCTTCTATAGAGCTCTATATAATATGAGCTCATCAGAAAAATAAAAAAATGCTTTCGGACACTAATCACTGCATTTACTCTGTGCTGGTAATGACGTCATTGTCGCAGAATTATGAAGAACAACAATTGTCAATATATTTTTAGGTTACTGACCATTTTTTGTTCACTATTTTTCATGATATATTTCCCTTTCCCTTTGCCAGTTAGTCTTGTTCAACATTAGTCGCAAGTTTTCCTCAAGTTTTTTTTAACTTCCTCGTGTTCCATCTTTATTTTCATTGAAAGATTTAGGTTTTGATTTCCTGGTTTAATACCTGGAACCACTTATTGCAGCTATAACCCGGTTTAAAAAAGGACTTTCATCTATCAAGCTGAAGTGCCTGCTTCTGGGTCCTCACCTGAAATCCCTGATATATACCAGCTTAGTAGAAAACTTCATCCAAGTTGTCCAGGATCAACTCATTCATGTCACATCAGCAAAACAAGAGAGCGCTGTGGTGACATCAGCCTGCAGCAAGAACCTGTTTGTTCATGGAAAAATGTTGATAAGCCTCAGCACATAAAGAGGTGAAAATGAGTTCCATCCTATCTTTTTCCTCTTAGTCTTGCCCACTGGGCAGATGAAAGACATGCTGGACAGCAAATGTGTTTCTTTATCTGGGATACAGAAGGCATCATTTAACCCTGACACGCTCTGCATTTTGAGGTAATGACAGAAAAGTCTGGTTGTGCTGAGGTTTCAGCCTCCACTGCCAAGATCCTTGTAAATGCTACCAACAAAAGAGCACAACACTGGAGGACACAGGACACATGTCAGCACGCCCACAAAAAGAGAGTGCTGTCATTCTTATTGCATCTTAATGTAAAATCTTAAAACTCTTTTTTCAAAACCGTCAACAGGTCAAACTGTCATTCTCATGTAGTGTTATTTTGGCTTCCACTTTAGTTTTTCCATTTGATTAATTATACAGTAATGACTTCATGAAAATGGTCAAAGAGTCAGCCCTTCAAGTTGTCTGAAAGCTTATCTTTAAAAAGAACTCCGGTTCCAACATTAAGTGAAGCTGTATAATTGCAGTGTTGATGTCCCCCACCATGTGAATGGGCCTCTGTATGAACTCCAGTCCTTACTATGGCCATTGTCTCCTTTGATTGACAGCTTGGTCACTGATAAAGCAGTGAGGACCAAGGTATATATTACTTTACCACAGAGTTATTTAGAAAGAAGAGAGCCCAACAAGCTGGCTGTAATGGAAGAGAGCTCTTTCAGCAACAGAATAACAGTTGTCTTCTTCTTCTCTTCAGTTAAACAAAAACACTGCATCACAGCTAACATCTGGTAACAAGTGAGGCATCTGGCTGATGACATCTGAAATTTATAATCCAAATCCAAATAATTGCTCTCATTTAAAGATTTTTCAATTTGTGATATCTTGGTGCTGTTTGGATTTTTACATTTTAGAGGAGACTTATGTTTTCCTTATTTAACCTCACTATCACTTACATCCTAATCCTCATTGATCTGACTTTATGTAGATGTGCTCTCAGTGTTATGGTGAGTATCTAATTCCCCCAACACAATGTGTCTGCATCCCACATTATTTATAAAGGATAGGCCAGGGCCTTGCAATACATGTCCATCAGTGTGTGCGCGAATGGTTAGGAGAGGCTAAATGGAAAGGGATTCATCAAAGAACTAGTATGCGAATAATTTTTCCATGAACCTCTCAGGAGGTTGTTTGTAGGGATTGATTCTATACAGTCTGTCGAGTAAGTTAGTTTTAATAAAAGTATCTTCTTTGACAATCTAAATGTTTAGACAGAATGTTTTAAACAAAAACATTTTTTAGAGCATTGTCAAGGTCCACAAGGTAAAACGAATTTGTTCCAAATGTTAATGGTGGTCAATGGTCCACCCTTCCAACAAGTTTAAATAAAATTGGGTTGGTAGCTTTTGCTTAATCGTGCAAACAGGCAGACAAACAAATAAACAGTCAAAGTGCAATGAAAGCATAAACTCCATGGCATAGGTAATCAGGGGTGTATTAACTGAGGGATGATCCACATTCCTATCTAATCTCTCTGCTTTTTTAAAGTGAGCTTTATCCACACTTACTACATACCTGCTATGTAGTCATTGTTATAAACCAGGAATATTGATGCTGCAAGCTCAGTATGAAACAGAATGCTTTGATTGACTTCAGTTTAGCCAAATAAGCTGTTCTGCACATGCATTCATTCCAACCCTCAAACTGCAGAGGACCCACCTTGTAGCATATACTGTGACTGGTTGTGATAGCATGTTAATCCTCTTCATCCCAAACCTACAAAGTTGGTTTTGATGAACGAGCTGAGAGCAAGTAATGGGAACATGAAGCCACATGACACTTGGTTGTTTTCCTCCTTCATTAGAAAGGTGGGCATGGCCGCCAGAGCCACCACCCACCAGACCCTCCCTGCCAATGAGAAAGGGACTCAGTGACGACCCCCGACAGACGCGGAGCCGCACTTCAATACAGTCTCCTACTTCAATGGGAAAAAAAAGCTCCTCGTCCAATCTGATGTGCCAATGGCACAATCATCCACATGGATGAGTGGTTCCAAGCCAGAGAAGACTTTTCTGCTCCGCCTGGGGATTCTGAGCAGGTCTGACAGCTGGAACCTCTCTGCTGTGGTAAGTGCTTTGATTTGAGCTACAGCAACGACACAGTCAGGGATCAACACGGCTCCTGAACGAGACCCTCTGTGGACATCGTCAAATAGAAACCGATTTGAAACCATCTGGGTTCAAACACCCAGAGCATGCTGGGAAGCTGGGACCCACTGTGACCTCCTCATCAGCTCCGTAAAATCCAAATGGAGCTTACAACAGTAAAGAAAGCATTTTATTTAAATTAGCTTTCATATAAACTCCATCAGCAGATAATTCAATTGATTTTGGGTTTGACAAGGCCTCATAGACAAAGAGGGATTCTGCAGTCATTCATTTGTCTGTGCTTAGTTAATTGTTAATAATGTACTAGGATGATCAGTGTCAGCTCTGAACTACATGTTTCAGTATGTCAAAGATGTTGCTTCAGTTTGACACATCTGAACAGATTTCAAGCTCTGATCTCCACAAACGCAGTGTGTGACTGACAGTGTGTGAGAGTGGGTAGTAGGAGGATCATCGCACAACATGGCATGATGCAGTAGATAATGCTTTTGGGGATTGGTACATGGAAACACCCACACACCATGGAGGCTTTATTCTGCAGGCTCACTCCTTCTACCAGGGCTTGTGTATTTCATGTGAGAGTGCATGGTGTGTACATGTGTTTGTGTGTGTATGCGTGCTTGTGCATTAGGACAGACACTGGTGTTCTGCTGTCATTCATGGAGCTTCTGTCCATTTGCTCTGGCCCTGTCATTGCAGCTCACATCACTGGTCAGTTGCCGTTTGGGACTGTGTATCCAGGATGGCTGCTGTTAGTGTAATCTGTAGATCACAGATAACAAACTTTTCCAACTGAAAAACGCTTTCAGATGTCTGGACAGATTCCTTATCCTTTTCTGTAATCAGAGAGATCCTGATACAGATACAATTTAGTCATTTTCATTTCATTGTTGAACTGGTTGTTTTAGGACGATATTGTTTTTTTTCCTTTGCAAAAGATGTTTTCATTCGTATTAAAATAAGGAATAAGAAAATAAGAAAATTTGTATCATTACTGAGGCTCATAAAATATATGGTGTTATTATAAAACATTCTACTTATAATCCCAATGTAATATAGGATGGTCTAATGCTCTGAACCCTATCACAGACTCTGCAACCGTAAGTCTAAAAATAAAATCGCTCTGTACATTCTGAAGCAATGCATAGATTTTTTGTTTTAGTTTTGTTTTCTTTGTTCACTCTGAATGGAATATCTGGCTTTTACAGTGTTGGTTGGTCAAAATAGTAAAAATTCTCCATTCTTTTACATTTTCAGAGAAAAGGACTGACAAAATTACCATTCACACATAAATTGAGCCTCATTGCAAACCCTTACCCTAATCATGATCATTTTTAACACAGCTATTGCTTTTCTGCTGAACAAAAATAATGTTGTCTAAATAAAATATATCATCAGCAAACACAGACAGGTATCATGAAAATACATTTTAGCCAGTACCAAAAAGTGTTTAGTGCTCGTCTGACAAGCTAATTTCTATTAACAAATAAAGGACATGTGTTATAATCTTCTGACATTTTCAGGCGTGTAATTAACTATTATACTTGTAAAAGAAATGAACATACTAATCAAAATAGGTTGAGCCCAAAACCATTTTTTTAATTGCAAAAGTATGACTTAATTTATTAATGCTATTCATCCATTTTGGAGATCGTCATTTACCATACAGTTTTATAACTTTCCACGACATGGAGACATGCCATAGGAAACCGATCTACAGATGGTATAAGTGACCAGATGGTCCTGTGCTTTGAGATTTGAGTTTTCCCTAACATGATCAATCACTCTACACTGCCTAGAATCCAAGGGAGCTCTCAAGGGAATTCTAGGTCCATTCCACTCCAATAGAACTTTTGTTTTCATTGAAAAGAACCAAAACTAACCAGCCCATCATTCAAAGTCATAAGGAACTGTCCAGTACTTGAAATTGACTATGTGTTTGATTTATTCACTCTAGAATATATATCTCACACATTTATCATAAAGACAAAGAAGGTCCGCCCTTTGGTGCGGACAGATTTCAGCTGCCACACACCAAATGAGATGCACACAGCCAGGACATCTGGGCTTAAGTGGACCGGAATGACCATCGAATTATAACTAAATAAATGGGATTTTGGGTTTTTGTCTGCAGAGCGACAAAGATGAGCAGACACACACGATACATACAGGAGGAGAAAAGTTCTTCTACAGGAGGAGAAAAGTTCTTCTTACAGATTACTACAAAAAACTGTTCATTTCAACTTCATATTTGCAGAAGAAGCAACACCTGCTTATCAAGGAGCACATAAATAATAACCCTGACTCAAATTAACTTAAAGGGGACATATTATGAAAATTCCACTTTTGTAGTGCTTCTACACGTTAATTTGGTTATCTGGCATGTCTACCGTCCCAAAAACTCTGGAAAAAAACAACTCCCGCAATTTGTTGTGGTTCCTCTATGTCAGAAACGATACGCTATAGTGCGCCGAATGGGATTATGACCGAAATAAACGTCATAGTCACACCATGCCCATGTAGGGAGTCTCACTACATGGCCTTGAAGAAGCGAGCTAATGCTAGCCAGGCTCCACCGGCCCGGTTAGTTCTCGGGCTCCCCGGCTAGCGTTACCTCCCGAGCTAACTGGGCCGGTGGAGCCCAGCTAGCGTTAGCTCGCTGCTGCTACCCGTCAGACATTTAAGTGGCCGCATAAACAAGAGACCCCCGGGACACCTCTAAACATTGACTCAACAGTTTGGAAGGATGCTGCTGCTGCGCCAGCTCAAGCTCCCACTGCTCCCTATGCGGGGCTGCGCTGGGGAGCTCGACCCACCTGACTCTGGTTCAAAACGAAATGGTTGCAAGATTGTATCTTTGTCTCCAGTAGCCATATTGCTACAGAGGTAAGGGATAGCAAAAAATCTGGGCGCTTGTATCTCATGAAGGAGGGAGGGTGAGGGGGGGCGGGGCACTCAAAACAGGTTAATCTGATGAGGGCTGTTTTAGACAGGGTAAAAAGGTGCTGTTTTAAATGATCCTTGTGGTATTTTCACCAAAATATGTTACAGACATTTCATTAAGACCCCAAGGAACCATATCAACTGTGGTAAAATGGGCATAATATGTCCCCTTTAAGGTTATTATAAACATCAGCTGTATGTGTGACAAGAGGACTGGTGGAGACAGGTTTGATAAGGGATGTGTGAAATAGGGGTGCAACAATTAATCAACGTCGTCAACAAAAATCCATGACAAAAATAGTTGCCGCCGAATTTACTCGTCAACGATTTGTTGGTTACGTCATAGCACGAATTTTTCGTGCCGTGCAGCTGATCTAAACCTTGTTTTACCTGAGGTGCTGATGGAAGTAGCTGAGGAGAGAGCCATCTCGCTTCCTTCCTATCTCTGAAAGTCGCGCATCTGCAAAAGCGTCAAAACATGGACCAATGTCCAACAGCAGCGCGTACCAGGAAGTCAATGGTTCGGGAGAATTTCACCCTTAACATAGCCTGTAAAAAAACTAGCGTAAACGATGCAGACTCGCCTCGGTAAGATAGCCTGTTAGCTAGCTTGCTATATAAACGTATATACCTGTGCGCAGCATTCTAGAATCCATTACAAAATTTGGTTTAAACTTTTTTTAACAAGGTAAAATAACGTAATTTTATCCTATTGCCTGACAAACGTCTTTTATAATTACAATTATGCAGTCCGAAGAAGACTGTAGTTTCGTTTGTTGATGATTTTATTGCTGATACTCTCCCTGTGCTTTTTATTAACAGGAAAAATGGATACTTGATTATTCATCTATTTTTAGTATCAGCACTTGGCCTGTTCTTGGTTCACAGGAAAAAGGGAAACTTGAATTTAAATTTTTTAAATTTTTTTTATTAGCATTTGCCTGTCCTTGGTTTCAAATCAACAATAACTTGATTTTTCTTTGCTTTTGTGTCAACAGTACCCTTATATGCAGCAAAGTTTATTAAAATATTTTTTTTATGGATGAATTAACGATCTTTATTCGTTACTTCCTGACATGAATTTGTTTCATTCATAATCGATGACAAATCGGCTATCAGAATAGTTGTTAGTTGCAGCCCTAGTGTGAAAGGTGAGGTGTATCTTGACGGCGGATGGGAGCTTGAAGCAAACTTTGACTGGGTTGAAGACCTTCTCTATCTCCTAAGGGCTCACAAATCAGGGGGCAACTTGATTGATTCTACCTGGAATGGAAGGTCCCGGGAGAACAGCCAAACTTTATGTCCTAGCGTGTATGTGGAAGCACGTCTGTCGGCCTGAATCTTCGCTGTTGTTCTGTAGCAGGGAGCCCTCCCCAGATGCATGGGCTCCTCAGTGGGTTTGGCTGAGGTAGCGCAGGGTACTGGATCAGGTGATTGTGAACAGGGTGGTGATCTAGAGAGTGAGGTGACATCCTTTCTCGTGCTTTCTCTCTCTAATGGGATTGTCAAGTCTAATGGCTAAGAAAATCTATCTATGGATTCAGTGTCATCCTTGATAGCTAGCTCATCTTTAATATTTTCTGCTGTGAGCTGGTGGAAGTGTGATGTGGGATTTGCAGGCCAGTCTACATCGGGTCCGGGGGCGCCTTGGTATCAGTTGGCTACAAAGTAGGTGAACCAACAACATCTTTGACGCCACAGAAAGGTCTTCCCGCTAGCTCTGGTTGAAGAAGGGGGGTCACCTGGGTGAGAGCATCTGATGTCAAGACCCCAAAAAAATGATGAACCCAGGCTCTTCACTGACACTGTGTTCAGCTTGCAGATATCTGTTGAAAACAATTCAATGTAGGGCTTGGCGATATGATCTAAAATGAATATTACGATATTTTTAGACTATGTCGTGAATACATGATATATCAAGATATTTTGACCCCCCCCATCACTTTAAAAATTATTAAAAGTCCACAGGAAGCTGCTAAGCTAGCGGACTTTAGCATTTCTGACGGTAAATGTTGGGCTTTCTGATCATTGAGCAGCTGTGGATCATAGAGGAAACTATGTTTGTTTCCTCTGTTCTTTGACCAAGCTGCTAACCACTGCTTCATTTGAATGAAGCTCATGTTCATCATTTGTAAACTGATTTGTTCGCTTCAGCATTCACAAAGAATATGTCAGTTAATAACCGCCTCTGACCTCTGAACAGAAATACGCATGCGCTAAGGAGAGTTTTCTGGATGGGCGGGCAGTGAGCAGTCTGCTGTGAGAGGGGCATGAGAAGAGAGAAGCGAAGCGCAAAGACAATTTCATGCTGACGGCTCAAAACATTTACGTGACAATTTATACTCATATTGTCGTATCGCACATGGTGCAAGCCGCGATACATAGAGTATATTTTATATATCGCCCACCCCTAATAAAAGTGTTAGTTCCACAGCATCCAGGGGCAGATTATTGTCCTTTTTATCCCAATCAACATATACAGTAAGGTATCACATATATGATCAGTTCTGACAAGCTTAGAGTCAAATTTGGTTAATTTCTGAGAAGGTTGAATTCTTGGAAATTGTGGTAGCAAAATGTGGTGCTAGACACTTAAATACGTCAATTAAGGCATAAATTGGCATAAAGGAGGTTTATTGAGTATTTTTCGCTTACCAGTTTTTTTGCCAAACTGTGCAGCAGCAGTAGTGGTGACACTACATATATCTAATTTCCACTGGGAGTGTGGGGGTATTACTCTGAGCTTGTTAAAATCCTTGTTTTGTTTCCCTATCTTTTCCTGTTTTAATGTCATGTCCTCTTGAGGCTTTATATTTATGGACACATACAGAACCCTTAGTGTCCACCTGCAGACCTGTAGAGCAGATCTTTAAAAGTATGTTTTGTTTTGTTATTTAGGTGTATGGATTTTTTTTCACAGCTAACAGAAGTTGCTCAACTTATTGATGTGCAAAATATGAAAAGTTTCATAACCAGCTGTTAAATCATGGGGGACCTTGATGTTTTCTCTCTTGTTTTATTGTTAGATGTCCTTCTGCACATATAACGTATTCCACCATGGAAAAGGAGATATGCAACATACTTTTCATTGGTTCATTGCTGGAGTGACTGTACAAACACACAAACCCATACTGAAGCAGCTTTTTTAACCCATCTACACATTATTTATCTTAAAGTATCAGCTCTCAACCAGTGAGGGTAGATTTAATTTTAGTAGGTTTGTGCCCTCCCTGTCAAATTTTTAAACCACAGCATTATTTACAGTACTTGACGTATGACAGGAGGACAGATTAGGCGATGCTAATGAGTAGATTCACAGTATGTGTTCACACTGCAGGACACATGCTTCTTCATGTCATGCAGCTTGGAACCTGCTGTCAACCATCTGTTGCTTTGCGGTTATGGGCTTTTACAACATAAATAATCGATACTTTACTTGTGCTAGTAGTTTCAGTCAGCGTCCCGGAAGAAACACTCAGTTTTGTCCACGGATGAAGAGAAGTATTTGAGAAATATTTATTTCTGTAGTGATAATGGCTTCATGAAATCTGGTTAATGTAAGCTTCTTATGTTGGACTTTTGTAGTTAGACGCAAGGAAAATAAAATAGAACCAAAGTTGACATATTTCCAAAAGGCAACAAGTTCTTGTGGTTATAATTTATGGTGTGTAGGAGGAGAAGACTCTAGATATTCTACATCCACAATAATATTTTTTATTTTTTTAATGCTACCTCTTTCCCTCACTTACTCCCTCACTCCCTCACTCACCAGCCATATATCCCAGTCAAACTATGCTTTATTCAGTTGTTTCTGCTGTCAACAATACAATATCTTCGTACATGTGGTTGTATTCACTAAAGTCCCTCAGCCTTTTGAGCAGTTTGTGTTACAGGCAAAAAATCACATCCTACACAGCCATGCAGGCTCTCAGACCCTCACTGCTGAACAATGGAATGTGGAAACCTCCCATTGAACAGACAGTACGGAGAGGAGAAGCAGTGATAAAGGTCTGCCATCTTTCACCTGCTCACCTGTTAGATAATAGTTAAATGGTAGATGGTTTTGTATTTATATAACGTTTTTTAGTCTTGATGACCACTCAAAGAGCTTTACAGTACAGTTTTACATTCATCCATTTACACACACATTCATACAGTGCATCTATTCACAGCACTTTGTTATTCTATGGGGGGGACATTCGGGTTTCAACATCTTGCCCAAGGACACTTCAGCATGCAGATGGGTCAGACTGGGGATCGAACTGCCGAACTTCAGGTTGGAGGACGATCACTATACCCCTCAGACACAGCCGCCCAAGATAAACTAAATTCAGTCTTTTTAAGTGCAATCTATATTAATTTAATAAAATCTTACCATAAGCTGTTATTGGATTGTGAGAAGTTACTTTTTATTTTAAGTCCAATCCTTTGTTTTCAAAGGTTTTCTTATTCAGTTTGACAAGTATAACAGTAGTGATGTAATTAATGAAGTTATTAAAGGAGTGATGGAAACAAGTGATATTCTGTTACGAGACAGCAAATAAAGATATTTCACAATGTGCATTTGATCAAATTACAATCATGTTTCTGTCAAATCACCAGAGATATTGGTCAGTTGTAAATTGTAACCTATACTGACCAATGTTTTATAGGTTAAAAACATGTGGTCCTCCATGCTGCCGTTTTTGATGAAGCCTACACTACAGTCAGGGCTAAAAAAAGTATGTAAACTCTATAAACTGTAATGTAATATATTAGATCTGTATTGCCTCAAAGAGTCATTTTTGAGGGGATAATGAATAGAGGTCTTGATGGGAAGGAAGGAAAGAAGAATGGGTTACATTCCAAACAGTGTTTTTCTCCGGGGCTGGCCAGAGAGGTCGGAGCAGGGGATGAGGAAGAGGGAGTTACAGAGGAAGAGGCAAGTTTAAAGGGCAAGGATGAGGACAGCAACAGAGACAAAATGACGGATGTTGGGTCTGTGGAGACACAGACCACTGGACTCGAGATTGCCCAAAACATAATGTAAAACAATGACTAGCACCTAATAAGAAAAGGGGAAGTGAAGGAGAGGATAGTGGAGAAATACTACTCGACTTAACTGAGGCATATATGTCTTATTCAAACAGACCTCAGATAACATTATGGATAGAAAATGCCCCAGTGATCTTTATAGCGGATTCAGGAGCATGCAACTAGGGATAGGGGTGTTACCTAATAGCAAAGGAGGAATGTCAGTGAGACGAGTGTGAAACGGTGATTCTTCCCTACTCATCTATCAAGCAAAGTAGGTTCCTAAATATCATTGGTCACTCGATTTGGCCTCCGCAGAACCTAGTCCTTTGACTCAAAGTTTAGTTGACAAAGCTAGACAACATTGTGGAAAAAACCATCGCAGATGCTCGCAAAGGATCTGCATGTCACCATACGCCACATACAACAACCTGGCCCTGATGACCTTTATGACAAAGCATTTCACAAGCTCCCAACCCAGCATGTGACCCTTAACTATATGTATTTCAAAGAAGACACCACGTTTTGTACAGTAGTTTTGACTAAAGAGGCAAAAACCCTCCAAAAGACTTACATTTTAAAGGTAGAACAGTGCAGAGAAATGATGAGTCTGACTGGACGCAAGACCCTACAAAAGGGTGTCACTGCAATGGGTTGCAAGAACCACTCCACAGACACACTTAACAGAAGACACAGAAACATGAGACATGCTGTTAACGGAGGAGGAAGAGAAAGAGCTAACAGGGATCCCAAAATGCCTATGGACAACAGGATCCACAGATGTGGGCACATTAACAGATTGTCCACCAGTTCAAATTAGACCAAAAGGAGAGTATCAACCGCGCATAAAACAATACGCTCTAAAACAAGATGCAATAGACGGGATCCGCCCCGTAATAACAGCATATTTAAAAGCACGAGTTCTAATACCTTGTCATGAATCACCGTGTAATACTCCAATATTTCCAGTCAAGAAAGCAGCACCATCCACGAAATGGAGGATGGTACAAGATTTAAAAGGAGTAAATGCTGCAGTGATACAAAGAGCACCCAATGTTCCTGATCCACACACACTGCTAAACAGTATTTGACCACAAGCTAAAGTATTCTCAGTAATAGATCTAAGTAATGCATTTTTCTCTATTCCCCTACATGAAGATAGTAGGTATTGGTTTGCATTTACGTTTGATGGGAAAAGATATACATATACCAGGTTACCTCAAGGGTATGCAGAAAGCCCAACAATCTTTGCAGCTGCTATCAGTAACTGTTTAGCTAAATTTGATCCACCAGCAGGAAGTCATATATTATCTTATGTAGACAATATTCTAGTGACCCATAAACAAGAGAGCAATGTGTACAATACACAACGGCCCTATTAACACATCTGGCAAATACAGGAAATAAGGTTGGCAAAGACAAACTGCAGTTTTGCAAAACTGAGGTAAAATATCTAGTTCACATGTTGACGGCAGAAGGCAGAAAAATCATTGAAAATAGGAAAGTTGTTATTCTGGCTGCACCCAAACCTAAAAAACAAAAATCAGATGATGTCATTTCTAGGGCTAACAAATTACCATAGATCATGGGTGTGTAATTATGCAGAAATAACTGCGCCTCTGCAACAACTGATGTATGACACACAATTACGCATGCGCGATAACCTCGAGTGGAGTGAGAAAGCAGAAGTTGCGTTTTGCAACTTATCTAAAACAGACACTAGAAGGAACCGCTGTGCTAGCACTTCCTGATTATGATAAACCGTTTTCTCAAACAGTAGATTGCAGGCATGGCTTCATGACATCTGTATTGACTCAGATACACAGTATTAAAAGCAGGCCAGTAGCGTTCTACCTCTCTAAGTTAGACCCCGAGCCACCCCCACCTGCGTCCAAGCTGTATCGCTGCTTCTATGGCTGTCCATGCTTTAGCTGAAGTAGCTCTGTTCCATCCACTCACGCTACTGGTCCCTCATGCTGTTTCAGTGCTACTCTTACAAATCAAAATTATATTTCTGTCACCAGCAATACATTTAACTTGCATGGCCACACTGATATCACAACCACATGTAGATATTCAGAGATGCACAACTTTAAATCGGTGTGGGCGGTAGTCATTCAGGCAGAGGATTTTAGTTTTCTTGGGAACAGGGACAATGATGGTCTTCTTAAAACATGCAGGGACTACAGAGTGGAGCTGTGACAGTTTGAAGATGTCTGTGAAAACATCTGCCAGCTGATCTGCACACACGTTGAGAGCTCCGCTGGGGATCCCATCAGGTCCAGGTGCCTTGCGGGTGTTGAACCGGTTAAGGGATCTCCAGACGTCTGCCCTGAATATGACGGGGGGGCAGTGGTCCTCCTGGGACTCTTCGATCTCCACAGCCGGAGGGCTGCTCTCAAAGTGTGCATAAAAAGCGTTCAGATCCTCTGGGAGAGATGCAGACACAACATCAGTCCTCTTGGTCTTGGCTTTGTAGTCTGTGATGGTTCTCAGTCCGGCCACATGTTCCTAGTATTGGAGCCCTTGTAATGGAACTCTACTTTGTCCCTGTAGAGTCTCTTAGCACTGCTTATAGCACTCTTGAGTGCGTAGCTGGATTTCCTGTATTCCTCCAGATCCCCTGAGATGTAGGCAGCAGTCCGTGCTTTGAGTTTAGCATGGACGTCACCATTAATCCAGGGCTTCTGGTTAGGAAATCTTTGTACTAAATCCTGGGTACGACGTCATTGATGCATTTGCTGATGTAGCAGATGACCGCGTCTGTGTACGTGTTGATGTCATCATCCTGGAACACGCACCACTCCGTTGTGCTGAAGCAGTCGTGAAGAGCTGAGTCTGACACCGCTGAATGGTCCGAGTCACCGGTCTGTCACGCTTGAGTTTCTGCCTATTGGAAGGCAGCAGCAGATCTGAGACGTGATCTGATTTGCCGAATGGGGGGAGGGGGAGGGCCTTATACGCACCCCGGAAGGGAGTGTAAACATGGTCCAGTGTGTTTGCTCCATGCGTCGGACAGCTGAAGTGCTGGTAGTATCTCGGCAGGACTTTTCTCATCTTGGCTTTGTTAAAATCCCCGGCCACAATAAACGCAGCCTCGGGCCAGGATGTTTCCGTCCTGTCGATCGCCGCATGCAGCTCGTCCAGTGCCTGGTTGGTGTCGGCGTGTGTCGGGATGTACACCGCTGTTATATTGACCAATGTAAACTCCCTCGGGATGTAATAAGGTTGGCATCTGATCATGAGGTGCTCCAGGTCCGGAGTACAGCCCGAAGAAATAATCCTCACATCCGAGCACCACAGATTGTTCACCATGAAGCAGACACCTCCTCCCTTGCTCTTACCTGAGTTTGTTGTCAGGTCCTGAAGGTGTATGGAGACCCCCTCTGCAACAATGGCGCAGTCCGGGATCGAGACAAGTCTCTGTGAAAACCAACACGTTACAAAACTTAATGTCCCATTGAAAAGCCATCCTGCTACGAAGTTCGTCCAGCTTGTTGTCCAGGGACTTGACATTAACCAGAAGAATGCTTGGTAGAGGAGGCCGGTTCTGACGTTTCCTCAGCCGGACCAGGACGCCTGCCCGCCTCCGTGTTCCAGGTACAGCAGGTAAGCCGCGCCATGGGAAGTCTCCTTTGTTTGTTGTTGGTGGCGGTGAAAAAGTGTATTTTACCGTCAACCCGATGGACAGAAGTTGATCTCTATAATATGTGATGATAGGGCTCGCTTTACCGGAGTGCAAAATACAAAATAAAGTAGAATAAATAGAACAAGATAGAAAAAATATAAAAAAGAGCAGAGCTGTGGAAGAGCGCGAGACACGGCAGCCTTCCTCTGCGCTATCCTACACACAATGCGCAGGCTGCAAAATTCACCGCCAGAACACTAGGTGGAGTAATGTCTTTGTATTCCGTCCATGACAGGTTATACAAGTGGTCATACTTTCGGACCTCTTCTGCCAAATTCGTTCTTCTAAATCTTCCGTGGTTTCTGCCGGTATTATGAGGCATGAAACCGGTAATGTGACACCGGAAAGGATGTAGTTAGCGGACCAATCACAGCCTTGCGTGAGGCTTGCGTAGCTTTGTCGTATAGTTAAAAGAATTGGGCAATGCACGCAAGCACACAAGGGACACGCAAGGGTATCTTGAGCATACCCCTTCTTGCATGTTCACGTAATAATATGAAGACTGATTCGTTAAGGTCCGTGATCGCGAAACATATGCACAACACTGTACTGTACAGCCACTGCAGAGGGGCTGAGGAGCCGCGTTCGGCTCAAGAGCCGCGGGTGGCAGACCCCTGTGCGGAAACGAATTTGTATGATGAATTGGACGTTTTTGCGTCTCCTGTGGCAGCGGTGTCCATCCCTTTTAGCTGTCCTCTGGAAACACTTCCGTTGTGTTGTCGCCTCTATTTCCAGCGCGTTTGTCTATTTGCAGCGCGTATGTGTATTTGCAGCGCATTCGTCTATTTGCAGCACGTTTCTGTAATGTGTTGTGTTGTGTTGTGAAATTGATGAAGATGTTCTCTTACTTTGCTTGTGTTTTTTCAACTTGCATGTGTTTTCTTAAGTTGCTGTTCGTTGAGCTCTCAGGGCCACCATAGTTTCTCATAACGGCAAACACAAAAAGTAGGAAGGCCAAGAATACTAATCGTTGTAGCTGATTGGTGTACTTTATATCCATGGCCATGCAGTGTATTAGTACAATGATCCATGTATTATTCTTTGTTGTTTTTTTGATTTTCCAGGGATACACAGGTAAATAAGCATAGAATCCTCTAAAAAGGCCATTCTATAATTGAGTTGAGCTCCTGTTTCCTACTAGCTTCCTGAATTTGTTATGTTCTCTTCCGTGGTTTACTAATATCTAGCAATAGAGAGCATGTCCCTTTACGTTATTCTCATTAAAATATTTGTCAGGGAATTTCAGAGATACATGTATGACTGTGTGTGGGAATACGTTTATGTGCACACAGTATGAACCCGTCTGGAATGTTTAGATAGCTTTTTGTAAGCTGCTCATTGAGTTCGCTTGAATAAAATGATCTCATCCAGATTTCAGCAGGGCCTTCAATGCATCTGGCTGTGCTGGCAAAAAAATGCACAAAGGAGTGGAGTCAAATGAATGTGATAAATGTTTAGATGGCTCCATTTTTCTCTTCCATGTCTCTGCAGTTGTCTATGGATGCAAGCTCTCCCATGTATCCAAGCTGTTTAATGAGTCAATACTCACAGTGGGTCTGTTCAGCCCTTACTTTACCTGCTGATAGATGACTCTGGTCTTAGCCACTGCTCCGTACGGCTTCTTTTGCTTGTTCTGGATTTTACGCGGGGCGACCATTCTTCCTTGCGCTGGAGTAAACAAAGATGAAGAAATCTCCTACCCTGGGAACAATTCTTTTACTACACGTTAGATTATTACGTCAACAGATGATAAACGCTTACACTGACAAAAACACAATAAGCAGTAGCATAACTGTGTGCTAAGTGTCATTTGGTATGTCCCAGTTTCAGACTACAATCTAATTCAAAGAAGACTTTGTCTCACCCTGCCAAAGTAATAAAATTAATTATACTTATAAATGTCAGGATGCAACCAAATTTACTCGATCTGTAAGTGAGGGACGTGTTGCACAACTCTTTTTTGTATTACATGTACAACTACAACGATTATGTATCGGGCTTTGAGTAGTGCCAAAAAACACAGTCTGTACTGTGCTGAACTCTGTATGCAAATTATCTGTTTTTACTGTGTGTTTTATCAATCAATCAATCAAATTTTATTTGTATAGCCCATATTCACAAATTACAATTCATCTCATAGGGCTTTAACAGGGTGTGACATCCTCTGTCCTAACCCTCAGCAAGAGTAAGGAAAAACTAAAAAAAACCCTTTTAACAGGGTAAAAATATGTAGAAACCTCAGAGAGAGCCACATGTGAGGGATCCCTCTCCCAGGACGGACAGAAGTGCAATAGATGCCACGTCCACGTTTTACTGATAAGTTTATATAATTTGTTACCATGTTATCAATGACATTCTGTAATTGGGGTTCATCTGTAATGGACCAGTGGGTACTGCTTGGTGTGGGAGTCAAGTGCTTACATTGGCCATGAGGTGGAGTCTCTGGACAGGTCACTAGTCCATACTTTTTAACTAATTAAAAATAACAGCTAATCAAAAATAACAGTTAATTTAACTAACAGTAAAATATACTGACTGGTCTTACCCCAATGTCCCATCACCTATTTTTGGCCAAGTTTCCATCCTGCTCCTCCACCCTGCCACTCGGAAGGAGTTTGATGTCACACTCAAAGTTGAATGGCCCCTTCATTAAAGTGAATGGTCGCTTCATGCCCTTTCTTCCCTCTCTACAATCACTTTTCAAAAATAATGGTAACTCTGAAGCTTCTTTGGCCACGTTTCCTTTTTTGCTGAATATTTTTAAACTCAGCAGATTCGTTTTTGAGTAATTTAGTACACAAACAAACACAAACATTAACAGACACACACACATGTACCAACACAGACAAATTTATCTCCATACAGTTATCATGAAGGGGAGAACATAGCCATAGAACCCAAATCGAATTTACAGTCGTGTATTTTAATAAAAAGTTGAAATCCTGACCAATAATAGCCATGATGACTAAACAGACACAGCAATGTCACAGCACTAGTAATGCTGTCTGATAAGAACAAAGTGCAAATCAAAAACACCACATCAATGACCAGATACACTGGAGATCAACATCCAAAATGTAAATTAGGTAAATAGACCATCGCTCAGGAAAATAAAAGTGAATTAATGTTTTATTGAAAGACCAGCCAGCCATTCAAGCACATTAGAGACATGATCTAAGGATGTGTTTTTATTTTTTTACAGCACAGGTGCTGACATTTACCAATCCCAGAGCTGCATGCGCGAAACCTTAGTTAACAGCAATGGAGCACTGGCCTGCGGTGGCCTGGGTCCTACTGCTGACCATCATCATGGATCTTCTGAAAAGCTCCCATACCAGAGACTTTACGGAACAAGACATCATATTTCTTCACCATGCGAGTGAGTGTCTTCCTTCAAATAGCATACAAAATGTTACTGCAGTGTTACACTCACATTGGCCAAAACATGTAATGTCTCTCTAGTACATTAACATGTAATGTCTCTCTAGTACATGAGGTTGAGCACGACGAACATCCAGCTACAGTCACCTGACACAAACAATCATAGATCATGTACAAACACTCACTAAAAAACTGAATAAGAAAAAATATTAGGGAAGAGGAAAACAGAACATCATAGAGTAAGTGGGAGAGATGGACCACTACCTAATAAAGGTGTTAATAACCAAGTATTTAAATCAGCCAACATTGTACTCACGATCCACCATTATGATCAAAATCTACCATCACAGTCACGATCCAGGATCTTGGAAAGAAGTCAAGTCAGAAACCTCATGTATTGATCAGACATAATTAAAATGGAAGGTTTTAAAGGGATAGTTTACCGAAATATGTAAATGCACTCATTATCTACTCACCACTATGACGAGTACTGCCCACCTGGTAAGACTCCTGGCAAAACATCTTTATTCATGTAAAAAGTCCTTGAAAGAAACACTTTTGGAGTCCTTCATATTGCTCCTGTGTTGTCATCCAAGTGTCTGTAAGCCCCGCCTTTCAAATTCTCGAAACAGCGTCATTTACACCATGTTTTTAGCCTAAATGTTCTCTGATATCCTCCTCCCTTCATGTTTGCACGCAAATGCTGAGCACAAGCTCTCGCCCCAGGGTATGTGCGAGTAGCATGGTAGCATCCCTACTTGTGCTAGCATCATTACTTTCAGGAGCTGACTTTCATTGATTTCATGATGTTGGGGTGATTTTCCAATATGCTAAGCCTCCCCTCCAACACTGCCAATTAATGTTTAATGATTGAGGCAGAGGAAAAAACAAACTTCACAAAGCAAGACACAGCAGCACAACAACAGAATGACCAGACAGACAGTATATTTAGTGAGATGTTCCATGGTTGGATTAGATTGTATGGTTTTGGCTTTTCACAGGTCCTCCTTTTCCTGGTGGATTCAAGTGCTTCACCTGTGAAGATTCACAAGATAACTTTGAGTGCAATCGTTGGGCACCAGACAAGTACTGCCCACCTGGTAAGACTCCTGGCAAAACATCGTTATTCATGTAAAAAGTCCTTGAAAGATTTGAAATGACCGTCACATTACAGTACCCTTGCAATACACAAACAAATATCACCAAATGCATTTGCAAAAATATGTTCAGAGCTAAAGCAGCTGCACCTTTCATGGTAAGGAAAATAATTTGAAACTTAGTCACTATAGCCTATATCATAAAGATACAAACATAAAACAGTAACATTAAATAAAGAGGGAAACTAAGGGGATAAAAGTGAATTAATTAATAAAAAAAAAACATGTTTAATGCATTATATACCCATGTGCTTTTTTTGTTTAATTATTGTCTGCATATACACACTCATGCACACATATAAACACATCAACATATCAAGTCAGTGTTGGTCCAGAAGGAGTTGGAAGTTGAGAAGAAAAATGCTATTTAAAGCCGTGTTTGTGATGATCTGATTGTTTAGTAGTTTGAACATTGACCAATGTCTATTGTTTCGAATTTAACATGCATGAGGTTAGCAGCTCAGCAACCATGTATGGTGATTTACACCACTTAGAACTGAACCAGCTTTATAGGACACAGGCCCCAGGTGATACAAAAACTAAAACTCATACTGTCCCAATGGGTTTACTTTAGTCTGTGTACAGCGGCCTTCAGTGATCATAACCACAGTAGGTCAACCATAGTGCGCTACTGCTCTTTCTAATATCACCTGGTTTCACTCATTAAAATTACTTAATCTTTGCAAAGTATGATTATTTGTTATATATTTTCCGTATATATAGTAGGCACTGGTACAAGTGCTGCAATTATTTTGCCACTGTTTGTGCTTGGGTTCTAATGTTTTTCAGAAGCCACATATTGCTACACCTGACACTCAATAGATTGGGAAGGCAGTAGTGTGTCAGTGACCAAACGCTGTGTGGTTCTGGAGGACTGTCTTTCCACAGGATGTACTGAAAGGGATCATGAAGGAAAACAGGTGGGGAAGTGTTGAAAAAATGTGTGTGTGTTTGTGTATGGGGGAGCGTGGCCTAGGGGATAGAGCGGGTGCTCTGCAACAAGAAGGTTGCCGGTTCAAATCCCACTCTTTCCCATCTGCATGCCCAAGTGTCCTTGGCAAGATACTGAACCCCTAAAATGGCCCCTCATAAATGCTGAGTGTTTAAAAAATGTAAGTCGCTTTGTAATGGCCCCTCATAAATGCTGAGTGTTCTAAAAATGTAAGGTGCATTGGACAAAAGTGTCAGCTAAATGACATGTAATGTAATGGTCCAGGTGTTACTCATGTTGTGGGGTATTACTCTTACTAAACAACCACTACTACAAACTATTCACATTATGATGGCTTGTCTTCCTTATGGACCAGAAATCCAGTCCCCATCGGTAAGGCATGATATTTCCCGTGTTTTCAGATAATTACATGTTGCACTTGAATAAACCAGTTTATAGCAGCAATGTTACTGAACTGCTCCTCTAATAACGAAGGCTCCTGGCAGGGTTTCATGCAGACCACTGCTTGTCAAAACCTAGTCTGCTATGCTTTCATTTTAATCCTGTCTCTGTTCCGTCATTGCAGATCCAGTTACTCCCACAAGCCTCTCCTCATCTCATTCCCTTAACCCGAGTCTCCCCACGCACGCACTCACCTGCCCTCCATTCCCTCATTAGTTCCTCTGTGTATTTATATCGGTTAGTTGCATTCACTAGCCGCCAGATTATCTAATGTGTTCCTGCCTAACTCTCCAGGATTCAGTTCCTTTATAGTCTGCCTGCCTGTTCCTGACCTGATTACTACCCCTTTCAGATATTAGATTCCCTTTTGCCTGCCCCTTCGGATTTGTTTGCTGTACGGACTGATAATCCTGGAGTTCCCCCCTGACTGTCTTTTTGATCTCTGGTTAAGATTGTCTGCTGTCATGCTCTTGGTTTCAATTCTGTTTGTAGTCTTCACACTGCTAGTAGCCTGAAGCTTTTAATTTATCTTTGAAATAACTCTGAGCATCCAAGCTTTTCAATTTGACCCTATAGCATTGGTTTATTTAAGATCTCAACAATGTTATTACAATGACATCCCATGCAAAATGTTTTGTCGCTTCTTGAAGGGCTGTACCAATCTGAAGGGAAGATTTCAACCACTATGCCTTGTGACTCAGTTTCAAGGGGCATGATAACCACTCAAAAACAAGGGGTAGGGTTAGGGAGAAGGGGGAAATGGGTTTGGGTGTTATGTTGAAGTTAGGCAAGTAGTATCTATGATTGGTACTAGATTGAAATTTTTCTAAAGTTTATAAAGGAAATATGAATGCCTTGATAAAGTTTATGTATGTGTCACAAAGCCCCTCCCTGACTTTTTCACTCATCAGCACTTTTTATTTTTCTCAAATGGTATTTGAAATCTGACAATGGTCTTCAAAAAGGATCCTGACTGCTGTTTAGATTGTGCTGGGACATAAGGCAGTGCATTATCATTGTTGAACTTTATTATTTTATCCTATACCAAAGAACATTTACCACAGCATGAGGTTGTAATTGAAGGAAACACTATCACTGATTGTATGATATCACTTTTTTCAGTATAAATTCTACAGAATATAAATTAGATTAACATGGTTTGCCAAAAACTACATATGTTTTAAAGGCATACAGAACTTGGCAGCTTCAATACTTTCACACACTGAATAACTGTTCTGCTTTGATTTAGTTTTCCCATTATACATGAGGTAGTAACAGTTGTGTCCATCATCACACAAACCTATACACCTAATCAACTCTATGTACATATGAGCATCGTGTTTTGCCTTTTTAGACACAAACTCCAGAGTATTAGGTTGAGAGTTTGCCTTTCACACAGGAGCAGGCAGCAGGAGATTTTCCACTCAGACGTGTTCACAACAACATAGAAATCTCTGTCGCGTTCAGGTGAGGGGTGATGCCGCATGGGGGGGGGGGGGGGTATAACGCATTCATTCCCTTAGTGGAGATTTGATGTTTTTTCTATGTCGCGTCTCTCGTGTGTCACCAACATGTCCACATGCTTGCGTTGAATCCTGCTGAGGATCTCCATGTTCTCACATGTACTCATTCTGACATTCTCTCAACTTTTACAAGGGAGCTTGCTGGAGCCTCTCACTCAGACATTTGCGTTCTCCAAAGAATGGGGGGGGGGGGGGTTATAAATACAATTGTATACAAACACAGGACTTTTTTAAAAGAAAGAAAACAAGCATTTAATTGATATACAGACATTTTATATCCAACCTTGCTATTATCATTGGAGCGTTAACTTAAAGTGAAAAATACAAAACAGCAGGTTTATTCCCTGTGCTGCAAGGTAACACTTCAGGTCCAGGTACTGGTAGGAGTCCAGGTATGGGGATTATGATGAGAGCTCATTCAGTAATAGGATTTTTACAACTATTGCCTCCCTTGCATTTGCTGCTGTTGATAATAGGCTCTTTGTATATGTTTTCTTGCATTTGTTGAGGTGCAAGTGGTCCTCTCAAGTCCATCTTCAGGACATTACTATCGAACGCAGCAATGTGCGGGTCGTCAAATGTCTCCATGTCTGTTTATGGTTAGAAACATTTGACCAAGAATGTTTCCGCCATTTGTATTGCACTCTCTGTTAGCTGTGGACAGTTGATATTAAGAATCAGAGAAGAGTTATCTGGTTTTTGCTGGTTGTATCACACCCAGTCAGCACATGTAGTGGGAGGCACTGTGTGAGCTTGTCTCCCAGTGCTTCGCAGATATCATGAAGTGGTAAAATTGATCTTTTCACTCCTGAGTTGCGGATAAGCCAGAGCTCTTGGAGGCCAAGACTTCTCCAATTGACTGTTATGTGGTATAATAGGCACACAAAGACACCTGTGTCACCTGATTACAGTGTCAGTGATGTAGATCCTGTACGGTGACTTAAAATGTCCTGCACATGGAACATCATCTTGTCATCAGCTTCCTCGTGTTTGCAGTTGAGCCGAGGGAATGGAGTAGCACTCGCCGCTGACACAATCCATGCCTGTGGTGATAAGGTATAGTGGTTTGGTGCCTTTGTAATTGGTGGTCAGCCACTCAACATATAATGCTTGCATATAAATTCTTGAGAAGGCTGTATTTGATCAAATACAGGTATACTTCTCAGTAAATAATCTGTTAACAAAGTACCAGCATGCTTAGAGAAAGGGACATTCCACATGCACAGCACTGACGCAAATGTCAGATGACTGGTACAGAGAACAAGACAATATAATGCTATCTGGAGCAGTCCTTCTGGATTTTACAGCAGCATTTGGTCTCATTGAACATAAGCTTCTTTTCTGGAAAAACTGGTGTGCTATGGCTTTAAACCATCTGCAGCTACCTGGATGGGAAGTTATCTATTAAATAGATCGCAGACAGTCTTCTTTAATGGAAGTCTCTCGGACCGTGTGCTGGTGGAAAGTGGAATTCCACAGGGAAGCTGTCTAGGCCCACTAATGTACTCTATCTTCACTAATGATTTACCTCAAGTTTTAAGAAGTCCAAATCTAAGTATGTACGCAGACAACACTACTGTATATGCATCAGCAAAAACAGCAGAAGAACTGACAGTTATCCTAAACAGGGAGCTAAGTTCCATTGGAAAGTGGGTCCTTGAAAACAAGATGGTTCTCAACTTAGCTAAAACAAAAAGCATCATCTTCGGGTCTAATCATTCTCTTAGAGCAGAGCCAGAGCTTAGACTGCATAGATGGAACATCCATCAAACAAGTAAAGGTAACCAAGCTATTGGGAGTCACCCTAGATGATAAACTCTCCTGGTCAAAGCATATTGACACTATTGTCAATAAATGGGCAAAGCATTAGCAGTAGTCAGACAAGGCAGAAATCATCTTACACCTGATCTAGGAATACTGAAAGTTAGCTCTCTTGTTCTGTTACAGCCGGATTATTGCCAGATAGTATAGGCCACCAAAAAATACCTGAATAGATTACAGCTAGTACAGAACAAGGCTGCACGCTTTGCTCTTCAGTGTCCTTACAGAACCAGCATACAGATGTTGTGCAATAGTAGGAGTAGAATTGACGTTGGCTAATTATTAATAATCATGAAATATGATTAAAATAACAATTATTTCTTAAAAATAATCAAAAAATGATAAAGCTATTAATTAAGAATAGTAACACATTTAATTAGAAATGATACGGTTATCCATTAATAATAGTTAAAATAATTAATGAAAACAATAAAATTATCAATTAAGAATAATACAAATCTGTAATCATTGCTTATTGTCGCGGGGCACCACCCTGGTTACAGGGACCAACAATTCAATCTTTAAATATCAGTCTCAATGATATAGGTTATATTAATAATCTCAATATTTAGTATTAATGATTATATAATAAACAATGAAGGGTTTTAAGTTCGAACACAGGCTATAGTAATCCAGCTGTATACACATACATATGCACAAATAATCACAGAAATACAAATACTTTAATTACACAAGTATTTATTAAAAAAGGGAAATAAAGTTAATGTTATTTCAATGATTCTTCATTTAACAAACTCCAATATTTCAAAGATGGTAACAACAGCAGCAGCACTTATCACAATTGTCACACATGTAATACGGAGTATCTATGTGTGTGTGTGGTCGTGTGTGTCTGCCTTTCTGTGTGTGTGTGTGTGTGTGTGTGTGTGTGTGTGTGTGTAAGAAAGAAAAAGGGGAGTGGCTATGGCGTAATGACGTGGTGACGTCCTCTGGCCGAATTCAAGGTGATGTTACATTCACATTCACTTTCAAGATGGAGGTTACCTTAGTGAAGCCACGTTGCGAAAAGCAAAATGGCTGCCGGTCACTGACCTTAACAAAGGGGATCTTTAAGACAAAGAGATTTCTTATCTCGTGGTTTTGGCGCCGAATGGCGTCGAGATGTATAAATGCTCGTTAAATCTAGATTTCTCCATGTAACATGAAATGTATAAATGTAGGTCGGGACGTGTGTAAAAACAGGTTTAGGAGAGAGAGAGAGAGAGAGAGAGAGAGAGAGAGAGAGAGAGAGAGAGAGAGAGAGAGAGAGAGAGAGAGAGATCAGGAAAGCTCTCAAAACATCGTCAGAGATAAACTTCCAGCGAAGCAGACCAGTTACGTGAGATTTATCTTTTAACAGATGTAAACCTCCGCACAATATCTCTGACGGTAACACGCAAAAAGGAAGCGCCGGCTCTGTACCGCGCTCTTCTCAAAAACACAGTAAACAAAGGAACCGGATGTGTCGTCTCGGCCCGCCGTGTAGCACGGCTAAAAACAGATCAGCGATCTACAAACAAAAATACAATCAAACAAATGACACGCTAAGTATTTAAACTAGTCTCTGCCCAGACAATAAAGCCTCTTACTGTGACCTCCAAGGTGTTGCTTGCGCGTGGGGCGCGGATTTCCCGGAAGTCCAGTGAATCTGTCGTTAAACTTCAGGATGCGTGCGAACGGGCGGATTCCTGGAAAACAAATCAGTGTCCTGGCCTCTTAAGCGGTGCTCCGGTGGGTCTCGTGGTTGCAACGGAGGTCAGCGCTGGACCGAAAAGAGCGAAGTCTCTTGCTCTTGGAACGAATATCGGCTTCGTCTCTTCTGCAGGGATGAGCAGCGGTTGACGCAGCTGTGGATTTGGAAAGAAAGTCTCTGAGCTCGGCCAGCGAGCGAGTGAGTTCCTGTGCACGGCCTTTTCAAGTTAAAAACTAAAGTAGTCTTTATCAAAGTAAGATCAAACTTAAGAAAAAAGAAAATAAAACAAACGTTTGTAATTGCTCCCTAAAAATACCTCCGGATCAACTAACTGGAAAGGTCAGCTCTATCTTCAGGGAATTGGGAATGGGCCGCGATTTTTGATGTCTCAGTGGTTTTATTCTACCTGAAAGGTTCTGCCTCCTTGAGGTGCTGGTCATAGGATGATGCTGGCTTTAAGCCAATTGAGTGTCAGAGTTGGACCTCAGTGGGCGGGGCTTGGAACTCAGCGGGGGTCCTGAAGGCGCTTCAGGACATTTTCCAACCACCAGGGGGAGACTCTCAGGCCTGCTGGAGAATGTTTTCCCTCCAAAAGTTTTACAACCCTTTGTCCTCACCGTCGGCTCCAGTGTCTGGTGCTCAGCCTCTGGACTGTGGCCCAACACAGAGTATGCATGCCAGTCTCCACTGGCTAAACGTTGAAGACAGGATGGCTGCTGCACTTCTTTTCTAAAAACACCAGCAGATCAGTATAGGCAACTAAATAAAAATGGAGCCTCACATAACTATGCCAATAGATGAGCAATAGAAGGTTTTCACTCCCCAGAACTAATACAAATTTTCTTAAACGCACTGTGGGATACAGAGTCATGAAGTCCCATGACTACCAACAGAAATTATAAACGTGAAACTTAAATGTATGTTCAAAAAGCAAATAATGAAACACTAGGGTACAGCATACTTTGACGGTGATGTACTGTACATAAATGTGTAGTATTCTCTTACATGGTTTGCAGTTTTTGCTTCTATGGAATGGATATATCAGTGTTTTATATCATGACAAAGGTAAAATTGCATAACCACTAAATACATTTTGATATCTGTAATGTAAATTTGTATGATCATTATTTTTATGTATTTTAGCTTTTGATATTTGTAATGTAACGAATGTTTCAAATGTTTGATATCTGTATATATGTTTTAAATGTGGACCCCACTAAAAGTAGCTCTGTCTTAGGGTAGAGCTAATGGGGAGCCTTCTAAAGAAACAAATAAACAAATTAACATCAGGGACAACCATGTTTTTAGATTTTCCTCTTCTTTCCCTCTCTCCATGTTTGATGCTGTCCTCTCGGTAAGTGTTGAAAACCATATGGATCTCATCACAGTTGCCTCCAGCTTTGGTGACCATAAATGTCAAAGCAAGCGCAAAGTCGTGGAACGTCTTGATGGGTGGATCAAGTTTCTTTAAGGAGACCTTTCTCACCAACGCCATGAAGTCGATAATGATGGCGTGAGTTTGTCGGGGGTATCTGGACCTTTTATATCTATTTGTGGACACAACTTCAACAGCTCAGTCCCAAATTGGGATTTGGCACTCTTCCTCAAGTAACCGTCTTTGTCAACCAAGAAGAGTGCAGAGTTCCTGATCTCATGCTGGGGTAGCTCCTCAACTGTGAACCCCCGGTGACACCCATACTCAATAAACATGAGTGCTTTGATTGTCTCATCTTTGATGTCTGCTTTGGAAGCCAAATTAAAGCCATTGGCTTCTTTGCCATTGGTCTGGCAAAGTAAACTTTTGCAAAAAAACAAAACAAAAACACTAGCAGCTAGCTAAGTAACAAACTGTAGTTAGCTAGCTACAATCCTATGGCTACAATAAACACCACATTAAATATCAAATTGAAACAATTCATCATAATTATTTAAACACAAAATTACAACTCATATGATAACGAAAAAAAGTTGGAGGCGATGACGTGATGAAATGTAAGCTTTTAAAGTTTAGGTTAATAAATAAATGGCAATTCCTGTATATTGCTAGTTGTATGTAATAGGTTTTAGTTGTTTTTTTAGCCTTTTTATTTATATCAAATCAGAATGCTTACACTCTTCTATGACCTTATAATCATGGTAATTGTGAACATTGTGATCGACTCAGAAAATCTGTAGCTTCAAGGGTTTATATACGCATATATAATGAGATATCGCCTAATTTGCATATTTTAATATAATTTTTTAGACAAAGTATATAAAGGGGGAAAAGTCCATTTCACCGGTAGTGTGATAATAGTGTCACCTGTTGTGGTAATTTTAAGGACTTTCGTCCCAGATAGAGATTTTGGCACACATCCCACGTTGTTCAATGGAGTTATAACAGTTGAGATATTCTCCGCTAAATGAAGCGCATACAAATCTTCCCCAGGACCTAGACTACTGCAAAATGGTTTCATGTCTATGAACAATACAGATCAGGCAGATCAGACGAGGTGTCCTGTTTGTGTTGAAGCCTCGTCTTCCCTCAATGTCCACCATCACCTGCATCTCATATCTCTTAAGTCTGCTGCCTTCATCTTAACAATATCAGGGGCAGCTATGGGCTGTTGGTTTCCACGCTTAAACTCTTGAACGAGTTAAAATAACATAAGTTACTTCACCTTCTGATCAGGTCCTGGTAACTAGTGATGAGTGGTTATTAGTTCAAGTGAGAGCAGAGTGGAAGAGGACATATAAACTCCTTCTCGGCACAAACCAAGTGCAGTTTCTGCTCTGAGCCGAGCAGCCGTGGCCAGAGAAACCCAACAACACACACAACACATTTGCGTACCTTGTATTTCACTTTATGGTCTGCTACTATGATTTCAAAAATAAATATATATATATATATAGATAAATAATAATAATACAAAAATTTAAAACATCATCGTTTACATAAAATAAATAATTATGGACGCGTTCACTTGCGCATCATATACAAATGGTCTCCAGTGGCGAGATAGTAGGCACGGCTTGACTGGACCAAGGTGCAAGTGCAACAGCTGACTTAATTTTGAATTGTCAGACGCATGTACCTGAGAGGTCCTGCAGTTCAGCTGCTGGGTGATTCCCCGGTAGTTCCCTAGAGTCAGGCGCATCCCATATGACCTTTATTTAAGTTTGGTCCCTGCCGACCTTTTATTAAGTTCTACGTCCAGGCCCTGCTCTCACCATGGCTTAACTTGGTCCGGCGACCTTTAGGTAAGTTTGCCATGCAATTTAATTTATTTTGTGGTTGCTACACCAATTTTAATTTCTGTTTGTCTTGCGACTTAATTTCTTTTATCGTTCTCATTTCCGTTGTCATTTTATATTATTTGGTTTTCTGACCTTAATTTCATTTTTGTCAATTGACCTTTCGTTTAAGTTCGGTCCCCGTGACCTTTTACTAAGTTCCACATCTAGGCCCTGCTCTCACCATGGCTTAACTTGGTCCGGCGACCTTTATTTAAGTTTGCCATGCAATTTAATTTATTTTGTGGTTGCTACACCAATTTTAATTTCTGTTTGTCTTGCAACTTAATTTCTGTTATCGTTCTCATTTCCTTTGTCATTTTATATTATTTGGTTCTCGGACCTTAATTTCATTTCGGTCAATTGACCTTTTGTTTAAGTTCGGTCCCTGTGACCTTTTACTAAGTTCCACATCTAGGCCCTGCTCTCACCATGGCTTAACTTGGTCCGGCGACCTTTATTTAAGCTTGCCATGCAATTTAATTTATTTTGTGGTTGCTACACCAATTTAAATTTCTTTTTGTCCTGTGACTTAATTTCTGTTATGTTTGCATTTCTGTTTTCATTTTATATTATTTGGTTCTCGGACCTTAATTTCATTTCGGTGAATTGACCTTCTACTTAAGTTCGGTCTCCACTGACCTTTTGCTTAGTTCTACATATCGGCCCTGCTCTCACCATGGCTTAACTTGGTCCAGCGACCTTTACATAAGTCTGCCATGCAATATAAATTCTTTGCGGTTGCTACACCAATGTTAATTCCGTTTGCACTTTATTATCCATTCTGGCACTTTAACTCTACATTTTAGATCCCGGGTCATCTCTATATTTCTTTCTGATAAATGTTATAATGATTGTCTGTTTTCCAAAGCATGTTTATTTGCTTAGGATGCCACAACACAAGGCAAGAAGCATCATTATCTCACTCTCCTGTTCCCTTCTTCGTCTTATTTCTTTTTTGGGGGTATTCCTGTTCGATGCTCTGCTACACTCCCTTCTAAATTCTGATGACATCTCACAGGGGTCTAAAATGCCAAAGACTGTTTAACATTCACATTTCTGTGCGTGTAAAAAGAAAAATCAATAAAATCTGTTAAATTGGAAATCAAGTCTTCTGATTGAAATGAAGCTAGCGTAAGTTCAGTCAGGTAGACTTAACCTGCAGACGATCAGCTGATCAGGGGCGTTCATAAACATAGGAACGCCCTATGGAGGACTTAACCTGCCTAGTGATCAGCTGATTGGAGGTGTACCTAATCATCCAATCAGGTCGGCCGCGGTCTCTGTCAGCCAGTCCTTTAGCAGCTGTCAAACTTTAAAAGTCCCTTTCTCCTCCCGGCTCGAAGGACATTCACCTCATCCGGATCTCGACCTCAACGGATCGCGGATTACGCCAACGGATCGAGGATCATAGCAGCGCCCAATAATGGTGGCAGCTGATCGTGGACAAAGAATATTCAAAACTGCCTATCAATATATGATTACTATCAATCAATCAATCAAATTTTATTTGTATAGCCCATATTCACAAATTACAATTCATCTCATAGGGCTTTAACAGGGTGTGACATCCTCTGTCCTTAATCCTCAGCAAGAGTAAGGAAAAACTACAAAAAACCCTTTTAACAGGGTAAAAATATGTAGAAACCTCAGAGAGAGCCACATGTGAGGGATCCCTCTCCCAGTACGGACAGTAGTGCAATAGATGCCACGTGCAGGAGAACATCATCAATAATCAAAGTCTCTAGCAGCATTGATGAGGGTAGACATCCCGAAGGACAACCCCAACATGACATGCCAAGCAGTCCTGCTGCAAGCACAGTCCATGCTCAGCAACCATCTAGACCACGATCCACCATCCAGACCAGACGCCACTCCAGTCCTAGTACTAGTGGCATTCATTGCACTTCTGTCCATCCTGGAAGAGGGATCCCTTGCATGCGTCTCTTCCTGAGGTTTCTACTTTTTCCCTGTCAAGGTTTTTGTAGTTTTTCCTTACCCTTGTGAGGGTTGAGGGCAGAGGAAGCCACACTAGCAAGTTCAATAGGTCTGTTTGCCTTCCAAACAGACATTAGACGATAAACCACCACCAGTGTCTAGACCCCGGGGGGTATTCCTGTTCGATGCTCTGCTACACCCCCTTCTAAATCCTGATGACATCCCACAGGGGTCTAAAATGCCAAAGACTGTTTAACATTCACATTTCTGTGAGTGTAAAAGATAATAAATAAAATCTGTTAAATTGGAAATCAAGTCTCTCCTGATTGAAGTGCTTTTACTTCAAAATGCTGTGTGTTATTTAATCTGCTACTTGAAGTTACTTAGTTATTATGATTCATCATTTTGAAAGTAATTTGTATCATTCACGCCAAGTAAAATGTACAACCCTTCTATATTGACTGTACGACCCGACAACTTGAAGTAAAGTTTCATTGGGTAACTGGAGGGATTTCGAAACCCACTTCCTGCTCAGCCAGTGACGTCAGAGGCAGTATCATTGCCAACAACCCTTGATGCTGTCGCCCCTCTGAAAAAGAAGGTAGTAAGTCAGAGGAGGTCAGCTACATGGTACAGTAGCAGTCTGTAACGGCCAGGCTTCGGACACAGAGGCAGAGACAGAGGCTGAGGCAGAAGTCAAGTCTAATGTGATTTATTGGATCTCCAATAATGCAGACAGGCAGGTTGGTAGTAGACAGGCAGGCAGGCACGATGGCAGACAGGCAGGCAGGTAATTAGACAGGCAGGCAGGGGCTGGATTCGGGGCAGTAGTCCAGCTGCTGATCTAAAGTTTAGTCTATAGTCCGGCACCGACTGAAAGCAGGAGTGCAGCTTTTAAGGGCAGCTGGTCAACCAAGGCCCCAACTCCAGCACACCAGGCCCTCATCAGCAATTAGTGACGCCACCTGCACACAAGCGAGAGAGAGAGAGAAAGAGAGAGAGAGAAAGAGAGAAACTAGAAGGCAGGTGAGGCAGGGGCCATGTCAGTACCCCCCCTCTACGGGCGCCACCTGGCGCTCCTAGGAACCGGTCGGGGTGATCCCGACGAAAGTCGGTGATGAGGGAGGGGTCAAAGATGTCCCGCCAGGGCACCCAACAGTGTTCCTCCGGACCATAACCCTCCCAGTCCACCAAGTAGTGGAAGCCACGCCCCATGCGCCGCATATCAAGGATGCGCCGCACTGTGTAAACGGGACCGCCGTCCACCATCAGGAGGAGAGAGGGGACTCAACTGAACCAGTTTTAGCTGGGACACATGAAAAGTGGGGTGAATCATATGAAAGGAGGCAGGGAGCTTCAGCCGGACAGCCTCAACCTCAAATGGACCAACATACCGGGGGGCAAGCTTCCTAGAGTCCACTTGGAGAGGAAGATCCCTGGAGAGGAGCCATACTTTGTGCCCCGGGGCATAAGCGGTTGCCGGGGTACGGCGGCGGTTGGCCTGGGCCTCAGTCCTGGAGGAGGCACGGAGCAGGGCAGCACGAGCACGCCTCCAAGTGCTACGACAGCGACGCATATTGTCCTGGACCGAAGGGACAGTGATCTCGGCCTCCTGATCGGGAAACAGAAGGGGTTCAAAGCCCAGAGAACAGAGGAAAGGCGACATACCGGAGGAGGCGTTAGGGAGTGTGTTGTGGGCGTACTCCACCCATGGCAGCCGAGCACTCCAGGACGATGGCTCCGCAGGGGAGACGCAGCGGAGTGCCGCCTCCATCTCCTGATTGGCCCGCTCGGTCTGGCCTTTGGATTGTGGATGATAACCAGAAGTCAGGCTGGCGGTCGCTCCCAAGGCCGTGCAGAAAGCCCTCCAGACCTGTGACGTAAATTGCGGCCCTCTATGAGAGACAATGTCTGATAGCAGGCCATGGGTGAGGAAGACATTTTGCACCAATAGGTCAGCCGTCTCCCGAGCAGAGGGTAGTTTGGCCAGGGCAATGAAATGAGCAGCCTTGGAAAAATTATCAATTAAAGTGAGGACCACCGTCGCTTGAGGAATGAGATGGTTCGGTGGATCCCCGGGTGACAGGTAAGGCGGGAGCAGGGGCGGCGCGTCCCATTGGACAAGTCGGGCAGTTTCCCAGGGCCTCGGCCAGCAGGGGGCCTCGTCGTATTTAATTTTTTTTTTTTTTTTATAATTCAAATAAATCACTCCTCGTGTCCTCCTTCATTCACTGTGAACCCAAGAGCAAGACAGGCTTCATTTTACTTTCTTTACAACTTGGTTTTTGAACAACGTTTCTTGTTTGTCCCTGACCGGCTGCTCCACAGGAACGAGCTGTGATCTCACTGTGTGTCTCTGAGAGAGTGAGCGGGGCAGGGGGTGGAGCTGTGTGTGCCGTCCACGGACAGCACACACACACAGGCCCCCGCACAACACCGTACAGGGAGCCGCTGTAGCGCAGCGGGTTGCCGACCCCTGGCTACGGTGAAAGAACGATTATTTTACAGTTCCACCGTTAAAGAGATGCGGCCGTCAAAGGTTTTGACTCAAAACATTAGTTCCGCCTCACATTACCCCTCGCGGTCGCGTGCCCCACCCGTGGCCGGGCGACACAGTTTGAGAATCACTGCATTTGGGAGACCCAGAGGTGAACTGTCCCCCATGCCCCCTCCCCTTCCCCCTTCTCACACAGCATCAAGCAGGAGCGCCTGCAGTTGCCAATTCCCCACACAGTGAAATGATAGTAAATAGTTTGGTTAGTGCAGGGGTCGGCAACCTGCGGCTCCGGAGCTGCATGGGGCTCTTCAACCCCTCTGCAGTGGCTCCCTGTACAGTGCTCCAAATCATCATCGTATCAGGGCATCAAGAAATACCAGGGTCGGTGTTGGGACCTCATGGGACCCCCGTGGCAGCTACTCACGGCCGGCGCCCCGTGGCAGCTACTCACGGCCGGCGCCCCATAGCAGCTACTCACGGCCTGCGCCCTTAGCTAACTTCCAGCTACAGCAGCTACTAGGCACACGCGAGCGGAGGGGGGGAAAGCGCGTGGAGAGCACAACACTCATGAACCTGCCGTGCGAACACCGTTCACCGTGGACTCCGACGCCGTCTTCTCGCTAAGACTCGCCAGCCGTCCTCGTTAATTGTTCAATAACGTTATTAATAGTCGAACATGATAACTCCTGTAAAGTCTCTACCTATGCCCCACCACTACATACTAGCCCCCCACCCCCTCACACACAGCGCAACATGCTAACGGCACTAGCCTCCACACAAAATGTCTAAAAGAAGCAAATACCAGAATTATTTAAAAAAAATACTTACATTTCCCTCGTCTTCAGTATTGCGATGGAAAGATGGCACCGACCCCTCTTTCAATAACAACCTTTTCGAGAATCCGTTGTTATATTGGCCCAGGTTGATAAAACAGTCCGATTCAAAGTGGTGGCAGGAACGTTGCCATCATATATGAACTCAATCCATCTCAATCTTGTGTCTTCTGAAGCTGGAGTTTCGGGTGAAATTCCATTGGACGCACTTTAGCACATAGTTTCTGAAATAGAGGAACCACAACAAATCGCGGGAGTGATTTTTTTCCAGAGTTTTTGGGACGGTAGACATGCCAGATACCCAAACTAATGTGTAGAAGCACTACAAAAGTGGAATTTTCATAATATGTCCCCTTTAATATTTCGTCAACTAAAATATGTATCACATCTTATTACGTCCCCCGCCTCGGTAAGCTAACCAGGGATAAAACCCCAAAAAGAAAAGTCTGGGAGGAAAATAAAGTTTAATTCTGCGTGGACAGATTAATTTGCTTTCACTGCCAACGATGCAGGTTTACATGTATGCTTGATATGTGGCGAGGAATTAGCAAACAATTAGAAATAGTAATGTTGAAAGATATTTCCAGAGCAAGCACACAGCATCTGCTGAAAAGTACCCAGCTGGAGATGAGAAATAAAAACATATTTCTGCTTTTCATTTATCTCAAAGTAGGACCACACATGTATTTTGTTCTCCAATTCATAAGAGTTTGGTGTTTTCCTTTTTGTAACAAAAATAGCAGTTAAATGTCTATAATTTAATAAATGCAACAAACTATAGTTTTTATATATATTGTATAACTATATATATCACTTTATAACCTGTGTTATCAAATTTGTTTTGCGGCTCCAGACTCCAGAGAATTGGGGGGAAGAGGGGGGAAAATGGCTCTTTTGATAGTAAAGGTTGACTACCCCTGGGTTAGAGTGACACAAACACTAACTCACTCACTCACATGTCTCTCTCTCTCACTCACTCACTCACTCACTCACTCACTCACTCACTCACACACAGTCAAAATAGTTGTTAAGAACCAGCCCTTTTGCTGTAAAGTGAATCATTATGAAGTAAATTATTGTTTAGTTGTTTCTATTCACAATAAATGTCAGTTTCACATAACATGGCTCAGTGTGGTTGGAGTGGATTGGTGCTTTGGTTGGTGTTTTTTTTTTTTTTTTGGGGGGGGGGGCCTCAAAATTGTTCTTTGCCCGTGGCCTCCAATTGGCTAGAACCGCCCCTGGGCCAGAGGAGTGTGCCCACTGCAAGACACGGACCTTGGCTTCGATCTCCCAGGTGAGGACAGCAACGATGCAATACGGAGGGATGATGGTCTCTGGTTCAGCGGGACCCTGCTCCACCGTAAACTGGCGAGACAGGGCATCCGGTTTCACGTTCCTTGAACCTGGACGGAAAGTAAGGGTGAAATTGAACCTTCCTAAGAACAGGGCCCACCTTGCCTGGCGAGAGTTCAGACGCTTGGCAGTCTGAATATAGGACAGGTTCCTGTGGTCGGTCCACACAATGAAGGGCTGATCTGCACCCTCGAGCCAGTGTCGCCACTCCTCCAACGCCAATGCCACAGTAAGTAGCTCCCGATTGCCTACATCATAATTCCTCTCCGGGGGCTCAAGCTTGTGAGAGTAGAAAGCACAGGGATGCATCTTGTTATCACTGGGAGAGCGTTGAGAGAGTATGCCAACTACCCCAGTCTCAGACACATCCACCTCCACAACGAACTGCCGTGACTGGTCAGGATAGATAAGGATGGGAGAGGAGACGAACAGGCGCTTGAGTTCGGAGAAGGCCGCCTCTGCCTTAGCAGTCCAACGAAACGGGACTGAGGAGGAGGTGAGCGCCGTCAGAGGAGCTGTTATTGTGCTGTAGTTCTTCACAAACCTTCTGTAAAAGTTTGCAAAGCCATTGAATCGCTGCAGCTGTTTGCGATTGGTGGGAGTGGGCCAGTCCGCAACAGCAGAGACCTTTGCAGGATCCATCCAGAGATCCCCCTGAGAGATGATCAAACCGAGAAAGGAAGTAGTGGTGGCATGAAACTCACATTTCTCGGTCTTGACAAATAGTTTGTTTTCCAGGAGTCGCTGCAGCACTGTGCGAACATGATCTTGATGTTCCTGAAGAGAGCGGGAGTAGATAAGAATATCATCCAGATTCACAAACACAAAACGAACTAGCATGTCCCAGAGCACATCATTAACCAGGGCTTGGAAGACTGCTGGGGCATTGGAGAGGCCGAAAGGCATAACGCGGTGTGTTGAAAGCAGTCTTCCATTCATCGCCTTTCCTGATGCGCACCAGATTGTAGGCGTTGCGTAGGTCCAGGGTGGTGAAGATGGAAGCTCCCTGAAAGGGAACAAAGGCAGAGTCGATTAGAGGCAGAGGATACTTACAAGTCTATATTATATATTATAGACTATATTATAGTCTATACAAGGCCTCAAGGTGCCGTCCTTCTTTCCGACGAAGAAAAAGCCAGCACCCACTGGAGAGGATGACGGACAGATGATCCCAGCCATCAGGGACTCCTGAATGTATTTCTCCATGGCCAGCTGCTCTGGACAACTGAGGTTGTACAGTCGGCTGCTGGGATGAGGGGCCCCAGGCAGAAGCTCAATGGCACAGTCATACGGCCGATGAGGAGGAAGAGTGAGAGCCTGCTCTTTGCTGAAGACTGGGGCAAGGTCGTGGTAAACTTGGGGAACCAAGGACAGATCCGGGGGCTCTGCTACAGACGACGGCTCAGATGTGGGGTTTAGGGCAGAACGGAGACAGTGAGAATGGCAATATGAACTCCAGGAACGGATCTCCCCTGTAGTCCAATCAAAATGTGGGTTGTGGAGTTTCAGCTAGGGAAATCCCAGGAGTAGGGGAACATGCAGACAGTCGATGACGTGAAAATGGATCTTATTCTGGTGATTCCCAGATAGACGTACGGTTATGGGGACGGTTCTTCGGTCAACCCTGGCCAGTAGAATACCATTTAGGGCCTTAGTATCCAGTGGAACATCGAGGAGCTCTGTTTCGATGCCCAACTGCTGACAAACCCTACTATCAATAAAGCTCTCATCAGCCCCTGAATCAATTAGAGCCATGAAAGGGAATGACCTCCCTTGACACAAGAGGGAGGCATCAAGCTGCGGACGGTCCAGAGGAGAGGGACTCACCACACGGCTCGACAGTATCTCTCCCCCTACTGCCGAGCCGGACCTTTTACCGGACGGACGGGGCAATTGGCAAGAAAATGACCAGCTCGGCCACAGTGCAGACAGGACTGGGTCTTCATTCTGCGATCTTTTCCCCGGAAGACAGATGGAGGCCGTCTAATTGCATGGGCTGTGGTTCGAGAATCTCCGGCATTTCTCGGCGGGGCCCGGGGGAAGTCAGCTGTTCGGGGCGACAGTCCTCTAGGGAACAAGCGGAGTCAGCACGCCACAGGTGGAGTTGATCGCCGGTCTTAATGGCGAGTTGAATTGCCTCATTCAACGTCTTAATGACACCCCGCGGAGTGCAATCTCCCTCCCAATATCCTGGTTTAAACCATTCTGGAACGCCTTGATCAGCGCGGCATTGTTCCAGCCCGACTCCACCGCCAAACTTTTGAAGTGAATCACAAACTCCCGGACGATCAGTCTTCGCTGACGGATCTTCGAAAGCCGCTGCCCGGCTTGCTAACCCCGTATAGGGTGATCGAACATCCGCTTGAGCTCCGTAGCGAAGGCCTCGCAGACGCGGTGTTGTGCAATAGTGCTTAAAAAGAGTTACCATAGAATGGTGGGCCTTTAGGCACTCAATAAATTTGGTTATCAAAATAAAATATAAAACATTAATATTTAAAATATTAATATTAAATCATAACTTTAACTGGTTAAAGTTCTCACGGGGCACCACCCTTCATAAAAGGAAAAAGATAGCCAATTTATTGATTAACATTTAGATCTAGTTCAATTAGAAATCTCAATATTTTACCATTAAAGATTATATAATGAACAATGAAGGTTATGGAGTTCTTAACAGTGTGACGGTTGGCAAAATTCACTTATGCAATATTAATGACAGATCATTTGTGAAAGAAGAACATTTATTATGAACATAATAAAGTATAAAAACAAAAATTACTGAACAATAAAACTGACTAACAAGGAGTTGTGTGAGTGTGTGTGTGAATGTAAATTAGCATGCTTTAAAGAATGGTCCCTAAGATAAGAGCCCCCCCCCCCTTCTTCTGTGGTTGCTTTACGTCCGTTGCTTTACGGCTGAGGGGGAAGGTTACATACTAGGTGAGATGCTATGCGTGTCTGTGGATGTTAATCAGATAATGATAGTCAGGGACAAAGCCTGTGGCGAGCCTAACTATTAACCTTCATTTAACTTATGCCTACAACGTCACAGCATATATCAAACTTGTAAACACACCGAATTGAGTAAACAGTCTTGCTTAGCATTTATAATTATTAAGCCCAGATTATGTTACCAGTCCGAGGGAAAGAGGAAAAGAAAGTTGCTGTTCAGTTTGCAGTTTTGTGACGTCTCCTGGCTTTGTGGTCGTAGAGTTCTGCATTCGTGATTCTGTCGAGCGGTGTGCTCAGATGCTGGTTGAAGTTTTCCTGCAGGACATCGCGTCGCTACGAGGAGTTTTGTAGAGCTTGAAGGGCGAGGAGATTTCCTTGAGAGGGGTGAGCTGGGAGCTGCACCTCTGACCTCCGGTTGTGGGTTGGATAGAGAAGGAAGCTGGATCAGCCAGGCCCCCCCCCTTGGCGATGTAGGAGAAGAGAGGCTGGACAGCCTGCTGGCCTTCGAAGGATTGTAGAAAGAGTGAGAGCTTGGGGAGATCTCTCCTTATATTGGCCCCGGTGACCTCACGGGTCTTGGACCAGAGTGACCAATAGGAGTTGACCCTGGTGGTTCTTGACACCTTTGTGTGACATTGCCCAGACCCCAGGACATGCAGCATCCTGTTACATCCTCTGGGAGACTGAGTTCCTTGACTTTCTAAGATCAATGGAACCTGTGGCATCTTGGGGGATTGAGTCCACTCCAGCACATGCGGCATGTTTGTTACAAGTTTGACTGAAAGGAGGCCTGTGGTTTGCACAAAAACCATGTCCCAACAGCGGCCAGCTGGGACTGTTGTTCGAAGAGGGCATTATAAAAGCTGAGCGGACGGCCCTCGAGTAAATTCAGCAGGTAAGAAATTTTAGCACTATCGCTATCATATCTAATGGGCTGTGCATTAAAGGCTAACTGGCATTGAGTGAGAAACTGGTGACAGGTGTTGGGATCGCCGGAGTACTTAGCTGGTGGGGGAATCCGGGGTTCGAGGGCAGCAGAGCCAGCAGCAGAGGCAGATTGGGCGGCTGGGGGGGCTTGTTGAACAGGAGCAGGGGTCGAGAGAGAGAAAGAGAGAAACTAGAAGGCAGGTGAGGAGGGGCCATGACACAGTCAAGAGTTTGGACACACCTTCTCATACAATGGTTCTTCCAGGCTAGATTAAAATCATCTTGATTGGTGAAATGCCACTTCTTTCCATCTTCTGTGATATCTGAGAATTATAAAGTAGATGGGGGTTCATGCCTTTTGCATATTTAACCAGCATGCCTACCAAAGCATTCAGCAGCGACATGCCATCCCATCTGGTTTGCGCTTAGTGGGACCAGCATTTGTATTTCAACAGGACAATAATCCCAAACACACCTCCAGGCTATGTAAGGGCTATCCAAGAAGCAGAGTGATGGAGTGCTGCGTCAGATGACCTGGCCTCCACAACCACCCGACCTAAACTCGAAGGAGATGGTCCGGGATGAGTTGGACTGCAGAGTGAAGGCAAAGCAGCCAACAAGTGCTCAGCACCGCTGGGGACACTTCAAGACTGTTGGAAAAAACATTTCAGGTGACTACCTCATGAAGCTGATGAAAGAAGGCCAAGAGTGTGCAAAGCTGTCATCAAAGCAAAAGGTGGCTACTTTGAAGAATCTAAAATATGATACAGTCCCTGACAAAAGTCTTGTTGCTTGGGTACAAGTTGACCACATTTATTTATTTCCACATTTCAGTGTCCTTATGCTAATGAGAAAGGCGGGCCTAACCTCAGTCTCGAGCAGGATTGGTCAACTGAGCTACACACACACACACAGCCCCTGCGCTCCGTCACACACTCGCTCAGAGACACGGGCAGTGACTGAGACTTGATCTCTTCACCGTGCAACAGCCAGTTAGTGACTCTGTGGAACAGTGGAAACAGTGGAAACACAGAGCTTCTCTGGTCCCATCTGCTCAGAGATCAGCGGCTTCATGATCACAGCAGAGGCGGCAGGTGGTTTGTAACGAGCTGGAGTTTCTGTTTCCTCCTCCTCTCGGCTCGCTCCTTGTGCTCATTACAACACGAGACGTGACGCTCACAGTCAGGACTACTGACACCTAAATCATCCCAATAAAAAATAACCTTAACTAACCCTCTGAACTTGAACTAGTTCATTTTAAGTGTGAACTGGCTCAACGCTGCAAACAGCTACTGGACACCAGCATTGAAAGGCAGAAGTAGTAGGGCTGGATCATTACACTCCTGTGACCAATCCTGCATGAGACTGCGGTTAGGCCCGCCTTTCTCATTAGCATAAGGACACTGCAAATGCAAAGGAAATGTATCAGGGAAAAAATAAATGTTAAAATATATTTAAGACATTTCTTTTGACATTTCTTTTGGTATTAACATATTTATTTATTTATTTCTGTATTTATTTATTTATTTCCATTTTTATTTATTCATTTATTTATTTATTTCTGTATTTATTTATACATTTATTTATTTATTTATTTTTACTTATGTCATGTATGGTCCTCCATATCACTGAGGGTAAGTCACCTGTGGATAAGCGCTGTGCTGTTTTATTGTTTTCTTTGATAAATGACCGGTGTAAATTTCATGTTGTATATATAAGTACATTGCGCTGTTGTTTTGAGTGTTTATATGTTTGTGCTGTAAATTAATGTAATTTAACGTTTACGGAGAAGTAATGTGGCCGCCTTTTTGTTTTCGCGCCAATTATTTTGGCAGCCTTTGAAGTAAATTTATTCTATTTCGTAGATTGTTGAACGGAGAAAAAGGTTTTCACAGTGAATCTGTTGGTTTCTGCAGGTTTCAGCAGGTGAATAAAGAACCTCAAACAAAGTCCTAAATCACGTGTCCACATCTTCTTCACATGTCCATATCCACAAATGTAGAAAATAATATGAAAATAATATAATAGTTTTCAGATATCAGATTAACAATAAATTAAAAAAAAAAAAAAATCCAAGGAGAAATTAGGTAGTTACTGCAGGTTCATATCCCAAAATGCATAATGTGAACGAACATCTTGAAACTGTATCCATCACAATAATAGTAAATAAGTCTTCAACAACATTTCCAAGCAGAAATAAGGTGCTTTGCAGGTTCATATCCATGAACACAAGCAGCCAGATGAATGTGGTAAAATAGGATCCATCATTTTAACAAAAAATGGGCTGACTCATAAACAAGCCAAAAATGCACAGCTTGGCCACGTCGTTACAGTAAGTCGATTCATCCACAGCGATAGACATGAACTCTGCTTTTCAAAGGTTTTCCAAAAGCTTCCCTGCAACATCCATTGCCAGTAGCTCCAGTCTGCGGAGAGTTGATGTGTCCGAGAGGCACCTTTTTAATGGCTGAAGTGACGCTTTCCTTCACTTTTTCGTCAACAATCATCTGATCAATAACCGCAAGCATGCAGTCTTTAACAGTCTCCGACTCGGTAAAGGGCCTCTTCTGCCTGGTTAGTGTCCAGGCTACGCGTAGAGATGCTATCATGGCTCTCTCTTTTTCCATGAAAAAGCGACTAAGGGAACACTGACCTCGTTGAAAAGATGGGTTCGTTTACTTTCCACCTCCGTTTATCCGAGCCCTCGGGAAAACTGTTTGAAAATGAGCCATGACTCGACTTGTAGTGCCTCTTCAAATTGTATTCTTTCATCACAGCAATTGATTCGCTGCACAATAAACACATTGGCTTCTTGCACATTACAGTGGGCAAAGTAAATAAATACTTTTCTGTCCATTCACTCTGGAATTGGCGGTTTTCACCGTCTACTTTACGACGCTTCGGCTTTGAAAGAGACATTTCGCAGCTTCTTGGTAGCGTTAGCTAGCGCATGTATTTCAGTGGGCAGCCAGACCAGAGCCATAGTGAGGAGTGGGTCACGGCAACCAACACAGGTGCGTAACATTAAGACGTAACATTGTCTATGGACATAACCATACAGGTTCGGTTGAGGCAACAGTGGAACCCAATGGCTCATGGTTAGATGTCTCAAAGTATATAGAGGCGTGTCCGTTAGTTTTATTTTTTCTTACCAAGCTCCAATGATTTGCAGGTACACTGTAATAAAAGTCCGTGAAATTAACAGTGAAGTGCTGTGAAATCGTAACATAAAAATATTGTAAATGGAAAAACAATGAAGCAGGGTTTAATTTACAGGAATATTTTTTTAAATACTGAACGTAACATAACTGTTAATTTTAAGGTAAAAATATGCTAAAATAATCACATTTCTTTGTAGAATTTACAGATTACTGTAGTTTCAACAAAGAAAAACTGTAGTAGAAAAAGCAATACAATACAGTTAAAATTACAACATGACAGTGTTAAAAAAAATGTTTTATACAGAATAAAACTGTATTAAATTTTACAAATTTATATGTCATACTTAACAGATAATAATATGTACAAATACAGCTAAATTATGTTAATATGAGGGGTTTAAACAGGTGTTGTGTCTGTTTAGAATTGAGTAGGCCTATATTTAACAATACGTCAGTTGGGTCATAATAATAATCATAATAATTATAGTAATGATAACTTTATTTGTGTAGCACTTATCTGAACGAGGTAACAGCATGCTTCACACAAAAGTCCATGGCAAAAATAAATTTAAGAGCCAAATCATAACATAATAAGCTCAAGACCTTAAGTTTATAGAGAAACCCAACAGTTCCCACAATGAGCAAGCACTTAAGGATAAAAACTTTTCTTGTTATTATGGTAATTACTAGTGATTAGTTTCAAGAAATAGTTGTCTCTTGCAATTATTTTGTCATTATAGGAAGTTAAGAGTTCTTTCATATTTAGGTAGTGGACATGCAGTTTGGTCTTTTTCCACTTCCATACATTGTTAATGGGCACCAAGTCATTCCACTGAAACACAGTGTTTTGTCGAAATAAACACGATCTTGGCCACTGAGGTGGTCAAGCCATACTAAAAATGCACATGTAAGTTTAGTAAAAATTATAAAATACTTTTTGAAAAATATGAAATTGACAGCAGTTTTTCCTTCTGTTTATACAAAAATAAAAAGCAAATCCTCACTCACATTATATCCTTAAAGTGGAGGTTCCTCTTATCTGTATATGTACAGTATTACATGACTAAATGTGCTAATTACCTTTCTCTTCTTTCATTTGTACTCTGGAAAACTATCGTCATTCTGACTTGATTCCAGAAATGACTCACTTGGAACAAACATTTCTACGCACTGCCATCACTGAGGTCTTGCCTGACCTTCCAGAGATGATGAAAGATATCCTGGAAGAGACCTTAAATTCGCTCGGGGTGGAGACATCTTATGATTTTCAGTTTATCAAGGAAGCCGATTTGCTGACAGCCTTGAGCAGGGCCGGTCTTTCCTACAGGCGACATAGGCGGTTGCCTAGGGCGCCATTCAGAGGGGGGCGCCAAAAACTGCGCAGAGCAAAAAATAAAATAAAATAATTTTTTTTTTTTTTTTTGCTAGGCAGAGTTTTTGGCGCCCCATTCGCTATGTGGTATGGCCAAAAATATTGTATTTAATTACTCTGACAGTAATTTAAGTAGTTTCATTAGAGAAATCAGTAAATGACAGCAGCACTCAGGTGGAACGTTTGGCACGGGAGCAGTTGCACCCCGTACTGTCAGATGCAGTCTGGATGAGACTGAATGCTCCGTGTCGTTCCTGCTGCTGCTTCCATCCTGTATTCTACAGGGTAGTAGTGGGTGAGAGTCACCTACGTTAGCTCCTAAAGCCTCGCTTGATCACCACGGGTGTCATTGAGACGTGTTGATGTTGTTTTGATTGTCTACTTAGAGTTAGACTGGTAAAACTTAGAAACTCCGCTGGGCAGTGAGGAGAGACACTCGCGCACTAGGTGGGCGGGGCTACATTCGCCTGTATAGGTGTTTATTTTACCTGCACGTCGTCTTGCAGGCGGGTCGCGATAGTATATTGTTTACTTTACAGTGTGTAGTTCAGCTCCGACACACACAGACTCTGTAATTCATGTATTGTTATTGTGCCTTATAAAGACCAGTTATAAGCTAATGTTCAATAGGTCTATATTGTAAATGTTTATATTTCTTTATGAGTGATGATGTATATTAAGATGTTTGGAGGAAAGAGACACCATAATAATTGAATGTATGTTTTTATGCACTTAAAAATGCAGTTACACTCAAAGAAATGCTTGTACTTGAAATTGTGTTTAATTTGAATAAGATGCAGTCTGGATGTGGAACTGAATGCTCCGTGTCGTTACTGCTGCTGCATTCATGCTGTATTCTACAGATATACTTTGTTGCTGTGGTATAAATTTTGGGACCCATAACATATATCTCCAACCAATACTTTGACATTAAAAGTTTTTATCTAACATTAGGGTAAAATGAGGCAAAAATTGAGGTACGAACCTCCTTGGTGTTGTCAGAACATGCTAGCACATTGAGGCTTATGGTTAGAGTGTGTGTGTCCAAGCAACTTCGACGAAGAAAGAAATAATTTTATAATAAGTTTTCGTGTGTGTGGGGGGGGGGGGGCGCCAGGAGTGAAGCTTGCCTAGAGCGCCAAATGTGCTAGGGCCGGCCCTGGCCTTGAGGCCAATTCAAGCCCGGAAATTCCTTGCTGCTTGGAAGCTGAGATGTAAGTCCAGTATTGCAGTACAATACAGGATGCAACCAGTGCCCAAAGTCGCCTGCATAAAAGATCAATCAGAAATATACAAACATTCACTCTGTGTGTTTTTTATGAAGGCCAGACTCCTGAAGCCAGCAGCTCATCTGATGCTACCTCACCAGGACCTCCCGCATCCTTACAGCCTCTTTCACCCAGAAGTTCACCCTCAACCTCTTCCAACAGCTGCCAAAGCCCCGATATCGACTGGGTGGATACATTTATGATACCATGGGATAAGTTCCCAGAGGAACTTATGCAGTCATTGGAGAGAGAAAAACGACCAAGTCCACAAATGAGGAAGGAGATGATCCGGATTGTGGTATGTGAGATGACACGAAAAAGATCTTGCGTTAGCAGAAGAAACACTACTCAAGTTGCCAAAAAGATGGTGGCAAAATATCTCAAATCTCTGCAAGACATAATCGGAGGAGAGGTGATTGGGCCAGGGTATCACTCTCTTGTAAAGCAACTGCAAAACAGGATCGAGAATGTGAAGTGAAATACAATCCCAAAAGTGAGAAAGCGAAAGCAGCTCACTGATGAGTCCGACACAGACGAAGTCCCTCCAGAAAAGAGAGCAACAATCCAGGACACTTATGGTTGCGTTAACTGGAATTTAAAATTCCTCCCCCGTGGAGAGACTCATCAGAGCCAGCAGGAGAAGAAAGAAAAACTGAAGATCATGTCTCAACAAACTGATGCTAATTTAGAGGAGGTCAAACTTCTAATGAAGTTGACTTTCTACACACAGCGTGAACAAGTCAACCAGGGGAAAAATATACAATTCCTCCTGGAAGAGTGGCCGTTTTGGTTCGGCGAACTCGGCATGGCAGTCCACTTCGAAGAACTGACCAGAATTGGGCTCAAAGAAACTTTCACGCGGAATTTGGATGTGAAGGGGCAACGGCTCCTGAACTACATGAATACTGTTTGTTTGAAAAAGAACCAAAAGTTCTTACAGGCTGTTACCAAGTTTAAAGTGATGAGGGGAGAGCTGAGTGGTTGCTCTGAAGACGTCAAAGAGATGCTGCTGCTTCTGCTTTCCTACTTTGATGAGAAGCAAGACTCGATGCTCTGCCATGTGGATGACACATGCCTGGCAGAGGAAGTACAGATGGACCAAGTTCACCTGACTCCCACCATTGTTGTGTGTGGTAAGTTCACTATTTTTATTTTATTTAAATTTTGTATTTATCTATTCTTTCTTCCTTTTCTTTCTCTCTCTTTTCTGCCTATTGAATTATTTATTTCCCCCAACCTGCACATGCACTGTTTTCTATTTTCATGTTAAGCAATTTAACTGATATCGATAATTTCAAAGCATATATGCTCAAATTTTGTTTGTTAGGACGATCCTGTTTTTCCTCAACACGGTTCATGCTGAGGGTGGATCGAAACATTGTACACGACAACATCCCCTCCTTCGTTTCTGCCCTGTGCATGATGTTTGGGAGCTATTATTGTTTCAACATCCATTACCCATCAGACCTGGCATCCACCCTGGAGTTTCTGCAGAGGTGTGTATTTTTGGATCCAACACTTTCACTTTATTCTTTATATTACTGCTGCAGTGACTTGGAGATTAGAGGACTTGAATAAAGAATGTTGATTGATGTGAAGTGTTTTGATGTAATTAATTATTAATACAGTCTTCTGTTTTTCTTCTATTTCCCAAGGTGTTTTTTCTCCATCAACCCGGAGAAGGGAACTAAAGTGGAGAAGACAAACACGTCCCGTCTTCACATCAACCCCAGAGTCCTGACCTTGATTCAAGAACTTTCGGATCATGAGTGGCGTGATCTTTGAGTTTGTTTGAGTTTGTTTCACCTCAACTCTGTCTGCCCAGTTCCTCAAGCTGAAGAGTTAAAGTTTCAGACGGAATTCTTACAGTTTGTATGCAGTTAGTTAGTTATTTTTATTGCACTTGTATTTCTTCTTCTTTTTTGAAGATATTATTACATAGAACATTTATTCATAGCCAATAACCCCTTCTTTCTTTCCATATTTCCTCATTCAGTTAGTATAGTATGTGGAGAAATTACATGTTTTTGCACTTTTGAGATTAATAAATCCTTGGAAAGGCAAGTTATTGTTTTATTTTATTACAGCAACACTTAACGTATATCTAGCTCTGCTTTATAATTTGTATATGCTTAATCTGTGTACACTGGGTTACATCTTTCACATTTCTGGTCAAACATTTAAAAGAAGACAAGGCAGTGTAAATTACTTATAGAAGCTTTCTTTTTTTCAGAGCGCAATAATCATAAGAGGTGGTGAAGAATACTTTTACATTTTATATTTCAGATGGATTTATGGGAGTCGTAGAACAGGATTTTTTGCTATAAAATTGTAATTTGTACATTTTACAGAAAATCTAATTGCAGTATTTAGTCTTAAAAGAAAATACTGAAAAATACATTACATTATATAAAAATTTTGAGTTAAATTTGCAGAGGAATTCAGTTAAATGACAGCCTTATAATGAAGAATTTAAAGTTCTTTTCAGTGAAACTGAATGGGGCTCAATGTATAATAAGCGACAACTGCATGTAAATCTTACGGAAGGAATTTGTTAAATAGCAGCATGGTAATGCTAATTAAGCAGAAAAGGGCTGTAGGATTTACATGTTTAAAATGTATTTTTTTATTAAAAAAAATTTAAACAGATTAAATTGTCAAAATTACAAGTTGTTCTTGTAAAGTTGTTTACATTTTTACTCTAAATTTTACAGAATTACTCTGGCAACCCAGCTGCCAACTTTTTTCCGTAAAAACGATGGGATTTTTCTAACAGTGTAGTCTTGAAGCCATAGTTAAATTCAAACAGGCCACTAGTTGAATATACCTGGTGTAAACATTAGGATCCTCGAAACCAAAACAACAAAACAACAATGTCAGTCCGATCTTCCCCAGATGGGACAGCTCCTTGAACTCTGTCTGATGTTGAATGCAAATAAGGGAATTATGCTTTAATATCAAAAGTTAGAATTTAGAACAATTAAAAGATTCATGATTAACAACAGGAAGGAAAAGGTTATTATTAATCATTTGTATGAAGGCATTATATCTGGCCCAAACTGTTCATGCCCCCCATCCTATCTTTATTCGTTAAGAGTTCAGTCAGACCATCAATAGTGTTGGGCCAGAATCCAGAGGCTGAGCACCAGACACTGGAGCCGACGGTGAAGACAAAGGATTGTAAAACTTTTGGAGGGAAAACATTCTCCAGCAGGCCTGAGAATCTCCCCCTGGCGGTTGGAAAATGTCCTGAAGAGCCTACAGGACCCCCGCTGAGTTCCAAGCCCCGTCCACTGAGGTCCAACTCTGACACTCAATTGGCTTAAAGCCTGCATCATCCTATGACCAGCACCTCAAGGAGGCAGAACCTCTCAGGTAGAATAAAACCACTGAGACATCAAAAATCGCTGCCCATTCCCAATTCCCTGAAGATAGAGCTGACCTTTCCAGTTAGTTGATCCGGAGGTATTTTTAGGGAGCAATTACAGACGTTTGTTTTTAATTTTAGTCTCTCTTTGATAGAGACTATTTTTGTTTTTAACTTGAAATGGCCGTGCACAGGAACTCGCTCGCTGGCCGAGCTCAGAGACTTTCTTTCCAAATCCACAGCTGCGTCAACCGCTGTTCATCCCTGCAGAAGAGACGAAGCTGAATCCCGTCAGAGAAGAGACGAAGCAGAATTCCGTTCCAAGAGAAAGAGAAGTTCGCTCTATTCGGCCCAGCGCTGACCTCTGTTGCAACCATGAGACCCACCGGAGCACCGCTTAAGAGGCCAGGTCTTCACTGATTTGTTTTCCAGGAAACCGCCCGTTCGCACGCATCCTGAGGTTTAACGAGACATTCACTGGACTTCCGGAAATCCGCGCCCCACGCGCAAGCAACACCACGGAGGTCACAGTAAGAGGCTTTATTGTCTGGGCAGAGACTAGTTTAAATACTTACCGTGTCATTTGTTTGATTGTATGTTTGTTTGTAGTTCGCAAACAAACATACCGTGCTACACGGCGGGCCGAGACGTCACATCCGGTTCCTTTGTCTACTGAGTTTTGAGAAGCGCGCGGTACAGAGCCGGCGCTTCCTTTTTGCGTGTTACCGTCAGAGATATTGTGCGGAGATTTACATCTTAAAAGATAAATCTCACGTAACTGGACTGTCTGCTTCGCTGGAAGTTTGTCTCTGACGATGTTTTGAGAGCTTTCCTGATCTCTCTATCTCTCTCTCTCTCTTTTCTCCTAAACCTGTTTTTACACACGTCCTGACCTACATTTATACATTTCATGTTACATGGAGAAATCTAGATTTAAAGAGCCTTTATACATCTCGACGCCATTCGGCGCCAAAACCACGAGATAAGAAATCTCTTTGTCTTGAAAGATCCCCTTGTTTAAGTACAGTGACCGGCAGCCATTTTGCTTTTCGCAACATGGCTTCACTAGGCAACCTCCATCTTGAAAGTATGTGAATGTAACATCACCTTGAATTCGGCCAGACGACGTCACCACGTGACCTCGTCATTACGCCATAGCCACTCCCCTTTCTCTTTCTTACACACACACAGACAGGCAGACACATGACCACACACACATAGATACCCCGTATCACATGTGTGACAATTGTGATAAGTGCTGCTGCTGTTGTTACCATCTTTGAAATATTGGAGTTTGTTAAATGAAGAATCATTGAAATAACATTAACTTTATTTCCCCTTTTTAATAAATACTTTTGTAATTAAAGTATTTGTATTTCTGTGATTATTTGTGCATATGTATGTGAATACAGCTGGATTACTATAGCCTGTGCTCGAACTTAAAACCCTTCATTGTTTATTATATAATTATTAATATTAAATATTGAGATTATTAATATAACTTATATCATTGAGACTGATATCTATAGATTGAATTGTTGGTCCCTGTAACCAGGGTGGTGCCCCGCGACAATAAGCAATGATTACAGATTGTATTATTATTAATTGATAATTTTATTGTTTTCATTAATTATTTTAACTATTATTAATGGGTAACCGTATAATTTCTAATTAATTGTTTTACTATTCTTAATTAATAGCTTTATCATTTTTGATTATTTTTAAGAAATAATTGTTATTTTAATAATCATATTTCATGATTATTAATAATTAGCCAACGTCAATTCTACTCCTACTATTGCACAACAATAGCAAAAAAATTCATTCCGTACAGTGGGAGCTGGTTCTACAGTAGTGGAATCTAGTAGCTGAAGGCGCTACCTCCCGTTATACTCTAACAGACTCTACAGGACCCTCATGAGAGCCTGTATTAATGAGACATGTCAACAGGAAGGAGATGTAACAAAGCAAATGTGGCCAGTGAGCCGAGCTGCCAATTTGCTGTGAAGCATAAGTGGATCATTACCACCTACTCGTCACAAGAGGCCCAGGACACTGAATGAGAGCTATACATCTTTAACTCATACAACTGCAGCCAACCCTTTATTTTCATCTGCTGTAACCCCACTTCTCTGTGTTTGGATCACCTCTGATATGTATATCATTCATCACCAGTGTAGTGTCCCAGTGGAAGGTTTAAGAGCCTCTTAGTGTCTCTCTTTTGTCAAAACAGGATTCCACAGGGATAATGTTCAGATTCTCTTCTTAAAACCTCATCTTTGTTCTGTCAACATTTAAAGATTTTTTTTTGTGAGCGTAGTTTGAGCTTTTCTTTTATCTTTTTGTATCAGATAATGTTGTTCAGGTTTCTGGCTTTAACTTAAAGCTTAAATCTGTTTCATAATGCATGTGTGGCAAACCTTTGTTCAAAAGTATGCAATATTAGTGCATGAGTGAATCTCAATTGCATGACAGTTCTGTGACAATTTTTTTACATTTGTTTTTTAAATGCTCACTTGTTTGTAAATATATGACTGTAGTGGAGGAAAACCTAACCTTTAATCTTAAAGATGATTGTTTTAAAGTGAACTTTGACTAAAATCATGAAAAAGTCCTAAGCAGTTCATGCTGTTTTTTTGTCCTTGTGTTTACTTCAGTCACTTTATTTCCACTGTTGCTACAGTCTGAGCATGGAGCCAATACAGCTGCCGGCTCATGGTGACTACAGACCTCTGAGTAATAAACACATCTGCCTTCTGTTCTGACTCCAGCCAGGGCTCTCATAACATTTCCATACGCACAAAATGGGGACGGAAAGATGTGTACACCATTTCTCATAAAATAATTGGGATCTATCATAACAACCTTGATGAAAGAATGTGCACAAACTAACTCTGAACCATGCGCACAAAAATTTGGGTAATGTGAAAGTAGCCATGCAGACATCAGGAGATGAGTTGAAGCAGATGACATATTCACTAATAAACAAAAACATTAAACTAGTAAGGTCATTAGTGATTACACATTATGGATGTTCCATTAGATCCTTCATTTGTGGAAGATATTAAACAACTTAATGCAAATTACACCCAGATACCATCAAATAGCAGAGCTGCAGAACCCAGTCATTAATAGTTTTAATAGTATCTATCTCTATACACTTCAGTTGTACAATCATTAAGTACAACTTAGGTTTTCGTATAGTGGGTTGTTGTGCAATAGTACGTAAAAAGAGTTACCATAGAATGATGTGCCTTTATGCACTCAATAAATTTGGTTATCAAAATAAAATATAAAACATTAATATTTAAAATATTAATATTAAATCATAACTTTAATTGGTTAAACTTCTCGCGGGGCACCACCCTTCATAGAAGGGAAAAGATAGCCAATTCATTGATTAAGATCAGTCTCATTTAGATCTAGCTCAATTAGAAATCTCAATATTTTACCATTAAAGATTATATAATGAACAATGAAGGTTATGGAGTTCTTAACAGTGTAACGGTTGGCAAGCTTCACTTATGCAATATTAATGAGAGAACATTATGAACATAATAAAGTATGCACACAAGTTACTAAACAATCAAACTAACTAACAAGGAGGTGTATGAGTGTGTGTGTGAATGTAAATTAGCATGCTTCAAAGAATGGTCCCTAAGATAAGAGCCCCCCCCCCCTTCTTCTGAGGTTGCTTTACGGGGAAGGTTTAACTTGGTGAAATTCCATGCGTGTCTGTGTGTATGTTAATCAGATAATGATAGGCAGGGACAAAGCCTGTGGCGAGCCTAACAGCCATTAACCTTCATTTAACTTATACCTACAACAATACAGCATATATCAAACTTGTAAACACACAGAATTGAGTAAACAGTCTTGCTTTGCATGTATAATTATTAAGCCCAGATTATGTTACCAGTCCGGGGGAAAGAGGAAAAGAAGTTGCTGTTCAGTTTGCAGTTCTGTGACGTCTCCTGGCTTTGTGGTCGTAGAGTTCTGCATTCGCGATTCTGTCGAGCGGTGTGCTCAGATGCTGGTTGAAGTTTTCCTGCAGGACATTGCGTCGCTACGAGGAGTTTTGTAGAGCTTGAAGGGCGAGGAGATTACCTTGAGAAGGGTGCACCTCTGACCTCCGGTTGTGGGTTGGATAGAGAAGGAAGCTGGATCAGCCAGCCCCCCCCCCCCCCTTGGCGATGTAGGAGAAGAGAGGCTGGACAGCCTGCTGGCCTTCGAAGGATTGTAGAAAGAGGAAGATCTTGGGGAGACCTCTCCTTATATTGGCCCCGGTGACCTCACAGGTCTTGGACCAGAGTGACCAATAGGAGTTGACCCTGGTGGTTCTTGACACCTTTGTGTGACATTGCCCAGACCCCAGGACATGCAGCATCCTGTTACATCCTCTGGGAGACTGAGTTCCTTGACTTTCTAAGATCAATGGAACCTGTGGCATCTTGGGGGATTGAGTCCACTCCAGCACATGCGGCATGTTTGTTACAAGTTTGACTGAAAGGAGGCCTGTGGTTTGCACAAAAACCATGTCCCAACAGTGTGTTTATGTATGTGTTTTGTAAAATCCATGCAGGGAACATGAGTGAGGTGGCGGCCAACTCCTGAAACCTGCCTGCAGTTTTGGATAATTAAAATGTGTAGGTGATAATGCAGTGGCCATTAGTCCTCAATCTTGATTGCAAAAAGCAAAAGAATGAAACTCAAAAGAACTCAAAATGCCAATGAAGCACCTGAGGTGTGAATCTTATACTAGGAATAATATGTCCAGTGTCCAGGGAGGAGGTTTGTGTGGTTTATTTATCCATTTCGCAAAAAAATTTAAAATAAAAAGCAATAGCGTCTGCTGTCTCTCTTGCCTTGGTAAAAAGCCATAAACCTTTTATGTTGTATTCTACGGAAGCATATTGCATTCACTTGAAAAAAATTGTTTTGTATTCTTCAAACAAAAAAGCACCTTTCTTTTGGCATTCACCTTTAAATCTGACCACTTTTTTTTATTTCAGGCACCGTCCTCTCAGAAGCAACATGACACCACTCAGTACATTTGCTTCACTGCTGTGAACATCAACAAATATCTTTTTCTTCAATTCCACTTCACTCTAAAACTCCTCAATGACATAATTTTCTCAATCCTCTGCTGGAGGTGTGCTACAACTTAATCTGGATTTATGTGAGTCTTTGGATCAGAGGTTAATATCCTGGCCTCTTGTCTTTATTCTATCACCCAGTTAGACAAAATTAAGTGGACTTTACCTTTAAGGCCTTTGTTTTCACAGTATGTTGTTCCGACCAGCCACCCCACTGCTTAGTTAATGTCGTGGTCGGGAAACAAACTCAATAACAGAGAAAAAAAGCCTCTCGCTTTATCTTTTGACTTATCTTTCCTGGACGACCTGTAGCGTTCTCAGGATTTCTACCTTCAGGAGTCATTGCTAATCCTTTTTCAGAAAAGGTATTAGCTTCCCTCCATGACCTAAGGATCTGTCATGGTGATCATGTAACAGTGACCCGCTCGCTGATGCCTGAGATGCTTGTACCTTCATGCACTTTCAATAGGAGCTTTGAGGTGAAGATTACAGCTGTGTAGCAGCGAGACTTTTCTATTCAACTAAGTCAGTAATTATTAAAGTTGGGAACCCAAAAAATATTCTGTGTTTACTCGATCATTTTGTTTAGTAGATTTCTTAATTCAGATTCAGATTCATTTCACTCCAGGCTTTTTGACTTTTGTTTTCAATCTTTCATATGTTTTGTTTGGATAACTGGCTGCTCAGGTCTTCTCTCCCTTGCACAGTTTTAGAACACTGTGATGTTGATGACCTGTATTCCAAGCAAATTCAACATATCCAAGATATATTTTTGTTGTCCAGCTTCACTGAACCTCATCAGCCGTCCAAATGACCTGTACTACGGAGTTAGTTATCAAGTGTCTCAATTAACCAAGTTTTTCTTATCAAGCTGTGAGCATCTTCACGTGACAGAGGCAGAGCCATGAATAAAGTTCTCATTACAGTATGAGAAACTAGATTTACCGCACACAAATAAACATGTGCGATGTGAGGTGAGGTCACAACAAATTCTATTCAGGTCATCCTTGAGTCCAAGTGAATGTTTGTGCCAGATACGAAAGAACCCAAGGCCATGTGACCTTGACCTTTTGACATTTCTGGGTCAAAATTAATGTTTGTACAAAATTTGATGGAATTCCTACAAGCTGATAACTTATCACATTCAAGAAAAACATTGGCATACTTTGTGAGGCTATAATGACTTTGACCTTTGGCTACCAAAATCAAGTGAGTTAACACTTAACTAATTTTTGTGCCAAATGTCAAAGGTTCCTTGATGGCATTCCAGATATCACCATCACAAGGCAAACATGATTTGTGAGGTTACCATGACCTTTGACCTTTGACCACCAGCTTCTAATCAGTTCAATCCTTGAGTCCAAGTGAATATTGGTACCAAATTTTAGCAAAATCCCTCAAGGCATTCTTGAGATTGTGAATAAGCTTCTTAAGACTGAAAAAACACAAGTTACCTTGATGACCACAAATCCGTTACATGCCCCCGCTGGTGAATATAGAGAAGCATTTATTAAATTAAGACACACATTTTTCCCTCAGGATAAAGCTGTGAGTAAAAGAAATAGGGAATATTGGACCTATATTCATCAGGTGGACACAAACATCACTAGTGTAAAATAGTGATACAATCAAGCTATTGCAGCCGTAGAGGTGAATAGTGTTATAGTCTGATTTCATGCAGAAAGGGAAGGTAAAGGTGTGGTCCTGGAGCCAGCTGTTCCTGGGATAAGGGATTAGAAGAGAAACAGGGGTGCAGGCCAGTTGAAATTACAAAGGCCTCTGAACAACTGCATGTTCATATGTGTATCCGTGTGTGCATTGTCGGACTGCACTATGATAATTACTGGTGGCGTGATGGAGGCTCTTGCCTTCCGTCAAGTTTGCCAGCCAGAGACAAGGCAGTGTGGCTCATTACAACTCTCAGTTTTGAGCTGTGTCGTAATTCAATGGAATTCCTTGTGTGAAGGTCTAACAGGATTACTATATGTGGGGATGAGATAGAACAGGGCTCCCAACCACTTCAACCAGGGGATTACACAATGAGAACTCTGGCTCCCAGCAGTCACCACCGACACAAGTTAACCCTTTTACAGAAATGTACAATCAATCAATCAAATTGTGTTTGTATAGTCCATATTCACAAATCAAAATTCTTCTAATAGGTCTTAATAAGATGACATCATCTGCCCTGAACCGTCATTAAGAAAAGATGGTTTCATACATAAATCGAGTGGTGTATCAATGTTTAGTATTTACATAAAATAACATGTCTGACAGAGGTGAAGGGAGCATTTCTGACTGTATTAATGACAGAAGTAATGCAAATAATAGTGTTATTCGAGTTGGCATATTAAGCAATCTAGCAAGTTATGAAAGTAAATTTATTCTGTGTAAGTTAAGAAACAAGAAAAGAGCTACAAAATGAAGGGCACTAACTCAAAAAGAGGTAAATTAAGCATTAAAGAACATAAGGTTGACTCAAACTGACCCCTTCACAAATAACACAGGGAGCTTATAAAGACATGGAGTAGTCCTAAACAAACACAAAGAAGGACTGTACTAACTAACCACTTTGATTAACTAACAAACTAAAGATGTGACAACATACATAAAAAATAATATCAACAGTTAAGTAAATGATAAAGAAAGCATTTGACAAATCTTTAATCAAAGCTCCCCCTTCTTGTCTCTGATGGCCTCTTTTAAAAGGCCATCTTTGTCTTCAGGCCTTTTACCAGGGGAGCTCAGTGAGACAAACAAAAAGGGTAAGTGTTAGCAGCAGTTCAAAGACCATGTTACAGAATGTTAACTTAATTGTGTGCACCCAAATTAGAAAACAAACTGTCAAACAGAATAAAGAGTCTTATAAAGGGCCATGTTTTTTTTTATTTGTTAATGTTTTGTGTTAAATGTGATGTAATCTAATTAAATACTAACATCGGTGGGCAGATGCTGACATGGCCGCCACACACTCATCCTCCTCTGGACAAGGTAGTCTGCAGTGGAGTTCTGTTTGCCTTGTAATTGAAAAACTAAACACTTTAAGGCTGTATGGTCCGTTTCCAGGAAGGATTGTCTTCCCAAGACTTAATACCTGAGAGAGTCTAGGGCCCATGCATTCTTTCTCCACCACAGAACAGCGGGTCTCCCTCGGTTAAAGCTTCCGACTCATAAATGCAACAGACTCAATAGAGCCTCTCTTAAAACCGAGGACTACAACCTCAGAGGACTATTCGTTTGGAATAGAGCATGATGAAAGCTGGGGACAGGCCGAGTGGTCCCAGAGAACTGTGTCAGGGATGTTCGCCTTGAGTACTTTGGTCTGCTCTTTCTTACAGGTGTTCAACAGTCTCTATTCAGCAGTTCATCAGAAATCCACCAGATGTCCTCCTTAACCCTTTGATAAAAAATGTATGCAACCCCTTCTAATGCACAATATGGTTGAATATTAAAAATATTAATAAAAATTTATTTCATCATTTAATACTCCAGGTGTTCAATAAATATCTTGTTTTTGATTACCACAATCATTATTTTTATTTCCCTTTCTTACTTTAGGAACAACCATAAACGTTATATTTCATTAGTTTTACACATGGGTAAAGAAATTACCCATAAAAAATGTATTCACTACAGAACACCTACGATACATTTCACTCAGCTGCTTTTGCGCATATGATGTATGTAAGTCCTTTTTTATGATCTGTTACTAGTGAGAAAGAGAAATATGTACAACCTTCAGACAGCCATTAACAAAAATATGGACTGCTGGCAAGCCTTCAGATGTCCTAAATGAAACAGTGAATCTGATGGATAGGAACACTTGTGAAAAGACTGAGTCAAAATTTGAACATGAACAATCCAACAAGAAATGGCATGCATACACCACTCCACTTCCAGGGAAAGTGAACATCTGCAAATGGTTCATCCTGTTTTCTATGTAGTGTAACTATGGGTCTCTTCTTCACAAGACTGCATCTGAGCTAGGACTGATACAAATAGAGGTCTTAATAGCAATTACACATCCTACCTTGTCCAAAGCTGACCAGTTTATGCTTCACTATCCAGACATTGCAAAGAAATTGTAAAGCTTTGAAATTCCCAAGTCAAACATCACATCAATCAGTGTCACTCCAGGCATAAAACTACACCCGCCACATTCCCTTTTACTTTTGAAAAAAAGTGGACAGGAACTACAACTCCTTGAAGACCAAGATATCATTGAGAATGTAGAAGTTGAATCTGTGTTGATAACCAACATTGCTGTGCTCAGAGAATGATACATTTTACCAGCAGAGGGAGACATTGTGCATAATCTCATTGATGCGGTTTTCTCGAAATTAGACCTTAATACAGGATATGATCATTATCAACACATGTTGGATTAAGACGATACACAAGACTCACTTGGAATTTCATTGGATTTATGTGGACCCCTCCCATCTGGTGATTATCTCCTAGTAATTCTGGATAAATACTCCAGATTGCCATTCATGGAGTGTGGAGGTAGCTCGTCACAGCACCTGCAGCTGAACCAGGGAGAGTTAGTGGCACAACTGACTCTAGCTGACCAATTACTCAATGGATCAAAAGGCATCAGAGAAAGCTGCCTGAAAAAGAGAAAGACAAGAGGGAGAAAGACACTGGACAGAGCTGAGCTGCCAGAAGCCAGCAGAAACTGATGGCCAATTTATGTCTATCGTCCTCAAATATGATCATGTTGAAACCTGAGTAGGTTATCTTTGGCTGTGTTGGGGAGACCCCAGTAGCAACATCGTTTGCCACAGTTTCACCGTACGTGGGGTCCAACACAGAGAAACTGACCTGCAGTTTAAGACGGAGCTGGTTTGAATGGCAGAGGAGTTTGAATGGCAGAGGCGTATGTGGACATGTACTGGGAGGTGGCAGTGAAGAGTAACCTGCAGCTGGAGGCTCTGCAGAGGCAGTAGCAGAGGTGAACTACTCTACTGGAGCATCTCCTTGCCAGGTCGGGGCCGCTCCTGTTGCTAGGTCAGACCTGATGGCTACCCGGCCTTTTTTTGGCCACAAGGGTATGTCAACATTTTGCCTCATGGTTAAGAGGCTTTTAAGGAACTGCCCTAAGCTGGTTTGAATCTTAAAAGTATTATCAGGAAACACTGAAAAATGTCATCGCTATCCAGACGTTAGCCAGTTATACTTATCTATGAAACCAGAGGAAACTCAACAGCCAGCTATACTCCAAGTATGTTTAAACGATATAAAAACCTGAATGATTCAGAAAATGTCTGATAAAACTCAGACTAAACAAAAGTTGTAATACTTAGCCTTAAACACCAAGGAGATGCATTATTTAATTATATAGCTACTCTGGATGGTATCGCCCTTGCTTTCAGAAAAATCGTCAGGAAACTAGAAGTTATGTTTGAGCCAGATTTGTGCTTTCATCCACATTCTAAACTAATTTCAAGGACTATCTTTTTTCATCGTTATTTTACAGAAATCAGGCACATCTTGTCTCAAAAAGATGCAGACAAATTACTGCAACACGTGTCCTGACAAGAACCAAGAAAAGAGATCACAATTCTCCAGTATTAGCTTCACTACACTGGCTTCCTGTTAAATTTAGAATAGAATTAAAAAAAATTCTCCTCTTCACCTACAAGGCCCTTATTAATATGGCACCATCTCTTTCCTCTTCTTGCTCTTCATCACATTAATGTCTTATCAATACAAGTTACCTAATTGACTTCTTAACCGGAGTCCTTGTACCGCTGTTGTTGCAGATGCAGGATCGTGGCTGCGGCCACATCATGGCTTGTGATTATGTATAGTGATCGTGGTGGCAGCTGGTTGTGGATTATGATTATAACTAGTTGCTTGGATTTACAATATGCCTACTACTATTATTGGCAATACCTCTATCATTACGATTGTTATTGCTGCTCCTTTCCCCTTTGTTAGACTTGTCTACCTCTATTTATGTAAGGTTTGTCTTTTCTCATGAATGTTGTGAATATTGTCATTTTGTTGACATGCTCTGCAACACGCAGCATCTATTGCAAATTGCACTTCTGTCTTGACATCTTGCTATCTTTGACACATTTGTCGCTGCACACTTCCTGTAATGAGGGTGGAGTAATTCTATCTATACAGTGTTGAAAACAGCTTTTAACCACAGTGTCCAGCTGCCTCTTCCTTTTTCTGGTAAGTTTGCCTTAACAAGAAAGAGTTTTTGCAATTATACATTATGTTTCTGACTTTTTTAACCATTTGTGGCAATGTCCACAAAAAGGACTAAATAAATTTATATTCAAATGTTTTGAGATTATTGTATTTCATGTTGTCAGAATAAGTTAGGTAAGTCAGGCCACTATGAAAAATGGCTTGTGACAGTTTATAATTAGACAAAAGAGGAAGACAAGCTTCTTTTTTCTTGGAAGGGAGTTGACTGAGCTAACAACTGACACATTTTCGAGAATTGGTAACAGGAACTGTATTTTCTATTTAGTTTTTGAATCCAGAACTGTTAAATTATATTATGTGAATTTTCCCTTTTAAACATTTGATTTCAGTTACAGATGTTTCTATTCTCTCAATTGGTCCCTCCTTACTTTGTGGTCCTCAGCAGTTAGCATTCCTAAAGAATCACCTGGCACTTTCTGCCTCAGATAAAGCAGGAGAGATTCTACATAGGTTTCTTTTCTTTTTCTTCGACAACCCTGCTACTGATTCTTCATTTGGTAAAATTAAAATTAGCTGAGTATATCAAATCAGAAGACGGATAACTAAGTTACACTTGGCACATAATTAAAATTAATAACATCTCATTATTAAACACATTTTTCTTGTATCAGAGTAATGTAATGCAGTTATTTGACTGTAGCAAATCAAGGTGATAGCTATTTAACTATTTTGCATGTCCTGTGCAGTTGAATAATACGCAGAATGTCATGTTTTAAACACTCACTACAGAAACATGTCAACAGATATGTTCCTTTTTCTGCTTTTAAATCACAGTTTTGATATTTTCCTAATCCCGGATTTAAACATCCATTGAATGTTGTGGGATCTTAATGAAATTGACCGACTTAAACTCTTCAGTCTTTAGGAGTGATGTCATATGCATGTCTGAGCAGTCAGTCACAAGGCTCCTGAAAGTGAGTCAGGTCAAGTCTCTCATTTAACAAACTGCAGACACATCTTTAGTGAACCTTAACTCTCCAACTGTTGTACATGCATTCCTCCACCATAGTCTGGTATTTTGAAAGCTTTTGCCCAAAGATGACCTCTATCTTCTTTTCTCATGGAGAGCTTCAGCTCAAGCATGGTGATAATCATGTGTTTTACACCATATTGTTTAGTTTGACTTACAATAAGTGTGACATGTAAGAGATGTGTTGCTGCTTAATGGAATTCAATATGGTGGTTACCAGCCAGTCATTCCATCTGACAAAGTGGATCAAAGTTGCTTGTCTTAGTTTTGGCTTGGGGCCTCTTATACGAAACATGTTAAGGATACTGAATAAATACATATTCATTATTTGGCTTTTAGAAAGTGATACGTAATAAAGTGAAATGTGAAGTAAGATCACATGACTAGATCAGACAAAAAACACAAGAAATAACTTCTTTAATGTCAGCCTAAAGCAATATATTAAAAAAGCACAGGAAAGTTTATTATTTAGTGAGTATTTTTCTACTTTTGAAGGAAGAGGAGAGAAGTTCAGTAACTAATGTGTGATGAGTTCAGTCTGAATGAAACGTTTGATCATCATCAAAATATTGGACAGTGTGTGAATCATATGTCTAATAAAGGTCATCAGGGGCTTTAATCTTTATTTCTCCTCTTGTTGTTCTGAGTCAAAGCATCAACACTATCAGGTGTTTTGTCCAAATCAAATGATATTTGCTGGATTAAAATGAAGCTTGAATGGTTGTGATGAATTTATTTAGTGATTAACTCTCTCTATGTTTTGTCCGAAGCTTCATTTTCACATGAAAAAATCTGGAAAAGCTAAATCATTCCACTCTTCTGTAAAAATATATATTCTGCTGTTGATTGTTTGTGTTTTGCTGTCAACTAATTTCACACAATGGAAGTAATTGTCATAGTTGGGCTTTTGGGAGGTTCTGATCTGATCCTCTAAAGTAGTGGTCACAAACCTTTTCGAGCCCAAGATCACTTTTTAATTCCAACATAAGCCGAGATCTACCACCGTGATATCTTCCAAAAAAAACATTTAAGACGGTCATATTCATTATTTTTAGCTATTTGCATTAAAGGCTTAATATACAAGATATATCTTCCGCTCTTGCAAATATTTCGCAATAAAAAAAAACGTCATAAACAAGGAAATGAATTCCATTACAACCTACATTAAAACGCAGGTAAGATCATTTTCTGTGTTTATTCTGCTGTGAACCACAAAGTTTATCCGTTCATGACACAAACGTATTTACAACACTTCCTGAACCCGTTTCAAAGTGAAAGCACTCCGAGGTTTCATATTCTGAATCCACTCATTTGTTTCCGAATTTTTTTAAGGTTATCGAGAGACCGAAAGATGCGCATCTTCATACCGTAGAGTCCTAGCATTTAGTTTAGTACATGAACCAACTTGTTCTCGAAGGAAATGTAGGAGATAAACCTGTAACTCTTCCGTCAGTAGCGGACACACAGCGCGTGTGAAAAAAAATGACAACCGACACTCAGCCAGGACATTGAGTCCTCTTTATAATGAAACAGATGGCATTCCTGCACAAAACTGCCATTGTTATCTGATAATGTATATGTGTATTGTAAGTTTCAGCTTTGTTATTTTGTATGTACTGAAACACCAAATCTATTTTGCGTGTAACCACACATAAACGATCTCTGAGTCTGAAAGAGGAAATGCATCAACGACCCAACTTCTCACTCTTCTCTATTGCCTTTTATGGTGTCAAAAGTGTACAGGGAAGGATTACATTTACATTCAGTATGGTGGCCTGAGCTCTGACAGGGGGTGGACGCTTCACATAAATTGAAAGTGACAAATTATTTCATTTTCATATGTAACTCACTGTTTTGGGACCTTTGATATTTTTAACTTCAAGTGTTTTTAATTGCAATTGTGAGCTGCTCATCACAAGTTAACAAACTCCCCAAGGGTAAGGTTTTTTATTTTTTATTATCAAGCTTGTGTATTTAAATGTGATCTATATCTATCTGTATCTTTCACCTTCAGTCTTGAAATTAAGATTGGTGAAACCTTTTATCCAAAGTTGTAGTTTGCTGGTCTATCATACTGACAGGTTTTTGTCCTTCCCATTTACTAACACCCGCAGTATAGAACAATAGGGACAACTCTGAACATAAGGCCTTCCAGTATAAAACTACTAAATGTAGGGAAATTATTCTCCTGATTATTCTGGCACCAACACTTAAATCATTTCACCTCCCAACCAGGTAAAGATGCTGCAGACTTATGTCCGCACTTAGTAATGTAGTATATTCTTGTCTGAACATTCATCTACACAGAAGTAACCCATCACTTTTTGTTCTGATATCTAGTTGTTGCTCATTTCTAGTGAACTGTTATGCATATTTTTTTTTTTGGTGCTTTAGTATAAATGCCTCAATGTTTAATCTACCAATGCCCAGGTCAGAAGTGCCTCAGTGATTCCTATGAGCAAACCTGGGTCAATAAGCTGGGTCGGTCAAATGACTCTCTACATATGTTTGCTGTCAGGAGCAAAGGGGAAAGTTAGGAGACGTTTTTACATCTACATACATATAAAATGTTGGCTTTACAAAGTGAGGCCATCAACTTATTCCTCCTGTCCAGGGTGTATTTGTTTTAACAAGGTGTACAATAATATTGGCTTTAATAGAAATGTATACTGAATTTCAGAATGAAAGCTTTTTGGATAAATAAAAAAAGGTCCACCATCCCTTAATAATATTGTTTATTCAATAGCTATACTAATATTGAAGAGTACGCAATAACTCTGGAGTGAGTCTTCAAACCTAGGTGACTGGCACCTTCTGCTGGTAAGCCGTAACAGTTGCACTTTATTTCTCTGCAATTTAGCCTCCAATGCAATGTCAGCATGTCATCACCTGTAGTCACACCTTGTAAGTGTTCCACTGGCTGAAATACATTTTTAGCATTAGCTGTAAGAAAAATTTTGGCAATATTTTAGATTATTATTTTACTCATTTGCTTGACCCAAGAAGAATTAACTATGGCCTGATCTACTAAGTAACAAAGCCAAATCTGAATTTGTACCATGAATCATTATATTTGATGTTTGCAGGTGTAAGTCATTGATAAAGTACTTCTACCTCAAATGACTATGATAGTCAGGATTACGTGGTCCTGTCATGATCCTAGTGAATGTCGCTCTGAGAGAAAATGTGTTTCTTTTTGTCAACAGGAGATGGATCACTGTTTGTTGTTTCTTCTACTCCTGTTAATGGGTGGAAGTGGTAAGATAAACAAATTTAACATTTCGCTACCTTTTTGGAAATCTTGAAGCTCATCAAATGATAAATTGAAATTGAATCAATTATTCAATTGTAATCTATCAAATGACTATGCTCAATACCACAGCGATTGTACAAAATGTACAGCAACCAGTTTGTCACTGACTAGCTAGGTGGTGGAATTAATTCAAGAGCAAAAAAAGGGGAAAAGGGAATTTCAATAATAAAGAATGTTGAGGCCCTGTTCAGGTCTCCTTCAGTTTCAGATGGGACCTTGTTCCCTAAAATTGTCAAACCTGGTCACTTTGACTTCACAAGGTTTTCATCCCAGCAGGAATACTAAAACAAAATTTCGAAGAATAAATGATGATGATTAAAATATATGTTTTTTGAGTACCAAGTGAGGACACTGTGACAAGACAGGTTACTGGACAATATACAACAAAATGAGGTTCAGCCTTATACCAAGCATAGATAGACTCACCAATATTAATGACAACAGTAGTATGATTTATGAGATATACACATTATTAATAATCTACCTCTGAATACTGGATTCTTCATTACTGCTGAGGGATTTCAATACATTCTTTTGACTGAGATTGCTGCATGCACGTTGTTTGCCAGGATCTCACTGAAAGCAGGAATGAGTTTGAATGAATTTTAGTAATTTGTGTCCATAACATATTATCTCAGCAATTTGTGCTGTTTGAACTGCTGTTTTAAGGATCTGTGTTGTATAGAGTTTGTGGTTTTCTTTGCAGGTTTGTGTCACCAAGAGGAAGTTTGCGCGAAGTCAGTGATCAACACCTGCAATGACTGTATCAGATCTGGGCCATACTGTGTGTGGTGCCAACAGCTGGTGAGAAAGAAATGTAATGTAACATCTGTCACTGCTCAGGGTTTATAATTATTTGAATAATGACATTTACTTGAGAATTTTCAGGATAAGCTAACTTAATACTTAAACTGATGCAAGGGATAAATAATGATAAGCATGAATGCTCTTTGAATAAAGAGACGTTTCTGTCTCTTGACATGTTTTTTTGACTTCCCTTTGTCCAGAATTTCACCAAAGCTGGTGAGAGGGAAACAGCACGCTGTGACACCCAAGCTCAGTTGATAGCAAAAGGCTGTAAGAAGGAGGAAATCATCTCCCCCCAGAACGGTGTCTTCATCAGCAAGAATGAAAATCTCACCAGTTCATTCAAGGAGCAGGGTGCTGTTCAGCTCAGCCCACAGAAGATTAGTCTGAAACTGCGCCCTGGTAAGTTGAATCAGTTAATGCAGACATAATTAGAGGAATCTAGTTGTTGGGTTACAGATCAGAGAAAAATATTGTTTTGCACATGTTTCCACAATTTTCACAATAAGCTCATCCCAACTGATTTGATTCAATCCATATCTTGTGTTTACAGGGCTTCCTGCAACATTCAATGTTTCTTTTAAGAGAGTTCAGGGTTATCCAGTTGATCTCTACTACCTGATGGACCTGTCTTTCTCCATGAAAGATGACTTGGAAAATGTCAAAGGACTTGGACAAAAACTTTTTGCAGCTCTGAAGAATATCACTGCACATGCTCAAATAGGTATGAGGCAGTCTTAATTTAATAATATGAATTGACAGAATCCAAATGTTTCTTATTTTGTACTGCTTTGGAATACAGCCACAACCTACGATGTCATTATCTTTACTACTATACACCAATACTATGGTTCAGAGTGCTGAAGATACTGAAACCCAGTTTGCACCTGACCGCTGTGCCATATATGAATGATGTGTAGGAGAGAAAGTGCTGCACATGGATGCAGTGTATGTGTGTGTGAATGGGTAAATGGCAAAACTGAACTTTAAAGGGCTTTGAGGGATCATCCATACTAGAGAAGCACTATATAAATAACAATCATGTACAATTATCCTTCAAAAATTTCCTCAGTACAATAAGAACAGCTGGGTGGCACTAGACTGATGCACTAGAATCTAGTATTCTATCGGATCTATCGGCTCGTATTAAACCGCTAGCTGGTGCACGCCCACGCTAAATCAACCTGTCTCCTGTAAACCTTGGTGCACGCAGCTCAGTCCTATGCAGGATTTAAACTTTGTGCACATTTCCCGCGTCCCCCCTGAATCACTTTGTGTACCCCTGGGGCGACGTCGACCCCAGTTTGGGAACCGATAACCTAGATGATGCAAATTTTGGACAAATTCATGAAGCTGATTATGATATGATTACAGGCTGTATTCTAAAGTGTCTAAATATTTGGTGTATCACAAAAACAAAAATGCTTAATTTATTAGCAAGTAATACACATTTCAATAACTACAGGGTTTGGTGCCTTCGTTGATAAGACAGTCCTCCCTTACACCAACACCAACAAGGACAAACTGGAGAGGCCATGTGATGAGAACTACCAACAGTGTCAGGCAGCCTTTGGCTACAGACATGTGCTCAGTATGACATCACGGGAGGATGATTTTAGAACAAAAGTGAAACAGCAGTTCATTTCTGGAAACTTGGATTCTCCTGAAGGAAGTCTTGATGCCATGATTCAGGCTGCTGTATGTGGGGTAAGGACTTAACCAATAAAATTACTATATACTGTGAGTAATACAAGATAAGTGAGTATGTTTAAAAAAAAAAAAAAAAGAGTATAATTCGAAAACCCACTTTTGGTGTCCACTCAGGAAGAAATAATTCATTTTACAAAGGTCATGCCTTTTAGCAGGGGGTATTAGCTTAAATTGATAGTGACAGCTGTACAAGGTACAAACCACCATTGAAAACAATAGGTTTGGATAACCCAAAAGAAATCAAGACAATAATTCTTCTATGGACTCACACCTTTTGGTTTGATTGATAGGTCAGAACTAATATCACAATTATATCTTCCAGTTTCAAGGTATATCCATTCAGTTAAATTTGAGAAGAAGCTAATATTACTCTGGTATACATTGAACAAAATGTGCACCAGTGATAGTAGACTATTTTAGCATGAAGTCAAAAGATAAATCATCAAAATCCAATAATAGAGTTGTTTCCTTCACTATGACACCAGAGAAATTAAAAAAGTATGTTCATTTAGTGCTGCAGGAATAAATACAGGCATTTATATAGGCTACTGGAAATATAATTAGATTTTCCCTCATGGGTCCATGAAGCACTGATGATGCATCTGAACTAAACTGAATAAGAAAACAAGAACCCTAATGGATTAAATCTATTGAAATAATAAGGGTCAATTAATTCGACTTTATGTGACCTTGGCAGGTTAACAAACACACGTTATGAAAAGTCAGTTGAATAGTGATGCCTGTGTTAAACAAAACAAAGAGGAAACAGACATTAAAAATGGGTTAGGGTGAAGAAGAATTGAAAATAATCAGTTAATGTGGACAAAGGATTAGTTGAGAGCACATCATGTCCTCATAGGAACTTTTTTTTCATTATGTGAGTCCCCATTGCTTTACACGCAGGTTTTTTTCACACATGGAGTACAGCCCACTGAAAGCAACTCCCACCCAGTCACTTTATAATTTTGTATTAAGTGCTATCCTTTTTCCTAGAAGATCTGTTCACAAACTGTCAATCAAATTAACAAAACAATTATACTTTTTGTTGACATTAGTGCTGCCCTTCACATTAACATAAAGACAAAACAAAGTTGCTCTGGCAGCCAAAGTCTTTGGGGTTCCTTGGTTCCATTTGCACAGGTCAAAGTTTGATGTCTATGAAAACATCAATGCTGACTTAAAATGTAAAGCGGGTCCTGTGTTATTCAAACCACTACCACATTTTTTCCCTAACATTAAAACTGAACACTGATCCCGGGGTTCTACACCTATCACTCATCTCCTCCTTCCATTGAAATGACAACAACACACTCAAAGCAGGAATCATCTTTATTCTCAAACATGTTTGCATTGCAGATTAGTGAGGTATAAAGTTTCTTTTGAAAAGTTTTTTTTTTCCAAGCCAATATGATACAAGCCTGTTTACACCGGCTTTAACTAGCTCCCTCACACATAATGCTGTTTAGGAAAAAATTGGATGGAGGAATAGCAGCACTCGACTGATTGTACTGACCACTGATGATGGATTCCACATGGCTGGTGATGGAAAATTGGCAGGAATTCTGGAACCCAATGATGAAAAATGCCACATGGAGAACAGCCTTTATACCAAGAGCAGTGAGATGGTAAGTTTTGAATCACAACAGGGAGTCAAAACGTTATGTTATAATAACATTTGTGGGCAAAATGTGAACAAATTATCCATATTGTGTTATTCTCAATCATCATCATCACAATAATTCCAAACCGATTTTCTTGAAAAACAGCTGTTCCATTTTGTTCACTTGCACTTTTTTAGAGCTGTAACGCGGATATTATGTTTGCATGATTCCATTGCTTTATGCAGGACTACCCTTCTGTTGGACAATTAGCTATGCAGTTGGAAAAAAACAATATTCAACCAATATTTGCAGTGACAAAAAATATGGAGGTTGTGTACAAGGTAGGTCAAATTGACGTTACATTTATTACTTACCTACAGAAAAAATGATGATTGTTTATTTCAACTTATGTTTTTTTAATTAATTTATCCCAGCAACTCTCTCAAATGATACCAAAATCAGAGGTGGGAGTTCTGTCATCAGATTCTAACAATGTTGTTCAGTTGATTGAAAGTGCCTACAATGTAAGTTGTTTCATACATTTTGCTAATATTCTCCTTTTGTATACAACCATATCTCTTCTCCTGATTTTGTGCTTTTTGGTGAATATAATTTCCTAAATGTGTGATCTATGACAGCGGTTGTCCTCCAAAGTAACTGTGACCCATGACAATCTCCCAGACAATGTAAGAGTTGTCTACACACCTATATGCAAAAATGCAGGACCAGCAGGGGACAGCAAAGGGGTGTGTGACAATGTGCGTGTGGGACAAGAGGTCAGTTATTTTTGTTTATACATACCAGCATGTTTTTCGCTGTTGAATATGTCAAGTGCACAAAGTTCTTGTTCCATCTGTTTTGGATTATATCTTTGTAGTGGAGTCACCCATGTACAAAGGCATCCCCAGATCAGATGGGATATGTAAACTGTTCACTATGTTCAGAGTCTTTTTTGTTTCCGTCTGGTCAGACATGCTGTGTCCATCAAATGCCCAAACCCACAGAGGCTATCAGCTTATTCAACTGACTGTTAAACCTCAGCTTCATGAAATGTTGATATATAATTTAATTAAAAATGTATTTCTATAGCTTTATGTCAGAATATAATTATATTACGATTATATTCACTTTTCATAGAAAGGGCATGAGTAACCCAACAATTCCCACATTTAACATTCAATCTTAGAAGAGAGAAAACAAAGAGGAAGAACCACAATCAAAATGAAACTATAGAAATAGGAGTGCTATTGAATATCAATACAAGTGAAGATGAAGAATATTTGTGTTTTTTTTATAGATTTTTGTTTTTGTTACGTTATTACACCTCTACTTTACTCGCCATCTATACAAATACTTTTTCTTCAGATCTCCTTTGAAGTCACTGTCACAGCACACTCATGTATGGAGAACAAGTCTTTCACTATCAGACCACTGGGCATTAAGGACACATTGACTGTGAGCTTATCTACAAACTGTGATTGTAAGTGTGAGGACCCTTCTGACAAAAGCCACACACACTGCAGTGAGAAGGGAGGAGTTCACTGTGGTATCTGCAGGTAAGGTTTACAACCAATGAGTGTAAGAGCACCTCAACAAATGGGAGAAGCCTATAGCAGTAATGGGAAGAACTATTCTATATGATATCATTGTAAACAGCTACCATCTACTGCCTGGGAAGTGAACTACTTAGTTTTCTGTTATTATTGTAGCCACAGGACTTCACAGAGCTGTGTGTGTAGATGATGAGCGCAATTTTTAATGTTTTCAATATTTCACTTTGTCATGTTTCAATTCGATTTTAGTTTTAACTGCATTCTTTTTTTTAATTACAGCTGCCATGATGGCTTTGTTGGTCAGTTCTGCAACTGTTCCATTGGCAATAAAGACGAGTTGTCCTTACGGGCATCTTGTAAGAGGCAGAATGGAACAGACTGTGAGGGTCGTGGAGACTGTGTGTGTGGCAGGTGCCAGTGCCACACCACAGAGAATGGACTGCGTTACCATGGGGACTTCTGCGAGTGTGATGATGAACACTGTGAAAAGTTCCAGAATAAACTGTGCGGAGGTAGGGTTTCAGTCATTTTGTTACTCTCTGCATTGTTACGCCTTACCCTATCCAGTACCTTAACTGGAAGAAGGTGATTGTGTTTGTGTGTGTGTGTGTGTGTGTGTGTGTGTGTGTGTGTGTGTTTGTGTGTGTGTGTTTGTGTGTTTGTGTGTGTGTGGGTGCGTTGGAACAGGAGAGTATTACATGATTAGGTTATGAAGTTGATTTGTCAAAGGTCAAGGTAAACAAATGTGATCCAATGAATACATTTTCAAAGATATGTACACATAAGAGTCAATCTAATTTATTATAATAATATGAATGACATTATTATTCATATTATTCAGAAAGTTGACCCCACCATATGATTTACATCATGAAGTCTAATAAGTCAGAAATGCATCCTATAGGACTATAGAAACAACATGATGCTTATATAGATTAAAAAAATAATCCATGATCATATGTAAAGAATTGCATCATTATGATATGACATTATTAATGTATTGTATTGTATCTTATTGTTTCTCGCAAGATAGCAGCACCCGTATGTGGGATATTTCAGCTTTGTACAACGGCATCGTCAATCTATATGTACAGGCTACATGTATGTGTGTTCCCTTCCCTCCTAGTCAGTTCTTCTATTATTGTCCCTAGTGTTCCTGTCTTTTTTCTTGCTCTTTCTTACCAGTGTCAGTGTCAGGGGCGGATCTCAACACTTTATGTAACTTCACCTTTCTTCACCTCGTCTTGCACTCTGAGTGAATGGAGTTGGCTGGAGCAGATTCCAACTAGATTAGCAGCAGGTTGGACATCTGCTCGAAGTCTGCAACACATTGAAGAGCTTCTCTTATCGTACTTTGGAAGAGTTCACGCATAGCAATTGATGACTGCTGACTGAGGGCTGATCAGGGGTATGAGCCGTGCAAAACTTGATGGGGACTGACAAATTGGGCTGAAAATCTGTTTGCATTTCCACTTCTAGTAAGCCATTGCATTGTGACATTTCACCATAATGCCATGAACCACAGGATGTTATTATTAGTATATACTAATGTTTTGATAAGGAACCCTTATGCTCACATTCACCTCTATATTTTAGTCTGCTGGTCCACTAAGCTTTGCATGGTTCACAGTTTTCTCGACCTATCATGCAGTCTATCATTTTATGCATCAATAGGGCATTCCTCCTTAAGATCCTCCAACCATTAACTTCCATGCTCTAACTCTCATTTTCATTCAATACAATTTCCAGGAAATGGTAGGTGCAAATGCGGAAGATGTGACTGTAATACAGGCTATGAGGGCTCAGCCTGTCAGTGCATGGTGTCTGAGGAGGGCTGTCGAACACTAAACAACACTGTGTGCTTCGGTAGAGGATCTTGCAAGTGCAACCGCTGTCAGTGTAAGGAGGGATACCAGCGGCCACACTGCCAGCACTGCCTCGGCTGCCCTGACGCATGCCAGACCAAACTGTAAGGATTCCAAACTCAACTAAATATTAAAATACTTAATAAAGGTTTAGTTCACCGAATTACAAAAGAAAGACTTACCAGTATTTTGTCAAGACTGAATCTCTACTTATAGCCTATGTTGAGATATTAAGGCTTACTTTAAAGTATGAACTGTTTCTATTTATTTTTCAGGAACTGCATTGAATGCCTTGGCTTTGACTCTGGTCTCTTTAAGAAAAACTGTAGTGTGGCTTGCAGCAAGAGCATTTTTCATGGGATGGTAGAGCAGTTCACAATAACAAGCAAGCCGTGCCAGCAGAAGGACTCTGAAGGCTGCTGGATCAAATATAGGCTGGACCAGCTGGTTGGAGAGGATTACTACAGGGCTGAAATTCTGAAACAGAGAGGTAAGCTATTAATTAAAAAAACAGATAAAAACTTCAGAGCAATTCTATTTAAAAACTAGTTTGTTATGTCATTACATTTGGATATGCTGTTTTGAGTTAGGGTTAAATTCTTATGGGGTTCTTACATATCACTCCACCTTTCAAAGGCAGGTGTCCCCACACCCTGACCCATTGCAATTATAATGGAAGAGTTAGCAGGTAGAGGAAGAAACATCTGTGTGTATCAAGTCCACATTGCACACATTCCTGTTGCTAAATATCACTATCTTGCACCATTTAAATACTTCCTGCAGCATCAATGTTCCTGAACACACTTAACTATAAGTCCAATATGCCCAAAGATGGATGCAAATGTATTTGTCATTTAACCACATGTGTGCTGGATGGGAAAAATCAAATTGTTTCAGAAACTGGCAAAGACATGTGACGATAGTTTAAACCATGTGTAAAATGGGTCAAGAGATCATCTTTTTCCTCTTTTTGCTGATGACACCAGTATTTGCACTTCAGACTTTAATCCATTACAAATCTAGAATTCTTTATACTCTGAATTAAACTTGGTTCAAAACTGGTTTCTATCAAGGAACCATGTACTGAGTAAAAAGTCAGTTTAGGCTTTTGTATGCTTATAAATTGTCTTCAGGACAATTTATATTTATGCTGAATTATGTGTTTTACCCAGGTTCATTTATTTATTTTCTCAATGCTTGAGGTCTGGGTGAGGCAATGAAGTAGCTGTATGTATCAGCAGTAAATGTTATGGAATGCTGAATTTTGTTTTATAATTTTGAAATTGAGTAACTTCATCTCTAGAGTTAATTCATTGAGTACGTTTTATAAACTGCAGTATTAGACTTATATAGACTTAGCCTTGATGATGGCACTATAATTTGTATCTGAAGTAATTGAATTTTGTCCTGAAGAGGAAATTAATTTTTGAACCAAATTCCAATTATGGCCGAATTTCAAATTATAGTTGATGACATTTCAGTCGTTACCCAAGTGTACTGAGGCTTACCAACACTGCCATCTAGAGTCTGAAAAAGGCAGCAGATATACATGTACACCTCCTTACATTTTGGATATGTGTAAAAGCTAAATGATTTACAATTCTTCCTCCAGACTGTCCAAAACCACCCAACGTCATAGCTATTATCGGAGGCTCCATAGTGTCTGTGGCTCTTATTGGAATCTTGGTGCTGATGCTCATCAAGTTATTATTCTACATGAGGGACCTGAAGGAGTTCAGGAAATTTGAAAATGAAAGGAAAAAGTCACAGTGGGCAAAGGTGAGGCACTTCTTTATTACTGATAAGCTAGAAATAATCACCATTTAGGGATTTTATGGTGTTGTTACTTAGTGTGAATTTACTTTGCAGAGAGGCACATCTTATTTTTTGTTTGAAAGAAAGTCTACAAAACCCTGCAGTGCAGCAGCAGTGTGGTGTGCTGTACAGCAGGACATACTGTTATTGTATTATGTTGACACAATGAGGCTGCGGGGGTCAGGTAAGGCTGTGGACGTTTGATGATCAACTTTAATGCTGACAAACAAGCATCCATTCATCTCTAATATGTTACAAAGCCCTCTGAAAGGTCAACTTCACATTCTAAGTCATGGAGTAGATATACATTTTAAGACATCAATTGATAAGACCATGCACCCCCACCCCAATAAACATACAGCCTACTAACCTGATTTTATTTAAATGAAATTAAACTTGAACTACACCACCGTTTTAGATGTCACACTCCCTGGCACTGGTGTCCCCGGGCGATATATGACAGTATTAATCCACAATAACTGTTTTTGCAATTCTGGAGATCCAACATGGTCTGTGGTAATATGACATGATAAAAGCTGAATATGGAAATGGTAATTAACAAACCACCTGGCTTTCTCTGTCACCAGGCTGACAACCCACTGTTCCAGAATGCCACCACCACTGTGGCCAACCCAACATTCACTGGAGAATGAGGTCTTCTACTGCAGCAGGAAAACGCTCAGCATTGCTTTGTACTATTATAATTGTGTGAGACTTATGTTAGTTGAATTTCTTTTGTAATGCTCATGCTCAGGAATATTTTAATGCAATTTTTGCACTAAAAGCTACCCATTAACATTACCTGCACACTTAATTTCATTGCCCATTTCACATGAAATTATAATTTTCAATTCTCTTTTTCATTCATATCAAAACTGTTGTAATGCTTTGTATAAAATAATTATATTTTACCCTGTCTTTGTCAGGTATAGTACAATCCACTTTCTGAGGATTGTATTTGTGCAGGCAGAGGCAGATTCTTTTTAATAGTTCAATAAAAAATTAATAAATCACATTTTGGTAATCCAATATTTGCTATCAGTACACACAGCCATTGTTTCCTAGTCCAGAGTTGCAAACTGCATTTAAAAGAGTTGAGAGATGAATATGGAAAAGCTGCTGTTCAAATGTCCCTCTCACACACTGTCTGATATCCATGTCTATGATTACCCCCTGGGGGGGCAGAGACCTGGCTGTCATCCCAATTCTTTAGTTGAGACACATCGAGCTCATTCACCCTCAGATGCTGGAACTATCTTATCTGATACTGTCAATAGGGTTTTGAGTCTGAGTCTCACCATATTAACCCTAACCCAAAAATCTAAAATAAGAAAAATATGTCTAAAATAATATAAAGGTGTTGAGGGGAACCTTGAAACCGGCTTGGGGTCTAGAAACTGACAGTAGTTTTCCCCTGTGCATGAGTGGTAAAGGTAGATGTAGAAGAGCGGTTGAGCAGAGATGTAGTTTGTATATAGGGAATTTTTATTTTCCCAAAAAGAAGGCCAAAAGGGCAGAATTAATAATGAAATTATTAAATAAAACAAAAGAGCGAAAACAAATACTTTGTAATAAGACAAATAAATTGGCATAATAGCCAAAACAATGAATTGCAATAACAGTCAACTTAACCATGTTTGCTGGTTGAGAAACAATTTCTTAGGAGAGCTCTGAGACTCAAAGTGTGACACACAGTCCCTTGTTAAGTTCTGGATAAGTTGCAAGACAGAATTTCCACAGCTTGCTGCAAAAGCAATGAGGTATCTTTTGCCCTTTCCAACAACCTACCTGTGTGAGAGCGTTTTTTCTACACTGGCGTACTTGAAGAATAAGTACCGGGCAAGGCTTAAACCAGAGGATGACATGAGACTGTTGCTGTCTACCATTTCGCCACGAATAGACATGCTGTGTGGACTTCACCATGCCCAGATATCACACTGATTGGTCTCCCCTCTCTCCACACACACACACACACAGAAGTACTACTCACCCACCACCCTCTCTCCCAACACTAGCAGTAGGTGGGATTTGCTGCTGGTGATCATGAGGTTAAACTTAAGTAGGCCTCAATTATTCGTGTAATATTGTATGATTATCATTTGTGACATATTCTGCATTGCTTTGTCATCTTCCCTCTTCAGTTGTAGCCCCAGTTTATGTTGATTGTTATTGATCACTGTTACTTTCACGTTCTCGCAACATGTCAGCTACATGTCTGTACATTTAAGTCATGAACGTTATATATTGATGTACATATGGTTCTGACAAGCACTACAACTAGAAACTGCATTTTAATTTTGTTTTTAATTCTTAAGCCCTGGAAATCAAACGTTTTTGCTGTTTTTTACACAGATTTTTCTGGATTTGTTTTGAGGTTTCTTTTAGTCAAAACCAACATGGAAAACCAAATGTTAAAACTTCCTTCTGTCCACACACACACACAGGCACACGCGCGCGTAGGCAAATCAGTGGGCCGTGGATTACTTTCTAGGCAGAATGGTGGTCCCTGGGACAAAACCAGTTGAAAACCCCTGCTCCAGAAGATATCAGAGGAAATTTAGGCTAAAAACTGTGTAAATAACCTTTTTTCTAGTCGAATTTGAATGTGGGTGCTTAAGGACCCTTGGATGACACCACAGGAGCAACATGGAGGATTGGATTTTGGATTTGGCTGCAACACTGCTTACCCCTGAAAGTCCAGAAGTGTTTTGTGGACTCAAACACTTCACCTGCCCCTCCTTCCATCGACATAGTGGTCAGTAGATATGAGTTAAAACTATCCCTTTGCGAATAAAGCTTTGCAGATTAGATAAAGACCAATCCAAATGGAGTTTTGAAAACTATGGAAAAAAGATACTTGCTGCATGGTCTGTGACCAAAAGAGTTACCACTTCCCACCAGAACACATAATACTTAAGGACTTTTCGTCTAAATTTATTATTCATGAAATAAAGAATAATTTTATGTACTGTTGTAATGTGTTCATTGTACTGCCACCAAGTTATTATTGGGGTCAGATGTGTTTAATTTATAATAGTTTGTAACAGGCTGAGGTAATATGACCATGTCAACTGATCAGACAATAATCATGTTGCCTTATTTCAAGATAAAAGAACAATTATTCAAGTCAAATGTCAAACTGCGGGCCTAGATAGGTTCACCCACATATGAAGAATTGGGATCAGGTCAACAAAGAACAAATACAAAAATTTGAAAACTAGACTACTTTAATTTTCATATTGTAATGCAGAAACATCAGTAGTTACCCATTATCAGCTCGTAGAAACACATGATGCCTAGGTGTGCGTGCTGTTGTACAGCCTTCTTTGTGAAGAAAAGTTTGAGCCTACAGCCTACGTTGGGGGGAAATTTTTTAAAACTTTGTTAACCCCCCCTTTAATGGACTGTTCGGGGGCTAAGACTTGGTTTAAGGTAAGAGTTAGAATTAGGTTTAGATTAGGTTAAGCATTTAGTTTGGATGTTTAGGGTAAGGAGCTAGGGACTGCATTATGCAAATTAGTTTATTTACCAAGATAGTAGTACAAACATGTGTGTTTGTGTTTACGGGCCACCTTTGTAGATGCACAGTCCTCTAGCAGCAGTTTGCAAGCTGTTTTATGAAATGTTTTATACATCCTAGACTTAGACAAAAGTGTCTTCATTTTGCTGCTTGATGGAATAAGTCCCAATCACATTTCAAAGTTAGACATTTCTAAATTCCATTGACTCCATAACAATGCATCCTCGGGTCTGATGGTTTTTAAATCAGTGTGGTGCCTGATAATTGTTGTTAATAATTAACTTAATTATCATCTATCTGACAATTAACTACTGAGATCAAAAACCCCAAGATGATACTTGTGTAGCTTAAAGCACTCTGTGAAGCTGCTGTATTCTGAGCAAAGGTTAGGAGAAAAAGGAGGGCATAGGTTTGGGACACAGTATAACAAAGGCCCTGTTCAGACCTGGTATTAACATCAGTCCTGATAATCTCAAGAGGACAGCATTAAGTACCTGTGTTTACACCTGGAATTAAACGGTTCCTGAATGTGTCTCCATTGAACACTTGTCATCAGATCTCACTTCCCCACTCTATAATGCTAATAATCATGTTTTCTCAAAGGCCAAATTATGTATTTTTTAACCGGTCTGAGTTTAAATATGTGTCTGATGTCACAGTGTGTGTCTGTCTGTTGGGAGAAGCTAGAGAGGGAGGCAAAAGAGTTGCATCAATTATTATGTGTTGATACTGTAACCCTAACCCTAACAAATCGACGTATCGGCACTGAGAAACAACAAAATACATTTGATTCTTTGAAACTGGAGCAGGTCAGAGGATGTCAGCTGGGTAGGTGGTCCTTCATTTGTGGCCCAGAGGGCATCCGTTCACAGAGCGAGAGGAATGCGTCCCAGACCACCTCTTAATGTGGTTTGAGTGATCGGCTCTCAGGATGAATTCAGGACGCATTTGGGCAAGTTCAGACCTGAACTTGGTGTTCACCACTTGTGACTGGATCACTCAGGATGGATGTTTATACCAAGCATGAATGGGGTAGAAAACAAAGCATCAGCCGGAGCAGCAACCCTAAACAGACTGAATTACTTCACATGTTACATCTGCTGGGTAGAGTTCCCGTTCCAAGTGTTGTTCTCATCCTCACTGTCCTCCTGAGTCCTCAGACTGCAGATTTTACCCTCTTTCTTGAAGTCTTTGGGACGCTCCTCCAGAGTGTGAGTTTCTCTGAGTGGAGATAAAGGAAAATGGCATGACAATTAACACATGAACATTATGTGTGTACAGTATATAACAAATAAAAAACACAGATCTCCCAAAATCTGCTGATGGAACTGAACTCTAATTAAAGAAACTGCCCGCATGATAGAATGAGTAACAGAAGAGTCAAAGTCACCTAGCTGATTCAATAGTATCCCAAAAAAATGGCACACAACAGTATATATATTAAATTTAGCTATGGATACATGAGCTACTGGTCCAGCAGGGCAAAGAGTTGCACAATGGAGCAACAGTGAAATACAAAGACTTTTTATATGATTGACGAAAGTGTGAAAACATTCTAGCTCCAGGTCAGTATTGTGCATGAACCCGTTCAATGAACGCCATTCATATTTTGGTATTATATTAGAACATATTTTGTACATATGATGAACGTGAGAGTGAACAGCGCTCAGGTTTCACACCGTATTACCATACTGAGTCCAGCACTTTACTTGCAGCAACTCAATCACTGCAGGTCACTTTAACAGTTTTTCAGAAAGAAAGCTGCAACCAGCATCCCCACAGGCCAAGTAAACAGCCCATTCCAAACAGCTGCAGTTTCTGCCTTGAGATAATGTTGATTATGATTCATACAGCTTTCAGGCTGTGCACATTCTTAACACATACAACTCTACCTTAGTTTAGTCTTTGTAAGCAGATGAATGGCCTATTGGACTTAACTGTCAATTTTGTTCAGCCTTCCTTGGTTGATGAAGAGTATGCATGTTGTTTAGGTAGAGCAGTAGCTGTCCCTTACCGCTTTGCCTTGTCGGAGGCCGATGATGAGTTGGTATACGAACTGGACGGCTGGGTGGAGCCTTGGGATGCCGGCCCAGGAGGGGGGGGAGTTGTAAACAGAAAGGTGCTGAGGAATCTCCATACAGCCAGTAGAGGATAGAGGAGTGTTCCAAGAACTGCCCAAATGCCATCCCCAGAGGACTGGACTGAAGTGTTAGCAGACCTGCCTGAATGCTGAGTTGGAGAGAATACGAAATAATATTGACTCAAGAGGAACGATTATGGAATGCTTTAACAGTTCTGGACATCAGTGAGTTTATTTTTCTCTGCTTCCCTTTGCTACGCTAATCTAACCGCACTCTGACTGTACTGAACAGTAAGAGGCAAACGTGAGCCTGTCTCTTACACACTTTCCTGCCCCTTCTCTCACTCCGATTTAACATGGTGTAAATGACACCATTTTGAGTCCAATTTGAATGTTGGGGTTCATGGATACTTGGATGACACCACAGGAGCAGTATGGAGGCTTTTTTTTCTTCCTATTGATCTTTTTTTTCCGTATGAAGAAATTGTCCCCACTCAGTTCAATTGTATTGGGTTAGGGTTAGGGTAAGGCTTTCGTCGAACTATCCTGTTGGAGCTATTTATTTAGTTGTAGTACTTAGTGCTGTTTAGTTTATTATTTTGTTTAGTGAGTATTTAGTTTTTTGGTTATTCTCAGTCAATTTGCTTGATTTCATTATGATTAGATTTCTATTAGTATTCTAGTTTATTATTTGTTTACTTTAGGTGTTTCTTGTTTATTATTTGTGTTTTGTTTCATTTGGGCACGGTAGGGGGGCACCTGAAGTTATATAGGTAGGCTGTCGGTAAGGGACCAGCATGCACCTGGGTGGGCAAATGGTTTTTTACCGGAGCGGGAGAGGCACAGGAATTTTCTTTGTTCTTTGTTTGCTCGCTGTTTGGTTAAATAAACCACGCTTTTCGCAGAAACTGGACATCTGTTTGGACACTATGTTTTTCCCATCCGCGTACACCACAACCCATGGTGCAACAGTGGCCCTTTGATTAGTATAATTCGAAGTTTGATTTGATACGTTTATCTGTTTGACAATCGGCTGCTACATATCCCTTCAACTTCATTGTTGCAGATGACGCAATGCCGCATTTATCCATGAACACAACTCTGTTATAGCAAACATGCAATCTGGGTTTGCTCACCGGCAGAAGCACAATGGAAGCACTTGGAGCCAATTCCAGCTCTAGCAGAGTTTTGTTCAGGTCTTCAGTTGTGAACTCCCGCCGAGGGAACATGGTTGCTAGGGAGAAGTTGCCGTAACGGTTTCCCACTTCCTGAGACATGATCAGCACAAAAACATTAAAAGTGATTAGACATGAAGAGATTTACTAGGTTACACATGTCACACTTCACAGCCAGGCCACACTGGATGCATGAGTGGCGCATGACTTTTTCAAGGAACATCTCAACTTTCTTGAATCTTGTTGTCCTGGGTCTTTACCCTCTGGGTTTTATGCACTTAATGTAAGTCGCTTTGAATAAAAGCGTCAGCTAAATGAAATGTAATGTAATCTTTTTTTTCATTTCAGTGGCCGCATGTTATCAGCTTAGAGTGACCCCACCGCCTGCGTGAAACGTGTGTCAAAGGCTCAAGTCGTGCTGCTCTTAAAGAGTGAATGTCGCCCATCAGCAAAATAGACATTGAAAATGAACAGTTTAAATTAGAATATCTTTTGAATTTGTTACAAAAATAATTTAAAAAAGCACTAATTTCTGTTGACTGAATCCATTCATTCAAGGAACAAGGTTTTATTGTGCAGTTTTTGCACGGCCAGAAGATGCTTGACTTCATAGTATAGTAATTTGAGAACATAAGCCTACTTTTATATGCAGCTATGTAGGAGACCAACCATGTGGGAACAACAGATGTCCAAGAGGTGTAGCAGAACAACATTTTAGCCATCACGCACTGCACGTACACCCAGTTTGGGCCAGACACTACACTACAATTTCATTACTCAGAAATTATGCTGACTGACGTGGAATCATTTGGAAGTTTGACTCAAAAGATTCTGAAATACCTGTCTATTGTTAAAAACTGGTAGGTAATTGGAAAGCTTAATTTTCATGTCTAAATGGAAGAACCCCCTACTCCCACACCACCAACATACAGCCACATACCTTGGTACACATACATACGTACGTAGGATGTGCTCATAATTTATTAATATTAAATAAGACATTCGCAAACATTTCTTTGAGTCACTTCTAGGGTAAATAAAACAACAATTTGTATAGTTTAGATGAAACACTCGTGAAAACATCACTAGGATTATTATATAAAATGTCTCAAGAGATCCCTTTCACCTAAATCTTACACACTCAACCTTTAATAGACGTGTAGGCTTTAAATCAGAAAACAAAGCACTGCGTGGTAAACATCATCCAAATGGTTCAAACCATATGTCTAGTTCTGTGTTTAAAATCCATTTCATGGTTCTGGTGAATGAAGACAGTAAAAACATACAAAAAGAAGAGTGACGACTTATTAGAAATAGATTGGTAAGACAGACCTGAACAGCAAAGTGACGAGCCTCCTGCAGTGTGCTCTGAGAGGGGAACTGGTTGGTGAGAGATGACCCATCTGGGAGGCGGAACTGTATCCTTGCTATGGTACTACATACACAAAACAAATTTGGGGAATACAATTCGCAAACACTGCATCCAACAAAAGTAAGGGATAAAAAAGTTTGACGGTAAAAACCTTAGCTGACTAGTCAAGATGATTGTTTGATATCGTTAAAATTTGTATTGTATTCACTTCAATTTTGATTTAGAAAGCCTACGAGCTGCTACCTGCTTCACACTTTTCAGGGCTCAGATTGCAATGGGACAGGGTCACGTGAGTGGCCAAAGACAAAACCACATATATATATATATATATATATATATATATATTATGGGCTATCACATTATCATACATATTATACCAACCCCTCTGTTAACGTGGTGGGTGATATTTCAAATCTTTCCATATTAATTCAAATGAAGCTCAGTGTAAGTTCAGTCAGGAAGATTTTACACCCATTGGTCGACAACTCCTTGGTCTCTGGACTTTTTACCTCCTCTGCCTGACCAATGTCTCCTTCCTGGCCTCCTGTTCTGCCTGTCGGGCCTGCAGCAGAGCATCTTTAACAGCTTTGTCCTCTTCCTGGGTTTTGGAATAGCGGGCTGCTCTGTCAGCTCGGTCCTGCAGGACAGAGAGGACAGACAGGAGCAACAGATCAAGTTAAATCTGGTAATCTTACATCGATATCAGACTTTTGTATCATTCCAGTTATAGAGCTGACACCTCAATATATATTTGTGACAACACTAGCTTAGAAAGGGCAGATTAAGAAATTATATTATAATAGCTAATAAGGCACATGCTCGATTAAAAGGGTCTCCAAAGCTCTGACTGATACAAAACCAGTACCAAGTCAGTCTAGGATTCCAGGTTAGCAGTTAAAATTTTACAGGGAGGAAATGTGAAGTTTGTATGAATAGCAAATAACAATGAGAGCCAATGAGAAAACAAAAAAAACTTTTATAAAACATGAACAATTAAAAACAATCAACTAGTCCCCTTCCCACCTCTCCGGGGTTGGTGAACTAGCTATGTTGAGGATTCTATAATATTGTTACCCAACATTATCAACTTTTTTGAATGTAATTTCTTATATATCATTTAGCAGCCAGATAGCCGTTTTCCACACTTCCTCAACATTTAAGAAGATAGAGGTTACCATGGCAATTTGAAGTTTGACCCGGTCCCTGGCAGCCTTCTCCTCTGCCTTCTCCCGGTTCCTCTCATCCAGGAGACGCTTAGTCTTATCGTCTTCTTGTTTCTTTTTTAAGTCCTGCACGTCCTTCCCAATCTTCCGCCGCTCCATTTCCTTTCTGATCTCATCCTGAATAATGAAACACACAGGCTGTATTGGCCACAATAATGATGTGCAGTAGTTCAAACTAACATAAGGTACAAATAAAATAAAGCTCTAATGGTCAGTGCTGAGCATTTAATGCTGTGCCTGTGCTTGTATAAACTGAGGTTTACTGCCCAACCTGCTCCAGCAGGTCAGCACTTTTCATTACATAAGACAGTGTGACATACAGTAAAGTGAAGGTTACCAATCACCTCAGTGTTCAATCAGCCTCCTGTTCGTACCCAAACAGACACCACAAAGTCAGTTTAAGAGCTGCTTGTGTAAAATGTATCAAACACAAGCCATTCGGTGCATTTTCAGTGCCTGAGTAAGAAAAGTGCGATAACAGAATTACAGATGCTATGAGCAATTCTCCTCATAGTGTGCACCGTTATTCTAATTGGTGGTAAACACTGTTTTACTTAGAAAAAGAGGAGGGAGCACGTCTTCAAGTGAGCTCAAAAGGATGTAATGTATGTTTTGTACAATTAAAAATGTGTCACCTCACTCCTTAACCAGCAGCAAAATGTTGCTAGGTTGTTGCAGTAAAACACATTAACTTTGATAAAATGCTACGGATATATCCCACCCCCTCCCGCTTCTAACAGGTGAGCCCATATATTTGTTATAAGCCAGTACAAAGACAAAAAGCCTCACCTTTGATTGTTACTTTGCCATCTACAGTACAAAACTCTAAATACTTCCACTTCTCAGATGCTCTGGTGTCATGATTGTCTGCTCAGGATGGCTTTACTTGCTAGCGCCCATCGCAAAACAACGTCAAATTCCTTAACATTATCTTTACCTCTTCTTCTCCTTTCTTCTTTTGCTCTTGTCTCTCCTCCAGTTTTTTGTTTAACCTAACAGAATAGAACAATGTATGATACAATAAACACACTTATCTTGACAATATGACTACAGCACTGCATGGCCTTTCTTTCACTTTTTTTTTTATCATAATTTACCAGCAGAGCAGTTAATGGCCTGGACTTTGAACAAGGGATGCACTATATATCGGTAATGTATCGTCATCGCGATATCAACATGCACGATATACATATCCCCAAAAGCATTTTGAAGTGCGATAAATGACATTCGATGTTCCATGTATTCACACTCTGCATGTCAATATATTTGGCAAATTAGATGGAGCCCTGCTGACCTAGATTATAAATTTAAAGTGTTCAGATCCCATCAATTCCGAGATTCCGTCAATTAATCATTGTCGGAAGAAGAGAATAATGAGGGACAGAGTATTGCAAGACGGCTCAGTCAAGTGTCAGTCAGTCAAATTTAGCCTCCTCCCGACTAAATTCTACTATGGAAACTTCTAGTGATCACGTTTGACCCGGGTCAAATTAATTACTATGAGCGGATGATTTTGTAAAATAATTCCGTATTTTATGATAGTCCCAGAACATGAGGGAAAAGTAAAGGCACACACACAGACTCAGCTTATCTCTCTCTTAGGTATCTTTGTCTCTCTCAGGCTGAGCTGACATCTCTGGCTTTCTAAAGTTTAAATGTTGATTTGTTTGAAATGACACCACAATATCAACACTGATCATCACATATGATCAATACTTTTCTTAATGAGATAAATCTTTCATCAGAGCAGCACGCTCAATCATCAGCTGTCCCACTCTCTCATTTCCTCAAACACACATGTAAACTAAGAGTGGGTAAAACATCCACATTTGTAAACTTAGACAATATATGGAGAGCCTGAGGTGACAACGGAGACGCTCAGTTTAGCTTGACGCAGTTGGTGCAGCGCAAGTGATAGAGACACAGAGAAGAGCAGAAAATTACTGACAGCTTTTCTCAAACAAAAAAATCGATAAAAATCATGATCTGAAAATATACACTGTAAGCGGACTTAGTAGATCTGTGCATGGCTCCCTGGGTGTCTGCCCTGGACTTTGTGGCACCTTCTCCCTAGGGCTGTGGAGCTGTCTGAGGCCCCTGTATTCGTAGCCAGGTGGAATATTCTCTTCAATAAAACCATGTTGTTGGAATGGAAATAATGCATTCCATTTTTTTTTCGTGTCTGCATAGACCACTTACTATATGGTGTCTATGTTAGCAGTGAAACCAAAGCAGAAAGACTTCAACACTCTATAATTAATAATTTGTATATTTATCGCAAGTCATATCGTCTTCACAATATTCAACAAGATTAGAGCATTTGCATGTTTTCTTAAATCGTGCAGCCCTACTATAATCTTTCAATGTCATAAGCTCTTGAGACATTTATACTTTGTTACAGGTAGAATTATGTACCCTGTAATTTAAATCTTGTTCATGAAGTCAGAGTGTAGGCGAGTCAACACTGGTGTTTAGCTGTAGTTAAACCTTTTATTATTGTGAAGTATTTCTAATGTGCGGTAATGCTTGTATACTCATAATAGTGAAAAAAAAAATGTTTTTGCCATAACTTAAGGTTAGCTGTATTTTTTTTCTTTTGGCTGCCATTTTTTGCTTAAAAATATGAAGACTACAGTGTCAACACCTCAATACAGAACACATTTTCTGTCTAGAACAAATATTTGATCTTCTACCTTTGCACTTTAGAGTCCAGGTTTTCCTCACTCTGAGCACAGTGAGTAGCATCATCTGAAGAAGCATTTTCTGCAAGAGTCACTGGGGCATCTTCTGAGCTCAATAGAGGTGCTACACACAACAGAAACACAAAAGGAAAGCACTGCGTTAACTGGCAACTCCACACCTTGTCAGCACAAAGCAAAAAATTATTTCCATATTCACCCTTGAATTCTGTTTGCAATCATTTCTCATCTACTTAACTCAACAAAAACATAAATGCAAAACCTATATTTTGTTCATGAATGGAAGTTAAAGACGTAAGATTTCAGACAGAATAATTATTTTTAAATGTGCAGTTTATCTTGAAGCAAGACATTTATTAGGCACTGAACAACAGTTTCACTGAGTTTGATAGAAAACCAGTATGAAAACCATTTGCCTCTCGCAATGCGACATATCTTGTTCGCATAGAGTTGATCAGGTTATTGATTGTGGCCGGGGGAAATTTGGTCCAGCCCTCACCAATGGCTATGCAAAGTTGCTGGATATTGGCAAAAATCGGAACCTGCTGACGTACACGTCTATCGAAAGCATTAAAAAAATGCTCAATAGGTAACATTTATGCACGCCATGTAAGAATTTGCATGTTTTCAGCTTCCAGGAATTGTGTTTCGCCCTGTGGTCGGGTTGTGCGCCTTCTCCCTTAGGCTCAGGAGCTGTCCGTAATCTCTGTGTCCATAGCCAGGGATTATTTCTCGCAAGACATATAGCCATCGTGATATTCAACAATGTTATTGCATATTGCATGTTTTCCTCATATTGTGCAGCCCTAATCTGGGAAGTGAACAATGCCATAGAAACGGGGCGTTTGCCTAATCAAGTCATAAATGACGGCGAACACTCAGGCAGTCTTTCTTGAGACAATTTCTGACCTTTAATGCAGAAATTCTGCAGTTGTCCAAACCAAACCAGTTGTTTAATCATCTGTCTGGGTAGCTGATATCAGACAATCTCTCAGTTGAGATGCAGGATGTGGTGGTCCTGGGCTGGCGTGACTAAACGTGGTCTGTGGGTGTGAGGCCAGTTGATTGTACTGCAAGATTTTCGGACACGATGATAGAGCCGGCTTATGATAGTGAAAGGAAAATTAAGTTTCTGGGCAGTTCTCTGGAGGGAATCCCTGCAGTTAGCATGCCCAGAGTGGCGTTTTATTGTGAGCAATTCACACTTGTGCAAGAATCATGTTCCTTAATCAGCATCCTGACATACCTCACCTGCCAGGTGGATGGATTCTCTTAGCAAAGGTGAAGTGCTCACTAATACAGTTTAGACTAATTCCTGATCAAACTTTGAGAGAAATAAGTGTTTTGTGTTCAGACAAAAGACTTAGATCTTTGATTTTTGAATCTTTGATTAACATCACTGAACACATCAAGACTGCCTGCTCTCTCTTTAAACACTGAAAAGTGGTAAAGAGCTCAACCATAAGGTTAATAATTAACTCACTTGCCTGTGCCTGTCTCCAAAAACAAGACACAATTTCATATAATCTTCAGGGACCATGCACCAACATCTCTGTGGTACATTGCTCACTTAACAGGCTCCTCCAACTTTTTTAGAGAACACTGAATACGGTGCCTTTTTCACTTCTTCAGTTTAAAAAAGATTGTCTCTCACTGCCAGAACAGCAGGTTTCACTGTGAATAATGATGATTGACACCTCTTTTGGCAGGATGAATGCAGTTCATACACATTATAATTACAGTGAGCTGAAACCTCTTTTCTGGTGTGCATACTGTTGTCACATTATGAACGTAGTTGTGAATAATTACTTTCTTCTTTCTGTTATGCTTACACTTTATTGGAATTTTCATGAATTTGATATAAAAACACAACTAATTTCTCTGACATGTTTTTGTAAGTAAGAAAAAATAAATGAAAGGAAACAGACAATGAGATGTGCTCTTCAGTTACCTAACGAGTGGATTCAGACCTTTTCATTCATTTCACTGAACTACCTATAGTTGCTTTGGCCTAACTCTGAATGTACACACATATTTACTTTAATCTGGTCAAGAGTTAAAAAAATATGATGTATCTGGTTTTGACAAAATGAGTGGCCTTTATTATTGGTAAAAGGATAATTGGTAATAGTTGTCAGGGCCAATGCAGTGGCTGGTTTTCAGGCTTGCTTCCGGAGACAATAACTTGCTGTTGCCACAAGAGGGTGTAAATTAAAGATTACTACAAATAGGCCACATAATGTATGTTGTTAGCACAGGTCTGGGATCAGATTTAAGGAGAGATATCACTTCCACTTATATATTGTTTTATTTAGGTCTATTTTTAGATTAACGGGTCAAGCAGTGCTTGAGACTTCCTTGCCCTGACAGCCGACTCCATCTCAGTGCAGATGTTACACCAAATCTAAACAGGATCGGAGTGATCCAGGCTCACTCACCTTTTGCACTTCCTGATACTGCTGCAAGAACTGTGGCTTCTGCTGCTGACCTGACGGCCTTTGCGGTAGCTGAGGCTACAGCTGATTCTGTGCTTTTCTGTGAGCTGGTCTCCACAGGAGTACTTGCCTCTGGAAACACTGTGGCACCTCCAATCTGATCAGTATGCATCTGTTAGATGACGGGGAGGAAGATCATTACCCGAAAGAACATCATGTATATTCTGTAGCTCAGATTTTGAAGGATCTTGTCCAAGTCCTTAGAAATTAATACAGTGTATGCAAAATGCAATTAGGAACATTGGGACATTATATCATGATGTAAATGTAAGATTGCCCAATGGCCACTGAACCAAAAATGAATTAAACAATAGAGGAATGTTAAGAAAAGATCAAGTTTGTCATCACTGGTATGTTACATGAACCTAGTTTGTGAGGCCACAGAGACCTTAACCTTTGGCTACCGAATCAAAGCAGTTACTCCTTGAGTTCAAGTGAATGTTTGTGCCAAATGAGACAACCCAGAAACACAAGGTCTCCAGCTACTGGCTGGAAAATAAATCATGACAGCAGTTGTCACATTTAAAATAAGTGATCACAGAGGTTGTTAACAACAGTTCAACATATGTGTTACCATCTAAATGAGGTCCTGCATTTATGGTGTAAAAACAGGAAAATGTCTGTATCCAAAATAATGTTAGAAATGTACCTGCAGGAGATTTTCTTTTTTCACTAAAACATTTCCATTGCACATTGCAACAAACACACAAATTTGTGCTAGATAAAAATAATGGAAAACAGTAGTGAGATCCCTGATAACTGCTTAGAATCCAACTTTTGTGCCCATACCTGATTAACTCTGTTGATTCTTTTCATCAGTTCTTCGGCGGACAAACTCCCAGCGATGACCTCCAGAGGAATTCCATTCTCCCCAATAAAGAAGCAAGAGGGAATGCAAACTACTGGATCTTCATACAGGGGGAAAGCTTAAGGAAAAAGCCCCCAACAAATATTTTAATACTGACTTTTAACATAGAAGTTTCTGCATTGTCGCATCTTTTTTTTAATGCATCCTCCAGCCTGGGAAGCTGGCAACCGGTTTCATGGTCTATCACAGGCCAGAAGCACTGTTCTGGTCCTTATTAAAAACAAGTATGTCATGTGGGGTTGTGTCAACAGTATATATTGTCCTAGTGAATACAGGAATGCAAGAAATATCCTTTCTCAGAGATGAAACAATAAATACACAAAAAAAATTCTGTTGAGTTCCACAAAAGTTCCACCCAAGAGGAATGGCCGACCAAAGGATACAGAACTGGGAGAACTGCATACATGCTTCACTGTTGAAAAAAAAAGACAACATTGTGTATATAGTATACATATTAGCATGTCTATTCTTTAAATTATTGAAATCAAACACGTATTAGATTGATCGCAGGTAATAGGTTGTGGATTTGAGCAAAATGTATAAGTTATTTGTTTTGCTGAGAATCACAGAATATTTAAATAATAATATCAAGAAGAAGAAGTATAAGGAAGTATAAGATGGTCTTCCTAATATTGGGCATAGATATTTTAGCTAGTTGTAAAGACAGGTCAGCTCAATTCAAGCTTTGGGCATATGCAGTACATAATATATATACCAGTTTCCTACAGGTCCAACAGAAAGAAGTGTGAAGGGTAGTCAAAATCAACATGTATTAATAGTGAGGGGTAGATGGTTTGGATTTGTCTCAGGTGGTCACTGTTACAAGATACGTGCAGTTAGATACTTGTTTTTCCCAATTAGGGATAAAAGAAATCTGCACATGTTGCTGAAAAAGATTTGCTTTGTAACATACTTCTGGATTTGCCATTAAAGAAAGAGGTGAGTTAACTTAAATTGGAAAAAAGGGTGCCTGATAAAAAAATTTTTTTTAAAGACCAGTGAAATTGGGTAAAATATTATGGCATTCAAATAAGATTAAATTTCGGTTTACCATCTAATGAGTAAATATTTTCTAGAAAAAAACTCCTCAGGCACCAATGATTCAGAACAACGAAGATCAACATCATGCTTTACTTCTGCAAGACAGCAGTGGTGAGTGCTGGAAACATCTTGACAGTGACTTTCCCTGCACACAAAACTTCATTAGATACACTGTGCATGTAGTGAGTTCATTATACCTCTTGGCATCGACATTAATGGCCACACAGCAGTTGAGTGCTGCCTCTGAGACTGTGTGGTCCTCCCAGCTGGACATCAGCAGTGCGGACTGTTCATCTTCGCCTGAGAAGACAGTGACAGTGTTGACACTACCCATTCATTAAAACACCCTGTCACGTAATGGTGGAACAGCTGACGAACTGCTACTGCTGCCTATGATGCAATAATGGCCCAGCACAAAGTAATAACATTTACCTGGCTATGGTATCACTTCAAGTGTGAACCGACTGTATCCACCCTGCCAGGGGGTACTATCAATTATGACTAACATATTTGTAGCTGATGTGACGTAGCCTGTGCTCTTTGGAGTGAAGTTAATCTGGCAGGGTTAATAAAGACAACAGACTATGCCACAGACCATCCGTAGCCAACAGCACAGGCTAGCATCGTGTTTTTTTTTACTACGTTTGACATCTTGTTTTCGTTGTCACGATGTGACGACACTCCTTGTATCCTTTACAGCTGGTCGAACATGCTAACTTGCTAATGGTAAGCTGACTGGCACCCTATTACTTGTTACCTATACAAGCTAGCGATAGCATCAGGCTAACTGACAAACACACACACATACGTTACCAGTAATGACGACGACAAAAACGAAGCCCCGCTGCTTAGCTGAGTTAATGGCAGCAGAAATCGAGCCTTCGAACCAAAGCATGTTTCCGATCTGTGTTTTCTGCCGCTGCTGTGGTGACGATGTCGGCCAGCTAACCTAAATGTGACATGGGTTCAGGAAGCTCAGTCTGAGGCTGAGACATTGAACAAGTATTATACGGTGCCGCGCTCAGCTCTACAGCACTAATATCCACTGTGGCAACTTGCGGTATTATAACAACTAAACAGCGTCAAAACAGCGTCGTCACCACAGTTGAAAACACATGAAAAAGAAACCAAAACTGTTAACGTGGAACCTCCAGTTATTCAATTAGTCTTAATATTGTGTATTTATGATCTATGGGGTTTAATCGTCACTAATCTCCCTCACAGCCCAAAGAGCTTGGTGTCCCCTGGTGGAAGCAAACTCTCTCTGTATTATAGTTAGGAACGATTGAATAAATGACTCAATGCGAACCCAGTTCACACATTAGGATGTCGTGTACTATGATTTGCTTGTCTATTGTTTGCCTTTGATCTCAAACTTTTTTTTTTATCGAGTAACTGACATGAAGTAGGTGCTATAACTACATTCATATTCTTCAGTGTAGTTAAATGACGTTTTGATTCGACCATTGTCTCATTATTTGGTGCAAATGATCACATTCATTTATCATATTTTATGGCTTAAACAATGTCAGTGTGATGTATGTAAAAAGGTCCTGCACACCAGATGGCGCTATATTCTGTTGCGTGGCTTTTTAGAGCCACTTTGAGTTTCACTTTTGATTCAGAGCTCAGCCACTACGAGGAACTGCTGCTTTATTCTCCATTTTCTCTCTGCCTCAGGACACTTTAACAGGAACTCAAAGCAAAAAAATCTTCATAAAACGGGTAGGTAGAGCTGTCCTCTGTTAGTTTAAGATTGACAAAAAACTTTTTAATTTGACATACTTAAACGGAATCTCGTTCTTGTCGGCCAGGTTATGACTCGAATGAACTGGCCGATAAACGAAAAGTTAGGAGTGCTCCAGTACTTGAGGATACTCAGTATCTAGACGGTTGCTAACATGATTGTTTTTACTGTCAGATGGACAGTGCTATGAAGGAAGACAATCAGTTCGAGGAGGCCAAGAAAGAGCTGGAGACATGGAAGGTAAGATCAAGTCAGAAATGCCATTTCAACCCCTTATTATTGATCAAAATGTTATGTTTGTCACTGTAAATGGAGTAATCCTCCATCATCATCCATCTTTCTCCATGTCTTCTTAAAAACCTCCAAATGGTGAAGCTTTTCTCCCTCTTCCTGTTTTGTCTCTTAAGACTAAAGTGGAGAGAGTTGATGATGTCAAATCCAGGCTCATAATGGAAAAACTGGAAGAAGATGAAGCCAAGAAAATTGCCAAGTCGGAGATGACAGCTTTGGTCAAAGAGGGAGCTGAGTGTGTGGAGGACTTCAGTCAGAGAATGAGTGCAGTAAAGGTAGAGTTATTATCAAGTGTGTAACATTTACAGAACAAGCTGCTTGGGAGAAGTGAAGTGGAAGAACAAAGATGTAATTTCTACATATTTGTATTTGATTCTTTCATTCAGGAGGAAATCCTGAAACTTTCTAAACGCAAATCGGATTTGCTGGATAAATTGAGGGGATGTCAGGCTGAACTGCAGAATAAGAGGGCAGAGTCCACCAAACTGAAGCAGAAATTCAAGGTGAAAGTCCTCAGGATAGCCCACCGGCTTGGAATCGACTGCTGCACAATTGTACTCCAAAATATGACGTGATAATAGACCAATACTTTGAAATATCAAAAAAAAATAAACATTATTATTGTGCTGTACTGCTATTCAGATCTATGCCCAGATTCCAGACACAGAGGTAAGGTTCAGCGCTCAGGACAAAGAGGAAAGTGATGATGGCAGTCAGCCAATCAGAGGAGTGTTCATCATCAACCAGAGATCCACTTTGCTTCTGCAGGGAGGAGATGCACTTATCACCTTCGAGGAGGAGAAAGGTACACATGACCTGATCTGTTAGTGTGAGAGAATATAACAGAGTTGTTTTGCTTTTCACCTGTGTATGTGGATAATAATTAAACCAAAAGCCTATCCGGGTGTTCTTGACTGACTGGTTGTCACATACACATACTACCAAATACACATTGAAGAGAAGAAGATAATGAGTTCACAGTGAGACTGAAATCAAAATACTGAAAGCAAACTTAAGCATAAGATTTGCTTGACTTTGACTTTCTTTCATAAGGATCGAGAGTTGTAAGCAGAAAACAGATTGTGGTGACAGACTGCTAAAACTTTTGTGATTGTGTTATCCATGTCTCTTGATGGCAAGACAAGCACACAAAACTCACTTCAGTGGTCATTCAAATCATTCTTCCCTGTGTTGCAGTAATTTCCCTAAAAGTAAATATTGTGGAACCTTTATTGGCTCCAACATGATCCTCTTAGTTTTCGTTTCTATGGTTTGAAGGTCACACACAGTGACACCTAAATCCAAGCACCTAATAGTCTTTGCAGATTTTATTTCAGAGTGACACAGACACACCATTGTATACTCAAGTATAAATTCTCACAACAGTGTAGGCTACTTGCATTAACTATGGTATTGGCCATGTGTCAAATATGCCCAAGTATACACCAGGCTTAACCCCTGTTTGTCTTGTATAAAGATGAGTCACCTCCCTTGATTGCTGTCTTATTTAAGCTTATCATGTGTAAATTATTCAAAAACATACACAAAAAAAATATATAAAATATATGATATAATATATCAGTCACTAGTTATGCTATATATAAATAATGTTGAGTTAAAGATAATGGCTTAACTAGAAATGTCGGTTAATGTATACAAGATTTTAAACAATATAGCAGCAAACTTTTTTTCTAATTTAAAGATATAGTATAAGCAAGGTCATGTGAGTCCCTCCTTGTGAAACCGCGGACTGCAGGCATACAAAGTAAATTCATGATCCACACAACAAGAACAGTAGGAGTTGTGTCGGGAGGGAGTTCAGTAGTTTGGTCTGATGCGCTGGTGCAGCAGCTAGTGACGAATAGTGCGTGTGCGTGTGCGTGTGTGTGTGTGTGTGTGTGTGTGTGTGTGTGTGTGTGTGTGTGTGTGTGTGTGTGTGTGTGTGTGTGTGTGTGTGTGTGTGTGTGTGTGTGTGTGTGTAATGTTTAATTGATCATAAACTTATACTTAGAATGATTTAACATTTCTTTGGACATAGGTAAATCAAATCACCTGTCACTGTTCAGTGTGATAATTCCACCAGCAAGGGGTGCTGCTGTGAACATGCATCAGAACATAAAAATGCTTTCCCATGAACAAACAAACTTGGCCAGTGATCTCATTTGGGACAGACTGAGTGTCATTTGGCAATGCTGAAAATATACAAAAGTGGGACCAAAGCCAGACTTGAACCACATCATATATCACATACATATACATCACATACTGTGATGAGTATATCTGTTATGTTTTCTCTCCTCCAGTGGCCTCTCAGATCCTGAAGATTGCCAAGTGCACTGTGTCCTCGGAGGGCATGAGTCTCAATGTGAAACCAAAACGCATAACCATGGATCCTGCTGTGAAGTTTGAGGTACATTCTTCCTGTGATAAGTAGTATCACAGGAACACAGACACACACACTCACACTCACACTCACACTCACACTCACACTCACACTCTCACACTCACACCCACTCTGTATGTGGATATAGTTCCCAAAGCTAAGACTTGGCCAAGTCTTTAAGACAGCAAAAGTTTTGATTACAGAAAATTTGTTTTTTTGTGAAATCTGTCAGATACTAACCTGAATCCAACTGACTTGTATTTAATGCATAAAATTGTGTCTTTAGAAATTTAGTTAAATAATACACTAAAATCAAATTTACAAAAGTATTCAGACCCCTTGCCATGGCATCACAGACTTTGGTCACATCCATCCTGTTTTGATTAAATTACGTATTACTTATTACAGGGCTTTGCTTCATCTGCAACAGTGAAGTTAAAACACATCGCTTGTCATAATCTCTGGGAAGAACTTCTGTCTGCCGGAGTGTGTGTGTCCGTATGTGTGTATGAGTCTGTGTGTGTGTCCTCGTCTCTGTCCCTCTTCACACACAAACTGGTAATCCCATGGGATATTCACCATCTCTTATATTCTAAAATTTTAATCGATGATGTCGCATCATGACTGCGATTGTTAGGGTCAGTTCAACACAGATATTCTGACTCTGTGCGTCACGTTACGTTACACGTGTATCCTAAACTCTAGAGCAAATCAAACAAACACAGAGTAAACGTCATTCTTGTACGTGTCCTAATAACTAGTGATCAGTGATTGCGCAGGTCAGAGGAGGAAGCAGTGTCCGACAGAGACATACAGGAAGACCGGACCTTTAATGAGCGTCTGTCCTGATCCTGAAGCAGAGATGGCAGAGTCGTCCACTTCTATGCAGGAGCTCAAACATTAGCATGTGCTCCTTCTACACTCTGTGCTGTGTGGGTCAGCCTAACTTGATGAGGTTGTAACCTTATTCCAACCACATGATTGGTTCGGCGCGGCGCTATTCACATTATCATTGCCTGTTAGTGTTGTCTAACAAAACATAGATGGAATGAGTTATATCGACGTTATATCGACACGTCTTAAATGCTACTGAATAAAAAGTAATATTGCGATAATTATCTCTGTCGTTTTATCGCCCCGACCTGATTATCCCATAAAGTCACTGGTTCCATCCGTATCTCCCCCATTCCATTTGTGTTCTTGACCAAAATACTGAACCACAAATTGTCCCTGACGGCTGAGACTTTATTGTGTGAATAATGTTTGATTAAGTGTTACACATAGATGAACTTTATGAATGTATATGTGAACAAGTGAATTTCAATTTCTTTGAGTGATGATCAAGACTAGAAAAGGATTTCTGGGGCCGATTGCTTCAAATACTGTAAGCCGATACCGATTAGGGGGTCCATCGCCTTAGGTGATTTAAGTGACCACTTGTGATCTGCTTTCTGTTCCCCATTCTATATGCAAATAAACACTACAGGGCTGGATCCTACACAGAATTTGGTTAAAGTTCGGAGTAAACTTTAGTCTGTGCCATTTTAATCTGCCAATCACGTTTATTTAATACGCCCTGTCAGAATTTACTGATTTCTGAATTGCTGGTTGGACATAGGGGTGAGTTTAAGATAGCTATTCCCTGATTAAATTTGAACTGAATGATCAGGTATCGATTCATAAAAAGGATTGATCTTTTGATATAAACCTTTTTCCCTCATATCTTCTCTCCTCTCTCATCTCTCATGGAACGAGATGGAGTCAGGGCGTAGTGCTCTCACACACACACTCAGGTGCCTAGGTGGGAAATAAGTCGTGGGTTTGATGCTGCCTTCAGGTGCTGTCGAAAAACCCATAACGTTACACAGAGAACAACCAAGCCAAAGTTTCCCCGTGTGCACAGTTTGTCCATTTACTAAAGAAATCCAGGCTGTTTTTTTATACATATTTTAAGTGAATAATCCCTGTATAATTTTCAGTGTTGTGTTTAATTGTAGCCTTGTCCGTTCATAGCTTCTTTACTGGAACTCATCACCTGTATATGCACCTCCACGCAGACGTAAACAAGTTTTGCGGCGCTCGTTTGTTCATAGCAGGCTGTCAGCACATCCTGGCCCTGAGCCAAATGTGTTGTGGTTCCTCTATGCCAGAAACTGTACGCTAGAGTGCGTCGAATGGGATTACGACCAGAATTGACGTCACAGTCAGTCTAGGACCCCCCCCCCCGGTCTCCGGCTGCATTGTACCCATGCTTGGGCGCTCGCTCAGCGGACAGCCTCTCCTGCGATGCCCAGCGGCGAAGCGGAGGAGGAGGGGGGGGGGGGGAGAGCTGCGCCTTATAACTTTTGTGGCCCGTACAGATTTGCTCCACGCACCCCGAGCTGCACGAACCGGTGCCGGTCACAAGCAGCTCGTTGCCACCTCCGTCTCTCGCTTTAAAATAAACTCTTTCCCGGGGTCAATATGAGGAGAGCTGTTTTAAATGATCCTCGTGGTATTTGACCAAAAAATGTTACAGACATTTCATTAAGACCCCAAGGAGCCGTATCAATTGTGGTACAATGAGCATAATATGTCCCCTTTAAACAGAGCTATAGACTCAGTGATCAGTATCGGCCAATACTACTTCCAACGATTTGTGATTGGACCCAAAAATCCTTATCGGTCCACCCTTACTCATGATAGAATCCCCCACTATATATGCAAATAAACTCAAACATCACACCTTTCGCAAAGATGAAAAATCGAAAAAAAGAAATGTTTTGAACTACAAGAAGGCTCAATAATTAAGAATTGATAGATAGACAGCGTTTCTCAAAGTTTATAAAGTTTATCTTCACTCACAGCTCTTCAAAGCGCACAATTTTAAAGGGAGTCTGATGATACTGCTGAACACAGACATTTGCTGCTTTAATGGGAGCACAAACATGTCATTGGCATCACAGAGAAGCAAATGGTGATCAGCCACCTGGTAAACTGCCAGACCGGCAATGGTCACGAGGCACCCATTGTCATGTTTAATCAATACTGCGCATGTGCAACTCTCAACAGAGATGAGAACAGAAACAAGATGCGTCGCTCATCAGCTACTTCCAGCATCAGCTCCAGGAAAAAAAATTATAATTTAAAACGAGTGAGACATCTCAATTCCTTCTCATCTCTGTTGAGAGTTGAATGTTTTGCCGTCTCTTATTAGCTCCTCTCGGCTTTTTATAAAGATCAAGATCAAACTGATCAGAGAGAAAATGGCCAATACTAATCAGTAGTTGATCAATCAGAGCACCCTTAATATAAATACAGACCATTTACCATTAGATTGGAATCTACCTGTAGAAAACTTTATTGGTTGGACATAGTTTCAAAGGGCAGTCTTATATTAGGAGTTAAGTTTAGAACCGAGGGAGGGATGAATGTATTATTGTAGCATTAGAGGATCTGTCCAGAAGAATGAGATAAATGGCCGAAATTCAGTTGTGCTTAAATTGCAGATATACCCAAGAAGACTGGAAGCTGTAATGACTACTTAAGAGGTTTGGTTTTGTGTCTGAGAGATTGTAGTTTTAGATTTTTTCCATTAAATGGTCTAGTCTGTGAAGGGATCTGAAACTTTCTAAAGCCACTGTAAGTCTTGAAGCAGTGGTAATGTATGTCCCTGTATATCTTAGTCTATTTTGATCATTTATTTCAGTGTTGCATATTGTATTGTATCCATTCTGTCCTCAACCAACAGAATGAAGGGTCATACCCCTCTCCTTAATATCAATACTGATTTACAGACAAATTTAACTATGTGTCATCCTGTAATTTAATAACCTACTGTAAATATGGTTTTGTTAACACTCTACTGCTAGTACTTGTGCTAACTCCCCTTTAATGTGTGTGCTGTCATCAATGTAGGTCCACCTTGATGTCTCTAGAAAGGACCTCAAGGTTTCCAACATCCCTCCTTCCATGCCAGAGGAGAGAATGAGGGACCGACTGGAGATAAGTTTCTCTAGGCCCAGCAGAGGAGGAGGAGAGGTGGAGGAGGTGGAGTACGATAAGAACACCGGGACAGGACTCATCACCTTTCTTCACCCTGGAGGTACAGCTTTCTTATCCAAACTTTCTAAGACAATGCAAACTGCAGTGCAACTAAGGGTGGAGCTGGAGATATAGTGGATGTTCCTGTTGGAAACGCTATGTTGTAGCTTTTGGCCTGCCTTTAAAAAAAGCCCAGTGTGCTCTGATTGGTTACATCAGAGCACACTGGGTTACACTTACATTGTGCACACCTCTGTCCCTAGCGTCAGAGTTTTCTCCACAGTGGAGACATTGTTAGTGCCAGCAGGGCATCAAACCCTCTGCATCGAAGTGGACAAGTTCATTTCTTTGAATTAAAAAATCAAAAAAAATGTAATACGTAAACACTGTGTGTGTGTGCGTGTGTGCGTGTGTGTGTGTGTGTGTGTGTGTGTGTGTGTGTGTGTGTGTGTGTGTGTGTGTGTGTGTGTGTGTGTGTGTGTGTGTGTGTGTGTGTGTGTGTGTGTGTGTGTGTGTGTGTGTGTGTGTGTGTGTGTGTGTGTGTGTGTGTGTGTGTGTGTGTGTGTGTACAGTTGCTGAGTTCCTGGCCCTGAGAGGGAGATACCTAGTGGACCTGAATTCTGAAGTGAATGCTCAGGTGGGACCTGTTTACAAACATCAGCTGCGTAAGTTCCAGGTAAGAAACATCAGTGAGACTTGTTACTGTCGCCTGTATTCCTCCTGCAGAGAAGAACTGATCTACCCTTCTTGGTCTATCGCATGTTAAAAACGTCCTACTTACTTGTGGAAAATCCTGCGTAGGATATCCTGATGTTTTCTCACATCTGCCACATCGGTACCTCCGGCCTGTCTGCGGACTTTATACCAGAGGGCCAGGCAGAGAAAGTACAGAGGCTCTTATTACGAGTGTGTGTCAGAAAGCAGCTTAAGATACAAAACCCCTTCTTTCATTTGAAGAGGTTTTAAAAACACATCCTCAGCACATTGTAAAAACCAGACACTGTGCACGTACTGCTTTAGTCCTTTACCATATAAACAGAATAATACATTTCCAAATTTAACATAATTTAAAATAATATGATAATTGGCCCTGTTGCACTATACAGATGCCTTGGCTGGTTTCCTACCAAAACAGTTGACATGTTCCCATCCAGTAACCATGTTGTTTAAATAGCCAAGAGCATGTTGGTCCTAAAATTAGGTGTGGTCATTTGCATTGTTGGATTGTTGATATCTTGAGGCAGTGAAATAGATTGGCCAACAAATACCCTGTCAGAAGTGCAGTATTTTACTGTCAAAGCTCATTATCTGGCTGTTAAAGGTAATGAGAGATGGTACAACGACACTCTGAGTGGCTTATTGTATATTTTACCCAAAACACACCCATGGTTAATTAAGAGACAAACTGCAACCCCTTGAACTTTTAAATCATGAGCCTGTCACATTCTTTTCCACAATTAAACCCCTGAAGTAGATTTGAACACCTAATAAATTAACCTGCTCCGTGTGCTTCAAGCCAAGTTCACAACCCACAATTTTCACTGAGTGGCAATGGGGGGGAGTCAGATATTACACGATATTTCACCAGCAGAAACCCTGACTTGTCTCTAAACTACATTTAACCACAAAAGCACTTAAGAGTAGAAACAATCTGTACGGAAAGCCAAACAGTCCAAACACTCAATTTGTAACATGCATACTACATGTTAACAAGACGATGACAACACATTGTAGACGCGCAACGTTACAAATGTGTGAACCCTAAGCAACATGTTGACAAAGCGTTGGTGACATTTGATCTTAGACCCATTCAAATTAGCCACTGGCAACTGTTATTAGTCTGAAGTGACGAGCTCATTGATCAAATATCAATCATCTTTTGTCATCTTGACATGACCTCAGTAATAATACTCAACAAAACTCTGAGGAAGCTGTGGAACAAACAGTGATGTTTGTGATTCCTTACAGACCTTCTGTGGCTCTCCGAAACGAACCATCCTCCTGACTGACATCAAGGACATCAAGGACATCATGGACGAGGAGGACGTGCAGGACGTAATAGAGTTGCACTTCCAGAATCCCAAAAACCGTGGGGGTGAGATAGAGAGCATCAAGTACGTATCTGGGGGGAAGGCTCTTCAGGCCTTTTTCTGTGGTGATGCTGGGAAGAGAGAAGACTGATATTTCACCAGCAGGGGCAAAACCAAGAGACAGCTACAAAATGTAAAACCAGTCTCCTAACGTTGTTAGAAACAGAAATGTTTATGATTATAATCTAAGAGTAGCTCGTTGAAAATCTATAATGCCCAAATTAAATAGAAGAATTTGGAAAAATTTGTTGATTCTGAGAGTAAAATGAAAAAATGAAGTAATTGAATCTCTGTGTTAAAATAGAGTAACAGTTTCCCTAAGCACTTGACTGTGACATGCTCCACCTTGTCCCACAATTCTGACACATTTAATAAGGAGAGTAGGGAATTATGTCTACTTCCTAAACGATGTAAAATGTGTTATGACATGTTTCATTAATTCAATTTTGTGTTTGCTTACTCACAAATACAATGTTTGAAGGGGAAATGCTCTTTTGCAGTTAATAAGGTTGGGGCTGTCAGAAGACACAGCCTCACATGAGAGGTTCTGGTAGTTACAGAAGGCTGCTTGTCCTCTATCTGTATAATCATGCTAAAGTGTAAAAAAAATTCAGCCCTTGCACTATTAGCCTTCATATAAATCTGTGTTGCTTTCACATCGACCGGTTATCTGTCTGTATATATGATAACAGGTTTAAAATTGTTACTATGCTCTTCTCTTCTTCACTGGGCTTATTAAAATTTCTAAATCAATCACAGAATTATTTTTTTTATGAGTCATTTAGTACCTGTATGTAGTGACCAAGGTTATAAATTATATAGGACTGTAGACAAGACCTGCAGCTTGCATAAATAGCCAAATAATTCAGGATCATGGTAGGAATGACATAATCATGATGTCACTATGAAGTCAGAAAATGATGTCATATACTGTAGAAATGCATTCACTTTTGTTAAAAGTCACATTATGGTTACGATCAACAGCCTATTAAGATGAACCAATCATTCATCATATGTTGTAAATGACATCATGATGATGTCTTCACAAAATGTCACCATAACAATATTGGAGCATTGCCCAATTGCTGGAGATCAAATATAAAAACGCTGAAAGTGCTGAATTGGTAGTGCTGTGCAACACAGTAAGACTTGAGGGCACTGAGGTTTTGCAATGGTTATGGAATCATTTTGCTTTAATACAGTGTAAATCCAGGGTTCGAATAAGTCATTTTCTTTAGTGTTGACTTTCGATTGTTATTCAAGATATATTACATTGAGAAAAAGAGTAACACTTTTATAAACTAAATTTATCTTTAACAAAGATTAGTGGTGCACAAAAAGTCAGCAGAAACATTACATATTATATCATCACATGCAAGACTTATATATCCCAACATCAAAGAAAGTATCATTCTACCCTCACCTTCCTGCCTCTCAACCCTCAGACAAATCTTAGTAGGATATGTCAACTCGTCTGGCTGAACAGGTTATACACCATAACAAAAAGTTAAGAGGAGAGCCATCAAAACAGAGTCACACATAGCCAAAGTGTTCATTGTCCCCCAAGTCGGTCTTTCAGTTGGTAGTTCTTTAGTTTCCACAGCAAAATCTTCAAATTCATTTGGTATCTCTCCATGAAATGTATTTTTGAAATGGTGGCTTTTGATGGTTTGGGTTTGGCAGGGGACTGTCATGTCCTGATGATTTACCTTTTCTAAGATTGAAAGATTTGAAGATCCTGAATAAGTGCATACCACTCTGCCTCTCACTGGTGTTGAAGTGTGATCATCTGAATCTAGTTCAGGGAATACTGTCTTTATACCTACTGAGGATGTTTTAGCGGACACACTTTAGTAAGATACTTAGTGTTGTCTCCACGGCAGCTCTCTGTAGTTACAGGTGATGGCACATTGAAGCACACAATACTTTCCCAGTCCTATCTCTATAATGTCTGCATTGGGCATTTTCATCATTGCACGAAATCAATCACAGAGAATGCAGGACTGACCCTCCACATGCTCTGTCTTTGGCAGTGTCTGTATCAGTATTTGTGTTTACATAACAGCACAGCTCTTAGCTTTGGTCTGCTGAAAGTGTGTTGATGCAACAGGGGACATGTCTCCTCCGCTGTGAGACATCCTCTTAGAGGCTCTGGAGGACTTCCTCCTCTTCATGCTCCTATTGTTCTTGTTGACACATGCCAGTGTGGCCACATGGAAGATGTCCTTGACGCTGTTGTCAGACTGCAGTGAGGAACACTCCAGGTAGGGGGTGCTCAGCTGCTTGGCTGTGTTGGAGCCCTGGGACAAGAAACACCAAAAGGATTAAGAGTGTGTCGAAATGATGCTCCACATTCCTAAAACTTAGTTAAGTCTTTATACTGATGATGAGAGTTAACACAAATATTTAACAAATGGATGGTCGAGGTTTTATTCTAACTGAAGTCAGGCAGAAGAGCTGTTCAAGCTTTCAATGACTTGAATAGACGGGCAGCCCTGGATTTGTCCATAGACACAATTAATCAACACAATTGATCAGCTAATGAACTTACAGGTTATGTTTGCTGTTTCAAACGTGACTTTTATTCCTCACTGCTGCATTTTATCATCTAGCTCAGTCAGTGATTAGGTTGTACTGGACACATTGTATTCAGTCTTCCCAATATTCTGGGTGCCTTATGTTAGTAATCGAAACAGCTCTCAGGATAATTCAGTCTAGTACCACAGCTCCTTTAACAGTAAACAGAGGGTTTTTGACCACATCAACAAAACATATGGATGTGTGATGGACACATTACTACCCACTCATAGAATTGACATGTTGAATTCAATTGTTTTTTTAATTCAATTGTTATAAGAAATTATGTTGTTAGTTAAAAGAAAGAAATTATCATGTAATGTAACTAAATTAACTTTAGAGTAACACAATGATTGTAAATTGTGCCAAATCAAGAAAATACTTTGGATCAACAATACACAATGAAGCTTGCCTAAATAACGTCATGGACTTAAAGATTAAACTAACAGGTTAAATGTTTTATTAACAATTAACCTGTAATCAACCACGTCACCAAAGAGCGCTTGGGTTGAATTCATTTTCAACAAACAGCCTGCTGCTGAAGAGCTGAGATGTGTAGATGCTGCCATTGAGTCTGTTTTAGAAGACATCGACAGCTCATTCATTTTGAAAGAGGAACAGAGAAACGTGATCAAGGCATTTTAGATCGAAAATATGTTTTTGCCGTCTCACCTACGGGATTCGGAAAAAGTTTAATTTATCAGCTGGCCCTGATGGTCACGAAGAAGATGGGACACAATGAAAACCCAGTGGTCATTGTGGTTTCTCCTTTGGTCACACTCATGGAGGACCAAGTGAAAGAGGCGACTGAAATGGGCATCACGGCGATGCAACTCGGTGTGTACGACGAGGTGGACATTACCAGCGTTCGTTAGCAACTCCCCTCGCATAAAATACCTGCAGTTTAAGGAGCGGACCATGTTAATAGACGCACCAGTTCCCTCGCTTGGGAACCAGTGCAAAAAAACACCTGCCGTACAGCCCCGGCACAAGGATAGGAGCAGGAACTACGACCGGATGCCGGCTGTGCTGCTTTTCTCAAATCCTTACGGACCGAACAACTTTAGTTTAACACCCCTTCGCCAGTAGCCTGGATGCCAGACAAACTTAGCCCCGCTCACAACATTTGAGGTCGGGAAGTTCGGTCTGGAGTTGCTCTGTTGGGGAGATACTATGCCCGAACAAAAGCTGTTCGGACCAATCAAATTGTCAGGGCGGGCTTTATACGATGATGGACATATGATCAACAGTAACGTTACATTTACTGTTTCTCACAAAAATGCTGATCAAGTTGGTAAATTCTCTGTATATCCTTAAATTATTTTTACAACACAGGCAAACATAATTTTTAGCTGATCTTTTTCTTTTACTTTTTCCAACGTGCGTGCAGTTGAGGTCTGTTGACAACAACTATGCATCGCTTTACATACGTCACATACTATGTTGCTCTGATTGGTTAAGGTCTATCCAGTTGAGCGAAGAGGCTTTTTTTTTTCTGGTTCGGTTGTAACACGCCCCATAATCACAGCCCAATGGAGTGGTATCAGACTCATATTCTGACTAGAATTATAAGTATGACAACGTCAGGCTTACTCAGGATATCAGCCTCCGATGTCTAGGAGTGGAGCCAGTTACAGGGACTTATATATTTTTAACAGCCATACTATTCATATTCAATAAAGCATATTTTTGTACTTTGCTCAATCCATGTACAAGTATGGACTTGTAAATCAAGTACTTTGCATACTTCCCTTTTCCAACACGCTTTTCAATTTGTTTAGCCATCATTAAAAGATGGAAGTTCTTAGTTAACAGAAGTATGACTTTCCATTCGTCTATCGGATTTTCCACTGTCTGTATTGATCAAACCTGACTCTTTAGACCATTTCATCAGATTCAGCCGAGCTGCATGATTCATAAGTCGTCCCTTGATCACCACTGGCTTTTGTCTTCTTTCTTTTGAAAGCCACTTTCTGCCACTACATGCCCCCATCATCCCAACCTTCATCCTCACTTCCATAAGTGAAGTTTACTACATTCACAATACAGCTGTTTGTAGTTACCGGATTTATCACTCCACTTACACCTACCCAAACTCTCTCAACCACCATTTTTTGTGCCCCAAGCGTTTCATGGCAGCTCATATTTCATACAGATAATGAAAAGAAATTACTCTGGCTCAATTAGAAAAAAATTATGTTAACCTCACAAATACAAGTATTTTAAGTTAAATGAATATAAAAAATAATACTAAGTGAACAAGCCACCTTGTTTACTCTTTTGAAGTAATAGGTTAAACACATGCTGAGTACACCTGTGTCACGTGTGTCTACTGTGTGGAAGTGTGGAAGATATTTACCTACCTGGTCATATGATACTGGACTGTGTCTGCTGTGAGACCTGGTAAAGAGGTCTGTTCTGAGGTCGGACTTACAGCCTACCAGCAGCATCTTGGTGTTAGGGCAGAACTCCTCGATCTCTCCTCTCCACTACACAGAGAGAACAAAGACCAGGAGAGGATAGATAATCATGTAACCATGATGGACAACTGACTTTGGTGTGAATAATTAGTAAACACAACATCAAGTAAAATAAGAGTCATCAAGAGATGACATGCTCCCCTGGCACCCGAAAACATTAGTGAGCAGATCAGTCTTTTGAAGTGTTATTATTTCCCACACATGAAAATCGAATTTGATTGGCTGAATAGGAAAGGGAAAGGGGAAAAGGGTACAAATCAAAGTTTATTATTTATTTAAAAAACACAAAACAAAAATTTTGATTAAAAGAAACCCCAATGTGAAAGAGCACTACTTCTATGTCCAATGACCACAACTGTTAAGTCTCATGTAAAAGAAAAATCCTAATAGTCTGCAAGTTATTTAACTACAAGAGGGAGGACCACCCTTACACTCACCTTCTTAAGCACGTTGTCTAATGTCTCTGGTCTGCTGATGTCAAAGCAAATGAGGACTGCGTCAGCATCCGGGTAGGATAGGGGACGCACGTTGTCATAGTAAGAAGAACCTTTAATTACAGAAATATTCACACATTAATTTTCCATTATATAAGGCAATGATAAAATGTATTATATATGAATCAGAGTTTCATTCAAAAGCTCACTACAGCTAGTTTACTAAATGTGGCTGTTTCCTTATATTTATCTCTTTATCATTGTTATTATTTTATTATGTTTACTATTATTATGATGATCCTTATTAAAGTGATACCATTATTATTTAGATTTATTTCAGAATTGTAGGCCCATAAGTACAATGAAAAATGGTAGCATTTAGCATGAGAGGATACTGTACTAAAAATAAACACCTATCACAGGATAAAGCTGAGTCTGAAGTATGTTTGCCCATATTGGCCACATAAACCAACATGATCAATGTGAAGTAGGTGAAACGTGTAGGCCTATCCACTGTGTACAAGTAGTAGCCCAGTCAAAGTACAGTCTGCTCTCTGCTGCAAAAGTCAGACATCAAGTCCAGCATCCAATCCTGCAGGGGAAAGCAGCACACTTTGCTCCACAGTGAAACAATATGTTTTTCGCACCAAAACATGGCTAGAATTACAGCAGCGTACATTCCAACAGAGGATCTAAACACTCCACCCTCCCTCCCCTTTAAACAAAACCCTAGTGTATTACTTCATTTATGAATCTACAGCCCTGTAACCTTAATGCCACCTTTGGCAAAGTGGTAAATGGATACCTGAAGCTGGAATTAGATAGGTGTATGTAGCATACAACTCAATCTCGATGGGACCTCTCCCTTTAGGAGAGGCGTGGTCTAGTGGCAGAAACTTGGACTATGGGCAGAGAAGGTCTCTGGTTCGTCTCTGGTTCGACTCCACGGAGAGACAACAAAAGACGAACCTGGATTGATCTGTCCAAAAATCCAAGAGTCTCCCTACCCTGTCTACTGCCCCTGAGCAAGGCACCTTACTCCCCCAACATCTTCTCCCGAGCGCCTTACATGGTCGCTCATTGCTCTGTGTGTCCTGCACCAGATGGGTCAAAAGCAGAGGTTAAATTTCCCTACCTGCATGAGTGTGCCTTTGCATGTCTGTGCATGTGTTTGGGACTAATAAATGCATCTTAATTAAAAAAAATCTGGAAGCCTGTTTGGTCATTCAAACAAAGAGAGACTTCAGCATTACATAAATATTGAAAACAATCACACACACACCTTTGTATTTTTAATGATAAAATACTTCATAAGTTCTGCCGAGTTTGGTGTTTCTACTGTCCGCCTTCTTAAAACTCGCTTCTTATAAACAAAAGATGAAAAATTAATCAGCTTTAATATCTTAGTTTTAAAACACTCTGTAAAACACAACTCGGTAGAAAATGAGCTGAACTTTTGTCTGACAAAATAATGGATATGCATTCTTGGACTTGAGTCAATGTTTTATTCACTTATGTACAGACCCAGAGGGATTGTGTAACCAGGTGTAAGAAACACTTAATTTAATACCGTAAAAGAAGAGAGACTGTTTGCTTTGATTATCTTATTTGTTTTGAATGCACTGCTCAACTCGCATGGTCCCACGTGGGGTACCTAGTTCTCAGCAGCCAATCAGAAGCTACGCAGGCCACGCTCAGCTTGTCGGCTCGGAGAGGAAGTGCAGTCGCGTTGTTCTTCCGGTTTTTTTTTCGGATCTCGGCCCGGGAAGCGAGGGCAGCTGTGTGTTAAGGAGAAGAGGAAAACTAGAGAAAAAAAACCCAGAGTGAAACCTGTGAAAAAGGAAAAAAAGAGTCGGAGCACTTACCCAGTGGAGGTCTGGAGCCAAGTGGCTGAATGAAGGAGAGTTACGTCGGTAAGACGTGTTAATTATCCGATGAAAAGATAGCTTGACGCTTACCGTCGGTGTCCATGCTAATGCTAGCTCTGTGCTTAGCAGGCTAACTGCTTGCCTGTCCTCCGGAGAGCTGCTACGAGGTTTGGCATTGGCATGCTCCACCTTGATACACAGAGCAACGGTGAGAAATTTGCTCTTTAGCTGCTCTGGTGCTATTTTCCTGTTGTGTTCCGTGTACTGAAAGAAAGCAGTGGTGATATTTGGGAAAAAAGAGTAATTTGATATGTTGTGAATGTGATGAATATAAAACAATAGTTTATTTTGTATTGTGCAATTTATTGAAGACATTTATGTTATTCCAACTGAGTTTAAAGCAATTAGAGGGTAGTTTTTGGTGCAGATCTCGGACATGAATAGGCCTATAGTGTAAGAGTGAACTAAGCACAATTCTTTAATACCTCTGAGTCTACCTCAAAATGTGTACTGTTATGTTATTTGCACATGGTTCAGATGGTTATAATTAATGGTTTTGTATGTTAATGGTTACTTGCCATAAGTATTATTTAAACTGTTCACATGAACAGGTAAATGTGTGAGCACTTTAATATTTAGTTCTCATGAATGATACACTAAAGACTGAACGTTGCACAACAAAGATAGAGATTTGAGAATTGAATAGAGATGAAGATTTGTCAGAATAAGATGTAATTGTGTGCATCTTTTGACATCTGATATCCCTAATGATGCATCTGAGAATGGATAGTGTTGAATGTATTGTGTGACCCTGTCTACAGGTCAGGTTTTTTTAGAGGACTGAGAGTCTGAGGTTCAGGACAACTTCCTGCTGTGAAAGATGGCGAGCCAACTACCCTGATTGAAGATTAGCACCGAGGAGATATTCATGTACACACTCATTCACACAAATAATACACTCACATTACACTACAAGGAACCTTGGAATCAGGTGAACTTTCAACAACTCCTTTTATTTTAAGGGCCCCAACAGACATTTTTGTTTTAAGTGTGCACACTATTTTTTTATTTTTCTTACTGTTTGGTATAATATTTTGCATTTTGTACGAACCAGACAAATTAATTTGTTCACTGTAAAATATAAGAGTGGCTACTCAATTGTTACTCTTGTGTCTGCCTCATTGTTGTTGCTCAGTATCGTGGCTCCTCTCGAATTTGGTCTCTTCTGATTCTGGTCCTGGTCTTATTGTTAGTCCAACTTATATTATACTGTAATTCACTTTTACACTCCTAAAATTGGTTACAGAAGTGGCGAGCTAGCCAGGAGCCATTTGATTTGAGCATCAATATTGAAGTAATGACCAGTATGGATTTCATACAAAAGTCTGGTGTCAAAATTCCAAATGCAGTTACTGTCAGTGGAATTACTCAGGTAGCTGAACAAGATGAACAAGTGATTGGTAAAATTGAGAGAATCCTTTTGGTTGATGATTCACAGTCCGAGTTCTTTCAAAACCTGATCGTTGAGTATGCTAGCGGTTCAGCCTTTGAAGGTTTAGAACCTCACTTACCGTACATGTGCATAGCACGAGATGACCCCACTGTTGTCTATGAAGTAAAAACACTCAGTAGCGTGTACGCTACCAAGGTTGGAAGTAATGTTACCAAGACATACTTAGCTGAGCTCAAGCAACTAGCTAAGATGAGTGGCAAAGACTATTGCGTGGTGTTGAAGGAAATGATGTCTCAGATCGGGGAAGATGTTGAAACTATGCAGCCCACAACTGAAGAATCCTCCCCCACACATGTTGAGACCACTGTCGTATCCCCACCCACTCATCAAGAGCAACAGTCTTACACCTCATTTCCAGATGTCACACCAAGCAGCAACGGTGCCACTGACCATGTTCCCCTCACCAATGGAAAGAGAGCACCGTCCCTATCAGTAAGTGACTTGAACCCACCGGACATCCAGAGGGTCGTGGTCGAGCATATTGTGCGGAGGCAAGACGTTGTCCCACACATCCAATCCCAAGTGAGACTCCGCTCCTTCTCTGGCAAGATTCCCAGACCTAATCATGAAACTGATTATGACACATGGCGCATAGACATTGAGTTGCTCCAGAATGATCCTAGCATGTCTCCTCTGCAAATATCCAGAAAAATCCATGAAAGCTTGCTCCCACCAGCAGCTGATGTACTTACGGCCTGAGTCACCGCCTGCAGCCTACCTACAGCTCCTAGACTCAGCCTTCGGTACTGTGGAAGATGGAGAGGAGCTCTTTGCTCAATTCCTGAACACCCTCCAAGACCCAGGTGAGAAATCATCCACTTACCTTCATCGGCTCCAGTTAGCCTTGAACAGAGCAACAAAAAGGGGGGGAGTTACACATGAAGAAGTAGACAAACATCTTACTAAGCAGTTCTGCAGGGGGTGTTGGGATAACACCTTGCTCAGCGCCCTGCAACTGGAGCAAAAGAAGAGCAGCCCACCCTCATTCTCAGACCTCTTGCTAATGATTCGCTCCGAAGAAGATCGACAGCAAGCAAAATCCTGTCGTATGAAAAAACATATTGGCATCACAAAGCAAAGAGCTCAGGTGCAGTTCCATGGCGCATATGTTTGTGAACCAGAGGAGAAAGATGAGAGCAGTATCAGTGCTATTGAGGATCTGAGAAAGCAAGTGGCAAGTCTGCAAAGCCAACTAACTACATACATGTCACAGAAAAACACCAAAGGAGCTAGCAGCAAGGGATCTGCAGGGAAGCAACAGAGCAGGATGTCAAAGCCAAATGATACAGACATGCAAAGACAAATCAAAAAGAAACAGACATACAAACCCAAGCCCTGGTACTGTTTTAACTGCGGCGAAGATGGGCACATTGCCCCCTGCTGCACCGACCCCGCAAACCCCGACCTAGTGGCAGAAAAGAAGAGGCAGTTGGAAAAAAAACAGCGCCAGTGGGAAGCTCAAAATGATTCAAACTTACCTTTAAACGACTAACAGTTCCTGTTGTGGGACAAACAGGGGCTGAGGAGAGTCAACAACGTCCCTCAGACGTAAACAAGGAAGACAAAACCCCTACTGAGATCAACAAAGACATTACACATACAGAGAACATTAAAGCTCAAACATGTTCCAGCTTACATCACCCAACGCAGGACCAACCGTTTAGACTCCCCAAACGGATGGTTGGCATCAAGAGCACAGCCCAAGTGACTGTGAGAGGTGAAGAGGTCAACTGCCTTCTTGATTCAGGCTCACAAGTTACCACTGTACCTGAGTCATTTTACAAGCAGCACCTTTCAGAGCAGAAGATTAAGCCGATTCATGACCTCTTAGAAGTGGAAGGTGCAAATGGCCAGCTAGTGCCTTACTTTGGCTATATAGAAATGACCATAACCTTTCCAAAAGACTTTGTAGGAGTCCCAATAGATGTAAATACACTTGCCTTAGTTGTTCCTGACACTTCACAGTCCCTCATGCTCATAGGTACTAACACTCTAGATGTACTGTTTGACATTTACTCAGAGACTGACTTAACCAATCGCCAGCCCCTCCCACACGGCTACAAAGTAGTTTTCAAGGTCATTGAGTTAAGACGGAAGCAGGCAAGCAACGACCACCAGGGGGTAGTAAATATGCAAGGCAAGACGCCTCAAGTCATTTCAGCCGGTGAAACTGTAGTGGTGGACGTGCCCGACCAATCCACCCACAGGACATTAAAGCTGTCCGGAGGCACATTAACGAGCTTCTTGATGCGGGAGTTATAAGGGAGTCAGAGTCACCATTTGCATCGCCCATAGTGGTAGTTCGGAAAAAGAAAGGCCAAGTCCGGTTGTGCATCGATTATAGGCGTCTAAACCTCCAGACTATAAAGGAGGCATACAACCTTCCAAAGCTGGAGGACACATTCTCGGCCCTAAATGGTTCTCAATGGTTCTCAGTTCTCGACCTTAAGTCGGGGTACTACCAGATCGAGGTTGAAGAGGCAGACAAACCGAAGACGGCCTTTGTGTGTCCGCTCGGATTCTGGGAATTCAACAGAATGCCTCAAGGAGTGACGAATGCCCCCAGCACGTTCCAAAGGTTAATGGAACGGTGCATGGGGGATATGCATTTGAAAGATGCGGTAGTCTTCCTTGATGACGTCATAGTTTTCTCCAGAACCCTCGAGGAGCACGAAGAAAGACTCATGAGAGTGCTAACTCGTCTCAAAGAGTTTGGGTTGAAGTTATCCCCAGAAAAATGTGTCTTCTTCCAGACATCAGTCCGTTATCTGGGTCACATAGTCTCCAGAAGTGGCGTTCAGACAGATCCTGAGAAGATTTCAGCCCTGAAGACATGGCCTGTCCCCCAGACTCTACGGGAGCTGAAATCCTTCCTCTGTTTCGCTGGGTACTACAGGAGGTTCGTTAAGGGTTACTCCAGCATCGTAAAGCCCCTCCACAGCTTAACCTCTGGCTACCCACCTCTCCACAAGAAATCAAAAGCGAAACTAACAGACATAAGACAGAAAACAAACCAATACCATGACCCAAAAGAGCCCTTCGGGGGGCGCTGGACGCCAGCTTGCCAGCAAGCCTTTGAGGCAGTCATCCAGAGCCTCACTACAGCCCCTGTACTAGCCTTCGCTGATCCCCGGAAACCCTATATACTGCACACCGACGCCAGTACCACCGGGCTCGGTGCTGTGCTATATCAGGAGCAAGAGAGCCAACTCAGAGTCATAGGCCACGCCAGTAGGGGGCTGTCAAGAAGCGAGAGCCGCTATCCAGCGCACAAACTAGAGTTCCTGGCGCTCAAGTGGTCGGTCACCGAAAAGTTCAGCGACTATCTGTACGGCAACCAGTTCACCGTTGTAACGGATAGTAATCCGCTAACTTACATCCTGACAACGGCCAAACTTGACGCGACCAGCTATAGGTGGCTAGCAGCACTATCCACATTCTCCTTCAAACTCCTCTATCGTCCAGGAAGGCAGAACGGAGATGCGGATGGATTATCACGCAGACCACATGGGATACTAGCAGACGATCTGAAATCACAAAAAGAGAGAGAACGTATACAGTAGTTCACACAAGATCACCTCTCTGATCCAAACAACATCAATGCAGTCGATCAGTCTGTTGTGAAAGCAATCTGTGAGAGACAGCTCACCTACAGTGTCAGTCCTGATGATGAGAGAGAGGGAGATACAGATCGTGTTGCTTTAGTGGAGGTTCTTGCTATGTACCCTAGTGCTGTTCCCGACAGCTATGGACAAGAAGAACAGTTTGGAGGTCTTCCAACCGTCCCCCATCTCACTGAAGCTGAGATAGCAGCTAAACAGAGAGCTGACCAATGTATAAAGCATGTAATCACCCAGATCGAACATGGGGACACACCACCTCCCACCTTGCGCACCCAACTTCCTGATCTCCCACTCCTCCTCCGAGAACTCAATCGTCTCGAGCTCCATAACGACATCCTGTTCAGGCGACGCAAAGTGGGGCCACAGACAACTTACCAGCTTGTTCTTCCAGCTGAGCTCCGCGACACAGTCCTCACCAGTCTGCACGACCATATGGGTCACATGGGAGTCGACTGGACACTGGACCTTGTAAGGACCAGATTCTATTGGCCAAAGATGGTCATGAGTGTGGAAAGGAAAGTGAGGACATGTGGAAGGTGCGTGCGGAGGAAGGCACGACCTGAAAGAGCAGCCCCCTTGGTCAACATTAGGACCACTCGACCTCTTGAGCTCCTCTGTATGGACTACCTGTCCCTGGAGGCTGACAAAAGTGGAACCAAGGATATACTGGTGATTACAGATCACTTCACTAAATTTCGCCATCCCAACACCGAATCAAAAGGCCCGCACAGTAGCAAAGTGTCTGTGGGAAAACTTTATGGTACACTATGGTATCCCGGAGAAGTTACATAGTGACCAGGGTCCAGACTTCGAGTCCCGCACGATCAAGGAACTCTGTCAGGTGGCTGGAATCCACAAGGTGAGGACAACCCCATACCATCCTAGGGGCAACCCCGTGGAACGATTTAATCGTACCCTGCTTGATATGTTGGGCACTCTCCAAAATCAAGACAAGTCCAGTTGGCGTGATCATGTGAGACCCCTGGTTCATGCCTACAATTGCACCAGGAACGAGGTGACTGGCTTCACCCCGTACGAACTGATGTTCGGGCGCCAACCTCGCCTGCCAGTTGATCTTGCCTTCAAGTTGCCAGTACCAGAGGGTCAACATTCATCTCACTCTGATTATGTGCAAAACCTCAAGGCACGTCTCAAGGAGAGCTACAAGATAGCCATGGAGAAGGCTGCAAAGATCGCTCTCAAGAACAAAACAAGGTTTGATAAACATGTTACCGTCTCAGACCTGGAACCTGGAGATCGAGTATTGGTCAGGAATGTCCGCATCCGGGGAAAACACAAGATCTCAGACAAATGGGAACCCACTGTCCATGTGGTGGTGAGAAGAGCAGGCACTCTCCCTGTATACACTGTTAAACCTGAAAACGCGGATGGTCCCCTAAGGACGCTACACAGGGACCTGTTGCTGCCGTGCGGGTACCTACCTGCGGAGGAAAATAGTGAGCCTGTGCAAAAGCCGGTACAATGCAGGCCAGGAACTCGTGCAAACCCTGCTGTAGAGGAAGAAAATTCCTCAGATGAAGAGGATGATGCACTCATTCCTGTTTGGTTAAGTTCCCCTGTCCCCATGGTCAGTGAGATTCCTGTGTACCCGGATCTGTCCATGACCGATGTCCAAGACACTCGGCATACTGAACCTGCAGGCATTCGTCCTGTCGAGAGTCCTGTAAATGCTCAAAATGATGACAATCCACCTGAATTTGACAATCCAACCGATCTTGACACCCAGCCCGATTTTGACAATTTACCTGATATGTCCAATAGTACTTCAGATGGTCCTTTGATGTCCATCAAGTTTAACTCTCATCAGAGTGATACTGAGTACTTATCCGCCGATAGAGTCACACCAACCGAGCAAGCCAATGAACCAGCCTTGATTCAAAATGACTTGTTTGAGGATGATAATCCAGATGTCCAAGGAGAACAACTTCCAGTTCAGGATGGTTTTAAAGGAGCAGAACTTGAGGAAGGAAACGATGGAACAATCCCAATGGATACAGAGGAGAACACAGATACAAATGATTCTGTCAGGAGATCTGAAAGAAATCGTCAACCACCACGACGGCTTGATTATACAGAGCTAGGAAATCCTTTGATCACAGCAGTGAAATCATTCTTTCAAGGACTGTCCACAGCTTGGGATGAAGTCATGAGAGAAGACCCTGTCCAACCCCCTGCCCTGACCCCTCGAATAATTTGCCTTTAACTGTATACTATGCACAGGGACGTGCATAAGTTCAGGAGGGGAGGGTGTAACCAGGTGTAAGAAACACTGTTAATTTAATACCGTAAAAGAAGAGAGACTGTTTGCTTTGATTATCTTATTTGTTTTGAATGCACCGCTCAACTCGCATGGTCCCACGTGGGGTACCTAGTTCTCAGCAGCCAATCAGAAGCTACGCAGGCCACGCTCAGCTTGTCGGCTCGGAGAGGAAGTGCAGTCGCGTTGTTCTTCCGGGTTTTTTTTCGGATCTCGGCCCGGGAAGCGAGGGCAGCTGTGTGTTAAGGAGAAGAGGAAAACCACAGAAAAAAACCCAGAGTGAAACCTGTGAAAAAGGAAAAAAAGAGTCGGAGCACTTACCCAGTGGAGGTCTGGAGCCAAGTGGCTGAATGAAGGAGTTACGTCGGTAGGACGTGTTAATTATCCGATGAAAAGATAGCTTGACGCTTACCGTCGGTGTCCATGCTAATGCTAGCTCTGTGCTTAGCAGGCTAACTGCTTGCCTGTCCTCCGGAGAGCTGCTACGAGGTTTGGCATCGGTATGCTCCAACTTGATACACAGAGCAACGGTGAGAAATTTGCTCTTTAGCTGCTCTGGTGCTATTTTCCTGTTGTTTTCCGTGTGCTGAAAGAAAGCAGCGGTGATATTTGGGAAAAAAAAGTAATTTGATATGTTGTGAATGTGATGAATATAAAACAATAGTTTATTTTGTATTGTGCAATTTATTGAAGACATTTATGTTATTCCAACTGAGTTTAAAGCAATTAGAGGGTAGTTTTTGGTGCAGATCTCGGACATGAATAGGCCTATAGTGTAAGAGTGAACTAAGCACAATTCTTTAATACCTCTGAGTCTACCTCAAAATGTGTACTGTTATGTTATTTGCACATGGTTCAGATGGTTATAATTAATGGTTTTGTATGTTAATGGTTACTTGCCATAAGTATTATTTAAACTGTTCACATGAACAGGTAAATGTGTGAGCACTTTAATATTTAGTTCTCATGAATGATACACTAAAGATTGAACGTTGTACAACAAAGATAGAGATTTGAGAATTGAATAGAGATGAAGATTTGTCAGAATAAGATGTAATTGTGTGCATCTTTTGACATCTGATATCCCTAATGATGCATCTGAGAATGGATAGTGTTGAATGTATTGTGTGACCCTGTCTACAGGTCAGGTTTTTTAGAGGACTGAGAGTCTGAGGTTCAGGACAACTTCCTGCTGTGAAAGATGGCGAGCCAACTACCCTGATTGAAGATTAGCACCGAGGAGATATTCACGTACACACTCATTCACACAAATAATACACTCACATTACACTACAAGGAACCTTGGAATCAGGTGAACTTTCAACAACTCCTTTTATTTTAAGGGCCCCAACAGACATTTTTGTTTTAAGTGTGCACACTATTTTTTTATTTTTCTTACTGTTTGGTATAATATTTTGCATTTTGTACGAACCAGACAAATTACTTTGTTCACTGTAAAATATAAGAGTGGCTACTCAATTGTTACTCTTGTGTCTGCCTCATTGTTGTTGCTCAGTATCGTGGCTCCTCTCAAATTTGGTCTCTTCTGATTCTGGTCCTGGTCTTATTGTTAGTCCAACTTATATTATACTGTAATTCACTTTTACACTCCTAAAATTGGTTACAATTGCATACAGGTGTAATGAAAGCCAAAAAGCCACATCACACACAGGAATTTGAGACATGAATCTGTGGTAAAACATATGCTAATCATAGTTTGTACTCTTTTGCAGTAAATCTTGACTCAAAGAGTCAATTGTCACCGCCAGTTAATCTCAAACCTTCCCCCTCTTAGCTGCACCAGGCATACCTCGTCACCAAAATACCAAATGTGCATCGTCACACTCCCTGCACCATGTCTCCTTTATGGCCCTATGTTTCTATTGACTAGTGCAGGGGTAGGCAACCTTTACTATCGAAAGAGCCATTTCGCCCCCTCTTCCCCCAAATTAAATCTGTCTGGAGCCGCACAACATATTTGATAACACAGGTTATAAAGTTATATAGTTATATATATAGTTATAAAATATATATAAAAACTATAGTTTGTTGCATTTATTAAATAATAGAACAACAATAAAAAAAAACTGTTGCCATTTAACTGCTATTTTTACCTGTTACAAACTCACCAAACTCTTATGAATTGGAGAACAAAATACATGTGTGGGCCTACTTTGGAATAAATTAAAAACAGAACTCAGCTTTTTTTGCTCATCTCCAGCTTGGTACTTTTCAGCAGATGCTGTGTGCTAGCTCTGGAAATATCTTACAACATTACATTTCTTATTGTTTGCTAATTCCTCGCCACATATCAAACATACATGTAAGACAGAATTGGTGGCAGTGAAAGCAAAGTAATCTGTCCACGCAGAATTAAACTCTATTTCCCTCCCAGACTTTTCTTTGCTGGGATTTATCCATGATTAGTTTACCGAGGCTGGGGGTCGGAACTATAGATTAGCGGCATATTTTAGTTGCTGAAATATTAAAACAAAACGTGAGAGCAGATCAGACTGGAGGCCGACACAGAAACTGCAGATCGGTACAAACCGTCTCCAGCTTCTGCTCTGATCAAGAAACTTAGGCGCTGATCTCTGATCAGCTGAGACCAGAGAAACTCGTTGTTTTCACTGTTTCCACTGTTTAGAAGCAGCCTGTCAGTCACTCTCAATGTGTCTCTCTGAGCGAGTGAGCGGGGCTCAGGGTGGGGGGCGGAGCCCAGGCTCTGTGTGTTTGTCGGCTATCTCGGAGCGGGTACACACAAATACACGCACACACACACACACACACACACACATTCAGCCGCTCCTGGTATTTCATGATGGCCTGATACGATGATTATTTAAAAAATTAACATGAACGTGAAATTCACTCACGTTCATCATATGAAAGAACTGATTCGTTAAGTTCACCGTTCGTGAAAAATATGCGCAACACGCAATGCACAGGGAGCCACTGCAGAGGTGCTGAAGAGCCGCATGCGGCTCCGGAGTCGCAGGTTGCCGACCGCTGGACTAGTGGTGAATGGCAACTACATGATGTCATGATATGAAATGTTAGAGCTGCCCTACAATCAAGGATAAATTGTTCATAGGTACATCCAAGAGGCTTCCTCAATTCAGTTCACAGGTTGTATTCAGTAAATTAGTATTCAAACGTAGTCACATGTTACTAATCTTGTTACCAGGGTTTACTGCATTTCCCATTTTGACTACATTTTTAGTTACTTATAGTGTTTGTGAGTCGATAAATTCTGCATTTAGTTTTGTGCAAATTGAACAGTATCAACAACATCAACCCTAGGAAGATCTCAAAAAAGTTGGTTTAGAATGTTTTGTGAATAAGAAAAAACAATTCCAAGCAAAAATAGTATATATAATGAGATTCAGCTCAATTCAGGGAATGTATCCTTTGCATGCATGACCCCAAGCCCACTTTGGCTTGGACCCTACAAACCTCATTCAAAGTAGTAAGTTAATTTCATCTCTGAAAGCACAAGGCTTAAGTGCTTCAGTCAGTCTGCTGTAGTATATGGTATTAGTATATAAAAACACTGTGAAATGGTCTTGAATTTGCTGCAGACCAGAGGAGGAACATTTTAAAGAAGACAGGAGCCCCTAAAAAGGAGTAGCCTGCAGAGGAGCTTGCTCTCAAAATGGTGCTCTTGAGTGACTGGGGGTCCCTCAAGTCATCAGGTAATGCCAAAGGAGTTTTGCCTGAACATGCTGCCCTCCTACGAGACACACTCATCATCCACCCAGCAAGCTCGCTGGGATCTTCTACACACGGTGATGACATTTTACAAAGAAACTGATCCATCAGTAGGACTAGGGGGCAATGGATTGGAGTTCTCCCTTCCTCCCATGACATTTATTATGGTCACATTTCACAGAGGACATGTATGAGATCATTGTAGATACAAAAATAAAAATGTCAACTTTAGGGCATTAAACCAAGAACCAGCATCATAGTCCATAATCAATCTATTCATCAGGATTTGTTTCTTAGGTTGTTATGTCTCATATCATGTTATTAAAATGTTGTCAGTATGTGACGGTGATTAGCTCTGCATTACAACTTAACAGATTAGAACTGTTTCTAGTTTAGTAAGATAATAAAATAAACATCAAACTCAGAATTTGTTTTTATTATTGTTGTAGTTTGTAAATAATGTTAAAAGGTAAAGAAGCAGTACGTAATCAGTTTAATTAGTCCATCTACTTAAATTGTCCCTAGTGTTGACTAGTTATCCATGAGACCTCTGTGGTGAAGTTTCCAATGTTTTGTGTGTAAATGGAGAATATGTTGTTTCTCTTAAAATTCAATGAGTAACAAACACTTTAAACTCCTACGTACACTTGTACCCCTTCTGAAGATACCATGACCTGGATGATTGAGAATCTTCAAAGATAATCTGTTTAAAAGCTAAAGTTAAGGCTAAATTACATTATCCCAGGGTAATAATTACCTGATACCTGATTGTGTTCATTGTGTTTAGAACATTGACTCTGCTCATGTGTAGGGATGGGTATCGTTAGGTTTTTATCCGATACCGGTGCTTAACCGATACTTTTAAAACGATACCGGTGCCTAAACGGTGCCTGAACCGATATTTAAAAATGTCGCTTGACGACATTTAAGAATGGCTTTCTTTTCTTATCCCAAATATATGAACTTTTTAAAGTAGATTATAAATATAAATAAATACAAAACCCTTTTTAACTTAAAACTATAAATAATATATGAACTGTTAACTAAAGTTTACACTTTACTTAAATAAATAAAAATATATACAATACACTCGTGACTCTGACTTCGGTGCCTGAGCTTACTGAAGAGTGAGGACGGCTTTTCCATCACTTGGAGACCCCCGTGTCTCCGCGGCTGGGGCTGTCGCGGGCAAGGCATCGGCCAGTCTTCGTCTCCCCAAAATGCAGACGCTTTTGTGAAACCTTTCTCGGCGTGGTCTTCGTTCCTCCCGCCCCCAGTCTTTCCAAGCCGACCCAGAGCCGGTCGCGGCGCACCGCCACGGAGGAAATGTGCCCGGCGGGGGCCAGCCAGCGCCGGGGAGAGGTCTGGCGAGAAGATCCTCCCACACCTGCACGGAAGCCCTGACGCACGCGTTGCGGAGACTAGAGTTTGTCCACCGACAGCGCGCCCGACTCATGCGGGGGCCCGACGGGAGGCGCCCCTTCCCGTGAAGGAAGGAGTAGAAGTGTGAGGAGGCGAGAGGAACGAGGACCTCAGTTCAATTGGCTCAGGCACCGAAATGAAGCACCGAAATCTGCGCTGCATTTCGGTCCGGGTTGGTACCGGTTGTATTGGAACCGGTGCCATATTGGAACCGGTTCTCGGTACCCAACCCTAGTCATGTGTCAGCTTCTGTCTTCCAGTTTCTCACTGTGTCAGGTTCTTTTACCAGTTCATATATGTGCAGAATGCCTGTTCAATCAATGTTCGTTAATGCATTCCTGAGTAATGCAAAAGTAGTGTGTATGTTATTAGTAAGTATAAGTTATAAACTCAGAGTGAACCTTTGTTTGGCCTCTGCTCTGGCTAACTGCCATCTCCTCAGGAGCAGCAGTGTCTGATATGCATCAACAAACAAATATCCTAAGTTCTCTTAAACATTTTCCCCACACTGTTGCAGACACCCTGACTGTTAATCAGTTTCTTTATTCTTGGAATTTACCTCAATGTGAAATGTAACCCTCCACATTTTTTCAGTTATGAAAGATTTGCAGATCTTTTAGAGCTGGTTTCTTATGTTAAGCAAACAGAATTAAGCAAACAAAATGTTTCTGCCATCCTTCAGGAGCTGTGGTATGAAGGTTTTTCCATGGGAACCTTTTGAGAGAGAGCAGATGCTGAATCTTCATACAGATTTCCAAAGCTACAAATTAAGGAGTACAATATCTGTTACTATTTGACAAATGTGTATTATTGAAGTATTGATTTATCTAGTACTATTTTTTCATAATTTATAAATAATCAACAATTTTCTCTATTTGTTATTGTTATTATTTTCAGAGTTGTTTACTCTTAAAAACATTGTATCGAACTATAAAAGTATTACTTATAGTTTTGACAACTTTAGTCAGAGCACTTTGAATTCCATTTGGAATAACATTCAGAATAGACGATTAACATATGGTTGAGAACCACTGCACAAGTGTGATTCAGTCCTTCAGTCATCTCCAGCTTTTCAAACAGGGAGCGGGAAACACAATCTGAAATCTGAGACTGAGGGGTGGGTGGACGGCCTGTTGAGAAGCAGGGGTGTAAGCTGTAATTTATCCAACACAAGTGAGTTCCACAGAAAGACTATGACGCTGTCTGTCTGGAATGTAGGCAAAGTGCTGGATTGAAGCTGAGAGTCAGATTTCACTGTAGCCAACATATTAAATGCTCCCACCAGGCCCCTCCCTCATCATGCACTCACATCTATCCAGTGCCAGGGAATCATTGCTGCCATTAAAATGAAGAACTTTTCTACAAAGTATCTTTGATACAAGGAATCCTAAACATTACTCGATCCTATCATGAGTAGTTTTCTTTTCAGGGAGTGAAAACTCAGTCCAACAGTCCACAACCTGGGGGGAATTGCCTCTATTAGACCTTCTGGGAGGGGACCAGGCAGAACCATACACCCTTAAGTCCCTATAAAAACAGTAAACAATGTGTTCAGTACTGAACATCAATGTAGATATGATTTCGGTATAATGTCCATTATGCTCTTTATGCCCTCCATGTCACCATTTGCTAATTTGTATCCTCTGAATGATGATTCTGATATAAAGCAGATTAATGATTAAATATGAGAGGAGTTAACTGTGCTGTTTTACTGAAAAAACTCTTGTTTTACAGTTGGTACTGAAACTCAGGTCTAGTTCCACAGCAGTCACAATCTTAGTCCTTATCCTAACCATACTCCCAGGTTCAGCCCTAAAATAGGTAATCGGCCACCCTGGCATCATTTTGTGATACATCTTTATTAAAAAAAAGGTCTTTATTTAGGTCTGGAAAGTATTGTTGAATCTTATAAATAATGTCAATGTAATCCTCTAATGTACTGTAATGTATTTTAATGCTTTGGTATACTAAACTAGTTCACTGTTTAAACAAAAGAAATACTCCTTTAAACTCTGAGCTTCTGAGGAAAAAACTATTTCCTGGGCAAGTCATATTTGAATATTCCAGAGCCAAACTCCACCCACCGCATTCTGAAAACTGTTAAAAACGTTGCTCACTTTACAGACTTTTCCCCTCCAGCATCCTCCTAAAGTGGGCATTAGTGTGGTGGAGGACAGCTTCACTTGTGCCTGAAGCTGGAGCTCTCTGAGCCCAGACAATGCAAGTTAATGAAAGGACAGCGGCAGAGTGGTGTAACGTAACTTTAGTTAAAAGTCTAAAGTTAGCTGTTTTAAAGCTATCAAATGAATGTGAATATTTGTGTAGCTATTATAAAACAATGTCACACAAATCAAGAGCAACACACATGCCATCCCTACCAATAATGCCATTTACCCAGGTGTGTGTGCTGCAGCAGCCTTTCAACCTGAGATCATTTGTGTTGTAGGGAGGTGCCAAGGGTAATGCTACGATACTGGAATAAGACTAGACCACAGTTTGTCTATAACCACTTTTTCCTCAGTCAGATAATTCACCTAACCTCATAAAGGGCGTTAACTTTAATATACATTTGATTATACCCAAACACTTGACTATGTCAGCATAGTCTGTTTAACATACTGGCTGGTGTTATGAGCTATGTTCAACCCATGAAATGCTGAATTTGTATAACCTTTGTAAGAAATGTGATTTTGAAACCACTATTAATGTGTTTCATCACAGTCATATCATTAATTTACAGTTGAAAAACAGATGTAAGTGTGCAGTAGCTCTTCGAATAAGCCAGTGTTAAGCATCCAAAACCTTAACCTCAAACAAACTATTATATTGGGTGTTTGCTTGTTTTTCTTGAGACAGAACCTAAGATATTATTACGTTATTGCAGTTGAGGTAACAATGTGTATTCAGATTGTGCTCTCTAAATAAAGACTATAATTCAAGATAAGTAAAAGATATGGAATCAGAAGACAACGATTGTGTTATAAAAACTGCTGTTGTAGGGGAGAGCGGGGTAATGTGGGACATCGGGTCATGTGAGACACCCCGTGTATCTAGGCAACGGAACACATTTGTGGTCATTTGACCATTATGTTTTCAAGCCCCTCCCATTCCCCCCTTGCCATGAAGGAGAAGTTGGTGCTGGGGCTGTGGAAAGTATGTTTTTTCACAAAAATGTGTTTTTTGCATGTAAAAGTAAATTTTCTTGCTTTGAACTTAATCAACTGTTGTGTCAAAAAAAATGTAATCAGGTAGAAAAACTTATCATACAAGTTGGTGAACTTCCAACATATAAAACCATGTGATTGATGCTTGCTGAAGATCAGCCTGAATTGCCAAGAGATGTTCTTTTTCTGGTGGCTGTGGGGTAAAGTGGGACAAACGCTGTGGGGTAAAGTGAAACACTGTCTCACTTTACCCCACCATGAAGCACAAGTTAAGTTTAGTCTTAAACATATTTTAGTGTTATATTACAATATATATGTTTTATTTTTAATGTCATAAACATTGTAGAAAAGCCATCATGCCAAGACACTATACACCAGGAAGACAACCTGGTGCCAAACACCCCTCGCAGAGATGGAGAGTGCAGCCGCTGAGGTCATGCAAGGATAGAGGTCCTTAAGAAAAGCTGGAAGGGATAGAAATATTAATAAGAATGGGGTGCAGTAGCTGAGGCAAAGAGAATATTCACAGATGAGATGGATGAGGAGCTTGCCAAACACTTGAAACAGCTAGCTGACCAGTTCCATGGCCTTGCTCCAGTTTAGTGCCTTGAACTGGCATTTGAAAACGCAGAGAAAAACAATATCCCTGTCCCTGCTGATTGGACAGAGAAACAATGTGCCGGTAAGCTAGGGTGTGCAAGAGATCACATGAATCATAATAATTATAAATGTGCTTAATTGACCAATCCCCATGATTCTGTTACTAGTTCGATATTAGTGGTTGTCAATCTAGCTGTGGGGATTATAACTATTACAACATGTGTTGTTATGGTAGTTTTAAAGGGGGTAAAGTGGGACACAAGACCGCTTTTTTTTACAACAATCATATTTTCACTGCCCTTTGTCCTGAAGACATTCTGATCATTTCCATTGCTAGAAAAAATCCTGAATTAATGGGAAATTTGTAAATTTTACTGATATATCATTTTAGCCCGCCTAGAGGGTAGCAAATGTAAAAAATGTCAAACATTACCCCGCTCTCCCCTACAGTGAAACTAAACCAGAAGATTTACAATATGAGATTTAGGCCTGCTTTACACAGTTAATATTAACATAAGTTATATCATAAATATAACATAAATGTCCTATGTCAATTTGTCCTTTAGTAATTCCCATAAAAATGAACTCAATATATTTATACTAAAGCAATTGATTAAACTAACGGTAAACGCCTACTTTGTTATGATTGTAGCTTTAATAGTAAATAAAATCAGGCTCCTAATCCTAGTTTTATCAGCGGGTCCCTTCGCTCTGTATATTCTACTGTAATACAGCAAGAAAATAGTCTGTACAAGGTGGTTTTGACATATGATTCAAAATAAATATATTTTTCCCCTTCATTACTTCTAACAGTAATGTTAATGTTGAAGAAAGCACACTTAATAAGTGATATCATTCATATATATGTGCAAATTCAAATATAAGCTGTATTTATTTACTTAGTAGATTAGTAAATTAAACGTATAACGGGTATAGCTTAACACACTAAAGAACCCAGCTAGATCTTGAGTTTACGCGTGGGCTTCTTGTTAGGACTGGACTCACTGGCGGTCCACCGCTGCTCAGTGTCGGGGAGCGCTCACCTGAGGTGTCCCACAGCCGGAGCTCCACTCTCTGCAGGTCCAGGTCAAAGCTGGCCGAGTAGTTTTCAAACACCGTGGGTACGTAGCACTGCGGAGGACAGAGACAGACAGAGAGCCAGAGTCAGGGGCAGCTCGTCACCATGGGGACACGAGCAGGACTCATCTTACCTCAGGAAAACTGTCTTTGGCGAACACGCTCAACAGCGCGCTTTTCCCGCACTGACTGTCTCCCACAACCACGAGTTTACACTGGACGGCGGAGTCTGAGTCCATCCTGACCGCAGAGAGAAGAGACAAGTCTCGTTGATGTCCGAGGAAAGAAGTCAGTCCACTGCGAGACTGGGTGTGGGTGTCTCTCTGTTTCGGGACACTCACGATCCTTTTCCAACTAGGGAGGGCGGGGCTCCACCGTGGGAATCCCGTCAGGGATTGTTATCCTATGACGGGAATTCTCTCACTTGGCAAGGAGGGACCTTTTTAGGGCCCCAGGCAGAATTTGAATCCTCACCTCCATAGAAAGGAAAGGATAGATGTAGATTAAGATAAAGGTGTTGTTTCGATCCATGTGAATTACAAGGAGACCACAATTAACATCACAGGACTAAGTCAACTAAAGCAGTGTTTCTAAAGGTTGATAGTGGCTGAGCACATCATAACGGCGGAAGTGCTGTGGCTTCATGAGCGTCCCTTGAAACACTCGATCACTGCTCTGCTGGAGGGTTGACCTGTATTCTCTCATGATGATCCCTAATGGCTGATCTGATGTGCAGTTTGGTGGTAAGGAGGACCGAAACTGCCAAGTTCCGAAATTGTTACTTCACCACATGAATAAAGAAAAAAATACTGTTTGGTATGTAAGTAGACTATTTGTGTATTTTTACATTTATTTCTAGATGTTTTACTCTTTTTCACATTTCCACATTTATTTATTTCAGTTTTTCTAGATTTCTATATTGATTTATTTCAGTATTTCTGTGTCAGTAGTTTAATTGTGTAGGCAGTGTTACCCAGCTCTGCTGTCAAAAGCTGTTTTGGTTACAGCTTTAGGTAAGGGTGCTGTCATTCAAGAAGGGATATTGATACATTTAGAAATACATAAAGAGCCTTTTACCTCTCCCAATAAACACAACTTTCTTCTTACTTATGTATAGATATTTATGTATTTATTTATGTATTTGTCATTGAGTAATTTACTAAGTTCTATATTCATTTTTGTATTTTGGCTCTATAGGTCTGGACAGGACTCTTTTATAAAATTTCATTCATCTGGGGGGCATAGCTTGCTACTATATAGAGCCTGCTGTTACGTGTGCAAGGGTATCATACTGGGTCCTACGGGTTAATCAATTCTTGGACTGAGAGAAAAAAGAGAGAGTTATAAATAAAAAAAAAACAAAAAACAAATGTACCACATCAGAGAGCAAACAAAATCATGATGATTGTAGTTGTACGTGCTACCAGTGTAACTCCTCCACTGCAGCAGTCAGGGCCAGTCAAACAACTGAAGCAGCAAAAGAGTTGGAAAGAGGAAAATTAATAAAAACTGACATTGGTGAGGGCACCAAGCCAGTGATTCACTCCATGTTATCACATTGGACTCTTTTATCACAATCACATCTTGTGCTGTTTACGGCGCACAACAACAACCAAGTACCATCTTTCTGATTTATGTAGGGATATAGACATTTATTCTGAAGTTTAGATTTTCAGTTCGTTTGACGTATCAGTTCGTTTCATAAGATTGCTACGTTTCTAAACTTATTATTATCCAATAATTATTAATTAGTTATTTAAATTAACACCAGCTTTAGATGATAAGGTTTCTACCATTTATTACTTTGACATCATGTGACTACAGTGTTTTAATATGGTTAATTGTAAAGGTTTGGCTTCTCATGTCGTAATGTTCTACGTTGCATATTCAATTACATTCTTGTGTGCACTATGTTCTGCCAACCAAGTGTGTTGCTATTGAACCACGGCTGTTACCCAATGTGCAATACTGTATACACTTTTCCTTTTTACTACAAAATATGTAGGATTTTAATGTATGTATCATTCTGTACTATGTATATATTTGCTCTAATATCCCACATTCTATATGACCAGGGCTAATATTCCTGCGCTGACCTTTTTTCTCAATCTATCACAATTCATTTACCATTGACCCTGTGTTAACATAAACATGATAAAGCAGAATTGATTAGTTAGAACATTTACCTTGTATATAGTTGCTAGTGATTTTAGTGACCTCCCTGACCGTCTGTTTAGATCAACCATCGGTTTGACCAATATGCTCATGGATATTGGTCAGTTTTTATAATTATGTAACTACCTTCAGCATAAGTCACAGGCTAAATTATCAGGAGCATACAGAAGAGAGAGCACTCACTGGAAAAGTGGTCTGAATTATTGCTAAGAGCCCCAAAGCAGATATGTCTTCCATTTCAGAGTACTGAGAAAAGAGCAGTGAGAAGGGCCCTGAGGGGACAGCCAGCCCATCCACCCCCACTGCTCCTTTATACTGCTTTGTGTTGTTGCTGCTTGTACTCATCCCCGCTAGTGATATATATATATATATATATATATATATATACCATCATGTACACTTGAAGAGTTGTATTGACTGAATGAGTTAGAGGACATCGTCCTAATTGAACTCAGAGCCTCTAAAATGACTTGCAATCACTGAGAGCAGGAAATGTGGGTCAACTAACAATACAGAACATCTCACACTAAGCCACTGTAACAGCGAAAATAAAGAATATCAACCAGTTCCCATGATGCATGCACCTTTTGATGGGCTTCCAACATTGTGCTGTTACAGTGACACTGCATTGATAATGAATAAACTACATTTGTGAGATAATTTTGAAGAGACAGTGTGGGTGTGGTGGACTGTTAAATTGTTTGGTCCAGTGGAATTCTGTGGTCTCCATTGTTGTCACTGTGGGTAGAGAGCATGGCCAAACATGTCTGTGTTCAAACTCTAACCAGATGTTCCACCACCACAAAAAAAAAAAAAAGAGTTACAGAGGTCCTCTCTGTCGTAATGTAAGTTAATCCATGTGTAAATGCAGTTTAATTACCTTGTATTGAGAATACAATTATTGAAATTATATATATATATATATATATATATATATATATATATATATATATATATATATATGATGGTAAGAATGATTGTGTTACTTCACTTGCTTTGCAGCACAAAAGTATACACAAATAAAGTAAACAAAACCCTAACCCAACATTTGCATTTATAAGTAATGAATAAAGTAATAAAGTAATAAAGTAATCTATCTATCTATCTATCTATCTATCTATCTATCTATCTATCTATCTATCTATAATGGTAGAATGTTACACCAAAAGGTGATAATGGTTCAAGTGCTCCTCTGGTGCACCCAGAATACCCTATTGTGACTAAAGCACAGATGGTCCTCTCTGATCAGTGTTGGTAGGAGTGACACTGTACTATTTCCATTATTACTGCTCATAGTTATTATATCATACAATACCTGTTAATATTGTACTATTCCATATATATTTGCTACTGTACATATCTTATTTATTTACATTCCATTTTAAATATGCACAATACTCTGCACTTTAACTCCTTTTTTTGCACTTCTGGTTAGACGCTAAACTGCATTTCGTTGTATAAGTACTTGTACTGTGCAATGACAATAAAGTTAAATCTAATCTAATCTAATCTAACATATCAAATCCGACCTGGGAAGCCTCCACATATTATAATTATAATGATAATATGATGATGATAATGTTTTGCATTATCATCATCATATTATCATTATCATTATAATTCATCATGATAATACAAGAGGAACACACAGTGTGTGTGTGTCTGTATGTGTGTGTGTGTAAAAGAGTGGTACAGGGTTGGTACATTCTCACTTCATACTGTATTTGGATAATGTATAGCCTACATTGCAGTGTAATCATTAAGCCTGATTTTTACATCGATAACATTAGCTTTTTGTCCACCCATTGAAACTTGATCCCCATCATATCCAGCAAAAAAAGGTATTACCTCCGCTGAGGTTATGTTTTCTCTGTGTTGTCTCTTTGTTTCGTTTTTTTGCAAGCAGAATTATGCAAAAACTACAGAATGGATTTTCTTGAAACTTGGTGGGGAAAAAAATTAAACATATTTAGGGATGATATGTTCGAGAATGTGAAATTTGGTGCATCTTGATAGAATTTCTGTACTCTACTGCCTGTCTAGGAATGTAGCCACAGCTTCATTTAATCAAGGAGGAAAGACTGTGAGGGATCGCCATCTAGAGTGTGTGCAGAGGATTGCAGTGGAGAAGAAGATCTCGAAACAAATAAGGTGCCGCATATAACCAGAAACTTGGGGTTCCCAACCTGTCACAAGTAGCAATGAAATAGAATCTTTGAACGTTCAACAAATGTCATGTCTTACATCAGATAACAGATTTACTGTGCCAAGAAAGAAACCATTAAAATCTGGCATGGAAAACGAGGGGATTCAATATTTTTTAATCACTTTCTTTAACATAGAAAGATTTTTTTCTTATTTGTTTCTTTTCTGATTTCCCCAGGGAATGATGCATCGATCTTGATCTACAAAGCCAGAGGATATTTTTACCCTGACAAGTGGCAGTTTACAGGTAATTACTTATATAGCTCTATTCAAAACTATGCTCATACAAGCATTCCACCAATAGGATAAACAACACAAATGCAAAAAAAAAAAACATAAAGGAAAAAATATAAGCAAGTTCTTGCTCCTTGCTGAAGCATGTTCACCTTCAGACTGGTCTATTAATGAACACACTAGAATGTCAGTTGTTTTTCAGCACATTGAAATTATTGAAAATGACGTCAGATGTTTAGTGTCTGGTCACTGAGTCGTCAGCATATAGAGCAGGACACTGTTGAAGAAGCTTCAGGATAACTGGGAGTGTATTGAATAGAGTACTGCTGCACAGTGATACTGCCTGCAACTCCTGGGTGGATATTAGAACCACTTGTGGCAGATCTTCAGATTCTGCAAGTCAAGGCATGGAGGTAATGATATGGAGGATATGGAGAGTTGTATCCCATTCAGATGGCTTTTGAGTGGGTTGAACAATCTATGGTCCCATTAATCTGGATTCCTGCATAGATGAGCATTATGGATATTGTGAGATTGGAGAAAGTAGTCCAGCAACGGTTAAAAAAGAAAATAGAAATAAAAATCAGAAGCAAAGGTTATTGCATGTAAGGATATCAATATAGAGTGGCAGCAGCACTGGGATCAGGAGACAATAGCAGAAAATAACTAGACTCAGAATAGGACACAGCAACCTGAATGGGACACTCCACATCACAAGGAAACATCCAACAAGGCCTTTCTGCGTGTACTAGTGAATTGAAAGAAAGATATACCTCAAAGGAATGAAAATGCAGGACTAACAGGAGTAGGTTTAAAGTGCATACTGAAGTGTGGGGAGAGAGGAGAAGGCAGGAGACATCTGGAGAAGTCAAGATAAACTGGGCATTGTAGGAGTCATCTAACACCACAAGATGGCAGTAATGCAACAACAAGAATGCAAGCTACCATAGGCATTAGCTCCGCACCAGCAGGGGCAGTAATGCGTTTAGAAGCCTTTTGCCACCTGCCCTCCATGAATCCAGGAAAGAATCGAGCCCCCATCGTTACACGCATGCTCAGGCTCAAGGTGAATTGTCTTCATACAAACAGCTGAGTGTGTGAAGTGTGTTAATCTGTAGTTGAAGCTGTGTCTCACGACGAGTGAAAGAGGCACACCATACGGTAGGTTCCTGCTCTGTAGGACAAACTGTCTGCTGTGACACATATGACCGTCAGACGAAGACAAGTCATGTTCTTTACACTGAGCTGTAGGTCGGCGGTTATTCAATGCATCTTACACAACGTCCGTGTATTTGCTCAGTCGGTATGGAGGCTCTGAAGACTCTGCTCAGATTCCAGATGAATCAGATCTCACTGTTACACAAACTTTCAGCGATGCTTTGAAAAACCTCCTGACTGTTCGTTTTCCGCTCCTACAGGAACATAACTGGACCCTGCAGTTGGACAGAGACACAACAGGATGGCCAGTGTAAAGAGAGAGAGAGAGAGAGAGAGAGAGAGAGAGAGAGAGAGAGAGAGAGAGAGAGAGAGAGAGAGAGAGAGAGAGAGAGAGAGAGAGAGAGAGAGAGAGAGAGAGAGAGAGAGAGAGAGAGAGAGAGAGAGAGAGAGAGAGAGAGAGAGAGAGAGAGAGAGAGAGAGAGAGAGAGAGAGAGAGAGAGAGAGAGAGAGAGAGAGAGAGAGAGAGAGAGAGAGAGAGAGAGAGAGAGAGATCTACTATTAATATGATGTGTTGTGCTTGTGTCCAGGTGCTGTGCCGTAGTGCCAGGCTGGTCAGTTACCTCCCAGGACTTCACGTGCTGGTGCATCGTGTGGCAGGAGCCAGAGCCTTCTCTGCTGCGGGTTCCTCAGGCTCTGATGAACCACACGTAGCCATCACTCCATCTGATATGGGTAAGTTCTACATGTTTTTGTGTTATATTTCAAAACTCATTAGAAGGAGATGACATTTTTATATATATATATTATACATGGTATCATGCTGTATAGACATAAATTCAGATTAATTTCAAGCAAAAACACAGATTATTTAATTTAATCATATATTGGCCCTGTTGTCCCCTCACTGGTTCAGGACTGCGGACAGTGTGGCCTGATGAGAGCATGGGTCCTTTTGGGCCCCAGGACCAGCGCTTCCAGCTGCCTGGTAATGTAGGCTTTGAATGCCACATGGAAGGAATAGCAAAGCAGAAGGAGAGTCTGTCACACAAGATGGTCCCTGATGTGCTGTCATCCCTGTCCAGTAGTGAGAGACATGAGTTCATACTGGCCCAGGTCATTGTAGACTTTGTAAGTGTTAAAATTTGAACATGGGTACTTTTTCTGACCACAGGCAGTTACATGTAACTCACTAGTGAACCTGATTGAACAGCAAATCAAAGTACAATTGAAAGGAAAACATTTACAACAAATCACCACTGTGTTCCAGTGCGTAGTGCTGAGGACAGTGACAGCTAGTGTCAGAAAATAATGAAGTAAGGGAAGACTCACTGTGTACTCACTTTGTAACGTTTGTGTGTGTGTTAGGACAAAGACGTCCCAGCCTCTTCTCAGAGTGTCAGTAGAGCTGAACAGTACTTTGATAATTCCAGTGTGGAGTGTGCTATACAGTCCTGTCCTGAGCTACTACAGAAAGGTACAACATTGACACTGCACTCCTCCAACCATCATCCACAAAATCTAACTTCTTTATTTGGACTGGCATATACAACCAGAGCAACAACAGAGTTTAGCTCTTTTAGCTGATGAGAAGCAGTGGCTTTGTGGGATTTGTGTTTCTTCTAATAATGTGATGAACAGATTTCCAGTCCATGTTTCCTGAGGCTCCATCCTCTGGTATGATGGTGGTGACAGTTACCCAGAAGACCAAGAATGATATGACATCATGGTGTGCTGATGTTGAGGAGGAGAGAGAGAAGATGCTTAGCAAGGTGAGCTGCTTTCTGGGGATCTGAAGGGCCTTTTTTTACTGGTGGAGACTATGGGTAGGCAGCAGCCTATTCATTTTAAAAAGCAAAAAACATAATCGCTCTATCAGCTGCTGCCTTCATGCAAGGCACATAGTAAAAAGGAGGAAGCCCAATTGATCAATTAAAGCGTTGTTTAAGAGAACCAAACAGGGACACAAGGCAGCCACGGCAAAGAAAACTCTGTCAACTCGTTTTTTCTAAATCAGCGGCCCTCCACTTCAAAATTATTACAGTCAGAGTTTCAGGATCAGGGCAGATGCACATTAAAAGTTCAGTTTCCTTTTACCATGTAATTTGCACTTCAACAATAACCACCAACACTAATCAATTGTTTTGAGTATCTGTACAGTACTGAAGGAATTACTATCTGTAATCTGATAAAGCCAGAATCACCAAAGGCATGATTAAAACAGAAAAAAGTGCAACATTTGGTGCACATAAACTTCAGCTGTCACAAACAACACAAGAAGTGCACAACCCAGATATCATGGTTAAAGTGACTGGAACATTCTCTTCACTCTCTCTCAGAACTGCATATATAGTCATTGACAAACACGCTAAAGTTTAAGAGAAGAATCATTATAAAACTGCCTGTTTATTTTGTGGGACACACAAAATGATATACATTTTTTGTGTGAAGGAATTAGACCTCCTGTTTTGATGGATTTCAACAAGACCCAGACCCTGCTCGCACTGTGCAGTAAATCCCTGCATTGTCACTAAAACTAGTTAGGAGAACTTTAATGTACTTGTGCTGTCCATGTACAATATTTTAGAAAAACTGATTTCATGATAGGTCTGAAAATTGTCAATCTGAAATGAATTGCACAATCTGCTAACTAAATTGTAATTGTAAAAGAAATGTCAAGTCCTTTCCCATTCCATGAAATAAATGTTTATGGATTCATTCTGATTCTCCTGCTCAGAAGTGGGGGGCCAGATCTTTATGGTTCTGGTCATGTGTCACTGCTCCATGTCATGCTTCAGAATAAATCTGGGACCAATCAGACGCCACCCATTATGACTGATTATGGAAAAGAATCTAAACATCGGCAGAGTGAATTGTGTTATAGTATTTAGGGCAAGACTGAGGAAAGCAAGAAATGGGCTTTTCAGTGAGGAAGGCTGATTCTGTAATAAATGTGAGTTAATTTTCCAGTACAGAATAATTTTAAGTTAGAGTAATGAGAGAGTTCACATCATAATATTTGTGTGGAATGTCAGGTAGTGAGACGTATGCAGTCGAACACAGAGGGTCAATTATGTTCCCTTTATGTCAGAAGTGCATAAAATGCTAAAAAAATAATTTTGTTTATTATATGCATTTATCGCACATTGATAACAAATGTCATCTTCTGAGCAGTTCGTGGATGGAGCCCAGGAGATCTGCTGTGCGCTGCTAAAAGAAGGATTCTGGGCAGACTTTATCGACCCTTCCTCAGGCCTGGCGGTAAGATTATAACTGTCACTCAAGTGAAACACTCACATCCACAACTGTCTGAACAGCTCAAGAGTGAATATGAAAGACCATGTGCTGCTATCGCTGCTTTCCAACATTAACATACTTTTCCTTTTTTTTTTTAATTCTCTTTATTTAGAAAGGCACATTTCCATCACGTACATTAAATACATTAGTCTGTCAAGGACATAAGAAAGGATGGATGTAGTACGTTTGGGTGATTGTGTTTTCTGGGGTTTTGGTTTATGGACCTAAATTACTCCATGTAGGAACAATAACAGAGGTAAAGAGAACACAACCGGGGAGCGCACATCACATCAAAAAAAAGGACACAAGTACACAAGTATATTCAAATAAAATCAGATCTAACTGGTTCTAAAATAGTCAGTCCATTTGGTCCAGGTCTTATAAAAAACTGTCTTTCTCGACCTTGAGGGAAAAAGAGATCTTTTCCATAACATAAATCTCATACACAATTTCAATCCATTCATCAATGGTGGGAGGGTACACTTTTAACCATTTCCTCGTGACACATTTCTTACTAGCTGCCAACAGTATAGCGAGCAGTTTTATGTCTTTTATGTTCCACGTCTAAACAATATATTGCCCAAAAACAAAGTTTCACATTTTAATGGGATGTTCACATTAAATACATTGTTAATATGTTTATGGATCTCTTCCCAGTAAGACCTCATTGCTTGGCAGGGCCAGAAAATATGGAAGTGGTTGGCTCCAATAGATCCACAGAGCCTCCAACAGGCGTCTCCGCTGTCCTGGTATCGTTTTTGTATGGGTGTGATAAAAAATCTTTTTATATTTTTCCAGCAGAATTCCCGCCATGTATTTGACCCGGTCGAGAGCCATTGTAGTTGACATATTTTCTCCCAGCTCTCCTGTGAGATCTTTACCCCTATGTCCTTTTCCCATTTCCTCTTGTTTGGATAATTTTATGGCGTTATATAATTTTGAGATCATTTTATTGCATGTTCTAGATATAGTCAATGCTAAAAATACCTCCATGAACCCTGGCTCATCTTTTCCTAACGCCTCTTTAATATTTTTGTTAAAGCAATGTCTCACTTGCAGGTACCTAAAAAAATCATCTTTCCCCAGACCGTGATCCTTCTGTAGGGTTTCAAAATTCTGAAATACCCCCTTGTGGACAAATGAATAATTGGAATTTAAACCTTTTTTGATCCATGTCTTAAATCTGCCATTTATTTTATTCGGTGTAAAGTCATATGCACACCAAAAGCTTCAGTGATTTCCCACCTGTCTCATAGTATTGTTGCTTTGTAAAAAGGAGCTTTTTTTTAATTTCGTGAGTATTTATTTTATCTATTTCTTTTTTTAATTTTATAATCTTACATTTGTTGTCATCTTTGAGAGACTTTGCATGTTCTTTCTGTAAACTTTTCAAGTCCTCTTCTAATTTTAAATTTTTGCTCTCTAATTTTCTTCTCATATGAGGAAATGGCTATTATTTTGCCCCTCAACACTGCTTTTAATGCATCCCAGAGAATGGGTGGGGTCACTTCCTCATTATCATTATTTTCCAAATATTCAATTTCACTTTTCAGTTTAGCTTTAATAATTGGGTTGTTCAGAATACTTGAGTTTAGTCTCCATAGAGTAGATTTCTTATTATTATTCAGATAGATTGACATATAGATGGGACGGAAAAAAAGTAATTGATGCGCGAGTATGCAATGTGAGCTTGAGAGTAATGGGAGTAGTCTCAGCTCGTCGGGTTTATCTCTCTCCACACGCCAACAATCACCACTTCACGCATCCAAATATTTAATCGGTGATGAAGGATTGCACATCCCTATTCAAATAAAATGTAAAGGTTACATAAACCACCAAAAAACATGAATATATGCAATTTTGCTTACCTACATCCCAGATTAACACAATGCTAAGAGCCACGTTTCCATTGTAACAGTTAGTCACAAGCTGACCCGCGGCTGCATGTAACATGAGGAAAACATGTCATATAACACTTAGGTTGTTAACAGAGTTGAGGACCAGTAATAAATAGACTGTTTTTAGATTTTGACTAATGGAAACACTGTCAGTTGTTTCATTTGGAAACTGACCTTGACCTGACTGGTGTGTCAGCAGAAACGCTGCGCCCCGACACTCGATGACATATGGCATTTAATTAGCCACATGTACTTCATACAATTGCATGAAACTATCTGAGTGGAAACCATCCGCACGAGGCAGCAGTCCTACTCTGGCTCATACAGTCTATGCTATGGGTGCACAAATCATGTTTCAGATGCACAGTATTTAAGGATATTCAATATTACATAATTAATGTTTGTAATTGTTTAGAATTTTTTAGGTCTGATAATTATTCAATTAAATTGTATTTGTTTTGTGCCATGTCACGACATTCATTATCTTTAGGCGCTGTATATAACAAAGTGGAGACCTAACATAATGACAGAGAAACCCACAATCATAAATGTATCACTAGTAACAAATGCGCTGTATGTATTTAAAATGGGAGTTTTTCCTTTTCTTAATTCTGTCAGACAACTCACGTTCGATCATGTAATATATTTATTACAACAGATTTAGTGTTTGGCGTCTAGGCTCCAACTCAATCACTCCCGCATATGATTACACAGGAATGATGGGAGTGATGAGCAAATACTTGTAACCCCCCCGTTGGAGCCTACAGGTGGATGCTGGGGTGGTGGAGGGACTGAAGCAACAGGTAGCAATACTGCAGCAGCAGTGCGAGCAAGAGGGGTTGATGGGAAATGTCTCTCTGGTTAAATAGACCACCTGATAAGGTGGGTGTGTATTATAGATGGTTGTGGAGATTGAGGTATGTCACATGATGTATGTCACATGATTGGCGCAGCGCAGCTCGAGTTGCCCGCCAGAACTAGCTCGCAGGCGTCGCCATATTTGTAGAATATTCATTCTGGATGTCAAATATACAATCAAGCAAATGAGTGTTGAGCTGTTGAGACCAGGAAGGGAAGGTTGCGTTTGAGCCTGTTACAGCTCTGCTCTCGCAGGATCATATTTGTGCAAGTAGAACAGAAATGAGATGGTAGATACAAGATGATCAATGCTAGTCTGAGCTAGGTGGAGGCTTGTTGTTATTTATAGATGTGTCAGTACAGTAAAGCCAGTGTGGGCTTCCACAGCAATCAATCAGGAAATATCAGCTTAACCTCAGCTGTTCGTGACCCTTTCATGAAACCTTCGATAGCTACCATTATTGGCAATAATATCTTAGTACAGACGAAATGTTTCATATATAAAAATGTGTCATGTTCTTTGCATTGACAACAAATCTCTGGTCAGGTAAACTTCTTACATAAAACATTTACATAAAATTCCTCATTTAAATCTCATTCTGCTAGTTTCACACTGTTCAGATTTGATTGTGTTTCAATTCATGCTGAAATAGTTTCTGTCACCTAGGATTAGACACTTACATTTAATTCATTTCAGCTTATTTTAGTTCAGTAGCTTAGTTTAGCACAGACACTCAGGTATTGTTTGTGTTACACTGACAACGTTTAAAGCTGCTGATGACGTGGAGTGAGATGCTATAAATCTGTAGATGAGATTTAACTTTCATTGTGTCTTAAACCATTGCAATTAGATAACTACATGAGAAATGTGTGTGTTCTTCTCCAGTTCTTTGGCTCGTACACCAATAGCACACTGTTTGAGACCGATGACCGGTACCGTCACCTGGGTTTCCAAATCGAGGACCTGGGCTGCTGCAGAATGATCAGACACACTCTGTGGGGGACACACGTTTTTGTTGGGACAATATTCACAGATGCACCACCCAGCAGCTTTATTATGAAGAAGCTTCAGGGCAGCTGAACTTAAGTTCAGGGACTTTGGGCTGCTATTAAAACTGTTTAAATCCCAGTCTTCACTGGTGGGTGATTGTTTTCATTTTAACACTATTATAAACTGACCATTACTTTTGTAGAACATTTGTATCAATATTAGCTCATATTGATTTATATTTATAGATTCAGATGTCACAGGCAAATGCTGCTGTAATTACAATAAAATGTTTCTTGACTAACAGGCAAGTGTTTCTGCAATTGTTACCTTTATGTTCAAATTCCTCTTAACCACACTATTTCTGAATATATCTGATTGTCTTTCTGAAGTGTCAAGAGGCTTTTTCTTTGAAGCGTTGTTATATTTTTAACAAGACAATGCTCTTATGTAATAACATCATTATCACCCAAATTACTGAGCCTAAATTCTATATACATCTGAAAAACTTGAAGGTACGTGTTGAAACCAGAAGACCCTGAATCAGAAGTGACAGCAGGTGGGTGACCAGTTGTGACGTGCAGCTTGGTTTTCTAGAGCAGTGATTCTCAAATGGGGGTACGCGTACTCCAGGGGGTACTTGAGATTTTTTTTTAATATATTTAAAATTAGCATCCATTCAAAAATCTTTGAAAAATTGTTATTTAACAAATATTCAATAAAATATAAGTGTAAGTTCATGAACTAAATTGTATATTCAGTAGGCTCTGAGACTCTGTTTTTTAATTATCCTAAAAAAAAACAGAGTCTCCCCCATACCAATGGTTTGACCCAACCTGGCAGACGCCACCTGTCATCGCCTGTCATCAGTAATCACCTGCCTTGAAAACTTCAACAATGGAGTCGAGTTGAAGTGCAGCAGCAATGCTGCTGAAACACGGAGGGACAAGTACCAAAGAAGGCGAAACCAGAGCAGAGAGCCTTCCCTAAACAACACCGTGAGAGCTAGTGCCTCTTCGGAGGGGCGCTAAAACGTAAAAGTTTTCCGTTGTGAAGTTAATGATTCATAACAAGAAGTCCGCATCTCTACCGGTACCCTTTCAAAATAAAAGCATGTAATACAAAAGCGGAAACGAAATTGTATGACCTTAAAGCGAGCAAATATTTCACAATAAAATAACAGAAAGACACTTCAATAATATTAACAATAACATAGATTGGGTTATTTACACTTTGTTTTTTTCTGTGGGGAGAGATTAGCCAACAGCGGCATTAAGCCACCACATCTTCAGCGGTATCTCCAGACAAAACATGAAATTCATGTTGGTAAGCCACCTGAGTTTTTTAAGAGGAAACTTTCTGAATTCAGGTCATCTCAAGACACGATGCGAAAAGCCTCCCCAAAGCAAACGGAAACAAGCTACCTGTCAGTATTCTTTTCGATCTTTAAAGAAGATATTTTAAGATGATAAATATTAAAAAAATATGTTTTGAGCTAATCTTTTATTTAAAACTAAGTTAATGATTTTATTTTTTGTGAAGAAGTGTTTAGCTATAATTAAGTTCATGAGTTCAGTTTGAGAACATATCTTTATTATGATCCCAAAAGAGGTCACTTTAAGTTGATAATTATTTTGAGGTGCACAAATCTTTATTTATATTGAGATCATAATTAAAGTCTTTAGTTATTTTTATATCTTTTTATTTCGAAATAGTTCAAGAGAGACCACTACAAATGAGCAATGTTATGGACATTGATGGAGTTTTAAATTTGAATGTGTCTTGTTACAAGGCTTAATAAATCACATGACATCTTTCTTTCAACCAAAAATGCTTTGCGCTGGTTAGGGGGTACTCGGCAGAATTTTTTCTTCGAAGGGGGTACGTCACTGAAAAAAGGTTGAGAACCACTGTTCTAGAGTTTCCACAGGCTTGTCATCTAAACCCTCCATCCCTACAGAGGAGCTGTAGGTATGTTTTTTGAGTAGTGAATTTGTGAAGGAAGTCTCAGAGCAGCATGTGTCTCAGTCTATTGTTGAATCATTTGTCGCTGGACAAAAGTAATGGTAAGAATCATGCCTGCACGGTGAAATGTGATTTGAATCTCTGTTAGAGCATTAATAGTTAAGCTAGAATATAACTTGTTTTATTAAATGTTGAGGTTCTGTGTGCCATGGGTAGCAGCTGTGGTAAAGGGTCTGGTGCTGTAGTGCCAAAATCAAAACCATGAATGAAGTCCTGCAACAAACAAGTTATACTGAACAAGTGAAATGAACACAATGGTGTGTGAGAATTCTGTTGATGAAACAACGTTTTTGATCAGAGTATGAAGTGATCTCCAACCCTTTCTGCTAACTTAGCAGAGAGACCTGTTAGTCTGTTGAAGCCTGTTTTATCTTCTTTCAAACAGCCCCATTGCCAGGGCTCCACTTCCTGTCTCAAATTACAGTAAAAATCACAGCTCTGCAGTCATTTATTCAGTTGCCTTCATTTGGCAGATTGATTTTTACTTTATACTTAAGACAAGTCTGACGTGAGACTCAACATTTCCTACTTGGTTGCTGAGATAAAAAAAACTGACTCATTCTTGCCCCTTCCACAACTGGTGAATCATCTGATTACTCACAGTAGATAATGATAAACAAAATGGAAATTTAAAAATAATTTACTCTAAACAAATGATCAAAATCTGGCCCTAACAGTGTGTGATGAGCTCATTCTCACTGAAATGTTCCATTATAATCATGGAAATATTGAGCAGTGTGTTGATCATTTCTCAAATAAAATACTTCAGAAGCTTCAATTTGTATTTCTCTGATGTTCTGAGCTGAACTGAAGAGTGAAAGCATCCCAACTGTCAGGATCTTAGTAGGTTTCGAATGAAACTAGCTGTGACATTTATTTTGTGTAAAAAAATGCTCTGGGTGTAAAGCCAGAGTTAACATTATTTCTCACCTAACTGTAACACGTTTTCGCTTGCAAGGATCCTGTAGATGAGGGTTTCTAGTCCTCATGACCACTCAAAGCACTTAACAGTGGAGTCCGTGAACTATCCCTTTAAACCTGAGCCAAGCCTGTTGCAGGGGCAGTTCCCTAACTGCACAGCCACACTGATTATTTCTCAAGTCATGTATTATAGTCACTCATCAGCTGGTAACTTACTAAGGTGATGTGGCAAGAACAGGTGAGCTCATCTGCTCCATCTCTCTGATCCATAGCTTGCAGCATTCATACTGAGGAACAGACTCACTCTGATTGTAAAGTGCTGGGAAAGGCCAGGATCACCAGAGTTGAACTTTTGTAAGATGTATGACAAGTTTAGTTCTTTAATGATGAAACTACCCATGTAAATGTGGAAGGCAACATAAGGTGATCTCACACAGTATGACGCTAGATTTCTGTTCCCCATTGAGCTAAGACATTTGGCAGTGCATCGCAAGCATTTCATAAAGAATAGTGTACTTGGAGCGTAGCGTGTTCTGTTTCACAAACCTCAAAGGACAGTTCAGCACAGAGACTGATCATAGCCTATGGACAACCTGCTCTACCTGGGACAAAGTGAAGTCCCATTACAAGGGCTCCAATACTAGGAACATGTGGGCCGGACTGAGAACCATCACAGACTACAAAGCCATGACCAGCAGTGCTGATGTAGTGTCTGCATCTCTCCGAGAGGATCAGAACACTTTTTATGCACGCTTTGAGAGTAACTCCCTGGCTGCAGAGATCGAAGAGGCCCAGGAGGACCGCTGCCCCCCGTCATATCCAGGGCAGACGTGGTGAAATCTCTCAACCGGATCTCTCAACCGGATCAACACACGCAAGGCACCGGATCAACACACGCAAGGCACCTGGAGCTCTCAAGGTGTGTGCAGATCTGCTGGCAGATGTGTTCACAGACATCTTCAATCTGTCACTGCTCCAGTCTGTAGTCCCTGCATGCTTCAAGAAGACCATCATTGTCCCTGTTCCCAAAAAAACTAAAATCCTCTGCCTAAACGACTACCGCCCAGTGGCACTCACTTCCATCATCATGAAGAGCTTTGAGCGGCTGGTCCAACCATTCATCACCTCCTCCCCCCCTGACTCTCTGGACCCTCTTCAGTTTGCCTACAGGTCAAATAGGTAGACTGCAGATGCCATCTCCCTCACCCTCCACACTGCCCTCTCCCACGTGGACCAGAGGGAGACATATGTGAGAATGCTGTTCGACTACAGTTCAGCTTTCAACACCATCGTGCCCCTGAAGCTCGTCACCAAGCTCAGAGACCTTGGGCTCAACATCTCCCTCCGTGAGTGGATACTGGACTTTCTGACGGGCAGACCACAGGCAGTGCAGATCGGCAGCACCACATCCTCCACCCTGACTCAACACCGGTGCCCCCCAGGGCTGCATGCTCAGTCATGAAACTGTCATGCTTAGTCCTCTTCTGTGCTCCCTGTTCACGCATGACTGCGTGGCCACCCACAGCTCCAACACCATCGTAAAGTTTGCTGATGACACCACTGTCATAGCCCTGATCACCGGCGACGATGAGAAGGCCTACAGAGAGGAGGTCAGAGCCCTGACATCTTGGTGCCAGGACAACAACCTCCATCTCAACATCAGCAAAACGAAGGAGCTGATCATGGACTACAGGAAGAGACGAGGAGAAGAACACACCCCCCTCTCCATCAACGGGACCACGGTGGAGCAAGTCAGCAGTTTCAAGTTCCTCGGGGTCCACATTTCTGATGACCTGACCTGGACCATTCACACAGACTCCATCACAAAGACGGCCAGACAGCGGCACTTCTTCCTCTGCAGGCTGCGGAAGCTCCACATGGACTTCAGGTTTCTCTGCAACTTCTACAGGTGCACCATAGAGAGCATCCTGACTGGCTGCATCACCGCCTGGTATGGCAGCTGCCATATCTGCCCACTTTGCAAGAAGGCCTTCAAACAGCTCAGAAAACATCTCCATTCAGCCAATCAGATACAAAATTTGTCGGAAAGAAAAATACTGCTGAACCTGGCTTCGGGCAGGGTAAATATCAGAAAATGCCCGTGCCCGGTCAGTGGGTGCCACTATGTCCCGGCTGGATAAGCACATGGTTGGCACCCACGATGGGATGAGCCATAAAGAGAGGGCCAGCAGTTTAAAGGTGGTCAAGTGGAGTAAAATATAAATAAAGCTCCTGCGTGACCTTGAGGTTCTAAAACCTTCTCCAGAGGTCAGCACTGTTTCCATTCCGGAGGAGGACATCAGTGTTGATCCAACAGAGGAACCTGAGGTGAGACTTTGTCTGTGCACATGTCTTTTTCCTGTTTGTCTTTCTGTCTGTCTCTCTTTCTTTTTTGTATGAGGGGTTTTAAATGTATTAGGGCTCGAGCACCGAACGTCGGGAGGCCCTATTGAAATTTTAAGGATTATAAGGGCCAGAGGTCAGCACTGCTGTTTCCATTCTCAAGGAGGACATCAGTGTTGATCCAACAGAGGAACCTGAGGGCTTTCATTGGATCAAATTCAACTTCTGTGACTGTCATCTCAACAAGATGGAGATATATATTACCTCGGTATATGTGACTTCATCACACGGTGTGACCGTGGCGTGACATTTTGGTGATTCGCCAAAAAAGAGGGATTTATGTTACTCCTGTGCATTTTTTTTTCAGCCTCACAACTCATTCACACACACAGTCCTGCCCTGATCAGATCCATATCAATATTGAATCATCATTACAGCGCCACCTGCTGGCTACAAGACGTGACACGCTGTTCGCAATCCAGCGTTCCTGAATGCCCCACGTCCAGCGTTGTGGTGTGCGTCTCTGTACTCTGTCCCTGGGGTCGAATTTATAAAAGAGTGCGTAGGATTCTTACTAAAAGTGTGCATGCGCACAAAAGCCGGAAATGGCGTACGCCAAAACTAATTCCGATATATAAAACCGTGCGCACGCAAACCTGAACTCCAAATCCACCCTCCAAATGCCCAATTTCAACTATAAATGGTCAATGAAAAGCACGTCACGAATATTAAATTATGAAGCTGACCAATGGGTTTCCACCGTGAGTCCTGACGGAGGCACGGCATCAAGCGATGTGAAGAGGAAGTGACACTTTCTGACACTGACATCGAGGTGTTTGTTAGTGAGGTGGAGGTGGAGCACGACTTTATGGGACAGCAGTGATGTCACTTAAAAAGAAAATACACTGATACTCTGTCGCTGCTGCTGTGGATAACAAAATGTGTGAGATCAGAAATTGCTGAACCCTCGCTTCCTCCTTGTCCTTCCATTCGCATGCACATATCGTGCAGAACCCCGCACCGGTGTCACGGCAGTATTTATCAATTTAGAGCATCGGACCGATTCCCTCACATCAGTGGATCCTTGCCTTCACTCTGGGGTATTATTTGGAAAGTTTCTTCATTTCTTGTAAGTGATCTCCTGTGCGCTTGGTCGCTCTGTGTGCCTGATGGCTCAGTCACGTTCACTGCAGTGAATTATTGATACACGTACAGTCTAGATATTATTAAAACCTGTTAATTACTCAGTGCCGTACCTCTGCGGTTAAATCTAATCTGAACATAATTTGCTGTCAGTTGTTTCATATGTTTTTTTATGAAAAGGCTTGTGTGGAACAGATATGTCGCGTGAGCAAAACCGACCTGTTGGTTTTAAAGTAAATTATGAATTGGAGCGATAATCTGGCTCAGATCACCATCTCGTCTGTGTCGCCACTTTCCTGTCTCCAAAACTTTTGTACGCATGGGTCAGAGTTTGCGTGGAAATACTCAAATTCTCCCGTCAAGTTTGTTTTTCTAAATCCCAACGTTTGCGCACGCAACGTTTATAAATCCGACCCCTGGCAAATACGCACATTTTCCTGTCAAGTTCGTTTTAATAAATCCCAATTTATGGTGAGAAGTGGCGTACGCACGTTTCAGGCCCCGTTTTGTGCTTACGCAACGGTTACAAATCCGACCCCTGATCGGCCACGGTGCTGTCCTCCAGAGCCTCAGACTGCAGTAAAGTGAGCCGTCATGGCGAAAGCCAGCCATCACTCAGGTTTTTGTTGCGCGTCTACTAATGCCTCATACGATAAAGCGGTATAGATAGTCAGAGCGACTAAAAAGAACGAAAACAAAACTCTATTTTAGGAGCTGATATCTCATTTGATTATTTTAATTTTTAACAGATGGCATATCTGTTCATGTAAATTAAGTATTTTTACCTCAAATTCAAGGACAAGTCTGTAAAAAAGGACTAATGTATTCCTAATGTAGCCATATGTAGATGCTGATTAAAAATATTCCTTGAGAAGTTATAAGTGACTTCGAGTGGATTGCTGTTCATGGTGTCTCTGACTATGCTGATATACATTTTTGTGTATTTTTACTGTAGAATAACTGAGAAAATTAAAGGGAAAATCTGTAAAAAAGGATGAATGTATTCATAATGTTACCATATTTGGAAGATGGTTAAAAATATTCCTTGAGAGTTTATAAGTTGCTTCGAATGGATTCCTGTTCATGGTGTCTCTGAATATGCTCATACAAATTTGTGTGTACTTTTACTGTAGAATAACTGAGAAAATTAAAAGGGAAAATCTGTGAAAGTCCCGTCTCGGTGAATTCTCCCTGCCTTCCCTGTGTGTGTATATAAGCCTCTGTGCTTTCCTTTGTCCTTGTCGGATCGTTTGTCTTTGTTGTTCCATGTTGTTTATGTCCTGTCATGCGCTCCTGTCCTGATATCCTGTGTCTCCTGAGCCTCTGCACCTCTGTACCCCTGTACCCCCTGTGTTTTCTTCCTTGTGTTTTTGTCTCTCCGTTTGGTGTTTCTCCAGTTTTCCCTTTTTAGTATTTCTCCAGTTTTACCTGTTAGTGTTTGTTTTGTTTTTGTCTGTTAAGAAACTTGTTTAACTAAAATTCTTTTGTTTCAAACTCTGCATCTGGGTCCTACTCCTCCCCCAATCCTGAAGAGTTTGGTATTGAATTCAAATTAAAGTGATATTAAAAAAGGTCTTAAATACTTTTTTTTTTTTTGTAGACTAGCCATAAAGAGAGGAACAGCAGTTTAGGTGGTTAAGTGGAGTGAAGCAATAAAGCTCCTGCGTGACCTCAAGGTTTTAAACCATTTCCAGAGGTCAGCACTGCGATTTCCATTCTTGAGGAGGACATCAGTGTTGATCACACAGAGGAACCTGAGGTGAGACTCTGTCTGTGCACTTGTACATGTCTTTTTCTGGGGTTTTTTTGGTCTGTCTCTCTCTCTTTTGCATACATTTTGAATTTATTAGGGCTTGAGTACCGAACGGTGGGAGGCCCTATTGAAATTGTGAGGATTATAAGGGCCCGAGCACCGAACGGTGGGAGGCCCAATTGAAATTGCAAGGATTTTTCTTAGTAGGGCCCGAGCCCTATTGAAACTGAAATTGACATGATTATTAGGGCCAGAGCACCTACTGTGTTTTTGGAACATCTTAAACTTGGAAGTATTCCTCCTCATAAGTGACTGCAACCATGTCTCATCAAACTGCTTCTGGCTGAACACTTCAAAGGATTCATTATCAAATAATTCTTTGTTGTCTGTTTGCTTTAATGTCAGAGTGTCAATGATAATAGTCCTTTGATGTCTTAGATGCAAAGATGAAAGATTTATACAATCTAAAGAGAGAAAAGCGTGTTTTTGACCTGAACAGATCTATTAGTGTAGTTTAGCGATAGCACCACGTGCCTAAGGAGCTAAGCCTAGTTTTACAACTAAATTCGTTTTAGATAAAAGTTTTCACTATGGGGTCTAACATGATGGGATGGACCGTAGTGCATGATTAGTGAGCGTAGACCCTGCAGACATTCAGAGGGTTTTAAGGAATGGGCATGATGTTCTGTATCTCGGACACACATGGACCATGATCCTTTGATGTTGAACCGTCAAACAACTCCACTCCAGTAGTGTCAGTGGTCATGGATCACAGGAATCTTTGATGTCTCTTTCTCTCTCTCTCAGAATTGGGACATTTCCTTAAACCGTGTAAACATTGGAGGTACGGCGAAGGTTCATCCTTTGCCAAAGGAGACAATGTCATAAAATGTTCAGTGTGATGTGCAATTGATAGCATTTACCGTAATGAGCTATTAAAACGCAAGAATCAACATCAGGTGACGGACGCAGGAAGTGATTTTTTTATTATAACCGAGGTGTTAAAATAAAATGATCAACATTTGACAAAAGCCACTCCAGCATTGGGAGTGTGTGAAATCAGACTAGTTTATCTGGGGTTCTCGAAGAAATAGCTTGTCTGCATGTTTGTGTATGATTCTGTAACAGTGGTTGAATGGGCCCTTTTCTAACTCACTTAGGTGATGGAAGCTGTAGAAGCAGACGACGACTTGGCTTCCAGCCCTGAGCAGGAGTTGCCCCCCCCCCCCGCTCTCAGTCGGGTTATGCATATCTGTCCACTTTGCAAGAAGGCCTTCAAACAGCTCCATTCAACCCATCAGATAAACAATTTGTCCGAAAGAAAAATACTGTTGAACCTGGCTTCAGGCCGGGTAAATATCAGAAAATGCCTGTGCCCGGTCAGTGGGTGCCACTATTTGCCGTCCCGGCTGGACAAGCACATGGTTGGCACCCGCAGTAGGATGAGCCGTTGCGAGCGGGCCAACGGTTTAAAGTTGGCAAAGTGGAGAGAATCTCTGAAGCAGCTCCATGACCTAAAAGTACTTAGACCATCCCCAAAGGTCAGCACTGCGGTTTCCATTCTAGAGGAGGGCATCAATGTTGATCCCACAGAGGAACCTGAGGTGTGACTGTGCACTTGTACATGTCTTCAGCCTCTCTTTTTTTGTATGTGTGTTTTTATTTATTATGGCCCGAGCACCGTACGGTGGGAGGCCCTATTGAAATTGTAAGAATTCGAAGGATTTTTATTTCCCTTTGGTCTTTTTCACGGCCTAGACATGCTCAAATTCTTACCAAAGTTTGCAGTAAATTAGCCCATCATGAGTAGACATTATATCTTAATGTGCCCATGAAAAGAAACAAAAACTATTAAGATTAATAAACCTTAAAGATCTAACATGTTTAGGACTGCAAAGCAGCACTGAGCGGGCCCGGGCACATGCATTTTTAAGTGTTGCATCGTTTTGCCTGAAAAAAAAAAAAAAAAATGACTGAGGAAATATTGACACAGAGTTGTTCAGGCTTGAAATCTGATCATGAGACACGAGTTTGGTGGTGATAGGACAATGCACAGAGGATTTATGACAACATCGTCTCCTTTGGCGAAGGATGAGCCTTCGCCGGACTTCAATGTTTACACGGTTTGAGGAAATGTCCAATTCTGAGAGAGAGAGAGACGTCACCTTTGCAAGACATACAGATTCCTTTGATCTTTAAACACTGACACTGCAGGAGTGGAGTTGTTTGTTTACGGCTCAGCATCTAAAGATCATGGTCCAGAATATCATGTTTTAATGGCGTGTAATCAAACTTTGACGCCACGGTCACACCGTGTGACGAAAAATCGATCTTTTAATAACTTTTTATCTCCATCTTGTTGTGATGACACTAATCTCAATTTGAAGTTGGTCTGATTAAAGCCCTGGTATAAGTATATCAAAGTAAAAATGTGGAATATGGCCAAAATGACAGTCTTCCTGCTGCGTATTTCCAATTGCACCTAGAGACTTTTATGTTTGTCTGCTTATGATACATTGATTTTTGTTCCGGGGGTCTCGGGGGCACCAGAAACATTTTGTGACGCCCATTGAAAATTCCTCCAGAATACGTAAATGTTCACTACTTCTAACTTTCTGCTAATTTCGGTAAGAATTTGAGCATGTTAAAGCCCTCAAAAAGCCAATTAATTTGCCTGATTAATAATAATCATTACAATTTCAATAGGGCCTCCCACTGTCAGTACTCGGGCCCTAATTAAACGATCTTGAGACAGAGCATAAGAGAGCAAAAAACTATTTTGCTGCTAAAAAATTAAGAAACAAAATAAATATAGTACACTAATAGGAAAGATATTTACGAATCAGAAATATTGTGAGTCAGGCCCAAAATCAGCAAATTTCTGGCAAGAAAACTGCAAAAACAGCCAGCAGACAAAACTATATACAATATAAAAAGGAACCCGGTTACTAAATCTATACACTATAAACAAGGTGAAATACAGAATGTTTAAAAAAATACTATAAATCTCTATATACGCAACCACATCTAGAGAGCAAGCAACACATTTGTGAATTCCTCAATCTGCCTGTTCCATCAGAAGAACAAAAATCTAATATTGACCACAGCAGTATTTAAGAGAGAACTGAACAGCGCTATCCCTAAGCTTAAAGCTAATAAATCACCCGGTCCAGATGGCCTTCCTTCAGAGTGGTATAAGACATTTCGATGAGTAACTGCCAAGCCTTCTTAGGGCCTGCAACACAACCTTAATGGACGCCAAAATGCCTCCATCTTGGAGCGAGGCAGTGATCTCCATTATCCACAAAGAAGGAAAGGACAAACTGGAATGTGGATCTTACAGACCAATCTCAGGGTTGAACGTGGACTACAAATTATACACAACCATACTTGCTAAAAGACTGGAAAACATCCTTCCTCAACTTGTACATAATGACCAAACTGCATTCATCTCACAAAGACAAACCTATGATAACATCAGGCGATCGTTGCACATATAAAATCATATCCAACAGAACAATCTTGAAGCCTACCTAATCAGTTTGGATGCCTTTGACTCTTTGGCATGCATAACAGTTTTATCAAGGGCATTCGTACGCTATATGCTAAACCATCAGCCTGTATAAAAATAAACGGGTATCGCTCAGATACCATCATATAAGGGCGCGGAATATTACAGGGTTGCCCAATTTCCCCATTACTTTTCACACTTTATATAGAACATCTCGTGAAGTGGATAAGAAAGATGGAAAAGGCATCTGCATAAATGGAGAAGACCACAAGGTAGCATTGTACGCCGATGATATCCTGATCTATTCAAGTACCCCCTCAAGCTTTCAGAATTAATGAACCTGCTAGAAACATTTGGTAGATATGCAGGATATAAACTAAATCTGCAAAAAACACAGATTGACTTTTAACTCTACGCCTACCCAAAAATTTGAGATAAACTTCATTTTAACTGGGACCAGAGTTCATTGAAATATTAAGGAATAGACCAATCGAAAAATAAATCAACACTGGCAGTGATAAATTATGCCCACCTCCGAGGTCAAATTAAAGAGGAGATACAAAGATGGATCTCTATTTCTTTCCTCAGTCTCAGCCAAATAATTGACCTAATTTTAAGTATTATTTCTATGCTACCCAGACTAAACTCCTGATTAACATATGTACCCCACATTTTTGTTCCAGATGGAAAGACATGGAACTCTCCATCATGAGAGATACCCCAATATATTGCAGTATTGGCACATACAAATTTGGAAAAACTCCACGGCTCAAATTCCAGTAACAAAATCTGGAATACAATTAAAAGGAGAATATAAATTAGATCATAAACTACAAATAATTCAGTGGTGCAGTTATGACCCTGGGTTCAAGCCAATTGACTAACAGCTTGTAAAAAAGTGCTCACAAGGCGCTGGCTGCTTCCTGAGCCCCCAACGATTCAGGAGTGGATAGATATAGTAAATTACATTCATGTTATGGAAAGGATTACTTTTTCCCTTTGTCTTCTGAAAAAACTGTGTTTATTCGATTATGGAACAAATGGGTGAGATATGTAAAACCCTTAAGGCCAGACTTTGTGGAGTTAGTTAATGAATGACCCTGTAATGTTGCCTTGATTTAGCAAGCCTCATCTACCTCTCCCCCAAGTCACCCCCTAACAAGTTTTATTTAAGTTGTTTTTCTTCATTATTGATCTGGGATTATTGTCTACATGTACACACTCTACCTCTCCCAAAATGTACAAAGCTACCCAATTTTTAAAAAAAGGTTGACAGCCGATGAAAACTGCCCTTGGGCTGATGTATGTTTTTTGAAAACAAGTTTTAAAAATAAAGAATATACAAAAAATAAAAAAGTCTGAATACGTCCGTTTGTCTGTGAGCGGCTTCATCAGCAAGGGCCCATGTGCAGATGTGAATTAATCTTACAGGAAGATAATTGTAGCACTCTGTCCTTGACATTTCCACGACACGATAGGCCGTCAGCGCCTGAGACAAATATAGACGTTGTGAAATCAGGAAGATTATTCTTAGGCCAATTTGATTGAAACAACTAAAAAAGGCACACAGGGAAAACACTAGAAGCAAACAAGGAGAAGCAGAGAACTGGAGATCAGGAGATCACAATCTTTAGACAGCATTTAGACAACGAACCAACAAGGACAAAGAAGCACAGAGACTTATATACACACACAAGGAAGGCAGGGGTAATTGGACACAGGTGGAACACATGAGGACTGGTGCAGACAATCACAGACAGGAAGTGAATAAAGAAAAAACACTTGGAAAAGAGACGACAAAAAAAAAAAGGACACAGAACAACGGGTCACCGAAACAAATTGTTCCCTTCTACGGCAACATAAAGGCTTTAATGGAGACTCTTCGTACTAAATGTACATAATGGTCATTTGTAATACTTTTCATTCATGTTTTACTTGACAGTCTGGAGGAAATGCTTTCCAGGGTGGAAGATGTCTATAAATCAACTGAAAATTGAGAAATGCTCCCAGTTTATCATCTACCTATATATGTTTTGCGTTTTTATTCAAGTTATTCAACCTGTGCTGTAAAGCGTAAAATAATGCAAAATAATGAAGTAATTTACAAACTGGAGTGGAATATTTTTGGCAAATTTGATGGACTGAACAGTTGTAACCATTTCCATAATCTATATTGACTGTATATTATCTAGAACTACATCCAAATTAAATTTGATCACTAGCCACCTTGACCATATCTCATCAAATCAATATTCACATTAATTTTGGACCTAAAAGTAATCGCCTGCATCATACCCAGCCCTACTGTCTTTACCCAAGTGTGGGTCATAGCATCTTTCACTCGTCATTGATTTGAGGACTGAATGAGTGTAACGCGTGACAACTCTTTTCCTTTCCTTTCCCGACTCTTTAGTCTTGATGACGTTATCCAGGCAATTGCTGGTGCAGTAACCACAGTCTCCTGTTGGAGAGGGGCCTAATGCAATTGCAATGCCCCAAAAAACCATCCCCACCTAAGCAAATTAATGTAATCTTTTTAGGTGAAGCTGATAAAGATACAAGAGCTCTCCGCATGTGATTTCTGACATTCTGGTATGTGTAGGATACAACAAAAAAAATCCATTGAGAATAATGTGAAAGGTTCTAGAGTTTCACATAAATTGTACTTTAAATATTGTATTATGCAAGATATGAAATCTTGCCTTTTATCAGGAAATGTAATGTAGTGCATAATTCTCATCTTGTTTAAGGATTGGTGGAGGGCATCCAAAAGTGATTCTTTGTGAACAGCACACATCAAATCAAATCAAATCAAATTTTATTTGTATAGCCCATATTCACAAATTACAATTCATCTCATAGGGCTTTAACAGGGTGTGACATCCTCTGTCCTTAACCCTCAGCAAGAGTAAGGAAAAACTACAAAAAACCCTTTTAACAGGGTAAAAATATGTAGAAACCTCAGAGAGAGCCACATGTGAGGGATCCCTCTCCCAGGATGGACAGAAGTGCAATAGATGCCACGTGCAGGAGAACATCATCAATAATCAAAGTCTCTAGCAGCATTGATGAAGCACAGTCCATGCTCAGCAACCATCTAGACCACGATCCACCATCCAGACCAGACGCCACTTCAGTCCTCAGTCACCGTCCATCGCCGCCCACCAGGAGGACCCATCACAAGCCACCACTGCGGTCCTGGTCCACCGCCCGTGCCCAATGCCAACGCGACACAGGGTCCGCCACCAGCACCACGATCAGCCCACATGACTCAGAATCCGCCACACTGGATCCAACACCGCGACCCCCGGTGCGCGATCCACAAACCGTAATCCATGGTGCGGCCACAGAGGCCCTGGATCTGCGGGTGATAAAGCAAAGGGATTCCGGGGAAGGGGGATAGGGATGGAGAAGAGGAAGGAGAAGCTGGAAAGAGAAGCTCCGTGTGTCATGTGTCATAAAATAGAACAAGTAACGTTCTGGCGCACTAATTAGCTCTAACTATAAGCTTTATTAAAAAGGAAGGTTTTGAGCCTACTTTTAAACGAACAGATGGTGACTGCCTCCCGAACTGAAAGTGGTAGATTATTCCACAGCTGAGGGGCTTGATGGCTAAAAGCTCTGGCTCCTACTCTACTTTTAGAGAATTTAGGGACGACAAGTAGGCTTGAATTCTGGGAGCGGAGTGCTCTAGTGGGTTTATAAGGTATTAACAGCTCTTTAAGGTATAAAGGCGCTATATTATTAAGGGCCTTGAAGGTGAGGAGGAGAATTTTAAATTCTATTCTAGATTTAACTGGAAGCCAGTGTAGCGATGCTAATATTGGAGAAATGTGCTCTCTTCTCTTTGTTCTCGTCAGGACACGTGCTGCAGCATTTTGGACAAGCTGTAGAGTCTTTAACGACTTCCTGCTGGAGCCTGATAATAATGAATTACAATAGTCCAGTCTCGATGTAACAAAGGCGTGGACTAGTTTTTCTGCATCTTTTTGTGAAAGGACATGTCTAATTTTTGAAATATTACGCAAGTGGAAAAAAGCGGTCCTAGAAATTTGTTTTAAGTGACTATTAAAGGATAAATCAGGATCGAAGATCACTCCCAAGTTCCTGACTGTTTCATTGGAAGCAAGGGCAATGTCGTCTAGCGCAGCTATATCATTAGATAATGCATCTCTAAGGTGTTTGGGGCCAAGTATTATAACCTCTGTTTTGTCTGAGTTTAATAAGAGAAAATTGCGGGTCATCCAGGTTTTTATGTCCTTGAGACATGTTCGAAGTTTAGTTAATTGATTACTTTGTTCAGGTTTTATTGACAAATATAACTGGGTGTCATCCGCATAGCAGTGGAACTTTACCGAGTGTGTCCTGATAATGTTTCCTAGTGGAAGCATATATAATGAGAATAAAATTGGGCCGAGCACAGAGCCCTGTGGAACACCATGATTAACTCTGGTGCGCACAGATGACTCATCATTAATTTGCACAAATTGGGAGCGATCAGAAAAATACGATTTAAACCAGTTAAGGGCGGTTCCATTAATGTTAATTAACTGTTTTAGTCTTTGTAATAAAATTTGATGGTCAATTGTGTCGAATGCTGCACTGAGATCTAACAGAACGAGGACAGACACAAGTCCCTGATCTGAGGCTATTAAAAGGTCATTAGTGACTTTTGCCAAGGCTGTCTCTGTACTGTGATTGGCTCTAAACCCCGATTGAAAGTCTTCATATATATTATTTTCCTGGAGAAACTCACACAGCTGATTGGCTACCACTTTTTCTAAGATTTTAGAAATGAAGGAGAGGTTAGATATTGGTCTGTAATTGGCTAAAACCTCTGGGTCTAGGGTGGGTTTTTTGAGTAGGGGTTTGATGACAGCTATTTTAAAAGACTGTGGTACATAACCTGATGATAATGACAGATTGATAATGTTAAGTAACGAACTATCAATTAGGGGCAGAATGTCTTTAAGTAAGTTGGTAGGAATGGGATCTAAGATACAGGTTGTTGGTTTAGAACCTGAGATTAATTTGGTAAACTGATCACGGGTGATCAGAGAGAAGCTGTCTAAGTAATGGGTAGGATTCTCAGCCGTTTCTGAGATCTCTGTTGTTGGGAGGGTATTAGTGCCAATTGAGGGCAGGAGATGGTTGATTTTATTTCTAATAGTTTGAATTTTATCATTAAAAAAGGTCATAAAGATATTGCTATTTAGGGATGGAGGAATACTGGGTTCGGTGGAGGTGTGACTCTCTGTCAGCCTGGCTACAGTGCAGAAGAGAAACCTAGGGTTATTTTTATTCTCTTCTATTAGTTTTGAATAGTAGGCGGCTCTTACTTTGTGGAGAGCCTTTTTATATTCTTTAACACTATTCTTCCAGTCTATGAGGTTTTCAACATTGTTGCTGGAGCGCCACTTCCTTTCTAGTTTTCTTGATAATTGTTTTAACTCATTTGTCTGGGAATTATACCACGGAGCTAATTTACTATGTTTGACATTTTTCTTTTTTAGAGGCGCTATTGAGTCTAATGTTAATCGTAATGAGTCTGCAGAGCTATCGACGAGGTGGTCGATCTCAATGGAGCTCAGGGTTTTAAAGAATTTGTTGTTTATATCTACTGCTAATACGGGTTTAAATGTAATTGGGATTATTTCCTTAAATTTAGCTACAGCACTATCAGGTAGACATCTAGAAAATGAATTTTTTATTAGTGGCATATATTCAGTTATTGAAAAATCAAAGGTTATTAAATTATGGTCTGATAGAACTGGATTGCGCGGAAGTACTGTTAAATTTTCAATTGCGACACCGTACGATAATACAAGGTCAAGTGTGTGGTTACCACAATGAGTAGGTTTGTGCACACACTGACTGAAACCAATAGAGTCTAGTATTGAAATAAATGCTACGCTAAGGCAATCTTTATTATTATCAACATGAATATTAAAGTCACCAACAATAATAATTTTATCGGTCTTTAGGACTAAGTTTGATAAAAACTCAGGGAATTCCTGAATTTAAAAATGGCAGAACACCTAACTATTCAAGGTCTGATTTGGACAAAGGCAATTTCAAGTATGTGCTTTATGCACCACTTCAGTGTCTGGTATCTGGATTGAGTTAATCTGGGCAACCATTGACTAATAATATATTTAAACCTGCAATTCTCCATTTTGGAGCAGGTGAAACAAGCTCTTAACACAACTTTGACATATCAGCTTTTAAGTTGAAATGGCAAATATCGCAGCAAACATTTCCATATACAGTGGATACATATTGTTACGACCCTGGCTGTGTATATATGTTACTGTTCTGTTCCTCCTCCTAGAGTTTGAGCAGTCTTCTTGAGTGAGTGTGTGTGTGTGGGTGCCTGATTGCTAGCAGGTTGGACCTGCTGATTGGCGTGAGCCACCTGATTGCTGCTCCAGGATTGGCCAGAGTGAAGAGAGGAGCCTACTTGAACCACTAACTGACTGCAGTCTTCCTCTCTCCACCAATTCTCCCAGATCCAACTGGGACCAGTGTCAGGCTGAATTAGTGTTGTGTTGCGTATGTATGAAAATAGAAAAACTGTGTGTGGTAGCCCTGTAGGAGGGAGGATGCATTTTCTTTAACCTTTTTTTCTCCTGTGTTTCTGGTTTAGGAGTTAGGTAAGCTTTTGTCTTTTTGTTAACATTTTTGGTTTGTAGAAGGAAGGTAGGGAAATAGATTGTTTTTGTTTGTTGTGTTGGCCTTCTCTACCTCTGAAGTTTAAATAAAAAGCTACCCCTAAAAAAAAATACCTTGCGACACTGGCCTGCTTGTCTCTGGTTTCCCCTAGACCAGGGGCGTAACAATATCAACATTATCATTAATTTGTAGTCATCTTTCTGTCCACTTGTTGCATCACAATCCAAACTTTCATCTCTTTTAGCTCTGTTTTTGGTCTCCACCTACTCCTGAGGGAAATATCTGTATTACTCTTGCTAAATGTCCACTATGTTCACCAGTTAGTCTACAGCTAACTGGCTTTTTGCAGTTTGGTGCTGAGCAGGTACTGTACAATGGGGTTTTTAGAGCAAAACCGCTGCCTGTTGTAGCCAAAGGTGACACTATGAGAGCACTGACTGAATAAAAACAGTAAACCAAAACAATGAGCGCCAATATAGGTAAAGCTTAAGGGAATTAAAGAGTTAGGTGATATCTCTGCGAACAACAACAAACATTTTTAAATTGTTTTCTTAATTCATTGTGATTAACCATTGACATCAATTTTTGAATTGGCACCTGCTGCCAGGGAGGACCAGCTCTGGATTGCATGATGCTTTGGTGCTACAAGTTCCTGATCATTTGGTCCATCGACATTGAAGACTTGGACAAAAAACATCTGGGAGATGATCAATATACTGATCTCTTATCAAGCGTAAGAACAAAATACACGCCTAAAGAGTCGTGCCACATTAATTTTATGATGGGGGCCGAGGAGGAGGGGGTTGTTTGGTGATGAGCGCTGACTCCATATACGTCACCTGCCTCCAGATCAGCCAATAGCAACCTTCCATTGCAAGAGGTGGGTTTCAACCAGAGGCCTGTTTCAGGTAGCTGGTTTAACATACTCTGAGTTTAATCCTGCGCTCTGAGTTGGTTGACTCAGAGTTCAGGGTTGAAAAGCAACTCTGGGTTTTCGGTTTCAGAACCGGTGATCAGCGTTGGCTTAATCAACTCTGAGTGTGTTCACGCTGGGTTGGGGGCGTGCCTGTTGACTATAAAGAGCCATCATCAATGGATCTCTGATAACATGATCAAACATGGACCAAAAACGTAGATCCAGTTACTTTTCACCCACGGAATTGGAAATATTAATGCACGCATATGCCGAGCAGGTACCCATTTTCACCAAAAAAAGTAATACCGCCGCGGCAGCGAGAGCGCGAGAGAGAGCTTGGCAGGAAATAGCCGAACAAGTCAATGCGTGAGTAAAATAAAATAAGAGGAAAGTTTAATATCTTCCACTTATTCAATATGTAAATTGTGTGTGTGTGTGTCAATTTACACAGGAACAACCCGAGTTGCCCCAAGAGGACTTGGCAGCAAATGAAAATGAAGTACAAAAATATAGTTCAAACAGGTAAACTAATGTTTAATTGAAATCAAATCAATTGTGCTGTTTTGCCTGCTCTACCTAATTTAACAGCTATATTCAACATGTGATGGGTCTATATTTAAGCAGTAAATGTAAGTAGTACATTTCTCAGCCACCCCAACACTGCCAATATTTAATAGGATTTAGATCTATTAGAAGGCTACTCCTAGGCAAAATGCATTATATGTATGTATGTATGTATGTTTACATATATATGTGTCTTCAAAATAGCGCTTACTGAATATTAGGGTAACATTTTCCTCCATGTTAGCAAATCGAAAAAAAGCAGAGGCCCGGAAGACTGGAGGGGGTCCACCACCTGCAGCCCTCACAGAGGCTGAGGAGATGGCCCTCAGCCAACAGAGTATGCGTCCTGTGGCTGAGGGCATCCCTGGAGGGAGCTCCTCTGATCCCCCCACCCCCCAGGATAGAAGTGCCTTTATCAGAGGTTGGTTATTCAAAATAATAAAATATGTACATGCAACCCAGCGCGTTGCAAATTAGATGGGGGCAATATTCTGGCTCAAGTAATAATTTCACTGTCTAATCATCTTCTTCCAGTTACTGATGGCGTCATCGCCCTCCTGGAACCAGATGCCCTCACCAACCTCCATGCAATTGTAACAATTCTTCACCTTCCACAGATTATTAATAATGTCTTGATAATTGCTGAACACAGCTGTTAATGTCATTAGAGGAAGATGATGGAGAAACATTGTCTGCAGCATTTGAAAGGGAAGAGGAAAGGCCTATTGAGGTTAACACCTTTTTAAATAACATCTAAAAGTTGATGATAGCGTTGTACAATTTAAAACTGACATCTTCTTTCTCTCAAACAGGATGAAATTGAATTCAATGAGAGGCCATCCACTTCTAGCTCTACTTCACAGCTTACCTCTGTAAGATTCTCCCTGGAATTATAATGAAACGCTGTACTTGGCACTGTGAAATCCAATGTCATCTTTTGCATTCCTATAGCTTCCAGTCAAAGAGCTCTATAAAATCTATCTGGGAAAACAAATAAACAAAGCAGACTTGGAAATGGACCACATTAGGCAAAAGATGCAAAAGGATGCTTTGGAGATCCAAATTTTGGAACATAAGTTAAAGGTGGGTGAGGTACAAACTGGGATACTGTTTCCTGCTCCAAAAACATACCCAATATGAATGACCATTTTTTTTTTTTTTGTGCTTTCAGGAAATAAAGAAATCCTCATAAAAAGTAGATTGTCTTTATTAGAACACGGGCTGTGGTGGGACAAGTTATTTTGTTGAACAGTGTCACCCCCTACCAGAGGCTGGGTCTGTCACACGAGTTTACTATCATACAGAAAGGCGAAAGAATGCCAAAGAAAACATTTCGGAAATAATAAAATACATTTAACTACATAGAAAACTCAAACAAAATGATTTTGGCAGAGTCTTTCTCTAACCACCCTTCCATCCTGTGGATCCATGGCATGGTTTATGTGCTGCTCATCTGCAACTGCAGGTGGGCAATTTTCCCCTCTCAAAATCGCGATGTTGTGTAGAACCACACATGCAATTATTATGTCACATGCCCTTTCTGGTGTGACTCGCAGCATTTGGAGGCACTGGAATCTTGCCTTCAGGATCCCGAACGTGTTTTCGACCCTGGCTCTCGTCCTCATATGCGCCAGGTTGTAGCGCTGCTGTGGTCCTGGCACGGGATCGGCATACGGGGTCAGAAGGCAAGGCTGGCAGGGGTACCCTCTGTCACCTAAAACATGACCGTCGAACTCTCCTACGATACAGGTGAAATATTAATCATCTGAACAAATATGGATTCTAAATCCTTCAAATATAGGCTTAACTCACCACGGGCAAAGCGAGTGCTCAGATTAGACTCCCGAAATATGCGTGCGTCATGCACAGACCCCGGCCACTTTGCCTCCACTTGGGTGATGATATTTCTGGCATCACATACAACCTTCAAATTGCAGAGGAGTATAATTAGATACAGAGGCTGTTTTGTTAAGTATCTTTAATTTAAAATGCTGAAGGTCTAGGCCTTCACCTGTACCTGCACATTGATGCTGTGGAAGGACTTCCTATTAACATAGTCTCCTTCATTCACTGAAGGAGCTTTAATAGGAATATGAGTTCCATCGATGCACCCGATAACACCCGGAAAATCTAGAACATTACAAATTAATTAATTTAATTAAATTGTGCACATATTTATACATATTTATTACATTAAAACGTTCCAAGAAACAAATAGGCTACATTGTTGCTACTGTTACCTGCAATTCTGTAGAACTCTTCCTTGATTGTTCGTATAGGTCGGTGACTTGGAAACATCACAAACGTGTAAAGAAAACGTTTCAGTGCCAAAGTCACATTTCTGACAGACCGACACACGGTTGCCTTTGAAATGTGCTCGGCGTCACCGACGCTGTAAAGAAAGCTGCCGTTTGCAAAAAAACGGAGTGCCACACAAATAATTTGTATTGAACTTAAAGCATGCCCCCGGTGCGTTTGACAGTTAACATGGGGGCTGAGAAGGTGGTCTAAATAAATGATAGATTGCGCTGAAAAACGATAGCGCTCGTGAAGAAAATTATCAGGAAAAGAAAGTATATCCAACCGGGGTTTTAATAATCGTTCCTCACGGAGATTCCTTCTGAGGGTCGCAGCCTCTACGTCCACGGGCTCTCGTAGAAAAGGACATGCCATTTCTAACACTTCCTTCTGTCAGAGAGCTGCCTTCAGCCTTATAGACAACAAACTCAGAGTAGGTCTAACCACCTCCCGAGCAGGTTAGGTCCACGGCGTATGTTGCCGCAGCAACTAACTCTCGGTTGCGCTGAACCTGCTACCTGAAACGGAAAACCCAGAGTTTCCACTAACTCAGAGCGAACAAACTCGGGGTTGCCTCAACCAGCTACCTGAAACAGGCCTCTGTAGTGGCTATGCTTATTTATAAAAAACACTATGTAGGCTTCAAATACTTCACAATAAAATTTCAAAATTTTGACCTAAATCTAACAACAACACTACTTAATAAACACTGTTTTTCAGTGGAAAAGCCGTTTGGGGTTTTAATTACTTTAAATATACCAAGCGAAATTACAGTTACAGAGTCTTCATAGCATAAGCCTTCGTTTTCATAAACTAAGGAATAATCAGCAGTCTAGATCTGATAAAAAACATGTAGACAACCAAGATACGATCACACTTTATTGATCACCTGGAAGAAAATGTATTTTGTAGACGTGTAGGTGAGAGCTCCTGTGAATGCTGAACTTTTCAAACAACCCAGCCCTCAAACTTAATTGTTAGGAATAATTATTTTCTGTCTTTTTTAATCTCCCGTCCTGTTTTGCCCAGAAAAAAACAAGTTTTCTATCTGAAATGGCTTCGAAAAGCGTAAAACCGAGCAAAACAAAAGAAGCTAACATGGGCTTGTCTCCACAGATAGGCTTAGAACAGCATGGGAGGAACACTTGGGTCTCTCTCTATCAGAGGACACTTGGACTTCCATACTTAAACTGGTTAGCTCATCCACATGTACTGGTCCTGTTCGAGCCTTACCAACTACTGGAGAGAAATTTTCCATACACTCTCTCGGGTGTTAGGGGGCAGATTGGAACCAAGCCCGTTGATTGCTCTTTTTGGGCTCATTGAGGCGGAGGTCGAGTTGTCCATAGAAAAACGACGTACTGTATCCTTTGTCTCCCTGTTAGCTAGGCGACTGATCCTGCTCAGATGGAGGGATGCCTCCTTCCCCACTCACGCACAATGGCTAGAAGAAATCATGTCCTGCTTAAAATTGGAGAAGTGTAGATACTCGCTTAAGCAATCAAGTGGGAGATTTCAGAAGGCATGGGGTCCTTTTCTCGATGCATTCCAGACTCTGTGAAAACCTGGCCATTAGGTGCAGCTTAACAACACTATGTACTCTTTGCTTATGCTTATTTTTAGCGCAGGCTCTAGATGTGACAATGTGCTCATATTATTGTAGTGTATTGGCAGTGACTGGGAAGGGATTATTTTTCATTTGGAGATCCTATTTGATATATTCTTTCTTTTCTGTATAACGTTGCATTTGTTTTTCTGTTTCTCTTTTTCTGTTGTTTCCTTGTTTTCTTTTCCTGAAGTTATATAGCCCAATTCTGTCTGGACACATTGGTGTTGATTGTTGCACTCATGTTTACCTCCTCTGAAATGTCCATTCAGCATTGCACTTATATATATTGAAAATACTTCAATAAACAGATTTTGATTTAAAAGATCCGTTTTTGTTACGTCTTTGTCTCGTCTTAGTCACGGTAAAACGATCGTTAAAGAATATTTTGTCAGTTTTCGTAATGGAAATTAACACGGTTACAACAGTGCGTAATGTTATTAAGATCTTTGCCAAAGAGTACCTGGACAAACCGCAGTCCTTCTCGGAAAATGGTTCACGGCCCATCTTAATATTTTAGATGGGCCATGAAACATGAATTAAGGTATCACAACGCGAACTTGAGTGTACCAGGACATGAGCGGCCTTCAATCAATCAAATTGTCTTTGCCCATATTCGCAAATCACGATTTGTCTCATATGGCTTTTAACATGGTGTGACATCCTCTGTCCTTAACCCTCAGCAAAAGTAAGGAAAAACTACTAAAAACCCTTTTTATCAAGGTAAAAATACGTAGAAACCTCAGAGAGCCACATGTAAGGGATCCCTCTCCAAGGATGGACAGAAGTGGAATATATGTCAAGTGTAGGAAAACATAATTGTTACATACAGTGTTCTGTATGTCTTGTATGTATACATGTTATAGGCCTACATGTATTGTGTTCGGTTTTGTGTTGATGTTTTGTTTCCTCCGCCCGTTTTCATTCTCCTACCTCACAGATGGGCACACCTGGTTCCAATCATCAAATCACCACTCCTGTTCCAGATCTCCCATCAAACATTCCCCTTTAAATAGTCCTTTATTTTGTTAGCCCAGGGCTTTTGGTTTTAGCTGTGGTAGAGCTCTGGTTGGCCGCTGGCTGAGCTCTGATTGGTTTTGCTTGGTTGTTTGCTGGTCTATCTATTTATCTATCTATCTATAGGGATATCCCTATTGTATGTGTTACATTTAGTTTATCAATTTATTTAAACAGCTTCTCAACAGTGCTGGGTTTCCGGCGGTTTCTTTTTTTAGAAATAATTTCGCCTGCTTCATAAAATATCCTTTCACATGACACAGATGGAGCTGGTTCAAAGAAAAGATACCGCAAGTTTGTACAAGTTAAGGAATGAATTATTCCCCTCCCCCACCATACTCTATATTGTACTATTATATTGCAAGCAAACGCACAATAAAGTCCCAAGACAATTAGTGTGTAGGCAGTGGCGGCTCTACATGGAATTGCGCCCCGGGCGAGACCCCCCCCCCCCCCCAAGTGTCTTCTTAATTTGTTGGGTCTCTTGGAGTTTTCAGACATTAAATTACACACTGTTCTCTCCTCATGTCCTACCACATTGACTGTGAACCCAAGAGCAAGACATGCTTCATCGTACCTTCTTTTCAACTTGGTTTTTGAACACCGTCTCTTGTTTGTCCCTGACTGGCTGCTTCACGTGAACAAGCTTTGATCTTTTGTGTGTGTCTCTGAGTGGGGGTAAAGCCCCGGGGCCTGAGTGTGTGCGCTGTCCGTTCGCCGAAAATATGCGTGACATGCACAATACTGTACACGGAGCCACTGCAGAGGGGCTGAAGTCCCCTGTTGCCGACCCCTGGCTACGAAGAAAGAGTAATTTGTTTACTGCTCCGCTGTTAAAGAGATGTTTTATGTAAAAAAATTAATTTAAAAAGTACAATTCATAATTTCATTTGTTAATGTTTAACATTTAAAAATATAAGTTTAATCACAAACAAAAATGGTTGAATTTAAACGGAACACTAACATACATATGACTTAAATACGTCACAGGTTGACTTCCATCAAAGTGTTCACTTTGAACACTTAGTGTTTTATAAGAGCTACATTTTAACACGATTAAAGTTTTTTATGGCGCTTTGATTTTAAGTCAAGATTTCATTGTAGATCATTTGATGTAGATTCTTTCAGGTCGCGAGTCTTGTCTAACATGTCTAGTTTGGACTTGATTGGACCAAATATGCCACAGATACAGAAGCTTGTGTTTTGATGGCGTTGTAATCAAACTTTGACACCAGGCCACGGTCACAACGTGTGCTGAAATCAAATAGTGAGGTAGATTATATCACCATCTTGTTTAGATAACATTCCCAGAAGTTAATCTGATGAAAGCCAAAGGATAAGATCATCAGAGTAAATTTGTAGAAAATAGCCACCAAAGTTAATATGGCGGGCTTCCTGTTTGGTCTAGCATATCTATCCAGAGCCTTTCTTATGTCATGAAAAGACACATAGAGTTTTGTAGATGTCGGACAATTGTAGTGCCGGGGCTATCCTTTAGGGGGCAAGTCAGATATTTTGCCAAACCCATTACTTAAAACCATATGAATGTCTGCAGGGGGGGGGGTTGTTGCTATAAAACTGTAGTTTGAGGGAGATTGAACCTCGATCACAGAAGTTATAGCAATTTTGTGTGTCGTGGCGAGTTGATAAACTTTGATGCAACGCCATTAATATGCCGTTTGATGAAAAGTCACAGTAATCTTATGCCTACACTATCAATGTCTTGAGATCCATTTGACATGGTTGAGGTCAGTGGATGAGGAGGAATACATCCAATTGTAAGACATGCAGAAAACAAGACATTGCCTGTTGCCACCAAGGGGCGCTGTGACTTCAAGTCATAATTTCTATGTAGATGTCATCAAGCCGGGACCCCTTTCTTACATGTTTAGTTTGGACTCCATTGGACCAAATATGTCTGAGATACAGAAGCTTCTGTTTTCATGTTGTTAATGAAACTTTGATGCCACGCTATGATCACACGGTGTGACGAAAAATCAATCTTTGGGTTAGTTTGTATCCATCTTGTTGTGATGACGCTCATCTCAATTTAAAGTTGATCTGACGAACGCCCGGGACAAATATGTCAAAGTAGAAATGGCCACTAAATGCAATGGTGGATTTCCTGTTTCGTTTTTCATTATGCTCCTGACACTTTTTTTTATGACTGGTCACCATACACCTGTGTTCTGATTTTGGTGAAGATCGGTTAAAGGGAAACATGGGGACTGGTTCCAGGTGGCGCTGTTGAGCCATTTTTCCACACCCAATTCAAATTACTCCAGAATACTAACATTTTTGTAGATGTTGAATTTCCTGCAAAAATAATAAAAATAATAATCCCCTAAATAATAATAATATAAAAATCATTACAATTTCAATAGGGCCTCCCACCGTTGGTGCACGGGGCCTAATAATCCTTAATATTTCAATAGGGCCTCCCTCCGTTCGGTGCTCGGGCCTTAACTAGGACTGGTAAGCAGCACTGAACAAACTATTTTATCCTGAGTATAAATGTATTTTTAGATTCAGGAAATCTGTGTTGTGAAGTTCAACATTATGAGTCATTCATTCATTTTAAACTACTTGATTTATTTATCAGTCTACTTTAGTGCTTATTTCTTTGTTTTGTACCCGGATGTGAGAGTTTCAGCAGTTGGATAATTTCCAGCAGATGGCGCCACACTTGTGCGTAAGGTTTGAGAACTCTGACCTTCAGTTCATTTGGTTAGATCTAAAGGCCAATTTTAATGCTTCTCCGTTTTGACGGACACAGACAGATCGGACCACCTTCTTTGCCATGGAACGCCCTCTCCGGGCCTCTCCGGGGCTCCACGGAGAGCTTTTCGTGCAGCTCTGATTTTTCTAACTACACATCGGCATGGCGGAGAGCCCACGGATAGCTCTTGGATGTGATTGGTCCGCTAACGCCAGCATTGCCGGACCTCAAACTTCCTGTTTCATTCCCTTAATCACAATAAAACTAAATCACGACTAAGACGCTATGATTATTGTGACAAGTGTGTTTGTCCGGCTGACGGTGGCTGGTTAGAGCACTTACGGCAAATGTGTACGGTCACATATGGTTAAAACGAACTTTGATAACAGGGGTAGCGGGCTAGCCACCATGCTAAATGCGGTGGGAACAGTGCAAAACCCCGCTGACTTTAATCCCACTTCTGACATGACACTGTTTCTCAAACACCGTCAGGTTAGAAGCAAACACTTGGTAGTAGTTAGTATCGGGTGTCCGTTCTGACTGTGTGTGGAAGCTGGGGGGGAAGACAGCTGTCTCCGTGTAGCTTCAAGCTGTTGCAGCTGTTGAATTAGCAACGCAGTTTGGAAACAATACCGGGGTACCGCTGCGCTAAGACACAATAACATAAGCATTTTGACCCGCTGGGTGTCACTTTATTTCAGCAAAAACTGTCGCGTCATCAACAGCCTTTTTCTGTTAGTTGCCATCATTCACTGTGTGTGAGGAGCCAGGGGGACGTAAATAAACCACCGTGGACAGAAGTCGAGCTTCTCTAAGCTAAGTCGAGCTTAGAATAACAAAGTGCTGCGAATAGATGCACTGTATGAATTTGTGTGTGAATGGGTCAGTGTTGTGCAAAAGAACGCGTTCATTGAACACGTTCACTTTTATGAGAACGATGAACTGAACGCAACTCAATGACAAATAATGAATTTGAACGGTGAACACGTTCATATTGTAGTGTCCTCGCGTTGAGACGACAGGAAACTTCTCAATTTTTGTGTAACTTTATAGAAGTCCAGCTAACACAACATACCTCTGGTTCTTAACTCCGACACTCCTACCCAATAACATTTGGACTGTAAACAGATGCACACACAAAGAGTCCTGTAATGATAGCATATCATGTCATGTCGACATAAATAAACATTAATGATGTCCACAATCGGGGTGATCTTACCTCTATATTGTTGTCTCTTCTCCTCCTCTACTTTGCGGTGCTTTCTGAATTGTTCACCTGATAATTTAATCTTTTTTTGATTCATCTTTGTCTCTAAGGCGAGCCGCCGCCTGACTGTTCACACAGGGAGCCATCCAGGAGGATGTTAGATGCTGGCTTGCCTGTCAACGGAGCCACGGGTGGTGACATCAGCAAATGTCCCAACTATGCTGCCAAAATGAGTAGGTTTTTATACTTCTCTTTGTATGCATCATGCTGCTATGAGGAACTGTTGTGAAGTGAAATGAACCTTCCTTCTTTTTTTCTGTTCTTGCTGAAATAAAGTGGATTCACTTGGTCTGACGTTTTTGATCACATCTTTATAAAACACCTCATTAGCTTCACACTACAAACCCTATGGGGGGGGGGGGGGGGTTTGAGAGAAGATTCCAGATTCATTCACTAGACTTGCACTCAGTGTAAACTTAAATTAATTTAATATAAGATGGGGAAAATTAAATAAAAAAAAAAACTGCCACGCAATTCCTGCGCAGGATGTTTTTTTTTTCAATTTCATTTAATTTCATTTTATATTTCATGTTAAATTTTTCCATCATTACTTCTCCGCTCTGGTTCAGGGGTAAATGATGCTGTTCTTCAAAGGTGACTGACCTTTGAAGCCGCCATCTCCCCCCCCCACCACAGGAGATTATGTGCTTGTGTGTGTGTCCGCGGTGCTTCCCGGCACTACTCTGCCGGTGTGAACAGTCCAAGTATTTAACGTGGGCGAGGAAAGGAGGCGGACCGTTTTTTGCAGCGCTTCTACCTCTGGTGCGTCCCCGGGGTTAGAGGATGGTGGTGTGACGTTATTGTTTTACATTGCATGTGTCACGTCATGATAAATCAGTCTCCTATGTTGCCTGTACCAGGAGCCGCCCCTGTCACTGGTTATCTTGCCTCGCTGTCTGGCCGGTAACCAGCCGTCCGGACCGCTCCGTGAATAAGGAGGAGGAGATGTTTCTTTACTTGGAATGCGCCACTTTATTTCTCGGATATACAGCAGGAGTGACACTCGCATCACCTCACTTCTCGTTATACACACTTTTAGCGTATTTTCCCACAATACCCAGGTGCACTACGTAACACACTACAAACTTTCCTTAAAGGGGCAGGCCATACCTGCAACACAACAGCTCTCGGTCTTGTATACAGATGGCAAGAGAAAGCAGTGAGGGATTTTTACACACTGTCTGACAAATATAGGCAAGGGGTAGTGATGGATAAGGTTTTGTTTAACAAGTTAAGTCTTTCATTCTCACTTTCCAACTTAAAACTATGAACTGAACTATGAACTAGTTCAGAATTGAAATGGTGAACTATGAACGTGAACTATTCATATTTTCTTGTATGAACTGAACTTTGAAGTAGTTCATGAGGTGTGAACTTGCACAACACAGGAATGGGTGAATGTCAAACTGTACTTTAAAGCGCTTTGAGTGGTCATCAGGACTAGAAAAGCACTATATAAATACAAAACCATTTACCATTCATCCTTGTTTCATCTTGGATATCCGAGCCAGCCAGCACCCTGCCGCCCCAGCCTGCATCTGTGATTTGTTACCAATAAACTCTTTTCATTCTCAACTACCAGTCAGTATCTGCTTTGGGGTCCAACCGAACAACAAATCCTAACACTTACTTACTTAAGGGAAACAATTTCAGGTTTTATATTTATTTAAAGCCTGATGTACTTACACCACATAGTTTTGTTGGTACCTTTAATAAAAAAGGTGTTATCTGCACTGAGGGAAACTATCCTGAATGCAATTGTAAAACTCAGATCATTGTCCTCTGCATATGAAAGCCTCCCCTAGGATAAGGAGCAGGGGAGTCGCCTCCCATCATTCCCAGGCTTGTTAAACTGCCAGAAACTAGTGCCCCACGTCAATTCCTGACTTTTTCTGTGCTGCCTTCAGATTCCTGTGAACAGGAATCTGTTTTTTTTTTCTCCCAAAATTTCCTGCAACACTTATTGACACAAACTCTTCTGTTCATGTAGAGGAAGGTAATGAAACACGTGGTTCAGGTTTGACTGTTGGTAAAACACTTTGACTAAGAAGGAAGGAAACCTTGAAAAGGTTTCAGAGTTTCACAAAAACATCATCAACATGAACACCTGGGCTCATTCAGGCATTTTACGGATGTTTTACTAAGAGGCCGTTAGAAAACGTCAGAGGCAACTCACTTGACCATTACCGTTTTCACAAACAGCCCCTCTGGAAAATTCCAGAAAAATTTCCAGAGTTCAGTACATTTCTGAAGGCGGCTTAAGTGAGAAGCAGAAAATCAAAGCTAATATATACATTATTTTTATATTCTGAACCAATGAAATTACTTCATGTATATAAGGTCTTATTATTGATGACCCCAGAGAGAAATACAACCAGACTCTGCGTCTTCCAGGTTGGCAGTAAATCTGTGCTGTTTTGGCTGAATTTAACCACTGTCATCTTTAGCAGCATTAGTTTTTATTCATAAAGCTGTGAAAACCACACTATCTGCTTAGCAACTGACAGACAGAGTTAGCGAAAAGCTTGTGAACAAAGCGAGCATTAATTACCAAAATACAGATCAAGGAAGAGTGTGGATTTGATTTATAGTCATCGGACGGCCAGATAATCCAAATGTTTCTTTGTAATAGACATGCATGATAACATGATAGCCACATCACCTTAAAAAAGGTATTAGCACATCAGTGTAGTGTTTCACTTAACTTTTGGAGAGCTGTCTTGTCATCCATGTTCAGATAGGGGATATGGTTAAAGCTAGATTTTTTCCTCCTTTTTCTGGTCCTAGCTAGTCTTTTGACACAGCTCCCTGTTAATCAGGAACCTGCTCTGACCCCAAATAGTCATGTTGCCTGACACACTGACCCAAATAATCAGAGCCTCCCGATCTCCCCTATCATGCCACGGGGAATTAAAAATAAACAAACAAAAGACAAAAACAGCTGATTAACATTTCAGTCATCTGATGTAGTTAAACTGTTTATTATCAGACAGACAGAAAAGCGGATTTCGTGCAGAGGGGACGTGACTGCTGTGCAAGTGCCAAAGCTTGGAAATCGACAAAGTGCGTGCAGCACTGAACAAGCCCGGGCACATGCATTTTGAAGTGTTGCATGCGTTTTGCACACTGCAGCAAGGATAAACGCTTCACTTCCTTAGTCCGTCGAGTGATGATGTTCCTTTCCTGCTAATTGCTCATTATGGTCCACGCTATCAATTTATGTAAATCGAATGATATTTGTAAAACAAAGTTTACTTCCTGTAGCCAAAAGGTGGCGCAATCACTATTATGTACAGACTAATATATCTGTTCAAGTAGGGGCTCTGATGTAGCGTGAGTAATTTTGTATTAATTGGACAATGTTAAACAACTTAATTTTCAAACTGATCAGTAGGTGGCGTTATGACCCTGAATTAATATATGGAGCTGTTCAGGTCAGGATTGTGATCATAAGTCAGTAGTTTGAAGCCGGTTGGATAATGCAAAGTGGATTTACAAAGTCCTTCCTGCCACACATCGATGTTTAAACGGTTTGGGGAAATGTCACAATTCTGGTCATGGTCCATTGACTTGTCTCAGCTGAGCTTTATATTGTTAAGCAGCCAGGAGCAGTTCTTCAATGTATAAAACATGTCAGTTCCTGTAGCCACCAGGTGGTGCTATGATTTTAAGCCATGATTTCTCTGTAGATGTCATCAGGCCGGGATTCTTGTCTTACAATATCTAGTTTGGACTCGATTGGACCAAATATGTCTGAGATACAGAACCTCATGTTTTGATGGCGTATAATCAAACTTTGACGCATCGCCACTGTCACAGGCTATGGCGAAAAGTTGAAATTTGAGGTAGTTTGGATGTCCATCTTGTTGCGTTTTTCATAATGCTCCTTGAGACTTTTTTGGATGAATGGTCACAATACACCTGTGTTTCAATTTTGGTGAAGATCGGTCGAGGGGAAACCTAGGGGCTGCGTTCTAGGTGACGCTGTTGAGCCATTTTGCCACATCCATTTCCAAATACTCCAGAAAACATACATTTTCACCACTTTCCAATTTTTGAGCACGTTAAAGCCCTCAAAAAGCACCTTCTTTTGCCGATAGGGCCTCCCACCGTTCCATGATCAGGCCCTAATAACAATTAGAATAATGCCTACAATTTCAATAGGACCTCCCACCGTTCGGTGCTCGGGCCCTAATAAGAATAATCCTTACAATTTCCAAAGGGCCTCCAACTGTCTCCTACTGTTCAGTGCTCGGGCCCTAATAATAATCCTTACAATTTCAATAGGGCCTCCCACCATCTCCTACAGTTCGGTGCTCGGGCCCTAATAACTAGCAACATCAACGGTTCAGACACGAGTTTGTAATTAAAGTAACACCTTTATTTTTTTGTAGCAAAGAACAAATAACCTTCAAAATCTTTACAAAACAAGTCATTTAAATAGTAACATATTTAAATATTTTTCACTTAAATAGTCTGTGCTGTACAAATGTTGACTCCCTGAAAAAGGCTTTGGATTGTCCATCTTGCACTTAAGTAAATCACTGGCTTGTAACGCTGTCTAAGAGCTGCTCCCACTGATCCACTCAATTCAGTTTACTGTGACTCATTGAGGTCTACCCAAATTTCCCAGATTACGACCTGGTTGTTCACTGCCCTTCAGCTGGCTCAAGTGAGGACAGGACACAACAGAGTGATGGGCCATAATGAACTAATGTGTCTGATGACTTCACTTTATATCCCATTGCTTCATTACCATGCTCTAGTCTCACTGGTTCTGAAACAGAGTGGATTCATCAAGAAATCTCCCCATAATGTGTTCCTTTCAGTTAGCCTCTCTGATCCCCACACTGACAAAACTATGTGACATCATTAGGAAGTAAGGTGGATAGATTGATAGGTGGGATGTAGGGAGATAGTAGGCTGGGTAGGTGAATCCAACTATGCATCCATCTATGGTCCAAGACAGATGTATGCGTAGTTCGATTGATGGATAGATGGATGGAGGAAGTACGGCAAGAGTTCTTTCCTACCCTCTCAAAAATCTTTACTTCTTCCCTCCCATGGTCAAGTTCTCACTTTTTTTTTCTGTACCTGTAAAGAACATACATTTTGTATGTATGAGCCACAATCTCAAGGGCAGATGATATGAATACTCATAGAAATCCTCCAACCTCATTCATGGCATCAATCGGTTTGAGTTCTTCGTATCGGTCCCTAGACTCTCTGAGTGGCTGCACCATTGCCTCCTCGATCTGTGGAAACAGCTGACACACAGACACACCACTGTAAGTATCATCACTGCAATACGTTTGTGATGTAATTTTTTTTGTTAAATGTTGTTGTTTGTAAAAGATATTCCTTTTTTTGTAAATTTATGAGGTGAAGGGAGGTTACTCCAGCATGCAGTAGAGTAATGCATCATCATCTTGATATCCTGAAGTATTCTTCAGGATAAGACTGTTTCTACAACAGGTACAATATTCCAAAGCAGAACCTCAACCAACTATGAAAAATCCTGAAGCTTTTTCGAATTCAACCAAATTCCCCTAAGCTTAAAACATGACTATCAGTCGGTAGATATTAAAAAATGTGTGCGTAGAGTAGAGAACAAATAACTCAACACTCTCAGAATAGAGTTCAAATTAGTTTCCCTATTTTATTAAGTCACATTAATAATCTGCAAGATGAAAAGTCACAGAAATCTTATGACTACATTATCAATGTCTTGAGACCCTTTTGTCACAGTTTGACGTGGATGAGGAGAAATACATCCAAGTGTAAGACGTACCAAAAACAAGACATTTTTTTTCTATGATTAGTCATGATACACCTGTGTCTCGATTTTGGTTAAAATCAGTTATGTGGAAACCTAGGGGCTGCATTCCAGGTGGCGCTGTTGAGCCATTTTGCCATGCCCATTTACTGCACACTTTAACAACTTTTTGAGCATGTTAAAGCCCTCAAAAAGCCAATTCATTTGTCGGAAAAATAATAATAATCATTACAATTTCAATAGGGCCTCCCAAAGGAGGTGCTCGGGCCCTAATAATAATAATAATTTCAATAACACTGTTAAAGTTCTACCCTCACTGGGACTTTAACTCTCCACCTCTGGGTCACTGACCCTCTGCTTTAACCACTACACCACCTATGGTGTTGATCAACACCTTTGACACCTTTTGAAGTGGTAATATATGTAGTGGTCCCCCTTTCCCCAAGGGCCCCTCCCTCAGCATGTGTAACTCACTAATGACTGCAGGTGTGGGAGAGAGAGTGACATATAAGACACCAGGAGAACGTCCCAAACAAAATGCTGTTATTCAAAATCGATGACTCCTATCCGTGATAGGTTTTTTCACAGATTTTTTTAATGTGAACAGCTTTCAGACAGTTAGAAATGCCAAAATATTCTAGCCAAATCGTCAGGACCACCGACAGATGCTGTCAAAAAGTTATTATTGATTAATTTATTACCAATATCACTACAGTGTATATTACTTCTGTAGACCAGTGGGAGAGTGGGGCCTGCCTCATTCCACAGATACTCCCTTCTCTCCAAGCAGTACCCAAGGACAAATGCTTTGTGGTCAGACAGACAGATATCCATAGTTTCAATGTTGTTAGGACTAAGACCGTTACAAAGCAGTTCACTTCTTTTTTGCAAACCTTCGATACACCTGGAATAGCTAGCTAGCAGCGTGAAGCAAATGAAGCACCCAAGATGCGCCGTGGTCGGTTGCACAGATACGCAGTGGTCGGTTGCACAGATACGCAGAGATCTGTACATAACGTCCCAGCCTCAGGAGACACAAGAGCGAAATGGATGAATTCATATTTGAAGGAAATGTCCCTGAAAGAATTGGTAAAAGTCTGTTGGTGTGCTCTCTGGTAGGCCCCGGGTTCCTACCGGGGATACGCCTTTAGCTTCTAAAGGAAAAGGCACTCACAACAGGTCAATCTGAGGAGGGCTGTTTTAAATTTGAGGAGTACTTCATGCAGGTGAGTCAACTAAAATGGAAAAAATTGTCAAACAGGCAGTCAACCCATGGCTCAGCCACCTCCATGGGCCGCACCTCATTGGAGATGTCGCAGCATTTGATAAGCACCATCTTCAGCTGAATAGAGCACAGTGTAAGAGGACATAGACCCATTGTAATGACTCTATTCATGGTGAACTGAGAGAGTACACTCATTGACCCCACTGTAAACAAATGAAACACCGAAAAGCATAGTTCATAACCTGGTATAGTGAGAAGGAATGCCTTTTTAAGTTTATGTGCACTGACTTGCTACCCTTGAAAATGAATACCACTGCTGCTGGGCTAATATTAAAGAATTCATTTAATGAGGAATGATAAACTTTGCATGTGTTGATAAATAATAACATTTTATTTCTGTAAATTTCTGTATCAGTGATTGTGAATGCTTTATGGGCAGGTTTGCCAGAGGACAGGCAGTAAAAAAATTCCTGTACCTTGCAGTAAAAGTGTCAGCAGTAAATATAGAGGAAGGGGGTCCTTAGGTTATTTACAAATATTATTAACACAGTGTGAAAGTACTGTTACAAATAAAACTCCTGCATTGAGAATTTAAATGCTTGCTAAAGGTACATAAATGTTAATATTAAATTGCACTTATGATATGGAAGCAAAGTGCAGAGTATTAACACTTTGTACTTAAAGTGCACAATGGCCATTTATAGGGCCATATTTTAACTTTAGTCTTGACAAGAACAGCTTCACATGTGCATCAAATTAATTATTAGTGTGACCATACAGCGTTTCCTTTCACCCTCTGTCTGACCCCATTCCCCTTGTAGAATGTGCCACAAACCTTAAAGGGGATCCACACAAGCTAAGGTGATCATGCACTATTCAATGGGACAGACATTGTTTTGAATTAGGCCTGCCCAGCATGGTTCCTCCATATGACACATTAAGCTGGTCCGAAAAGCTCACTGAGGGCCTACACGGAACTCAAATTGTCAAGCCTCTGGACCTATGTGGGTCCAGAGGCTTATCCAAAGGATATCCAAAGGATAAAAGGGGCAGCATCTTGTCACCAGCCCCACAACTGAGACATACCTGATAAAAAGTCAAGAATCCAACCCAAAATATCAAGATCAACCTTTATTTTTTCTAAAAAGATATCTATCAATCTTCAATTGTATTAAAAGCAAATGAAAAATCAATAAGACAATTTCTGGCATAGATTTTGCCCATTTGTAGGTATTTTTAAAGGCAGATTTAATAGGGTAGCAGTAGCATCTGCGACCACTAACTTAGCCCTCTTAGCAAACTGAAGAGGGTTGAGGTGATACTCCGTTATTGAGTGGAGGCTCTTTTTCGTAAATTTTTCAAAGCACTGCATGACCAATGACGTCAGGGCTACTCCTGTAGTCATTAAGTACGTTGGGGTGAATGTATTTTTCCAAATGAATGGCAATAGATTGCTTCCACATTTTGGGCAACCTTGTCTTGGCTGAGGGATGGTTGGAAAATGTAATAACTCCTCTCTGCTCTGAACAGGAGACTATTTTTCCTGCTTGCTTCCTCCCAATGCATGAAAATATATTTTTTGTTGATTAATGCCCTCATAAATTTCTGTGAAAGTTAAGGTTAACAACTGTTCACAGGAATCTGCAGGCAGTTGACGTGGGGTTCCAGTTTCAGGTAGTTAGCCTCCACTAGACCTAGGAGCAGAGGGGCCGTCACATGTAAATGCCAAAACTGCGATCTTTATAAATGCAAATTAGGACAGTTTCACTTAATGATGCAGAGTCTACACGACTGAGTGAACTCTGTATTAAAAAAGGTACTAACTCCCTTTTAAGGAAATCTCCCCTATAAATACATCAGTGTTAGTGAAATTAAAGAATCATAAATTGTACCTTGAATAGATTTACCTTATATACGTAGGTATGCTATAATGAGAATAATCAGTGATACAATTTTGAGGGTACATCTGATGATACATTGTTAACATTGCAATGCTGTCAAGCTCATACAAGACAATCAGTTGGAATTGAGAGAGTGTCACCACTTTCCAAGTCCTTCTGCCGACACCGAAACACTGCTTCACATAAAGCTGTGTAATCGCTTGACAAAATCCAAAACATTTGTCCTCCCAAATTACTGGAAAAATCTCAGCTCCATAAACACATATCCAAGGCATACTAAGGTGTTTACTCGAATAATTTGTACTTCAACTGTCCTTATGTTGTAATTAAACTTTTTCAGTATTCCATTATAAATTATTTTAGCCAAAGCGACTTATAATAAGTGCATTTAACTGAGGGTACAAACCCAGAACAGCAAGAATCATGTAATTACATTACCAGAAAGAATAAACTGGTCCTCAGTCACACACTCAATCTATATTGATTGCAATTTAAAAACTGTTATTACCGCTGCTTCAAAAGTGAAAAGGTAATAAGAGAAGTTTTACTCTGAAAACATCCCACTCAGCTCGTGAATACGTCCATTCCTGAAGAGACCACGTCATCCAATCACAGCCTAAGGAATCAAGTGTCTGTCTCCCACAAACAAGAAACTCCTGGCTGTTGTTTTGCTTGGTTCGATAAATCAGAATCAGAAGGTGTGTATTGTCAAGTAGGTTGACACCTACCTGGAATTTGATCTGGTTATTGGTGCAAACGATGAACACAATAAACATATAAGTAAAGTGAAATGCAAAATGCAAACAGAAGAACAGTGTCAAATTGCAATATGCTGGTCTTGTGGCATGAGGTTTTGGTCCTGATGGACCTCAGCCTCCTGCTGGAGAAAAGAACCTCAAAGAGTTTATGACCCGGGTGGGAGGGATCGGCCACAATCTTGCCTGCATGCCTCAAGGTCCTAGAGGCAAACAGGTCCTGTAGAGATGGCAGATTGCAGCCAATCACCTTCTCAGCAGAACGGAGGATACTCTGTAGCCTGTCTGTCGTTGTCAGTAGCACCAGCGAACCAGATGGAGGAGGTGAGAATGGACTCGATGATGCAGGTGTAGAGCTGTACCATCATTGACTTTGGCAGGTTGAACTTCTTCAACTGCCGCAGGAAGTAAATCCTCTGTTGACCTCTTTTGGTGATGGAGCTGATGTTCAGCTCCCACTTGAGGCCCTGGGAGATGATGGTGCCCAGGAAGCGGAAGGACTCCGCAGTGACGACTGGGGAGTCTCTCAGGTTGATGGGGGAGGGTGGGGCTGGGTTCCTTCTGAAGTCCACAACCATCTCCACTGTTTTCAGAGCATTGAGCTCCAGGTTGTTCAGATCACAGATGGTCAATCTCCCACCTGTAGGCGGACTCATCCCCATCAGAGATGAGCCCAATGAGGGTGGTGTCGTCCGCAAACTTAAGGAGATTGACGGACTGGTGACTGAAGGTGTAGCTGTTCATATACAGGGAGAAGAGTAGAGGGGAAAGAACACAGCCTTGAGGGGAACCGGTGCTCATGGTCCTGGAGTCAGAGACATGCTTCCCCAGCCTCACGTGTTGCCTCCTGTCAGACAGGAAGTCTGTGATCCACCTGCAGGTGGAGTCAGGCACATGCAGCAGAGAGAGCTTGTCCTGTAGCAGGTCCGGAATGATGGTGTTGAAGGCAGAGCTGAAGTCCACAATCAGTATCCTGGCGTAGGTTCCTGAGGAGTCCAGGTGCTGGAGGATGAATTGAAGGGCCATGTAGACTGTATCGTCTACAGACCTGTTGGCTCTGTAGTCAAACTGCAGGGGGTCCAGGGGGGTGACAAGTCTGTAATCATTTATCCTTCGATCTTTGTTTTTTTGGGGACAGGGATGATGGTGGAGGTCTTGAAGCAGACTGGTACGTGGCAGGTCTCCAGTGAGGTGTTAAAAATGTCTGTGAACACCGGAGACAGCACTACAGTGCTTCAGGGTCAATGGAGAGACAGAGTCTGGCCCAGCTGCTTTGCAGGTGTTCTGTCTCCTGAAGAGTCTGTTGACGTCCCTCTCCAGGATGGAGGGTGGTGTCACGGGGATGGTGTCAGGACTGACCCATTGTCTATCAAAGCAACAGTAAAACTTATTCTAGTCGTTGGCCAGGCGTGAGTCGTTAGTGGAGTGGAGGGCTCTAGGCTTGCAGTTTGTAATCTGCCTAAGCCCTCTCCAGACAGAGGCAGAGTCAGGCTGAGAACTGGTGTTGGAGTTTCTCAGAGTACAGTCGTTTAGCTTCTCTCACCTCCTTGCTAGACCTGTATTTCGCCTCTATAAACCTGACTCTGACCCCGCTCCTGAACGCCTCTTCCTTCTCCAACCTTAACTTTTTGAGTTTGGCTGGGGTTGCGGTTGGAAAATCAAAGGAGAAGAGTCGTCGTTCTCAAGTTGAAATTAAGCAAGTTTATTCACAGGTCAGGAAAACGCGGTATCCAGCAATTGAACATGCATGGGTCTCTAGTTCTACGCAGGAGCCTGCACAGGAAAAGAGGCGCTTAAACAGAGGGCACACATAGGTTATATATTGATATATTGGGCGTGACTGGGGTTCTTCTTGGATTGGTCAAAACTAGATGGAGGCCGCTGCATCTATACGGGACAGTGCCTCATCCTCTTAGAATGTCGCGTGATGAAGATATCGTACGTGCAATCCGTTGTCGTGGTTACCAGAGGTCATAATGTTCCTGTGTCAGTGCAGCTGCCTTAATGTGTTGTGGGGGAGAGATTTTAGGCCAAGGTCTGCTCATTATCTGCTGTTGGTGTTCTACTTTGTGTGTGTATGAATTGAAACAGGGAGCTAGGATGTGTGGTACAAAGTGTTGACTGCTCTACAGAGTGTAATAAAAAGGTCAAAGGAATGTATGTGGTGTATGTCAATGGATGTATGTGTAATATTTCAATACTGGGAACCAGGGTTTGTCATTATTGTAAGTCACCCTGATGCATGATGGAACACAGCTGTCCTCACAGAAGCTGATATAGGAAGTCACAGCCTCTGTGTACTCATCATGACTATTAGTAGCAGTCCTGAACACCTCCCAATCTGTACAGTCCAAGCACACCTGAAGATCCTCCACAGCTTCACTGGTCCACTGCTTTGAAGTCGTCACAACAGGTTTACAGAGTTTTAATTTCTGCCTGTATGCCTGAATCTAATGGACCATGACATGGTCTGAGAGTCCCAGTGCAGCCCGGGAGACGGCGTGATAAGCACTGCTTACTGTCGTGTAACAGTGATGAAGAATTTTCTCCTCTCTGGTCGGGCATTTAATAAAATGTTTATATTTGGTTCACGGGTGAGATTTCCTTTGTTAAAGTCCCTGAGGACAATAACTAAGGAGTCCGGGTTAGTCCGCTCCCCACACAGTATCTGATCAGTGAGCATGCGTTGTGCCTCTTGCTGGTATGTACACACCGACCAGAATGAATGAAGCAAACTCACGGGGGAGTAGAAGGGTTGGCAGTGAATGAAAAAATATTCCAGATCAGGAGAACAGTGCTGTTGAATCACTGTCACATCATTGCACCAGCCAGAGTTAATGTAAAAGCAGACACCTCCACTTTTCGTTTTGCCTGAGAGTGTTAGGAATTAAAAAATTCTAGCTGGTATGTGGGTCTCACTATACTATTTGCAATAAAGGCAGAAGGGGGGCCTTGAGCAGTTTGAGCCAGATATAAGGCCTTTATACAAATGATTTATAAATAACCGTTGCTGCATATTGTTAATAATGAACCTTATATCTGTTCTGAATTCTAACTTTTGGTATTAAACCATTATTCCCTTAGACTCATTCACATCACATATTTCAAGCAGCTGTCTGATAAGGTTCTGGAGGTCGGACAGAGTGACTTTGTTGACATTTTTTTGGTTTCGAGGATCCTAATGTTTACACCAAGTGGAAATTGTTTGAATATAGCAGGAACATCATATTCCTTTCGCCAATGGCCTACATGGCATCAGCTGTGTCAAGGCCTTTCATGAAGAGAACATTTTGCTTAGCAATTATCAGAGTAGTAGGAGCTTCACGGAGAGCGGCTTCTTGTCACTTCCTGGATTCCTTGACAAGAGGCGGGGGACTACAGCTGGGGACCAATAAGGGAGAACCAAATTGATTTGCGGTGACTCCCCTTCAATCTTTCATAACCAATCATATTAAATCTACTGTTATAACTATATCAAACCCCTTTTGTTCGGGGCCATTATTAACTACCTATTGCTAACTTATTTAGCCTAGGCTGTGATAATTGTCCATGATCATGTTGTTCATTGCATCTCAATAAATACTTGAATTGGATCAGTCCGGCTCTTCTCATATTTAGGATAAACCAACACGCTCAACAATTTGGTGACCCCGACGTGATCCTAAGAGAAGTTTTTACCGACGTGATCCTGAGGAGGAATCTTTTGACCAGAAAGACCGGAGACCCCCAAGGTCCGAGGCTGCTCCTATCAATTCTCCACATACTCAAACCAAAAGGTAAGCAGAAAACCAAATTCTGTTTAGTTATGGATTCTGAGTGTGCGGAGAGGTGAAGGAGGTAAAATAATGTGTAATGTTTTTAGGGGGCAATGAAAGGCTACGGCAAAGCAATGTTAATCAAAGGAATGAACAAAGGTTGTTTGTAACAGCAATAAGTCTAAACAGTGCAGAGTATTGGCGCAACAGATAAGTCTGTGACGCACGAATCCTTAAAACTAATTCAGATTAGAGAAGAGACACACCGGTGATCGGGACTAAAAGAAGAAAGACGACTTGAGCAAATGTTGCATCTCTGCAAACTAAGTTAGTTAGTGTGGGATTCTGGAGGAAGTTGAGCAGCCTACACAAAAGTGTGGTGCTTGACTAGCCCCAACCACCGTTGCTTAAATTGGTCCTAAATTGAAGATGCCGAGATCATAAAAATATTATTGTGTTTCTCAAGGTAGGAGTTGGCCTGGTCTTAGACAGAAGGTTTACTAGTCAGACACAACGTATTTTCAATTGGGCACAAATAACGGAAGGCTGTTACGAATAAAGACTTTGGAAGAGGAAATTACTATATAATAATTAGAGCCCGAGCACCGAATGGTGAGAGGCCCTAATGAAATTGAAAGGATTATTATTAGGGCCCAAGCACCGAAATCGGTGGGAGGCCCTATTGAAATTGAAATGATTATTATTATTATTAGGGCCCGAGCACCAAATCGGTGGGAGGCCCTATTGAAATTGAAATGATTTTTATTATTATTAGGGCCCGAGCACCGAAATCGGTGGGAGGCCTTATTGAAATTGAAATGATTATTAGGGCCCGAGCACCGAAATCGGTGGGAGGCCCTATTGAAATCATTATTATTATTCTTATTAGGGCCCGAGCACCGAAATCGGTGGGAGGCCCTATTGAAATTGAAATGATTATTATTATTAGGGCCCGAGCACCGAAATCGGTGGGAGGCCCTATTGAAATTGAAATGATTATTATTATTATTAGGGCCAGAGCACCGAAATCGGTGGGAGGCCCTATTGAAATTGAAATGATTATTATTATTAGGGCCCGAGCACCGAAATCGGTGGGAGGCCCTATTGAAATTGAAATGATTATTAGGGCCCGAGCACCGAAATCGGTGGGAGGCCCTATTGAAATTGAAATGATTATTAGGGCCCGAGCACCGAAATCGGTGGGAGGCCCTATTGAAATTGAAATGATTATTATTATTATTAGGGCCCGAGCACCGAAATCGGTGGGAGGCCCTATTGAAATTGAAATGATTATTATTATTATTATTAGGGCCCGAGCACCGAAACGGTGAGAGGCCCTATTGAAATTGAAATGATTATTATTATTATTATTATTATTATTATTATTTTTTTCCGTCCGAATGAATTGGCTTTTTGAGGGCTTTAACGTGCTCAAAAAGTTGCTAAACTTTGCAGTAAATTAGAAAGTGGTGGAAATTTACGTATGCTGGGGTATTTGGAAATGGGCGTGGCAAAATGGCTCAACAGCGCCCCCTGGAACCCAGCCCCTAGGTTTCCACATAACCCATTTTCACCAAAATCTGGCGAAAGGTGTATCGTGACTAATCATACAGAAAAGCCTCTTGGAGCATTGTGAAAAATGCAACAGGAAGCCCGCTATTTTTGATTTAGTGGCCATTTTGGCCATATTCCATAATTTTTGTTTGATTTACCTCTTGTAGAGTTTTCATCAGATCAACTTGAAATGTAGACGCGTGTCATCATAACAATATGGAGATTGAAAGTTATCAAAAAAATCAACTTTTCGTCGCACCGTCTCACCGCGGCGTGGCATGAAAATTTGATTAAACGCCATCAAAACACGGGCTTCTATATCTCAGACTTATTTTGTCCTATCGAGTCCAAACTACACACATAAGACAAGAGTAGAGATATGAAGACATCTATACAGAAATCGTGACTTAAAGTGACAGCGCCCCCTGGTGACAGCAGGAAAAGTCTTGTTTTTGTCACGTTTTATGTTTTTATATACTAGTCGTACAGCTTTTATCAAATCAACTTAATATTTAGACGACTGTCATCACAACAAAATGAAGATCTAAAGTTATTGAAAGATCGACTTTTCGTCAAACCGTGTGATTGTGGCGTGGCGCTAAAGTTTGATGAGACTTCGGTGAAACGCACTAAAACACGAGCTTCTGTATCTTGGACATATTTTGTCTAATCAAGTCCAAACTAGACACATAAGACAATAGTTGCGATATGAAGACATCTATACAGAAATCGTGACTTAAAATGACAGCGCCCCCTGGTGGCAGCAGGAAATGTATAGCTGACACTCTGATGTATTCCTGCTCATCCAATATGCAAAACCATGTCAAACTTTGTTTAATGGGTCTCAAGACATTGATAATGTAGCCATAAGATTATTGTGACTTTTTATCATGCGGTTTATTAATGGCATGGCTTGAAAGTTCATCAGCTCGTCGGAGAGAGTCCCATTGAATCCCATGTTAAAATGCCCAATTTTAGAGTAGAATTAAACCTGTTTACAGCATTATTCAAACTTTGGTTTTAGTCTCAATCGCTATGTTCTTCCTTCATTAAAACTCTGAGGGGGTGAACTTTTTCGTAACTACCTCTATATCGCTATAATAAGCGATATAGTGGTTTGAAATTTACGTGACGTCACAGTGAGCTGCGCCCTCCCTTCTCCTTACTTTTTCCTGTGTCATTGAACACAACTCGAGACTTTCGAAACCTCCCACTCAGTATCGGATGAATAACACAGTTTGATGTTTTGCTTGTTCTGCTGACGGACACGTTAAAGACGTCTGCGCTCCTGTGGTAAGCGCAGACGTCTTTCTGTGGTAAGTCAAGCTCAGTATTTTATTTAGATGTGTAGAAGTGATTCGCAGGGTGTTTTAGTACCATGCATTCGAGCTAACGTCCGTTAGCATGGAGGCTAAATACGAACTCCGATCTGGGGCATTAACTCCTGTTTAATGCGAACGGCACTATTACCGACACACACCGATATGAACCGACATGAGTAGGTCCGCCCAGCAGTGGCATGCGTTAGTTTATGAGGTTAAATCTGAGACAGGAGACTGTGTGTGTCCGGTGAATTAGCTCCATCAGGATATCTATTGCTATAAAATGGTTTCACTCGCCAAGGCATTTGACTTGACAATGTTACACAGTTAGTTATTCTACTGAAACAGACTTACAGTGATCAATTGAAACGTGCGTATTTAAAGTCACATCTGTATTTTAAGAGCAGATGTTTAAAGGGGAATTCAACTTCCAAAGCTCTTTATTCAGAGTATTGTTATGATGTCTTACAGAGAAAGCTAAACGTTCTGCTGCCTGCACTGTTTACATTGTAATCTCAGGCAGATTTCACTGAATTGTTCTGTTAAATATAAATAAATTATAGCCTTGTATCTTTATTAGAACAGACAGTGTAATAGAGAATTTGATGCTGATGTACACTAACTATTTCCTAAGCTGAAATGATTATGATCTGTTTAACTTTGAAGTAATACACTTCCTTTTTTACCATTTAAAGTGTGTTAAGGACTTAACCTGGCACATGTATGACTTTACACATTTGTATATTTATGTTGAAATTTTCTCTAGCATGTCCAGCATGAGACAACTGGAATTCAACCACATTGAACACCGACTTCAGGTACAGACCTCTTTTCATTAATTACAAACAACCATGGCAAAGTACTGCACATAATACATTGTGTATTAAATAATATATGCAATACTTTGAATGTGAAATAACTCCATACTGTACATTCATTGTCATGGTAGTGCACAGTTTCATCCAAAAGCATATTCGAATACAGAGTTGATTGTCCACAGGAAATAATGATACACACTTTGTCCATAACTAACACTTCCTCTATATTCTTTTATGTTTCCTATCAGTTTATTAGGGATGGATGTGCCCTGAAGGACACAGCTGTGATGACCATGTTCTGTCTCTTATGGCAAAGCAGAAATATAAAACACTGGGTTCTTATCTAAAGTGTATCAAATCAGATCTCCACCATGTTGCTGCTGAGGACATCAGGTGCTGCAGTTCTTCATCTATGAAGAGAAAAAACGCACTGTTAAAGAATGTTTTGTGTTGTGTATAAAGCACAACAGATTTCAGATAGAACTGTTGTACTGTGGTCTTGGTTTATATCCTCATGGTGAAATGTACATATTTTAAGTCCCTTCTGATAAAAGTGCTGAAAGAAATACAACATTGTACAAATACATAAAATGTCTTTCTACCTCATCAGTACTATTCAAGGTGATAATCTCCCACAGACCTATTGATAACAGTCCAAATCAAGTCTTTCCACTTCTCTCAGTGTGAAAACATAATTCTATAATTAATTTGAGAACTGTTTACAACACTGATGTGTGGAGATTAAAATCATACCTAAACTGTCTAATTCACTGTAAAACTCCATGACATTCGCAGGCCATCTGTAGTTAAGGGAGCAACGCATGGAGTGATGTGTAGATTACTAGTTTGATGATGCATGAGGAGAGGCGGTGGTCGAGTGGCAGAAACTTGGACTATGGGCAGAGAAGGTCTCTGGTTCGTCTTTGGTTCGACTCCATGGAGAGACAACAAAAGTCGAACCTGGATTGATCTGTCCAAAAATCCAAGAGTCTCCCTACCCTCTCTAGTGCCCATGAGCAAGGCACCTCACTCCCCCAACATCTGCTCCCCCGAGCGCCGTACATGGTCGCTCACTGCTCTGTGTGTCCTGCACCAGATGGGTAAAAAGCAGCGATTAAATTTCCCTACCTGCATGAGTGTGCCTTTGCATGTCTGTGCATGTGTTTGGGATGAATAAATGGATTTTAATCTTAATCTTTTAATCTTAATCAGTTGTCTTCCAGTTGACCAGCATGAAGCTGCAGATCTCCACCATGTTGCTGCTGGGGACATCAGGAGCTGCATTAATGAGGAGCAGAAGCGTACTGTTATGAATGTTTTGTGTTGTTTATGAAGCACTACTTATTTCAGCTAGAACCGATGTACTAGGGTCTGGGTTTGTATCCTAATGGTTAAATGCACATACTTTAAATCGCTTTTGATAAAACGTGACAAAGAAATACAACATTGTACACATAGATAAAATGTCTTTCTACCTCATCTGTAATATTCAAGGTGATGATCTCCCACAGAGCTGTTGATAACAGTCCACATCAAGTCTCTCCACTTCCCTCAGTGTGAAAACATAATTATATAATTAATTGGAGAAGTGTTTACAACACTGATGTGTGGACATTATAATGTTATCACTACTGTCTAATTCACTCTACAACTCCATGACAGACTAAATAAACGATGTGAAAATAGTAATGGCGGATATACCATCCTGTATCAGAATATTGGTGAAACAGTTACTATCACATGAAACGTACACGTGTAGCGTATTGATAGTAACTCATTAAAAAAAATAATGTCACAACCAAAACAAGACTGTCGAGTTATCTTGCTTCAATCTGTTCATTAGACGTGATAAATAAACGGTAACTTTTATAACAATTACATATTACAAAAAACTTGAGGCATGTAAGCATATGATGATAGATAAAGCCATAGGTTATGTTGGATAGTTTCAAGGTTACTTACCTCTAGTTCAGCACCAGCGGCTGGCCAGAAGAAGTGGAGCGATCTTCCTTGCCGCACAGGGCAAACGCAGGCAATGTGGAGACGAGCGCTTGGTCATCGAACGTTCTCTCTTCCCCGACCGCAACAGACTTGAAATTGCCTGTGCTCGGGCCCGTTAGTGCTACAACGTAGCCCTAGTTAGGGCCCGAGCACCGAAATCGGTGGGAGGCCCTATTGAAATTGAAATGATTATTATTATTAGGGCCCGAGCACCGAAATCGGTGAGAGGACCTATTGAAATTGAAAAGATTATTATTAGGGCCCGAGCACCGAAATCGGTGAGAGGACCTATTGAAATTGAAAAGATTATTATTAGGGCCCGAGCACCGAAATCGGTGAGAGGACCTATTGAAATTGAAAAGATTATTATTAGGGCCCGAGCACCGAAATCGGTGGGAGGCCCTATTGAAATTGAAATGATTATTATTATTATTATTATTATTTTTCTTAGCTTAAATGAATTGGCTTTTTGAGGGCTTTAATGTGCTCAAAAAGTTGTAGGAGTTTGCAGTAAATTCGAAGGCGGCGTAAAATTACGTATTCTGGAGTATTTTGAAAAGGGCGTGGCAAAATGGCTCAAGAGCGCCACCTACGGAAAAGCCCCTCATTTAGCATTCACCGATCCTCAAAAAAAACAAAGATTATTGTGTATCATGACTAGATGCACAAAAAAGTCCATCAGTGCATTATGAATAACGCAACAGGAAGCCCGCCAGTTTGACTTTAGTGGCCATTTTGGTCATATTCCATATTTTTTCTTTGATGTACTTGTCGTACAGCTTTCATCAGATCAACTTCAAATTTAGACGATCGTCATCACAACAAATTGGAGATCTAAAGTTATTGAAGGATTACGTTTTAGCAAAACCGTCTGACCGTGGTGTGGCGTTAAAGTTTGATGAAACGCCATCAAAACACAAGCTTCCATATTTCAGACATATTTTGTCCAATTGAGTCCAAACTAGACACATTCGACAAGAGTCGCCACCAGAAGACATGGGTGCAGAAATTGTGACTTACAATCACAGCGCCCCCTGGTGGTAACGCGAAATGTCTTGTTTTGGTACGTGTTATGTTTTTATGTACTACTCAGACAGCTTTCATCAGATCAACTTAAAAATTAGATGAGACTCTACAAAACAAGATGAAGATCTAAAGTTATCAGAATTTAAACTTTTCATCATACCGTGTGACCGTGGTGAAGTCTTAAAGTTCGACTAAACGCCAATATAAGCGAGCTTCTGTAACTTAGACATATTTTGTCCAATCGACTCCAAACTACACATATAAGACAAGAGTCGCGACCGGAAGACATCTACCTAGAAATCATGACTTAAAAGGAAAGCGCCCCCTGGTGGCATCAGGAAATGTCTTGTTTTGGTCATCTTACTCTTTGATGTATTTCCCTCCAGCCACTTTACTAAACCATGTCAAACTGTGTCAAATTGGTCTCAAGATATTGATAATGTAGGCATAACATTATTGTGACTTTTCATCATGCAGATTGTTAATGGCGTGGCATCAAAGTTCATCAGCTCACCATGACCAATGAATCCCATTTTAACAGAGTTACCCTGAACGCAGCATGAGACCGCTTTCGGTTTGTTACGTCTCACACCTGGATGAATTTCTCCTCATTCACTTTGCTAAACCATGTCAAACTGTGTCACATGGGTCTCAATATATTGATAATGTAGGCATAACATTGCTGTGAGTTTTCATCATGCGGATTATTCATAGCTTTGCAGCAGACTTCTTCAACTCGCCATGACAAACGAAGCTGCATTTAACACAGCTGCAAGTGAACGCCTCATGAGTTACGTCGTCACAAGCTGCGGAGCTGTGTATCACGAAGAACCGGAGAACGGTTGGCGAGTCTGGATGAGAGGACGGCGGCGGAGTCACTGTGGACGTTGTTCGCTCAGCAGGTTAGAGTGTGGGACGCTCGCAAAGCTTTTTTCCCCCGTCCGTCGTGTCTTTTCCTGTGTGAACTCTGCCGCTCTCAACAGCAGCACTGGCTATGAGCTAGCTCCTGCTAGCTCCGACGAAGCATCTCTCAACTGCTACGTAAGTTAAACGGACACTTCTGACTGACTGTGATGATAAGCAAAAGAGACACTGTGGATGTGTGATGTGTTGTACTGCATTTGTTTGATCTGTTTACTAATACTAGCTCTAATAAATACTGTATAAATTATATTTTGCTCCTGAATTGAACTGTGTTAAAGGGGTTCACATGGAAAATATATGTTCAATTATGTAAAGGGTGATTTTTGTTACTATTATACTAATGGAGATTTAGCACTTGCTACACATTGTAAGAGCAGCTGTTCAAAGGAGCACTACGTCTTTTAAGGCTCTTTATTCAGAGTCACGGTGTTGATGTCCTGTCACGTGTTACAGTGAAAAATAACCCTGTCTCCCACCTTCAGTATTTAAATCGTTAATCTCAGACAGACTTCACTGAATTCTTTTGTTAAATATGAGTAAGTCATAGCCTTGTAACTTTACTAGAACAGACAGTGTCATACAGAGTTGTGGGCTTATATGCACTACCTATTTCCTAATCTGAAATGATTGATTATGCTCTGATTAACTTTGAACTAATATTTTATTTTTACCATTTAAAAGTCTGTTAATTACTTAACCTGGCCCATGTATGACTTTACATATCTGTGTATTGGTTTCATGTTCCTCTAGAAGGTCCAACTTGACACACAACTTGAATCCAACCAGACTGAACACTGACTCCAGGTACAGACCTGATTTCATTACTTAAAAACAATCAAAGTATTGCACATAATACATAATGTATTAAATTATAATGCAATACTTTTAATGTGAAATAGCTCCATTAAAAACATTCATTGTCATGGTAGTGCACGTTTTAATCCAAAAGCATATTCAAATACACAGTTGAATATCCACAGAAAATAAGATTACACACTTTGTTCATATGTAACTCTTCCTCTACAATAATGACGATCACTTTCATGTTTCCTATCATTTTATTAGGGACAGACGAGCCTGAAGGACACAGCTGTGATGACCATGTTCTGTCTCTTATGGCAAAGCAGAAATATAAAACACTGGGTTCTTATCTAAAGTGTATCAAATCAGATCTCCACCATGTTGCTGCTGAGGACATCAGGTGCTGCAGTTCTTCATCTATGAAGAGAAAAAACGCACTGTTAAAGAATGTTTTGTGTTGTGTATAAAGCACAACAGATTTCAGATAGAACTGTTGTACTGTGGTCTTGGTTTATATCCTCATGGTGAAATGTACATATTTTAAGTCCCTTCTGATAAAAGTGCTGAAAGAAATACAACATTGTACAAATACATAAAATGTCTTTCTACCTCATCAGTACTATTCAAGGTGATAATCTCCCACAGACCTATTGATAACAGTCCAAATCAAGTCTTTCCACTTCTCTCAGTGTGAAAACATAATTCTATAATTAATTTGAGAACTGTTTACAACACTGATGTGTGGAGATTAAAATCATACCTAAACTGTCTAATTCACTGTAAAACTCCATGACATTCGCAGGCCATCTGTAGTTAAGGGAGCAACGCATGGAGTGATGTGTAGATTACTAGTTTGATGATGCATGAGGAGAGGCGGTGGTCGAGTGGCAGAAACTTGGACTATGGGCAGAGAAGGTCTCTGGTTCGTCTTTGGTTCGACTCCATGGAGAGACAACAAAAGTCGAACCTGGATTGATCTGTCCAAAAATCCAAGAGTCTCCCTACCCTCTCTAGTGCCCATGAGCAAGGCACCTCACTCCCCCAAAATCTGCTCCCCCGAGCGCCGTACATGGTCGCTCACTGCTCTGTGTGTCCTGCACCAGATGGGTAAAAAGCAGCGATTAAATTTCCCTACCTGCATGAGTGTGCCTTTGCATGTCTGTGCATGTGTTTGGGATGAATAAATGGATTTTAATGTTAATCTTTTAATCTTAATCAGTTGTCTTCCAGTTGACCAGCATGAAGCTGCAGATCTCCACCATGTTGCTGCTGGGGACATCAGGAGCTGCATTAATGAGGAGCAGAAGCGTACTGTTATGAATGTTTTGTGTTGTTTATGAAGCACTACTTATTTCAGCTAGAACCGATGTACTAGGGTCTGGGTTTGTATCCTAATGGTTAAATGCACATACTTTAAATCGCTTTTGATAAAACGTGACAAAGAAATACAACATTGTACACATAGATAAAATGTCTTTCTACCTCATCTGTAATATTCAAGGTGATGATCTCCCACAGAGCTGTTGATAACAGTCCACATCAAGTCTCTCCACTTCCCTCAGTGTGAAAACATAATTATATAATTAATTGGAGAAGTGTTTACAACACTGATGTGTGGACATTATAATGTTATCACTACTGTCTAATTCACTCTACAACTCCATGACAGACTAAATAAACGATGTGAAAATAGTAATGGCGGATATACCATCCTGTATCAGAATATTGGTGAAACAGTTACTATCACATGAAACGTACACGTGTAGCGTATTGATAGTAACTCATTAAAAAAAATAATGTCACAACCAAAACAAGACTGTCGAGTTATCTTGCTTCAATCTGTTCATTAGACGTGATAAATAAATGGTAACTTTTATAACAATTACATATTACAAAAAACTTGAGGCATGTAAGCATATGATGATAGATAAAGCAATAGGTTATGTTGGATAGTTTCAAGGTTACTTACCTCTAGTTCAGCACCAGCGGCTGGCCAGAAGAAGTGGAGCAATCTTCCTTGCCGCACAGGGCAAACGCAGGCAATGTGGAGACAAGCGCTTGGTCATCGAACGTTCTCTCTTCCCCGACCGCAACAGACTTGAAATTGCCTGTGCTCGGGCCCGTTAGTGCTACAACGTAGCCCTAGTTATTATTATTTTTCTTCGCTCAGTGAATTGGCTTTTTGAGGGCTTTAACGTGCTCAAAAAGTTTCTAAAGTGTACAGTAAATTACAAATGTGTGCAAGTTTACGTATTCTGGAGTATTTTGAAAAGGGCGTGGCAAAATGGCTCAAGAGCGCCACCTACGGAAAAGCCCCTCATTTAGCATTCACCGATCCTCAAAAAAAACAAAGATTATTGTGTATCATGACTAGATGCACAAAAAAGTCCATCAGTGCATTATGAATAACGCAACAGGAAGCCCGCCAGTTTGACTTTAGTGGCCATTTTGGTCATATTCCATATTTTTTCTTTGATGTACTTGTCGTACAGCTTTCATCAGATCAACTTCAAATTTAGACGATCGTCATCACAACAAATTGGAGATCTAAAGTTATTGAAGGATTACGTTTTAGCAAAACCGTCTGACCGTGGTGTGGCGTTAAAGTTTGATGAAACGCCATCAAAACACAAGCTTCCATATTTCAGACATATTTTGTCCAATTGAGTCCAAACTAGACACATTCGACAAGAGTCGCCACCAGAAGACATGGGTGCAGAAATTGTGACTTACAATCACAGCGCCCCCTGGTGGTAACGCGAAATGTCTTATTTTGGTACGTGTTATGTTTTTATGTACTACTCAGACAGCTTTCATCAGATCAACTTAAAAATTAGATGAGACTCTACAAAACAAGATGAAGATCTAAAGTTATCAGAATTTAAACTTTTCATCATACCGTGTGACCGTGGTGAGGTCTCAAAGTTCGACTAAACGCCAATATAAGCGAGCTTCTGTAACTTAGACATATTTTGTCCAATCGACTCCAAACTACACATATAAGACAAGAGTCGCGACCGGAAGACATCTACCTAGAAATCATGACTTAAAAGGAAAGCGCCCCCTGGTGGCATCAGGAAATGTCTTGTTTTGGTCATCTTACTCTTTGATGTATTTCCCTCCAGCCACTTTACTAAACCATGTCAAACTGTGTCAAATTGGTCTCAAGATATTGATAATGTAGGCATAACATTATTGTGACTTTTCATCATGCAGATTGTTAATGGCGTGGCATCAAAGTTCATCAGCTCATCATGACCTATGAAACCCATTTTAACAGAGTTACCCTGAACGCAGCATGAGACCGCTTTCGGTTTGTTACGTCTCACACTTGGATGTATTTCTCCTCATTCACTTTGCTAAACCATGTCAAACTGTGTCACATGGGTCTCAATATATTGATAATGTAGGCATAACATTGCTGTGAGTTTTCATCATGCGGATTATTCATAGCTTTGCAGCAGACTTCTTCAACTCGCCATGACAAACGAAGCTGCATTTAACACAGCTGCAAGTGAACGCCTCATGAGACGTTACGTCGTCACAAGCTGCGGAGCTGTGTATCACGAAGAACCGGAGAACGGTTGGCGAGTCTGGATGAGAGGACGGCGGCGGAGTCACTGTGGACGTTGTTCGCTCAGCAGGTTAGAGTGTGGGACTCAAAGCTTTTTTCCCCCGTCCGTCGTGTCTTTTCCTGTGTGAACTCTGCCGCTCTCAACAGCAGCACTGGCTATGAGCTAGCTCCTGCTACCTCCAACGAAGCATCTCTCAACTGCTACGTAAGTTAAACGGACACTTCTGACTGACTGTGATGATAAGCAAAAGAGACACTGTGGATGTGTGATGTGTTGTACTGCATTTGTTTGATCTGTTTACTAATACTAGCTCTAATAAATACTGTATAAATTATATTTTGCTCCTGAATTGAACTGTGTTAAAGGGGTTCACATGGAAAATATATGTTCAATTATGTAAAGGGTGATTTTTGTTACTATTATACTAATGGAGATTTAGCACTTGCTACACATTGTAAGAGCAGCTGTTCAAAGGAGCACTACGTCTTTTAAGGCTCTTTATTCAGAGTCACGGTGTTGATGTCCTGTCACGTGTTACAGTGAAAAATAACCGTGTCTCCCACCTTCAGTATTTAAATCGTTAATCTCAGACAGACTTCACTGAATTCTTTTGTTAAATATGAGTAAGTCATAGCCTTGTAACTTTACTAGAACAGACAGTGTCATACAGAGTTGTGGGTTTATATGCACTACCTATTTCCTAATCTGAAATGATTATGCTCTGATTAACTTTGAACTAATATTTTATTTTTACCATTTAAAAGTCTGTTAATTACTTAACCTGGCCCATGTATGACTTTACATATCTGTGTATTGGTTTCATGTTCCTCTAGAAGGTCCAACTTGACACACAACTTGAATCCAACCAGACTGAACACTGACTCCAGGTACAGACCTGATTTCATTACTTAAAAACAATCAAAGTATTGCACATAATACATAATGTATTAAATTATAATGCAATACTTTTAATGTGAAATAGCTCCATTAAAAACATTCATTGTCATGGTAGTGCACGTTTTAATCCAAAAGCATATTCAAATACACAGTTGAATATCCACAGAAAATAAGATTACACACTTTGTTCATATGTAACTCTTCCTCTACAATAATGACGATCACTTTCATGTTTCCTATCATTTTATTAGGGACAGACGAGCCTGAAGGACACAGCTGTGATGACCATGTTCTGTCTCTTATGGCAAAGCAGAAATATAAAACACTGGGTTCTTATCTAAAGTGTATCAAATCAGATCTCCACCATGTTGCTGCTGAGGACATCAGGTGCTGCAGTTCTTCATCTATGAAGAGAAAAAACGCACTGTTAAAGAATGTTTTGTGTTGTGTATAAAGCACAACAGATTTCAGATAGAACTGTTGTACTGTGGTCTTGGTTTATATCCTCATGGTGAAATGTACATATTTTAAGTCCCTTCTGATAAAAGTGCTGAAAGAAATACAACATTGTACAAATACATAAAATGTCTTTCTACCTCATCAGTACTATTCAAGGTGATAATCTCCCACAGACCTATTGATAACAGTCCAAATCAAGTATTTCCACTTCTCTCAGTGTGAAAACATAATTCTATAATTAATTTGAGAACTGTTTACAACACTGATGTGTGGAGATTAAAATCATACCTAAACTGTCTAATTCACTGTAAAACTCCATGACATTCGCAGGCCATCTGTAGTTAAGGGAGCAACGCATGGAGTGATGTGTAGATTACTAGTTTGATGATGCATGAGGAGAGGCGGTGGTCGAGTGGCAGAAACTTGGACTATGGGCAGAGAAGGTCTCTGGTTCGTCTTTGGTTCGACTCCATGGAGAGACAACAAAAGTCGAACCTGGATTGATCTGTCCAAAAATCCAAGAGTCTCCCTACCCTCTCTAGTGCCCATGAGCAAGGCACCTCACTCCCCCAACATCTGCTCCCCCGAGCGCCGTACATGGTCGCTCACTGCTCTGTGTGTCCTGCACCAGATGGGTAAAAAGCAGCGATTAAATTTCCCTACCTGCATGAGTGTGCCTTTGCATGTCTGTGCATGTGTTTGGGATGAATAAATGGATTTTAATCTTAATCTTTTAATCTTAATCAGTTGTCTTCCAGTTGACCAGCATGAAGCTGCAGATCTCCACCATGTTGCTGCTGGGGACATCAGGAGCTGCATTAATGAGGAGCAGAAGCGTACTGTTATGAATGTTTTGTGTTGTTTATGAAGCACTACTTATTTCAGCTAGAACCGATGTACTAGGGTCTGGGTTTGTATCCTAATGGTTAAATGCACATACTTTAAATCGATTTTGATAAAACGTGACAAAGAAATACAACATTGTACACATAGATAAAATGTCTTTCTACCTCATCTGTAATATTCAAGGTGATGATCTCCCACAGAGCTGTTGATAACAGTCCACATCAAGTCTCTCCACTTCCCTCAGTGTGAAAACATAATTATATAATTAATTGGAGAAGTGTTTACAACACTGATGTGTGGACATTATAATGTTATCACTACTGTCTAATTCACTCTACAACTCCATGACAGACTAAATAAACAATGTGAAAATAGTAATGGCGGATATACCATCCTGTATCAGAATATTGGTGAAACAGTTACTATCACATGAAACGTACACGTGTAGCGTATTGATAGTAACTCATTAAAAAAAATAATGTCACAACCAAAACAAGACTGTCGAGTTATCTTGCTTCAATCTGTTCATTAGAAGTGATAAATAAACGGTAACTTTTATAACAATTACATATTACAAAAAACTTGAGGCATGTAAGCATATGATGATAGATAAAGCAATAGGTTATGTTGGATAGTTTCAAGGTTACTTACCTCTAGTTCAGCACCAGCGGCTGGCCAGAAGAAGTGGAGCGATCTTCCTTGCCGCACAGGGCAAACGCAGGCAATGTGGAGACGAGCGCTTGGTCATCGAACGTTCTCTCTTCCCCGACCGCAACAGACTTGAAATTGCCTGTGCTCGGGCCCGTTAGTGCTACAACGTAGCCCTGGTTAGGGCCCGAGCACCGAAATCGGTGGGAGGCCCTATTGAAATTGAAATGATTATTATTATTATTATTATTATTATTTTTCTTAGCTTAAATGAATTGGCTTTTTGAGGGCTTTAATGTGCTCAAAAAGTTGTAGGAGTTTGCAGTAAATTCGAAGGCGGCGTAAAATTACGTATTCTGGAGTATTTTGAAAAGGGCGTGGCAAAATGGCTCAAGAGCGCCACCTACGGAAAAGCCCCTCATTTAGCATTCACCGATCCTCAAAAAAAACAAAGATTATTGTGTATCATGACTAGATGCACAAAAAAGTCCATCAGTGCATTATGAATAACGCAACAGGAAGCCCGCCAGTTTGACTTTAGTGGCCATTTTGGTCATATTCCATATTTTTTCTTTGATGTACTTGTCGTACAGCTTTCATCAGATCAACTTCAAATTTAGACGATCGTCATCACAACAAATTGGAGATCTAAAGTTATTGAAGGATTACGTTTTAGCAAAACCGTCTGACCGTGGTGTGGCGTTAAAGTTTGATGAAACGCCATCAAAACACAAGCTTCCATATTTCAGACATATTTTGTCCAATTGAGTCCAAACTAGACACATTCGACAAGAGTCGCCACCAGAAGACATGGGTGCAGAAATTGTGACTTACAATCACAGCGCCCCCTGGTGGTAACGCGAAATGTCTTGTTTTGGTACGTGTTATGTTTTTATGTACTACTCAGACAGCTTTCATCAGATCAACTTAAAAATTAGATGAGACTCTACAAAACAAGATGAAGATCTAAAGTTATCAGAATTTAAACTTTTCATCATACCGTGTGACCGTGGTGAGGTCTCAAAGTTCGACTAAACGCCAATATAAGCGAGCTTCTGTAACTTAGACATATTTTGTCCAATCGACTCCAAACTACACATATAAGACAAGAGTCGCGACCGGAAGACATCTACCTAGAAATCATGACTTAAAAGGAAAGCGCCCCCTGGTGGCATCAGGAAATGTCTTGTTTTGGTCATCTTACTCTTTGATGTATTTCCCTCCAGCCACTTTACTAAACCATGTCAAACTGTGTCAAATTGGTCTCAAGATATTGATAATGTAGGCATAACATTATTGTTACTTTTCATCATGCAGATTGTTAATGGCGTGGCATCAAAGTTCATCAGCTCACCATGACCAATGAAACTTATTTTAACAGAGTTACCCTGAACGCAGCATGAGACCGCTTTCGGTTTGTTACGTCTCACACTTGGATGTATTTCTCCTCATTCACTTTGCTAAACCATGTCAAACTGTGTCACATGGGTCTCAATATATTGATAATGTAGGCATAACATTGCTGTGAGTTTTCATCATGCGGATTATTCATAGCTTTGCAGCAGACTTCTTCAACTCGCCATGACAAACGAAGCTGCATTTAACACAGCTGCAAGTGAACGCCTCATGAGTTACGTCGTCACAAGCTGCGGAGCTGTGTATCACGAAGAACCGGAGAACGGTTGGCGAGTCTGGATGAGAGGACGGCGGCGGAGTCACTGTGGACGTTGTTCGCTCAGCAGGTTAGAGTGTGGGACTCAAAGCTTTTTTCCCCTCTCCCGTTGTGTCTTTTCCTGTGTGAACTCTGCCGCTCTCAACAGCAGCACTGGCTATGAGCTAGCTCCTGCTAGCTCCAACGAAGCATCTCTCAACTGCTACGTAAGTTAAACGGACACTTCTGACTGACTGTGATGATAAGCAAAAGAGACACTGTGGATGTGTGATGTGTTGTACTGCATTTGTTTGATCTGTTTACTAATACTAGCTCTAATAAATACTGTATAAATTATATTTTGCTCCTGAATTGAACTGTGTTAAAGGGGTTCACATGGAAAATATATGTTCAATTATGTAAAGGGTGATTTTTGTTACTATTATACTAATGGAGATTTAGCACTTGCTACACATTGTAAGAGCAGCTGTTCAAAGGAGCACTACGTCTTTTAAGGCTCTTTATTCAGAGTCACGGTGTTGATGTCCTGTCACGTGTTACAGTGAAAAATAACCGTGTCTCCCACCTTCAGTATTTAAATCGTTAATCTCAGACAGACTTCACTGAATTCTTTTGTTAAATATGAGTAAGTCATAGCCTTGTACCTTTACTAGAACAGACAGTGTCATACAGAGTTGTGGGCTTATATGCACTACCTATTTCCTAATCTGAAATGATTATGCTCTGATTAACTTTGAACTAATATTTTATTTTTACCATTTAAAAGTCTGTTAATTACTTAACCTGGCCCATGTATGACTTTACATATCTGTGTATTGGTTTCATGTTCCTCTAGAAGGGCCAACTTGACACACAACTTGAATCCAACCAGACTGAACACTGACTCCAGGTACAGACCTGATTTCATTACTTAAAAACAATCAAAGTATTGCACATAATACATAATGTATTAAATTATAATGCAATACTTTTAATGTGAAATAGCTCCATTAAAAACATTCATTGTCATGGTAGTGCACGTTTTAATCCAAAAGCATATTCAAATACACAGTTGAATATCCACAGAAAATAAGATTACACACTTTGTTCATATGTAACTCTTCCTCTACAATAATGACGATCACTTTCATGTTTCCTATCATTTTATTAGGGACAGACGAGCCTGAAGGACACAGCTGTGATGACCATGTTCTGTCTCTTATGGCAAAGCAGAAATATAAAACACTGGGTTCTTATCTAAAGTGTATCAAATCAGATCTCCACCATGTTGCTGCTGAGGACATCAGGTGCTGCAGTTCTTCATCTATGAAGAGAAAAAACGCACTGTTAAAGAATGTTTTGTGTTGTGTATAAAGCACAACAGATTTCAGATAGAACTGTTGTACTGTGGTCTTGGTTTATATCCTCATGGTGAAATGTACATATTTTAAGTCCCTTCTGATAAAAGTGCTGAAAGAAATACAACATTGTACAAATACATAAAATGTCTTTCTACCTCATCAGTACTATTCAAGGTGATAATTTCCCACAGACCTATTGATAACAGTCCAAATCAAGTCTTTCCACTTCTCTCAGTGTGAAAACATAATTCTATAATTAATTTGAGAACTGTTTACAACACTGATGTGTGGAGATTAAAATCATACCTAAACTGTCTAATTCACTGTAAAACTCCATGACATTCGCAGGCCATCTGTAGTTAAGGGAGCAACGCATGGAGTGATGTGTAGATTACTAGTTTGATGATGCATGAGGAGAGGCAGTGGTCGAGTGGCAGAAACTTGGACTATGGGCAGAGAAGGTCTCTGGTTCGTCTTTGGTTCGACTCCATGGAGAGACAACAAAAGTCGAACCTGGATTGATCTGTCCAAAAATCCAAGAGTCTCCCTACCCTCTCTAGTGCCCATGAGCAAGGCACCTCACTCCCCCAACATCTCCTCCCCCGAGCGCCGTACATGGTCGCTCACTGCTCTGTGTGTCCTGAACCAGATGGGTAAAAAGCAGCGATTAAATTTCCCTACCTGCATGAGTGTGCCTTTGCATGTCTGTGCATGTGTTTGGGATGAATAAATGGATTTTAATCTTAACCTTTTAATCTTAATCAGTTGTCTTCCAGTTGACCAGCATGAAGCTGCAGATCTCCACCATGTTGCTGCTGGGGACATCAGGAGCTGCATTAATGAGGAGCAGAAGCGTACTGTTATGAATGTTTTCTGTTGTTTATGAAGCACTACTTATTTCAGCTAGAACCGATGTACTAGGGTCTGGGTTTGTATCCTAATGGTTAAATGCACATACTTTAAATCGCTTTTGATAAAACGTGACAAAGAAATACAACATTGTACACATAGATAAAATGTCTTTCTACCTCATCTGTAATATTCAAGGTGATGATCTCCCACAGAGCTGTTGATAACAGTCCACATCAAGTCTCTCCACTTCCCTCAGTGTGAAAACATAATTATATAATTAATTGGAGAAGTGTTTACAACACTGATGTGTGGACATTATAATGTTATCACTACTGTCTAATTCACTCTACAACTCCATGACAGACTAAATAAACAATGTGAAAATAGTAATGGCGGATATACCATCCTGTATCAGAATATTGGTGAAACAGTTACTATCACATGAAACGTACACGTGTAGCGTATTGATAGTAACTCATTAAAAAAAATAATGTCACAACCAAAACAAGACTGTCGAGTTATCTTGCTTCAATCTGTTCATTAGACGTGATAAATAAACGGTAACTTTTATAACAATTACATATTACAAAAAACTTGAGGCATGTAAGCATATGATGATAGATAAAGCAATAGGTTATGTTGGATAGTTTGAAGGTTACTTACCTCTAGTTCAGCACCAGCGGCTGGCCAGAAGAAGTGGAGCGATCTTCCTTGCCGCACAGGGCAAACGCAGGCAATGTGGAGACGAGCGCTTGGTCATCGAACGTTCTCTCTTCCCCGACCGCAACAGACTTGAAATTGCCTGTGCTCGGGCCCGTTAGTGCTACAACGTAGCCCTAGTTATTATTATTAGGGCCCGAGCACCGAATGGTGAGAGGCCCTATTGAATCTGTAAGGATTTTTATTATTAGGGCCCGAGCACCGAATGGTGAGAGGCCCTATTGAATCTGTAAGGATTTTTATTATTATTATTATTTCCCTTTGGGGGGCTTTTTCAGGGTCTAGACATGCTCAAAAAGTTATGAAACTTTGCAGGAAATTCAAGGTCTGCGGATATTTTAGTATTCTGGAGTAATTGGAATTGGGCGTGGCAAAATGGCTCTACAGCGCCCCCTGGAACCAGCCCCTAGGTTTCCACATAACGGATTTTCATCAAAATCTGGATATAGGTGTATCGTGACCAGTCATGAAAAAAAGTCTCATGGAGCATTATGAAAAACGCAACAGGAAGTCCGCCATTTTGCTTTTAGTGGCCATTTTGGCAATATCCCACATTTTTACTTTTACGTACTTGTCCCAGGGCTTTCATCAGATCAACTTCAAATTCAGATGAGTGTCATCACAACAAGATGGAGATAAAAAATGATTGAGGGATTTTTTTTTTATCACACCGTGTGACCGTGGCATGGCGTTAAAAATTGGTTACACGCCATCAAAACACGGGCATCTGTATCTCGGACATACATGTTCCAATCAAGTCCAAACTAGACATGTAAGACAATAGTCCCCGCCTGATGACATCTATGCATAAATGATGACTTAAAACCGCAGCGCCCCCTGGTGGCAACAGGAAATGTCTTGTTTTTTGCTTGTCTTACACTTGGATGAATTTCTCCTCATCCACTGACCTCAACCATGTCAAACTGTATCAAATGGGTCCCAAGACATTGACAATGAAGACATAAGATTACCGTGACTTTTCGTCAAACGCCATATGAATGGCGTGGCATTAAAGTTCATCAACTCGCCGTGAAACACGAAATTGCTGTAACTTCAGTGTTCATGATTCTATCTCTCTCAAACTACATGTGTGTAACAACAGCCCCCCCCTGAAGATATTCATATGGTATTAAGAAATGGGCGTGGCAAAAAAACTGACCAGCGCCCCCTATAGGGCAACCCCGGCACTACGATGGCCGACATTTATACAAATCTATCGGGACATGTGTCGTTTCATAACAAACAAAAAAATATCTTGGATAGGTATGCTTGACCAAACAGGGAGGCCGCCATTTTGGATTAAGTGGCCATTTTTTTTCCATATTCCACATTTTTACTTGATGCACTTGTCCCAGGGCTTTCATCAGATTAACTTCAAATTAAGATCAGTGCCATCACAACAAGATGGAGATAAAAAGTGATTAAGAGATTGACCTTTCGTCACACCGTGTGACCGTGGCGTGGCGTCTTGAGTTTGATTAAACGCCATCAAAACACGAGGTTCTGTATCTCGGACATACATTGTCCAATCGAGTCCAAACTAGACATGTAAGACAAGGGTGCCATCCTGATGACATCTACACAGAAATTATGACTTGAAATTACAGCGCCCCCTGGTGGCTACAGGAAGTGACATGTTTTATACTTTGATGAACTGCTCCTGGCTGATTTACAATATACAGCTCAAATCAGATCAGTCAAGTCATTAGATCATGGTCAGAATTGTGACGTTTCCTCAAACCGTGTAAACATTGATGTGCGGCGAAGGATTTTCCTTCGCCAAAGGACACGATGTTATCATAACTCCACTGTGCATTGTCCTATCACTACAAAACTTCTGTCACATGGTCAGAGTCCAAGCCTGAACAGCTCTATGTGTCAATATTTCCTCAGTGTCATAGCGCCACCTACTGATTCGCCAGGAAACAGGAAGTACTTTGTTAATCCACTCTGCATTATCCAACCGGCTCCAAACTACTGACCTATGATCACAATACTGATCTGAACAGCTCCACATATAAATATTAGTTCAGGGTCATAGCGCCACCTACTGATCAGTGTGAAAATTAAGTTGTGTTAACATTGTCCAATTGACACAAAATTGCTCACACTACATCAGAGCGCCTACATGAACAGATATATATGTCTTTGCGTAATAATAGTGATGGCGCCACCTACTGGCAAACCTACTGCCCCAGAGCGCAAAACGCATGCAACGTTGAGAAGTGCATGCTCGATCGATGATGTGCGCTTGGTCATCGATCGCTCTCTCCACCGACCGCAACAGGCTTCAACGTGCGGGTGCTCGGGCCCGCAAGTGCTACAACGTAGCCCTAGTTATTATTATTATTTCCCTTTGGGGGGCTTTTGCAGGGTCTAGACATGCTCAAAAAGTTATGAAACTTTGCAGGAAATTCAAGGTCTGCGGATATTTTAGTATTCTGGAGTAATTGGAATTGGGCGTGGCAAAATGGCTCTACAGCGCCCCCTGGAACCAGCCCCTAGGTTTCCACATAACGGATTTTCATCAAAATCTGGATATAGGTGTATCGTGACCAGTCATGAAAAAAAGTCTCATGGAGCATTATGAAAAACGCAACAGGAAGTCCGCCATTTTGCTTTTAGTGGCCATTTTGGCAATATCCCACATTTTTACTTTTACGTACTTGTCCCAGGGCTTTCATCAGATCAACTTCAAATTCAGATGAGTGTCATCACAACAAGATGGAGATAAAAAATGATTGAGGGATTTTTTTTTTATCACACCGTGTGACCGTGGCATGGCGTTAAAAATTGGTTACACGCCATCAAAACACGGGCATCTGTATCTCGGACATACATGTTCCAATCAAGTCCAAACTAGACATGTAAGACAGTAGTCCCCGCCTGATGACATCTATGCATAAATGATGACTTAAAACCGCAGCGCCCCCTGGTGGCAACAGGATATGTCTTGTTTTTTGCTTGTCTTACACTTGGATGAATTTCTCCTCATCCACTGACCTCAACCATGTCAAACTGTATCAAATGGGTCCCAAGACATTGACAATGAAGACATAAGATTACCGTGACTTTTCGTCAAACGCCATATGAATGGCGTGGCATTAAAGTTCATCAACTCGCCGTGAAACACGAAATTGCTGTAACTTCAGTGTTCATGATTCTATCTCTGTCAAACTACATGTGTGTAACAACAGCCCCCCCCTGAAGATATTCATATGGTTTTAAGAAATGGGCGTGGCAAAAAAACTGACCAGCGCCCCCTATAGGGCAACCCCGGCACTACGATGGCCGACATTTATACAAATCTATCGGGACATGTGTCGTTTCATAACAAACAAAAAAATATCTTGGATAGGTATGCTTGACCAAACAGGGAGGCCGCCATTTTGGATTAAGTGGCCATTTTTTTTCCATATTCCACATTTTTACTTGATGCACTTGTCCCAGGGCTTTCATCAGATTAACTTCAAATTAAGATCAGTGCCATCACAACAAGATGGAGATAAAAAGTGATTAAGAGATTGACCTTTCGTCACACCGTGTGACCGTGGCGTGGCGTCTTGAGTTTGATTAAACGCCATCAAAACACGAGGTTCTGTATCTCGGACATACATTGTCCAATCGAGTCCAAACTAGACATGTAAGACAAGGGTGCCATCCTGATGACATCTACACAGAAATTATGACTTGAAATTACAGCGCCCCCTGGTGGCTACATGAAGTGACATGTTTTATACTTTGATGAACTGCTCCTGGCTGATTTACAATATACAGCTCAAATCAGATCAGTCAAGTCATTACATCATGGTCAGAATTGTGACGTTTCCTCAAACCGTGTAAACATTGATGTGCGGCGAAGGATTTTCCTTCGCCAAAGGACACGATGTTATCATAACTCCACTGTGCATTGTCCTATCACTACAAAACTTCTGTCACATGGTCAGAGTCCAAGCCTGAACAGCTCTATGTGTCAATATTTCCTCAGTGTCATAGCGCCACCTACTGATTCGCCAGGAAACAGGAAGTACTTTGTTAATCCACTCTGCATTATCCAACCGGCTCCAAACTACTGACCTATGATCACAATCCTGAATAGAACAGCTCCATATATGAATATTAGTTCAGGATCATAGCGCCACCTATTGATCAGTGTGAAAATTAAGTTGCGGAAACATTGTCCAATTGACACAAAATTTCTCACGCTACATCAGAGCGCCTACTTGAACAGATCTATATGTCTGTGCGTAATAATAGTGATGGCGCCACCTACTGGCAAACCTACTGCCGCAGAGCGCAAAACGCATGCAACGTGGAGAAGTGCATGCTCGATCGATGATGTGCGCTTGGTCATCGATCGCTCTCTCCACCGACCGCAACAGGCTTCAACGTGCGGGTGCTCGGGCCCGCAAGTGCTACAACGTAGCCCTAGTTATTATTATTTTTCTTCGCTCAGTGAATTGGCTTTTTGAGGGCTTTAACATGCTCAAAAAGTTTCTAAAGTGTACAGTAAATTACAAATGTGCGCAAGTTTACGTTTTCTGAAGTATTTTGAAAAGGGCGTGGCAAAATGGCTCAAGAGCGCCACCTACGGAAAAGCCCCTCATTTAGCATTCACCGATCCTCAAAAAAAACATAGACTATTGTGTATCATGAGTAGATGCACAAAAAAGTCCATCAGTGCATTATGAATAACGCAACAGGAAGCCCGCCAGTTTGACTTTAGTGGCCATTTTGGTCATATTCCATATTTTTTCTTTGATGTACTTGTCGTACAGCTTTCATCAGATCAACTTCAAATTTAGACGATCGTCATCACAACAAAGTGGAGATCTAAAGTTATTGAAGGATTACGTTTTAGCAAAACCGTCTGACCGTGGTGTGGCGTTAAAGTTTGATGAAACGCCATCAAAACACAAGCTTCCATATTTCAGACATATTTTGTCCAATTGAGTCCAAACTAGACACATACGACAAGAATCGCGACCAGAAGACATCGGTGCAGAAATTGTGACTTACAATCACAGCGCCCCCTGGGGGCAACAGGAAATGTCTTGTTTTTAAGACGTGTTATGTTTTTATGTACTACTCGGAGAGCTTTCATCAGATCAACTTAAAAATTAGATGAGACTCTACAAAACAAGATGAAGATCTAAAGTTATCAATATTTAAACTTTTCATCACACCGTGTGACCGTGGTGAGGTCTCAAAGTTCGACTAAACGCCAATATAAGCAAGCTTCTGTAACTTAGACATATTTTGTCCAATCGACTCCAAACTACACATATAAGACAAGAGTCGCGACCGGAAGACATCTACCTAGAAATCATGACTTAAAAGGAAAGCGCCCCCTGGTGGCATCAGGAAATGTCTTGTTTTTGTACATCGTGCGCTTTGATTTATTTGTCGGAGAGCTTTCATCACATCAATTTAAAATTTAGACGGGTGGCATCACAACAAGATGGAGATCTAAAGTTATCAAAGAAACAACTTTTCGACACACCGTCTGACTGTGGCGGGGCGTCAAATCAGCTCACCATGACACGCGAAACCGCTTAAAGGGGACATATTCGCTTTAAAGGGGACATATTATTTCCATTTCAACACAGTTGATATGGTTCCTTGGGGTCTTAATGAAATGTCTGTAAAATATTTTGGTAAAAATACCCCAAGGATAATTTAAAACAGCACCTTTTTACTCTGTCTAAAACAGACCTCCTCAGATCAACCCGCCCCCATCTTACCCCACCCCCTTTCACCCCTCTCATCCCTCCCCCTTCTCACCCCTCCCCCCTCTCATGGAGGTGTAGGACATGTGCTTGAATGTGTTCTCACTACAGAATGCATTCAACATCTATAGGGCAGATTATGGGCCTCGTGAAAATTTACGTAATCTGGGGTATTTGGAAATGGGTGTGGCAAAATGGCTCAACAGCGCCACCAACGGTGCTTTCCCTCATTTACGGAGAAACACCTCATTTAGCATTCACTGATCCGCACGAAATTGAAGACAGTTGTGTATCATCACCAGATGCACAAAAAACGCGCTCGGAGCAATATGAAAAACGCAACAGGAAGCACGCCATTTTCGATTTCGTGGCCATTTTGGTCATAATCCATAATCTTTTACTTTGATATACTTCTCGTACAGCTTTCATCACATCAACTGAAAATTTAGACGAGCGTCATCACAACAAGATGGAGATCTAAAGTTATCAAAGAAACAACTTTTCGTCACACTGTCTGACTGTGGCGGGGCGTCACATCAGCTCGCCATGACACACAAAAACGCTTTAACTTCCGTGTTCATGGGTCCATCTCCCTCAAACTACATGTGTGTATCATCAGCCCCCCTCCCTTGAAGATATTCAGATGGTTTTAAAGAATGGGCGTGGCAAAATGGCTCAACAGCGCAACCAACGGAGCTTCCCCCTATTTATGGAGAAACACCTCATTTAGAATTCACTGATCCTCACGAAATTGAAGACAGTTGTGTATCATCACCAGATGCACAAAAAACGCGCTCGGAGCAATTTGAAAAACGCAACAGGAACCCCGCCATTTTCTATTTGGACCATATTCCATGTTTTTTATTTTCAAGTACTTCTTGGAGAGCTTTCATCAGATCAACTGAAAATTTAGACGAGTGTCATCACAACAAGATGGAGATCTAAAGTTATTGAAAGATCAATTTTTCGCCACACCGTGTGACCGTGGCGAGGCGTCAAAATGTGACTAAACGCCATCAAAACACAAGCTTCTGTATCTTGGACATATTTGGTCCAATCGAGTTCAAACTACACATGTAAGACAAGAAGCGCGACCTGATGACATCAACAAAGACACCATGACTTAAAATCATAGCGCCACCTGCTGGCTACAGGAAGTGAAGCGTTTATATCGCAGCAGTGCGCAAATGCATGCAACGCTGAGACAAGCGCTTGGTCATCGAACGTTCTCTGTTCCCCGACCGCAACAGACTTGAAATTGCCTGTGCTCGGGCCCGTTAGTGCTACAACGTAGCCCTAGTTATTATTATTTTTCTTCGCTCAGTGAATTGGCTTTTTGAGGGCTTTAACGTGCTCAAAAAGTTTCTAAAGTGTACAGTAAATTACAAATGTGTGCAAGTTTACGTTTTCTGAAGTATTTTGAAAAGGGCGTGGCAAAATGGCTCAAGAGCGCCACCTACGGAAAAGCCCCTCATTTAGCATTCACCGATCCTCAAAAAAAACATAGACTATTGTGTCTCATGACAAGATGCACAAAAAAGTCCATCAGTGCATTATGAATAACGCAGCAGGAAGCCCGCCAGTTTGACTTTAGTGGCCATTTCGGTCATATTCCATATTTTTTCTTTGATGTACTTGTCGTACAGCTTTCATCAGATCAACTTCAAATTTAGACGATCGTCATCACAACAAATTGGAGATCTAAAGTTATTGAAGGATTACGTTTTAGCAAAACCGTCTGACCGTGGTGTGGCGTTAAAGTTTGATGAAACGCCATCAAAACACAAGCTTCCATATTTCAGACATATTTTGTCCAATTGAGTCCAAACTAGACACATACGACAAGAATCGCGACCAGAAGACATCGGTGCAGAAATTGTGACTTACAATCACAGCGCCCCCTGGGGGCAACAGGAAATGTCTTGTTTTTAAGACGTGTTATGTTTTTATGTACTACTCGGAGACCTTTAATCAATCAACTTAAAAATTAGATGAGACTCTACAAAACAAGATGAAGATCTAAAGTTATCAATATTTAAACTTTTCATCACACCGTGTGACCGTGGTGAGGTCTCAAAGTTCGACTAAACGCCAATATAAGCAAGCTTCTGTAACTTAGACATATTTTGTCCAATCGACTCCAAACTACACATATAAGACAAGAGTCGCGACCGGAAGACATCTACCTAGAAATCATGACTTAAAAGGAAAGCGCCCCCTGGTGGCATCAGGAAATGTCTTGTTTGTGTACATCGTGCGCTTTGATTTATTTGTCGGAGAGCTTTCATCACATCAATTTAAAATTTAGACGGGTGGCATCACAACAAGATGGAGATCTAAAGTTATCAAAGAAACAACTTTTCGACACACCGTCTGACTGTGGCGGGGCGTCAAATCAGCTCACCATGACACACGAAACCGCTTAAAGGGGACATATTCGCTTTAAAGGGGACATATTATTTCCATTTCAACACAGTTGATATGGTTCCTTGGGGTCTTAATGAAATGTCTGTAAAATATTTTGGTAAAAATACCCCAAGGATAATTTAAAACAGCACCTTTTTACTCTGTCTAAAACAGACCTCCTCAGATCAACCTGTTTTTAAGGCCCCGCCCCCCTCTCACCCCGCCCCCATCTTACCCCACCCCCTTTCACCCCTCTCATCCCTCCCCCTTCTCACCCCTCCCCCCTCTCATGGAGGTGTAGGACATGTGCTTGAATGTGTTCTCACTACAGAATGCATTCAACATCTATAGGGCAGATTATGGGCCTCGTGAAAATTTACGTATTCTGGGGTATTTGGAAATGGGTGTGGCAAAATGGCTCAACAGCGCCACCAACGGTGCTTTCCCTCATTTACGGAGAAACACCTTATTTAGCATTCACTGATCCGCACGAAATTGAACACAGTTGTGTATCATCACCAGATGCACAAAAAACGCGCTCGGAGCAATATGAAAAACGCAACAGGAACCCCGCCATTTTCGATTTGGACCATATTCCATGTTTTTTATTTTCAAGTACTTCTTGGAGAGCTTTCATCAGATCAACTGAAAATTTAGACGAGTGTCATCACAACAAGATGGAGATCTAAAGTTATTGAAAGATCAATTTTTCACCACACCGTGTGACCGTGGCGAGGCGTCAAAATGTGACTAAACGCCATCAAATCACAAGCTTCTGTATCTTGGACATATTTGGTCCAATCGAGGTGCAAACTACACATGTAAGACAAGAAGCGCGACCTGATGACATCAACAAAGACACCATGACTTAAAATCATAGCGCCACCTGCTGGCTACAGGAAGTGAAGCGTTTATCTTGCAGCAGTGCGCAAATGCATGCAACGCTGAGACGAACGCTTGGTCATCGAACGTTCTCTCTTCCCCGACCGCAAAAGACTTGAAATTGCCTGTGCTCGGGCCCGTTAGTGCTACAACGTAGCCCTAGTTAGGGCCCGAGCACCGAAATCGGTGAGAGGACCTATTGAAATTGAAAAGATTATTATTATTATTATTTTTCTTCGCTCAGTGAATTGGCTTTTTGAGGGCTTTAACGTGCTCAAAAAGTTTCTAAAGTGTACAGTAAATTACAAATGTGCGCAAGTTTACGTTTTCTGAAGTATTTTGAAAAGGGCGTGGCAAAATGGCTCAAGAGCGCCACCTACGGAAAAGCCCCTCATTTAGCATTCACCGATCCTCAAAAAAAACATAGACTATTGTGTATCATGAGTAGATGCACAAAAAAGTCCATCAGTGCATTATGAATAACGCAACAGGAAGCCCGCCAGTTTGACTTTAGTGGCCATTTTGGTCATATTCCATATTTTTTCTTTGATGTACTTGTCGTACAGCTTTCATCAGATCAACTTCAAATTTAGACGATCGTCATCACAACAAAGTGGAGATCTAAAGTTATTGAAGGATTACGTTTTAGCAAAACCGTCTGACCGTGGTGTGGCGTTAAAGTTTGATGAAACGCCATCAAAACACAAGCTTCCATATTTCAGACATATTTTGTCCAATTGAGTCCAAACTAGACACATACGACAAGAATCGCGACCAGAAGACATCGGTGCAGAAATTGTGACTTACAATCACAGCGCCCCCTGGGGGCAACAGGAAATGTCTTGTTTTTAAGACGTGTTATGTTTTTATGTACTACTCGGAGAGCTTTCATCAGATCAACTTAAAAATTAGATGAGACTCTACAAAACAAGATGAAGATCTAAAGTTATCAATATTTAAACTTTTCATCACACCGTGTGACCGTGGTGAGGTCTCAAAGTTCGACTAAACGCCAATATAAGCAAGCTTCTGTAACTTAGACATATTTTGTCCAATCGACTCCAAACTACACATATAAGACAAGAGTCGCGACCGGAAGACATCTACCTAGAAATCATGACTTAAAAGGAAAGCGCCCCCTGGTGGCATCAGGAAATGTCTTGTTTTTGTACATCGTGCGCTTTGATTTATTTGTCGGAGAGCTTTCATCACATCAATTTAAAATTTAGACGGGTGGCATCACAACAAGATGGAGATCTAAAGTTATCAAAGAAACAACTTTTCGACACACCGTCTGACTGTGGCGGGGCGTCAAATCAGCTCACCATGACACACGAAACCGCTTAAAGGGGACATATTCGCTTTAAAGGGGACATATTATTTCCATTTCAACACAGTTGATATGGTTCCTTGGGGTCTTAATGAAATGTCTGTAAAATATTTTGGTAAAAATACCCCAAGGATAATTTAAAACAGCACCTTTTTACTCTGTCTAAAACAGACCTCCTCAGATCAACCCGCCCCCATCTTACCCCACCCCCTTTCACCCCTCTCATCCCTCCCCCTTCTCACCCCTCCCCCCTCTCATGGAGGTGTAGGACATGTGCTTGAATGTGTTCTCACTACAGAATGCATTCAACATCTATAGGGCAGATTATGGGCCTCGTGAAAATTTACGTAATCTGGGTATTTGGAAATGGGTGTGGCAAAATGGCTCAACAGCGCCACCAACGGTGCTTTCCCTCATTTACGGAGAAACACCTCATTTAGCATTCACTGATCCGCACGAAATTGAAGACAGTTGTGTATCATCACCAGATGCACAAAAAACGCGCTCGGAGCAATATGAAAAACTCAACAGGAAGCACGCCATTTTCGATTTCGTGGCCATTTTGGTCATATTCCATAATCTTTTACTTTGATATACTTCTCGTACAGCTTTCATCACATCAACTGAAAATTTAGACGAGCGTCATCACAACAAGATGGAGATCTAAAGTTATCAAAGCAAAAAACTTTTCGTCACACTGTCTGACTGTTGCGGGGCGTCACATCAGCTCGCCATGACACACAAAAACGCTTTAACTTCCGTGTTCATGGGTCCATCTCCCTCAAACTACATGTGTGTATCATCAGCCCCCCTCCCTTGAAGATATTCAGATGGTTTTAAAGAATGGGCGTGGCAAAATGGCTCAACAGCGCAACCAACGGAGCTTCCCCTCATTTATGGAGAAACACCTCATTTAGAATTCACTGATCCTCACGAAATTGAAGACAGTTGTGTATCATCACCAGATGCACAAAAAACGCGCTCGGAGCAATTTGAAAAACGCAACAGGAACCTCGCCATTTTCTATTTGGACCATATTCCATGTTTTTTATTTTCAAGTACTTCTTGGAGAGCTTTCATCAGATCAACTGAAAATTTAGACGAGTGTCATCACAACAAGATGGAGATCTAAAGTTATTGAAAGATCAATTTTTCGCCACACCGTGTGACCATGGCGAGGCGTCAAAATGTGACTAAACGCCATCAAAACACAAGCTTCTGTATCTTGGACATATTTGGTCCAATCGAGTTCAAACTACACATGTAAGACAAGAAGCGCGACCTGATGACATCAACAAAGACACCATGACTTAAAATCATAGCGCCACCTGCTGGCTACAGGAAGTGAAGCGTTTATATCGCAGCTGTGCGCAAATGCATGCAACGCTGAGACGAGCGCTTGGTCATCGAACGTTCTTTCTTCCCCGACCGCAACAGACGTGAAATTGCCTGTGCTCGGGCCCGTTAGTGCTACAACGTAGCCCTAGTTATTAGGGCCCGAGCACCGAAATCGGTGAGAGGACCTATTGAAATTGAAAAGATTATTATTATTATTATTTTTCTTCGCTCAGTGAATTGGCTTTTTGAGGGCTTTAACGTGCTCAAAAAGTTTCTAAAGTGTACAGTAAATTACAAATGTGCGCAAGTTTACGTTTTCTGAAGTATTTTGAAAAGGGCGTGGCAAAATGGCTCAAGAGCGCCACCTACGGAAAAGCCCCTCATTTAGCATTCACCGATCCTCAAAAAAAACATAGACTATTGTGTCTCATGACAAGATGCACAAAAAAGTCCATCAGTGCATTATGAATAACGCAGCAGGAAGCCCGCCAGTTTGACTTTAGTGGCCATTTCGGTCATATTCCATATTTTTTCTTTGATGTACTTGTCGTACAGCTTTCATCAGATCAACTTCAAATTTAGACGATCGTCATCACAACAAATTGGAGATCTAAAGTTATTGAAGGATTACGTTTTAGCAAAACCGTCTGACCGTGGTGTGGCGTTAAAGTTTGATGAAACGCCATCAAAACACAAGCTTCCATATTTCAGACATATTTTGTCCAATTGAGTCCAAACTAGACACATACGACAAGAATCGCGACCAGAAGACATCGGTGCAGAAATTGTGACTTACAATCACAGCGCCCCCTGGGGGCAACAGGAAATGTCTTGTTTTTAAGACGTGTTATGTTTTTATGTACTACTCGGAGAGCTTTCATCAGATCAACTTAAAAATTAGATGAGACTCTACAAAACAAGATGAAGATCTAAAGTTATTAATATTTAAACTTTTCATCACACCGTGTGACCGTGGTGAGGTCTCAAAGTTCGTCTAAACGCCAATATAAGCAAGCTTCTGTAACTTAGACATATTTTGTCCAATCGACTCCAAACTACACATATAAGACAAGAGTCGCGACCGGAAGACATCTACCTAGAAATCATGACTTAAAAGGAAAGCGCCCCCTGGTGGCATCAGGAAATGTCTTGTTTTTGTACATCGTGCGCTTTAATTTATTTGTCGGAGAGCTTTCATCACATCAATTTAAAATTTAGACGGGTGGCATCACAACAAGATGGAGATCTAAAGTTATCAAAGAAACAACTTTTCGACACACCGTCTGACTGTGGCGGGGCGTCAAATCAGCTCACCATGACACACGAAACCGCTTAAAGGGGACATATTCGCTTTAAAGGGGACATATTATTTCCATTTCAACACAGTTGATATGGTTCCTTGGGGTCTTAATGAAATGTCTGTAAAATATTTTGGTAAAAATACCCCAAGGATAATTTAAAACAGCACCTTTTTACTCTGTCTAAAACAGACCTCCTCAGATCAACCCGCCCCCATCTTACCCCACCCCCTTTCACCCCTCTCATCCCTCCCCCTTCTCACCCCTCCCCCCTCTCATGGAGGTGTAGGACATGTGCTTGAATGTGTTCTCACTACAGAATGCATTCAACATCTATAGGGCAGATTATGGGCCTCGTGAAAATTTACGTAATCTGGGGTATTTGGAAATGGGTGTGGCAAAATGGCTCAACAGCGCCACCAACGGTGCTTTCCCTCATTTACGGAGAAACACCTCATTTAGCATTCACTGATCCGCACGAAATTGAAGACAGTTGTGTATCATCACCAGATGCACAAAAAACGCGCTCGGAGCAATATGAAAAACGCAACAGGAAGCACGCCATTTTCGATTTCGTGGCCATTTTGGTCATATTCCATAATCTTTTACTTTGATATACTTCTCGTACAGCTTTCATCACATCAACTGAAAATTTAGACGAGCGTCATCACAACAAGATGGAGATCTAAAGTTATCAAAGACACAACTTTTCGTCACACTGTCTGACTGTGGCGGGGCGTCACATCAGCTCGCCATGACACACGAAAACGCTTTAACTTCCGTGTTCATGGGTCCATCTCCCTCAAACTACATGTGTGTATCATCAGCCCCCCTCCCTTGAAGATATTCAGATGGTTTTAAAGAATGGGCGTGGCAAAATGGCTCAACAGCGCAACCAACGGAGCTTCCCCTCATTTATGGAGAAACACCTCATTTAGAATTCACTGATCCTCACGAAATTGAAGACAGTTGTGTATCATCACCAGATGCACAAAAAACGCGCTCGGAGCAATTTGAAAAACGCAACAGGAACCCCGCCATTTTCTATTTGGACCATATTCCATGTTTTTTATTTTCAAGTACTTCTTGGAGAGCTTTCATCAGATCAACTGAAAATTTAGACGAGTGTCATCACAACAAGATGGAGATCTAAAGTTATTGAAAGATCAATTTTTCGCCACACCGTGTGACCGTGGCGAGGCGTCAAAATGTGACTAAACGCCATCAAAACACAAGCTTCTGTATCTTGGACATATTTGGTCCAATCGAGTTCAAACTACACATGTAAGACAAGAAGCGCGACCTGATGACATCAACAAAGACACCATGACTTAAAATCATAGCGCCACCTGCTGGCTACAGGAAGTGAAGCGTTTATATCGCAGCAGTGCGCAAATGCATGCAACGCTGAGACGAGCGCTTGGTCATCGAACGTTCTCTCTTCCCCGACCGCAACAGACTTGAAATTGCCTGTGCTCGGGCCCGTTAGTGCTACAACGTAGCCCTAGTTATTATTATTTTTCTTAGCTTAAATGAATTGGCTTTTTGAGGGCTTTAATGTGCTCAAAAAGTTGTAGGAGTTTGCAGTAAATTCGAAGGCGGCGTAAAATTACGTATTCTGGAGTATTTTGAAAAGGGCGTGGCAAAATGGCTCAAGAGCGCCACCTACGGAAAAGCCCCTCATTTAGCATTCACCGATCCTCAAAAAAAACAAAGATTATTGTGTATCATGACTAGATGCACAAAAAAGTCCATCAGTGCATTATGAATAACGCAACAGGAAGCCCGCCAGTTTGACTTTAGTGGCCATTTTGGTCATATTCCATATTTTTTCTTTGATGTACTTGTCGTACAGCTTTCATCAGATCAACTTCAAATTTAGACGATCGTCATCACAACAAATTGGAGATCTAAAGTTATTGAAGGATTACGTTTTAGCAAAACCGTCTGACCGTGGTGTGGCGTTAAAGTTTGATGAAACGCCATCAAAACACAAGCTTCCATATTTCAGACATATTTTGTCCAATTGAGTCCAAACTAGACACATTCGACAAGAGTCGCCACCAGAAGACATGGGTGCAGAAATTGTGACTTACAATCACAGCGCCCCCTGGTGGTAACACGAAATGTCTTGTTTTGGTACGTGTTATGTTTTTATGTACTACTCAGACAGCTTTCATCAGATCAACTTAAAAATTAGATGAGACTCTACAAAACAAGATGAAGATCTAAAGTTATCAGAATTTAAACTTTTCATCATACCGTGTGACCGTGGTGAGGTCTCAATGTTCGACTAAACGCCAATATAAGCGAGCTTCTGTAACTTAGACATATTTTGTCCAATCGACTCCAAACTACACATATAAGACAAGAGTCGCGACCGGAAGACATCTACCTAGAAATCATGACTTAAAAGGAAAGCGCCCCCTGGTGGCATCAGGAAATGTCTTGTTTTGGTCATCTTACTCTTTGATGTATTTCCCTCCAGCCACTTTACTAAACCATGTCAAACTGTGTCAAATTGGTCTCAAGATATTGATAATGTAGGCATAACATTATTGTGACTTTTCATCATGCAGATTGTTAATGGCGTGGCATCAAAGTTCATCAGCTCACCATGACCAATGAAACTCATTTTAACAGAGTTACCCTGAACGCAGCATGAGACCGCTTTCGGTTTGTTACGTCTCACACTTGGATGTATTTCTCCTCATTCACTTTGCTAAACCATGTCAAACTGTGTCACATGGGTCTCAATATATTGATAATGTAGGCATAACATTGCTGTGAGTTTTCATCATGCGGATTATTCATAGCTTTGCAGCAGACTTCTTCAACTCGCCATGACAAACGAAGCTGCATTTAACACAGCTGCAAGTGAACGCCTCATGAGTTACGTCGTCACAAGCTGCGGAGCTGTGTATCACGAAGAACCGGAGAACGGTTGGCGAGTCTGGATGAGAGGACGGCGGCGGAGTCACTGTGGACGTTGTTCGCTCAGCAGGTTAGAGTGTGGGACTCAAAGCTTTTTTCCCCCGTCCGTCGTGTCTTTTCCTGTGTGAACTCTGCCGCTCTCAACAGCAGCACTGGCTATGAGCTAGCTCCTGCTACCTCCAACGAAGCATCTCTCAACTGCTACGTAAGTTAAACGGACACTTCTGACTGACTGTGATGATAAGCAAAAGAGACACTGTGGATGTGTGATGTGTTGTACTGCATTTGTTTGATCTGTTTACTAATACTAGCTCTAATAAATACTGTATAAATTATATTTTGCTCCTGAATTGAACTGTGTTAAAGGGGTTCACATGGAAAATATATGTTCAATTATGTAAAGGGTGATTTTTGTTACTATTATACTAATGGAGATTTAGCACTTGCTACACATTGTAAGAGCAGCTGTTCAAAGGAGCACTACGTCTTTTAAGGCTCTTTATTCAGAGTCACGGTGTTGATGTCCTGTCACGTGTTACAGTGAAAAATAACCGTGTCTCCCACCTTCAGTATTTAAATCGTTAATCTCAGACAGACTTCACTGAATTCTTTTGTTAAATATGAGTAAGTCATAGCCTTGTAACTTTACTAGAACAGACAGTGTCATACAGAGTTGTGGGTTTATATGCACTACCTATTTCCTAATCTGAAATGATTATGCTCTGATTAACTTTGAACTAATATTTTATTTTTACCATTTAAAAGTCTGTTAATTACTTAACCTGGCCCATGTATGACTTTACATATCTGTGTATTGGTTTCATGTTCCTCTAGAAGGTCCAACTTGACACACAACTTGAATCCAACCAGACTGAACACTGACTCCAGGTACAGACCTGATTTCATTACTTAAAAACAATCAAAGTATTGCACATAATACATAATGTATTAAATTATAATGCAATACTTTTAATGTGAAATAGCTCCATTAAAAACATTCATTGTCATGGTAGTGCACGTTTTAATCCAAAAGCATATTCAAATACACAGTTGAATATCCACAGAAAATAAGATTACACACTTTGTTCATATGTAACTCTTCCTCTACAATAATGACGATCACTTTCATGTTTCCTATCATTTTATTAGGGACAGACGAGCCTGAAGGACACAGCTGTGATGACCATGTTCTGTCTCTTATGGCAAAGCAGAAATATAAAACACTGGGTTCTTATCTAAAGTGTATCAAATCAGATCTCCACCATGTTGCTGCTGAGGACATCAGGTGCTGCAGTTCTTCATCTATGAAGAGAAAAAACGCACTGTTAAAGAATGTTTTGTGTTGTGTATAAAGCACAACAGATTTCAGATAGAACTGTTGTACTGTGGTCTTGGTTTATATCCTCATGGTGAAATGTACATATTTTAAGTCCCTTCTGATAAAAGTGCTGAAAGAAATACAACATTGTACAAATACATAAAATGTCTTTCTACCTCATCAGTACTATTCAAGGTGATAATCTCCCACAGACCTATTGATAACAGTCCAAATCAAGTCTTTCCACTTCTCTCAGTGTGAAAACATAATTCTATAATTAATTTGAGAACTGTTTACAACACTGATGTGTGGAGATTAAAATCATACCTAAACTGTCTAATTCACTGTAAAACTCCATGACATTCGCAGGCCATCTGTAGTTAAGGGAGCAACGCATGGAGTGATGTGTAGATTACTAGTTTGATGATGCATGAGGAGAGGCGGTGGTCGAGTGGCAGAAACTTGGACTATGGGCAGAGAAGGTCTCTGGTTCGTCTTTGGTTCGACTCCATGGAGAGACAACAAAAGTCGAACCTGGATTGATCTGTCCAAAAATCCAAGAGTCTCCCTACCCTCTCTAGTGCCCATGAGCAAGGCACCTCACTCCCCCAACATCTGCTCCCCCGAGCGCCGTACATGGTCGCTCACTGCTCTGTGTGTCCTGCACCAGATGGGTAAAAAGCAGCGATTCAATTTCCCTACCTGCATGAGTGTGCCTTTGCATGTCTGTGCATGTGTTTGGGATGAATAAATGGATTTTAATCTTAATCTTTTAATCTTAATCAGTTGTCTTCCAGTTGACCAGCATGAAGCTGCAGATCTCCACCATGTTGCTGCTGGGGACATCAGGAGCTGCATTAATGAGGAGCAGAAGCGTACTGTTATGAATGTTTTGTGTTGTTTATGAAGCACTACTTATTTCAGCTAGAACCGATGTACTAGGGTCTGGGTTTGTATCCTAATGGTTAAATGCACATACTTTAAATCGCTTTTGATAAAACGTGACAAAGAAATACAACATTGTACACATAGATAAAATGTCTTTCTACCTCATCTGTAATATTCAAGGTGATGATCTCCCACAGAGCTGTTGATAACAGTCCACATCAAGTCTCTCCACTTCCCTCAGTGTGAAAACATAATTATATAATTAATTGGAGAAGTGTTTACAACACTGATGTGTGGACATTATAATCTTATCACTACTGTCTAATTCACTCTACAACTCCATGACAGACTAAATAAACGATGTGAAAATAGTAATGGCGGATATACCATCCTGTATCAGAATATTGGTGAAACAGTTACTATCACATGAAACGTACACGTGTAGCGTATTGATAGTAACTCATTAAAAAAAATAATAATGTCACAACCAAAACAAGACTGTGGAGTTATCTTGCTTCAATCTGTTCATTAGACGTGATAAATAAACGGTAACTTTTATAACAATTACATATTACAAAAAACTTGAGGCATGTAAGCATATGATGATCGATAAAGCAATAGGTTATGTTGGATAGTTTGAAGGTTACTTACCTCTAGTTCAGCACCAGCGGCTGGCCAGAAGAAGTGGAGCGATCATCCTTGCCGCACAGGGCAAACGCAGGCAATGTGGAGACGAGCGCTTGGTCATCGAACGTTCTCTCTTCCCCGACCGCAACAGACTTGAAATTGCCTGTGCTCTGGCCCGTTAGTGCTACAACGTAGCCCTAGTTATTAGGGCCCGAGCACCGAAATCGGTGGGAGGCCCTATTGAAATTGAAATTATTATTATTATTATTATTAGGGCCCGAGCACCAAAATCGGTGAGAGGACCTATTGAAATTGAAAAGATTATTATTATTATTATTTTTCTTCGCTCAGTGAATTGGCTTTTTGAGGGCTTTAACGTGCTCAAAAAGTTTCTAAAGTGTACAGTAAATTACAAATGTGCGCAAGTTTACGTTTTCTGAAGTATTTTGAAAAGAATGGGCGTGGCAAAATGGCTCAACAGCGCAACCAACGGAGCTTCCCCTCATTTATGGAGAAACACCTCATTTAGAATTCACTGATCCTCACGAAATTGAAGACAGTTGTGTATCATCACCAGATGCACAAAAAACGCGCTCGGAGCAATTTGAAAAACGCAACAGGAACCCCGCCATTTTCTATTTGGACCATATTCCATGTTTTTTATTTTCAAGTACTTCTTGGAGATCTTTCATCAGATCAACTGAAAATTTAGACGAGTGTCATCACAACAAGATGGAGATCTAAAGTTATTGAAAGATCAATTTTTCGTCACACTGTCTGACTGTGGCGGGGCGTCACATCAGCTCTCCATGACACACGAAAACGCTTTAAAGGGGACATATTCGTTTTTAAAGGGGACATATTATTTCCATTTCACCACAGTTGATATGGTTCCTTGGGGTCTTAATGAAATGTCTGTAAAATATTTTGGTAAAAATACCCCAAGGATAATTTAAAACAGCACCTTTTTACTCTGTCTAAAACAGACCTCCTCAGATCAACCTGTTTTTAAGGCCACGCCCCCCTCTCACCCCGCCCCCATCTTTCCCCACCCCCTTTCACCCCTCTCATCCCTCCCCCTTCTCACCCCTCCCCCCTCTCATGGAGGTGTAGGACATGTGCTTGAATGTGTTCTCACTACAGAATGCATTCAACATCTATAGGGCAGATTATGGGCCTCGTGAAAATTTACGTATTCTGGGGTATTTGGAAATGGGTGTGGCAAAATGGCTCAACAGCGCCACCAACGGTGCTTTCCCTCATTTACGGAGAAACACCTTATTTAGCATTCACTGATCCGCACGAAATTGAAGACAGTTGTGTATCATCACCAGATGCACAAAAAACGCGCTCAGAGCAATATGAAAAACGCAACAGGAACCCCGCCATTTTCGATTTGGACCATATTCCATGTTTTTTATTTTCAAGTACTTCTTGGAGAGCTTTCATCAGATCAACTGAAAATTTAGACGAGTGTCATCACAACAAGATGGAGATCTAAAGTTATTGAAAGATACATTTTTCGCCACACCGTGTGACCTTGGCGAGGCGTCAAAATGTGACTAAACGCCATCAAAACACAAGCTTCTGTATCTTGGACATATTTGGTCCAATCGAGGTGCAAACTACACATGTAAGACAAGAAGCGCGACCTGATGACATCAACAAAGACACCATGACTTAAAATCATAGCGCCACCTGCTGGCTACAGGAAGTGAAGCGTTTATCTTGCAGCAGTGCGCAAATGCATGCAACGCTGAGACGAACGCTTGGTCATCGAACGTTCTCTCTTCCCCGACCGCAACAGACTTGAAATTGCCTGTGCTCGGGCCCGTTAGTGCTACAACGTAGCCCTAGTTAGGGCCCGAGCACCGAAATCGGTGGGAGGCCCTATTGAAATTGAAATGATTATTATTATTATTAGGGCCCGAGCACCGAAATCGGTGGGAGGCCCTATTGAAATTGAAATGATTATTATTATTATTATTATTATTTTTCTTAGCTTAAATGAATTGGCTTTTTGAGGGCTTTAATGTGCTCAAAAAGTTGTAGGAGTTTGCAGTAAATTCGAAGGCGGCGTAAAATTACGTATTCTGGAGTATTTTGAAAAGGGCGTGGCAAAATGGCTCAAGAGCGCCACCTACGGAAAAGCCCCTCATTTAGCATTCACCGATCCTCAAAAAAAACAAAGATTATTGTGTATCATGACTAGATGCACAAAAAAGTCCATCAGTGCATTATGAATAACGCAACAGGAAGCCCGCCAGTTTGACTTTAGTGGCCATTTTGGTCATATTCCATATTTTTTCTTTGATGTACTTGTCGTACAGCTTTCATCAGATCAACTTCAAATTTAGACGATCGTCATCACAACAAATTGGAGATCTAAAGTTATTGAAGGATTACGTTTTAGCAAAACCGTCTGACCGTGGTGTGGCGTTAAAGTTTGATGAAACGCCATCAAAACACAAGCTTCCATATTTCAGACATATTTTGTCCAATTGAGTCCAAACTAGACACATTCGACAAGAGTCGCCACCAGAAGACATGGGTGCAGAAATTGTGACTTACAATCACAGCGCCCCCTGGTGGTAACGCGAAATGTCTTATTTTGGTACGTGTTATGTTTTTATGTACTACTCAGACAGTTTTCATCAGATCAACTTAAAAATTAGATGAGACTCTACAAAACAAGATGAAGATCTAAAGTTATCAGAATTTAAACTTTTCATCATACCGTGTGACCGTGGTGAGGTCTCAAAGTTCGACTAAACGCCAATATAAGCGAGCTTCTGTAACTTAGACATATTTTGTCCAATCGACTCCAAACTACACATATAAGACAAGAGTCGCGACCGGAAGACATCTACCTAGAAATCATGACTTAAAAGGAAAGCGCCCCCTGGTGGCATCAGGAAATGTCTTGTTTTGGTCATCTTACTCTTTGATGTATTTCCCTCCAGCCACTTTACTAAACCATGTCAAACTGTGTCAAATTGGTCTCAAGATATTGATAATGTAGGCATAACATTATTGTGACTTTTCATCATGCAGATTGTTAATGGCGTGGCATCAAAGTTCATCAGCTCATCATGACCTATGAAACCCATTTTAACAGAGTTACCCTGAACGCAGCATGAGACCGCTTTCGGTTTGTTACGTCTCACACTTGGATGTATTTCTCCTCATTCACTTTGCTAAACCATGTCAAACTGTGTCACATGGGTCTCAATATATTGATAATGTAGGCATAACATTGCTGTGAGTTTTCATCATGCGGATTATTCATAGCTTTGCAGCAGACTTCTTCAACTCGCCATGACAAACGAAGCTGCATTTAACACAGCTGCAAGTGAACGCCTCATGAGTTACGTCGTCACAAGCTGCGGAGCTGTGTATCACGAAGAACCGGAGAACGGTTGGCGAGTCTGGATGAGAGGACGGCGGCGGAGTCACTGTGGACGTTGTTCGCTCAGCAGGTTAGAGTGTGGGACTCAAAGCTTTTTTCCCCCGTCCGTCGTGTCTTTTCCTGTGTGAACTCTGCCGCTCTCAACAGCAGCACTGGCTATGAGCTAGCTCCTGCTACCTCCAACGAAGCATCTCTCAACTGCTACGTAAGTTAAACGGACACTTCTGACTGACTGTGATGATAAGCAAAAGAGACACTGTGGATGTGTGATGTGTTGTACTGCATTTGTTTGATCTGTTTACTAATACTAGCTCTAATAAATACTGTATAAATTATATTTTGCTCCTGAATTGAACTGTGTTAAAGGGGTTCACATGGAAAATATATGTTCAATTATGTAAAGGGTGATTTTTGTTACTATTATACTAATGGAGATTTAGCACTTGCTACACATTGTAAGAGCAGCTGTTCAAAGGAGCACTACGTCTTTTAAGGCTCTTTATTCAGAGTCACGGTGTTGATGTCCTGTCACGTGTTACAGTGAAAAATAACCGTGTCTCCCACCTTCAGTATTTAAATCGTTAATCTCAGACAGACTTCACTGAATTCTTTTGTTAAATATGAGTAAGTCATAGCCTTGTAACTTTACTAGAACAGACAGTGTCATACAGAGTTGTGGGTTTATATGCACTACCTATTTCCTAATCTGAAATGATTATGCTCTGATTAACTTTGAACTAATATTTTATTTTTACCATTTAAAAGTCTGTTAATTACTTAACCTGGCCCATGTATGACTTTACATATCTGTGTATTGGTTTCATGTTCCTCTAGAAGGTCCAACTTGACACACAACTTGAATCCAACCAGACTGAACACTGACTCCAGGTACAGACCTGATTTCATTACTTAAAAACAATCAAAGTATTGCACATAATACATAATGTATTAAATTATAATGCAATACTTTTAATGTGAAATAGCTCCATTAAAAACATTCATTGTCATGGTAGTGCACGTTTTAATCCAAAAGCATATTCAAATACACAGTTGAATATCCACAGAAAATAAGATTACACACTTTGTTCATATGTAACTCTTCCTCTACAATAATGACGATCACTTTCATGTTTCCTATCATTTTATTAGGGACAGACGAGCCTGAAGGACACAGCTGTGATGACCATGTTCTGTCTCTTATGGCAAAGCAGAAATATAAAACACTGGGTTCTTATCTAAAGTGTATCAAATCAGATCTCCACCATGTTGCTGCTGAGGACATCAGGTGCTGCAGTTCTTCATCTATGAAGAGAAAAAACGCACTGTTAAAGAATGTTTTGTGTTGTGTATAAAGCACAACAGATTTCAGATAGAACTGTTGTACTGTGGTCTTGGTTTATATCCTCATGGTGAAATGTACATATTTTAAGTCCCTTCTGATAAAAGTGCTGAAAGAAATACAACATTGTACAAATACATAAAATGTCTTTCTACCTCATCAGTACTATTCAAGGTGATAATCTCCCACAGACCTATTGATAACAGTCCAAATCAAGTCTTTCCACTTCTCTCAGTGTGAAAACATAATTCTATAATTAATTTGAGAACTGTTTACAACACTGATGTGTGGAGATTAAAATCATACCTAAACTGTCTAATTCACTGTAAAACTCCATGACATTCGCAGGCCATCTGTAGTTAAGGGAGCAACGCATGGAGTGATGTGTAGATTACTAGTTTGATGATGCATGAGGAGAGGCGGTGGTCGAGTGGCAGAAACTTGGACTATGGGCAGAGAAGGTCTCTGGTTCGTCTTTGGTTCGACTCCATGGAGAGACAACAAAAGTCGAACCTGGATTGATCTGTCCAAAAATCCAAGAGTCTCCCTACCCTCTCTAGTGCCCATGAGCAAGGCACCTCACTCCCCCAACATCTGCTCCCCCGAGCGCCGTACATGGTCGCTCACTGCTCTGTGTGTCCTGCACCAGATGGGTAAAAAGCAGCGATGAAATTTCCCTACCTGCATGAGTGTGCCTTTGCATGTCTGTGCATGTGTTTGGGATGAATAAATGGATTTTAATCTTAATCTTTTAATCTTAATCAGTTGTCTTCCAGTTGACCAGCATGAAGCTGCAGATCTCCACCATGTTGCTGCTGGGGACATCAGGAGCTGCATTAATGAGGAGCAGAAGCGTACTGTTATGAATGTTTTGTGTTGTTTATGAAGCACTACTTATTTCAGCTAGAACCGATGTACTAGGGTCTGGGTTTGTATCCTAATGGTTAAATGCACATACTTTAAATCGCTTTTGATAAAACGTGACAAAGAAATACAACATTGTACACATAGATAAAATGTCTTTCTACCTCATCTGTAATATTCAAGGTGATGATCTCCCACAGAGCTGTTGATAACAGTCCACATCAAGTCTCTCCACTTCCCTCAGTGTGAAAACATAATTATATAATTAATTGGAGAAGTGTTTACAACACTGATGTGTGGACATTATAATCTTATCACTACTGTCTAATTCACTCTACAACTCCATGACAGACTAAATAAACGATGTGAAAATAGTAATGGCGGATATACCATCCTGTATCAGAATATTGGTGAAACAGTTACTATCACATGAAACGTACACGTGTAGCGTATTGATAGTAACTCATTAAAAAAAATAATAATGTCACAACCAAAACAAGACTGTGGAGTTATCTTGCTTCAATCTGTTCATTAGACGTGATAAATAAACGGTAACTTTTATAACAATTACATATTACAAAAAACTTGAGGCATGTAAGCATATGATGATCGATAAAGCAATAGGTTATGTTGGATAGTTTGAAGGTTACTTACCTCTAGTTCAGCACCAGCGGCTGGCCAGAAGAAGTGGAGCGATCATCCTTGCCGCACAGGGCAAACGCAGGCAATGTGGAGACGAGCGCTTGGTCATCGAACGTTCTCTCTTCCCCGACCGCAACAGACTTGAAATTGCCTGTGCTCTGGCCCGTTAGTGCTACAACGTAGCCCTAGTTATTAGGGCCCGAGCACCGAAATCGGTGGGAGGCCCTATTGAAATTGAAATTATTATTATTATTATTATTAGGGCCCGAGCACCAAAATCGGTGAGAGGACCTATTGAAATTGAAAAGATTATTATTATTATTATTTTTCTTCGCTCAGTGAATTGGCTTTTTGAGGGCTTTAACGTGCTCAAAAAGTTTCTAAAGTGTACAGTAAATTACAAATGTGCGCAAGTTTACGTTTTCTGAAGTATTTTGAAAAGAATGGGCGTGGCAAAATGGCTCAACAGCGCAACCAACGGAGCTTCCCCTCATTTATGGAGAAACACCTCATTTAGAATTCACTGATCCTCACGAAATTGAAGACAGTTGTGTATCATCACCAGATGCACAAAAAACGCGCTCGGAGCAATTTGAAAAACGCAACAGGAACCCCGCCATTTTCTATTTGGACCATATTCCATGTTTTTTATTTTCAAGTACTTCTTGGAGATCTTTCATCAGATCAACTGAAAATTTAGACGAGTGTCATCACAACAAGATGGAGATCTAAAGTTATTGAAAGATCAATTTTTCGTCACACTGTCTGACTGTGGCGGGGCGTCACATCAGCTCTCCATGACACACGAAAACGCTTTAAAGGGGACATATTCGTTTTTAAAGGGGACATATTATTTCCATTTCACCACAGTTGATATGGTTCCTTGGGGTCTTAATGAAATGTCTGTAAAATATTTTGGTAAAAATACCCCAAGGATAATTTAAAACAGCACCTTTTTACTCTGTCTAAAACAGACCTCCTCAGATCAACCTGTTTTTAAGGCCACGCCCCCCTCTCACCCCGCCCCCATCTTACCCCACCCCCTTTCACCCCTCTCATCCCTCCCCCTTCTCACCCCTCCCCCCTCTCATGGAGGTGTAGGACATGTGCTTGAATGTGTTCTCACTACAGAATGCATTCAACATCTATAGGGCAGATTATGGGCCTCGTGAAAATTTACGTATTCTGGGGTATTTGGAAATGGGTGTGGCAAAATGGCTCAACAGCGCCACCAACGGTGCTTTCCCTCATTTACGGAGAAACACCTTATTTAGCATTCACTGATCCGCACGAAATTGAAGACAGTTGTGTATCATCACCAGATGCACAAAAAACGCGCTCAGAGCAATATGAAAAACGCAACAGGAACCCCGCCATTTTCGATTTGGACCATATTCCATGTTTTTTATTTTCAAGTACTTCTTGGAGAGCTTTCATCAGATCAACTGAAAATTTAGACGAGTGTCATCACAACAAGATGGAGATCTAAAGTTATTGAAAGATACATTTTTCGCCACACCGTGTGACCTTGGCGAGGCGTCAAAATGTGACTAAACGCCATCAAAACACAAGCTTCTGTATCTTGGACATATTTGGTCCAATCGAGGTGCAAACTACACATGTAAGACAAGAAGCGCGACCTGATGACATCAACAAAGACACCATGACTTAAAATCATAGCGCCACCTGCTGGCTACAGGAAGTGAAGCGTTTATCTTGCAGCAGTGCGCAAATGCATGCAACGCTGAGACGAACGCTTGGTCATCGAACGTTCTCTCTTCCCCGACCGCAACAGACTTGAAATTGCCTGTGCTCGGGCCCGTTAGTGCTACAACGTAGCCCTAGTTAGGGCCCGAGCACCGAAATCGGTGGGAGGCCCTATTGAAATTGAAATGATTATTAGGGCCCGAGCACCGAATGGTGAGAGGCCCTATTGAATCTGTAAGGATTTTTATTATTATTATTATTATTATTTCCCTTTGGGGGGCTTTTTCAGGGTCTAGACATGCTCAAAAAGTTATGAAACTTTGCAGGAAATTCAAGGTCTGCGGATATTTTAGTATTCTGGAGTAATTGGAATTGGGCGTGGCAAAATGGCTCTACAGCGCCCCCTGGAACCAGCCCCTAGGTTTCCACATAACGGATTTTCATCAAAATCTGGATATAGGTGTATCGTGACCAGTCATGAAAAAAAGTCTCATGGAGCATTATGAAAAACGCAACAGGAAGTCCGCCATTTTGCTTTTAGTGGCCATTTTGGCAATATCCCACATTTTTACTTTTACGTACTTGTCCCAGGGCTTTCATCAGATCAACTTCAAATTCAGATGAGTGTCATCACAACAAGATGGAGATAAAAAATGATTGAGGGATTTTTTTTTTATCACACCGTGTGACCGTGGCATGGCGTTAAAAATTGGTTACACGCCATCAAAACACGGGCATCCGTATCTCGGACATACATGTTCCAATCAAGTCCAAACTAGACATGTAAGACAATAGTCCCCGCCTGATGACATCTATGCATAAATGATGACTTAAAACCACAGCGCCCCCTGGTGGCAACAGGAAATGTCTTGTTTTTTGCTTGTCTTACACTTGGATGAATTTCTCCTCATCCACTGGCCTCAACCATGTCAAACTGTATCAAATGGGTCCCAAGACATTGACAATGAAGACATAAGATTACCGTGACTTTTCGTCAAACGCCATATGAATGGCGTGGCATTAAAGTTCATCAACTCGCCGTGAAACACGAAATTGCTGTAACTTCAGTGTTCATGATTCTATCTCTCTCAAACTACATGTGTGTAACAACAGCCCCCCCCTGAAGATATTCATATGGTTTTAAGAAATGGGCGTGGCAAAAAAACTGACCAGCGCCCCCTATAGGGCAACCCCGGCACTACGATGGCCGACATTTATACAAATCTATCGGGACATGTGTCGTTTCATAACAAACAAAAAAATATCTTGGATAGGTATGCTTGACCAAACAGGGAGGCCGCCATTTTGGATTAAGTGGCCATTTTTTTTCCATATTCCACATTTTTACTTGATGCACTTGTCCCAGGGCTTTCATCAGATTAACTTCAAATTAAGATCAGTGCCATCACAACAAGATGGAGATAAAAAGTGATTAAGAGATTGACCTTTCGTCACACCGTGTGACCGTGGCGTGGCGTCTTGAGTTTGATTAAACGCCATCAAAACACAAGGTTCTGTATCTCGGACATACATTGTCCAATCGAGTCCAAACTAGACATGTAAGACAAGGGTGCCATCCTGATGACATCTACACAGAAATTATGACTTGAAATTACAGCGCCCCCTGGTGGCTACAGGAAGTGACATGTTTTATACTTTGATGAACTGCTCCTGGCTGATTTACAATATACAGCTCAAATCAGATCAGTCAAGTCATTAGATCATGGTCAGAATTGTGACGTTTCCTCAAACCGTGTAAACATTGATGTGCGGCGAAGGATTTTCCTTCGCCAAAGGACACGATGTTATCATAACTCCACTGTGCATTGTCCTATCACTACAAAACTTCTGTCACATGGTCAGAGTCCAAGCCTGAACAGCTCTATGTGTCAATATTTCCTCAGTGTCATAGCGCCACCTACTGATTCACCAGGAAACAGGAAGTACTTTGTTAATCCACTCTGCATTATCCAACCGGCTCCAAACTACTGACCTATGATCACAATACTGATCTGAACAGCTCCACATATAAATATTAGTTCAGGGTCATAGCGCCACCTACTGATCAGTGTGAAAATTAAGTTGTGTTAACATTGTCCAATTGACACAAAATTGCTCACGCTACATCAGAGCGCCTACATGAACAGATATATATGTCTGTGCGTAATAATAGTGATGGCGCCACCTACTGGCAAACCTACTGCCGCAGAGCGCAAAACGCATGCAACGTGGAGAAGTGCATGCTCGATCGATGATGTGCGCTTGGTCATCGATCGCTCTCTCCACCGACCGCAACAGGCTTCAACGTGCGGGTGCTCGGGCCCGCAAGTGCTACAACGTAGCCCTAGTTATTATTATTATTATTATTTTTCTTAGCTTAAATGAATTGGCTTTTTGAGGGCTTTAATGTGCTCAAAAAGTTGTAGGAGTTTGCAGTAAATTCGAAGGCGGCGTAAAATTACGTATTCTGGAGTATTTTGAAAAGGGCGTGGCAAAATGGCTCAAGAGCGCCACCTACGGAAAAGCCCCTCATTTAGCATTCACCGATCCTCAAAAAAAACAAAGATTATTGTGTATCATGACTAGATGCACAAAAAAGTCCATCAGTGCATTATGAATAACGCAACAGGAAGCCCGCCAGTTTGACTTTAGTGGCCATTTTGGTCATATTCCATATTTTTTCTTTGATGTACTTGTCGTACAGCTTTCATCAGATCAACTTCAAATTTAGACGATCGTCATCACAACAAATTGGAGATCTAAAGTTATTGAAGGATTACGTTTTAGCAAAACCGTCTGACCGTGGTGTGGCGTTAAAGTTTGATGAAACGCCATCAAAACACAAGCTTCCATATTTCAGACATATTTTGTCCAATTGAGTCCAAACTAGACACATTCGACAAGAGTCGCCACCAGAAGACATGGGTGCAGAAATTGTGACTTACAATCACAGCGCCCCCTGGTGGTAACGCGAAATGTCTTATTTTGGTACGTGTTATGTTTTTATGTACTACTCAGACAGTTTTCATCAGATCAACTTAAAAATTAGATGAGACTCTACAAAACAAGATGAAGATCTAAAGTTATCAGAATTTAAACTTTTCATCATACCGTGTGACCGTGGTGAGGTCTCAAAGTTCGACTAAACGCCAATATAAGCGAGCTTCTGTAACTTAGACATATTTTGTCCAATCGACTCCAAACTACACATATAAGACAAGAGTCGCGACCGGAAGACATCTACCTAGAAATCATGACTTAAAAGGAAAGCGCCCCCTGGTGGCATCAGGAAATGTCTTGTTTTGGTCATCTTACTCTTTGATGTATTTCCCTCCAGCCACTTTACTAAACCATGTCAAACTGTGTCAAATTGGTCTCAAGATATTGATAATGTAGGCATAACATTATTGTGACTTTTCATCATGCAGATTGTTAATGGCGTGGCATCAAAGTTCATCAGCTCATCATGACCTATGAAACCCATTTTAACAGAGTTACCCTGAACGCAGCATGAGACCGCTTTCGGTTTGTTACGTCTCACACTTGGATGTATTTCTCCTCATTCACTTTGCTAAACCATGTCAAACTGTGTCACATGGGTCTCAATATATTGATAATGTAGGCATAACATTGCTGTGAGTTTTCATCATGCGGATTATTCATAGCTTTGCAGCAGACTTCTTCAACTCGCCATGACAAACGAAGCTGCATTTAACACAGCTGCAAGTGAACGCCTCATGAGTTACGTCGTCACAAGCTGCGGAGCTGTGTATCACGAAGAACCGGAGAACGGTTGGCGAGTCTGGATGAGAGGACGGCGGCGGAGTCACTGTGGACGTTGTTCGCTCAGCAGGTTAGAGTGTGGGACTCAAAGCTTTTTTCCCCCGTCCGTCGTGTCTTTTCCTGTGTGAACTCTGCCGCTCTCAACAGCAGCACTGGCTATGAGCTAGCTCCTGCTACCTCCAACGAAGCATCTCTCAACTGCTACGTAAGTTAAACGGACACTTCTGACTGACTGTGATGATAAGCAAAAGAGACACTGTGGATGTGTGATGTGTTGTACTGCATTTGTTTGATCTGTTTACTAATACTAGCTCTAATAAATACTGTATAAATTATATTTTGCTCCTGAATTGAACTGTGTTAAAGGGGTTCACATGGAAAATATATGTTCAATTATGTAAAGGGTGATTTTTGTTACTATTATACTAATGGAGATTTAGCACTTGCTACACATTGTAAGAGCAGCTGTTCAAAGGAGCACTACGTCTTTTAAGGCTCTTTATTCAGAGTCACGGTGTTGATGTCCTGTCACGTGTTACAGTGAAAAATAACCGTGTCTCCCACCTTCAGTATTTAAATCGTTAATCTCAGACAGACTTCACTGAATTCTTTTGTTAAATATGAGTAAGTCATAGCCTTGTAACTTTACTAGAACAGACAGTGTCATACAGAGTTGTGGGTTTATATGCACTACCTATTTCCTAATCTGAAATGATTATGCTCTGATTAACTTTGAACTAATATTTTATTTTTACCATTTAAAAGTCTGTTAATTACTTAACCTGGCCCATGTATGACTTTACATATCTGTGTATTGGTTTCATGTTCCTCTAGAAGGTCCAACTTGACACACAACTTGAATCCAACCAGACTGAACACTGACTCCAGGTACAGACCTGATTTCATTACTTAAAAACAATCAAAGTATTGCACATAATACATAATGTATTAAATTATAATGCAATACTTTTAATGTGAAATAGCTCCATTAAAAACATTCATTGTCATGGTAGTGCACGTTTTAATCCAAAAGCATATTCAAATACACAGTTGAATATCCACAGAAAATAAGATTACACACTTTGTTCATATGTAACTCTTCCTCTACAATAATGACGATCACTTTCATGTTTCCTATCATTTTATTAGGGACAGACGAGCCTGAAGGACACAGCTGTGATGACCATGTTCTGTCTCTTATGGCAAAGCAGAAATATAAAACACTGGGTTCTTATCTAAAGTGTATCAAATCAGATCTCCACCATGTTGCTGCTGAGGACATCAGGTGCTGCAGTTCTTCATCTATGAAGAGAAAAAACGCACTGTTAAAGAATGTTTTGTGTTGTGTATAAAGCACAACAGATTTCAGATAGAACTGTTGTACTGTGGTCTTGGTTTATATCCTCATGGTGAAATGTACATATTTTAAGTCCCTTCTGATAAAAGTGCTGAAAGAAATACAACATTGTACAAATACATAAAATGTCTTTCTACCTCATCAGTACTATTCAAGGTGATAATCTCCCACAGACCTATTGATAACAGTCCAAATCAAGTCTTTCCACTTCTCTCAGTGTGAAAACATAATTCTATAATTAATTTGAGAACTGTTTACAACACTGATGTGTGGAGATTAAAATCATACCTAAACTGTCTAATTCACTGTAAAACTCCATGACATTCGCAGGCCATCTGTAGTTAAGGGAGCAACGCATGGAGTGATGTGTAGATTACTAGTTTGATGATGCATGAGGAGAGGCGGTGGTCGAGTGGCAGAAACTTGGACTATGGGCAGAGAAGGTCTCTGGTTCGTCTTTGGTTCGACTCCATGGAGAGACAACAAAAGTCGAACCTGGATTGATCTGTCCAAAAATCCAAGAGTCTCCCTACCCTCTCTAGTGCCCATGAGCAAGGCACCTCACTCCCCCAACATCTGCTCCCCCGAGCGCCGTACATGGTCGCTCACTGCTCTGTGTGTCCTGCACCAGATGGGTAAAAAGCAGCGATTCAATTTCCCTACCTGCATGAGTGTGCCTTTGCATGTCTGTGCATGTGTTTGGGATGAATAAATGGATTTTAATCTTAATCTTTTAATCTTAATCAGTTGTCTTCCAGTTGACCAGCATGAAGCTGCAGATCTCCACCATGTTGCTGCTGGGGACATCAGGAGCTGCATTAATGAGGAGCAGAAGCGTACTGTTATGAATGTTTTGTGTTGTTTATGAAGCACTACTTATTTCAGCTAGAACCGATGTACTAGGGTCTGGGTTTGTATCCTAATGGTTAAATGCACATACTTTAAATCGCTTTTGATAAAACGTGACAAAGAAATACAACATTGTACACATAGATAAAATGTCTTTCTACCTCATCTGTAATATTCAAGGTGATGATCTCCCACAGAGCTGTTGATAACAGTCCACATCAAGTCTCTCCACTTCCCTCAGTGTGAAAACATAATTATATAATTAATTGGAGAAGTGTTTACAACACTGATGTGTGGACATTATAATCTTATCACTACTGTCTAATTCACTCTACAACTCCATGACAGACTAAATAAACGATGTGAAAATAGTAATGGCGGATATACCATCCTGTATCAGAATATTGGTGAAACAGTTACTATCACATGAAACGTACACGTGTAGCGTATTGATAGTAACTCATTAAAAAAAATAATAATGTCACAACCAAAACAAGACTGTGGAGTTATCTTGCTTCAATCTGTTCATTAGACGTGATAAATAAACGGTAACTTTTATAACAATTACATATTACAAAAAACTTGAGGCATGTAAGCATATGATGATCGATAAAGCAATAGGTTATGTTGGATAGTTTGAAGGTTACTTACCTCTAGTTCAGCACCAGCGGCTGGCCAGAAGAAGTGGAGCGATCATCCTTGCCGCACAGGGCAAACGCAGGCAATGTGGAGACGAGCGCTTGGTCATCGAACGTTCTCTCTTCCCCGACCGCAACAGACTTGAAATTGCCTGTGCTCTGGCCCGTTAGTGCTACAACGTAGCCCTAGTTATTAGGGCCCGAGCACCGAAATCGGTGGGAGGCCCTATTGAAATTGAAATTATTATTATTATTATTATTAGGGCCCGAGCACCAAAATCGGTGAGAGGACCTATTGAAATTGAAAAGATTATTATTATTATTATTTTTCTTCGCTCAGTGAATTGGCTTTTTGAGGGCTTTAACGTGCTCAAAAAGTTTCTAAAGTGTACAGTAAATTACAAATGTGCGCAAGTTTACGTTTTCTGAAGTATTTTGAAAAGAATGGGCGTGGCAAAATGGCTCAACAGCGCAACCAACGGAGCTTCCCCTCATTTATGGAGAAACACCTCATTTAGAATTCACTGATCCTCACGAAATTGAAGACAGTTGTGTATCATCACCAGATGCACAAAAAACGCGCTCGGAGCAATTTGAAAAACGCAACAGGAACCCCGCCATTTTCTATTTGGACCATATTCCATGTTTTTTATTTTCAAGTACTTCTTGGAGATCTTTCATCAGATCAACTGAAAATTTAGACGAGTGTCATCACAACAAGATGGAGATCTAAAGTTATTGAAAGATCAATTTTTCGTCACACTGTCTGACTGTGGCGGGGCGTCACATCAGCTCTCCATGACACACGAAAACGCTTTAAAGGGGACATATTCGTTTTTAAAGGGGACATATTATTTCCATTTCACCACAGTTGATATGGTTCCTTGGGGTCTTAATGAAATGTCTGTAAAATATTTTGGTAAAAATACCCCAAGGATAATTTAAAACAGCACCTTTTTACTCTGTCTAAAACAGACCTCCTCAGATCAACCTGTTTTTAAGGCCACGCCCCCCTCTCACCCCGCCCCCATCTTACCCCACCCCCTTTCACCCCTCTCATCCCTCCCCCTTCTCACCCCTCCCCCCTCTCATGGAGGTGTAGGACATGTGCTTGAATGTGTTCTCACTACAGAATGCATTCAACATCTATAGGGCAGATTATGGGCCTCGTGAAAATTTACGTATTCTGGGGTATTTGGAAATGGGTGTGGCAAAATGGCTCAACAGCGCCACCAACGGTGCTTTCCCTCATTTACGGAGAAACACCTTATTTAGCATTCACTGATCCGCACGAAATTGAAGACAGTTGTGTATCATCACCAGATGCACAAAAAACGCGCTCAGAGCAATATGAAAAACGCAACAGGAACCCCGCCATTTTCGATTTGGACCATATTCCATGTTTTTTCTTTTCAAGTACTTCTTGGAGAGCTTTCATCAGATCAACTGAAAATTTAGACGAGTGTCATCACAACAAGATGGAGATCTAAAGTTATTGAAAGATACATTTTTCGCCACACCGTGTGACCTTGGCGAGGCGTCAAAATGTGACTAAACGCCATCAAAACACAAGCTTCTGTATCTTGGACATATTTGGTCCAATCGAGGTGCAAACTACACATGTAAGACAAGAAGCGCGACCTGATGACATCAACAAAGACACCATGACTTAAAATCATAGCGCCACCTGCTGGCTACAGGAAGTGAAGCGTTTATCTTGCAGCAGTGCGCAAATGCATGCAACGCTGAGACGAACGCTTGGTCATCGAACGTTCTCTCTTCCCCGACCGCAACAGACTTGAAATTGCCTGTGCTCGGGCCCGTTAGTGCTACAACGTAGCCCTAGTTAGGGCCCGAGCACCGAAATCGGTGGGAGGCCCTATTGAAATTGAAATGATTATTAGGGCCCGAGCACCGAATGGTGAGAGGCCCTATTGAATCTGTAAGGATTTTTATTATTATTATTATTATTATTTCCCTTTGGGGGGCTTTTTCAGGGTCTAGACATGCTCAAAAAGTTATGAAACTTTGCAGGAAATTCAAGGTCTGCGGATATTTTAGTATTCTGGAGTAATTGGAATTGGGCGTGGCAAAATGGCTCTACAGCGCCCCCTGGAACCAGCCCCTAGGTTTCCACATAACGGATTTTCATCAAAATCTGGATATAGGTGTATCGTGACCAGTCATGAAAAAAAGTCTCATGGAGCATTATGAAAAACGCAACAGGAAGTCCGCCATTTTGCTTTTAGTGGCCATTTTGGCAATATCCCACATTTTTACTTTTACGTACTTGTCCCAGGGCTTTCATCAGATCAACTTCAAATTCAGATGAGTGTCATCACAACAAGATGGAGATAAAAAATGATTGAGGGATTTTTTTTTTATCACACCGTGTGACCGTGGCATGGCGTTAAAAATTGGTTACACGCCATCAAAACACGGGCATCCGTATCTCGGACATACATGTTCCAATCAAGTCCAAACTAGACATGTAAGACAATAGTCCCCGCCTGATGACATCTATGCATAAATGATGACTTAAAACCACAGCGCCCCCTGGTGGCAACAGGAAATGTCTTGTTTTTTGCTTGTCTTACACTTGGATGAATTTCTCCTCATCCACTGGCCTCAACCATGTCAAACTGTATCAAATGGGTCCCAAGACATTGACAATGAAGACATAAGATTACCGTGACTTTTCGTCAAACGCCATATGAATGGCGTGGCATTAAAGTTCATCAACTCGCCGTGAAACACGAAATTGCTGTAACTTCAGTGTTCATGATTCTATCTCTCTCAAACTACATGTGTGTAACAACAGCCCCCCCCCTGAAGATATTCATATGGTTTTAAGAAATGGGCGTGGCAAAAAAACTGACCAGCGCCCCCTATAGGGCAACCCCGGCACTACGATGGCCGACATTTATACAAATCTATCGGGACATGTGTCGTTTCATAACAAACAAAAAAATATCTTGGATAGGTATGCTTGACCAAACAGGGAGGCCGCCATTTTGGATTAAGTGGCCATTTTTTTTCCATATTCCACATTTTTACTTGATGCACTTGTCCCAGGGCTTTCATCAGATTAACTTCAAATTAAGATCAGTGCCATCACAACAAGATGGAGATAAAAAGTGATTAAGAGATTGACCTTTCGTCACACCGTGTGACCGTGGCGTGGCGTCTTGAGTTTGATTAAACGCCATCAAAACACAAGGTTCTGTATCTCGGACATACATTGTCCAATCGAGTCCAAACTAGACATGTAAGACAAGGGTGCCATCCTGATGACATCTACACAGAAATTATGACTTGAAATTACAGCGCCCCCTGGTGGCTACAGGAAGTGACATGTTTTATACTTTGATGAACTGCTCCTGGCTGATTTACAATATACAGCTCAAATCAGATCAGTCAAGTCATTAGATCATGGTCAGAATTGTGACGTTTCCTCAAACCGTGTAAACATTGATGTGCGGCGAAGGATTTTCCTTCGCCAAAGGACACGATGTTATCATAACTCCACTGTGCATTGTCCTATCACTACAAAACTTCTGTCACATGGTCAGAGTCCAAGCCTGAACAGCTCTATGTGTCAATATTTCCTCAGTGTCATAGCGCCACCTACTGATTCACCAGGAAACAGGAAGTACTTTGTTAATCCACTCTGCATTATCCAACCGGCTCCAAACTACTGACCTATGATCACAATACTGATCTGAACAGCTCCACATATAAATATTAGTTCAGGGTCATAGCGCCACCTACTGATCAGTGTGAAAATTAAGTTGTGTTAACATTGTCCAATTGACACAAAATTGCTCACGCTACATCAGAGCGCCTACATGAACAGATATATATGTCTGTGCGTAATAATAGTGATGGCGCCACCTACTGGCAAACCTACTGCCGCAGAGCGCAAAACGCATGCAACGTGGAGAAGTGCATGCTCGATCGATGATGTGCGCTTGGTCATCGATCGCTCTCTCCACCGACCGCAACAGGCTTCAACGTGCGGGTGCTCGGGCCCGCAAGTGCTACAACGTAGCCCTAGTTATTATTATTATTATTATTTTTCTTAGCTTAAATGAATTGGCTTTTTGAGGGCTTTAATGTGCTCAAAAAGTTGTAGGAGTTTGCAGTAAATTCGAAGGCGGCGTAAAATTACGTATTCTGGAGTATTTTGAAAAGGGCGTGGCAAAATGGCTCAAGAGCGCCACCTACGGAAAAGCCTCTCATTTAGCATTCACCGATCCTCAAAAAAAACAAAGATTATTGTGTATCATGACTAGATGCACAAAAAAGTCCATCAGTGCATTATGAATAACGCAACAGGAAGCCCGCCAGTTTGACTTTAGTGGCCATTTTGGTCATATTCCATATTTTTTCTTTGATGTACTTGTCGTACAGCTTTCATCAGATCAACTTCAAATTTAGACGATCGTCATCACAACAAATTGGAGATCTAAAGTTATTGAAGGATTACGTTTTAGCAAAACCGTCTGACCGTGGTGTGGCGTTAAAGTTTGATGAAACGCCATCAAAACACAAGCTTCCATATTTCAGACATATTTTGTCCAATTGAGTCCAAACTAGACACATTCGACCAGAGTCGCCACCAGAAGACATGGGTGCAGAAATTGTGACTTACAATCACAGCGCCCCCTGGTGGTAACACGAAATGTCTTGTTTTGGTACGTGTTATGTTTTTATGTACTACTCAGACAGCTTTCATCAGATCAACTTAAAAATTAGATGAGACTCTACAAAACAAGATGAAGATCTAAAGTTATCAGAATTTAAACTTTTCATCATACCGTGTGACCGTGGTGAGGTCTCAAAGTTCGACTAAACGCCAATATAAGCGAGCTTCTGTAACTTAGACATATTTTGTCCAATCGACTCCAAACTACACATATAAGACAAGAGTCGCGACCGGAAGACATCTACCTAGAAATCATGACTTAAAAGGAAAGCGCCCCCTGGTGGCATCAGGAAATGTCTTGTTTTGGTCATCTTACTCTTTGATGTATTTCCCTCCAGCCACTTTACTAAACCATGTCAAACTGTGTCAAATTGGTCTCAAGATATTGATAATGTAGGCATAACATTATTGTGACTTTTCATCATGCAGATTGTTAATGGCGTGGCATCAAAGTTCATCAGCTCACCATGACCAATGAAACCCATTTTAACAGAGTTACCCTGAACGCAGCATGAGACCGCTTTCGGTTTGTTACGTCTCACACTTGGATGTATTTCTCCTCATTCACTTTGCTAAACCATGTCAAACTGTGTCACATGGGTCTCAATATATTGATAATGTAGGCATAACATTGCTGTGAGTTTTCATCATGCGGATTATTCATAGCTTTGCAGCAGACTTCTTCAACTCGCCATGACAAACGAAGCTGCATTTAACACAGCTGCAAGTGAACGCCTCATGAGACTCTGAAAGAAGTTACGTCGTCACAAGCTGCGGAGCTGTGTATCACGAAGAACCGGAGAACGGTTGGCGAGTCTGGATGAGAGGACGGCGGCGGAGTCACTGTGGACGTTGTTAGCTCAGCAGGTTAGAGTGTGGGACGCACTCAAAGCTTTTTTCCCCCGTCCGTCGTGTCTTTTCCTGTGTGAACTCTGCCGCTCTCAACAGCAGCACTGGCTATGAGCTAGCTCCTGCTAGCGCCAACGAAGCATCTCTCAACTGCTACGTAAGTTAAACGGACACTTCTGACTGACTGTGATGATAAGCAAAAGAGACACTGTGGATGTGTGATGTGTTGTACTGCATTTGTTTGATCTGTTTACTAATACTAGCTCTAATAAATACTGTATAAATTATATTTTGCTCCTGAATTGAACTGTGTTAAAGGGGTTCACATGGAAAATATATGTTCAATTATGTAAAGGGTGATTTTTGTTACTATTATACTAATGGAGATTTAGCACTTGCTACACATTGTAAGAGCAGCTGTTCAAAGGAGCACTACGTCTTTTAAGGCTCTTTATTCAGAGTCACGGTGTTGATGTCCTGTCACGTGTTACAGTGAAAAATAACCGTGTCTCCCACCTTCAGTATTTAAATCGTTAATCTCAGACAGACTTCACTGAATTCTTTTGTTAAATATGAGTAAGTCATAGCCTTGTAACTTTACTAGAACAGACAGTGTCATACAGAGTTGTGGGTTTATATGCACTACCTATTTCCTAATCTGAAATGATTATGCTCTGATTAACTTTGAACTAATATTTTATTTTTACCATTTAAAAGTCTGTTAATTACTTAACCTGGCCCATGTATGACTTTACATATCTGTGTATTGGTTTCATGTTCCTCTAGAAGGTCCAACTTGACACACAACTTGAATCCAACCAGACTGAACACTGACTCCAGGTACAGACCTGATTTCATTACTTAAAAACAATCAAAGTATTGCACATAATACATAATGTATTAAATTATAATGCAATACTTTTAATGTGAAATAGCTCCATTAAAAACATTCATTGTCATGGTAGTGCACGTTTTAATCCAAAAGCATATTCAAATACACAGTTGAATATCCACAGAAAATAAGATTACACACTTTGTTCATATGTAACTCTTCCTCTACAATAATGACGATCACTTTCATGTTTCCTATCATTTTATTAGGGACAGACGAGCCTGAAGGACACAGCTGTGATGACCATGTTCTGTCTCTTATGGCAAAGCAGAAATATAAAACACTGGGTTCTTATCTAAAGTGTATCAAATCAGATCTCCACCATGTTGCTGCTGAGGACATCAGGTGCTGCAGTTCTTCATCTATGAAGAGAAAAAACGCACTGTTAAAGAATGTTTTGTGTTGTGTATAAAGCACAACAGATTTCAGATAGAACTGTTGTACTGTGGTCTTGGTTTATATCCTCATGGTGAAATGTACATATTTTAAGTCCCTTCTGATAAAAGTGCTGAAAGAAATACAACATTGTACAAATACATAAAATGTCTTTCTACCTCATCAGTACTATTCAAGGTGATAATCTCCCACAGACCTATTGATAACAGTCCAAATCAAGTCTTTCCACTTCTCTCAGTGTGAAAACATAATTCTATAATTAATTTGAGAACTGTTTACAACACTGATGTGTGGAGATTAAAATCATACCTAAACTGTCTAATTCACTGTAAAACTCCATGACATTCGCAGGCCATCTGTAGTTAAGGGAGCAACGCATGGAGTGATGTGTAGATTACTAGTTTGATGATGCATGAGGAGAGGCGGTGGTCGAGTGGCAGAAACTTGGACTATGGGCAGAGAAGGTCTCTGGTTCGTCTTTGGTTCGACTCCATGGAGAGACAACAAAAGTCGAACCTGGATTGATCTGTCCAAAAATCCAAGAGTCTCCCTACCCTCTCTAGTGCCCATGAGCAAGGCACCTCACTCCCCCAACATCTGCTCCCCCGAGCGCCGTACATGGTCGCTCACTGCTCTGTGTGTCCTGCACCAGATGGGTAAAAAGCAGCGATTCAATTTCCCTACCTGCATGAGTGTGCCTTTGCATGTCTGTGCATGTGTTTGGGATGAATAAATGGATTTTAATCTTAATCTTTTAATCTTAATCAGTTGTCTTCCAGTTGACCAGCATGAAGCTGCAGATCTCCACCATGTTGCTGCTGGGGACATCAGGAGCTGCATTAATGAGGAGCAGAAGCGTACTGTTATGAATGTTTTGTGTTGTTTATGAAGCACTACTTATTTCAGCTAGAACCGATGTACTAGGGTCTGGGTTTGTATCCTAATGGTTAAATGCACATACTTTAAATCGCTTTTGATAAAACGTGACAAAGAAATACAACATTGTACACATAGATAAAATGTCTTTCTACCTCATCTGTAATATTCAAGGTGATGATCTCCCACAGAGCTGTTGATAACAGTCCACATCAAGTCTCTCCACTTCCCTCAGTGTGAAAACATAATTATATAATTAATTGGAGAAGTGTTTACAACACTGATGTGTGGACATTATAATCTTATCACTACTGTCTAATTCACTCTACAACTCCATGACAGACTAAATAAACGATGTGAAAATAGTAATGGCGGATATACCATCCTGTATCAGAATATTGGTGAAACAGTTACTATCACATGAAACGTACACGTGTAGCGTATTGATAGTAACTCATTAAAAAAAATAATAATGTCACAACCAAAACAAGACTGTGGAGTTATCTTGCTTCAATCTGTTCATTAGACGTGATAAATAAACGGTAACTTTTATAACAATTACATATTACAAAAAACTTGAGGCATGTAAGCATATGATGATCGATAAAGCAATAGGTTATGTTGGATAGTTTGAAGGTTACTTACCTCTAGTTCAGCACCAGCGGCTGGCCAGAAGAAGTGGAGCGATCATCCTTGCCGCACAGGGCAAACGCAGGCAATGTGGAGACGAGCGCTTGGTCATCGAACGTTCTCTCTTCCCCGACCGCAACAGACTTGAAATTGCCTGTGCTCTGGCCCGTTAGTGCTACAACGTAGCCCTAGTTATTAGGGCCCGAGCACCGAAATCGGTGGGAGGCCCTATTGAAATTGAAATTATTATTATTATTATTATTAGGGCCCGAGCACCAAAATCGGTGAGAGGACCTATTGAAATTGAAAAGATTATTATTATTATTATTTTTCTTCGCTCAGTGAATTGGCTTTTTGAGGGCTTTAACGTGCTCAAAAAGTTTCTAAAGTGTACAGTAAATTACAAATGTGCGCAAGTTTACGTTTTCTGAAGTATTTTGAAAAGAATGGGCGTGGCAAAATGGCTCAACAGCGCAACCAACGGAGCTTCCCCTCATTTATGGAGAAACACCTCATTTAGAATTCACTGATCCTCACGAAATTGAAGACAGTTGTGTATCATCACCAGATGCACAAAAAACGCGCTCGGAGCAATTTGAAAAACGCAACAGGAACCCCGCCATTTTCTATTTGGACCATATTCCATGTTTTTTATTTTCAAGTACTTCTTGGAGATCTTTCATCAGATCAACTGAAAATTTAGACGAGTGTCATCACAACAAGATGGAGATCTAAAGTTATTGAAAGATCAATTTTTCGTCACACTGTCTGACTGTGGCGGGGCGTCACATCAGCTCTCCATGACACACGAAAACGCTTTAAAGGGGACATATTCGTTTTTAAAGGGGACATATTATTTCCATTTCACCACAGTTGATATGGTTCCTTGGGGTCTTAATGAAATGTCTGTAAAATATTTTGGTAAAAATACCCCAAGGATAATTTAAAACAGCACCTTTTTACTCTGTCTAAAACAGACCTCCTCAGATCAACCTGTTTTTAAGGCCACGCCCCCCTCTCACCCCGCCCCCATCTTTCCCCACCCCCTTTCACCCCTCTCATCCCTCCCCCTTCTCACCCCTCCCCCCTCTCATGGAGGTGTAGGACATGTGCTTGAATGTGTTCTCACTACAGAATGCATTCAACATCTATAGGGCAGATTATGGGCCTCGTGAAAATTTACGTATTCTGGGGTATTTGGAAATGGGTGTGGCAAAATGGCTCAACAGCGCCACCAACGGTGCTTTCCCTCATTTACGGAGAAACACCTTATTTAGCATTCACTGATCCGCACGAAATTGAAGACAGTTGTGTATCATCACCAGATGCACAAAAAACGCGCTCAGAGCAATATGAAAAACGCAACAGGAACCCCGCCATTTTCGATTTGGACCATATTCCATGTTTTTTATTTTCAAGTACTTCTTGGAGAGCTTTCATCAGATCAACTGAAAATTTAGACGAGTGTCATCACAACAAGATGGAGATCTAAAGTTATTGAAAGATACATTTTTCGCCACACCGTGTGACCTTGGCGAGGCGTCAAAATGTGACTAAACGCCATCAAAACACAAGCTTCTGTATCTTGGACATATTTGGTCCAATCGAGGTGCAAACTACACATGTAAGACAAGAAGCGCGACCTGATGACATCAACAAAGACACCATGACTTAAAATCATAGCGCCACCTGCTGGCTACAGGAAGTGAAGCGTTTATCTTGCAGCAGTGCGCAAATGCATGCAACGCTGAGACGAACGCTTGGTCATCGAACGTTCTCTCTTCCCCGACCGCAACAGACTTGAAATTGCCTGTGCTCGGGCCCGTTAGTGCTACAACGTAGCCCTAGTTAGGGCCCGAGCACCGAAATCGGTGGGAGGCCCTATTGAAATTGAAATGATTATTAGGGCCCGAGCACCGAATGGTGAGAGGCCCTATTGAATCTGTAAGGATTTTTATTATTATTATTATTATTATTTCCCTTTGGGGGGCTTTTTCAGGGTCTAGACATGCTCAAAAAGTTATGAAACTTTGCAGGAAATTCAAGGTCTGCGGATATTTTAGTATTCTGGAGTAATTGGAATTGGGCGTGGCAAAATGGCTCTACAGCGCCCCCTGGAACCAGCCCCTAGGTTTCCACATAACGGATTTTCATCAAAATCTGGATATAGGTGTATCGTGACCAGTCATGAAAAAAAGTCTCATGGAGCATTATGAAAAACGCAACAGGAAGTCCGCCATTTTGCTTTTAGTGGCCATTTTGGCAATATCCCACATTTTTACTTTTACGTACTTGTCCCAGGGCTTTCATCAGATCAACTTCAAATTCAGATGAGTGTCATCACAACAAGATGGAGATAAAAAATGATTGAGGGATTTTTTTTTTATCACACCGTGTGACCGTGGCATGGCGTTAAAAATTGGTTACACGCCATCAAAACACGGGCATCCGTATCTCGGACATACATGTTCCAATCAAGTCCAAACTAGACATGTAAGACAATAGTCCCCGCCTGATGACATCTATGCATAAATGATGACTTAAAACCACAGCGCCCCCTGGTGGCAACAGGAAATGTCTTGTTTTTTGCTTGTCTTACACTTGGATGAATTTCTCCTCATCCACTGGCCTCAACCATGTCAAACTGTATCAAATGGGTCCCAAGACATTGACAATGAAGACATAAGATTACCGTGACTTTTCGTCAAACGCCATATGAATGGCGTGGCATTAAAGTTCATCAACTCGCCGTGAAACACGAAATTGCTGTAACTTCAGTGTTCATGATTCTATCTCTCTCAAACTACATGTGTGTAACAACAGCCCCCCCCCTGAAGATATTCATATGGTTTTAAGAAATGGGCGTGGCAAAAAAACTGACCAGCGCCCCCTATAGGGCAACCCCGGCACTACGATGGCCGACATTTATACAAATCTATCGGGACATGTGTCGTTTCATAACAAACAAAAAAATATCTTGGATAGGTATGCTTGACCAAACAGGGAGGCCGCCATTTTGGATTAAGTGGCCATTTTTTTTCCATATTCCACATTTTTACTTGATGCACTTGTCCCAGGGCTTTCATCAGATTAACTTCAAATTAAGATCAGTGCCATCACAACAAGATGGAGATAAAAAGTGATTAAGAGATTGACCTTTCGTCACACCGTGTGACCGTGGCGTGGCGTCTTGAGTTTGATTAAACGCCATCAAAACACAAGGTTCTGTATCTCGGACATACATTGTCCAATCGAGTCCAAACTAGACATGTAAGACAAGGGTGCCATCCTGATGACATCTACACAGAAATTATGACTTGAAATTACAGCGCCCCCTGGTGGCTACAGGAAGTGACATGTTTTATACTTTGATGAACTGCTCCTGGCTGATTTACAATATACAGCTCAAATCAGATCAGTCAAGTCATTAGATCATGGTCAGAATTGTGACGTTTCCTCAAACCGTGTAAACATTGATGTGCGGCGAAGGATTTTCCTTCGCCAAAGGACACGATGTTATCATAACTCCACTGTGCATTGTCCTATCACTACAAAACTTCTGTCACATGGTCAGAGTCCAAGCCTGAACAGCTCTATGTGTCAATATTTCCTCAGTGTCATAGCGCCACCTACTGATTCACCAGGAAACAGGAAGTACTTTGTTAATCCACTCTGCATTATCCAACCGGCTCCAAACTACTGACCTATGATCACAATACTGATCTGAACAGCTCCACATATAAATATTAGTTCAGGGTCATAGCGCCACCTACTGATCAGTGTGAAAATTAAGTTGTGTTAACATTGTCCAATTGACACAAAATTGCTCACGCTACATCAGAGCGCCTACATGAACAGATATATATGTCTGTGCGTAATAATAGTGATGGCGCCACCTACTGGCAAACCTACTGCCGCAGAGCGCAAAACGCATGCAACGTGGAGAAGTGCATGCTCGATCGATGATGTGCGCTTGGTCATCGATCGCTCTCTCCACCGACCGCAACAGGCTTCAACGTGCGGGTGCTCGGGCCCGCAAGTGCTACAACGTAGCCCTAGTTATTATTATTATTATTATTTTTCTTAGCTTAAATGAATTGGCTTTTTGAGGGCTTTAATGTGCTCAAAAAGTTGTAGGAGTTTGCAGTAAATTCGAAGGCGGCGTAAAATTACGTATTCTGGAGTATTTTGAAAAGGGCGTGGCAAAATGGCTCAAGAGCGCCACCTACGGAAAAGCCTCTCATTTAGCATTCACCGATCCTCAAAAAAAACAAAGATTATTGTGTATCATGACTAGATGCACAAAAAAGTCCATCAGTGCATTATGAATAACGCAACAGGAAGCCCGCCAGTTTGACTTTAGTGGCCATTTTGGTCATATTCCATATTTTTTCTTTGATGTACTTGTCGTACAGCTTTCATCAGATCAACTTCAAATTTAGACGATCGTCATCACAACAAATTGGAGATCTAAAGTTATTGAAGGATTACGTTTTAGCAAAACCGTCTGACCGTGGTGTGGCGTTAAAGTTTGATGAAACGCCATCAAAACACAAGCTTCCATATTTCAGACATATTTTGTCCAATTGAGTCCAAACTAGACACATTCGACCAGAGTCGCCACCAGAAGACATGGGTGCAGAAATTGTGACTTACAATCACAGCGCCCCCTGGTGGTAACACGAAATGTCTTGTTTTGGTACGTGTTATGTTTTTATGTACTACTCAGACAGCTTTCATCAGATCAACTTAAAAATTAGATGAGACTCTACAAAACAAGATGAAGATCTAAAGTTATCAGAATTTAAACTTTTCATCATACCGTGTGACCGTGGTGAGGTCTCAAAGTTCGACTAAACGCCAATATAAGCGAGCTTCTGTAACTTAGACATATTTTGTCCAATCGACTCCAAACTACACATATAAGACAAGAGTCGCGACCGGAAGACATCTACCTAGAAATCATGACTTAAAAGGAAAGCGCCCCCTGGTGGCATCAGGAAATGTCTTGTTTTGGTCATCTTACTCTTTGATGTATTTCCCTCCAGCCACTTTACTAAACCATGTCAAACTGTGTCAAATTGGTCTCAAGATATTGATAATGTAGGCATAACATTATTGTGACTTTTCATCATGCAGATTGTTAATGGCGTGGCATCAAAGTTCATCAGCTCACCATGACCAATGAAACCCATTTTAACAGAGTTACCCTGAACGCAGCATGAGACCGCTTTCGGTTTGTTACGTCTCACACTTGGATGTATTTCTCCTCATTCACTTTGCTAAACCATGTCAAACTGTGTCACATGGGTCTCAATATATTGATAATGTAGGCATAACATTGCTGTGAGTTTTCATCATGCGGATTATTCATAGCTTTGCAGCAGACTTCTTCAACTCGCCATGACAAACGAAGCTGCATTTAACACAGCTGCAAGTGAACGCCTCATGAGACTCTGAAAGAAGTTACGTCGTCACAAGCTGCGGAGCTGTGTATCACGAAGAACCGGAGAACGGTTGGCGAGTCTGGATGAGAGGACGGCGGCGGAGTCACTGTGGACGTTGTTAGCTCAGCAGGTTAGAGTGTGGGACGCACTCAAAGCTTTTTTCCCCCGTCCGTCGTGTCTTTTCCTGTGTGAACTCTGCCGCTCTCAACAGCAGCACTGGCTATGAGCTAGCTCCTGCTAGCGCCAACGAAGCATCTCTCAACTGCTACGTAAGTTAAACGGACACTTCTGACTGACTGTGATGATAAGCAAAAGAGACACTGTGGATGTGTGATGTGTTGTACTGCATTTGTTTGATCTGTTTACTAATACTAGCTCTAATAAATACTGTATAAATTATATTTTGCTCCTGAATTGAACTGTGTTAAAGGGGTTCACATGGAAAATATATGTTCAATTATGTAAAGGGTGATTTTTGTTACTATTATACTAATGGAGATTTAGCACTTGCTACACATTGTAAGAGCAGCTGTTCAAAGGAGCACTACGTCTTTTAAGGCTCTTTATTCAGAGTCACGGTGTTGATGTCCTGTCACGTGTTACAGTGAAAAATAACCGTGTCTCCCACCTTCAGTATTTAAATCGTTAATCTCAGACAGACTTCACTGAATTCTTTTGTTAAATATGAGTAAGTCATAGCCTTGTAACTTTACTAGAACAGACAGTGTCATACAGAGTTGTGGGTTTATATGCACTACCTATTTCCTAATCTGAAATGATTATGCTCTGATTAACTTTGAACTAATATTTTATTTTTACCATTTAAAAGTCTGTTAATTACTTAACCTGGCCCATGTATGACTTTACATATCTGTGTATTGGTTTCATGTTCCTCTAGAAGGTCCAACTTGACACACAACTTGAATCCAACCAGACTGAACACTGACTCCAGGTACAGACCTGATTTCATTACTTAAAAACAATCAAAGTATTGCACATAATACATAATGTATTAAATTATAATGCAATACTTTTAATGTGAAATAGCTCCATTAAAAACATTCATTGTCATGGTAGTGCACGTTTTAATCCAAAAGCATATTCAAATACACAGTTGAATATCCACAGAAAATAAGATTACACACTTTGTTCATATGTAACTCTTCCTCTACAATAATGACGATCACTTTCATGTTTCCTATCATTTTATTAGGGACAGACGAGCCTGAAGGACACAGCTGTGATGACCATGTTCTGTCTCTTATGGCAAAGCAGAAATATAAAACACTGGGTTCTTATCTAAAGTGTATCAAATCAGATCTCCACCATGTTGCTGCTGAGGACATCAGGTGCTGCAGTTCTTCATCTATGAAGAGAAAAAACGCACTGTTAAAGAATGTTTTGTGTTGTGTATAAAGCACAACAGATTTCAGATAGAACTGTTGTACTGTGGTCTTGGTTTATATCCTCATGGTGAAATGTACATATTTTAAGTCCCTTCTGATAAAAGTGCTGAAAGAAATACAACATTGTACAAATACATAAAATGTCTTTCTACCTCATCAGTACTATTCAAGGTGATAATCTCCCACAGACCTATTGATAACAGTCCAAATCAAGTCTTTCCACTTCTCTCAGTGTGAAAACATAATTCTATAATTAATTTGAGAACTGTTTACAACACTGATGTGTGGAGATTAAAATCATACCTAAACTGTCTAATTCACTGTAAAACTCCATGACATTCGCAGGCCATCTGTAGTTAAGGGAGCAACGCATGGAGTGATGTGTAGATTACTAGTTTGATGATGCATGAGGAGAGGCGGTGGTCGAGTGGCAGAAACTTGGACTATGGGCAGAGAAGGTCTCTGGTTCGTCTTTGGTTCGACTCCATGGAGAGACAACAAAAGTCGAACCTGGATTGATCTGTCCAAAAATCCAAGAGTCTCCCTACCCTCTCTAGTGCCCATGAGCAAGGCACCTCACTCCCCCAACATCTGCTCCCCCGAGCGCCGTACATGGTCGCTCACTGCTCTGTGTGTCCTGCACCAGATGGGTAAAAAGCAGCGATTAAATTTCCCTACCTGCATGAGTGTGCCTTTGCATGTCTGTGCATGTGTTTGGGATGAATAAATGGATTTTAATCTTAATCTTTTAATCTTAATCAGTTGTCTTCCAGTTGACCAGCATGAAGCTGCAGATCTCCACCATGTTGCTGCTGGGGACATCAGGAGCTGCATTAATGAGGAGCAGAAGCGTACTGTTATGAATGTTTTGTGTTGTTTATGAAGCACTACTTATTTCAGCTAGAACCGATGTACTAGGGTCTGGGTTTGTATCCTAATGGTTAAATGCACATACTTTAAATCGCTTTTGATAAAACGTGACAAAGAAATACAACATTGTACACATAGATAAAATGTCTTTCTACCTCATCTGTAATATTCAAGGTGATGATCTCCCACAGAGCTGTTGATAACAGTCCACATCAAGTCTCTCCACTTCCCTCAGTGTGAAAACATAATTATATAATTAATTGGAGAAGTGTTTACAACACTGATGTGTGGACATTATAATGTTATCACTACTGTCTAATTCACTCTACAACTCCATGACAGACTAAATAAACGATGTGAAAATAGTAATGGCGGATATACCATCCTGTATCAGAATATTGGTGAAACAGTTACTATCACATGAAACGTACACGTGTAGCGTATTGATAGTAACTCATTAAAAAAAATAATGTCACAACCAAAACAAGACTGTGGAGTTATCTTGCTTCAATCTGTTCATTAGACGTGATAAATAAACGGTAACTTTTATAACAATTACATATTACAAAAAACTTGAGGCATGTAAGCATATGATGATAGATAAAGCAATAGGTTATGTTGGATAGTTTCAAGGTTACTTACCTCTAGTTCAGCACCAGCGGCTGGCCAGAAGAAGTGGAGCGATCTTCCTTGCCGCACAGGGCAAACGCAGGCAATGTGGAGACGAGCGCTTGGTCATCGAACGTTCTCTCTTCCCCGACCGCAACAGACTTGAAATTGCCTGTGCTCGGGCCCGTTAGTGCTACAACGTAGCCCTAGTTATTATTATTATTTTTCTTCGCTCAGTGAATTGGCTTTTTGAGGGCTTTAATGTGCTCAAAAAGTTGTAGGAGTTTGCAGCAAATTCGAAGGCGGCGTAAAATTACGTATTCTGGAGTATGTTGAAAAGGGCGTGGCAAAATGGCTCAAGAGCGCCACCTACGGAAAAGCCCCTCATTTAGCATTCACCGATCCTCAAAAAAAACATAGACTATTGTGTATCATGACTAGATGCACAAAAAAGTCCATCAGTGCATTATGAATAACGCAACAGGAAGCCCGCCAGTTTGACTTTAGTGGCCATTTTGGTCATATTCCATATTTTTTCTTTGATGTACTTGTCGTACAGCTTTCATCAGATCAACTTCAAATTTAGACGATCGTCATCACAACAAATTGGAGATCTAAAGTTATTGAAGGATTACGTTTTAGCAAAACCGTCTGACTGTGGTGTGGCGTTAAAGTTTGATGAAACGCCATCAAAACACAAGCTTCCATATTTCAGACATATTTTGTCCAATTGAGTCCAAACTGGACACATACGACAAGAGTCGCGACCAGAAGACATCGGTGCAGAAATTGTGACTTACAATCACAGCGTCCCCTGGTGGCAATAGGAAATGTGTTGTTTTTGTTAGTGTTGCAGTTTGATTCATTTCTCGTAGGGCCTTCATCAAATCAACGTAAAAATTTGATGCATGTGTACAAAATAAGATGAAGATCTAAAGTTATCAAAATTTAAACTTTCATCAATCTGTGTGACCGTGGTGAGGCTTATACGTTTGATAAACAAAATGAAAACACCATGTCTGTAGTTCATGGTCCTACACTGCTCTCTAGTGACTTAACATTGAATTACACCTGTAGCGCCAATATTAAGGCACCAGAGGGCATCGTAAGACCATAGTTTGATCAAGGCTCAAATTGTGATTCCTGAAAGAGCCATTTCGTCCCCTCTTCCCCCAATTTAAATCTGTCTGGAGCCGCACAACATATTTGATAACACAGGTTATAAAGTTATATATATGCATATAGATATACAATATATATAAAAACTATAGTTTGTTGCATTTATTAAATAATAGAACGACAATATAAAAAACTGTTGACATTTAACTGCTATTTTTACCTGTTACAAAATAGGAAAACACCAAACTCTTATGAATTGGAGAACAAAATACATGTGTGGGCCTAGTTTGGATTAAACTAAACACAGAACTCAGCTTTTTTTCCTCATCTCCAGCTTGGTACTTTTCAGCAGATGCTGTGAGCTTGCTCTGGAAATATCTTTCAACATTACTTTTCTTATTGTTTGCTAATTCCTCGCCACATATCAAGCATACATGTAAGACAGCATCGGTGGCAGTGAAAGCAAATTAATCTGTCCACGCAGAATTAAACTCTATTTTCCTCCCAGACTTTTCTTTTCTGGGGATTTATCCATGATTAGTTTACTGAGGCCGGGGGTCGGAACTATAGATTAGCGACCTGCAGGGAAGAGCGCTGGGACATAATAGGATGTGACGCATATTTTAGCTGAAATATTAAAACAAAGCGTGAGAGCAGGTCAGACTGGAAGCCGACACAGAAACTGCAGATCGGTACAAACCACCTGCAGCTTCTGCTCTGATTGAGAAGCTTAGGCGATGATCTCTGATCAGCTGAGACAAAAGAAACTCGTTGTTTTCACTGTTTCCACTGTTGAGAAGCAGCCGGTCAGTCACTGAGAGGCTGCTCCACGTGAACGAGCTCCGAACTCACGGTGTCTCTCTGAGCGAGTGAGTGGGGCTCAGGACGGGGGGCGGAGCCCCGGCTCTGTGTGTGTGTCCACTATCCGGGAGCGCGCACCCACACACACACACACTCACCCGCTCCTGGTATTTCATGATGGCCTGATACGATGATTATTTAAAATATGAACGTGAGCGCTACGTTCACTCACGTTCATCATGTGAAAGAACTGATTCGTTAAGTTCACCGTTGGAGACCAATATGCGCAACATGCACTGTACAGGGAGCCACTGCAGAGGGGCTGAAGAGCTGCATGCGGCTCCATAGCCTATGTTAGATCAATTTTCAACATTAGGACTCACCATCACGAACGATGCCATACGATGAATATGAGCGCAACAACACTGCTGTAATACATCACTGCTTAAAAAAAATCCCTTTTTTTACCTCGTTACATGCTCGTTACCGCTAAAAGTAGTGGAATTACAGTAACACGTTACTTTGTACTGCGTTACTCCCAACACTGACAATGAGTAACTAACTGGACAGGGCTGTGACTTACGTTGGCGGCGAGAACCAAACAAAAGGGGGAAGGGGCTAATAAAACAAACTAATTACATCAATTTTTGAAGGACATTGTGCCAAGTTACACGTTTATGGACCTAAGCACCAACACTATTATTGATCTGCAGCTGGTTCAGGTGAGTAACATAAACTCCAATGTGTAAACTAAACAAAGTTATTGAAAATGTGTCATATTTCCATGGCAAATTTCAGATGAAAAAGCAGTGTCTTGATTCAACAGTATGCAGGGAACTGGCAATTTTGTAATTAATTCACATACTCACACATTACATTGAAGGCCTGCCCTGTTTGTAACAGTATTTAGACCTTATATGGTGCTTATTTTGTTTTTAATATATAATATAATATATATTTTAATACTTAATTTCTGATTTTTGTAATGTGTTCTGTTTATTTATTTCGTCTGTTTTGTTTTGTTTATTTATTGTTCATCTGTATTATGTACCCTCAATCAGGGCCCTGTGCTCAGTCAATTCTCCCTGAATAAATAATGATGAGGATGATAATGTGTCTGTGCATGACTAAAATTTTATTTTTATTTTTAGGACTGTACAAGAAACTGAAGAAGTGGCTTCGCAGCATAAAAAAACACATCTACTGGACAGCCGCTATGTCAACATCAGGGCCAGAGAGAGTGGCAAAGTGGACCTCCATCCTTAACCATATCCAAGACATCCACTCCCTTGAAGACCCTGTTTTCCCCAGTGTTTGCATCCGCAACACACTTCTAGTGACAAGACCAAATGGTTGACAGCAGGTATGTTCACCAAATTTGCATTGCAAATGTAAGGCTTGTGTTTATATATATATAAACCAAACCAAATAACAAATGCAATAATCACTTTGAGTCTATAGTTATGTTTTTCCCCCTTTTTTTTACAGGGACACCAGCCTTCTGCAGATTAGAGAAGGTGTTGACTAACAAGAGGGTTCTGAAAGACGTGGGGAAGCTGAGCCCTCACTACCAGACCTCGTCGTTGGAGTCTTTTCATAGCGTCATTCTGCACTTTGCGCCCAAAAACGTTGTCTTTCCTTTTCTTGGAATTTTATGCAAGTAAAAAGGGGCGGCGTGGCCTAGGGGGTTGAGTGGGTTTTCTCCAACAAGAAGGTTGCCAGTTCAAATCCCACTCTTCCCCATCTGCATGTCAAAGTGTCCTTGGCAAGATACTGAACCCCTACAATGAGTGTACTAAAAATGTAAGTCGCTTTGGACAAAAGCATCAGCTAAATCAATCAATCAAATTTTATTGTATAGCCCATGTTCCTTGAACCGTCACCTTATCGTGGTGGAGAGGTTTGCGTGTCCCTGTGAACCTGAGGGCTGTGTTGTCTGGAGCCTTGTGCTCCTGGTAGGGTCTCTCATGGCAGAGTGGTCTCAGGTGAGGGGCCAGACTAAGAATGGTTCAAAAACCCTCAATGAAAATCGATACAAGAGGAGATGGGACCCAGCCCGGAGGAAGCCCGGGCCCCCGTCTGGAGCTAGGCCCAGACGGAGGGCTCGATGGCGAGCGTCTGGTGGCCGGGTTTGCCCGGAAGCCCGGTCGGGCATAGCCCGAACAAACTACGTGGCACCCCCCCTCTCTTCATCTCATGGGCCCACCACCTGTGGGAAGACCCGTTGGGGTCGGGTGCGCAGCCACATGGGTGGCAGCGAAGGTCAGGGGTCTCGACGGACCAGACCAGGGCGGCAGAAGCTGGCTCTGGGGACGTGGAACGTCACCTCGCTGTGGGGAAAGGAACCTGAGCTTGTGAGGGAGGTGGAGCGCTATCAGTTAGATCTGGTGGGGCTTACCTCCACGCACAGTCTCAGCTCTGGTACCGTACTCCTGGATAAGGGTTGGACTTTATTCTTCTCCGGAGTTGCCAAGGGCGTGAGGCGCCGGGCGGGTGTGGGGATACTCATAAATCCCCGGCTGAGCACCGCGGTGTTGGAGTTTACCCCGGTAGACGAGAGGGTCGCCTCCCTGCGCCTAAGGGTTGTAGGGGGGAAAACTCTGACTGTTGTTTGTGCGTATGCACCAAACAGCAGTTCAGAGTACTCTGCCTTCTTGGAGACCCTGAACGGAGTCCTGTACGGGGCTCCAGTAGGGGACTCCGTACTTCTGCTGGGTGACTTCAACGCCCACGTGGGCAACGATGGAGACACCTGGAGAGGCGTGGTGGGGAGGAACGGCCTCCCTGATCTGAACCAGAGCGGTCGTTTGTTATTGGACTTCTGTGCTAGCCATGGAGTATCCATAACAAACACCATGTTCGAACATAAGGGTGCTCATAAGTGTACCTGGTACCAGAGTACCCTAGGCCGAAGATCAATGATCGATTTTGTGATCGTGTCATTTGATCTGAGGCCGCATGTTTTGGACACTAGGGTAAAGAGAGGGGCGGAACTGTCAACCGACCACCATCTGGTTGTGAGTTGGATCAGGGAGTGGGGGAATTTTCCGGATAGACCTGGTAAGCCCAAACGCCTGGAGGAGGCCCCCGTCCTAGGTATCTTCAACTCACACCTCCGGCGGAGTTTTTCTGGCATTCCTGTGGAGGTTGGGGGCATTGAGCCGGAGTGGGCGGTGTTCAAAGCCTCCATTGCTGAAGCTGCGGCGGCTAGCTGTGGCCTCAGGGTCTTAGGCTCCTCAAGGGGCGGTAACCCTCGGACACCGTGGTGGACACCGGTGGTCAGGGAAGCCGTCCGATTGAAGAAGGAGGCCTTCCGGGATATGATATCCTGGAGGACTCCTGACTCGGTTGCAGGGTACCGACAGGCCCGAAGGGCTGCAGCTGCTGCCGTGTCGGAGGCTAAGCAGCGGGTGTGGGAGAAGTTCGGAGAGGCCATGGAGAAGGACTTTCGGTCGGCACCAAAGTGTTTCTGGAAGACTATCCGGCACCTCAGGAGGGGGAAACGGGGAACCATCCAAGCTGTGTACAGTAAGGATGGGACTCTGTTGACCTCAACTGAGGAGGTTGTCGGACGTTGGAAGGAACACTTTGAGGAACTCCTGAATCCGAATAACACGCCCTCTATGTTGGAGGCAGAGCTCGAGGTTGATGGTGTTTCATCGTCAATTTCCCTGGTGGAGGTCACTGAGGTGGTCAAACATCTCCGCAGTGGCAAGGCCTCAGGGATTGATGAGATCCGGCCAGAAATGCTAAAGGCTCTGGGTGTTGAGGGGCTGTCATGGTTGACACGCCTATTCAACATCGCGTGGGAGTCGGGTACAGTGCCAAAGGAGTGGCAAACCGGGGTGGTGGTTCCCCTGTTCAAAAAGGGGGACCAGAGAGTGTGTGCCAATTACCGGGGCATCACACTTCTCAGCCTCCCTGGTAAAGTCTACTCCAAGGTGCTGGAAAGGAGGGTTCGGCCGATCGTCGAACCTTAGATTGAAGAGGAACAATGCGGTTTTCGCCCCGGACGTGGAACTACGGACCAGCTCTTCACTCTCGCAAGGATCCTGGAGGGGGCCTGGGAGTATGCCCATCCGGTCTACATGTGTTTTGTGGATCTGGAGAAGGCGTATGACCGGGTCCCCCGGGAGAAACTTTGGGAGGTGCTGCAGGAGTATGGGGTAAGGGGGTCTATCCTCAGGGCCATCCAATCCCTGTACTCCCAAAGCGAGAGCTGTGTTCGCGTCCTCGGCAGCCAGTCAGTTTCGTTCTCAGTGGATGCTGGTCTCCGCCAGGGCTGCGCCTTGTCACCAATCCTGTTTGTGATATACATGGACAGGATATCGAGGCGTAGTCGTGGTGGGGAGGGGTTGCAGTTCGGTGGTCTGAGGATCTCGTCACTGCTTTTTGCAGATGAAGTGGTCCTCATTGGATCATCGGCCTGTGACCTTCAGCACTCACTGGATCGGCTGGCGGCCGAGTGTGAAGCGGCTGGGATGAGGATCAGCACCGCTAAATCTGAGGCCATGACTCTTAGCAGGAAACCGATGGATTGCTTACTCCGGGTAGGAAATGAGTCCTTAGCCCAAGTGAAGGAGTTCAAGTACCTTGGGGTCTTTTTCGCGAGTGAGGGTACTATGGAGCGTGAGATTGGCCGGAGAATCGGAGCAGCGGGGGCGGTATTGCGTTGGCTTTACCGCACCGTTGTAACGAAAAGAGAGCTGAGCCGCAAGGCAAAGCTCTCGATCTACCAGTCGATCTTCGTTCCTATCCTCACCTATGGTCATGAGGGCTGGGTGATGACCGAAAGGACGAGATCACGGGTACAAGCGGCCGAGATGAGTTTTCTCAGAAGGGTGGCTGGCGTCTCCCTTAGGGATAGGGTGAGAAGCTCAGCCATCCGTGAGGAACTCGGATTAGAGCCGCTGCTCCTTTACTTAGAAAGGAGTCAGTTGAGGTGGTTCGGGCATCTGGTAAGGATGCCCACTGGGCGCCTTCCTTGGGAGGTGTTTCAGGCACGTCCAGTGGGGAGGAGACCTCGGGGAAGACCCAGGACTAGGTGGAGAGATTATATCTCAACACTGGCCTGGGAACGCCTCGGGATCCCCCCGTCAGAGTTGGTCAATGTGGCCCGGGAAAGGGAAGTCTGGGGCCCCCTGCTTGAGCTGCTCCCCCCGCGACCCGACCCCGGATAAGCGGATGAAAATGAGATGAGATGAGACAAATTACAATTCATCTCATAGGGCTTTAACAGGGTGTGACATCCTCTGTCCTTAAACCTCAGCAAGAGTAAGGAAAAACTACTAAAAATACGTAGAAACCTCAGAGAGAGCCACATGTGAGGGATCCCTCTCCCAGGACGGACAGAAGTGCAATAGATGCCACGTGCAGGAAAACATCATCAAGATTAAAGTCTTCAAGATTAAAGATTAAAGTCTCTAGCAGCATTTGATGCGGGTAAGCATTCCGAAGGACAACCCCAACATGACATGCCAAGCAGTCCCGCTGCAATCACAGTCCATGGTCAGCAACCAGCAGGACCACGGTCCACCATCTAGACCAGAACACCACTCCAGTCCTCAGTCACCGTCCACCGCCACCCACCACGAGCCGCCGCGGTCCTTGTCCAATGCCCGTACCCGATGCCAACGCGACACAGGGTCCACCACCACCACCACGATTAGCCCACACGACACAGAATTCGCCACACTGGATCCACCACCACGACCCCCGGTGTGCGCTCAACAAACCGCAATCCATGGTGCGGCCACAGAGGCCCTGGATCTGCGGGTGATAAAGCAAAGGGATTCCGGGGAAGGGGGATAGGGATGGAGAAGAGGAAGGAGAAGCTGGAAAAAGAAGCTCTGTGTGTCATAAAATAGAACAAGTAACGTTCTGCCGCACTAATTAGCTCTAACTATAAGCTTTATCAAAAAGGAAGGTTTTGAGCCTATTTTTAAACAAACAGTTGGTGTCTGCCTCCCGAACTGAAAGTGGTAGTTTATTCCACAGCAGAGGAGCTTGATGGCTAAAAGCTCTGGATCCTACTCTACTTTGAAAGACTTTAGGGACGACAAGTAGGCCTAAATTCTGGGAGCGGAGTGCTCTAGTGGGTTTATAAGGTACTAACAGCTCTTTAAGGTAAAATGGCGCCATATTATTAAGGGCCTTGAAGGTGAGGAGGAGAATTTTAAATTCTATTCTAGCTTTAACTGGAAGCCAGTGTAGCAATGCTACTACTGGAGAAATGTGCTCTCTTTTCTTTGTTCTCGTCAGGACACGTGCCGCAGCATTTTGGACAAGCTGTAGAGTCTTTAACGACTTACTGCTGGAGCCTGATAATAATGAATTACAATAGTCCAGTCTCGATGTAACAAAGGCTTGGACTAGTTTTTCTGCATCTTTTTGCGAAAGGACATGTCTGATTTTTGAGATATTACGCAAGTGGAAAAAGGCGGGTCTAGAAATTTGTTTTAAGTGACTATTAAAGGATAAATCAGGATCGAAGATCACTCCCAAGTTCCTGACTGTTTTGTTGGAAGCAAGGGCAATGTCATCTAGCGCAGCTATATCATTAGATAGTGTATCTCTAAGGTGTTTGGAGCCAAGTATTATAACCTCTGTTTTGTCTGAGTTTAATAAGAGAAAATTGCGGGTCATCCAGGTTTTTATGTCCTTGAGACATGCTTGAAGTTTAGTTAATTGGTTACTTTGTTCAGATTTTATTGACAAATATAACTGGGTGTCATCCGCATAGCAGTGGAAATTTACCGAGTGTGTCCTGATAATGTTTCCTAGTGGAAGCATATATAATGAGAATAAAATTGGGCCGAGCACAGAGCCCTGGGGAACACCATGGTTTACTTTGGTGCGCACAGATGACTCATCATTAATTTGCACGAATTGGGAGCGATCAGAAAAGTACGATTTAAACCAGTTAAGGGCGGTTACATTAATGTTAATTAACTGTTTGAGTCTCTGTAATAGAATTTGATGGTCAATTGTGTTGAATGCTGCACTGAGATCTAACAGAACGAGGACAGACACAAGTCCCTGATCTGAGGCAACTAAAAGGTCATTAGTGACTTTTGCCAAGGCTGTCTCTGTACTATGATTGGCTCTAAACCCCGACTGAAAGTTTTCATATATATTATTTTCCTGGAGAAACTCACACAGCTGATTGGCTACCACTTTTTCTAAGATTTTAGACATGAAGGGGAGATTAGATATTGGTCTGTAATTGGCTAAAACCTCTGGGTCTAGAGTGTTTTTTTTGAGAAGGGGTTTGATTACTGCTATTTTAGCATTTTAAGACTGTGGTACATAACCTGATGATAATGACATATTGATTGTATTAAGTAACGAAATATCAATTGGGGGCAGAATTTCTTTAAGTGATTTTGTAGGAATGGGATCTAAGATACAGGTTGTTGGTTTAGAACCTGAGATTAATTTGGTAAGCTGATCACAGGTGATCAGAGAGAAGCTGTCAAGTAATTGGTAGGATTCTCAGCCGTTTCTGAGATCTGTTGTTGGGAGGGTATTAGTGCCAATTGAGGGCAGGAGATGTGTTTTTTATCATTAAAAAAGATCGTAACGATATTGCTATTTAGGGATCGAGAAATACTGGGTAAATGACATGTAATGTAAAAGTATGATTATTTTTTCAAAGAAATGTATGCCTATTATTTTATTATACAAACTATTATACACGCATACACACATGCTCTTTTTAATATTATTTTCTCCCCAAAGACTCTACCTGGCAGCCCTGCATTTCAATGAAACTGCTGGCCGTCCCCAAGCAACAAGTTCAACTGGTGAGCCGCTATTTAGAGTGAGATTCCCAAAATATAAGAAGGGCGAGTGCACACCAAAGCAGGTGAAAGCAGATGCAACCTTCCGTGAGTCTCACATGCTTTATTAAAAGTCCAACAAAGCCAAACAATGTACAAACAGTATGTGAAACATAAATAACATATCAATTAACTGCTGTCTTTAAATGGTCTTCACGATAAATAGAATAGTATAAGGTGACGGTTCTCCTGGAACCGTCACCTTATCGTGGTGGAGAGGTTTGCGTGTCCCTATGAACCTGAGGGCTGTGTTGTCTGGAGCCTTGTGCTCCTGGTAGGGTCTCTCATGGCAGAGTGGTCTCAGGTGAGGGGCCAGACTAAGAATGGTTCAAAAAACCTCAATGAATAACGGAAAAAGAGGAGATGTGACCCAGCCCGGAGGAAGCCCGGGGCCCCCGTCTGGAGCTAGGCCCAGACGGAGGGCTCGATGGCGAGCGCCTGGTGGCCGGGTTTGCCACGGAGCCCGGTCGGGCATAGCCCGAACAAACTAGGTGGCATCCCCCCTCTCTTCATACCATGGGCCCACCACCTGTGGGAAGACCCGTTGGGGTCGGGTGCGCAGCCACATGGGTGGCAGCGAAGGTCAGGGGTCTCGACGGACCAGACCCGGGCTGCAGAAGCTGGCTCTGGGGACGTGGAACGTCACCTCGCTGTGGGGAAAGGAACCGGAGCTTGTGAGGGAGGTGGAGCGCTATCAGTTAGATCTGGTGGGGCTTACCTCTACGCACAGTCTCAGCTCTGGTACCGTACTCCTGGATAAGGGTTGGACTCTATTCTTCTCCGGAGCTGCCGAGGGCGTGAGGCACCGGGCGGGTGTGGGGATACTCATAAATCCCCGGCAGAGCGCCGCGGTGTTGGAGTTTACCCCGGTAGACGAGAGGGTCGCCTCCCTGCGCCTAAGGGTTGTAGGGGGGAAAACTCTGACTGTTGTTTGTGCGTATGCACCAAACAGCAGCTCAGAGTACTCGGCCTTCTTGGAGACCCTGAATGGAGTCCTGTATGGGGCTCCAGTAGGGGACTCCGTAGTTCTGCTGGGTGACTTCAACGCCCACGTGGGCAACGATGGAGACACCTGGAGAGGCGTGGTGGGGAGGAACGGCCTCCCTGATCTAAACCCGAGCGGTCGTTTGTTATTGGACTTCTGTGCTAGTCATGGATTATCCATAACAAACACCATGTTCGAACATAAGGGTGCTCATAAGTGTACCTGGTACCAGAGTACCCTAGGCCGAAGATCAATGATCGATTTTGTGATTGTGTCATCTGATCTGAGGCCGCATGTTTTGGACACTCGGGTAAAGAGAGGGGCGGAACTGTTAACTGACCACCATCTGGTTGTGAGTTGGATCAGGGAATGGGGGAAATTTCAGGATAGACCTGGTAAGCCCAAACGAGTAGTGCGGGTGAACTGGGAACGTCTGGAGGAGGCCCCCGTCCTAGGTATCTTCAACTCACACCTCTGGCGGAGTTTTTCTGGCATTCCTGTGGAGGTTGGGGGCATTGAGCCAGAGTGGGCGGTGTTCAAAGCCTCCATTGCTGAAGCTGCGGTGGCTAGCTGTGGCCTCAGGGTCTTAGGCTCATCAAGGGGCGGTAACCCTCGGACACCGTGGTGGACACCGGTGGTCAGGGAAGCCGTCCGATTGAAGAAGGAGGCCTTCCGGGATATGATATCCTGGAGGACTCCGGACTCGGTTGCAGGGTACCGACAGGCCCGAAGGGCTGCAGCTGCTGCCGTGTCGGAGGCTAAGCAGTGGGTGTGGGAGAAGTTCGGAGAGGCCCGGACGTGGAACTACGGACCAGCTCTTCACTCTCGCAAGGATCCTGGAGGGGGCCTGGGAGTATGCCCATCCGGTCCACTTGTGTTTTGTGGATCTGGAGAAGGCGTATGACCGGGTCCCCCGGGAGAAACTGTGGGAGGTGCTGCGGGAGTATGGGGTAAGGGGGTCTCTCCTCAGGGCCATCCAATCTCTGTACTCCCAAAGCGAGAGCTGTGTTCGGGTCCTCGGCAGCCAGTCAGTTTCGTTCTCAGTGGGTGCTGGTCTCCGCCAGGGCTGCACCTTGTCACCAATCCTGTTTGTGATATACATGGACAGGATATCGAGGCGTAGTCGTGGTGGGGAGGGGTTGCAGTTCGGTGGTCTGAGGATCTCGTCACTGCTTTTTGCGGATGATGTGGTCCTCAATGGATCATCGGCTTGTGACCTTCAGCACTCACTGGATCGGCTGGCGGCCGAGTGTTAAGCGGCTGGGAGGAGGATCAGCACCGCTAAATCTGAGGCCATGACTCTTAGCAGGAAACCGATGGATTGCTTACTCCGGGTAGGAAATGAGTCCTTAGCCCAAGTGAAGGAGGTCAAGTACCTCGGGGTCTTGTTCGCGAGTGAGGGTACTATGGAGCGTGAGATTGGCCGGAGAATCGGAGCAGCGGGGGCGGTATTGCGTTCGCTTTACCGCACCGTTGTAACGAAAAGAGAGCTGAGCCCCAAGGCAAAGCTCTCGATCTACCGGTCGATCTTCGTTCCTATCCTCACCTATGTTCATGAGGGCTGGGTGATGACCGAAAGGACGAGATCGCGGGTACAAGCGGCCGAGATGAGTTTTCTCAGAAGGGTGGCTGGCGTCTCCCTTAGGGATAGGGTGAGAAGCTCAGTCATCCGTGAGGAACTCGGATTAGAGCCGCTGCTCCTTTACTTAGAAAGGAGTCAGCTGAGGTGGTTCGGGCATCTGGTAAGGATGCCCACTGGGCGCCTCCCTTGGGAGGTTTTTCAGGCACGTCCAGTGGGGAGGAGACCTCGGGGAAGACCCAGGACTAGGTGGAGAGATTATATCTCAACACTGGCCTGGGAACGCCTCGGGATCCCCCCGTCAGAGCTGGTCAATGTGGCCCGGGAAAGGGAAGTCTGGGGCCCCCTGCTTGAGCTGCTCCCCCCGCGACCCGACCCCGGATAAGCGGATGACGATGAGTGAGTGATGAATTACAAAATAATTATAAAAAGAAAATAATGAATACAAAAAAGTGCAAAATGTACAACTTTTTTTTCTGATTTGTATTACAGATTACGTGAATAACCTGTTGGACCTCATCTTTCACAAGGTTTTTCAGGACCCGGCCCCATATTTGAATGAGGTGCTGAAGATGTCAATACCCAAGGAACTCTGGGTATGAGAAACCTGACAAGCAGGAAGTTATAGCCAGCTATTTGTCAAGGTTCAATCAAGGGCAGGTCTGACCCCGTATAACTTCCCTGAGCATCAAGGAACACTCTGCGTATCTGGAGCACCACGCAGGAGGGCAGGACCACCCTGATTTTCCGGCCCAGATAGCCCCAACCCCGGCTAACAAAGCTTCTGTACGCCAAATACCTGTAACGGCTGAGCAAAGTTTACATTTTATTTAGAGAATAAAAGGTGACACACAAATATAAAGTGTTCCTTTGTTTACAGTATGGCTACTGATGGCACAAAGTGTATTTTTATAATCAATGTTTTTTATTATACTTGGTATTTTTTGTATTTATTACCTCTGTCCCAGCCAGTACATTTAATAACTGTTTAAAAAGATCTGTGGCATTCTTTCTAGCAGTCTTTCTGACAATAAAAGTGTATAGAAACAGGGATGAATGGTAAATGGTCTTGTATTTATATAGCGCTTTTCTAGTCTTGATAACCACTCAAAGCGCTTCAAAGTACAGTTTGACATTCACCCATTCACACACATATTAATACAGTGCATTTATTCGCAGCACTTGCTTATTCTATGGGGGTACATTCGGGGTTGAGCATCTTGCCCAAGGACACTTCGGCATGCAGATGGGTCAGACTGGGGTTCGAACTGCTGACCTTCAGGTTGGAGGACAACCACTCTACCCCTCAGCCACACAGCCGCACAAAATGAATGAAGCACAGCAGCAAGGCACACAGGAGGTATAGGCATTTGAAGGAGAATACACAGGTAAGTAACAATACGGGTTAGGTACAGGGCCGAGAGAATACGTAGAGAGAATGATACCGGACCGGGTTGAATAATCTGGCAGCATAGTGGTGAGCAGATCAGGCCTTTGATTGTGATAATGATGAGGTGAATTGAGAGCAGGTGTGGAGCAAGGAACCAGCTCCGCCCCCTGCAACACACACAACTTGAACAAGAAGAACAGAAAAGGAGAGGCAGAGAGAAAGAACAGCAGACCGCCAACAGAATCATCACAAGTAAGTGTGCTTTAACGAATTACATTGTATACCATGAGCAAGGTCAATGCTATAACATTTCTTTGAAACAGTGCACTTTATTTCAACATTTTATTATTATTATTATCCAAAACAATGGGGCTCAGTAATTCTGTTTCCCTGGACAGGAGTGACAACCCACCTCTTCAATCTTAATTGCCCGTGAACACTATCCTAAATCTCCACCACTGTGCAGAGTGGCATGATTACTTTTTCACTTGCGTTGGTTAATTGCACAGTGGATGTGTTAACCACACATCTACCAGCAATCTGCTCAACAGGAAAAAAATGATGCTGGATATGATGTGTCTGTGCTTTGTTAGCTCCAAACTTCTACTCCTTTCCTTTTCCATATATATATAGAGATGGCGCCGAGGAAGGCTGCCCCTGCTCAAGCTCTCCCTCAGCTCTGGGGTCGGATTTATAACCGTTGCGTATGCACAAAACGGGGCCTGAAACGTGTGTGGGATTTATAAAAACGAACTTGACGGGAAAATGTGCCTATTTCTAAGCAAACTCTGACCCATGCGTACAAACGTTTTGGAGACGGAAAAAGTGGCAATGCAGACATGAGGTGGTGAACTGAAGCCAGATTATTGATCAAATTCATAATTTACATAAAACCAACATCTTAGTTTTGCTCGCGCGACATATCTGCTCCACCCGAGTCTTTTAATTAAAAAATATATAAAACAACTTACGTTCAGATTCTATTTAGCAGTGGCGTTACAGAGCCGAGTCATAGTTTTTAATAATATCTTCTAACACTGTGCGTGTATCATCATATCGCTGCAGTGAACGTGACCGTGCCACAGAGCGCACAGGTGATCACTTATAAGAAATGAAGACACTTTCCAAATAATATCCCAGTGGAGGTAAGGATCCACTGATGTGAGGGAATCGGTCCGATGCTCTAAATAAATAAATACTGCCGTGACAGTGGTGCGGGGATCTGTGTGATGTGTGCACGTGAATGGAAGGACGAGGAGGAAGAGAGGGTTCAGCGATTTCTGATCTCACACATTGTGTTATCCAAAGCAGCAGCGGCAGAGTATATTATATATAGTATTGTATTTTCTTTATTAGTGACATCATTGCTATTCCATAAAATCGTTCTTCACCTCACTAACGAACACCTCGATGTCAGTGTCAGAAAGTTTCACTTCCTCTTCACATCGCTTGATGCCGTGCCTCCGTCAGGACCCACGGTGGAAACCCATTGGTCAGCGGCATAATATCATGTTCGTGCCTTTGACCATTGACCATTCATGGTTGAAGGTGGGCGTTTCGAGGGCGGATTTCGAGGCAGATCCACGTACGAATGTTTCCAGGTGGACTGTGAACATTGCGTTCAGGTGTGCGTACGCACACTTTTAGTAAGAATCCTACGCAATCCTTTATAAATCCGACCCCTAATCTTTTTTTCTATCTTGTTATTCATTCTACTTTATTTTGCATGATGCACTACGATGAAGGAAACGAGGGTCGGGGGCCGGCGTCCTGGTCCAGCTGAGGAAACGTAAGAATCGGCCTCCTCTTACGAGCATTCTTCTGGCTAGTGTGTCTGACATGCGGCGCGAACATGCTGGACCATGTTTACACTCCCTTCCGGGGTGCATATAAGGCCCTCCCCCGCCCCCCCATTCGGCAAATCAGATCACGGTTCAGGTCTGCTGCTGCCTTCCTATAGGCAGAAACTCAAGCGTGACAGACCGGTGACTCGGACCATTCAGCAGTGGACTGATCAGTCAAGCTCGGCTCTTCAGGACTGTTTCAGCACAACGCAGTGGTGCGTAATCCAGGATGATGACATCAACACGTACACAGACGCGGTCATCTGCTACATCAGCAAATGCATCGATGACGTCGTACCCAGGATTACTGTGCGAACATTCCCAAACCAGAAGCCCTGGATTAATGGTGACGTCCATGCTAAACTCAAAGCACGGACTGCTGCCTACATCTCAATGGATCTGGAGGAATACAGGAAATCCAGGTACGCGCTCCGGAGTGCTATTAGCAATGCTAAGACTCTACAGGGACAAAGTGGAGTCCCATTACAAGGGCTCCAATACTAGGAACATGTGGGCTGGAGTCAGAATCAGTGGATACTGAACTTTCTGACGGGCAGACCACAGGCGTTGCGGATCGGCAGCACCACATCCTCCACCCTTAAAACACTCAACACTTTTATCCAAAGCGACTTACAAGAAGTGCATTTCTTTCTTTGTCGGTTTTTGCAAGGTATTTAAATATATAATGATGTTTAAACTAAAACCACATAATTGTTCTAAAAACTAAGATTTTTTTTTTATGTTATAAAAACATCTTTTTCTTTTCTCTCATCAGATCATCATGCATATCTGCCCAATATGCAAAAGCAAATTCAGTCAACTCCGAAAACATCTCCACAAGGCCCATAATGTAGAAAACATTTCTGAGCGAAAAATACTGCTTAACCTGGCCTCAGGCCGGGTTAACATAAGAACATGCCCGTGCCCGGTGATTGGGTGCCACTATGTGCAGTCCAGACTAGATAAGCACATAGTTGGCACCCACATTAGGATGACCGGTCATGAGAGGGCAAGCAGTATAAAGTTGGCCAAGTGGAGAGAATCCATTAAACTCCTAAGGGACCTACAGCTTCTCAAACCATCTCCAAGGATCAGCACTGCCTTCTCGAGGAGGACATCAGTGTTGTCCAAAATGAGGAACCTGAGGTGAGACTCTTTGTCTGTGCACTTGTACATGTCCTTTTCCTGTTTGTCTGTCTCTCTTATTTTGTAAGTGTGTTTTGAATTAATAATGGGCCGATCACCGAACAGTGGGAGACCCTATTGAATTGTAAGGATTTACAATTTCAGGTGCAATGGGGAAAAAACGCAACAGGAAGCCCGCCATTGTTGATTTAGTGGCCATTTTGGCCGTTTTCTAAATTGTTTCTTTGACGTATTTGTCCCAGGGTTTTCATCAGATCAACTTCATATGGACATGAGTTTCATAACAACAAACCCTAACCCATAAAAATAAAATTCAGCAGCCTACTTCTTCTCTGACCCATCGCATCAGACAAACAGGTAATGACGGTGTGTGTGTGCAATTCTCCGACGTTGTTTGGTGATAAATTAACCACAACATTAGCGCCGCTGAAAAAGATTACGTTGCAACTGGTACGATGTTTCCTAATAAATAAACAAACAAACTCACGAAATCCGGGATTCCAAAGCCTTGCCCAGCTGACATTTGTCATGTTTAATGAAGAGAGAGGGAGAGAAAGGCAGTTTTAATTTCATTTAAATATCGTAAATATTGAAATGAAAGGTAGGTCCTTAGTTGAGCTACATGACAGTTTGGTGAGGTATATTGTGGAATATTATTAGTGTAATGCTGCGTATGCAGGGGTAGTGATGGATAAGGTTTTCTTCATTCTCACTTTCCACCTTAAAACTATGAAATTAACTGAACTATGAACTTGTTCAGAATTTAAATGGTGATCTATGAACGTGAACTATTCATGTTTACTTGTGTGAACTGAACTTTGAACTAGTTCATGAGGTGTGAACTTACACAACACTGTGAAATTGTAAGAGTTATTATTCTCATTATTAAGGCGAATGAATTGGCTTTTTGAGGGCTTTGGCTTTTTTTTGCTGGCAAAGTTGTTAAACTTTGCAGTAAATTAGAAATGTGAAAATTTACGTATTCTGGGATATTTGGAAATTGGCGTGGCAAAATGGCTCAACAGCGCCCCCTGGAACCCAGCCCCTAGGTTTCCACATAACCGATTTTCACCAAAAATTGGGCAAAGGTGTATCATGAGTAGTACAAAAAAGCCTCTTGGAGCATTATGAAAAACGCAACAGGAAGCCCGCCATTTCGGATTTAGTGGCCATTTTAGTGGCGGCAAAGTTTGATTACACGCCATCAAATTACGAACTTCTGTATATAAGGCATATCTGGTTCAATCAACTCCTAACTACACATGTGAGACAAGCGTCGCAACCTGAAGACATCTACATAGACAACATGACTTAAAATCATAGCGCCACCTGCTGGCTACAGGAAGTGAAGCGCTTATCCTTGCCGCAGAGCTTAAAACGCATGCAACACGGAGACGTGCGCTTGGTCATCGATCGCTCTCTCCACTAACCGTACCAGCCTTCAAAATGCCTGTTCTCAGGTCCGTTAGTGCTACAACATAGCCCTAGTTATTATTATAATAAACAAAACGTCTATCAAACTAGGTTCATTAACCCGTCACAACCTTGGAAACTGCAGCATCAGTTCAGACCTGATGTTATTTTCCTGTGTCACAGATGCATATTTGTTTATTAATGTATATTATCTAATTGATACTCATGAGTTTTGTGCTTCAGGGGGAAATTGAGAAGCTGTCCGTGGAGCTTGAGGTTTTCAACCAGCTCAAAGAAAGAGCTGAGAATTCGACCTTGAATGAAGACCTGCAAAAAAATATTCAGGTGTGTGTCAGGTTTATTTCTGCTGCTCATCAAATCTTATCAGGTTAAAATTAAATCAAATACAATAAGAGGTACTAAAACTCAATGATCTCTAGAATCCAGGAGGAGAGCTGAAAAAAACAAAAGCGAATAAATGTCAAATACCCTGAAAATATTTCTACGTGGTGTGTGGTTCAGTTTCGATCTGTTCTCTGCTCCCTCCAGGCCCACGCCAGCTCAGGTGCTTTCTGGGAGGCAGATATGGAGTCTCTGGTCATTGTAATAGAAATGAAGAACAAGATTCTTAATGAACAGAGAAAGGACCTGCAGATGATGGAAGAACTGGTCGGTTCACTGTCATTCACCAACTTCACTTTACCTCCTTTACCTTTTGTTTTTATGAAACTTGTTCATTTTCTCTCTTTTGTCTTCAGGTGGAGAAGAATCGTTCCCTTTACACCATTTAAATCATAACAACGATAATCAGAGAGTCCAAATGGACAACTGTTGGACTCTACCTCAGTACGTACTTCTCCAAGTAGGGTTAAGGCAGTGTTTCCCCTACCGTTCTACTAGGGGGGCGCCCCTCCCCGCCAACGGCACCTCCCGCCCCCTTGGAAAATCAACTTAATTAATTATTTTATTTTTTATTTTGTAATAAATCGCCAGAGGCATGTTATGTCTGTCTTTACATGGTCGCGCGTTTAGATTTCTCCTCTGCTCTCTGTTTCGCGCACGGCGGAGTTCCATCCAGTTGCGCGCACACACTGACACGTGCACGCCCACACAGGTGAGCAACCTCCTACCAGCGGACAGAGGGCATCTGAGAACATGTCTCATGAACCACCTGAGAAGCAGCTAAAAATATCTGTTTTTTAGACGCTCCCAGGTGTATGACTAGTAGGATCTCGACTTAGCATGCTCCATGATGCTTTACATCGTTTTGAACCACTTTGCTCCAGCGCTTCTGTGTTTTCTTGACAGGGCTTCGTGATAATTCTAGTTTAGTTCAATGTACAGTTCAGAAATTCATTTTACAATTCAAAATCATTAAAAGAAACACATCAACGTCATGATTCCTTTAAGTTTTTGAGTCCGTCACTACAACCCCCCCCCCCCCCCAAACCTGTAAACCTAGGGGAAACACTGGTTAAGGCCTCTGTATGCTTCTCAGAGTCCGTTGCGGACGGACGGATCGGATGGACACTATTTGATTTATAGTTCTACGAGCCTTTTTGTTCTGAAAACAATTCACCGCCAGAACAGTAGTTGGCGCAACAGAAGTCGAGCTTAGAGAAGCTCGACTTCTGTCCACGCTGGTTTATTTACGTCCCCCTGGCTCCTCACACACAGTGAACGATGGCAACTAACAGAAAAAGGCTGTTGATGACGCGACAGTTTTCGCTGAAATAAAGTGACACCCAGCAGGTCAAAATGCTTATGTTATTGTGTCTTAGCGCAGCGGTACCCCGGTATTGTTTCCAAACTGCGTTGCTAATTCAACAGCTGCAACAGCTTGAAGCTACACGGAGGCAGCTGTCTTCCCCCCCAGCTTCCACACACAGTCAGAACGGACACCCGATACTAACTACTACCAAGTGTTTGCTTCTAACCTGACAGTGTTTGAGAAACAGTGTCATGTCAGAAGTGGGATTAAAGTCAGCGGGTTTTTGCACTGTTCCCACCGCATTTAGCATGGTGGCTAGCCCGCTACCCCCGGTATCAAAGTTCATTTTAACCGTATGTGACCGTACACATTTGCCGTAAGTGCTCTAACCAGCCACCGTCAGCCGGACAAACACACATTAATCATAGCGTCTTAGTCGTGATTTAGTTTTATTGTGATTAAGGGAATGAAACAGGAAGTTTGAGGTCCGGAAATGATGTCGTCCCGAAATGGTGGCGTTAGCGGACCAATCACATCCAAGAGCTATCCGTGGGCTCTCCGCCATGCCGATGTGAAGTTAGAAAAATCAGAGCTGCCCGAAAAGCTCTCTGTGGAGCCCCAGAGAGGCCCGGAGAGGGTCGTTTCACGGCAAAGAAGGTGGTCCGATCTGTCTGTGTCTGTCAAAACGGAGAAGCATTAAAATTGGCCTTTAGATCTAACCAAATTAACTGAAGGTCAGAGTTCTCAAACCTTACGCACAAGTGTGGCGCCATCTGCTGGAAATTATCCAACTGCTGAAACTCTCACATCCGGGTACAAAACAAAGAAATAAGCACTAAAGTAGACTGATAAATAAATCAAGTAGTTTAAAATGAATGAATGACTCATAATGTTGAACTTCACAACCCAGATTCCCTGAATCTGAAAATACATTTATACTCAGGATAAAATAGTTTGTTCAGTGCTGCTTACCAGTCCTAGTTAAGGCCCAAGCACCGAACGGAGGGAGGCCCTATTGAAATATTAAGGATTATTAGGCCCAGAGCACCAACGGTGGGAGGCCCTATTGAAATTGTAATGATTTTTATATTATTATTATTTAGGGGGGCATTTCCGGGCCTAGACATGCTCAAAAGGTTATGAAAATTTGCCGGAAATTCAACATCTACAGAAATGTTAGTATTCTGGAGTAATTTGAATTGGGTGTGGAAAAATGGCTCAACAGCGCCACCTGGAACCAGCCCCCATGTTTCCCTTTAACCGATCTTCACCAAAATCAGAACACAGGTGTATGGTGACCAGTCATAAAAAAAAGTCTCAGGAGCATAATGAAAAACGAAACAGGAAATCCGCCATTGCATTTAGTGGCCATTTCTACTTTGACATTTGTCCCGGGCTTTCGTCAGATCAACTTTAAATTGAGATGAGTGTCATCACAACAAGATGGAGATACAAAGTAACCCAAAGATTGATTTTTCGTCACACCGTGTGATCGTAGCGTGGCATCAAAGTTTCATTTACAACATGAAAACAGGAGCTTCTGTATCTCAGACATATTTGGTCCAATGGAGTCCAAACTAAACATGTAAGAAAGGGGTCCCGGCTTGATGACATCTACATAGAAATTATGACTTGATGTCACAGCGCCCCGTGGTGGCAACAGGCAATGTCTTGTTTTCTGCATGTCTTATAATTGGATGTATTCCTTGTCATCCACTGACCTCAACCATGTCAAATGGATCTCAAGACATTGATAGTGTAGGCATAAGATTACTGTGACTTTTCATCAAACGCCATATTAATGGCGTGGCATCAAAGTTTATCAACTCGCCACGACACACGAAATTGCTATAACTTCTGTGATCGAGGTTCAATCTCCCTCAAACTACAGTTTTATAGCAACAACCCCCCCCCGCAGACATTCATATGGTTTTAAGTAATGGGTTTGGCAAAATATCTGACTTGCCCCCTAAAGGATAGCCCCGGCACTACAATTGTCCGACATCTACAAAACTCAATGTGTCTTTTCATGACAAAAAAAAAGTCTCTGGATAGATATGCTAGACCAAACAGGAAGCCCGCCATATTGACTTTGGTGGCCATTTTCTACAAATTTACTCTGATGATCTTATCCTTTGGCTTTCATCAGATCAACTTCTGGGAATGTTATCTAAACAAGATGGTGATATAATCTACCTCACTATATTTGATTTCAGCACACGTTGTGACCGTGGTCTGGTGTAAAAGTTTGATTACACGCCATCAAAACACAAGCTTCTGTATCTGTGGCATATTTGGTCCAATCAAGTCCAAACTAGACATGTTAGACAAGACTCGCGACCTGAAAGAATCTACAGCAAATGATCTACAATGAAATCTTGACTTAAAATCAAAGAGCCACCTGCTGGCTAGAGGAAGTGACATGTTTTATACTTTGAACTGCACCTGGCTCTTTACAATAAACGGCTCAAAAGAGCTCTGTCAAGTCATTGGATCATGGTCAGAATTGTGACATTTCCTCAAACAGTGTTAACATCGATGTACGGCGAAGGGTAATAGCGCCACCTACTGATCAGTTTGAAAATTAATTTGTTCAATTGACACAAAATTGCTCACGCTACATCAGAGCCCCAACATGAACAGATCAATATGTCTGTACGTAATAATACTGATGGCGCCACCTACTGGCAACAGGTAATAAGCTTTTTTTACAATTATTCAATTTACATACATTTTCAGTGTGATGTGAAGTATATAGTGTTGACCGTAAAGAGCAATTAGTAGGCAAGAATCGACATCTTGCGACGGACACAGGAAGTGAAGCTTTACCCTCGCCGCAATGAACAAAAAATGCATGCAACGCTTCAAAATGCATGTGCTCTGGCCCGTTCAGTGATGATTTGCTGTACTAGAAATTGTAGTTTTAGATGTATTTCTTTTTTATCCTTTTAAATTAGTAACATGTGTTTTAAGGTTAACAGAATATATTTTTAAGTGTTTATCACAGTCATCTGCTGTGGTAGATATTCCTAACCAAAAACATTGAGGAACGATAAGCACAGAGCAACTTCCCTCTGCAGGCACCAGAATCATCTACGACAGGAAGTTCCTCCTGCAGTGTCGGACGTCTCTTCTGCCTCGGACGCCTCCCAAACTGCTCAACAACTCCCCCGACACGAAGCCACCCGAACAGCAACACTTACCAAAGCCTGCACACAGAGGACAGCGCAGGTAAAACACATCTGAGACATAAGTGTTCAAAGTGAACACTTTGATGGAAGTCGACCTGTGACGTATTTAAGTCATATGTATGTTAGTGTTCCGTTTAAATTCAACCATTTTTGTTTGTGATTAAACTTATATTTTTAAATGTTAATTAACAAATGAAATTATGAATTGTTAAACATCTCTTTAACAGCGGAGCAGTAAACAAATTACTCTTTCTTCGTAGCCAGGGGTCGTCAAACCGGGACTTCAGCCCCTCTTCAGTGGCTCCGTGTACAGTATTGTGCATGTCACGCATATTTTCGGCGAACGCACAGCTGTACACACTCAGGCCCCGGGGCTTTACCCCCACTCAGAGACACACACAAAAGATCAAAGCTCGTTCATGTGAAGCAGCCAGTCAGGGACAAACAAGAGACGGTGTTCAAAAACCAAGTTGAAAAGACGGTACGATGAAGCATGTCTTGCTCTTGGGTTCACAGTCAATGTGGTAGGACATGAGGAGAGAACAGTGTGTAATTTAATGTCTGAAAACTCCAAGAGACCCAACAAATTAAGAAGACACTTAGGGGGGGGGAGGGTCTCGCCCGGGGCGCAATTCCATGTAGAGCCGCCACTGCCTACACACTAATTGTCTTGGGACTTTATTGTGCGTTTGCTTGCAATATAATAGTACAATATAGAGTATGGTGGGGGGGGGGGGGGGGGGAATAATTCATTCCCTAACTTGTACAAACTTGCGGTATCTTTTCTTTGAACCAGCTCCATCTGTGTCATGTGAAAGGATATTTTATGAAGCAGGCGAAATTATTTCTTAAAAAAGAAACCGCCGGAAACCCAGCACTGTTGAGAAGCTGTTTAAATAAATTGATAAACAAAATGTAACACAATAGGGATATCCCTATAAATAGATAAATAGATACACCAGCAAACAACCAAGCAAAACCAATCAGAGCTCAGCCAGCGGCCAACCAGAGCTCTGCCACAGCTAAAACCAAAAGCCCTGGGCTAACAAAATAAAGGACTATTTAAAGGGGAATGTTTGATGGGAGATCTGGAACAGGAGTGGTGATTTGATGATTGGAACCAGTTGTGCTGATTTGATGATTGGAACCAGGTGTGCCCATCTGTGAGGTAGGAGAATGAAAACAGGAGGAGGAAACAAAACAACACAAAACCGAACACAATACATGTAGGCCTATAACATGTATACATACAGAACACTGTATGTAACAATTATGTTTTCCTACACTTGACATATATTCCACTTCTGTCCATCCTTGGAGAGGGATCCCTTACATGTGGCTCTCTGAGGTTTCTACGTATTTTTACCTTGATAAAAAGGGTTTTTAGTAGTTTTTCCTTACTTTTGCTGAGGGTTAAGGACAGAGGATGTCACACCATGTTAAAAGCCATATGAGACAAATCGTGATTTGCGAATATGGGCAAAGACCATTTGATTGATTGAAGGCCGCTCATGTCCTGGTACACTCAAGTTCGCGTTGTGATACCTTAATTCATGGGTTAGGGTTAGGTTTAGGGTTAGGGTTAGCCTCTCGTCTAGGAAAATGGGTTAACCCTAACCCATTTTCCTAGAAGGACTGCGGTTTGTCCAGGTACTCTTTGGCAAAGATCAGTCGTTTCTTTTTATGTCTTTTCCTCAGCAATGGTGTCTTCCTTTCCCATTCACCCATAAAGCCCTGTTTGGTTTAATGTGCGGTGTATGGTACTTATTGAAACCATGACCCCAGACTGTTCCAGGTTGACTTTCTGGGGTTTGGATGTTTGACATGGTATTGTTTTTCCAACATTCGCACCAACCTTCAAAGACTTCTCTCATCAATTTTTCTCTTCCCCCCACGTCCAGGGAGGTTCTTGACAGTTCCATGCTTGGCAAACATCTTAATAACATTATGCACTGTTGTAACCGTGTTAATTTCCATTACGAAAACTGACAATATTCTTTAACGATCGTTTTACCGTGACTAAGACGAGACAAAGACGTAACAAAAACGGATCTTTTAAATCAAAATCTGTTTATTGAAGGATTTTCAATATATATAAGTGCAATGCTGAATGGACATTACAGAGGAGGTAAAAATGAGTGCAACAATCAACACCAATGTGTCCAGACAGAATTGGGCTATATAAACTTCAGGAAAAGAAAACAAGGAAACAACAGAAAAAGAGAAACAGAAAAAAAAACAAATGCAACGTTATACAGAAAAGAAAGAATATATCAAATAGGATCTTCAAATGAAAAATAATCCCTTCCCAGTCACTGCCAATACACTACAATAATATGAGCACATTGTCACATCTAGAGCCTGCGCTAAAAATAAGCATGAGCAAAGAGTACATAGTGTTGTTAAGCTGCACCTAATGGCCAGGTTTTCACAGAGTCTGGAATGCATCGAGAAAAGGACCCCATGCCTTCTGAAATCTCCCACTTGATTGCTTAAGCGAGTATCTACACTTCTCCGATTTTAAGCAGGACATGATTTCTTCTAGCCATTGTGCGTGAGTGGGGGAGGAGGCATCCCTCCATCTGAGCAGGATCAGTCGCCTAGCTAACAGGGAGACAAAGGATACAGTACATCGTTTTTCTATGGACAACTCGACCTCCGCCTCAATGAGCCCAAAAAGAGCAATCAACGGGCTTGGTTCCAATCTGCTGCCTAACACCCGAGAGAGTGTATGGAAAATTTCTCTCCAGTAGTTGGTAAGGCTCGAACAGGACCAGTACATGTGGATGAGTGAAGCTTCAGCAAAACCACATTTGATACAATGTGGGCTAATATCAGGGTACATAGATGATAGTTTTGCTTTTGAGATATGAGCCCTGTGCACCACTTTGAACTGAATTAAACCATGACGTGCACAGAGGGAGGTTGAGCTAACCAGTTTAAGTATGGAAGTCCAAGTGTCCTCTGATAGAGAGAGACCCAAGTCTTCCTCCCATGCTGTTCTATCTGTGGAGACACGCCCATGTTAGCTTCTTTTGTTTTGCTCGGTTTTCCGCTTTTCGAAGCCATTTCAGATAGAAAACTTGTTTTTTTCTGGGCAAAACAGGACGGGAGATTAAAAAAACAGAAAATAATTATTCCTAACAATTAAGTTTGAGGGCTGGGTTGTTTGAAAAGTTCAGCATTCATGGGAGCTCTCACCTACACGTCTACAAAATACATTTTCTTCCAGGTGATCAATAAAGTGTGATCGTATCTTGGTTGTCTCCATGTTTTTTATCAGATCTAGACTGCTGATTATTCCTTAGTTTATGAAAACAAAAGGCTTATGCTATGAAGACTCTGTAACTGTAATTTTGCTTGGTATATTTAAAGTAATTAAAACCCCAAACGGCTTTTCCACTGAAAAACAGTGTTTATCGGTATTTAGTAGTGATATTAGATTCAGGTCAAAATTTTGAAATTTTATTGTGAAGTATTTGAAGCCTACATAGTGTTTTTTATAAATAAGCATAGCCAATACTGGTTGAAACCCACCTCTTGCAATGGAAGGTTGCTATTGGCTGATCTGGAGGCAGGTGACGTATATGGAGTCAGCGCTCATCACCAAACAACCCCCTCCTCCTCGGCCCCCATCATAAAACTAATGCGGCACGACTCTTTAGGCGTGTATTTTGTTCTTACGCTTGATAAGAGATCAGTATATTGATCATCTCCCAGATGTTTTTTGTCCAAGTCTTTAATGTCAATGGACCAAATGATCAGGAACTTGTAGCACCAAAGCATTATGCAATCCAGAGCTGGTCCTCCTTGGGCCAAGCTGGCAGCAGGTGCCAATTCAAAAATTGATGTCAATGGTTAATCACAATGAATTAAGAAAACAATTTAAAAATGTGTGTTGTTGTTCGCAGAGATATCACCTAACTCTTTAATTCCCTTAAGCTTTACCTATATTGGCGCTCATTGTTTTGGTTTACTGTTTTTATTCAGTCAGTGCTCTCATAGTGTCACCTTTGGCTTCAGCAGGCAGCGGTTTTGCTCTAAAAACCCCATTGTACAGTACCTGCTCAGCACCAACCTGCAAAAAGCCAGTTAGCTGTAGACTAACTGGTGAACATAGTGGACATTTAGCAGGAAAATATACAGATATTTCCCTCAGGAGTAGGTGGAGACCAAAAACAGAGCTAAAAGAGATGGAAGTTTGGATTGTGATGCAACAAGTGGACAGAAAGGTGACTACAAATTAATGATAATGTTGATATTGCTACGCCCCTGGTCTAGGGGAAACCAGAGACAAGCAGGCCAGTGTCGCAAGGTATTTTTGTTTAGGGGTAGCTTTTTATTTAAACTTCAGAGGGAGAGAAGGCCAACACAACAAACAAAAACAATCTATTTCCCTACCTTCCTTCTACAAACCAAAAATGTTAACAAAAAGACAAAAGCTTACCTAACTCCTGAACCAGAAACACAGGTGAAAAAAAGGAAAAAGAAAATGGCTCCTCCCTCCTACAGGGCTACCACACACAGTTTTTCTATTTTCATACATAAGCAACACAACACTAATTCACCCTGACACTGGTCCCAGTTGGATCTGGGAGAATTGGTGGAGAGAGGAAGACTGCAGTCAGTTAGTGGTTCAAGTAGGCTCCTCTCTTCACTCTGGCCAATCCTGGAGCAGCAATCAGGTGGCTCACGCCAATCCGCAGGTCCAACCTGCTAGCAATCAGGCACCCACACACACACACTCACTCAAGAAGACTGTTCACACTCTAGGAGGAGGAACAGAACAGTAACATATATACACAGCCAGGGTCGTAACAATATGTATCCACTGTATATGGAAATGTTTGCTGCGATATTTGCCATTTCAACTTAAAAGCTGATGTGTCAAAGTTGTGTTAAGAGCTCGTTTCACCTGCTCCAAAGTTGAGAATTGCAGGTTTAAATATATTATTAGTCAATGGTTGCCCAGATTAACCCAATCCAGATACCAGACACCGAAGTGGTGCATAAAGCACATACTTGAAATTGCCTTTGTCCAAATCAGACCTTGAATAGTTAGGTGTTCTGCCATGTGTGCTGTTCACAAAGAATCACTTTTGGATGCCCTCCACCAATCCTTAAACAAGATGAGAATTATGCACTACATTACATTTCCTGATAAAAGGCAAGATTTCATATCTTGCATAATACAATATTTAAAGTACAATTTATGTGAAACTCTAGAACCTTTCACATTATTCTCAATGGATTTTTTTGTTGTATCCTACATATACCAGAATGTCAGAAATCACATGCGGAGAGCTCTTGTTTCTTTATCAGCTTCACCTAAAAAGGTTACTTTAATTTGCTTAGGTGGGGATGGTTTTTTGGGGCATTGCCATTGCATTAGGCCCCTCTCCAACAGGAGACTGTGGTTACTGCACCAGCAATTGCCTGGATAACGTCATCAAGACTAAAGAGTCGGGAAAGGAAAGGAAAAGAGTTGTCACGCGTTACACTCATTCAGTCCTCAAATCAATGACGAGTGAAAGATGCTATGACCCACACTTGGGTAAAGACAGTAGGGCTGGGTATGATGCAGGCGATTACTTTTAGGTCCAAAATTAATGTGAATATTGATTTGATGAGACATGGTCAAGGTGGCTAGTAATCAAATTTAATTTGGATGTAGTTCTAGATAATATACAGTCAATATAGATTATAGAAATGGTTACAACTGTTCAGTCCATCAAATTTGCCAAAAATATTCCACTCCAGTTCGTAAATTACTTCATTATTTTGCATTATTTTATGCTTTACAGCACAGGTTGAATAACTTGAATAAAAACGCATAAAACATGAGTATTGGTTTGTTGTCTAAATGCTGTCTAAAGTTTGTGATCTCCTGTGCTTCGTCTCCTCAGCTCCAGTTCTCTGCTTCTCCTTGTTTGCTTCTAGTGTTTTCCCTGTGTGCCTTTTTTAGTTGTTTCAATCAAATTGGCCTCAGAATAATCTTCCTGATTTCACAACGTCTATATTTGTCTCAGGCGCTGACGGTCTAACGTGTCGTGGAAATGTCAAGGACAGAGTGATACAATTAAAACTTATTAGGGGGAGAGGTAGCTGAGGCTTGCTAAATCAAGGCAACATTACAGGGTCATTCATTAACTAACTCCACAAAGTCTGGCCTTAAGGGTTTTACATATCTCACCCATTTGTTCCATAATCGAATAAACACAGTTTTCCAGAAGACAAAGGGAAAAAGTAATCCTTTCCATAACATAAATGTAATTTACCATATCCTATCCACTCCTGAATCGTGGGGGGCTCAGGAAGCAGCCAGCGCCTTGTGAGCACTTTTTTACAAGCTGTTAGTCAATTGGCTTGAACCCAGGATCATAAGTGCACCACTGAATTATTTGTAGTTTATGATCTAATTTATATTCTCCTTTAATTGTATTCCAGATTTTGTTACTGGAATTTGAACCGTGGAGTTTTCCCAAATTTGTATGTGCCAATACTGCATGTATTGGGGTATCTCTCATGATGGAGAGTTCGATGTCTTTCCATCTGGAACAAAAATGTGGGGTACATATGTTAATCAGGAGTTTAGTCTGGGCAGCATAGAAATCATTCTAAAAAATTAGGTCAATTATATGGCTAAGACTGAGGAAAGAAATAGAGATCCATCTGTGTATCTCCTCTTTAATTTGACCTAGGAGGTGGGCATAATTTATCACTGCCAGTGTTGATTTATTTTTCGATTGGTCTATTCCTTAATATTTCAATGAACTCTGGTCCCAGTTAAAATGAAATTTATCCCAAATTTTTGGGTAGGCGTAGAGTTAAAAGTCAATCTGTGTTTTTTGCAGATTTAGTTTATATCCTGCATATCTACCAAATGTTTCTAGCAGGTTCATTAATTCTGAAAGCTTGAGGGGTACCTGAATTGATCAGGATATCATCGGCGTACAATGCTACCTTGTGGTCTTCTCCATTTATGCAGATGCCTTTTCCATCTTTCTTATTCACTGCGCGAGATGTTCTATATAAAGTGTGAAAAGTAATGGGGAAATTGGGCAACCCTGTCATATTCCGTGCCCTTATATAATGGTATCTGAGAGATACCTGTTTATTTTTATCCAGGCTGATGGTTTAGCATATAGCGTACGAATGCCCTTGATAAAACTGTTATGCATGCCAAAGAGTCAAAGGCATCCAAACTGATTAGGTAGGCTTCAAGATTGTTCTGTTGGATATGATTTTTTATGTGCAACGATCGCCTGACGTTATCATAGGTTTGTCTTTGTGAGATGAATCCAGTTTGGTCATTATGTACAAGTTGAGGAAGGATGATTTCTAGTCTTTTAGCAAGTATGGTTGTGTATAATTTGTAGTCCACGTTCAACCCTGAGATTGGTCTGTAAGATCCACATTCCAGTTTGTCCTTTCCTTCTTTGTGGATAATGGAGATCACTGCCTCGCTCCAAGATGGAGGCATTTTGGCGTCCATTAATGTTGTGTTGCAGGCCCTAATAAGGCTTGCCACTTACTCATCGAAATGTCTTATACCAGTCTGAAGGAAGGCCTTCCGGACCGGGTGATTTATTAGCTTTAATCTTAGGGATAGCGCTGTTCAATTCTCTCTCAAATACTGCTGTGGTCAATATTTGATTTTTGTTCTTCTGATGGAACAGGCAGATTGAGGAATTCACAAATGTGTTGCTCGCTCTCTAGACGTGGTTGCGTATATAGAGATTTATAGTACTTTCTTAAACATTCTGTATTTCACCTTGTATATAGTGTATAGCTTTAGTAACCGGGTCCCTTTTTATATTGTATATAGTTTTGTCTGCTGGCTGTTTTTGCAGTTTTCTTGCCAGAAATTTGCTGATTTTGGGCCTGACTCACAATATTTCTGATTCGTAAATATCTTTCCTGTGAGTGTACTATATTTCTTTTTGTTTCTTAATTTTTTAGCAGCACATTAGTTTTTTGCTCTTTTATGCTCTGTCTCAAGATCGTTTAATTAGGGCCCGAGCACTGACAGTGGGAGGCCATATTGAAATTGTAATGATTATTATTATTCAGGCAAATGAATTGGCTTTTTGAGGGCTTGAACATGCTCAAATTCTTACCGAAATTAGCAAGAAGTTAGAAGTAGTGAACATTTACATATTCTGGAGGAATTTTCAATGGACGTCACAAAATGTTTCTGGTGCCCCCCGAGACCCCCGGAAAGTGTTCACAAAAAACAATGTATCATGAGCAGACAAACAAAAAAGTCTCTAGGTGCAATTGGAAATACGTAGCAGGAAGCCTGCCATATTCCACATTTTTACTTTGATATACTTATACCAGGGCTTTCATCAGACCAACTTCAAATTGAGATTAGTGTCATCACAACAAGATGGAGATAAAAAGTTATTAAAAGATCGATTTTTCGTCACACGGTGTGACCGTGACGTCAAAGTTTGATCAGATTCCAAGCCTGAACAGCTCTGTGTCAATATTTCCTTAGGCATGAACCTTCACCGTACCTCAAAGTTTACACGGTTTAAGGAAATATCCTAATTCTGAGAGAGAGAAAGAGACATCAAAGATTCCTGTGATCCATGACCACTGACACTACTGGAGTGGAGTTGTTTGACGGCTCAACATCAAAGGATCATGGTCCATGTGTGCCCGAGATACAGAACATCTTCTTTTGATAGCATGAAATCAAATTGAAGCCACGCCACGGTTACACAGTGTGACGAAAAATCAAACTTTGAGGTAGTTTGTATATCCATCTTGTTGAGATGACACTTAACTCAATCTGACGTTGATCTGATGTAAGCTATGGTACAAGTACCTCAAAGTACTTGTACCATGGCTTACGTCCACTAAATCCAAAATGGCGTGCTTCCTGTTTTCGTTTTTCCCATTGAAACTTTTTTTTTTTGGTCTACTCATGATGGGCTAATTTACTGCAAACTTTGATAAGAATTTGAGGATGTCTAGGCCGTGAAAATGACCAAAAGGGAAATACAAATCCTTAGAATTCCTACACTTTCAGTAGGGCCTCCCACCGTTCGGTGCTCGGGCCATAATAAATTCAAAACACACATACAAAAAAAGACATGTACAAGTGCACAGATGGAGTCACACCTCAGGTTCCTCTGTGGGATCAACACTGATGCCCCTCTCGAGAATGGAAACCGTAGTGCTGACCTTTGGAGATGGTCTAAGTACTTTTAGGATATGGAGCTGCTTCAGAGATTTTCTCCACTTTGACCACTTTAAACTGTTGGCCCGCTCGCAACGGCTCATCCTACTGCGGGTGCCAACCATGTGTTTGTCCAATCGGGACTGCATATAGTGGCACCCACTCACCGGGCATTTTCTTATATTGACCCGGCCCGAAGCAAGGTTTAACAGAATTTGTTTCAGATAAATTGTTGACATGATGGGCCTTGTGGAGATGTTTTGTGAGCTGTTTGAAGGCCTTCTTGCAAAGTGGGCAGATATGCATGGCCTGACTGCGGACATCAGTCGGAATGGAGGTGAGTCACCAGTAAAGGTTCAACCGGGGTCTGGTGGGAAAGCCGTTCCCCTCCATATCAGACCAATCCAACATTGCCCCTCCCTGGACGGGGTTCTTGGCGGAGACTGGATTACCCCAGGGCCGTGTCGCTTCTTCCAGGCACTCGGGAAACGCATGCAGAAGCTCTTTGGTGGAAGCTTTTGCTCTTGGCAGCCTTTTACCCTCATAGCGGGACATGGTGGTCTCGGTGAGGGCTTCAGGCCACGCAATTCCCAATTTAACAGCCGCTTTCTGCCAGACCTCGTTCAGGTCCACGCTAGAAGCCGGTGGGCTGCATGTACCATCCTCCGACGCCAGCCGCGGGGCTGGTGGGGTGATCGCAGAAAAAGACATGTGCATGTCCAAGTGCACAGACAAAGTCTCACCTCAGGTTCCTCTGGGGGATCAACACTGATGTAGAAGATCCTCCGAAAGATGGTCTTTTTGACTGATGTTCTGTTTATTCAAACCATCCTTGCAACAGCGTACATATTTATAAAACTTTGAACAACTTAGAAACACCGTAAGAAATTGTCCTTCCTCGGAGGGTCGCTAAACATTAAACCTCTTTCTAGAAGTTACCGTCAACACAGCAAGTCCGCGACTCCACCGGAACCTTTTCAAAATAAAATCATATAACATTTTCACAATAAAACAACAGAAAGACACATCAATACATACACAAACAATAACACATGTAGGGTTAGTTACAACTGATGCCCTCTTCGAGAATGGAAACCGCAGTCCAGACCTTTGGAGATGGTCTAGGTACTTTTAGGTCATGGAGCTGCTTCAGAGATTCTCTCCACTTTGCCAACTTTAAACTGTTGGCCCGCTCGCAACGGCTCATCCTACTGCGGGTGCCAACCATGTGTTTGTCCAATCGGGACTGCATATAGTGGCACCCACTCACCGGGCACGGGCATTTTCTTATATTGACCTGGCCCGAAGCAAGGTTTAACAGAATTTGTTTCAGATAAATTGTTGACATGATGGGCCTTGTGGAGATGTTTTGTGAGCTGTTTGAAGGCCTTCTTGCAAAGTGGGCAGATATGCATGGCCTGACTGCGGACATCAGTCGGAATGGAGGTGAGTCACCAGTAAAGGTTCGACCGGGGTCTGGTGGGAGAAGCCTTTCCCCTCCATATCAGACCAATCCAACATTGCCCCTCCCTGGACGGGGTTCTTGGCGGAGACTGGATTACCCCAGGTGTCGCCTCATCCAGGCACTCGGAAAACGCATGCAGAAGCTGTTTGGTGGAAGCTTTTGCTCTTGGCAGCCTTTTACCCTCATAGCGGGACATGGTGGTCTCGGTGAGGGCTTCAGGCCACGCAATTCCCAATTTAACAGGTGCTTTCCTACAGACCTCGTTCAGGTCCATGCTAGAAGCCGGTGGGCTGCATGTACCATCCTCGGACGCCAGCCGAGGGGATGGTGGGGTGAACGCAGAAAAAGACATGTGCAAGTGCACAGACAAAGTCTCACCTCAGGTTCCTCTGCGGGATCATCACTGATGTCCTCCTCGAGAACGGAAACAGCAGTGCTGACCTCTGGAGATGGTTTTAGAACCTCAAGGTCATGCAGGAGCTTTATTGATTCTCTCCACTTGACCACCTTTAAACTGCTGGCCTTCTCTTTATGGCTCATCCCATCGTGGGTGCCAACCATGTGCTTGTCCCACATCCCACGGATGTGAGATCCCATTAAGGTGCAGAGCATAGGTTGTCCACACAACACAGGTTACATAAATAATCGGTAAAAAAACAAACAAAGTACATTATATTAAAGAGACCCAATAATAACCTATTTGGGTCATGAGATGTTCCTAACAATCTCTTTTTATCTCTGTTTTCCATATTTGGAATTAAACATGTAAATTATCATTTTAGGAGGGACTGCTTCTTTGATACACTCCAGAGCTATTTCAGAATTATTTCTTGGCATTACTGAGTCCTCCTAAAGAAAGAAAAATATAGTGTCACTTTTTATTGTTGTGTTGTTTTATTGTTGTTCACCCTTTTCAGAGCTTTTTATATATACTACATGTTGCAGAGTTAAGTGAGAAAGCGTTTTTTAATACCTGGTTTATCTGTCCGTTTCAACGACCTACTGGTGTTATTTGTTCAGAAATTGCATTTCAGCAATGCCAGAGGCCTGTTCCTTAGTCGACAATTACATAGCTATTATAAAAATAATAGCTATGTAATTCAGCTTGATATAAAACATTGTGCTTTTACTTTGAGGACAAATTCCTAAAGAGGAAGTGATTCTATGAATGTTTTTGTAACTATTGATTCTTTTCTTTTGCTATGTTTGGCTGTTTATCTTGGTTTTGGGAAAAAGCGGATTGGAGACTAAGCTGTTAGACACACTGAAGAAATACCATGGGAATTAGCAAAACAAACACGGAGAGGATTTTCCGCATGGTCAATAAAAGAATAAAGCTGATATTGCACATTCGTATGACACTAGAGTCACACTCAGATGGACTGGAGTCAGATAAAAAAATATTTAAGCATGTTTAGTCAATACTGTTTTCATTGATTTAGATGAAGTGTACACTCAACACCACACTGAGAGGAAGGCTAAGATGTATAACTGTTATGATTGTGATCTATAGAATATTTTCTGCAGTTAAACATTATTTCAGTTTCCCTCACTGCCCTACAGTGATTTTGATTTTTCACAAGGACTGATCAGTTCAACCACTGTGTTGGCTAGAGAGTGAGGAGAGAGAAGCCAAAATAAATACATTTCTATTGCTATTAATAGTAAATACAATTCAACGTTTCAGATTCAGTATTCAGATTGTTGGACTAGAAACTGGTAATGGTACCATTTGAAAGGGTTCAAGCAAACCACACATCCTGACTGTTAACAAGGTTGTGTTTCAAATAATTTAGGTCATATAAATCAATATTGTCAGCTGACCAACAACTGAAGAAATCATTCAGAGTTGAGGTCTCTGTGGTTCTGCCTCTTTCCACGTGTATGTTTTGCTATTTGCTCAAATTGGATTTCTTTCATGTAACATTTGAATTAGTCCCCGAATCTGCCGCAGACGGTGCAATTCAGAACCACTATGGATTTAGAGGTCAAGTATCTGCCCGTTAGTCTTCACATGGCACCTAAAACGGATTGGGCCAGTCCTGGGATGGACTTTAGTTAGTACGCCCCTCTTCCATTTCTGCACTCAACCTTGGAGCCCTCTTGTCTCTGGTTCCCATGTCTCTGCAGGGATTAATCCCTGAACTACAAGTGTGATAATCCCAAACAGAATGCCACTGCTGAACACTGGGATTGACAGTGCTCCGGCCTCAGTCTGCTTTGGTCGGGGGCGTAACAGCTTCTGTTTCTCCACAAACTGAGTTTGTGACCCGCTTCAAAAAAGACAAGAGAACAAAACAAAGCACTTTTGTTCCCAAAATGCCGTAAGTGGTAGACATACTATGGAAACCCATTTAAAAAGATGGTTATCTATTTCCATGAGTTAGCATCTCAAAAGTAAACCGTGGAGCAGAAACCAAAAATATTTTCAACTTCATTTTCAGAAGCTATGCTGGTGCTTTTGTGTATATCCTTCGATGACAATTAATAGTATTATGTTTGTTAATAAGAAATCTTTATATCTCTTGAAAGACAACAAAATGACAAATATAGATTTTTGTTCAGAACCATATGTTGGTCGGGACTCTGTGTTTTGATTACCAAAATCCTGCCAATTGACACTCTTTAAATTCATGCTACAGTTGTCATTTTTGTTGTCATTCACAGGTTCTGTGACGAAACTCAATTAGTCCGTTTGTGTTTATGCATATTATCACAGTTGTAATTGTTATTTGCGATAATTCATTTCAGCTTTTGATTATTAATAAAAAAAAAAAAAGATTGTCCAATGTAATTTTTTTTATACAAAAATTTGTTGGGCAGTTCTACTGATACTATTGCAGAAACATCTGTACCAGTATCTGCTCATTTGTCCACTGGAGGGCAGCCTTTACCAGATAATTTCCAAACGCTGTGCACATCCACCACCTCTTTCTCATCATTAATTCTGTGCCACTACAACTCTAGCTGGTGAGAAGTCCTTAACTCAAACTTTCCCAAACTGCTTGAAGCTGTTCTAAAGTCCTGTTATGAACTATTTAATTATCACATTGTTTTTGTGAGACTTCTCCTCAGGTAAGGCTGCAGTATTGAAAACAAAGACCTGTGGTGAGCATTAGTTAAGGAACAGGCATCCAACTCAAGGGATTTCAAATAGGACGTACACACACACACACATTCTGCAATCAGATTATATATAAAATGCACTTGATCCATATCAGAGGCCCTGTTCCAACCTGGCATTAACATCAGTCAGCTCCCACCTGGCATTAGAATGTGTCTCCAGTGACCACTGTGATCAGATCTTACCTACCCACAAACAGACTCATTACAGATGTTTGCAAAGACGTAATGTGTTGTTGTTTTTAGCGAGCCTGACAGACAGGTCCGGTTTCATTGTGCTTATGTGGGTGTGAAAGAGAGAGGGAGAAGGGCCAGCAAGGAGGTGCTGAGTGAATAAACACAGCTCTGCATTTTGACCAATTTATATAATTGAGGTCAATGTTAATGGTAAATGCTTTGTATTTAGAGAGGGCTTTTCTAGTCTTGCTGACCCCTCAAAACTTTTAACAGTACAGTTTGCCATTCACCCATTGACCCTTTTTTCTATCGAAAACAAGATTTAAAAGAGGAAAATGAGGTAGCTTGTCGAATTCCCAGTGGAAGGTTATTCCATAGTGATGGAGCCATTACTGAAAACGCTCTACTGCCCTCAGTTTCCCACCCTACATTGGGAACCAAAGTAACAGTTGATCTGCAGATCTGAGATCACGAGCTGGTATCTATGGGATAAGTTCAGAGATGGGATTAGTGCCCATAACTCTGGTACTGTATATATTTTATTCCATATTGTTGTTTTATGTTTTATATTGTTGCTCTTATATTGTTGTTCCTATATTGTTGTTATGTGTATATGTTGTTTTTATATTGTTCTATATTATTGTTTTATGTGTATATGTTGTTTTTATATTGTTTTTATATTGTAGTTTTATGTGTATGTTTTTATATTGTTGTTTCTATATTGTTGTTTTATGTGTATATGTTGTTTTTATATTGCTGTTTTTATATTGTTGTTTTATGTTCAGTGCACCAAGGAACGACACCAAGGCAATTTCCTGTATGTGCAATCATACTTGGCAATAAAAAGAATTCTGATTCTGATCATATGAGAGGAGGCAATGCATTAAAAAAAAAATCATTAATTCTGAGCGTGACAGGTCTGAATCAAAGACTACACCCAGGTTTCTGGCCTCATGAGTGCACTGTAGACCCTGTGATCCTAAGGACTCATTTATACCATCCCTGTGTGATTTAGGTCCAAAAACCAAATCTTTTGTCATTCAGCATAAGGAAGTTAAAGGACATCAGGACCTTATGTCTTCAAGACAAGCTGTGAGTGAAGCGGTTGAGGAGGATTAACAGACAAATATATATGGGTATCATCAGCTTAAAAATAAAAGACAATGTTGTGGTTACAGATTACATTACCCAGTGGTAAAATGTATATTGAATACCGTAAAGGACCAAGAACAAATCCTTGAGGAATGCTACATGTGATGTCTGAGAAGCTAGAGAGAGAATTAACGATCTACCATTAAAGTAGAACAGTCCCGGTCATGCCTACCTAGTTTTCCAGTTGGTTAATTAGCGTACAATTATCCACAGTACAAAAGCCAGCTTCTGAGTTCCTCCTCAGTCAATAATAACTTTCAAAAGTGCACACTGTTCCCTACATTCGCTGTGCTCCTCTGCTGAGTGCATACTCCCACCAACGCTTCCAGCCCAGCACTGACCCTGTTTGACCTTACTCCCTAAAGGTAGGAGCATGCTTCTGCGTTTTCACGGGTCCGGAAGCGCAAGAGCCCTTCCGGGCACCTTACCTGCTTAAGTATTTTTTCTTACGTGCTTACGTGCATCGCCCAATTTTTCTAACTATACGGCTAAGCTATGCAAGCCTCACGCAGCCCGCAAGGCTATGATTGGTCTGCTAACTACATCCTTTCCTGAGTCACATTTCCGGTTTCATGCCCCATAATACCGGCACAAACCACGGAAGATTTAAAAGAACGAATATGGATCAAATAGAAGAGCGTTTGAGATCCGAATGTATGACCACTTGTATAACCCGTCACTGACTGGCGGATCTGTCCGGCAGAAAACTCTATGAGGAGCCGCAGTGGCGATGTAAATAAACAGTCGACAACGACTGCCACACACAAAGAAGGTGTGTCTTAGGCCGTCTTAAACAAAAAACGTTACTCCGCCTAGTGTTCTGCTTTGCAACACGTGCAACGCTTGGGAAAGCATGAATGACAACGAGTCCTTCAAAACAGCTGCTTGAAAAGCCGTAGGCGTAGTTGCAGAAGCATGCGCTGGCCTTTACTCTGGTGACTACAGACTCCTGTGATTATGGCATAGGTGCAGTTCTCAATCCCGGAGACACTGAAAAGACTATTGAGTTTGGAGCTTTTGCGGCTCCAATCATGTTGTCATTCCCCCAGCTCTATGGCCACAACTCATACAACTCGCCCCCAAATACTTAACAGGGGTCAGATTTATAACCGTTGCGTACGCACAAAACAGGGCCTGAAACGTGTGTACGCCACTGCTCACGACAAAGTTGAGATTTATAAAAACAGAACTCCACGGGAAGATGTGCGTATTTCTAAGCAAACTTAGACCCATGCGTAGGGCGTTTTGGAGATGGGAAAGTGGCGATGCAGACATGAGGTGATGAACTGAAGCAAGATTATTGATCCACTTCATTATTTACATTTAAAACCAACAGCTTAGTTTTGCTCACGCGACATATCTGTTCCACACAAGCACTTTTTATTAAAACCATATATAAAACAACTTAAAGCAAATTACGTTCAGATTCGATTTAACAGCAGAGTTACGGTGCCGAGTCATTAATAGTTTTTAATAATATCTTCTAACACTGTGCTTGTATCATCAAATCACTGCAGTGAACGTGACTGTGCCATTAGGTGGACAGGAGATCACATATAAGAAATGTAGACATTTTCCAAATAATATCCCAGAGTGGAGGCAAGGATCCAAAGATGTGAGGGAATCGGTCCGATGCTCTAAATAAATAAATACTGCCGTGACAGTGGTGCAGGGTTCTGCGTGATGTGTGCATGCAAATGGAAGGACGAGGGGAGCGAGGGTTCAGCGATTTCTGATCTCACACATTGTGTTATCCACAGCAGCGGCAGAGTATTAGTGTATTTTCTTTATTAGTGACATCACTGCTGTCCAATAAAGTCGCTCTTCACCTCGACCTCACTAACAAACAAATTGATGTCAGTGTCAGAAAGTTTCACTTCCTCTTCACATCGCTTGATGCCTTGCCTCCGTCAGGACTCACGGTGGAACACCATTGGTCAGGAGCATCATTTAATTGTGTTCAGGTGTGCGTACGCTTTTGTGGCTTTTGTGCATACGCACACTTTTAGCCCTATAGAAACATCAAATAAAGGTGAAGTTTGGGAGCATTAGTGAAATCTCTTGTACATTATACACAGGTGGCTTAATTTGTAACAATCCATGATATCTTGAAAAGCAGTAGGAATATGCAGTTCATGTCACAAAGTAATGTATCAATAACATGTGCTTGCCCAACAACCCTGCATTGTCACAACCCCTAGGCCTATTCAAACAAATTAGAAGCACACAGAAATGAAGTTGGTTTGAAAGGGGCCTTAGAGCAAAATTATGAGTGACGCATTTCAAATTTGAGCACGTGTTTTGAAGCAAATCTGGATCCAAATGCACATAAAATGATTTATTATGAATTAAAACATGGGGTATACATTTGTTCTTTATTTTGAATGCATTAGTCTTTTCAACAAAAGCTAAGCTCTCTCTCTCTGTGTTCCTGCCATTGCTTGATAATTCCACAGTTCTTACTTTTTCAGTGCAGCCTCTTCCCTTCTGTTTGCGTGTCACTGCTACTGTCCCAGCACCTGCCTCTGAGAGCGTGCAACACTTAAATAGAACTGTGAGAATACATGGCCTATTCCCATCATTCAGTCACAGTGAAAACGAACTTGGCGCAGGGTGGGATCATTTCCACCAGATTCCTGAGAGTAAGGAAAAGGATACTGGAAACAACGGGAATCCAATGTTAAATTGATGGGGAGCTATGAGAACGGAGGCAATTTGCCCGCAGGGGCCAAGACTGTTTATCCAGATCTGACAATAGTGACAAGTAAAAGGGTTGCAATTGTTTTAATGCAGCGATAGCCTGTGGAAATGTTCAATTTCTGAGGAAATATCTGGGTTGTGGAAGACATTTATTGACATTTTCATATAGCATTTATAAACTACAATTGATGTCATAGAGCAAGAAGAGCAGTATTCAAAATAATTTAAAAAAAATTGTACCATATACCTATTATTATAGCTCTAATAACTATTTAATATTATAATCCATTTAAATTATAATTTCCTAATATGTGCTGGTTACGCTATAAACCCTCTTAAATCTAATTAGTAAGAATATAATTTTCCTTATAGGTAGGACATATTGAACTGGCCAATAGCACCTAAGCTCGGGCAAACATGATGTCATGGGGATCCACAGGTCAAGGTTGAGTTCACTCTTGGTAAATCCTTTGGAAAAGCTTCCACTGTTTTCTCACATGGGCTCAGTCGGACAACCCCAACATCAGGAGCCTTTCACTCAAGCATTTGCTTTCTCAAATACAGCCCCTCTGTAGAATGTCAGGAGATTTTCCGGAGCTAAGTGAATGTCCGAAAGCACTGAAAGACATTGACAATGTCTGAAAGTTCACAGGAAGATCTGAAGACACATCTGTCCAAACAGTGCAGCTTCAGTTAGTGTTTGCATCTCTGCCTGATAACACATAGTTTACTGGCCCCTGTCAGAGCTGGCTCTGGATCTTCAAGTGGGAAGTCAGTGTGTGTGTATGTGTGAGCAGTATTCACTTTATTGCTTGTAGTGCTCCCCAGACTCAGCCATAAACCAGTAACAGTTGTAGACTTTTATGGGGACTCCAGGGTGTTTCACTCACTAAAACCAGAATGGATGCAGTTAGATTTAACACATTTCACACAAACAAGTGTTAGAAACAGGTTGGATGTGTCCTGTTAAACTGTTTCATTACGTCCAAAGTCTATATTTGCAAAAGCAAGTTGATTGACTGACTCATTGTGTAAATGTTCCATCTGCTCTTCATTTCTGTCTGTTCATTTCCAACGGTATTAGAACGCAGCGGTTTATTTGTTACTCGGTTTTTAGCGGGTTTTTATCAAACTTAGAAAGTCGTCCGTCACACATGGCGAGTTAAGGCCGCTGTATGCTTCTCCGAGTCCGTTGAGGACGGACTGACGGACGGACGGATCGGACGGACCTGTTTTGATTTATAGTTCTCCGTGCTGAAAGCAATTGGGCGCCAGAACAGTAGGGTGTGCAATGGAAGACGGGCTTAGAGAAGCCTACCTCATGAGTTCTCAGAAGAAGTCCACGTTCATTATTTACCTGCTCCCGGCTTTTCACACACACAGTGTACGATGGTAACTAAATAAAATAAAGTGACACCCAGCGGGTCAAGAAGCTGATGTAATCGTTTCTTAGCGCAGCGGTTCCCCGGTCTTGTTTAGATAGATAGATAGATTACTTTGTTTCTGAACTGCGTTGCTAATTCCACAGCTTGAAGCTACACGAAGGCAGCTAGCTTCCCCCCCAGCTTCCACACACAGTTAGCAGGGACTCCCGATACTAACTACTACCAAGTGTTTGCTTCTAACCTGACGGTGTTTGAGAATCAGTGTCTAACAGCCGTGGACATAAAGTCAGCGGGTTTTTGCGCTGTTACCACCGCAGTTAGCATGGTGGCTAGCGCCGGTAGCGCCGTTATGACAGGGCTTTATAGCCGTTACTGCTCTAACCAGCCACCGTCAGCCAGACAACTCCACTGGCTTAACACACTTGTCACAATAATCATAGAGTCGTAGTTGTGTTTGGGTTTATTGTGCTATAGGGAATGAAACAGGAAGTTTGAGGTCCGGAAATGTCGTTAGCGGACCAATCACAGCCAAGGGCTATCCGTAGGCTCTCCGCCATGCCGCCATGTAGTTAGAAAAATCAGAGGTGCTCTCCGAGGCGCTCGGAGTGGGCGTTTCTCTGTCCGTGTCCGTCCGTCTCCGTCAAAACGGAGAAGCATATATCAGCCTTCAACAGTGTTTTGTGTTGCTAGTTGTGCCTCTTTAGCTTGAAAGATAGTTACTCAAACACTTCTATATAAGTATTGAACTGAAGAATAACGTTACATCGTGTGAGAAGGACACACAAGAAACGTGATGAATCAGCGGCTACATCAGATAAGATGCGGCGTGTCTGAGCACCATTATGGCTACACTCTGCTTATTTTATCACAAGGGAACATTTGCTGGCAGAAATAGTGAGTAATGTTAGCGCATGGGGACAGAGTGACTAGTTAACGAGTTGAAGTAAAAATGAGTCGAGCATGGGGTAGCACGTGACTAATGCATGCAGACACGTGAAACGTCCCGTCCATGAACGCTGCCTGTCCTAGCAATATTGGGTTCTATTTACTGGAATTTGTCTACATGTGTATATTGTCACGTTTTCCTGTTTTTGTCTTTCCAGCCTCTATGATCCATTAGCAAAAAAGAATTACTAATGCATCTGAACACGTTTAACCAGAGAAGGACATTGTGAAATGTTGTCAGCAAAACTAAACATCAGCTCTTCTCTTTTTCTTCTCTGTTATAATGGTGAATCAGATTGATCATTGTTTCAAGCTCCTGCTGTGTTACTCAACCTTCCCATAGAATTATAATAACTATACAGGAAGAGTTTCTTGCCTGGTAAATAAAATGTCTATGTAGTATGTTTAAGTATTTATATTTTCTTCTGCTTTGCATTAGCCTTTCTGTCTCTCTCGTCCTCCCTTTCGTCTGTTTCCATTTCTCCCCATCTCCTCCTTACACTCACCCTTTTCTACCTCTGCATCTAGCTGTTGCCTGTGTGTGTCTATGAGCCCATGCGGCTGTGTTTTCTAATTATTTAATAACTTCATGTTAATTGATCAATCTCTCTAAATTAATTCAGAAATTTGTGAAGTGTGCTGTGACAGCTGTCCGACCTCAAGAGTCTCCTATCCGACTGCACCTGCTGTCCACCCTTTCTGGGAATGCAGGTAAAGGGGGCCATCATAAAGTTTCTTTATATAAGTATATCTACCAAATTCCTGTGTTAAGGAACATCCCCTTTTACTTTTTACAGTGTGAGCTATATAGAGACACCCATTTGCAGACTCTGATGTAATTCATAAACTGGTAAGGATTCCCTGGCTCTGACAATGGAATTTGTATGGAGAAAACTAATATCGATAAACACATGTATTTTCAGTCTGACCTGCTAAATCAAACATGTACCACTGAAATCAAAATAGCCAAACTTCATTTTTTCTTTTTTTCCCCTCCTTTTTCTCAATTTGTAGGTGTGTGTGGAATTCAAGAGAATCACAACAATCCATTTAGAGTTTACGTTCTTCTCTGAGCTGGATGCAGACCTGATCAAGGTGTTTGCCAAGACAGGCAGAGATCAGGGGAGGTGGATCAGAAGCATCCAGGTACCCATGACTGAGGTATGATAATGGAAAAGTGTCTCATGTTATATACTCATATTTATATTAATTACTGCATACAAATCTACTCTAGCTTCTAAAGCCTTCTCGTGTTGTGATGACCTGTGAATATAGCATCAGGTGTGTGAAAACCACTCTGCTGGTTGGTCAAGATGTTTTTCCTAATGTTCTTTTTCTTTTTTTCACATATTCTCTCTAATCTGCAACCTTAGACTGATGACGATCCAGAGAAGCTGGTGAAAGAATAGCTGGTATGTTGATTTAACTTAATCTTCACTGGGGATGATCATTGTTAATTTTCCTTTGAATTCACATAGCCCTTAAAATATCAGCTCCAAAAACATTGGAATGTATGCACTTTGATTATTTGAAGATAGTTGGTGAAAGCTTATTTACATTAATAGTGTAAAAATGACACGTGCTGTAAGATATGGAATATAATGCACGTAAATTAAACATTATTTCTCTCATTAATTAATTTTTTTTCTTAATAACAGAGCCATGATAAAAGCAGTCGGGCGGCTATGGCAGAGACGGTCTTTGGAGTCTGTCATTTGACACCACGGTGCAGGGCCCAGTGAGAACCCAGAGGATGTCAGAATTATTCTGGATGGTGTAAAGGTGTTGCATGAGTTGAGGTATGTGCCTTTTGCAGTGGCAGTGTTGCTTGCGCTTGTGTATGCTCTAAACCGTAGCTACCCCAGAGAGCTAAAATACACCTTTGAGGCTCTGCAGAAGATCGAATACATGACTGAGCTCATCCTCACCTTAGGAAAAACACCTTGTGACTGAAGTGTGGTACAGATTAATCGTAAGCATTGATCGGCTCATATAGGGTCGGGGAGTTCCCCGATAATTTTAAACAATTCAAAATTTTTTGAATCAGACCTCTCCGAAACTTTCCATCTCTGACCATTCCATCTGCCGCGATAATTCTAATGGAATGCTCCATTTCTTAACAGCATTTTACTGTTCACTAAATCAATCTTTATTTGTAAATTTTCTTCTTTATTTTGTTAATACTAAGATCCATTCTGTTTTGATTTGGTGTGTGCGTGCATGTGTGAATATTAAGATCCATTCTGTTTGGACTTGGTGTGTGCGTGTTTTTATGTTGTTCACAAGCACTTATAAGTGTTGAACTTTGTGTTTTTCAAGAAATACAATTTGATTGCCTCATCCACAGTTTGTCTTGTCTTGTTTCCAGCCATTTAAACATTTAATTTGGTTTTGTTACTGTTCACATTGTTTGCGCTTAAAAGCTATGGTTTGAATTTACTTAATTATATCATGGAAAGTATTTCCACGTGATTTAATGGCTTTCTTTTAGCACTAAGCAATTATGTTGGGCAACTTAATTTTTTTGGGATAGATTAACTCCATTTAATAGTTTAAGTTGGATCAACTATCAAATCAAGTTGGATCTAATTCAACTAACTAAAATGGATCAACTATAACAAATTACATTAACCCAACCTAAGAACATTATGTTAGACCAACATAATTCCTTAATATTGAAAGAAACCCATTTAATAGTGTGGAAATACTTTCCATGATTTTTTTAATGGGTAATTTAAAGGAATTCTTTTTTTGAGTGTAACAGTTCCGCTAAATTGTTGTAGCATCTCTGCATTTTATTTTTATTATTATTATATTATTATTTATAGCATCATAACAAGTGGCAGGGAAATGGAAGGTCGGGGTCTATAGAAAAGGAAAAGTGGAGAAGAGAGGAAGAGAATAAAGAGAAAAGCTCTTGTTTCAGATGCAGCAAAATACTGCAAAATGAGCGACATGTTCTCCAGGAAGGGACAAGGTCAGTCAAGCGACACTCTGGAATCAATCAACTCAAAAACACAGTTGCAAACCAGCCCCTACTTATTCACAGGGTGTATTGTTACTAAACATTAAGTTACGAGTTAATGTCATTTAAAAAATAATGACCACCTTCATTAGTTCAGTCTGTAAATGCATTATTGAATTAATGAGGTAACAAACTCATATAAAATGTACAATACACAAATTAATTGAACTGAGTTAAGTAATGATAAATCATGTGAAACTATTTCAGAGAAAATTGAGACTGAATAAATTGATGATTTATCTACGCCACTGAGAAATAAACTTTATAATGAAAAAATACATAAATTCAAGCAACACAATAACAGACATTGTCGTAATCTGTTGAAACTACCTGTTTACACAGACAAATTTCCCTTTATAGACAGCTCAACACCTCAGAGACTCACTATGACAATATCAGGACGTTCTTTAGAATTTAAAGGTAACAGGCCTTGGAAATGTCATATTTGCACTGTTATGGTTGTTGAAAAGGAGATTTTTATGGCACTTGACAAAGATACCATAATTTAAGAGATGAAAGAAGTATTTTTCCGAAGATCCTCTGTTTGAAAATGGCTGAAGAGATGCCTTAAGTACTGCTTGTGTAGTACTAAGTCATTTTCAGACATGACCTCCAGGTAGAGTCTGCAGAATTGAGTCCGGAGTGTACCCACAGTTTACCTTTCACACATGCACAAGCGGGAGGTTCTCTGCACAGACACGTTCACAACTGCAGCGCATTCAGGTGAGAGTTGGAGCAGCGGGTGCAGCAGGCAGAGATAGGAAGTGATGTATTACCACTGCTGCTGCGATCACATGATGTTTACAGCACCCTGACACCAGTGTTGGTCACAAATTCTTTCACAAAATTTCGGAGTTGTTTTTTTTTGCATCTGTTGTGCGCTAGAAGCCTACCTAACGTTTGAACCGGTGCGTGTCTGTGCATGTCTGAAAGCAACTATAGTTGGCTAGTAGTGAAAGACTTTCTCAAAATATAAACAAACAAACTAACAGACAATGAAGAATATGCTGTTAATGTTTGTCAGTCTTCTCACAGGTCTCGCTCTCTCTCTCTCAGAATGATCATCGGCTGCACCAGGAGAAATCCTGCACCAGTTCGTGGGCGCTTGCTCTTATCACCTAGCCTGACGTTGTCATACTCACAATTCTAGTCAGAATGTGAGTCTGATACTGCTCCATTGGGCTGTGATTATGGGGTGTGTTTCAACCGAACCAGAAAAAAAAGCGTCTTTTCTCAATTGGATAGACCTACAACCAATCAGAGCAACGTAGTATATGACGTATGTAAAGCGACGCATTGTGAGTTATTTACTAACGCTAGGTTCACACCTGACGCTGAAGCGACGCCAAAGCGCAGTGCCAAGCCTTAAATAACAGCTGGCTCCCATCCACTCCCATGTTAAACCTTTGTGCGGGTCACACCAGGAGGCTGAAGCGCCGCGCCAAGGCTGTCTAGCGCCGTGCAGCGATCGTTTCGGCGTCGAGTTTATTTTTTGCGCTTGACGCGAGGGTATCGCACCAGGAAACGCACTGAAAAACGATTTTAAACGATATTGATGACATTTTTTATATAATATAAATGATGAAATATGCATCCCGTACTTTGAATTCCCCTTCTGTTGTCCTGGAGTTTTAATTTTAACAATGACATTATTAAATGTCCCCCTCTGCCCATCCATTACAGCCACACAAGCAGTGATAAAGATAAAAAGAGAGAGAGATGGGGGCTACGTATTCTCCACATAGGCTTGAGTGGAGAATACATAATTTAACCTCGACAACCGACATTTAACGGAGCAAACAGCGGAGAAGTTCTTCAACATGGATGACATTAAATTAATAATTGAAGTGGAGAAGTACATTGAGTTGTATGATCCTCGGAACATGTTGTATAAAGACCACCAAAAAAGTCAAATGTTGGGATGCTGTTGCTTAATGTTGGAGCAACAAGTAAGTATATGTACTACTGGATCAACGGGTGATATTATTAGCGCTGCCCGGCGGTTCAGCGTCGCTTCAGCGTCCAGTGTGAACAGCCAAGCGCTGGCGCGATCGGGATTAGCGCGGTGCTTTGTCGTCGCCTTCGAAACTGTTTTCTCCCCAAAAATGTCTCCCCAACGGAGCGACTCCAGACCGAACTTCCAGAACTCAAATATTGTGGGCGGGCCTAAGTTTGTCTGGCATCCAGGCTACTTATCACCACAAACTATCTTGACATCTTTGTATCTTCTATGTGTATGGCACTGCTTTTTAACTGAAGAAATTAGTTTTTCATAGACTTTTTACTTGGAGGCAAGGTGGAGAAATTCTGCTGAAAGACCAGTTCAGTGTTTGTCTGAAAGTTGCTTTTGTTTCACCCTCAGCTACACTGGTGCACAGGGTTACTATAGGGCATTCTTGCTAAATAGCCAAAAAGGAAGTGTGTATTTTGTGCATGGAGTATGCAATGCCCATGAGTAATCAGATGAAGAGACTTCTGAGTGAGGTGATTGGGAAATATGGATTATCTGATTTAATCAAGAGTTGTACTCGTTAGTGCACTTCTGATGGGCTCATGGATTGTCTCTAATGACCACTGTTTGAGTATAGGGTGATTCAAAAGTGTGCTTTGGACAGTTTTCCTCAGATCTGTGCATGGATGTCTTGGACACACTGGTAGTTTATACACTCTGTAAGCATGCACACAGAGTGGGGATGGACTGAATGTCTGTGGCACCTGCCCATGACTCTAACTCCCCCCTCTGTAAAAGATTCCTATTGATCCCATGGAAAGTTAAGGGCATGGAATCTAAGTTGTAGTATGAACAAACATAAACAAAGACAGTTGGAATTGATTACACTGTCAACCGCATTCACTTCCTGATTAGTTCTGATCATTAATTATGACTCTGATACAAGCTGGGCCAGAGTTGTAACAGGGACAAAAGGTCCGTTCAACCTCAGAGACACTGTCAATACTCTTTCGCCAGACACATAGAATAGTAAGAATATTATAACATTGTGAGGAGCAACACTGGTCGTCGATCAAGTCAAATATTTAAATAGTGTCTCAGTACTTTGCTTCTTCTAAGAATGAATAGAAAACTAATCCAGAAATGTTTTAACCAGGAGGTCCTCGTCCGCGGCACCTCATGGCGTTGCTGGTGCGGGGGCTTTCTTTCTCTTGGACCACGGGCGGTGTCCGTCGCCGGTGCGGAAGGCAGGCCGTCTGAGGGGACCGGGTATGGCGGTCGCGGCGGCGACTCCGGACGCTTGTCAGGGCCTTCCTGTGGTTCTCCTCAGCTACGGCGCCTGCTGGGGGAACCCTCCGTTTGCGCAGGGGGGCCCCTCCGGCGGTGCGCCTTGGCTGGTTCCTAGCAGCTGACCTAGAACTGGTGCGGACCAGGGGAATCCGACTGTTTAATTAAAACAAAGCATCGCGAAGGCCCACGGTGGGTGTTGACGCGATGTGATTTCTGGCCAGTGTCAAAGTGAAGAATTTCAATGAAGTGCTGGTAAACGGCGGGAGTAACTATTGGCATTAAAACAGGTCATTCTGAGGAGGGCTGTTTTAGACAGGGTATAAAGAGTTACTGACATTTCATTTAGACCCCAAGGAACCATATCAACTGTGGTAAAATGGCCATAATATGTCTCAGTTTAATAAAGTTTTGTTAAACCAAAGATTGTTTCATACATCTGATTGAATTTGTGCTCGATAAAAGATAAGAGATAAAGGGCTGAAATAATATAAAATAGTGCTTTCTAAATAATTGTATTATTTTCCTGGCACAAAAGGGTGAATGAATAACAACAAAAACAAAATAAACAAACGTTGGTATCGGCTATTGGCTAGATTGTTGTTTCAAACATCGGTATCGCCCAAGAATTTACATATCGGTGCATCCCTACTTTTTACCTAAGACAGCCCCCCAGAAAAAATATCTGACCTGCCAGTTAGTTTTGATATAATTTTTTTTTTTACAATATCAGACAAACCCAAACATTGTTGGGTGCCAAAGGGGCTGATCGCTGACATGGCAGCAATATTTATAGAATCAATACTTCATCGCTCAATTCTGTAGACAGAGTAAAAGCAAATTGTTGGAGTATGTGCTGCATTACTGTTTTGAGGTGAATAACAAGACAAGGGGAAATGTGGTGAACACAGCAGGAGATCAGTAACCAGTTTCAACAGATGCAAAAAATCTCTGAATCTCAGAATCAATAGGCAACGGAAGAGACAACCGGAATTCTCTGGAGGATTTGTTGCTGTTGTGGAAGCGTCTGACCGGAGAATCTGTGTGAAAGGTAACCTCTGGAGAAATCCCAGACCCAGTTCTCTGTAGGTCATATCTGAAACGGCCAAATGCATGTTTTACCCCCCACATACATACATATGCATTGTCAAGGTACAAACCTGACATGAAAAAGTTTAACTTAACCATCACAGAGAATAGCATTAATTGTAGAAAAAATAGATCCACGGTCAGCTGAGTGATCGTCAATTGGCAATGTAATCACGCAGGGGGGCAAGTGAGTATAAGCAAACGGAAGGGCTCCTTGCAAAGAAATATACAAAATCACCTATTTGGGATTTTTTTTATCTTAAAATCTGACTCAACCAGTAAGATAAATGAACTAAATGAGGAAATGTGTTGTTTCTGCAAAAATGTAGTTCAGCAAAAGATTCTAACACCACAAATATGCCTGCTGTATATGGATATAATTAAGGCTTGCATTTGTGTTTGTGAAGACCAAATTATGTTGTTTTTACCTGGTCTGAGTTTCAAGATGCGACCGATGACACATTGTGTGTGTCGTTGTGCGTGTGTTTATCAGTTTGACAGCGCGTCAGGTTGGACTGAATGACCATATATAATATTATATAGTATATAATAAGTATAATAAATTAGCCCATCATCTAATGGGTAAGAAAAAAATTGACCCGTGACTCAAGTTTCTTGCCATCCCTTGGTTTAGTGGATCATCAAAGACATGATTATAGACAAAAATATAATGTTTAAGTGGCCTTGTATTGTGGAGGGTTTGCCTTAAGTTACACCATATACACAGTGTTTTCACCTAATGACTCGTTCACACCAAATTACCTGTAGGTGGAAAGAAAAAAGGCACTGTAACTACCGATCTCCTTACCACTTGCAGCTTTGTGAATAGGGAAACCAGTTGTAAAGCACCTCTTATCATCATCACTCCTAGGACATCCTTAGCCTAACAAAAGGTAACAGGAATGTCTTATCCCTCCCAGGCAATGTGCTGGCCGAAGGAATGTGGAGGAGGCAAAGGGACGATTAAATTAAAAGAGGAGAGAGAACCAAGGAGGCGTTCTGTGCCTGATCCCCCCTTCTTGTTGAGACAATCATCTCTAGTTGTCCCAGCATGAGAAAGTAGGATAGGAGGTCTGGCTTTTCTTAAAGGCCCCATGCTTTGCGTCGCTAATTTAAGGAATGGGTTGATGGAGTCTTATTGGTTGCTGGTTTTCTATTTGCCATTTTGTGCTGGAAGAGCTCTAACACATCGACAGCTAAAAAAGAAGAAGGCATTTAGAACAGTTGTAGACTAGAAGTTATTCTAGAGAATGAATAATGAGGTGGCAAACTGGAAAGTGGCAGCGACTATATTTTTTTCTAGGGTAAGAAAGGATTATTAAAATTCATTGTCCACCAAGAAAATCGCGATAGGAGGCTTAAACTCCTCCTGTCATATGCAACTTTCTGAAGACCTAACCTCCACAATATCCCAGACCAACAATATTTTGACCTGCACAATAAGAGGATTTGGCAACAGCTAAAACCTTTGTATAACTTTGAAGGCAAGCAATTTACGACTGCTGTCTCTTATTAGTTTGCAACAACTAAAAGGCTTGCAATTGATTTGCTGTTTATAACAGCTTCTTACTTATTGTGCACCTGATCCAAAATATTAAAGGGCTGCTGTTGTTTTAAATATGTTCTTAGTGTCCCCTTGACAAGACTAACATTTATGATTTGCAATACAATGGCAATATTTTAATATAGCAAATAAGCATCCATTGGATCTGCTCACAATAATAAATTCTGAATATTGGCTGGCTTAATCCTTTAAAACTAGCTCAGCCACACGTGTGTGACACAAATACATTGTTATTTAAGATCACTGCTATTACTTTCTCCAGTAAAATGTTGTGAAATGCCATCATCCCCTCTATTAGTTCACACTTATGTGCTGTCTCCACTCTCTCCCTCTCACTTGTTTCTTCTTCCATCTTTATACACCTTTTCTCTTTTCTTACCATTCTTGTAATCTTCCTTCCAAAGTTCCCTGTCCATATTACCTTACAACTCCTGCTTATTTCCTTACTTGTTCTGACGTGATGGTACTCTTGAAAACTTCTCATCTTTAATATTTTTCAACAGCAGCCTTTTGATCGGAGACATAAAGTGAAGATGAGAAATGTTTGTATCAGCAGGAGTTTAGCTTCTGATGCCTCGGCTCTCTGCCTTTCGTTGGAAAGCCGCAGAGATGAAGACGATAATTTACAACCCCAAACCTTCCAAGGTGCAGGCTGCTGCCAGGGAACAAAGACAGGCAATACAAAGTGTATGTAGATATCTTTTTTTATTTACAGGCCTAACAAACAAGTCATATCCATCGGGGGAATTTGACGTGATGGGAAGTGCAGTGGTCTACATGTGGCCTTTTAATTGTGGAAACTCCTCTGGGAATGGAGACGATGACTTGTCTGCGCTCCTAGGGAACACTTTGCATAACAAAAGCTATGCAGCTGATTTGCTTTTATTAGGTTCTGTCTCTCTCTCTCTTTCGCTCTCTTTCAACAAAGGTGAAAGAGCAAGAAACTACTTTTAAACAATTGTAGGCACCAACAAGGCAGTAAGCTTGTCCTACAAAAAAATGTAACTATAAAAGCAGAGTAGGAGTCAGAGCTCTCAGCTATCAAGCTCCTCTACTGTATAATCATCTCCCAGTTTCAGTTCAGTCTCCCTCTCTACGTTTAGTAGGTTTAAAACCTTCCTTTACGAAAAGGTTATAGTTAGGGCAGGTCCAGGCTCTTAGTTATGTTGCTATAGAGCTAGAATGTCTGGGGACACATTACACATGACTCGACTTCGTTCCCGGAGTCCCTATGCCTTATCGTCCACAGATCCAGGGCAACATCGTGGATTATGATGTAGGATCCTGTATCGTGCTGGCTGATCGTGATAATAATGGCGGATCCTGTACTGTGTTGGCATCTGATAATGGTGGTCGACCACGATCGAGGTGGCAGCTGATGATGGATCCGAATGGGGGCAGTGGACAATGACGGTGGACTATAGAGGCATCTAATTTTGATGGTGGATCCTGATCGTGGTGGCCGCTGACCATAGACTGTGATTACAACAAGATTGCTTGATAAACAATATGTCTTCTCAGATACTCGATCATTACTGACAATAATCCATCAATTAATTTGCCTTCCATTATGCTACAAAGTGTTTATTCTAATCAATGCTGCAAATACCCTTATCTTTCTGATGTTCTCCATTACACATGGCATCTATTGCACTTCTGTCTGTCCTGGGAGGGGGATCCCTCACATGTGGCTATCTCTGAGGTTTCTACGTTTTTTTCACCCTGTTAAAAGTTGTTTTTAGTAGTTTCTCCTTACTCTTTTTGAGGGTTAATGGCAGAGGATGCCACATCTTGTTAAAGCCCAATGAGAAAAAGTGGGATTTGTGAATATGGGCTATACAAATAAAATTTGGTTGATAGATTAACATGTAGACATGTACTGAACTCTGCAGTTCTTCTGTATTTCCCCTGCAAGAGGAGCATTTGTGAACACAAATGAGTGAGAGGCTCTGCAGTTTCTGTAGACTTTCACCATCTGACCTCCTAGTATAAAGTCCTTAGAAATCCAGGAGAAGTCGGCGTGAACACAGAAGGGGATCCCCTGCTGGAATCACCGACAGCGAGTTGGGGTGATGATGACAGGCACAAAAAAATGAAAAAAGAAATGAAAAGACACATATCCAGGTGAAAGAGAGCTGTCATACACATAGAAGGCACCGTCCACGATTTTAGGAGTTTGTGGTGATGAGATCTGATCATATGGTCTCTGCAGTGATGTTCTTAAGTCATTTCCTGCCTCCGTCTGCTGCAGCTCTCGCCGGAGGATTTGTTGCATTTGTGAACACGTCTTTACAGAAAACCTCCTGCTGTGTTGTGCATATGTGAAAGGCAACCTGAGGGTAAACTCTGCAGCCAATTCTCTGGATCTTACCTGCAGGTCACGTCTGAAAATGGCTAAAAAGGGTATAGGACAATACTTAATACTACTAATACTTGCAATACTAATAATAATAATACTTGCAGCAGGAAAAAGAAAATATAGAAGTGAACAAAAGTAATAACAATATAGGCAAAACTGTGGTAAACTATCCTCCAATAAATGAAAGGAAAGTGATTGAAATAGAGCATTTACCTGGGTGGTTTTAAAATGGAGTGAACAAGGAACATCTCATCTGTCTTATATAGTGCAGTCAAACGTCAACGCACAGCAAACCTCTGCAAGTGCAGTAGCTCCTGTTTCCTGTATTGCCAAACAATTCTAGGGGTGTTTGTACCGGGTGTTTACAGGTGGAGACATGACTGCACAGCTTAAAACCAACATTTCCATGGACATTTTAGACTCCAGCCAGCTGAACGACAAGGAGGCCCTAACATTTTCAGGATGACACTATCAGTAGAGAGCAGCGTTAAGGTGAGTGTTCCCATGGGGAATATAAACCTAATTCCTAATATGGAAAAGGAAAACTACGCTACAGAGATAATTATGTTGTCGTCTGTGACCAGCCAGGTAAAAGTGGCTTGAAGCAGGCCAAGCCTGAAGACCGAGGGATAACCCTGCTTTATATGTATACTAGCAGTAATTAATCATTTATTTTACTGACATTTACATATGCAAACTCTCCTGCAATATTGATGATTTACCAGTAAACACTTTGATGCTTCATCCTCTTATACTTATGGGAACTGGAGTCAGTTCCTTTCCCCACTGAGTCAGAATGTGTCCAAGCTTATCTATGACATTTTATTTTTATTACTGAACAATATGAATATAAACTTGGACGTTTGTCTTGCAGTTGTGAGTGATTCAATTTCGATTTTATCTCAGTGGTTGTGCGTTTACAGCTGCGCATAAGACTTACTCACACTCACACTGTTAATTATGGATTGTTCCATTCCCCAAAAAGTTTATGTTTGCTGACAAAACCAAGCACAAATAATGTCAAACTCTTTTGTGACCTTATCAAACCTCCATCACAATTAGAGTCACAGTGCCACAGAGGGAAAATCCTTTAATGTTTGGAAATTAAAATAACTTTAATCTGGCACTGGAGACAGGCAACTAACAGGGAACTAAAACAATAATTTGTTGTTTAATTTTTTCTCTGAAGCAATTCATTCTCTCTCTTTATCTCAGTTGGAGCTCATGTGCATCACATCCTGTGAGTTCTCAAAGGGCCATCAGCCATCCCACCATCTCCACAAAGCCACTCTAAACAATACAGTGCAATAACAGAAAAAGGGACCTGCTATCCTTGCCACCCCTTTTCTTTCCTAATCACAAAACACTGAGAAGCAAAGCAGTTTTGCCTGAATGACTCACCTCCCCCATCTTACTCTTACTCACTTATATCACAGCAACAAGAAACAGACTGTATGGTTTTGCAGACCTCTCCTATCCCCTCTCACCTCCCCCCACTGCATCTGATCTGCCTGAGGCTTAAATAGGTCAGGTGGGCAGCAACTGAAGAGGAGGAGGAAGAGGAGGAGCATGTGAGCTATATGGAAGTCAGGGGGGAAGTTCCTGAGACATTAACAATCACTGATATGATGATTGTGTTTGGAGGAGGAGGAAACAAAGCAGCATGAGACTGATAGAGAGACAAAGACCACTTTCTGCTTCCTGTGTCACATGATATGAGATTATTTTTACCATGATCATTAAATCAATCTTAAATTGGTTTTATTTTTCTTCTTAATAGATTAGATTCAACTTTATTGCCATTTTGCACAGAACACAAGTACTTAGACAACGAAATGCAGTATGGCATCTAACTAAAAGTGCAAAAAAAGCAGTAAAAGTGCAGAATATGTGCATACATAAAGTGGAATATGTAAATAAATAAGATATGTACAGTAAGAAATAGATATGGAACATGAACAGCATCGATACTCTAACCGATCCATGATATTTTAAAATTGTGATCTGTTTTAAGCTTTAGTTTTTGGACTTAAATATAACTAAACATAAACAAAATGCTTTTAGTTGTGTAACAGTAGTAGTTTCGAAAGGCACACAAAATGTCATGCGGGTCTTGCTGCAAGCTCTCATCCTGCGCTGTCCATAACTTCTCCTTTATGACAATTCTAACCTTTTTGAAAATGATTATTGTAATGGCGTCTTTACTTACAGGTACATGCAAAAAAATCGGACAACTGCCGCTTATTCAAAACAATTTAACACACGTTGAGGTTCAGAGCTTCACACTGGCTTACCCTCAAACCATAATTGATTTAAAATACTAGTTTCTACACCCAGCGGTGCAGGAAGAAGAGCAGCCGGATTATTAAAGACACATTTCACCCCAGCCATAAACATTTCTGCCTGCTGCCATCTGGCCGACGGTACCGCAGCATCTGGGCCCGCACCACCAGGCTCAGAGACAGTTTCATCCCCCAGGCCATAAGACTTTTTTGAATTCCTCTCCGTGACATATCTGCATATTTGCAGTTTTGTTGTTTTATTTTCTCCTCAGCTGTTTATATATATTTATATATATATATATATATATACATTATTTTCTATTTTAAATTTTGATATTGTATTTTGTTCTATTTTATATTATTTCTATCTTATTTTACTGTATAGGTTTAATTACTTGAGCATTGTTAGAAGAGAGCCTGAGACTCAAGCATTTCACTGCCAGCGACTGCTTAATGTTATTGTTGTGCATTTGACAATAAAAATCTTGAATCTTGAATCTAGTTTTGACCCACAAATAACTGAATGGTTTGGGGCCTAAATACATCTCATACAATACAATCTCATACAATACAATCTCAACATAACACACAAATATAGTTGATGTAGTTAATCTAACCTCAATCTTATTGTTCAACAGACTTAGAGATTGGCTTAGAGAGTGTGCATTCCTACAAAAAATATAGGTTTTTTAATTTCATTAATTTCATCATGCCATCATGACAATTTATTTCATTTGATGACTAATGATTGGTTAATCTCAATAAGCAATAGATTGTAAATGAATAGTTGAAGTAGTTTTCTGACTATATTGGGACATCATGATGACATACTTCCTACCAGGATCATAAATATCAGTTTCATGTCATGTCTGTAGTCGTGGGAACATTAAATCCCTCCCAAACAAAGCACAGCAGAGGATGTACTTCCTAGGGCAGCTATAGGAATTCAACCTAACAATTCACCTACTAATTTGACTGAATAGTCAAATTGACTGTACTTTCACTTAATTCTATATAACTTCAAATGTAACTTCACACACACACACACACACACAAACACACCAACAAAGATGTCACTGACGTACACTTTGCAAAAGAAATTTAAATAATTTTCCATCTCAGTGTCCTTGGCCTGTGCATGTACTGCTAATGTAATACGTTTTCTCATGCAATGTGAGACCTCAACTTTTATTAGTGTATCATTCTAATAATACTGTGTTCCGAGCAGCCCGGCTGCCATAAATGATTTTGATGCCACTGCAGTATTGGCTCCCAGTTGACATCATCTTAATGGCGGTTGTGGCTTAGAGGATACAGCAGGTCGGACACCAATCAGAAGGTTGCAGGTTCCTTGCTTCTCCAGTTCTTGTGTCAAAGACGCTAAATGCCACATAGGCTGTGTTATAGTGTGTGTGAATGATGATGAGTAGAAAGGAGCTACATATTGAGGCACTGTGTGAAAGTTTGCATGAATGGTTAAATGTACTCATACTATAAATCATATTGAGTGGTCGTTAAGACTTGAAAAACACTACATAAATGGATTAAATTCACAATTTAATGTCAAATACTTGTTAAAGGCTCATGTATGGAACCCTTTACCTGTTTAATCTAAAAATAGTTTTTTCCAAATAATTTCAATAAAGATATATATCCACCCTGAAGCAGCTGAGGAAAAGTCAAAGTCGATCATAAACAGTTGTCCTAATGTGTTCTGATACCAAGTATACCTATCAACCACATTATGTCTGAACATGTATGTTATGGCCAATCCATGATAATCTATGACTCAGGTATGATCAGGCCGGCCGCTCCTATCGATCATTCCTCTCCATATTTCTCCCCCATTTCCCATGTAAACGTTGAATTCCCTCAGGATAACGATAGAGTCCCCAAGTGAAACCCTGTTAAGGACACCACCCAGCGACTCCAGACAGGTTGGGCACTCCCAGCTGCTGTTTGGTGCTGAAGCACACACACCAGCCAGAGCCTTCCCCTCTGCACTCTGGATGCGCAAGGAGGCAAAAATCTCGCTCTGCAAGGTAAAATTCCAACATAGGCAAGACTTTTAAGGTAAGACGGACAGACGAAGATATGAAAAAAATAAACAAAAAAGATGAAAAAAACAAGAAGACACAAAGATGTCAACAGAGCTTGGTAAGAACGGACACCGTTTTCAATGTGCTGTAAAAAAACATATATATGATCTCCACAGCAGAATCAATATGTTACATCCTGCCTCTGCCTGCTGCACCACCCCTCGCCTGAAAGCCCCAGAGATATCTGTGCTGTTGTGAAGGCATCTGGGTGGAGAATCTCCTGCTGCTGAGGCCTCATTAATAACTGAACTGGTGTGAAATATGTGTATACCACTTCCACAAAAAAGTTAGGATCTGTAAAAAAAAACTTGATGGGAGAATGAGTATGCAAACTCTGACCAGTGAATACAAACACTTTTGAGATGGGTAATTGATAATGTAGATGTGAGTTGGTAGATGGAAGCCAGATTTTAGACCCCCTCGTCTTAAACATCAAAACCAGCTGCAGTGAACAGGCACACCTAATGCCTTGGTAGTTAAATAAAGTAAACTCTGTTCATCCATTAAAGTTCCACTTTGAAATGATATGCCAGGGTGGAGGTTAGGATACCACTGATTGTTTTGACATGATTAATTTGGCAAGGTGAGAAGCCATTAGTTCAATTGCTGTAAACCTAAATACTGCTGTGACACTTATCTGAAATGCAGCTTAATGGATGCTTGCATTGTGACGCAATTGTGTTTTTTTGTATTGTTTTAGCATCCTTTTCTGTATTTTTGAATTCATGTATCTGTTTCTGTTACATATTTCTTGCAGAGCCCCTCGAGCTGCATATATAATGAAATGAAAGATCCAAAAAAATAAAAGCTATTACAATTATTATTATTAATGGTAGTTGTAGTAGTTGTTGAGATGATGAGGAAAAGGAGTAAAGAGGAAGAGGAGGAAAATTTTTATTTGGTGTTAGGGAGAGAGATGATGATATATAAAGGGAAAAGATCAGAGACTATCATTGATAACACATGAAAAACTGGCATGAAGAGTGAAAATGTGGTATCTTTGTGTGTGTTTGTGGGTGTTTGCATGCATGCGTGTTGCTTTTGTCCCGTCAATTCACATTAAAGTTCACGTTCTCAGGCTGATGGTGATTTCCCTAAATGTGGTCTGGCAGGTCAATAAGGCACCAGCACTAACATTTATACCACACTGCCAGATATGTCCCAACCAGTCAACATATGACGTGATTAAGAGCAAATGAGAGAAAGACAGAGATGGTGGTAAAGAGGAAAGAGGGGGTGGAGGAAATGTGGAAGCGGGGGACAAGTGTGGACAGGAGAAAAGGTGGTGAAGGACTAAAGAGAGGAATTTGATGAGGGATAAGTGCAAAAAAGTTTTTAGGACAAGGAAGAGAGGTGGATATACACAGTAAAAATCTAGGGAGGATGGATGGATGGATGGATGGATGGATAGATAGATGGATGGATAGGCAGAAATTTCAGACAGGAAACCTTCGGTGCCTCCATGTAGCTTGGGAAAACGCAACCTGTGTGTGTGCGCGTGCGTGCCTGTGTGGAGCCCTTTGTCCTTTTGTTGATCCTTTACTGATAATGTCTGCCGGGAAAGGAAGCTACTCAATGCCAAGCAGGTCCATGGGAAAGGCTGGATGAGAACAAAAACTGAAGCCAAATAAACAAGCAAATGTTGTTTGGTCAGACCAGTGATCATTAGCATGGTGACACGGTAACTACTTCTGGGGCTAACTGTTGATCTATAGTGTAAGCTGGCAAAATTTTTATAGACTAGCATTATCAAGTCCCAATAGCTCACAAAGCTAGCTGACTTAATAACCACCAGTTGCATCATCTGACAGTAAAACATGTGCCTTTTGTGGAGTAGAATTTAGTCCGGTACAACAGACAGAAAATAAAAATATTTCCTGCTCCTGTTCCATTCTCCCTCAAAGGTGAGCACTGTCAGACGGTCAAACTGGTTGGTTAAGACATTAGAGGTAAAGCATGTCTACACAGTGTTTGGGCCATGGTTTCCAGTCAGTCTGCCTGAACAAATAGGCTCCATGGCTCTCCACACTGGCTGCGTTGTTACCTGCATTTCACTTGTGTTAAAGCTCTATTTTATTCTGTTGTACATTGAGTGTGTATGTGTTCTATCAAAATAAGGGTCAGCTACAATTTGTTTAATACTGTTCCTAACAAATAAAATAGACACAGTGTACTTAAGCTCTTGCTGTGTTGATAGTGTGTTACCAGTAGTGTGAGCGAACCCACTCGTGTTGACAAGTCCACTGAAACATCGTAACCTCATCCTATATGGTCCAAAAATATAAATACCAACCGGTCGCGGCAGTTGGCTGCCAGCACTGAGCCCGCTTAAACCATAGGTTTCGTCCGTTTAAAGTTATACTTTTTCTCTCCAGTCAGAGCAGAGAATCCATACTTGTTCAAATTTCCTTTGAAGCTTCCTCAATATTTCTCTTAATGTCCTGCAGGAATCAGAAGGTATTTATACAGCATGATGACTACGCAGAGCTGCTTCTCATAGATACTTAATTCAATTATTCATCTCTGTGTTTGTGGACTCACCTCTGTGTTTGTGGACTCTGATCTTCACGCCTCACAAGAGATAATCTTAGGGAAAGAACTTCCCCCTTTCCATTAAAAGCTCAAGAGAGGACTGATGAGCAGAATAGTGGGAAACAAAGAAAATACAAATGGATTTAACAAGAGGAGGAAGAAGTGGTTTACACAGTGCTGATCCCAGATGATCTCATGTCATCCAAAAACAGAAACAGGCTCAGTCCGAAGAGAGAAAAGAGGAATAAAGGGTTAATCCATCTGTTAAAGCCTACATATGTCCTGGGGTGAGAGAGTGAGAGAAGTGAAAAGCTTTTAATAGTTACAACAACACATTTCCTGGTGGTGGCTGCACTGAGGATCATATGAAACAAAAAACATGGATATGCAAATTATCAACGTTTAAAGGATCCTGGACCAACAGCAGTGTGACATCAGTCAATAAGCCCCTAAAGTAAGTCAATAGAAGTAAATCTTGTTCATGAAACAAAGTGATTCAAAAGTGCACATTAAGTTCTAGTTATTTATAGTATTTTCCGTAACTAAACAACCAACTGCAGAGTAGATGATCTGCTTGTACACCGACACACACATGTCTATTCTAAGTGAATGGCCAAGTGATATCCAGGTTTGTTAACATGAATGCAGATGGGTACAGGTAAAACACGTGTGTGGCCAGATGTTGTTTTAGTTTTTGAAAATGCTATTTAAAAAAATAATGTATTAGTATGGATGTAGGCTAGCCTGTCTCTTGTTAACTCTACATGAATATCTGATGGCTCAAGCTAAGCTATTCTCTTTGCCTTCACTGTTGTTCTCTCCTAATCTCTGTTAATTCTGTGGCCTTTGGGACAGACAGCCATTGACAGGCACTCTAATGGCACATTAGAAACAGACAAAGACACCCTGTGGACGAGGAGGCCAGGCAGAAGCACAGAAAAGGATGAGAGTGCTAAATGAATCCTCGACTAAAAACCAGCTGGAAATAATGTAGAGAGATACAAAGTGTTGAATTGAAAGGAGGAGGTAGAGAGGGTAATTAGGCAAGATGGTCGAGGAAGGGAGGGAAATAAAATGGAGTCCTTTATTCCAGTGTCCTTTTTATCGATTGGTTAAAGAGAGAAACTGAAACATTAAGCATCCAATGAAAGATGCAATCCAATAAGAGCTAATGAGATATAATTTGAATCCCAAAAGAACTGGGATATAGTAGTGCGTTGAGGTGGAGAGCTGGGGACAGGCCTGAATGAGTCCAAGGGAAGTCCCAGGGAGATAGCTGGTGAAAGGGGATGGACCCCCCATTGGTCAGTGCTATTTGTTTTACTCATTCAGTCTGTTAAGTCCCTTTTCCACTCCTTTGCTGGTTTCCTCTCTCAATCAGATCCATTCTGTTCCTCTGAGTGTTAATCCACCAAACGCAGGCTGAGAAACACTCTCATTAGGCCAGCGTGCATGTATGTGTGTACACGTGTGTGAGTGTGCATGTGGGTTTGTGTGACTTGTGACTCTAGGAGCAGGAGTGAAATTCACAAACTGAATTGAAGGCTCAAATTAAATTGTCTTTCTACTTCTGTGTCAATTAATTAAAAGTAGTCCAATTGTTGACTGAAATTTTTAATGTACTATTTAGTCAACAGAAACATTTTAGAGCTTGGCTTTACCCTGAGTATAGCCTCATGGCAGTGTCATGAATAATAAACTTCAAGTCAAGGTACAGATCAGAAGCCTCATGAAGAACAGATGGTTATAAGAGTCAGATTTTGTAACACTGAAATGCTATGAAAGTCAAATGTAGCATGAATACCAAAGACAATTACAACATTGTCTTACAGATGTAAAACCCTGTTTGCAAGACTAAATAAAGCTTTCCGATCCGTGACCAAGGAGATAGTTTGAGGCAATACAAAGATATTCTTAGTGCTCACCACAGCCCACAACTCTCGCTGGACCCACAAACAACATTCTTTTTAAATGCAAAATTTCTACCATTACAAACTAAAACACCAACACTATCCAGGCTATACTGCAGAATGAACTGAAGCAGGACAAATGGACCCAAGGGCGCGTCTACAATAGCCACCACATGTACCATCCACGGAATAAAATCCCTGACCTCTTACAACAATTCTAATGTTGAACATCGTTTGGACGACTTTCCTCACTTAAGCAAAGTGCTTTTGGGCTGATTAGCAAAGTGCTAACGGTCACGGCTATGCATTAATCACCTGCAGGAGCCATCAGTGGAGGGGAGAGAGCAGAATAGTGGAGAGGATTTTTTAGAAGTCTAATAACAACAATGTGCATTGAAGGGCTGTGTTGCTGTTTCCCTGGGAAAGCGTAACACTCCTTTCCTGCTATACAGCAGCCTGTCACAGTGTGGTATTGTGCATTTGTGTGTATGAAAGATGCAGAAAGAAATTTGGATGGACAACTATGTGTGTCATGTATAGTTCTTAGCTCATGTGCATTTATATTTGCATATGCTGAATGTCTTATAGTAGTTGAGTATCAACCAATAGTGCATGGGATTGAGTGTGTGTGTGTTTGCGTGTGCATGTGTGAGCACCCGCAAAATGTTTGAGAGGGCCACTCCAGTCTGCTGAGCTCATCAGATCAAATTTCAGTTATGGTCAGAAGTCATCATTCCTCACTTTGAAAACGCTCCTCTCTCTCACCCAGCAATCCACAACACACTTTGTCACAATTAAAAAAAAAAAAACTGAAGGAGAAAAACTCCTTGTTTAAAGCCTGAACACACACACACAGCTGAAAAGGAGAGAGAGCTTTTAACCAGAAGGAAACCCAAGTCCTATGCAGCTGCCCCCTCTAACCTGCCTAGAAGCAATGTTATGACACGTAAGGACAAAAAGGCTTTTCACTGTGTTTAAAAAAAATAAGACATAGAGAGTAGGTTTAGACCATAAGTGTTAAAACACTGACAGTGATGAAGAATGAAAATGCCAGACATCTGGGTTGGTCACAGACTTGTGAACATATTTGTCTCGTCCTTTAAAATTCAAAGGAATTTATTGTTCGACTTTTGAGTTATTTGAGCCGACAGGTAATTCAAATGCTTAGTTTCTATAAAGTTCTGGGGCTTGTGAGAGAAAAATCCATGTTCAAAGTTGCACAGGCTGAGCTGTCCAGATTTTCACACCTGCAAAACCCTGCATATATACTCTCTGCTTCCAAAAGTATGAAAGGCCCAGCAAACGTCAGCATAAAGTACATTTTAGCGATCAGAGGGTGCAAGTGAAGCTTTGCGTGGACATCTATGTACCCACAAGTTTGTTGTGCGTGACCTCTGCTTTCGTGCTGAAAAACAAAATTGTCCAGTTTTTTACTAGCTACCTGCTGTAATCTAATAAATTCCCCACTGGAAGGGTGTCAGGCCAAGTACGGCGGATACCACTCGTGTCACTTTTAGAACTTTTATTGCTTTCGCAAACACAACAAGCACGCTAGGTAGCCTAACTGCTACCGCTAGCTAGTGACATTTAGTACGTCCGTACGTCATAACTTAAGTACATCAGTACATCAGAACATTAGGTTGTAAACCGGCAAGGCGTACCAGTCCTGACCATCAACTAACTGAAACGCAACCTAAGGGCGTGGCCACCTACACACTGTGACTACCTACGCATGCGTACCCAGACTCTCTGGAGACCAGGAATGATAACAAACAAACCTATAACCTGGCATTGTTAAACATATATGAATTATAACATAAATATGCCTGCATTCCAAAAGTAAGGAGTAAATGCACACAATTGTTTCCTCAAATACCCCAGAAGCAAATCGTAACATTCATCACTTTTAATATATATATATATATGTGTAAAGCAATGGTTAAACCTGCTGGAAAGTTCTACACCTCCCACTTGGCCTACTGATTCTAGAATCCAAGTAGGCCACTATAACCGAAACAGTTAACCTTTCCCATGTGAAATTCACTCCACAACCATGCACATAACTTGCTTTTGCATTCTTGGACATGATTAACTATAGGTTCATAGAAGTTTTGATGTCCATAAACAACACACATTGTCCTTGATGACATCACAACCTCCTTTACCGAAACACACCACCAGCCTCCGGGAGGATGGTAGTGGGGGGGTCTTGATCCGTCACCGAAACACACCATGGTGGGGATCCTTTACTGTCCTTTACCAACCGAAACACACCATGGTGGGGAAGTATCTTCTTGCTCCTCCACTGGAAGCAGAACCACCAACCTCCTAACGTCCCTGTGGAGGATGGTGGAGGGATAGTTCTCCACACTTCGGTCTCTCTTGGGCTGTCCGCCAAAAACTGGACAGCTTTGACATGTTCTCACCCTCACATCTCGTACTACGCCCCTCACGTCAGGACACACCTCCACGACTCGACCCAGCCTGAACTGGCCCCTCAGTGCGTTCTGGTCAGCTAACCACACCAGGTCCCCCGCTGCAACATTCCTAGCAGGCGCGTGCCACTTCTGACGGATGTAGAGGCCCGGACCCGCCAGCTGACTCCACCGCTTCCAGAACTTGTCGACCTTGATCTGTATTGCTCTCAGACGCACGACAGGGTAAGTTGGATACTCAAACCCTCGGGAGTCCCCACTGGGTCCTGCGCGACCGAGCAGAAGAGAGTTGGGAGTGACGACTTCCACGGTCTCATCTTGTACTTGGGCTCTGGCACCGATTGGTCTCTCGTTTGACAGGTTAGCAGCGAGGTACAGGAGGGTCTGGAACTCTAGCGCCGTCAAGTTACCTTCTTCGCCAACACTGCTTAGCGCTCTCTTGAGAACACGGACAGCTGCCTCAGCTGCCCCATTTCGGTGCGGAGAGTCCGCTGGGTGAAACACCCACATCCAGTCGGTTCCCTCAACTGCCGCCTCAACTGGATCTGATCCTTGTTGATGCTACTTAGGAACTCATAAAGCCCCTGTAATACTGGCCTGGCGCCCACAAAATTGGTTCCTTGATCCGACCAGAGCTTTTTTGGGTGACCTCTGAGAGCTACGAAGCGCTGGTATGTTTTCAGAAATCCTTCTATCGACAGATCTTCCACAATGTCAGCATGTACTGCTCTCGAAGCCATACAACTGAACACCACGCCCCAGACTTTCATCTTTGTTCTTCGCCTTATGGTATCTTTAACAACATAGGGGCCGAAAAGGTCCAATGTCGTAAACTCGAAGGGTGCGGCTGGTTCAGTTCGTTCGAGGGGGAGCACACTCATCACCTGTTTGCACATCCTCGCTTTGGCCTTTCGACAGTGCATACAGGAGTCAATGACATTTCTGACAATCCTTGGTCCCTGCACCACCCATGCTTTAGACCTCGCACGGAGGAGTGTGCCAGCAACACCTTCGTGGTTAGCTTCATGGGCCTCTCGTGTGAGAAGGGTGCTGATCCACGCATTGTAGGGGATCAGGGGCACACCGGTCTCTTCCTGGGTAATGGCCTGGACTCTACCATAGCATTTCAGGAGCCCTGAAGCTTCATCCCTGCTGACAACAAGTCTGTTTAGCGTCGTCACAGGAAACGTGACTCCCGTCTGGGCGGCTAGGCATAGGTCTTGGAATGCAGCTTTGCGTTCCTTTACTGTCAGTACTGCCTCCCACTTTGCTGGCATAGAGGCCCTGCCTACACAGGCCAGCCACTTCTTCACGGCTCTACGGACATAACCGACTACTCCACAGAGCTTAGCTAAAGAACGGCACCTTGTTGGATCCACTTGGTCTATGAGCGTGGCTCCCCACAGCATCTCCGCCTCCTTGGTCTCAGTTGAGGTCAACTTCAGCCCATTCTCTAAGGACGCTGGAACCCCACTAACTCCATCTGTGACTATTGGATCTTCACCACCAGGACTGTCAGGATTTAACAACTTCTTGGCTTGAGCTCTGGTGAGGGTTGCCGAGAAGGCCTTTCTCTGGAGTTTACTCACCATCTCCCTAACGTCAGCTGCCACTTTTGAAGCGGACTTCATGGGCCAATCCTCGACTGGACTAGACAAGAACTTGGGACCTTTCTGCCACACAGAGTTCTCACCCAGTAGTTTGGGAGAGCACCCCCTCGTGACTAGATCAGCGATGTTGGCCTCGTCTGGTATCCACCACCAGTCAGTTACGGGCCCAGCCTTCTGAATCTCTCCGACTCGGTTCGCGAAGATTGTTTGGAATCCGTAGCTCTCTCTCTGGATGGCTCCCAGCACCGTCTGACTGTCAATGAAGTGGTACCACTTTTCCACGTCCAATCGCCCATGCTTCAATACGTATCCCTTTAGACGTGCAGCAAAGACAGCCCCGCAGACCTCAGCCTTGACCGCGTCACCTTTCTGGTCGAGGGGGGTTAACTTGGCCTTTGACTCTACCAGCCTAGTGACCACACCATCTGACGTCTTCCATCGCAAGTACAGTACAGCGCCATAGGACTCACAGCTCCCGTCAGAAAATGTAATTCCCCAAGGTTTACCCCTCCAGTCGGAGGTCGTGAGGCTTCTGTGGAACTTGATGCTACTCAGACGAGCATACTCCTTGAACAGTTCAATTGCCTTCCCTCTGAGCTCGTCAGACAGAGGTTCATCCCAGGTGTCTTTAGTAAGCTTGCCAGCTTCCTGGAAGGCTCTTCTCACAAGGATCACTCCTTTTTGTTTCACAGGTGTTGCTAGACCGATCGGGTCATACAGCCCGGCGATCTGACTCAGTAGAACACAACGAGTCAGTGGGTTTGGTGTCTTTACTTCCACTTCTTCTTAAGTGAGGTCAATCTCAGTTTTCATCTTCTTCTTCCTTCTGGAGAAGTTGATGGAGACCATCACAAAGAGTTTGTCGTCTCGCACGACGTAACCAACCCCCAGGGCTTTGTTATCTTCCTCCCCCAGCTGGTTGGGCAACACCAGAGTTACTGGCTTGGACTCTGTCCCGTCCCGCCTCCCACTTTGACCGGACCTGACCCAGGGCTTGAGATAGAAGCCTCCTGTTGTCAGTATCTTTTCCACTCCCCCTAGGATCTTGTCTAGACAGTGTGGGTCATTGTGGGACGTGAGGAGGTCATCAACGTAGGAGTCTTCCTCAATGACTCTTCTTTCCTCCTTCATATCAGAGAACTGTGGCAACTTTGCGGTCTCTCGCATGGCAACCTGCGCGATGCACCCCGCTGGTTTGTCTCCCATGTTCACCCTCACGACAGCATAATCCTCAATCTCATCTTTCGGTGAGTCTCTCCATAGGAACCGATGCACGTGGACCTCTTGTTTCTCCAACCACACCGAATTATACATCTTGGTGATGTCTCAGATGGCTGCATGTTCTCCTTCCCGGAACCTGAGGAGCACCGCTCTGATGGGATTTAAGACGTCTGGACCTTTGAGCAACATGCTATTCATGCTCACCCCTCTGAACTCCTGGCTACTATTCCAGACGAGGCGCACGTAGTCACTGAGTGGGGGTTTGGTGCGGTTAGGTTGCTCACCCACCACAAGGCGCCATTCCAGCTGTCCATCTCTTCCTTAGTAAGCTTAACAGCAGCTCCCCTCCCCACCATCTCGTGGACTTGCCCCATGTAAGCTTCTTTCCACAGGGGGTCTTTCATGAGCCGCTTCTCAGCCCTCAGGAAAGTTGCTTCCACAGCCTTTCGGTTGTTGGGAAGAGAGGCTGGGTTTTCCTTCCATGGGTACTTTGCATCCCAATGTGGCTGGTCGCTGTGGGTGTCACTCTCTCTGAAGTTTAGACCTGCCCTTATTATCTCCAGCTCTTTCTCGTCAGCAAGGGACATCTCCTTTCCTCCAGGTGGGCACTTTCCACAGCGACACCCTCCACAGGTAGGATCACAGGCAGCACCGATGCTATCCCATTTTAGCCACTCAATGACTTCTTTATTGCATGCTGCTGTCGTTCGAACCTCCACACTGCTTTCTCGTTCCAAATGGCTTCCTGGCCTTCCCATGGAGTGTTCTTCAACTTTGACGGCTACCGCCCTCATAGAGTGTGCGAAGTGCGTCTTCGAGTGCCATGTAGTCACCTCCACTTCTTCGAAGAGCTCCGGATGCGCACCACTCACCGTCTAGCCTAGGGGACCGACCCACAACACCAGGTCGCCGACCCTTTGCAGTCTTTGTGGAGCAAATCGGCCTTCTCGAGTACTGATCAATAGATCGATCTTCTCTGGGCGGGCCAGTTCTCCCGGCTTAGCTTCGAGGAAAAACTGCTCCAGCCTCTCCGATCTCACCACTCGATCCACTTTGGCTATGTCTTCCATCCCGTAGCAGATCATCTCGTGGAACTTCAGGGTTCCTCGTGAGGTCCACACTTTTATTGTTACAAGATACCTTTTTGTATCAACTTTCACCTTCATCGTGCCGACACCATACACGACAAGGGAAATTGGTTCACCGGTCAGTCCAGGTCTTTCCGCGGCTTGGTGCGTTATGTAATTGGTGTCAGAAGCAAGATTGACCAAGGCTCCAAGACTGTCTCCTCTCTTCGACGTGACAGGTACGAGCATCATAAGGACTGGATGTTCTTTCAAATCACTTTGTTCTATCAGATCCTTGCGAGAACAAACTCTCGACGATGCCTTGTTGGTACAGGCCCTGCGGACAGCTTCCAACTGGCGGGGAGTCAGTCCCAACTCTGCGAACACAGCCTCCTGCTCCTCTGTCGGACCACGAGGTCCCCTCTTTACGTACCAGGGTCGCTACGTGGCATGCTACTACTTTGTCCCATAATGAGATTGACGGGTGGAGCGGCACGAACGCTCAACAGATGTGGCGTGCTGGCAAGGGTTGGAGGATGGGCGAAACTGACACCAAGTCTATCCTCAGGCCATCGTGACTGTAGGGTGGGCTGTAATGCCTGTTTGGGAGTACTGTGTGTGGTAGCTGCTACATACCTGCTCTGAGGTCGGCTAGTGACAGTAGCTCCTTGAGCAGCGCTGGTAGTGATGCTTGCCCTGTCAGTGGACATGAATGAAGGAGAGCTCGCAATATATACAGTTCCCTGCCCATCAAAGGGCGGATTGACAACAGCAGGCTGGGTGTTAACAGGTGGAGTAGCAATAGCAAGGGTTACTGGTTGGGTGAAAGTGATGTTACCTGCAGCTGTAAGGCTGTCGCTCGCTGTTGTGACATGCCCACTGACCACGTCACCACTTCCTCCATCTTCATCCTCTTCCTCCTCCTCACCTCTGTTATCGTCGCCATCGTCATTTTGTTCTGTACTGTTCCTCTTCCTAACCTCATTGTCACGTTGACATGTCCACTCATCCATCAGTTGCACCTTGTCCTCTCTCAATGATAAAAAGAGCGTCCATTTATCCTTCCCATGCGGCCGGTAGTCTCTCCAAGTGTACACAGCCTTTCTGAGTCCATGGAGTTTCCTATCCAATCTCCCGCTTTCGACCCCCTGCCGCGTCCATGGCACTACTTTACCTTTCCCGAGCGCCTCAGCCTGATCAAAAGCAGACTCAAACTGTGCTACAAGAGCGTCTATGTCTGGCGCTGCATACTTGGACCACAGCATTTCCATGATCTTGCCCTCAGTTTCAAGGAACTTTTGCTCACTGGCGTCTCTCCGCGCCAGGGCGTCCCGCAACTCGCTGTCGCCACCTGTAGGGTCTATCTGGCTCTGTGCGTCGATATATTCATTACTGACATCGAGGAGTTTGTCATAATCATCCTTTAATCTCATTAACTCTTCTGACAACTCAAGTTCACGTAAACGGCCAGTACTGACTTCAAGGCGGTTCATTCGTGTTGTAAGTTTCGTTGCGCATTGGAGCGCCTCCGCTTTAAGCTCTCTAGATCTGGCTTGTCATCCGCCATTTTGTCTTCTTTAGGTGTACAGAATTACAAGAATCACCTTTTCCAAAAGGACTTCTTCAAAAGATTCGTTCAAAATGAATGACTCGTCCAAAAGATCCGTTCAAAGAATCGTTCTAAACAAACGGATTGTCCGCGAACGGCACACACAAAAGATCCGTTCAAAGAATCTCATCTCATCTCATCTCATTTTCATCCGCTTATCCGGGGTCGGGTCGCGGGGGGAGCAGCTCAAGCAGGGGGCCCCAGACTTCCCTTTCCCGGGCCACATTGACCAACTCTGACGGGGGGATCCCGAGGCGTTCCCAGGCCAGTGTTGAGATATAATCTCTCCACCTAGTCCTGGGTCTTCCCCGAGGTCTCCTCCCCACTGGACGTGCCTGAAACACCTCCCAAGGAAGGCGCCCAGTGGGCATCCTTACCAGATGCCCGAACCACCTCAACTGACTCCTTTCTAAGTAAAGGAGCAGCGGCTCTAATCCGAGTTCCTCACGGATGGCTGAGCTTCTCACCCTATCCCTAAGGGAGACGCCAGCCACCCTTCTGAGAAAACTCATCTCGGCCGCTTGTACCCGCGATCTCGTCCTTTCGGTCATCACCCAGCCCTCATGACCTTAGGTGAGGATAGGAACGAAGATCGACTGGTAGATCGAGAGCTTTGCCTTGCGGCTCAGCTCTCTTTTCGTTACAACGGTGCGGTAAAGCGAACGCAATACCGCCCCCGCTGCTCCGATTCTCCGGCCAATCTCACGCTCCATAGTACCCTCACTCGCGAACAAGACCCCAAGGTACTTGAACTCCTTCACTTGGGTTCAAAGAATCGTTCTAAACAAACGGATCGTCCGCGAACGGCACACACGTCTTTTGCCGGCTGCTCTGGCAGGTAGCGGCGTTGTTTACAAAGTCACTTTCTTAACTCTGCAGCTGTTATATTATCCACACAGTCTTACTCACGGTTGTGGAATTATTCAGCCCTTTAACGGTCCCGTTAACTCTTGGTTTCGGCTCCTCTGTTCTAGTGGCGTAATTCCGGCCACTTTCTTTCCAGACTCCGGGTCTCCGTTTCCGCGCTGGTTATCCTCCGCTCGGGGTCCGTGTACTTCCTGGCATGGCTTCGATAGCGGTTTACAACTGTCCAGTTTTTTACTAGCTACCTGCTGTAGTCTAATATATTCCCCACTGGAAGGGTGTCAGGCCAAGTACGGCGGATACCACTCGTGTCACTTTTAGAACTTTTATTGCTTTCGCAAACACAACAAGTACGCTAGGTAGCCTAACTGCTACCGCTAGCTAGTGACATTTAGTACGTCCGTACGTCAGTACTTAAGTACATCAGTACATCAGAACATTAGGTTGTAAACCGGCAAGGCGTACCAGTCCTGACCATCAACTAACTGAAACGCAACCTAAGGGCGTGGCCACCTACACACTGTGACTACCTACGCATGCGTACCCAGACTCTCTGGAGACCAGGAATGATACCAAACAAACCTATAACCTGGCATTGTTAAACATATATGAATTATAACATAAATATGCCTGCATTCCAAAAGTAAGGAGTAAATGCACACAATTGTTTCCTCAAATACCCCAGAAGCAAATCATAACATTCATCACTTTTAATATATATATATATATATATATATATATATATATGTGTAAAGCAATGGTTAAACCTGCTGGAAAGTTCTACAAAAATGCATGCTGAAACTGAAGAGAAGCTATGTGAAGTGGCCCTCACTACAGTTAGTCTTCAAATGAACAAAGACAAAGCCACTCCACTTCTTTTTGCATAGATGTCGCCTTTTTGATTAACTTTATTTATTCACTTGCTAACAAGCATTGGTCACTGAATTCTCTTTTTAAAAACTCTTCATGCAGTTTCCATTACCAGCATGCATCTTGGCCAAACAATTCATCTTACCTCCATAACTCACTCAAACACTTCATACATGTCTCAAAATAAGCTTGTTCGACCATTACACTGCAGTCGAGAGCAAACACTGTCACTCATAACACACTGACTTTAAATACCTCGACAACAGACAGCATCTTATAAATGATTAACTTATATCGTTTTGAGGATTTATTTCATAATAAAATAAGTTTTTGCTGCACTAAATAAAAGTAGGCTAAATGTAACAAGAATACTTTATTCTTTCTATATTCTTGATTTATAGTCAATCACTTCAAATGTTGGAACCACCACTCTTAGTCTTTCTCTCCCTGACACATTTCGAAAATCTAAAACTATTCTTATGGTATGTATACTTGTAGTTGGACTTGTAGTTGCTGGTATTATTCTCTGTTTGTAAGAATATAAATATTAAATATTAATATATATAGCCCAGATAAATACTGAGATCTTGACAAAATTATGGGTCTTTAAACGCAACGGCCAGAGTTTCCAGATGGGAAATGTTGAAGTAACATACAAGAAGCTTAAAATCATTGTATTTTGAGGGAAATTAAAGTACGAAAATAGAGGGTTGGGACACTAACTACAGATGTTTCGAAGTTGTGTCGATTCCGAAGCACAGTTGTTTTGAAACACTGTTCTGAAATGTGGTTAGACATGGTCATGTCACGTGACCATGGCTATGGGTATGATTCTTGAAGGTGAACAAGAAGTCGACCGATCTTGTATAGTTAGTATAGTATACTAAGTATAGTAGGTTTTATGTAATTAAGCAGATGCTGGAGAGATTCTAGCCAGTAGAGCAACCTAGCAAAATGTTCTTAACTGTAGGGGTAAGAAGAGATGTGTAAATACAGATGTAGGGATCCATATCCACGTTCATCATCACGACATGCAGGATTTCCTGAAAAGACGTCATGTGAGAAGAGATGCTTTAACACAGAAATTATCATTATTTACTATGCAGATTACAACTGACAATACTGTGTCACAAAATGATAAAATCATCATACACCATGGACATTTTGGCATTATTGATTGTACATCTCACAGAGGGCAAAATGATCTTACAAATCGATCAGTATCGTTCATCTGGCAACTCTGCCCACAGCAGATCGCCTGCTAGGTTTCTTTTTAGTGCACTTGAGGAATCTACTACCTTAATTAATCTGTTCAGTCAGGGAGGCCTCCTAGAGTTGCAATATTGAGACTGTCACCGATCCCTATTGTCGGAACAGACAAGTTCGATAAATATGTGAATTGCAAAGAAATTAGTATCATCCCCACTGTCAGGGTCAGTGAAGTGTACCATAGATTAATAAAATACATAAAAAAAATGCCTCCACTGCTGGTGTGTGTGCAGAGTGTGACGGCAGCATCCCTGATCTGCTGCGTCCTACGGCTGTTTGTTGATCACACAGGGAGCTGTTACGGGAGGTTTCTGGTATGACCAGTGTATTTCCTTTGGTAAAAGTACCGTTATCTACTCTACTAAATTCCAGAACTCTACAGAATGAAGCTGTGTATCTTCCGGACCTGTAATAACAATAACAACCTTGTTAAAAAAAATTAAGGATTCAGTCAACAACTACACTTGCATCACCAGTTTTACAAACACATATGCGGAAAAGTAGGGGAACTGAACTCTATAAAGGCTGCCAACATTGTTAAAATCATGTAAACAAGCTTTCGAGTTTGTCTGTGATCTAATTTTGAAATATTTATATTAGATGCTTAATTTTTGTCGGTGGTCACTATCAAACTATAAAGACTTTTGGTCTGTATTGATATATATATATATATATATATATATATAGAGAGAGAACTTTTCTAGTCTTAATGACCAGTCAATGCACTTTACAGATTTTTTTTGTTTTATTTGACATTAACCTATGTACACACACAATCATACAGTGCATCCTTGGACAGCACTTTTTCTTTCTACGAGGGGCAATTTGGGGTTCAGTATCTAGTGCAAGGACACTTCGGCATGAAGAGTAGGAATGGGCACTCGATTAAATTGTCTTAATCGATCTTCCGGAGAATTAAGGATAAATTTTCAACTAGGGCTACGTTGTAGCACTGGCGGGCCCGAGCACCCGCACGTTGAAGCCTGTTGCGGTCGGTGGAGAGAGCGATCGATGACTAAGCGCATGTCTCCGTGTTGCATCCATTTTGCGCTCTGAGATAGTAGGTTTGCCAGTAGGTGGCGCCATCACTATTATTACACACAGACATATAGATCTGTTCAAGTAGCCGCTCTGATATAGCGTGAGCAATTTTGTGTCAATTGGACAATTTTACCACAACGTAATTTTCACACTGATTAGTAGGTGGCGCTATGACCCTGAACTAATATTTATATGTGGAGCTGTTCAGATCAGTATTGTGATTATATGTCAGTAGTTTGGAGCCGGTTGGATAATGCAGAGTGGATTAACAAAGTACTTCCTGTTTCCTGGCGAATCAGTAGGTGGCGCTATTACACTGAGGAAATATTGACACACAGAGCTGTTCAGGCTTGTACTATTATCATGTGACAGAAGTGTGGTAGTAATAGGACAATGCAGAGTGGAACATTGTTTCGTCTGGCGAAGGATGATCCTTCGCCAAACATCAATGTTTACATGGTTTGAGGAAATGTCACAATTCTGACCTGGATCCAATGACTTGACTGAGGTAATTTGAGCTGTATATTGTAAAGCAGCCAGGAGCAGTTCATCAAAATATAAAACATGTCACTTCCTGTAGCCACCAGGGGGCGCTGTGATTTCAAGTCATGATTTCTGTGTAGATGTCATCAGGCCAGGACTCTTGTCTTACATGTCTAGTTTGGACTCGATTGGACCATGTACGTTCGAGATACAGATGCTCGTGTTTTGATGGCGTTTAATCAAACTTTGACGCCACGCCACGGTCACACGGTGTGACGAAAAAAAATTCCCTTGATCATTTTTTTTCTCAATGTTGTTGTGATGACACTCATCTGAATTTGAAGTTGATCAGATGAAAGCTCTACGACAAGTACATAAAACAAAAAGTGGAATATGGCTAAAATGGACACTAAATTCAAAATGGCGGACTTCCTGTTGCTTTTTTCATAATGCTCCTTGAGACTTTTTTTCATGACTGGTCACGATACACCTATGTCCCGATTTTGGTGAAGATCGAAGAAGGGGAAACCTAGGGGCTGGTTCCAGGGGGCGCTGTTGAGTCATTTTGCCACGCCCAAGTCAAATTTCTCCAGAATACTAAAATATCCGCAGACCTTGAATTTCCTGCAAAGTTTCACAACTTTTTGAGCATGTCTAGACCCTGAAAAAGCCCCCCAAAGGGAAATAATAATAACTAGGGCTACGTTGTAGCACTAACGGGCCCGAGCACAGGCAATTTCAAGTCTGTTGCGGTCGGGGAAGAGAGAACGTTCGATGACCAAGCGCTCGTCTCAGCGTTGCATGCATTTGCGCACTGCTGCAAGATAAACGCTTCACTTCCTGTAGCCAGCAGGTGGCGCTATGATTTTAAGTCATGGTGTCTTTGTTGATGTCATCAGGTCGCGCTTCTTGTCTTACATGTGTAGTTTGAACTCGATTGGACCAAATATGTCCAAGATACAGAAGCTTGTGTTTTGATGGCGTTTAGTCACATTTTGACGCCTCGCCACGGTCACACGGTGTGGCGAAAAATTGATCTTTCAATAAATTTTGATCTCCATCTTGTTGTGATGACACTCGTCTAAATTTTCAGTTGATCTGATGAAAGCTCTCCAAGAAGTACTTGAAAATAAAAAAACATGGAATATGGTCCAAATCGAAAATGGCGGGGTTCCTGTTGCGTTTTTCATATTGCTCCGAGCGCGTTTTTTGTGCATCTGGTGATGATACACAACTGTCTTCAATTTCGTGCGGATCAGTGAATGCTAAATGAGGTGTTTCTCCGTAAATGAGGGAAAGCACCGTTGGTGGCGCTGTTGAGCCATTTTGCCACACCCATTTCCAAATACCCCAGAATACGTAAATTTTCACGAGGACCATAATCTGCCCGATAGATGTTGAATGCATTCTGTAGTGAGAACACATTCAAGCACATGTCCTACACCTCCATGAGAGGGGGGAGGGGTGAGAAGGGGGAGGGATGAGAGGGGTGAAAGGGGGTGGGGTAAGATGGGGCGGGGTGAGAGGGGGCGGGGCCTTCAAAACAGGTTGATCTGAGGAGGTCTGTTTTAGACAGAGTAAAAGGTGCTGTTTTAAATTATCCTTGGGGTATTTTTACCAAAATATTTTACAGACATTTCATTAAGACCCCAAGGAACCATATCAACTGTGGTGAAATGGAAATAATATGTCCCCTTTAAGCGTTTTCGTGTGTCATGGTGAGCTGATTTGACGCCCCGCCACAGTCAGACGGTGTGTCGAAAAGTTGTTTCTTTGATAACTTTAGATCTCCATCTTGTTGTGATGCCACCCGTCTAAATTTTAAATTGATGTGATGAAAGCTCTCCGACAAATAAATCAAAGCGCACGATGTACAAAAACAAGACATTTCCTGATGCCACCAGGGGGCGCTTTCCTTTTAAGTCATGATTTCTAGGTAGATGTCTTCCGATCGCGACTCTTGTCTTATATGTGTAGTTTGGAGTCGATTGGACAAAATATGTCTAAGTTACAGAAGCTCGCTTATATTGGCGTTTAGTCGAACTTTGAGACCTCACCACGGTCACACGGTATGATGAAAAGTTTAAATATTGATAACTTTAGATCTTCATCTTGTTTTGTAGAGTCTCATCTATTTTTTAAGTTGATCTGATGAAAGCTCTCCGAGTAGTACATAAAAACATAACACGTCTCAAAAACAAGACATTTCCTGTTGCCACCAGGGGGCGCTGTGATTGTAAGTCACAATTTCTGCAGTGATGTCTTCTGGTCGCGACTCTTGTCGTATGTGTCTAGTTTGGACTCAATTGGACAAACTATGTCTGAAATATGGAAGCTTGTGTTTTGATGGCGTTTCATCAAACTTTAACGCCACACCACGGTCAGACGGTTTTGCTAAAACGTAATCGTTCAATAACTTTAGATCTCCAATTTGTTGTGATGACGATCGTCTAAATTTGAAGTTGATCTGATGAAAGCTGTACGACAAGTACATCAAAGAAAAAATATGGAATATGACCAAAATGGCCACTAAAGTCAAACTGGCGGGCTTCCTGTTGCGTTATTCATAATGCACTGATGGACTTTTTTGTGCATCTAGTCATGATACACAATAGTCTATGTTTTTTTTGAGGATCGGTGAATGCTAAATGAGGGGCTTTTCCGTAGGTGGCGCTCTTTAGCCATTTTGCCACGCCCTTTTCAAAATACTCCAGAATACGTAAATTTACGCCGCCTTCGAATTTGCTGCAAACTCCTACAACTTTTTGAGCACATTAAAGCCCTCAAAAAGCCAATGAGTTTAAACAGAGAAAAATAATAATAACTAGGGTACGTTGTAGCACTAACGGGCCCGAGCACAGGCAATTTCAAGTCTGTTGCGGTCGGGGAAGAGAGAACGTTCGATGACCAAGCGCTCGTCTCAGCGTTGCATGCATTTGCGCACTGCTGCAAGATAAACGCTTCACTTCCTGTAGCCAGCAGGTGGCGCTATGATTTTAAGTCATGGTGTCTTTGTTGATGTCATCAGGTCGCGCTTCTTGTCTTACATGTGTAGTCTGAACTCGATTGGACCAAATATGTCCAAGATACAGAAGCTTGTGTTTTGATGGCGTTTAGTCACATTTTGATGCCTCGCCACGGTCACACGGTGTGGCGAAAAATTGATCTTTCAATAACTTTAGATCTCCATCTTGTTGTGATGACACTCGTCTAAATTTTCAGTTGATCTGATGAAAGCTCTCCAAGAAGTACTTGAAAATAAGAAACATGGAATATGGTCCAAATCGAAAATGGCGGGGTTCCTGTTGCGTTTTTCAAATTGCTCCGAGCGCGTTTTTTGTGCATCTGGTGATGATACACAACTGTCTTCAATTTCGTGAGGATCAGTGAATTCTAAATGAGGTGTTTCTCCATAAATGAGGGGAAGCTCCGTTGGTGGCGCTGTTGAGCCATTTTGCCACGCCCATTCTTTAAAACCATCTGAATATCTTCAAGGGAGGGGGGCTGATGATACACACATGTAGTTTGAGGGAGATGGACCCATGAACACGGAAGTTAAAGCGTTTTCGTGTGTCATGGCGAGCTGATGTGACGCCCCGCCACAGTCAGACGGTGTGTCGAAAAGTTGTTTCTTTGATAACTTTAGATCTCCATCTTGTTGTGATGCCACCCGTCTAAATTTTAAATTGATGTGATGAAAGCTCTCCGACAAATAAATCAAAGCGCACGATGTACAAAAACAAGACATTTCCTGATGCCACCAGGGGGCGCTTTCCTTTTAAGTCATGATTTCTAGGTAGATGTCTTCCGGTCGCGACTCTGGTCGTATGTGTCTAGTTTGGACTCAATTGGACAAAATATGTCTGAAATATGGAAGCTTGTGTTTTGATGGCGTTTCATCAAACTTTAACGCCACACCACGGTCAGATGGTTCTGCTAAAACGTAATCCTTCAATAACTTTAGATCTCCAATTTGTTGTGATGACGATCGTCTAAATTTGAAGTTGATCTGATGAAAGCTGTACGACAAGTACATCAAAGAAAAAATATGGAATATGACCAAAATGGCCACTAAAGTCAAACTGGCGGGCTTCCTGTTGCGTTATTCATAATGCACTGATGGACTTTTTTGTGCATCTAGTCATGATACACAATAGTCTATGTTTTTTTGGAGGATCGGTGAATGCTAAATGAGGGGCTTTTCCGTAGCTGGCGCTCTTGAGCCATTTTGCCACGCCCTTTTCAAAATACTCCAGAATACGTATTTATACGCCGCCTTCGAATTTGCTGCAAACTCCTACAACTTTTTGAGCACATTAAAGCCCTCAAAAAGCCAATGAGTTTAAACAGAGAAAAATAATAATAACTAGTATTAGTAAAGAGTTCAAACAAATAGCAGTACAACACATCACACGTGCACCAGCATGCAGTCTCACTGTCGCTATGGAATTGTTCTTAGAGTGTGTGCCGCGCACTGTACTCCGCACTCAGTCCACAGTGTCTCTTTTGCTTATCATCACAGTCAGTCAGAAGTGTCCGTTTCACTTACGTAGCAGTTGAGAGATGCTTTGTTAGAGCTAGCAGGAGCTAGCTAATAGCCAGTGCTGATGTTGACAAAGGCAGCGGCAGAGTTCACACAGGAAGAAACCCGAGGGGAGAGGGGAAAAGAGCGTGGAGACACTCTAACCTGCTGAGCGAACAACGTCCACAGTAACTCTGACGCCGAACTCTCATCCAGATTCGCCAACAGTTCTCCGGTTCCCCGTGACCCACAGCTCCGCAGCTTGTCACGCTGTAACTTTTTTCAAAGTCTTATGATGCGTTCACTTGCAGCTGTGTTCAATTGAGTTTCGTTTTTCATGTCGAGATGATGACCTCAGCTGCCAAGCAGTTAATCATCATGATGAAAAGTCACAGCAATCTTATGCCTACACTATCAATATCTTGAGACCCATTTCACACAGTTTGAAATGGTTTCGCAAAGTGGCTGAATAAAAATAACTCCAGGTGTGAGTTGACCAAAACAATGCGGTCTAATGATGCGTTCCTGGTAACTCCGTTAAAATGAATGCTGTGTTTTAATGTTATTCATCAAACTTTAAGGGCACGCCACGGTCAGACGGTGTGGCGAAAAGTTGTTTTTTTGATAACTTTACATCTTCATGTTGTCTTGAGGAGACTCATGTAATTTTTAAGTTGACCTGATGAAGGCCCTACGACAAGTAAATCAAAGTGTAAGAAGTATAAAAAAAAAACATTTTCTGTTGCCACCAGGGGACGCTGTGATTTTAAGTCACGATTTCTGTACCGATGTCTTCAGGTCGCGAGTCTTGTCTTATGTGTATAGTTTGGACTCGATTGGACAAAATATGTCCAAGATACAGGAGCCCGTGTTTTGATGGCGTTTAATCAAACTTTGAGGCCACACCACGGTCAGACGGTTTTGCTAAAACTTAATCCTTCAATAACTTTAGATCTCCATTTTGTTGTGATGACGATCGTCTAAATTGTAAGTTGATTTGATGAAAGCTGTAGGAGGAGTACTTAAAAGAAAAAATATCGAATATGACCAAAATGGCCACTAAAGTCAAACTGGCGGGCTTCCTGTTGCGTTATTCATAATGCACTGATGGACTTTTTTGTGTATCTAGTCATGATACACAATAGTCTTTGTTTTTTTTGAGGATCGGTGAATGCTAAATGAGGGGCTTTTCCGTAGGTGGCGCTATTGAGCGGTTTTGCCACACCCGTTCCCAAATACTTCAGAAAACGTAAACTTGCGCACATTTGTTATTTACTGTACACTTTAGAAACTTTTTGAGCACGTTAAAGCCCTCAAAAAGCCAATTCACTGAGCGAAGAAAAATAATAATAATAACTAGGGCTACGTTGTAGCACTAACGGGCCCGAGCACAGGCAATTTCAAGTCTGTTGCGGTCGAGGAAAAGAGAACGTTCGATGACCAAGCGCTCGTCTCCACATTGCCTGCGTTTGCCCTGTGCGGCAAGGAAGATCGCTCCACTTCTTCTGGCCAGCCGCTGGTGCTGAACTAGAGGTAAGTAACCTTGAAACTATCCAACATAACCTATTGCTTTATCTATCATCATATGCTTACATGCCTCAAGTTTTTTGTAATATGTAATTGTTATAAAAGTTACCGTTTATTTATCACGTCTAATGAACAGATTGAAGCAAGATAACTCGACAGTCTTGTTTTGGTTGTGACATTATTTTTTTTAATGAGTTACTATCAATACGCTACACGTGTACGTTTCATGTGATAGTAACTGTTTCACCAATATTCTGATACAGGATGGTATATCCGCCATTACTATTTTCACATCGTTTATTTAGTCTGTCATGGAGTTGTAGAGTGAATTAGACAGTAGTGATAACATTATAATGTCCACACATCAGTGTTGTAAACACTTCTCCAATTAATTATATAATTATGTTTTCACACTGAGGGAAGTGGAGAGACTTGATGTGGACTGTTATCAACAGCTCTGTGGGAGATCATCACCTTGAATATTACAGATGAGGTAGAAAGACATTTTATCTATGTGTACAATGTTGTATTTCTTTGTCACGTTTTATCAAAAGCGATTTAAAGTATGTGCATTTAACCATTAGGATACAAACCCAGACCCTAGTACATCGGTTCTAGCTGAAATAAGTAGTGCTTCATAAACAACACAAAACATTCATAACAGTACGCTTCTGCTCCTCATTAATGCAGCTCCTGATGTCCCCAGCAGCAACATGGTGGAGATCTGCAGCTTCATGCTGGTCAACTGGAAGACAACTGATTAAGATTAAAAGATTAAGATTAAAATCCATTTATTCATCCCAAACACATGCACAGACATGCAAAGGCACACTCATGCAGGTAGGGAAATTTAATCGCTGCTTTTTACCCATCTGGTGCAGGACACACAGAGCAGTGAGCGACCATGTACGGCGCTCGGGGGAGCAGATGTTGGGGGAGTGAGGTGCCTTGCTCATGGGCACTAGAGAGGGTAGGGAGACTCTTGGATTTTTGGACAGATCAATCCAGGTTCGACTTTTGTTGTCTCTCCATGGAGTCGAACCAAAGACGAACCAGAGACCTTCTCTGCCCATAGTCCAAGTTTCTGCCACTCGACCACCGCCTCTCCTCATGCATCATCAAACTAGTAATCTACACATCACTCCATGCGTTGCTCCCTTAACTACAGATGGCCTGCGAATGTCATGGAGTTTTACAGTGAATTAGACAGTTTAGGTATGATTTTAATCTCCACACATCAGTGTTGTAAACAGTTCTCAAATTAATTATAGAATTATGTTTTCACACTGAGAGAAGTGGAAAGACTTGATTTGGACTGTTATCAATAGGTCTGTGGGAGATTATCACCTTGAATAGTACTGATGAGGTAGAAAGACATTTTATGTATTTGTACAATGTTGTATTTCTTTCAGCACTTTTATCAGAAGGGACTTAAAATATGTACATTTCACCATGAGGATATAAACCAAGACCACAGTACAACAGTTCTATCTGAAATCTGTTGTGCTTTATACACAACACAAAACATTCTTTAACAGTGCGTTTTTTCTCTTCATAGATGAAGAACTGCAGCACCTGATGTCCTCAGCAGCAACATGGTGGAGATCTGATTTGATACACTTTAGATAAGAACCCAGTGTTTTATATTTCTGCTTTGCCATAAGAGACAGAACATGGTCATCACAGCTGTGTCCTTCAGGCTCGTCTGTCCCTAATAAAATGATAGGAAACATGAAAGTGATCGTCATTATTGTAGAGGAAGAGTTACATATGAACAAAGTGTGTAATCTTATTTTCTGTGGATATTCAACTGTGTATTTGAATATGCTTTTGGATTAAAACGTGCACTACCATGACAATGAATGTTTTTAATGGAGCTATTTCACATTAAAAGTATTGCATTATAATTTAATACATTATGTATTATGTGCAATACTTTGATTGTTTTTAAGTAATGAAATCAGGTCTGTACCTGGAGTCAGTGTTCAGTCTGGTTGGATTCAAGTTGTGTGTCAAGTTGGACCTTCTAGAGGAACATGAAACCAATACACAGATATGTAAAGTCATACATGGGCCAGGTTAAGTAATTAACAGACTTTTAAATGGTAAAAATAAAATATTAGTTCAAAGTTAATCAGAGCATAATCATTTCAGATTAGGAAATAGGTAGTGCATATAAGCCCACAACTCTGTATGACACTGTCTGTTCTAGTAAAGTTACAAGGCTATGACTTACTCATATTTAACAAAAGAATTCAGTGAAGTCTGTCTGAGATTAACGATTTAAATACTGAAGGTGGGAGACACGGTTATTTTTCACTGTAACACGTGACAGGACATCAACACCGTGACTCTGAATAAAGAGCCTTAAAAGACGTAGTGCTCCTTTGAACAGCTGCTCTTACAATGTGTAGCAAGTGCTAAATCTCCATTAGTATAATAGTAACAAAAATCACCCTTTACATAATTGAACATATATTTTCCATGTGAACCCCTTTAACACAGTTCAATTCAGGAGCAAAATATAATTTATACAGTATTTATTAGAGCTAGTATTAGTAAACAGATCAAACAAATGCAGTACAACACATCACACATCCACAGTGTCTCTTTTGCTTATCATCACAGTCAGTCAGAAGTGTCCGTTTAACTTACGTAGCAGTTGAGAGATGCTTCGTTGGAGCTAGCAGGAGCTAGCTCATAGCCAGTGCTGCTGTTGAGAGCGGCAGAGTTCACACAAGAAAAGACACAACGGGAGAGGGGAAAAAAGCTTTGAGTGCGTCCCACACTCTAACCTGCTGAGCGAACAACGTCCACAGTGACTCCGCCGCCGTCCTCTCATCCAGACTCGCCAACCGTTCTCCGGTTCTTCGTGATACACAGCTCCGCAGCTTGTGACGACGTAACTTTTTTCAGAGTCTCATGAGGCGTTCACTTGCAGCTGTGTTAAATGCAGCTTCGTTTGTCATGGCGAGTTGAAGAAGTCTGCTGCAAAGCTATGAATAATCCGCATGATGAAAACTCACAGCAATGTTATGCCTACATTATCAATATATTGAGACCCATGTGACACAGTTTGACATGGTTTAGCAAAGTGAATGAGGAGAAATACATCCAAGTGTGAGACGTAACAAACCGAAAGCGGTCTCATGCTGCGTTCATGGTAACTCTGTTAAAATGGGTTTCATTGGTCATGGTGAGCTGATGAACTTTGATGCCACGCCATTAACAATCTGCGTGATGAAAAGTCACAATAATGTTATGCCTACATTATCAATATCTTGAGACCAATTTGACACAGTTTGACATGGTTTAGCAAAGTGGCTGGGGGGAAATAATTCAAAGAGTAAGATGACCAAAACAAGACATTTCCTGATGCCACCAGGGGGCGCTTTCCTTTTAAGTCATGATTTCTAGGTAGATGTCTTCCGGTCGCGACTCTTGTCTTATATGTGTAGTTTGGAGTCGATTGGACAAAATATGTCTAAGTTACAGAAGCTCGCTTATATTGGCGTTTAGTCGAACTTTGAGACCTCACCGCGGTCACACGGTATGATGAAAAGTTTAAATATTGATAACTTTAGATCTTCATCTTGTTTTGTAGAGTCTCATCTAATTTTTAAGTTGATCTGATGAAAGCTGTCTGAGTAGTACATAAAAACATAACACGTACCAAAAACAAGACATTTCCTGTTGCCACCAGGGGGCGCTGTGATTGTAAGTCACAATTTCTGCACCGATGTCTTCTTGTGGCGACTCTTGTCGTATGTGTCTAGTTTGGACTCAATTGGACAAAATATGTCTGAAATATGGAAGCTTGTGTTTTGATGGCGTTTCATCAAACTTTAACGCCACACCACGGTCAGACGGTTTTGCTAAAACGTAATCCTTCAATAACTTTAGATCTCCAATTTGTTGTGATGACGATCGTCTAAATTTGAAGATGATCTGATGAAAGCTGTACGACAAGTACATCAAAGAAAAAATATGAAATATGACCAAAATGGCCACTAAAGTCAAACTGGCGGGCTTCCTGTTGCGTTATTCATAATGCACTGATGGACTTTTTTGTCTATCTAGTCATGATACACAATAGTCTTTGTTTTTTTTGAAGATCGGTGAATGCTAAATGAGGGGCTTTTCCGTAGGTGGCGCTCTTGAGCCATTTTGCCACGCCCTTTTCAAAATACTCCAGAATACGAAATTTTTCGTCGCCTTCGAATTTACTGCAAACTCCTACAACTTTTTGAGCACATTAAAGCCGTCAAAAAGCCAATTCATTTAAGCTAAGAAAAATAATAATAACTAGGGCTACGTTGTAGCACTAACGGGCCCGAGCACAGGCAATTTCAAGTCTGTTGCGGTCGGGGAAGAGAGAACGTTCGATGACCAAGCGCTCGTCTCCACATTGCCTGCGTTTGCCCTGTGCGGCAAGGAAGATCGCTCCACTTCTTCTGGCCAGCCGCTGGTGCTGAACTAGAGGTAAGTAACCTTGAAACTATCCAACATAACCTATTGCTTTATCTATCATCATATGCTTACATGCCTCAAGTTTTTTGTAATATGTAATTGTTATAAAAGTTACCGTTTATTTATCACGTCTAATGAACAGATTGAAGCAAGATAACTCCACAGTCTTGTTTTGGTTGTGACATTATTTTTTTTAATGAGTTACTATCAATACGCTACACGTGTACGTTTCATGTGATAGTAACTGTTTCACCAATATTCTGATACAGGATGGTATATCCGCCATTACTATTTTCACATTGTTTATTTAGTCTGTCATGGAGTTGTAGAGTGAATTAGACAGTAGTGATAACATTATAATGTCCACACATCAGTGTTGTAAACACTTCTCCAATTAATTATATAATTATGTTTTCACACTGAGGGAAGTGGAGAGACTTGATGTGGACTGTTATCAACAGCTCTGTGGGAGATCATCACCTTGAATATTACAGATGAGGTAGAAAGACATTTTATCTATGTGTACAATGTTGTATTTCTTTGTCACGTTTTATCAAAAGCGATTTAAAGTATGTGCATTTAACCATTAGGATACAAACCCAGACCCTAGTACATCGGTTCTAGCTGAAATAAGTAGTGCTTCATAAACAACACAAAACATTCATAACAGTACGCTTCTGCTCCTCATTAATGCAGCTCCTGATGTCCTCAGCAGCAACATGGTGGAGATCTGCAGCTTCATGCTGGTCAACTGGAAGACAACTGATTAAGATTAAAAGATTAAGATTAAAATCCATTTATTCATCCCAAACACATGCACAGACATGCAAAGGCACACTCATGCAGGTAGGGAAATTTAATCGCTGCTTTTTACCCATCTGGTGCAGGACACACAGAGCAGTGAGCGACCATGTACGGCGCTCGGGGGAGCAGATGTTGGGGGAGTGAGGTGCCTTGCTCATGGGCACTAGAGAGGGTAGGGAGACTCTTGGATTTTTGGACAGATCAATCCAGGTTCGACTTTTGTTGTCTCTCCATGGAGTCGAACCAAAGACGAACCAGAGACCTTCTCTGCCCATAGTCCAAGTTTCTGCCACTCGACCACCGCCTCTCCTCATGCATCATCAAACTAGTAATCTACACATCACTCCATGCGTTGCTCCCTTAACTACAGATGGCCTGCGAATGTCATGGAGTTTTACAGTGAATTAGACAGTTTAGGTATGATTTTAATCTCCACACATCAGTGTTGTAAACAGTTCTCAAATTAATTATAGAATTATGTTTTCACACTGAGAGAAGTGGAAAGACTTGATTTGGACTGTTATCAATAGGTCTGTGGGAGATTATCACCTTGAATAGTACTGATGAGGTAGAAAGACATTTTATGTATTTGTACAATGTTGTATTTCTTTCAGCACTTTTATCAGAAGGGACTTAAAATATGTACATTTCACCATGAGGATATAAACCAAGACCACAGTACAACAGTTCTATCTGAAATCTGTTGTGCTTTATACACAACACAAAACATTCTTTAACAGTGCGTTTTTTCTCTTCATAGATGAAGAACTGCAGCACCTGATGTCCTCAGCAGCAACATGGTGGAGATCTGATTTGATACACTTTAGATAAGAACCCAGTGTTTTATATTTCTGCTTTGCCATAAGAGACAGAACATGGTCATCACAGCTGTGTCCTTCAGGCTCGTCTGTCCCTAATAAAATGATAGGAAACATGAAAGTGATCGTCATTATTGTAGAGGAAGAGTTACATATGACAAAGTGTGTAATCTTATTTTCTGTGGATATTCAACTGTGTATTTGAATATGCTTTTGGATTAAAACGTGCACTACCATGACAATGAATGTTTTTAATGGAGCTATTTCACATTAAAAGTATTGCATTATAATTTAATACATTATGTATTATGTGCAATACTTTGATTGTTTTTAAGTAATGAAATCAGGTCTGTACCTGGAGTCAGTGTTCAGTCTGGTTGGATTCAAGTTGTGTGTCAAGTTGGACCTTCTAGAGGAACATGAAACCAATACACAGATATGTAAAGTCATACATGGGCCAGGTTAAGTAATTAACAGACTTTTAAATGGTAAAAATAAAATATTAGTTCAAAGTTAATCAGAGCAGAATCATTTCAGATTAGGAAATAGGTAGTGCATATAAGCCCACAACTCTGTATGACACTGTCTGTTCTAGTAAAGGTACAAGGCTATGACTTACTCATATTTAACAAAAGAATTCAGTGAAGTCTGTCTGAGATTAACGATTTAAATACTGAAGGTGGGAGACACGGTTATTTTTCACTGTAACATGTGACAGGACATCAACACCGTGACTCTGAATAAAGAGCCTTAAAAGACGTAGTGCTCCTTTGAACAGCTGCTCTTACAATGTGTAGCAAGTGCTAAATCTCCATTAGTATAATAGTAACAAAAATCACCCTTTACATAATTGAACATATATTTTCCATGTGAACCCCTTTAACACAGTTCAATTCAGGAGCAAAATATAATTTATACAGTATTTATTAGAGCTAGTATTAGTAAAAAGATCAAACAAATGCAGTACAACACATCACACATCCACAGTGTCTCTTTTGCTTATCATCACAGTCAGTCAGAAGTGTCCGTTTAACTTACGTAGCAGTTGAGAGATGCTTCGTTGGAGCTAGCAGGAGCTAGCTCATAGCCAGTGCTGCTGTTGAGAGCGGCAGAGTTCACACAGGAAAAGACACAACGGGAGAGGGGAAAAAAGCTTTGAGTGCGTCCCACACTCTAACCTGCTGAGCGAACAACGTCCACAGTGACTCCGCCGCCGTCCTCTCATCCAGACTCGCCAACCGTTCTCCGGTTCTTCGTGATACACAGCTCCGCAGCTTGTGACGACGTAACTTTTTTCAGAGTCTCATGAGGCGTTCACTTGCAGCTGTGTTAAATGCAGCTTCGTTTGTCATGGCGAGTTGAAGAAGTCTGCTGCAAAGCTATGAATAATCCGCATGATGAAAACTCACAGCAATGTTATGCCTACATTATCAATATATTGAGACCCATGTGACACAGTTTGACATGGTTTAGCAAAGTGAATGAGGAGAAATACATCCAAGTGTGAGACGTAACAAACCGAAAGCGGTCTCATGCTGCGTTCAGGGTAACTCTGTTAAAATGGGTTTCATTGGTCATGGTGAGCTGATGAACTTTGATGCCACGCCATTAACAATCTGCATGATGAAAAGTCACAATAATGTTATGCCTACATTATCAATATCTTGAGACCAATTTGACACAGTTTGACATGGTTTAGTAAAGTGGCTGGAGGGAAATACATCAAAGAGTAAGATGACCAAAACAAGACATTTCCTGATGCCACCAGGGGGCGCTTTCCTTTTAAGTCATGATTTCTAGGTAGATGTCTTCCGGTCGCGACTCTTGTCTTATATGTGTAGTTTGGAGTCGATTGGACAAAATATGTCTAAGTTACAGAAGCTCGCTTATATTGGCGTTTAGTCGAACTTTGAGACCTCACCACGGTCACACGGTATGATGAAAAGTTTAAATTCTGATAACTTTAGATCTTCATCTTGTTTTGTAGAGTCTCATCTAATTTTTAAGTTGATCTGATGAAAGCTGTCTGAGTAGTACATAAAAACATAACACGTACCAAAACAAGACATTTCGCGTTACCACCAGGGGGCGCTGTGATTGTAAGTCACAATTTCTGCACCCATGTCTTCTGGTGGCGACTCTTGTCGAATGTGTCTAGTTTGGACTCAATTGGACAAAATATGTCTGAAATATGGAAGCTTGTGTTTTGATGGCGTTTCATCAAACTTTAACGCCACACCACGGTCAGACGGTTTTGCTAAAACGTAATCCTTCAATAACTTTAGATCTCCAATTTGTTGTGATGACGATCGTCTAAATTTGAAGTTGATCTGATGAAAGCTGTACGACAAGTACATCAAAGAAAAAATATGGAATATGAACAAAATGGCCACTAAAGTCAAACTGGCGGGCTTCCTGTTGCGTTATTCATAATGCACTGATGGACTTTTTTGTGCATCTAGTCATGATACACAATAATCTTTGTTTTTTTTGAGGATCGGTGAATGCTAAATGAGGGGCTTTTCCGTAGGTGGCGCTCTTGAGCCATTTTGCCACGCCCTTTTCAAAATACTCCAGAATACGTAATTTTACGCCGCCTTCGAATTTACTGCAAACTCCTACAACTTTTTGAGCACATTAAAGCCCTCAAAAAGCCAATTCATTTAAGCTAAGAAAAATAATAATAATAATAATAATAACTAGGGCTACGTTGTAGCACTAACGGGCCCGAGCACAGGCAATTTCAAGTCTGTTGCGGTCGGGGAAGAGAGAACGTTCGATGACCAAGCGCTCGTCTCCACATTGCCTGCGTTTGCCCTGTGCGGCAAGGAAGATTGCTCCACTTCTTCTGGCCAGCCGCTGGTGCTGAACTAGAGGTAAGTAACCTTGAAACTATCCAACATAACCTATTGCTTTATCTATCATCATATGCTTACATGCCTCAAGTTTTTTGTAATATGTAATTGTTATAAAAGTTACCATTTATTTATCACGTCTAATGAACAGATTGAAGCAAGATAACTCGACAGTCTTGTTTTGGTTGTGACATTATTTTTTTTAATGAGTTACTATCAATACGCTACACGTGTACGTTTCATGTGATAGTAACTGTTTCACCAATATTCTGATACAGGATGGTATATCCGCCATTACTATTTTCACATTGTTTATTTAGTCTGTCATGGAGTTGTAGAGTGAATTAGACAGTAGTGATAACATTATAATGTCCACACATCAGTGTTGTAAACACTTCTCCAATTAATTATATAATTATGTTTTCACACTGAGGGAAGTGGAGAGACTTGATGTGGACTGTTATCAACAGCTCTGTGGGAGATCATCACCTTGAATATTACAGATGAGGTAGAAAGACATTTTATCTATGTGTACAATGTTGTATTTCTTTGTCACGTTTTATCAAAAGCGATTTAAAGTATGTGCATTTAACCATTAGGATACAAACCCAGACCCTAGTACATCGGTTCTAGCTGAAATAAGTAGTGCTTCATAAACAACACAAAACATTCATAACAGTACGCTTCTGCTCCTCATTAATGCAGCTCCTGATGTCCCCAGCAGCAACATGGTGGAGATCTGCAGCTTCATGCTGGTCAACTGGAAGACAACTGATTAAGATTAAAAGATTAACATTAAAATCCATTTATTCATCCCAAACACATGCACAGACATGCAAAGGCACACTCATGCAGGTAGGGAAATTTAATCGCTGCTTTTTACCCATCTGGTGCAGGACACACAGAGCAGTGAGCGACCATGTACGGCGCTCGGGGGAGCAGATGTTGGGGGAGTGAGGTGCCTTGCTCATGGGCACTAGAGAGGGTAGGGAGACTCTTGGATTTTTGGACAGATCAATCCAGGTTCGACTTTTGTTGTCTCTCCATGGAGTCGAACCAAAGACGAACCAGAGACCTTCTCTGCCCATAGTCCAAGTTTCTGCCACTCGACCACCGCCTCTCCTCATGCATCATCAAACTAGTAATCTACACATCACTCCATGCGTTGCTCCCTTAACTACAGATGGCCTGCGAATGTCATGGAGTTTTACTGTGAATTAGACAGTTTAGGTATGATTTTAATCTCCACACATCAGTGTTGTAAACAGTTCTCAAATTAATTATAGAATTATGTTTTCACACTGAGAGAAGTGGAAAGACTTGATTTGGACTGTTATCAATAGGTCTGTGGGAGATTATCACCTTGAATAGTACTGATGAGGTAGAAAGACATTTTATGTATTTGTACAATGTTGTATTTCTTTCAGCACTTTTATCAGAAGGGACTTAAAATATGTACATTTCACCATGAGGATATAAACCAAGACCACAGTACAACAGTTCTATCTGAAATCTGTTGTGCTTTATACACAACACAAAACATTCTTTAACAGTGCGTTTTTTCTCTTCATAGATGAAGAACTGCAGCACCTGATGTCCTCAGCAGCAACATGGTGGAGATCTGATTTGATACACTTTAGATAAGAACCCAGTGTTTTATATTTCTGCTTTGCCATAAGAGACAGAACATGGTCATCACAGCTGTGTCCTTCAGGCTCGTCTGTCCCTAATAAAATGATAGGAAACATGAAAGTGATCGTCATTATTGTAGAGGAAGAGTTACATATGAACAAAGTGTGTAATCTTATTTTCTGTGGATATTCAACTGTGTATTTGAATATGCTTTTGGATTAAAACGTGCACTACCATGACAATGAATGTTTTTAATGGAGCTATTTCACATTAAAAGTATTGCATTATAATTTAATACATTATGTATTATGTGCAATACTTTGATTGTTTTTAAGTAATGAAATCAGGTCTGTACCTGGAGTCAGTGTTCAGTCTGGTTGGATTCAAGTTGTGTGTCAAGTTGGACCTTCTAGAGGAACATGAAACCAATACACAGATATGTAAAGTCATACATGGGCCAGGTTAAGTAATTAACAGACTTTTAAATGGTAAAAATAAAATATTAGTTCAAAGTTAATCAGAGCATAATCATTTCAGATTAGGAAATAGGTAGTGCATATAAGCCCACAACTCTGTATGACACTGTCTGTTCTAGTAAAGTTACAAGGCTATGACTTACTCATATTTAACAAAAGAATTCAGTGAAGTCTGTCTGAGATTAACGATTTAAATACTGAAGGTGGGAGACACGGTTATTTTTCACTGTAACACGTGACAGGACATCAACACCGTGACTCTGAATAAAGAGCCTTAAAAGACGTAGTGCTCCTTTGAACAGCTGCTCTTACAATGTGTAGCAAGTGCTAAATCTCCATTAGTATAATAGTAACAAAAATCACCCTTTACATAATTGAACATATATTTTCCATGTGAACCCCTTTAACACAGTTCAATTCAGGAGCAAAATATAATTTATACAGTATTTATTAGAGCTAGTATTAGTAAACAGATCAAACAAATGCAGTACAACACATCACACATCCACAGTGTCTCTTTTGCTTATCATCACAGTCAGTCAGAAGTGTCCGTTTAACTTACGTAGCAGTTGAGAGATGCTTCGTTGGAGGTAGCAGGAGCTAGCTCATAGCCAGTGCTGCTGTTGAGAGCGGCAGAGTTCACACAGGAAAAGACACGACGGACGGGGGAAAAAAGCTTTGAGTCCCACACTCTAACCTGCTGAGCGAACAACGTCCACAGTGACTCCGCCGCCGTCCTCTCATCCAGACTCGCCAACCGTTCTCCGGTTCTTCGTGATACACAGCTCCGCAGCTTGTGACGACGTAACTCATGAGGCGTTCACTTGCAGCTGTGTTAAATGCAGCTTCGTTTGTCATGGCGAGTTGAAGAAGTCTGCTGCAAAGCTATGAATAATCCGCATGATGAAAACTCACAGCAATGTTATGCCTACATTATCAATATATTGAGACCCATGTGACACAGTTTGACATGGTTTAGCAAAGTGAATGAGGAGAAATACATCCAAGTGTGAGACGTAACAAACCGAAAGCGGTCTCATGCTGCGTTCAGGGTAACTCTGTTAAAATGGGTTTCATAGGTCATGGTGAGCTGATGAACTTTGATGCCACGCCATTAACAATCTGCATGATGAAAAGTCACAATAATGTTATGCCTACATTATCAATATCTTGAGACCAATTTGACACAGTTTGACATGGTTTAGTAAAGTGGCTGGAGGGAAATACATCAAAGAGTAAGATGACCAAAACAAGACATTTCCTGATGCCACCAGGGGGCGCTTTCCTTTTAAGTCATGATTTCTAGGTAGATGTCTTCCGGTCGCGACTCTTGTCTTATATGTGTAGTTTGGAGTCGATTGGACAAAATATGTCTAAGTTACAGAAGCTCGCTTATATTGGCGTTTAGTCGAACTTTGAGACCTCACCACGGTCACACGGTATGATGAAAAGTTTAAATTCTGATAACTTTAGATCTTCATCTTGTTTTGTAGAGTCTCATCTAATTTTTAAGTTGATCTGATGAAAGCTGTCTGAGTAGTACATAAAAACATAACACGTACCAAAATAAGACATTTCGCGTTACCACCAGGGGGCGCTGTGATTGTAAGTCACAATTTCTGCACCCATGTCTTCTGGTGGCGACTCTTGTCGAATGTGTCTAGTTTGGACTCAATTGGACAAAATATGTCTGAAATATGGAAGCTTGTGTTTTGATGGCGTTTCATCAAACTTTAACGCCACACCACGGTCAGACGGTTTTGCTAAAACGTAATCCTTCAATAACTTTAGATCTCCAATTTGTTGTGATGACGATCGTCTAAATTTGAAGTTGATCTGATGAAAGCTGTACGACAAGTACATCAAAGAAAAAATATGGAATATGACCAAAATGGCCACTAAAGTCAAACTGGCGGGCTTCCTGTTGCGTTATTCATAATGCACTGATGGACTTTTTTGTGCATCTAGTCATGATACACAATAATCTTTGTTTTTTTTGAGGATCGGTGAATGCTAAATGAGGGGCTCTTCCGTAGGTGGCGCTCTTGAGCCATTTTGCCACGCCCTTTTCAAAATACTCCAGAATACGTAATTTTACGCCGCCTTCGAATTTACTGCAAACTCCTACAACTTTTTGAGCACATTAAAGCCCTCAAAAAGCCAATTCATTTAAGCTAAGAAAAATAATAATAATAATAATAATAATCATTTCAATTTCAATAGGGCCTCCCACCGATTTCGGTGCTCGGGCCCTAATAATCATTTCAATTTCAATAGGGCCTCCCACCGATTTCGGTGCTCGGGCCCTAATAATAATAATAATCATTTCAATTTCAATAGGGCCTCCCACCGATTTCGGTGCTCGGGCCCTAATAATCTTTTCAATTTCAATAGGTCCTCTCACCGATTTCGGTGCTCGGGCCCTAATAATAATAATAATCATTTCAATTTCAATAGGGCCTCCCACCGATTTCGGTGCTCGGGCCCTAATAATCATTTCAATTTCAATAGGGCCTCCCACCGATTTCGGTGCTCGGGCCCTAATAATAATAATCATTTCAATTTCAATAGGGCCTCCCACCGATTTCGGTGCTCGGGCCCTAATAATAATCATTTCAATTTCAATAGGGCCTCCCACCGATTTCGGTGCTCGGGCCCTAATAATAATAATCATTTCAATTTCAATAGGGCCTCCCACCGATTTCGGTGCTCGGGCCCTAATAATAATAATAATAATAATCATTTCAATTTCAATAGGGCCTCCCACCGATTTCGGTGCTCGGGCCCTAATAATAATAATCATTTCAATTTCAATAGGGCCTCCCACCGATTTCGGTGCTCGGGCCCTAATAATAATCATTTCAATTTCAATAGGGCCTACCACCGATTTCGGTGCTCGGGCCCTAACTAGGGCTACGTTGTAGCACTAACGGGCCCGAGCACAGGCGATTTCAAGTCTGTTGCCGTCGGTGAAGAGAGAGCGTTCGATGACCAAGCGCTTGTCTCCGTGTTACCTGCTTTTGAGCACTGAAGCAAGGATAAACGGCTCACTTTCTGTAGCCAGCAGGTGGTGCTATCGTTTTAAATCATGGTGTCTTTGTAGATGTCATCAGGTCGCGACTCTTGTCTTACTTGTCTGGTTTGGACTGGATTGGACCAAATATGTCCAAGATACAGAAGCTCATGTTTAAATGGCGTGTAATCAAACTTTGACGTCACGCCAAGTTCACACCGTGAGACAAGAAATCGATCTTTTAATAACTTTTCATCTCCATCTTGTTGTGATGACACTCAACTAAATTTCATGTTGATCTGATGAAAGCTCTACAACAAGTACATCAATGTAAAAGTATAATATAATATGGCCAAAATGTCTACCAAATCCAAAATGGCGGGCTTCCTGTGTGGTTTAGCATATCTGTCCAAGAGACTTATTTCTTTCTCATGAAAAGACACATGTCACTATCGATTTTTGTAGATGTAGACCAATCGTAGTGCCGGGGCTGCCCTTTAGGGGGCGCTAGTCAGTTATTTTGACACGCCTATTCCTTAAAACTATCTGTATATCTTCAGGGGTGGGCTGTTGATACACACATGTAGTTTGAGGGAGCTGGACCCATGAACACAGAAGTTACAGCAATTTCGTGTGTCAGGACGAGTTGAACTTTGATGACACCCCATTAATAATCCGCATGATGAAAAGTCACAGTAATCGTAAGCCTACATTATCAATGTCTTGAGACCCCTTTGACACAGTTTGACATGGTTTCACAAAGTGGATGAGGAGAAATACATCCAAGTGTAAAATGTACCAAAAACAAGACATTTCCTGCTGCCACCAGGAGGCGCTGTGATTTTAAGTCACAATATCTTGTAGATGTCTTCAGGTCGCGACTACTGTCGTACATGTGTAGTTTGGAGTCGATTGGACCAAATATGTCTGAGATAGAGAAGCTCGTGTTTTGATGGCCTTTCATCAAACTTTGACGCCACGCCACGGTCAGACAGTGTGACGAAAAGTTTATCTTTCAATAACTTTTGATCTCCATTTTGTTGTAATGGCACTCGTCTAAATTTTAAGTTGATATGGTGAAAACTCTACGAGAAGTACATCAAAGTAAAAATATGGAATATGACCAAAATGGCCACTTAATCCAATATGGCGGGCTTACTGTTAATTTTTTCATCATTGTCATTGAGGCTTTTTTGTGCATCTTGTCATGATACACAACTATCCTCATTTTCGTGAGGATCAGTGAATGCTAAATGAGGGGCTTTTCCGTAGGTGGCGCTGTTCATCCATTTTGCCACAACCATTTCCAAATACTCCAGAATACGTAAATTTACACCACTTTCTAATTTACTGCAAACTTTTACAACTTTTTGAGCATGTTTAAAAATTCTCAGAATAATCCTTTCAATTTCAATAGGGCCTCTCACCAGAGGTGCTCGGGCCCTAATAATAATAATCATTTCAATTTCAATAGGGCCTCCCACCGATTTCGGTGCTCGGGCCCTAATAATAATCATTTCAATTTCAATAGGGCCTCCCACCGATTTCGGTGCTCGGGCCCTAATAATCATTTCAATTTCAATAGGGCCTCCCACCGATTTCGGTGCTCGGGCCCTAATAATAATAAAAATCCTTACAAAAACAATAGGGCCTCACACCGATTTCGGTGCTCGGGCCCTAATTAATCATTAATATTTCTATATTAAAAGTCACTATTTATAGGCTATATTAAAATGCAGTGAAAATAGAAAAAACACAGCTTGTTTCCTCATTGAGATCTTTATTACAAGATGAACAACTCTTGTGGCAGTTAAACGGGATATGTTCACTGGTTACACTTGAAAATATGCGCTGCTTTACTCTTAGGCCCCGCTGAGAGAGCAGCAGCTAGCCGCTGAGAGCTAGCTCGATTTGACGGTTCTCGACCTCTCAGTCCGATTGTTGTCACACCCTCACTCGCGGAACCCCTCACCCAGACCCGGGTCTGTCCGGGTTCCCTTCCCCGTGGACTGAGGGTCCGTGTGCGGACATGAAAAAATAATGTCGTAGACGAAATTCCTAATGATCAATAATTGATCGTCGATTAATTATGCCCATCCCTAATGATCAGCATGGCCCCCATATTAGCAGACAGTAAATTTAGAAATATATCAGCAAGTCATAAGTCAAATCAAACAGTCCTAATAGATTAAATTATACAGGCTGTCCTAATCAAACCAACCTGATCCATCAAGAATTTTAGTTTTGGTCCATACCAGTGAGCCATGCATCTATACTCTTTTTCATCTTCCACACATACCACAGGTGCAGTGAAGGGTGACAGATGCAGCAGGGAGATGAAAACACTGAGGTATTAGCAGGGGCTGAGGGACCTGTCAGAGCTGAGCTTTGCGTGCAGAGCCATGAGGACAGTTGTTCAAACAGGTTAATTGTGTTCTCCCGCCCCAAACTATTCTGTCCTGGATCGCTTGGTGCCGTGAAGACATCTTGTGACATCCAACGTTCCAGACCGCTGATTAGCCTTTCTCTTCCACCCCCACCTGCTCACCACAGACACACACACACACACACACTGAACACACACATGGACACACTCATGCTGACAGGGTCCACTCTGTCTGGCCCCCAGCTGTTTGGCCACAGATGGGTGGCTTCCTGTCAGAGTTTTCCAGATGTAACTGGTTTTCACCCTTTCTTTCAAAGCTTTTCTTCTCCTTTCTTTCCTTCCCCTGAAGTGTTTTGTGTCCGTCCCAAATCATCAAAGCTTATTCTAGAGCTATGACTTTTCTCTGTCTTGTCATCTCTTTGCTTTTACTCTCTTCACTGCTGTATTTTGTGTCTTTGCATATCATTACATACATAAATTTAAATGTTTTTCCTCTCAAATGTTTCCTCTAAACGTGCATTTTTAATAAGTGGTTAATGTCATATGAGGAAATTAAATTCACAAGAAGTAATTGCCTAACACTTGATCATCATACACTGAATCAGTAAAAAGCAAACCATACTCTCACTTCTGCAGACACATTATTAATACACCTATTACAAATGTATAAGGGATGTTCTGTGCCACTGCATGAGGCAGAGTGTTGTCCTCAGGAGGTCACTGGTTTAATTCTTGACAATCCATTGGTGAACAAGATATGGATTTATTGATACCCTCTCTTATAAGATGCATAAACATATGCAAACATCAGTTAAACAGGTACAATTAAACCTCACCTGTCTCTTTCCACCCTCACTTCTACTTCTCTCCTCTTTCTATTCCTTTTTTTTTGGTTTGGTTAGTTTAGTCTCCTCTTCGGACACTAACCGAATCACACTGGCATATGGCTTAACAATAGCCACAAGTGTTAAAATATTAACTTGCTTCACCTCATTAAGCTTCTCTCAGTCATAGAGCCCTTCTCTGAGGTAGCGCTATAAGCCACAGTCCAACCCTTGGCCCTCCCAGCTGTGATGCTACAGCAGGATATTCCCCCTCCCAGAGCCTTCACAAAGACCAGTATGGCATTGTTAATGGTGCATGTTGGCTTAAGGTCGACCTGCTGCTTAGCAGGAGATACTCTATGAAATAGCATCTATAGCGTCAACAGGGGGCCTCTGTGTTTTGTTTGAGTAAGCACATGACTGTGTGTGTGTGTGTGTGTGTGTGTGTGTGTGTGTGTGTGTGTGTGTGTGTGTGTGTCTCTTTTCAAGAGACCCCATAAGTGTGTGTGTCTTACGAAAACAAAAATTGGAGCAGGAGGGGGGTGGAGGTGTGGTGAGGGGCTCTGAACATTTGTGCACTTTATACAGTGATCACAGTGAAAGCTTAGAAGTTTTGACATGTTACATAATTTTTAAGAGACACTAAGAATCCTTTTATTTTCAGGATGACTTAATAGGGTGAAGAGGTTAATTTGGCCCTGACGTCGGTTCACCAAAGACAATAGTCAATGTGTGACAGGTAAATATTGGACTGGCAGGAAAAAATAGGCAGGATTGATAAGCTACAAAGAGAGTTTACTTAGGTCCTGCTCAGGCCTGATATTTACATCTGTCACGGATGATCTGACCACAAGTGGACAGCTTAAAGTTTGTCAGTTCGCACTTGCCATTCAAATTGTCACCACAAAGTCTCCATTGACCACTGAGATTGGATCTCACTTTTGCACTCTTTATATGCAAACAAAGACGCTCATATTTCTGTTCACAAAGACCTCATTGTGGTGTTCTATCTTGTGTTGTTAGGCTGTTTACCTAGTCTGGATGCCAGACGAACATAGCCTCGCCCACAACATTTGAGGTTGGTAAGAAACTATGCCCGAACAGAATTTGTTCGGACCAATTTGTTCGGGCGAGCTTTATACGATGATGGACAGATGATCAACAGTAACGTAATAAACCACGTCTCCAAAGAGCGCTTGGGTTGAATTCGTTTTCAACAAACATGCCTGCCGCTGGAGAGCTGAGATGTGTAGATGCTGCCATTGAGTCTGTTCTAGAAGACATTGACAGCGCATTCATTTTAAAAGAGGAACAGAGAAACGCAATCAAGGCATTTTTTAGATCGAAAATACACTGCTCAAAAATATTAAAGGAACACTTTTTTTATCAGGGTATGGCATGAATTCAATTGCACTTTTTTGATAATTATCTGGTCAGTTAAGTAGCAGAGGGGGTTGTTAATCAGTTTCAGCTGCATTAGTGTTGATGGAATTAACAACAGGTGCACTAGAGGGGCAACGATGAGACGACCCCCAAAACAGGAGTGGTTCTGCATGTGTAGGCCATTTCCAGTTTCTCCCTCTTGATCACTTCGACTGGTTTTCCATTAGTGTTGGCTTTAGCTAGAGTCATTATCTCTACTGGGAGCATTAGGCGATTTCTTAACCCTACAGATGTTGCACAGATTGTCCAACTCCTCCAGGATGGCACATCCATGCGTGCCGTTGCAAGGAGATTTGATGTGTCTCCCAGCATAATCTCCAGAACATGGAGGAGATTCCAGGAGATGTGTTTTCAAAGTGTTCCTTTAATTTTTTGGAGCAGTGTATGATTTTGCCGCCCTTCCTACGGGATCCGGAAAGAGTTTAATTTATCAGCTGGCCCCGATGGTCGCAAAGAAGATGGGACACAATGAAAACCAAATGATCATTGTGGTTTCTCCATTGGTCGCAGTCATGGAGGACCAAGTGAAAGAGGCGACCGAAATGGGCATCACGGCGATGCAACTCGGCATGCACGACGAGGTGGATTGGGGCAGACACACATTATGAAACTGGTATCCTTGTACCGTGCTGCGTATCCTTACTTGTTACACATTATGAATAAACACCATCATTAATCAGAAGTTATAAGGACCTGAACAGAAGTTTACTTTGTGTTTGATCGATCAAACACATTGAAAAGAAAGTCTAACATTTGGCACGGACGCAGTTCATCTGCCACACACAGCACGAGATGTGACACGTACTAATGCAGATAAAGCAGAATTAGATGAATGCTTGAAGTGAAGGAAAGTTGACTTTCTTCTCTGTAACACTATAAACAGTCAGGAATTGTTATTGGCACTATAGAGGCCATGGTCTAGGAAGATGCAGTGCAGAGAATTGTCCATCTTTTGACTCATGCACTCTGTCAGACCCTTGGAATGAGTTTGCTTGCTGTGGTTTTAGAGCTCAAGTGGAAAAGGTCTCCTTCTTCATGTTGAGATCGAAGCAAGGTAGTCATTGCCAGTTGAAGGGTCTTTCCTCTCTTTGCCATGAAAAGGGCACGCATCCCTTTCTTTAAGAAGCTCCTCCCCCTCTCCATGACCCATTGTTGGGGGATTAGCTCCCCATGTGTCAGTCAATACAATTGCCTTTCTCTTCTCGCCCCTCTGCAACCCAATGCTTTCTCCCGTCTTTTAACTTATGCTTTGCAACGAGTGGAAGAATGCACAGTGGTGTCCAAATCAGGTAAAATCATGGAGAGTCTAGGTTTGGCCATACTCTTTTGCAACAGCTAAAGTTTATCTTGATTTTGATCCAAAGGGATATTTATAAACAAGTTAAAATAGTTAAATTAGTCATTAGGCAGAATGGTTGTTTATCGGTGGGTAGGCAGCACAAGCAAATAATTTTCAAGATATAATAGGTAGGGATAAGATAAATGATCAGAGTAGGGCAAGCAAGTACATGAGACGAAGTGCTATGGCTGGCAGCCACAACTGAGTGTGCTAGATAGAAGTTATTTACTTTGGGGCTAATGGGATGATGAAGAGCAGGAGTGCAGGCAGGTGAAGCATCAGCTTAGTGCCCAAAATTGGACTCACAATCTGCACTCTGTACATAGTTCTATTCTTGTGGCATTAAAAGTCATGGCTCTTGTACTGTCCCGATTCAAGGTCCAAATTATAAACAAGCCCATGAGATGCTTTGGTGGCTGATTTGTTTGAAAACGTTTAATATATTAAACATTTACCAATATAACTGATTGGTAGTTTTGGGATTGTAGGTTTTTTTTCAGGAAGAGCACTGCTTCTCAAAGGGCAAAATGATTGTATGGTCCTGTTATTGGGCCATTGTAACACCACCAACAAACCTAACACATATATGAAGGCTATAAATATATACAAGCATTTGGCTCATAGAATGCAAGAAGAACATACCCCAGTTCATAAATCCAAATCATACTGGTTTCATGCCTTTCATAAGAGGAAAATATTACAATTTAATGTATAGGCTATTAAATCATCAGCCATCTATGCTGCCTAATTGGGATAACTTGAATGACACAATGGTTATATAGAATATCCGTATACACAGTGGGACACACTCCTTTAATCTTCCTTTATACATATTATTGCTTTATTTTATTATTATTAAAACTATTCTATGCAGTTTATATTTATATTCACATATGTTTCTATAAATCACCTATGAAATTAGCAAAATCAAGTGAAATATATTGTGTAACTCTTGGTTACTCTTTGCTTTTCCGAGAAACTCGTCAAGTCCCCTCCTCCACCTCTGGGTCTTACCCTCCCTCACTCCTCCTGTCTCCACCTCTTCCCTGTCACTGATCCCTTCTTTTTGAGCCATTGCTAAGGGATTAACTCCCTGAGTGTCAATCAATATGTTTTCCTTTCTCTTTCTTCCCTCCTCCTCCTCCCCCACCACCCCTGGAGGTTGAGGGAAAGAGAGAACTGCTGGGAAGAACAAAGAAGGAGAGAAAGAAACAGAGGTGAGAAAAATGTGAAAGTTTGATAAACATCATTAGCTTATGTTTTTGAGAGAAAAGTAATGGTTGACAGTTTTATTTTATTCATTCTCTGTGTGGGTACAAGGTCACAGTGTTGCCCAGTGACTCCTCTCTTCTTTTTCTCACAAGGCTCTTTTATCCAGACACTTGTTTACAATTATTCACTGTGATCAAGGTTGTCCCAGTTAATATGCCTAGACATTGTTCACACATATTTCATCACGGATGACAAGGTGCAATTTCCGCTGTGGTATACACACCGGGGGAAGTGCCTTAGAGTGTCAGAAAATGTTTTTTTTCTTTTTGCTTCTGTTGTTGTGGTATGAAGCAAAAGAAAAAGATTTAATGTTTAAAATGTTCAGTGTTAGTCAAGAAAAGGAATCATATTTATTTTCACGTAGATGAAATGTGCTCTTACTTCTTTTCAAGGGGCCTTAGTTCATCTCATTCTCCAACTGTTTATTTTTGTGTTGGGTGCTATTTTTCTATTAGAGCAGGAGGGAAAGGGCCTTTTTAATGTTTTGACTTGAAAAAAAATCAAGCTTGTGGAAGGGGAAGTTAGAATCTGTCATCCAACCTTATCTCATTTTCACACACAGGCTGCAACTCTCCACTATTTCACATTGGCTTTCCTGTCATCCAGTCAGGGTAAACAGTCAATTTATATATTGATTGACTGCATTTATATAGACTGCATTTATATAGCGCGTTTTTCAAATTCACCCATCATCCTACACTCTCATGCATTGCTTCTACATATACAATGCTACTCTGCAATTCATATATCACTCACCTATGGCAGGGGCAAGTGGATTTGGTGTTTAGAGTCATGCCCATGAACAGTGATGTGTGAACCTTCCAGACAGGGGAATAAAGCACCTATTAGATGTTTGTTTAGTTTATGCTGGCCTTTCCTGTCATGTCAGTTTCGGCTGGTCGCACACATCCTTACTCTTTGAACTTTTCCATTCACGGCGCATCCAGCACAACATCGATTGAGCTGGAGTAAAGAGACTGTGGACACCTCTACTGACATTAAATTACATTACATTTCATTTAGCTGACGCTTTTATCCAAAGCGACTTACAATAAGTGCATCAAACCCGAGGGTACATACCAAGGACGACAAGAATCAAGATAAAGCAAAACTACAAAGTGCTATAAGTAAGTGCCATTTAAGTGCTACTAGAGTGTTAGTTTCAAAAAGTTGTTTACCTTGAATTTTTTTATTCAAGATAAAGTCGGAAGAGGTATGTTTTTAGTTTTCGGCGGAAGATGTGTAAACTTTCTGATGTCCGGATGTCAATGGGGAGCTCATTCCACCATTTAGGAGCCAGGACGGAAAACAGTCGTGTTTTTGATGAGTGTTTAGCTCGCAGTGAGGGAGCAACGAGCTGATTGGCCGAAGCAGAGTGGAGTGAACAGGGTTCGGTGTAACATTTGACCATGTCCTGGATGTAGACTGGACCGGATCCGTTCACAGCATGGTACGCAAGTACTAGTGTTTTGAACCGGATGCGAGCAGCCACTGGTAACCAGTGAAGGGAGCGGAGGAGAGGAGTAGTGTGAGTGAATTTAGGTTGGTTAAAAACCAGTCGAGCTGCTGCATTCTGGATGAGCTGCAAAGGTCGGATGGCAGTGGCAGGTAGACCTGCCAGGAGGGAGTTACAGTAATCCAGACGTGAGATGACCAGAGCCTGGACCAGAACCTGCACCGCCTTCTGAGTGAGAAGGGGGCGTATTCTCCTGATGTTGTACAGCATGAATCTACAGGACCGTGTTGTTGCAGTAATGTTGGCAGTAAGGGAGAGTTGGCTGTCGAGTGTTACGCCCAGGTTCCTAGCAGTCTGAGTGGGGGTTAACACAGAGTTGTCAAAGTTAATAGTCAGGTCGTGGATGGGAGAGTCTTTCCCTACTCCTACTTTGTGTTTGATCGATCAAACACAAAGTAAACTTCTGTTCAGGTCCTTATAACTTCTGATTAATGATGGTGTTTATTCATAATGTGTAAAAGTAAGGATACGCAGCACGGTACAAGGATACCAGTTTCATAATGTGTGTCTGCCCCAATCCACCTCGTCGTGCATGCCGAGTTGCATCGCCGTGATGCCCATTTCGGTCGCCTCTTTCACTTGGTCCTCCATGACTGCGACCAATGGAGAAACCACAATGATCATTGGGTTTTCATTGTTCAGTTTTGTCAAGGTTAATCTTCAGGTGGTGTTGTGACATCCACTGAGAGATGTCGGTCAGACAGGCAGTGATTCGTGCTGCTACCTGTGTTTCTGAACGGGGAAAAGACAGGATTAGTTGGGTGTCATCGGCATAGCTATGGTAGGAAAATCCGTGTGAGTGAATGACAGAGCCGAGGGAGTTGGTGTACAAAGAGAAGAGGAGATGACCAAGGACAGAACCTTGAGGGACCCCAGTAGTGAGGGGACAAGGTTCAGACACAGATCCTCTCCAAGTTACCCTATAAGTGCGTTCATTGAGGTAGGAAGAGAGCAGGGAGAGAGCAGAGCCTGAGACACCGAGGTCCTGAAGGGAGGAAATGAGGATCTGGTGGTTCACTGTGTCAAATGCAGCAGAGAGGTCTAGAAGGATGAGGACAGAGGAGAGAGAGGCTGCTCTAGCAGTGTGAAGCTGCTGAGAGACAGCAAGGAGGGCAGTCTCAGTTGAGTGACCTGCCTTGAAACCAGACTGGTTAGGGTCAAGAAGATTATTGTGGTTAAGATAGGAGGAAAGTTGATTAAAGATAGCACGCTCAAGAATTTTGGAAACAAAGGGAAGGAGAGAGACAGGTCTGTAGTTATTTACTTCAGACGGGTCCAGGGTGGGTTTCTTCAGGAGAGGATTTACTCTTGCCTCCTTCAGAGAATTAGGGAAACAGCCAGTTGACAGGGAAGTGTTGATTAGATGGGTAAGAAAAGGAAAGTGGTCAGGGGCAATAGACTGGAGAATGTGAGAAGGGATGGGGTCAAGGGGGCAGGTGGTCGGGCGGGCGGAGGTTACCAAGGTCAGAACCTGATTGGGAGACAGGGGGGTGAAAGAGGAGAGCGAAGGGGATGAAGATGAAGTTGTTGGAAGTGTGGTTATAGAAGGAGGATCAGAAAATGAAGAGCGTATGTCATCTATCTTTTTTGTAAAGTAGTTGACAAAGTGGCTTGGTAGAAGAGAAGGAGGGGGACTGGGAGGGTTGAGGAGGTTGGAAAATATGGAGAAGAGTTTTTTGGGGTTAGAAAATGAGGCTTGAATTGCAAGTTGGTAAAAAGTGCTTTTGGCTGTGGAAATAGAGGCAGAAAAAGAGGAGAGAAGAGACTGATAAGCTAGCAGGTCGTCCAGGTGTTTAGATTTCCGCCATTTCCTTTCTGATGCTCGCATAGTGGCTCTGACGGCACGCACCGAGTCAGACAACCACGGAGCTGGGAAGGACTTGTGGACCTGTCGTGACGTAAGAGGACAGAAAGAGTCAAGAGAGGAGGACAGAGTAGAAAGGAGAATGTCAGTGGCAGAGTTAGGATGCATGAGTGAGAAAGAGTCAGTGGAAGGGAGGGCTGATAAAACAGAGGAGGCTAGAGAGGAAGGAGAGAGGGAACGAATGTTGCGACGGACAGGTACAGACTCTGTTGATGTGTTAAGGTTGTCAGTTTGAGATAATGGGAGCGTGTAAGAGATAAAGAAGTGGTCGGAGACATAAAGTGGGGTTACAGTGAGGTTAGATGTTGAGCAGTTTCTGGTGAAAATATAGTCCAGGTGGTTACCGGCTTTGTGAGTAGGAGGGGAAGGACTGAGTGAGAGAGCGAAAGAAGACTGTAAAAGTAAAAGATCAGATGACTTGTCTGTCTGGATGTTAAGTCACCCAGAAGGATAAGTGCAGGGCCATTTTCTGGGAAGTTTGACAGGAGGACGTCTAATTCCTCCAGAAAATCTCCCAAAGACCCTGGTGGACGGTAGAGGACAACAATAGTTAATTGTACCGGTTGAGTAACAGTCACAGCGTGAAATTCAAAAGCTGTTGGGGTAAAGATTGGAAGCGAGTAGAGAGAAAAACTCCTTTTATGTGAAATGAGTAAACCTGTACCGCCACCCTTACCAGTGGGTCTAGGTGTGTGGGTGAAGGAAAAGGCAGTGGAGAGGGCAGCTGGGGTGGATGTGTTGTCCGGTGTAATCCAGGTCTCAGTGAGAGCAAGGAAGTCAAGTGATTGCTGTGTAGCAAAGCCAGAGATGAAGTCTGCCTTGCGGGTAGCTGACTGGCAGTTCCATAGGCCCCCTGTGACAAGGTGTTGGGTATGTGTGGAACGGGTTGGATAGATAAGACATGAAAGGTTACGGTGTTGGTGTGAACGAGTACAAGGCCTATAGTAACTACGATGAGAAACGCGCACAGAAATTATACACATATTAAAAAGCAGCTTTATACTCAGCCTCCCCCGAAAGACTCCTTTGTCTTTATCCTCCGAGTCTTCACAGACGCTGAAGCTGACGCTCCAAACAATTCCTGGTTTTAAACCAGAGTTGACGATGGCTGGCTTCAGCTGTGCTGACCACTCCCCCTGCTCATGAGCCAATCAGGCACCACGTGGTGTTAATGGCCCAGTAGCAGATAATCAACAGAGTTAAATAACAAGAGAGACCTGTCTCTTTAATCAGTGGCTTTGCTAAGTGTCCTATTTGGCCAGAAACTGTTTCTGGACAAAGGCTATTTACCTCAGCAGGTAGAAAGTAAAATAGAATTATGCTTTTTAACAGAATTGGAATAAAAAGAAAGCAATTTAACCTTTAGCTGGTTACTATTTTAACTCTCAATCACCTGAGTGAAACTACAAGCATTAGACAGAATTAAAAAACAAAGAAAGACCCGTCTCATACAATTCCAGGTGAGACCAAACAGTTGAAACTATCAATCTAGTTAACCTAAGACAGCAGATACAATAGTAATTTAATAGAGAAGCTTAATAAAGAATATACTTAACTGAATCTAAGAAGTCCAGTAGTATGAAGGCCCCAGAAGTCAGAATGCACACATCTCCAAAACCCCTTAATAAAGGAACATATAAGCCGTTCTCAGACTTGACCTCCAGGTACATCGTCAGAAGGGCCAATAACCCCCCTACTTGCTCAAAGTGAATCCAGCAAGGATCTCCTGCTGTGTTCTCACATTGGATTCTCCTGAATTGCCATGGACTTTATTCTTGGGGGCTAAGCGGACAATGTCCACAGAAACTGCGGACCCTCTCACTCTGACATTTGCGTTCACACACGCACCTCCTCCAGAAGGAATATAAGCAGTATCTGGCAGAGGTGTGGACTCGAGTCACATGACTTGGACTCGAGTCAGACTCGAGTCATGAATTTGATGACTTTAGACTCGACTTGACAAACTGTAAAGAGACTTGCAACTCGACTTGGACTTCAACATCAATGACTCGTGACTTCACTTGGACTTGAGCCGTTTGACTTGATAAGACTTGCTCTTTTCCCCAAAACACAAAGATTAAAAAGTATGTTATTAAGGAGCGCTCTGTATCTGTCATCGTGTTTGTGTGCGTCTGTGTGTGTGTGTGCAGCGCCGCCGCTCCCAAAACGCGCACTATGCGCTGTGCGTCGGGCACCAAGTCCTGATGGGGCACCAAAAAAAAAGCAACTGAAAAATCATCATAGTTATAATAATTATGTAGCCGAGCGGCTTCAGCCGACAAAGGACACGAGAGCAGGTCATGCGCTCGGGACAGCACACCCGTTTATTCTCCGTTCATTTTACAACTTCACTCATCACAGCACCCACTTCCTTTAAAACCCCCTTTCAAAATAATAGTCACTACCAACAACCCACTTAAAACCGGAAATACAAATCAACCCTCAACAATAACGTCATTAAATAAATTAGCTTACAATTATAATGCCGATATTATTTCAGTATAGAAATATTAGGTACCTTTTAGACATGTATATCACAAAAAAGGCAGAACAAGATATATATTAAATTGCTCAAAAAAAGTTAAAGAAGATTGACTATTCTTGATTGTACTTATTGATGATTATTTAACGTTATCATAGAGGAGTTATGCTTAGGGCACCAAAATGGCTCGCAGCGGCAATTGGTGGAATCATACTACGTCCCCATCGTGCACAAATGACTGACAGACTTTTGGCCAATGTGGTCTTTTGCAAATGCAATGCAGCATAGGGCCCTGACATATAAAAAGCACAACCCTGTTCATTGTTATGTTCAAGTATTTGTTATGTTTCTCACATGTACACACACACACAGACAATATGACGTGAGATAAACACAGGACAGGACAATGTTGTTAGCACTTTTGTACAAATAATTACAGTTTTTTCAAATGTGTTCATTCTGTAGGAGTGGTTTAAAATGAAGAATATTCTTGCAAAATATGAGTTAAATGTTAAAAATGACTGGTTAATAGTGCAATAGGGAAGTGCAATGTTGGCACAATTTTTTTCTGTAATTTCAATTGCACTTGTTTTAATAAATAAATACAGATTTTAAAAGCATACATGATCTGTGTTAATATATTATTACTCAGTGATCGAAAGGACTCGAAAAGACTCGAAACTCAAACTGCAGGACTTGGACTTGACTTGAGACTTGTCAGTCTTGACTTTGGACTTGACTCGGGACTTGCCTGTCTTGACTTGGGACTTGAGGGCAAAGACTTGAGACTTACTTGGGACTTGCAAAAAAATGACTTGGTCCCACCTCTGGTATCTGGAGTTCAGTGCATGTCTGAAAGCAGCATAACTAGAGCCCATGGCCATAAGCATTTCTAACCTGACTCCAGTGAAATGGCAATTGGCACTCCTACCTTATCACAACTGACCACTATCATGTGTAATGTTGCATTTTCATGAATATGAGGTCATCATCAGCTGCACAGAAAAAACTCAGGATCGGTTTTGTCAGAGCAGATCTACCCATTCCTTTTATTTCTAGACCCTCTCCTACTCTACACCCTCTAGTGTTACACTGAGCAGAAACACACTCCCCTGCATTGATGACAACCTGCTGCATTAGCACTAACTGGCGCTTAGAGAGAGGAGAGAGGAGTCAAGCTTGGCTGAGCTACAATCCTGCTTGGTTAATGCCCAGGCTGTTAAGAACACCAACAACAATTAATGGAGGATCAATAAAAATCAATGAAAGTTAACATCAGAGGGCTTTTTTCCTCTTAAAGGTCGGTGGGACGCTATCAGACCATCAGCAGCATCAATATTAACCATAGCCAGTCCGCCATGAAATAAAAGTTCAAGAAATGAGTGGTGGAAAAAAGAAACAACACAATCCAAGTTTCCAGCTGTGGGATCATGTAGAATATAGTACTTGAAGTCAAGTTGAGCCTTTATTTACTTATTACAATGCTAACATGTTCTCTCTTTGTTGATCCCGTTGAATATGTTATCCTTTTCCTTTTCTTGTAAAAATGAAAAGAGGGTCAAAGAAGCACGTAAAACATTTACAGAAACATTACAACAATTTATACAACAACTATTTACAAAACAAAACATTTCAGAAAACATTTGGAAAAAACACAATTTCAGATTACTGCAGGGAAAACATTTCTTGTTTATGACTGGACAGAACCTACAATCCAAGTGTTAATTTCGTTGACGAAAACGATAACGAAATATATTCGTTAACGACCCTTTTTCCATGACGAAGACGTAACGAAAATGGATCTTTGAAAATAAAAAGTATGATGTAATGGAAAATATCACTGACCAGTGTCTAAGGTATTGGATATCCCCTTACTAAGTGTCTCACTGCTGTGATACTGTCTACCTGACAGGATGGAGCCCTTATTTGTTGATGTTTTTCCTTAATTGGTACCAGGGACGGTAGGGTGAGGTTTTTCATCTAACTGGTACCGGGGACGGAAGGACACAGCAGATAAGATAGAGGATGATCTCATGTCTTTCATGTCTTCTTTTTTTTTTTCATATCATGTCTTATGAAACGCCTCTTTGTATAAGTTCTGGCTTCTGTGAACTTACAGCCAGTTGTTCCATTTTGAGCACCCGTGCTTGTTGTGTAAACTCTGCAGAGCTTATTATTATAAAGACTCAAAAGCAACTCCGGTCTGAGAATTTCATTATTTCAAATCTCAAGATGAATTTCCATCACAATGACTAAATGTATTTTTAACTTTCGTTGATGAGACGAGACGAGACGAAAATGTTGGTGGTTGACTAAGTCACAATCATTTTTTTAACATCATCGTATCAGGCCGTCATAAAGTATCAGGAGCGGGCGATTGAGTCTGTGTGTGTGTGTGTGTCTGTGCGCTCCCAGATAGCGTACCGATCCCGAGGCTCCGCCCCCCGCCCCGCTCGCTCGCTCAGAGACACAAGATCAGAGCTAGTACACGTGAAGAATGTGTTCTAAACAAGCCTGTTTGGATTGGGCTGTTTGTTTGGCCTGTGGTAATTCTGCTGGCAGCTTCCATTTTGAGGGCATTACCATGATACAAAGCAAAAGCCGTTTTCAGAAATGACCGACTGACTTTGTCTTTCACAACAGAAACAAATCCTGCGCATTATTCAGGTGGGAGGTGGAGAAGCCAGGTGAAGCAGACAGAGGCAGGAAATAACGTGTCAATTCTGCTGCAGAGATCACGTGATCGTGTTTCCAGCACCCTGACTCTGACGTCAGCTCTTATCACCACAAACCCATTGCACATCTTTGTCAGAGTCTTTTAAGTGTATGGCTCCGCAGGTTTCACTGTGTGCTTTGACCCTCAGGGTCAACGCAATAAACCCATTCTGTGACCAGAAAAAGGGGATTTAGTTTCAACCGTGAGAAAATACTTATCTAAATCAAACACTGAACTGCTCCAGACTTTCCAGCTCTTCACTCAACCTGAAAGTAGGTGAAAGGTTGACTTCATTAGTGAAATGATGATCTTAAAGCTGCCTGTGTTTGGGTTAATGCTTATTCTGTGAGAGCATGTATGTAAACTCAACCTGTGGTGTGTTGCACTTGATTGGTTTTGTGCACTCAGGGTTTGGAGATGCTTAATTCTTCACAGCCAGCACAGTTGCTTTGTGATGTTCATCTTTCTGCAAACATCAGGAAGAGGGAGGTTTGTGAATAAACACACGATTACGCGTGCTTGCAAATCTCTCCACATACACACTCACCATTAATTTGTTTTCCTCAAACAAATTTCTATCTATTTTATCAAATATACAAATTCAACTGAGAAAACGTCTTAAATCCGTTAAAATGGTAATATTTTGATAAATCAAGTCTTAATGTCCTATACTAACTCATTATGAACTAAATCTGTCTCTACTGGATTGAGCCAGATGCTGTTAAAAATAAACAGCGGATCCCCCAATTTAGAGAGCAGCTTTAACCATTGGCTGTTCGGCTCCACGACAAATTCTCTATCAGCATCGATATGTATGTCAAAGGACACTCAAGTTAATGTGGAATTTACACAAAACGATATTAGACTCAGTAATATTCTCTGGACCTCCACCTAATCTGACCAGTGATGACATGTTAAGCGTGTTGATCGCTGGCTTTCAGGGTGGTGTCCGGCAAACAGTGGGTTTTGTCACTGGTTTTAGGTATGTAACAGAGTCTATACATCCAAAATAACAACCCAGAGTTGGGAGAGTTACGACGACATTCCAGATAAAAAGAGAGAGACGACATTCCAGATAAAAATCTAATGAAAAATAACACAACCAAACTGTACAACAACAACGAACAAAACAAGATTATTAAAAGTGGAGCTCACATAAGATCATTGTCATCCGAGGCAATTGTATTCAATTAATCAGTCTCAGATCACAACATTGATTCACTGTCTCACTGGGACATGGCTGGGTCCTGAGGAATATGTCAGCCTAAATCAATCTACTCCCCCCAGTCATATAAATACACACGTTCCTCAAAGCTCTGGCCAAGGAGGTGGAGTTGCATCTATTTTTAACTTAATTTCATTGATTAATCCTTAACCTGAACTAAATGATAACTCATTTGAAAGCTTCGCTGTAAATCCATCACACCCATCCTGGGCCAAGTTCTGACCTTGTGGGGCTTCGTCTGAGTTTTGAGTTTTTACCAAGTCAGACAAAATGATGTGGGTGATTTTAATATTCATGTAGACAATGAAAATGATAACCCACTTATCATTTTAACCACACCCTTGAGCTTGTTAGATCATATTGAATCTAAATTGAACATTTTATATCACAAAGGGCGGCCCAGCTACCGTGAGCCTCACCTGGCAAGAGCCACAAAGTGCTGCAGTTGCATTCCTCCTCTTCCTCTCCATCTCATCAAAACATGTACAATAGAATACTTGTTACTGACTGTTCACTTCTTCCCTGGAGTCCATGAACTTCATCGTTTGGAGATAAAGGCTGCGGTCACATTGTGGATCGTGCATAATGATTGTGATGGTGGATCGTGATCATGGTGGCAGCTGATCATGGATTATGATTACAACTAGATTGTTTAGATATATACCATATGTCTATTCACATATACTACTATAATTGGCAATACCTTTATAGCTACAATTTCCAGACATTTTCTTTAAACATTGTTAAACCTCTCCAATAATGTTAGATACTGTCTTTTCTCATAAATGTTTAAAACATTGGGCCTCTTTCACCAATATTTTCCTAATCAGATACATGTTTGCAATCTTAAACGTTAGAATTGTTCGCATCTGTGGTGTTATATTGAAGAATACCATGTCTTCGTAAGTAGAAAGTGTGTACCAGTTTTCACTGGAATTCTCATAGGGAATCTATGAGAATGGGCAATTTGGGATTTATTATTATAGCCAAGGACACGTTGTATTCAAAATATAGGTGGAACATCATTTACAACTTCTTGTGGAGTCTGTAGTTGGTCACATGTTACGACACATGATACTCAGTCTGTTGAGTAGATATTTATCAGTTGGTGCGTCATGCTAAATATTTGTTCTGTTCCTTTACGTACACAAACCTCCACACATAGAGATATTCTATCAAACAACAATCTGCTTCATGATTTTTTTAAACTGCAAAAAAAAACACGAATACACACACACCAGCATTTTCATTCTCTCTTACCCTTCCAATCAAACATCAAACCAGCAGAGCTTGTTTATAATGCTCTGTGGGGAATTTACACTCAGGCGTAGCTCTGTATTCACTTTGTCATTATTTGGGTGAGCATGTTGTTACAATGAAACCTTTTGTACTGGCAGGAGATGAAGGCTGCGAGGCTGATTGGATCCAGGCTCATTGACTGATTAGATTGCTAAAATGATTCCATCTATGATAATGGTGCACTTCAAACATAATTCACAGAGTTTTGATGGAGAATCCCTAAAGAACAAGACAGCACCTTTTTGTAATGATTTGTCAGGATTTCAACAAAGCAGAATTAACGAATTCTGCTTTGTTGAAATCCTGACAAATCATTACAAAAAGGTCTTGAACTGTGAAAATTAATATTATTATGAATAAAAATGTTGTTTTGACATTGTGGATCAGTAGATTTCTTCTAAATATATGATTCAATCAATATATTTGTTTGACATGGAAGCTGTATTATCCAAAAGATAGAGATCTGTTGTAGTTCTGGCTGTATAGCTGTACTGGATGCTTGTTCAATAAATATATTTTAATGGTGAATGGTTCCAGCTATAAGTTTTCAATTACTCTTGATCATTTAAAAATGTAATTAAGTTCCAAATGTTTGGTTAATCAAATTTGAAACAGTTTTTTAGTATACTGACTTCCATTTAAAACTGCTCATGAGTTGATGAGTTGAGAATACAACATAAGAGTAAATTCAAGAGTTAATCTTCTTCCCTTTTTGCTTCTGGATTATCATACTGTCGACTAGTATTTGATCTTTAGAATATATTACTGCAGATCACATTACACTTGAAGATAAGACATTCCTTTCAGTCCCACCATACCTAGATTTAACAGCAGCAAAAGGTACAAAAAAAATAGAAGCTTTAGTAACAATAATAAATAAATAAACAAACAATACAAACATAAATAAATATTTACAAGTTTAAGTAGAAATGATATATTTAATAGGAACAAACTATACAGCCTTTTGTGATAGGATTGAAAACAAATATTTAGTTCAGGATGCTGAAAGGTGCTAAAAGTCTCTGTCGCTAAACAAGTTCTGTGGCAGTGAGCCTGATTGTGAATTGTAACTACCACTGTTAGCCTCACCACTGTAACTATTCCTTTAAAGGAGAGAAGTCCTTTTGCAGGTTCAAGTAAGTAATCTAAGGTGTGTGGCATCACAAGAGGGCGGGTTGTAGAGGGGTGTTATGTGCCTCACTCTGTGAGAGGCTGCCTCCCCACAAGATGGCTGCCGGGAGGACTGCATCTCCCAGAAGGCACTGCTGGGGGAGGTGCCAAGGTCTCACTCATTAAAGCTGGAGCTCAGGTGTGCCAGGTGAGAGGGAGAACAAAGGAGTGGAGATCACCACGCAGCAGGGAGCAGGAGACGTGGACAAAGATCCTTTGGAAAGGATCACCCTGAGAAGCCAGTGGATGGAGAACTTGTAATATTACTTTGATGAACTTTATGTTTTGCTTCCTGAGAGACCTTTTTTGTTAATTAATAAACCAGAATTGGTTTGAAACCCTTTTTTTTTGGACTCCTCTCTGCTTCTGTGACGCACTGCCCTACACCCTCTTTAGTGGTTAAACCTACGGTGATACCACGGGTGTTATACTCAAACTGCATGGAAGGGAAAGATAAATAGGTAATCAAGCATAAAACAAGCCTTTGGCTGGCAAACAGAGAGGAAACAATGTGCCAAAGGTTCCCATCGCAGAGGGCTGGAAGGGGAGGAAGAGGCCAGCTGCTCAGGTCAGGTCGGCTGTGTTATCATAACAGCAGCTATAGCGGTGCAAATGTAAGAAACAAAACAGAGGTGTGCATTGAAGCATGGCAGATACAAGCATCTCAATACTCAGACAACATCTGGAGGAGAGTGCAGCAAAGTGTAAGGCTACTTTATTACAGGAAAATGCAACCTGCACATTCATGGGATTCATACAACAAATCATAATGATAATACACGCTTTCACGTTCTTAGCATCATTTGTAATTAAAGATTCCTCACCACCTGCATGTATCAATATCATGTGTATTCATTTCATTTAGGTATCATTTCTCAATTTTGATGATTAAAGTTGAACTGTTTTATATTTAGGCTCCTTTAAAAAAAAAGTGTATTCCCACACTTTTGATCAAACAGAAGTATTGGTGACAGTTTTACATAAAAATGCTAAGACTGAAACGACAGAGACTATTACAACTTTTTTCCCATTCCTGATATAGATCAAACTCCAATAATATTGGATCCTACATGTCCCTTAATCCATTTTCAGACAGATTTCTGGAGAATTTGGTGACTGCAGTTTGCTTTTCACACATGCACAATGCATCAGTAGGTTCTCTGCTCAGACGTGTTCACAACAGCAACAAATCCTGATCTGGGTAAACTTCAGGGGGTCTATAGAGTTCAGTGCATGTCTGAAAGCAGCTTTAATGCAACTTAGTGTTGTCTATTTCACAATATCTCTGCTTCATAAAAAGTTTTTTAAGTCTTTTAAATGCATGTGTCCAATTTGTATAGCTGAGTTTCTGTTTAACACAAAAAAGGTCTCCACATTCAGGTTGACCCCAATTCAATCAATTTACATCATCAGTTCTTTTACCCCCAGAGATGTCACAGCTCCTGCGGAACCAGAGGACCGAGAAGAAGGCGGTTTTGGTCATTTAGCAGCTGGTATTATTATTTATTTGAATGTGGTTTAACTTGGAAGTCAGTTTAAAGAAAAAACACATGGTCAAAGGTTGATTGTATCCTCTCCCTCAGATGTTCAGATCACGACTTAAATGCTTCAACAACAAAAAGCCTAATTAGATCACTATTGCCTAAATCTATCAAAATCTTCATGTCTGAAAGGAAATCAGATATGAAAAAGACAAAACCATGTGGTAGGTGCAAGTTGTGCTCTAAACTGAGAGTTTATGCAAGAGTTAACAATTTCCTAATGGTCTGCTGATGTGAGACACAGTGACATACTCAAAGACCAAGTGACAACAGCCATTACTGTTATTAAAAGGCTGCATCCCAGCAAATGTTAATCCCCATAGCTAATGCCAATACATGCTCACAAGCTATCCTTCACTGCTGAGTTATGCCGTATCGATAACTGTTCCGATTGCCTGATAAGGGCTTTGTGGGGGAATGATTCATGATTTGAAGTTGAATTGGAATTAATTCACATAGTAGCATTCAAGAGTGTAATACAGCTTTATCCCACACTTTCACTAACTTAATACAGTACAAGTAAATTACTAACTTTACAATTCCACTGTTAATCCGGTCAAGTCCACTTTAAACAATGAACTTGTAATTTGTAATGGAGAAAATTATTTGTTTAAATTAATCTGACATAATTGTTAATGAATTAGTATTTTAAGGTAAAAACAGTAAGACGATACACACTTTAATTTATTTGTAAAACAAATGATATTTTATTTAGTGTTTATTTTATTTACCCAAAATTGCTGTGTCAATGACATACAGTGCAATATGACACAACAACATAAAGTATAGAATAGAGCTGCTTTCAGACATGACCTTTATTGGGTCAAGACTTTTGAACAACGCAGTGGGAGGTTCTCAACCTGGCCTGTCTCGTCCTTCCCCAGCTCTCAGTGGAGTTACCAGTCTCACAGAAATCAAAATGGAGGAAAATCCTCCAAATATGAATTATTTCGATGCAATCATCCATCGACAATGGCTGACAGCCAGAACGTGATGCCCTGCCCCCCTGTTGGACAGAGGGGAGCAGATGTCACACACAGTCTATGATATCACGTAGAAAATTATACTTCTAACTTACCTTTCTACTGTAACCTAGAAAAATACGGTATAGTGATCAACTGTTTATATGGATCAAAAAGCTTGGGAAAGAATCGTTCCTACACAAATGCTGTTTAGAGAATCCGGTTATAGTGATGAAGTAGTCTGCTTACAGTATTCATCTTGGGTATTTTTACACAAATCAATTTTAAACAAAGTTTTTGTCAAAAATTGTTATATATAACATTGGATTTAAAATGAAGCCAGTGATAGTTGTATGTAGTTTCAAAGGTCAAGTTAAGAAAAAGTATTTTTCATATTTGTAGAATATAGTTGCAACGTGTTGAAATATAAACAGCATTAGGTTTGAAATAACAGGGCCCATATTGTAACCCACTGTACAAATCTCTCAATCTCGCAAAACATTACCAAACACTAACATACAAACATTAATTACACTAAGGACATCAAACTTACAGTTCATCAAATTGCTTTAAAGCACAGTTATTCCAGTCTTACTACAGTGTGCCCAGTTCATTTGTGGCCAAGGTTCCATATCAAATTGTACTGGTCATGTAGCTCACGCTGTGCACACATGGTTGCAAATGAAGAAATCTTTCTGGCTGATCAACGTCTGCCCTACTGATTCAGAGACTGAAAGAGTTGTATTTACACTCTTGCAATTTTACTTTAACACACATCACACCCCCTACCTGACTCCTACACTCACTAGCTCATTAGCTTTTTCACTTTCTTTTCTCTAGTGAGCTTCACTTTCAAGTTCCCTCTCTGTTTCAATCTGCGGAGCCTTAACCAGAAAAGAACAGTTATTGTTAACCCCAAGAAGGTTGAAGTCAAGCGAGGGGGGAGTGGAAAGTGTGAGACTGAGCATTATCCAGTCTGGGAACTAGAATAGAGGTTCTGATGCGATAGACTGGAGTTTTGAGTGGGTGGAATAATTCAATCAATCAATCAAATTTGATTTAAATAATAATAATTCAAAGAAAAGAGGAAAGGTTGTAGAATACTAAATATGTTAATTCATATCATATTACTGTTAAACAAGATATCCAGCCCTTAAGATATTAGCTTCTTACTAGAAGAAATAAAATATTTTCCAACATCATTGGAATTACATCACTTAAGTATGAGGGATTTCCATTCAATTGAAGTTCCTCAGCATCAAGTCAAATGAATGCCTCTCACTGTAACAAATGCCTCTCTTTGTGCAGGTATATACTTTTTTCAAATCCTTTATTTCACAGAAAGGTGTGATGGAACCTGCAGTATAAATCCTCACAAAGTATGTACAATAAGGACAGAATATTGGCAAGTGTGTGACTTGGCTAGTGATGCTGTGCATGACCAGGCATGAGAGAATGAGCTCAGAGCAAGCCTGAGATGATTATTGGCCAGCATTGAACTCTGATGTGAGGGTCAAAGGTCACACAACAGCAATAGGATATGCAGAGGACGGAGAAAAGACAGAGGTGTTCTACATGTCCGATTTTTTTGTTTAAGTGCCTGCATCTGGATAGCAGGATACCAACATGAAAAGAAACAGGGGGGTCAACCCGTCTTCGAACACAGTACATTTTAGTTTTGGCGGCAATGCCAATATGTTTTATTTGGTTGGAAAATCGGTCCACAAAAATGTCCATTAAAAAACTTAAAAGGGATAGTTCACCGAACATATTGCCTTTGGCGAGAGCTTGTGTTCCAGAGGAGGATAAAAGAGGACATTTAGGGTCATTAGTGTAAATAACCCCATTTCAAGTCAGATTTAAATGTCAGGGCTTACGGACTCACAAATGAAACAACTGGCGCAATACTATATTTCCGTTGTTTTTTACTTTTGAAAAATTGATCACCAGTTACTTCAATTGTATAATATTTGGCTGCAACGCTGTTTACAAAGTGTTGAGTATAATGAGTGAATTTAAGGTTTTCTATGAACTATCCCTTTAAGTGGACATATTTAAGGACACACTCACATTTATAAACAAAGAGTCCAGCTTGTAAATACTGGAATTCCCTTCTTAAAGTTTGTGTGGTTGCTTTCAGACATGCACTGCGCTCTGCAGTTCCTCTGCTGTGAACGCAAATGTCTGAGTGAGACTCTCCTTAGTTTTTAAACGCGCCTGTGCAGTGCATGTGTGAATGGCAAACTGTGGGTAAACTCTGTAGCCAATTCTCCGAATGTTCCCCGGAAGTCATGTCTGAAAATGGCTTTAGTGTAAAGAGTTGTAGTGAAGACCAGATAAATGATAGAAATGCATATACCCGTTACACAAATTAGTATATAATGAAGGAATTAAGCTCCAACAGCACAGGGGCCACACATTCAGAGTATGATCAACCGTTTAATGTGGAGCATTCAGAGCCGGGAAGGTCACAGGCCCTGGAGCAATTGCCCAGATTTTCCAGTAGGTAATCCGATCTTGGATAAATCAAGATAGTGGTCTTCTGTCAGTTGTCATTAAACTATAGCAACAGAAGAAGGTGATGAGTCTCTGAAGTAAACTTTGTTGTAGCCAAATCCAATACAATTGAAGTAACTGGATACCGAAACTTCAGATGTAATAAAACAACAGAAAAAACAAGCCCCGATATTCCTATTCCACATGAAAAGAGATAATTTAAACCGTGTATTTAGCCTAAAAGACTGCTTATATCTACCTGTGAAAGTGCATTTAGGGACCATGGTTCACACTACATCCTCTAGTTTAGCCACCTCCAGTGGACATTGAGGCACACATTGTAAGTTACCTTGTTTCAAGTTGAATATGAATGTTTGTTTTATTCTGTTGTTTTATTACGTCTGAAGTGTAAGTCACCATTGACTTCAATTGTATCAGATTCGCCTTCTACAAAGTTTACTTTTGAGACTAAAGAAGTGTATTGTGGACCCAAACACTTCACCCACCCGTCCATAGGCATAGTGGTGAGGAGATGCTGAGTGAATTTTAATTTTTCTTTTAAATATCCTTTTCCACGTTCCACATTCTGGATGTCCTCTTGAACAGGTGTATCCACATTCTTATGAACCTATTTGTGGATTTTGTCGGGAGATGCAGACAACTTGGAATTCACACAATGTCTGCATCATACCATCTGTCTAAGCCATACATCAGATATAATGTTACTCCCCTTCCTTTTTATAGGCATGACCACCCTTCCTGTGATGTTCATCCAGAAGTCGGATGACTCCTCATGTTATAATCATGTCATTCAAATTGAAACCCCATTTCTTCCTTTTTCTTTCTTTTTATATGAGGCTATGTGACATGGTGACTTACTGAAAATCCACATCGCCTGTCATCAGCTATCTGGACATCAGATTTGTGTCTGTAATCAATGCTCAAATGCCTAATGGCCATTCCTCGGTTTCTGCAAGACCATCAAATGAGAGCAGAGGGAGGTTTTATTCTCTTCAATTACTCTGTATCTCTCTATCTGGTAACACAATCAATCCGTTAAGGATTACAGGCCTAGAATGACTGCAAATCAAAAACAAATGCCTGAGAATCTTGTATTGTCTGTTTTTATATATTTTGAGTGCTTTGCTGAAATGCTGCGGGGAGGAGAGGTTGAAAGAGGAAGCTGAAGAGTAGGAAAGAGAGAGATAGCATAGGAAAGATCCCTCTGCAAGTCAGATGATGGAGCCGACATTTTCTTTGGGGAATGGAACGCCACGCCACCATGAAACAGGATTTTCTGCCCCAAATTAAGAAAATGCTAGTGTGCCAATCAGCATTTTCCCTCCTCCTTTAGTTCTTCCTTTCCTTTAATCTAATTTGAAGGTTTTGATGGGAGTACGGAAACAATTTGGGGTTGCTGGATCTCTCAATGCTTGAATGCTCATAGATATATAATAAGTGCTTGGTTGGCGTCTCTGTTGGCGAAGTGGTTTAGGATGTGAGACTGTGAGGTATACCTTTCCTGGCACTACCATGAGGTCCCTTCACTCATTACACCCCATCTACTGAGTCACCTCACATTGGAGCTAGAACCACACAGATGATTGGAAGCAATGATTGTAAACACAATGTAAACAGGGGAGTCTACAAAGATAGAAAAAAGGAAAAGAAATGTAAAATGGTTCACAGTCAGATTGATATTCTGCTGCTCCTTCTGCCAGTCTGAAAATCGTTTCTGTTATTCTTTTGCAGTGACGCAGTTGGTTTCTTGATTCAGCTGGAACCGATCAGCAAGCCAACACACTCATCATTTTTCCTTTCTTCTCCTTCTCCTCACTTCCTATCATCTCTGCTATCTCTCCATTTTTACACTGCCATGATGTAACCTTATTTTTGCTCTATTCCAACCTCACAAATGATTTAGGCCAGGGGTCTCAAACTTGCGGCCTGCGGGCCAATTGCGGCCCTCGGGACGATATTTGTGGCCCCCACCTTAATATGAAAGTTTAATGTTAGTGCAGCCCGCGAGTTTTATATTGTAGCGATCCCGCTGTTAGCTGCTGTTTGGGACAATGTTTTGATGTTCTGGTTTCCTACTGTGTGCCTGTCCAGTGAATGCAGCATTCATGTGAGTGACATGGGGGGCGCGGTCGTGTGTGTGGGTGACGACCCGGAGGGGGCATAGTGCTAGACTTAAAAAGCCCACGATTAAAGAGCCAACAGCTCACGTTTCAAATAGATTCGCTCCACTCAGCGACGCACCCGCTGATAAACAAACTCTGATTATTGGCGACTCGGTTCTGAGACACGTCAGGTTAGCGACACCAGCGACCATAGTTAATTGTATCCCAGGGGCCAGAGCTGGCGACATCGCATCTAAACTAAAGCTGCTGGCTAAAACTAAACGTAGATACAATAAAATCGCAATTCACGTCGGCAGCAATGACTCCCGGCTTCGTATGTCGGAGGTCACTAAAGAGAATGTTGAGTCGGTGTGTGCTTTCGCAAAAACGATGTTGGACAAAGAAGTTTTCTCCCTAATAAGACAGGTGATGACATGTTTAGCCGCATGTTGTCTTTTAACCGCTGGCTGTCGAGGTGGTGTCCTGTAAACGGCGTGGGCTTTATAGATAATTGGCTAACTTTTTTGAGAAAACCTGGTCTTGTTATGAGAGACGGCGTTCATCCCACTTGGGATGGAGCAGCTCGATTATCTAGGAATATTACTCAGTCTATAACATGACAACCCATAGTTGGGACCAGGAAGCAGAGCTGCAGTGCTAAACACTTTTGTGACTGATCCCTCTGGATCAGTCACAAAACCCCATAGAGATTGTGTCTGTCCACCGTCCGATTAAATTATTGAAATTAAACAATAAGCGAGAACTCCACACAATAATCTAATTCAAATTAAAACAATCTGTGAAACAACACAGGAAACCCAGACTTTTAAATGTGGTCTTTTAAACATTAGATCACTGTCAAAAAAGGCTCTTTTAGTTAATGAAATAGTCTCTGATTACAACATAGATTTATTGTCCCTCACTCAGACGTGGCTGCATCCTGATGAATATGTCAGTCTAAATGAATCTACTCCCCCAGTCATATCAATTCACAGGTTCCCAGAGAATTTGGACGAGGAGGTGGAGTTGCTGCTATTTTTAACTCCAGTCTATCAATTAACCCTAAACCTAAACTCAGCTACAAATCATTTGAATGTCTGGTTCTTAGTCTTCCACGCCAATCCAGGAAACACCAACAGCCAATCATATTTGCTGTAGTTTACCGTGCTCCCAGGGCTTATACTGAATTTTTAACGGAATTCCCTGAGTTTTTATCAAACTTAGTCCTAAAGACCGATAAAATTATTATTGTTGGTGACTTTAATATACATGTTGACAATAAGAAAGATTGCCGTAGCGTAGCATTTAGTTCAATACTAGACTCAATTGGTTTCAGTCAGTGTGTACACCAACCTACTCATTGTGGTAACCACACACTTGACCTTATATTATCGTACGGTGTCGGAATTGAACATTTAACAGTACTTCCGCGCAATCCAGCTCTATCAGACCATAATTTAATAACCTTCGATATATCAATAACTGAATATATGCCAATAATAAAAAACTCATTTTCTAGATGTCTACCTGATAGTGCTGTAGCTAAATTTAAGTAAATAATTCCAATTACATTTAAACCGTATTATCCGTAGATATAAAGAACAAATTCTTTAAAAACCCGAGCTCCATTGAGATCGACCACCTCGTCGATAGCTCTGCAGACTCATTACGATTATCATTAGATTCAATAGCCCCTCTAAAAAATAAAAATGTCAAACTCAGTAAATTAGCTCCGTGGTATAATACCTAGACAAATGAGTTAAATCATTTATCAAGAAAACTAGAAAGGAAGTGGTGCTCCAGTAACCATGTTGAAAACCTCATAGACTGGAAGAATAGTGTTAAAGAATATAAAAAGGCTCTCCACAAAGCAAGAGCCGCCTACTATTCAAAACTAATAGAAGAGAATAAAAACAACCCCAGGTCTCTCTTCAGCACTGTAGCCAGGCTGGAGTCACACCTCCACCGAACCCAGTATTCCTCCATCCCTAAATAGCAATATCTTTATGACCTTTTTTAATGATAAAATTCTAACTATTAGAAATAATATCAACCATCTCCTGCCCTCAATTGGCACTAATACCCTCCCAACAACAGAGATCTCAGAAACAGCTGAGAATCCTTCCAATTACTTAGACAGCTTCTCTCTGATCATCTGTGATCAGCTTACCAAATTAATCTCAGGTTCTAAACCAACAACCTGTATCTTAGATCCCATTCCTACAAAATTACTTAAAGAAATTCTGCCCCTTATTGATACTTTGTTAGTTAACATTATCAATCTGTCATTATCTTCAGGTTATGTACCACAGTCTTTTAAAATAGCTGTAATCAAACCCCTACTCAAAAAACCCACTCTAGACCCAGAGGTTTTAGCCAATTACACACCAATATCTAATCTCCCCTTCATGTCTAAAATCTTAGAAAAAGTGGTAGCCAATCAGCTGTGTGAGTTTCTCCAGGAAAATAATATATATGAAAACTTTCAGTCTGGGTTTAGAGCCAATCACAGTACAGAGACAGCCTTGGCAAAAGTCACTAATGACCTTTTAATAGCCTCAGATCAGGGACTGGTGTCTGTCCTCGTTCTGTTAGATCTCAGTGCAGCATTCGACACAATTGACCATCAAATTCTATTACAAAGACTCAAACAGTTAATTAACATTAATGGAACCGCCCTTAACTGGTTTAAATCGTACTTTTCTGATCGCTCCCAATTCGTGCAAATTAATGATGAGTCATCTGTGCGCACCAAAGTAAACCATGGTGTTCCCCAGGGCTCTGTGCTCGGCCCAATTTTATTCTCATTATATATGTTTCCACTAGGAAACATTATCAGGACACATTCGGTAAATTTCCACTGCTATGCGGATAACACCCAGTTATACTTGTCAATAAAACCTGAACAAAGTAATCAATTAACTAAACTTTGAGCATATCTCAAGGACATAAAAACCTGGATGACCCGCAATTTTCTCTTGTTAAATTCAGACAAAACAGAGGTTATAAAACTTGGCCCCAAGCACCTTAGAGATACATTATCTAATGATATAGCTGCACTAGACGACATTGCCCTTGCTTCCAACAAAACAGTCTGGAACTTGGGAGTGATATTCTATCCTGATTTATTCTTTTTATAGTCACTTAAAACAAATTTCTAGAACCGCCTTTTTCCACTTGCGTAATATCTCAAAAATCAGACATGTCCTTTCGCAAAAAGATGCAGAAAAACTAGTCTACGCCTTTTTTACATCGAGACTGGACTATTGTAATTCATTATTGTCAGGCTCCAGCAGTAAGTCGTAAAAGACTCTACAGCTTGTCCAAAATGCCGCAGCACGTGTCCTGACGAGAACAAAGAAAAGAGAGCACATTTCTCCTTTGTTAGCATCGCTACACTGGCTTCCAATTAAATCCAGAATAGAATTTAAAATTCTCCTCCTCACCTTCAAGGCCCTTAATAATATGGCGCCATTTTACCTTAAAGAGCTGTTAGTACCTTATAAACACACTAGAGCACTCCGCTCCCAGAATTCAAGCCTACTTGTCGTCCCCGAAGTCTTTAAAAGTAGAGTAGGAGCCAGAGCTTTTAGCCATCAAGCTCCTCTGCTGTGGAATAAACTACCACTTTCAGTTCGGGAGGCAGACACCATCTGTTCGTTTAAGAGTAGGCTCAAAACCTTCCTTTTTGATAAAGCTTATAGTTAGAGCTAATTAGTGCGGCAGAACGTTACTTGTTCTATTTTATGACACACGGAGCTTATTTTTCCAGCTTCTCCTTCCTCTTCTCCATCCCTATCCCCCTTCCCCGGAATCCCTTTGCTTTATCACCCGCAGATCCAGGGCCTCTGTGGCCGTACCATGGATTGCGGTTTGTTGATCGCGCACAGGGGGTCGCGGTGGTGGATCCAGTGTTGCGGATTCTGTGTCGTGTGGGCTGATCGTGGTGGTGGTGGCGGACTCTGTGTGGCGGATTCTGTGTCGTGTGGGCTGATCGTCGCGTTGGCATCGGGTAAGAGCATTGGACCAGGACCGCGGCGGTGGCTCGTGGTGGGTGGCGGTGGACGGTGACTGAGGACTGGAGGGGCGTTCTGGTCTGGATGGTGGATCATGGTCCTGCTGGTTGCTGACCATGGACTGTGATTGCAGCGGGACTGCTTGGCATGAAATGTTGGGGTTGTCCTTCGGGATGCTTACCCTCATCAAATGCTGCTAGAGACTTTAATCTTTAATCTTGATGTTTTCCTGCACGTGGCATCTATTGCACTTCTGTCCGTCCTGGGAGAGGGATACATTTTACAGTCTGGGCTGTTTTACATTATTATTTACACCTGATGTGTGGATGAATTTTAATAATTTAAATTCCCTCATCCTCTGGTGGAGACATTTACGCACCGGGCCACAGACTGTACATGACGATGTGCATAATTATTTTGGTTCATCTTAGAAGTCTGCATTTGTTATTTTATGAAATTGTGATGCTGTTGTCAAGAAAGCTTTATATATAACTTATTAGATTATCTTGTTATTGCGTGGCCACAAATTAGTAATTTATCCACCGATGTCAATAGGGGCTCCGTCATTTTTTTAGTGATTACATTATATTGTTATATTTTATTTTAATTATTTCTTTAAAAACTTTTAATATTCATATATATATTTTTTTTCGATACGAGAGGTACCGGATCTGGCAGCAAGAAGTAGGCAAGAGAAAGCATGTTCAGAAGAACCGTTCATGTTCAATATTCTATTCATGTTCAGAAGAACCCATTAAGTTAAATAACTGTTAATAAGGACATTTGAGAAGTTTGGATTTTTAGCAAAAATTTTTTTTTGTGGAATACGTGATGCGGCCCAGCCTCACCCAGATACTGCCTCCAGTGGCCCCCAGGTAATTTGAGTTTGAGACCCCTGATTTAGGCCAATATAATGGACTGATGGTACCCACTACAATGACTGGGGGAAAAAAAAAAAAAAAAAAAAAAAGGGTACAAAAGAAGAAAAAAAAGATGGAGAAAAACAGGTTCGGTATGAAGAAAAAAGAAAGGAAACTAAAGTAAACACCAAAAGACTATTTGAGACAACTGAGTTTGAGGCAAGACAAACGGCATAGTAACATTGTGTAAAAGCAGCATTTGCATACACCTGTGTTTCTGAAAACAATAAAAAATGTTTTGTAACAAAGTTTGACAGGCTTTCCATGATTCACAGTTCAAAATGTATTTCTCAAATCTCTTACTGAAACATGTAATATTAGCCTCCCTATTGTCTTGTTTAGCCTGTCATCTGAGGGTTTGTTGAGAGGCATCATTTCCAGCTCAGCCTCCCCTTTTTTGCTGGTGTTGACAACGGAATCTGTTTAAGACTGAAGAAGTTAGGGGACATTTCCGGAGGATAATCAGAAAAACTGAGGAATAAAAAGAGAGAGTATAAATAGACAAGGCAAAAACAAATTGAAGGTAAATTAAACAAACATTGTAAGAGAATACAAAAGACGTTGAGGAATGAAGACAAAAAAGTGTATTCTATAAGTGAATAGAACTTTTCCCACAGGTTTAGGAAAATAAAAAAATATTAGAAATCTGGACAGAACTGCCAAGACCAAGAAATGCAACAGAATCCACTTTGAGAGAATATATTTGATATAAATAGGCCCCAAAAACAAAATAGGAATATCGTAAAACAATAGGATGAATGAGACAATGGATAAAGAATTAGAATTACAGCATGTATGCCTCCAGTGCCGTTTCTGTTTACAACATACTGATTTCTCCATATTCAAGGTCACTGTGACCTGTGAACTGAAACACTTATCTTTGAGTGCACTTGACAACTGATCAAAAGAAGAAATTCCGTCAATTAGTCTTGAGGCATTCCTGATGTAGCGTGTTTAAAACGATGCAAGCTCATTTAACCTTGACCATTCAAATCTAAACAGTTCATCTTTGAGTCTCAATGTTTGTAAAAAATTTGATGAAATTCCCTTAAGCTGATGTTGAGATATCACATTCAAGAAAAACATAAACATTCATCACTTTTTGAGACTCTAGTGCAGGGGTGTCAAACTAATTTCAACCAAGGGCCACAACTGTCACGGATATGGTGAGGACCCAAAAGCAGCACAGGCAGACTAAATACCAGTCGGTAATGACCTTTATTGTTCACTGCAGTTTTTAACAGTTCAAACAGTTGCAGGGTGAAAAGTCTTTGCTCATAGTGATCATCTGCAAGATCTGAGCAGGAGCGAGCCTGGTGTCGCTGACTGAAGGTAAAGTCAACAGCTGATGGGTTACCTAGCTGGCAGACAGGTCCAGTGTTGAGCTGTGTAGCCACAGAGCAGAGCAGGAGCGTAATCCAGAGGGAATAGGCAAAACTCGTGGTCGAAGACAGAAGGCTGAGGTAACATCCAGGGCAGAGACGAGGCAGGCAGGTCGGCAACAGGTGATCAGTCCGGGGAAAGAACGCTGGAAAGTCAGGCATGACACAAGAACAATCTGGCACTGAAGCAGAGACAGGAGCAGGCTTAAATGCAGCCAGGGCTGACACAGGTGTGGAGAGTTGCCCTGATGAGGAGGTGTGGCTGACTGACAGAGTGGAGCAGAGACAGGTGAGTGGAAAAATACCAGCAGACAGGAGATGAGCAGACTGTGACAACATCAGCATAATGGTTGGCCTCTAAGGGCCAGATTAACAGTATGAATGTAACAAAATGTGATGTAATTTAAAATAAATGAAACTACAACAAATGTATACCCTCCTCATCCTTAGATGCCATCTCACACATCATCATTCATAGATCATGTTCTGGAAATAACAGACACAAAACAAAATGCAAGCACAATCATTAATTTGTACACATATCTACTGTTCTTAGTCTTTGCAAATAAAACATATTTATTTTTTGAAAATGCTTACCTATTTTTTCTGTCCGGATGTCTGACACCGATTTCCCTTGGTCAGGGTATCAATGCCTGGTTTTGGGTCTTGTTCTGAGGCAATCCGCAAAAAAGCATGCAGGTTGTCATCGGTGATGTGTGATCTGTGCTTAGTCTTGTTTAAATCCATTATTGAAAACATCTGTCCGCATAGATAGGTGCTCCCGAACATGGACAGAACACAAGCAGCATGATGTCGGAGCTGTGGCATCAAACCAGGGGGCAGGAGACGGTAAAGTCCTCGATTGCAGCATCCTGGAACTTTGCTCTCATTCAGATGAGCGAGATGCTCGGTTATGTCGCACAACATAGCAAAGTTTCACAGCCAGTTTGGATCTGATAGTTCAGGCAACGGTTTTCCTTTGCTCTGCATGAAAAAAGCAATTTCTTCTCTAAGCTCAAAAATCGTTTGAGGACTTTAGTCCTGCTCAGCCACCTTACTTCTGTATGGTACGGCACATCTCCGTGCTCCGAGCCCGTCTCCTGCAAGAGCAGCTGGAACTGCCGGTGATTCAGGCCACGCGCCATAATAAAGTTCACTGTTTCCATGACCGTGGTCATTATATTATCCAGCTCTAGAACCTTTCCACACAGAGTTTCTTAATGGATAATGCAATGATAGGTTATCAGGGGCATTTGACAGTTACTTTTTTGCAATTTCTCCTTCACTCGTCCAACCAAGCCTGATTTTCCTACACGCATCGCAGGTGCTCCATCTGTAGTTAGTCCCACCAACTTCTCCCACGGCAATTTATGTTTACTTAAGGACTTCTCCACTGCTTCAAAAATGTCCCGACCTGTTGTGGTCCCATGCATGGCGGCTACATCCAACAGCTCTTCAATGACAGAGAGGTCCAGCTTCACGCCTCTAATAAAAATGGATAACTGCGCTGTATCCACATTATCTGTGCTTTCATCCACAGCTAATGAAAAAGCTGTACAGCTCCGTGTCTCTTCAGCTAGCCATGTTGAGAGGTTGGGGCACACCTGCTCACACACCTTCAGCATGCACTGTGTAAAAAATGCAACCTCGGAATAAGACTTTGAAGCTCGGTTGATTTCTTCAGCCACGATAAAGCTGGCTTTCACTGCTCTATCGTTTTTGGCCGTATCTTTTGTGAACACATTCTGCTGCGACTGCAGTCCGCCTTTTCATTCTGCTGCAATTCTTTGTTTTTCTTGGAGGCTGAATTGAGCATACGTAGCTCCGTGTTTGGTGTCAAAATGCCGACGTAGATTATATTCTCTACGACCGACACACTGCCTCATAACATAAAAGATATACCGTTTTTTCACCTTGAAGTACAAACAAGATACCTTAACCTTGGCGGGTGCATCGAAACGCATTGTGGGAGATGTAGTTTACGGTCAACGTGCGCTCGTGCGCCAAATGTATGTATGTACCAAATTGAAAAGGATTCCTTGATGGCACTCAAGAGATATCACCTTTACAAGGAAAAAAATGTGCTTTATGGAGTCCTCAGACCTTGAAATTTGACCACCAAAATCGAATCTGTTCATCCTTAAGTCCCAGTGAATATTTTTAAATTTGATGAAATTCCCTCAAGACGTTCTTAAGATATTGTGTTCACCAGAATGGGAGGGATGGACAGACAACCCAAAAGCCTTATGCCTCCTGCCACTGGCTGTTGCCAGCGCGAGGGATAACAAAAAAAAGAAGCAGAGACAAATAAGAAGAATGAAGGACTGAAACAGACAATTAGTGGGAAGAAAACTACTGAAGATACAGAAAAGCTATCCGAATGAGCTCTTATTGAGAAAAGGAGGTTGTGACGACAATAGGAAAAGAGGGAGGTGAGAGATGGTGGGGTTGTTTGTACATTTCTGCCTGTGGTGGGGATAATTCACTGGTACAATGGTGGCCCAGGCCCAGGTAATGCTAATTATGCTCATCTGTCTTCTTTAGCACTGCTGCTAAAGCATGTTAGTGTAGGACTTGGAGCAAATTACATAGAGTATAGGTAGATAAATAAATGTTCAAACTAGAGGGTGAATCTTTTTCTCCATGGCAGTGAGGTGGCTACATCACAGCCCTAGCTCCCCGATTGTGTAGATCTGTGTCTGTTGTCCCACCAAGAGAAGCATTATTAAGAAAAATAATCTATAGCTGGAGATCCTTGGGTGAAACATAATTGGATGTCCACAAAGTTGGGGATATAGATTAAGGAGAAAGGTCAAGAGTGAAGGAGCAGCAGGGACGGTATTCATATGTTTAGTGATAATTCCACTGAATTATTTTCTTATCCTTGTAAAAAAACAAGATGGTATCACTGGTTATACTTCATCCAGAATATGTCTGTATGCAGCTTCTCTGACTACACTGAGGACCATTCTTCTCTTCTTCAGACCTCCAATGCATAACCTTTTGCTGTTACACAACAGACAAAAAAATTAAGAACATAAATATATCTGTGTGAAAAAGCTGACGAAGACAGTCAAAAACAAGTGATCTCCGCATGAGAATTGTGACATTCAGCCTCTCCCTGCTGCACCAACCCTGAATCCTCCACTCAAGGAGCATCTGAGCAGAGAAGGTCCCACTCCTTTGATAATGTATGAAAGGAAACTTCTGGAGAAGGTCCGGACCGGGTTCTTTGGAATGCGGATGTCAAATCAGAAAACCACTAAAGAGTGGTGTTGCTGTTCTGAGAACATTGATCTACATCAATGTGAACACTCTATTTAGTGGTTCTCACATTCATGGGCCCAAACCCATTTCCCTCCCCCTTTTATTTTGCACGTTCCCGTGTAGGGGTAGGCTGTCTCGACACCGGTTGGAACAGAGAGGTAAGGCCAAGGGTTAGGGCAGTGTGCAGCCCTACAAATGGGGATTTTTCAGACACTCACTTCAAACAAAAGGGGTATGATAATTTCCCAGATGTCTTGCCAATCACCGGCAAGCTGGGAGAGACACACAAATGTAGTAATTCTCCATTATTAAGGATTTAAAAACGTTGGTAATGATTGTAATATCATCGCTAGCGTTCTAGCATTAGCATGTTACGTATATAACTCGGTGCTGTCCACATAGTAGTGAAAATTTACCGACAGTATTTCCTAGTGTAAGCATTTATAATGAGTATACAATTGGGCCGAGCACAGAGCCCTGTGGAACACCATAGTTAACTGTGGTGGGAATGCAGATGACTCATCATTAATTTGCACAAATTGGAATCGATCCATAAAATATGATTTAAACTAGTTTAAGGCGGTTCCTTTAATGCTTATTAACTGTTCAAGTCTCTGTAATGAATGAATTCTGCACCAATATCTAACAGTACAAGGACAGATACAAATCCCTGATCTGAAGCTATTGGAAGGTCATTAGTGACTTTTGCCAAGATTTTCTCCGTGCTGTGATTGGTCTGAAAGTCTTCATATATGTTAATTTCCTGAAGAAACTCACACAGCTGATTGGATATGCCTTATTCAAGGATTTTAGACAGGAAGATGAGATTAGATATCCGTCTGTAATTGGCTAAAACCTCCAGGTCCAATGGATTTTTTGAGAAGGGGTTTGAGAACAGCTAGTTTAAAGGACTGGGTACATATCCTGATGATAATGACAGATTGATTGGGTTCAGTAACACATCAGTATTTCTAATAGTTAGAATTTTATCATTGAAGAAGGTCATAATGTCTATTCAGGGATCAAGGAATACTGGGTTCGGTGCAGGTGCAACTCTCTGTTACCCTGGCTACAGTGCTAAGAGGAACCTGGCGTAGTTTTATTCTCTTCTATTAATGTGGATTAGTAGGCAGCTCTTGCTTTGTGGAGGGCCTTCTTATATGTTTTAGCAATATTTTTCCAGGCTGTGATTTTCGACACAGTTGTTTGAGCGCCACTTTCTTTCTAGTTTGCTTGATGTTTGTTTTAATTCATGTGTGTAGGAATTAACCAGGGACTATGTTTGACACATTTCTTTTTTAGAGGCGCTATTCGATGTAATGTTAATCGTAATGACTTTACAGAGCTATCGACAAGATGGTCAATCTCAGTGGAGCAAGGGTTTTTAAAGAATTCGTTGTCATATGTAAAGACCATAGAAAGCCCAGACCCTATTGTGTGGACATTCTGCGGTGTTCATGTCTGAAAACTGTTTCTTCAAAGCTGGTTCAGAGACATTAAATCCCTGTTTGATTCCTATGGAATAACAAAATGCCCATATTCGTCTACAGGAAATGAATTATACCTAGATCAACATGGGGGTCTCCAGATGAATGCAGTTAGCCAATGACCACTAATTTCAGACATTTCTGCAGTTTGCCTTTCTCACATGCGCCATGCAGAAGGATATTCTCTGCTCAGATTCGTACACAACAGCAACTCTTCACAGGATTCAGGCGATGGGTGGTGCAAACAGAGGCAGGATGTAACGTATTATTACCACTGCTTAAATCACGTTTCATTTGTATACAGCACATTGATGTAAATGGTAAATGGTCTGTATTGTATTGATGTTGGCTCTTATCAACATAAACTCTTCTGACATCTTTGTCCGTGTCATCTACGTGTAGAGGTCAACTTTTTCACCCAAAGATATGGATATATTGGTGCATGCCTGAAAGCAGCATAGGCTACTCTGGTAGAGCAGATAGAACAGGATCTGGCAAAACATTTAATTTATTTGTTATGCTTAATTTTGTGTCTCAAGTCCCACTTCAAATAGTTTACAGACAAATTGAATTGTCCTCCCACAGAAAACCTCCAGATTTTACTTTACACTGACTGATGTTGCTGAAGTTTGGGAAGGAGGAAGAGCTCAATAAGTGTGTGTGTCGGGGTGGTGGTGGTCTGGGGGGGAGGTAATTGAGTTAAAGTCTCCCCAGGCCTGAAATTAATTAAGTGTTGAGTGTGTTAGAGAGTCTCAGAGTTCGACCCTCTGCACCTTTTTGTATGTGTGTCTGAATTGTTCCCTGTGTATGAGCATGATTGCATTGTAAGATGATATGCATGTGGAAAATGTATGTGTCAAAGTGTAAAACAGTTAAGGTTTAACTATCTCATATTGTGAACATCCCTTAAGAAACTGAAAGAAGTTGGATCACTGTAACTGCAAACAATACAATAAAAATTACACACCAGACAAAGTTAACGACTAGCTGCTGCACACTGTGGAGCATTCAACAACCACAGCCCAATAAGAGTTGGTGAAAACCAAAGCAACCTAAAGGAGAGATACACAGGCAAAGACCTCAACTTCTGTTATTTCTTCAGTGCATTATGTTCAACCTAACAAACATACCATCAACTGAGGCGCTTTCTAACGTCACTATTCACCCCAGGTGTCATAATCGGAATAAAACCTGTGTTTACTGCAAAGTAATTTAACCCGGGAGGGAATGCTAATTGCATCCGTTCCCATTGCAGACTGTCAGGGTTTTTGGACTGCTGCACCCTTAATGACCATGTGGGGTCCTCAGTGTTCCTGTTTTCCCTGTCACGTGTGTTGATGTGATTGTTTCATTGTGTTCACCTATACCTTATTTGCTAGCCTTTGTAAGCCACCTGATCTTCTTTGTTTGCCGAGTTTTGAAATTGACACCCTTGAGTTAAGTTACGTGAGTTGCTCAGAGAACCTCTGCTTTAGATACTATTCCTGTGTTGAACCTTTTTTTGTTCTTGAGATCTTTTTGTTACCTTTTTTGGACATCCTTAGTTTACTCTGTTAAATTTCCCTGACTGTGTTTTTAGTTGTATTTTGAGTTGCTGTACAAACCATGTGGAATCCTCTGCCTGACTCAAGTAAAGAAACCTTTTTTGGTTGCCTACAAACAAGTCGTCTGTCTCTGCATCTGAGTCATCTGCCTACTACACGGGAGACCCAGGTTTGTATCCTGACTGAGCCTAACAGCAGTCAAAAATCAGATGTCAGTGGATGCTCATGTTTTATTCATGTTTTTTTTTTTTTTTACCAGTGGAAAACAGGCTAAACCACTATAGACCACTATATATAAAGCCAGGCTGTAAACGCATTCCTCGTTATGGTCTGTATTTGCCCATGAATGGGGTATGTTGCTTAAGAGGAGTGGGAGTTGAGGGGCTACCACACACATACATACAATGCAGCACTGGCTGTGAGTGAGGGAAACTGAATGGAACTTCCCCCTCACTTCTTGACAAGGTTGTGTGAAAAATGATGCTTTAAAATTATTTTTTATTGCTTTGGTCAACTACTCACTGAAATACATTCTGTTCACCCTGGGCCATCTGATCAGAAGTGACAAGCTCTAAGTACAGGTGTGAAAAAACCTGAGACAAAATAAGGACACATATGAGATCAAATCACTCAGATCACATTCAGGGGCGGTCTGCTACCCCATTCAGACCTGGTGTAAACATTCATTCAGAGTGATTGGATCACAAGTACAGGTCCGAATGCACCAAAATGTGTTCTCAATGCACTCTCAATCCGGTACATTTTCGGAATAGTAGAAACAAGGAACAGAAAACCTTAAACAGATTTTTTTATTTATTTTTATTCCACCCTGATTAACTGTCTTTCTTACCATAGTAATTTTTACTTAGGTAAAAATAATTAAATAAACACTCTCATAACTAAATAAATGAAAATAATAAAATAAATCTCTTAAGGTGCAGCATGTAGAACATTTACTGTACTTAAACTGCACCGCTTTTGTGTTATCACTATTTAAATATATATTTTCACTTTTTTTTCAAATTAATTGAAGCAATGTTTACATAGGGTTTGATGCCCTATTGGCACTAACAATAAATTTGCGGTGGAGAACACTCACATTAGGGCAGATGTTTATAAAAGACTGGTGTGACTTGCTGGCTGCAATGCGGACTGAAGGCCTGTTACGAAAATGTTCAGCAAGGATCAAGCACCATTACACCCTTTGTGACCATGAATGTGTCCAGGGCCACATATGCATTACTACCTACTCAGCTGATGTACTCTGACCTGCTGCAGTTTCACAATGATTCAGAAAATGTCAATGTGCTGATTTGTTTGTGGCCACTGCCACAATATCAACACTGACCAACACATAAGGATTGATGCTATTCTTAAATCTGCAAAGCCTGTATTCACAGCAGAGCTGATTAAGATACATGCAGTCCCTCTCTCTCCATCTTAATACCAGGTCTGAAGAGGGCCTCTGGCCTATGTGGCCACATTCTTTTAGCAGTGTGATTGTAGATATGTCCCGTTCAGACCTAGTATTAACAGCTGCCTAAAGAAATCCAACTCACAAGTGAGCACCGCTAGGTTAAACAGCCCTAACCTTGCATTAGAATGTGTCTCCAATGACCACTTGTGATCTCTAACAAATGGATAAGTTATTTAAATGAGATCATGTTCAAGTCCAAGAAGACTGGTGTCAGTGTTATGTGATTCTACAGGATAACAGTTAAGTAACAACCTTTAAAGCCAAATAACCCTTATTGGAAGTATATATTGTTCTAATTTACCCTAATAGTTTCTTCTATGTCCTGTTTTGGTTATTTGGGAAAATGTATTAGTTAGGAGGAGTAACCATTTTATAATTTATCACTTACATATGGTGGCTATTTCCAACAATGCCAACATTATGTTTAGGGTTTCAGGTAGCAGGGGGAAAGAAAACTATAAAAATCTAATTACTACTTCAAAAATATAGAAAAGTCAAGAGTCTTCTTGTATCACTAGATCAATTGCAAAACCATTGTTCTATTATAAGATAGTGGTAAGGTAAATATTATCACCAACCAGCTATCGCTAGCCCCACGCACAGTTGAATCAGAGCATCAACTTGATTCCTGAAATTCAGTGCCTTTTTTTTCTCTGCCTGGAAGCAGCTGCACAGTACAGAAGTAGAAGAGAAAGAGATGAGGTCTTTTGGCCAGTCCTTATCTCTCTTTTTCAGAGATTTCAGCATACAGGATGGCCCAGATGATGAGGGTAGCACATGACTTAACAAACCTGCAGAAGAAGAGCTTTCCAAACAGCTCAGAGGAGTCACCACGTTTGATTCCCAGCTCCTCCATTCTGCATGCCGGATTATCCTTGTCCTTAAGTGACAGTGAAAGCCAAATCGGCCCGGACGGCTGTGCCGGCAGTATATAAGTGATGTGTGATAGAGACAGAGAGGTCATCAAGACTAGAAAAGCATTGTATAGATACAGACTATTTGCCAAAGGGATATAGGTCTATTTTACATGAATAGTTTGTACACTTTGCATCACAGATATGGATGGAATATAACTCAGAGTAACATGTATTCCTACTGGTGCCCTATTGGATAACCAGTCAAGGAGCTCCTTTAAAATGAGAGTTGTTTTTATGTAATCACTCCCTTTCCCTTCTCTCCCCTTTCACACACAGACACACTCATATGTGCAAGTAAATATGTTTACTTAGCTTGAGTGTACTGCCACATTAACTCCATCATCCATTAGGAGAGGCGGTGGTCTAGTGGCAGAAACTTGGACTATGGGCAGAGAAGGTCTCTGGTTCGTCTCTGGTTCGACTCCACGGAGAGACAACAAAAGACGAACCTGGATTGATCTGTCCAAAAATCCAAGAGTCTCCCTACCCTGTCTAGTGCCCCTGAGCAAGGCACCTTACTCCCCCAACATCTGCTCCCCGAGCGCCGTACATGGTCGCTCACTCCTCTGTGTGTCCTGCACCAGATGGGTAAAAAGCAGAGATTAAATTTCCCTACCTGCATGAGTGTGCCTTTGCATGTCTGTGCATGTGTTTGGGATGAATAAATGGATCTTAATCATGTCACTCATCACCAAGTGATGGTAACACTGTGGCCTCTCTGCGTGTAGACGCATCATTACCAATCCACTACAAGAGCCTGGGACTAAACTCACAATGGCCTCCAGCTACAACCTATTAGAAAGTCATCAAACAGCTTTCAGTTGATGACCAAATCACTCCCTTACTGTGTTATACAGCCATTTAACGGAACTAATTCACATGCATGTTTTTAGACATGACCGGTGGCAGCTGTTAAATACCGGGTGCTAGGGTGCCACACCCTCTAGCATCCTGAGACAAAAAATCCTCTATAAAAATGTTGAACATAATTTAATTATAAAATAATAGTTTACTCGTACAATGCTCCTGGTTGACGGTAAGTGCCTATGACCAATCCATATAGGTTGTTTTCAAATTGTTTTTGTTTGATTTCTACCTAAATAAATAATGGCTGCTCTTTTATTGGTTGTTTCCTTGGGACGCAGCTCCCTGCGCCCCGGACAGTCCCACTCTTATTTAGCCAATAGGTAGCTCACCAGTTTCAAGGGAACTCTGGAAAATCCGCGGATTTCTTTACAAAAACACCCCCAACAAGAAACAAAGAGAATAAAGGAGCTTGATCCGAAACGATGAGGATGTGCTTACATCCAGGGCTCCTCCCGCTCTTGTTATGACAAACGGAGTTGGCTAACTGGATCTGGTTTAAGTAATGTATTTTATTGCTTCTCCTGTTTGATATGCAACATGTCTCTGAAAAATGCAAACAAGAAGAAAGTTGCAACGATCACAATGAGGCTACATTTTCGATGAAGGCTACAGGATTGGCATATTGTGTTGTATAGCTGTTTTTTAGCCTGGCTTCAATTTTTTGCTTGATTATATCTTTAAATGTGAGACATACATATTTGCCTTTTTCTTCATATTATTATTTAATACGATATCAAACCAATGATCCATTCACACATGCCTGTGCCTGTAATTACATTTCAGAAAATAATGACAATTAAAGGCAAAACAACCCACATTTATTCAAGTAATCTCCGAATCAAGATTAAATTAAAAAAGTAACTTAAGCTTTACATCATTACAACTTTCAAAAACCAAACACTCAAACCCTAAGAAAAAGTAACTGGCAAGTTCCTATGTGAGTGGTAGTAGTATATTTTTTATATACTGTATACTTATTATTAGTTTAATACATTAATATTTTTCTATATTTTTTTATATTTCTTACACTTAATTCTTGAATGTAACCTTTAACTTACCGATGCCTATTTTGACTCTTGCTTCTGTAATGCTGCATATTTCTTCATTGCGGGTATTGGGATTTAAAATGTTTGCTTGTCTCTGTGTTTGTGAAGATGGCATAGAACTGAACTCTAAACAAAGGCAGGAGGGTGGCGGCAGGAGCAGTTTGGGCCACATATATGACCTTCACACAATGATTTATAATAACCGTTGCTGCTTGGTGGTGTGAATTATGAAGTTGGTTAAAAATGTGTGTGCATCAGATCGCTGGTAAGTCTCACACCTGTCTTGATAAATGGTCTGATAAGAGCTGCTGCCTGTTATGGGAACTGTGAATCTGTGACATACTATACACTGTACTTTAACTTGTTCTCAGACTTAACTTTTTACATTAAAGCATAACCCCTTAGCTTCATTCAACATCACACAGAGTTCAACCAGCTGTCCCAGGTTCTGGAGGGAAGATAGAATGGCGTTGTTTTGGTTTGGAGGATTCAAATGTTTACACAAACAGAACATACAGCCGATGAAGCAGGAACACAATATTCTTTACTCCAATGAACAACAACACACACCCACAAGGCGTCAGCTGAGTCAAGGCTTGTTTATGTGAAGATTTTGCCCAGCAACTATAAGAGGAGGAGCGAAACGGAGAAGCTAGTCACTTCCTGATTCCTGTGCCAAGATGGTGGGCTACACCTGTGCACCATCGAGGAAGAACCAAGTATCGACTCCCCTTCGTTATTGACCAATCAAATTATACCTACTGTTATAAAATATTACAAACACCGTCCGTGCGGCGCGACTCTTGACTGCAGTGTGTTGGTTGCCCATTGCTTTGCTGAACTTTTCATACCTTTTCATTGCTTCTTAATAAATACTTGATTGAACCAAACCGAGACCGGCTCTTCTCATATTTGGGACAAAAGAACACATGACACGAAACAAATAAAGGAGTATCTTTTTTTATCTTATCTTAACTATTAAAATTAATAGTCTGAATTGAATTTAAAGTAAAATCATCCCCCTGGTTATGCCATTCTGTCACAAAAACCTAATCTAAATGTCTCACTAGACTTCATTCTTATTTCATATATGTGGCTGCTTTAAGACATGCATTGAAGTCTGAGTAATCTCCTGAAATTATCCCGAGAGAAGCTGTATGTGGGAACGCAAATGTCTGAGTCCTGTCTTCCGCATTCTTCTGAGATTTTTCTGTTGTCAATGCATCTGACTGGAGAATCACCGGATGTATTCCTAATATGTGAAAGATAAACTTCAGACAAAGTCCGGACCACATTATCCACACATTTCCAGAGGGTACGTCTGAAAACAACTCAAGTAACTTTATTTAATTAAAAATGTATTTTGGGATTATTTTTATATAAATTGCTACAATCTTAAGAAACACTTATAATTTTATAAAAATGGTTGATGGTTAGTTAGTAACTGTCTCAAACCTTAGTTACCATAATTACTGCAGGGGGGAGGGGTTAATAGCAGGAGAGCTGCTCTGGCATCAACCATCGCCAAATTGCATACACTATTAGCACTGATCAATAGAGTGCAGAGTTCAATTTATACATTTAACTGTTGCTGCCAAAAGTATCAAATCTTATCAGGGAACAATTGCATACATTAACATTATTCAGCAGTCTTCAGAAAATGAGCCAGGGGTCAATGTGTAATCAGTCTTGAGCGTTCCTATTCCCTTACCTTAGCATCTTTGGCCTCAGCATAGTGGGGGTTTCCTTAAGGCAGCCCATGGTCACACACTGTTTTCCATATCCTGACCATAATGCAGCTCATTTGTTAGTGACAAGTCCTCAAGTGTTTCACAACAATATTGTTTCAAACATTAATCAGGTGCTCACTACACAATAAAGTGAAGCCAAAGCTTTAAGTAAAGTTTCCTAACTCAAATCAACCAACAGCACTTCACAGGAACAGGGCAGTTTTGGTGAAAATACAATTTGCACAGTCTCTCAGGATTTCAAATAACCAGGCTCAGGGCTCTGCAGGCTAGACAAAGATTACATAGCAAAACAAATGCTTTAGCCCCTGTCCATGACTATCAAAACAGCCAATAGCATTTTCGTGGCTGGTAATGACTGGTGTTGAGAAAACAGGGAGGAAATCCTCTCGGCTGGCTTCCCACATATCGTTACAAAGTGGGCTTAAGCAGGCCTGCCACACATGTTTGGAGATGTGTGTGCGAAAACCTCTTGTACACTCATTGATTCACACATAACACATTCACATTCTTATTTGCACACCCAACTTGCTAAAAAAAACACACACACACACTCCCACATGTACACACAAACACTGCTGTGTCACCAGATTCCATGCTCTTAGACATTTGGGAGACACAATGGGTTCCCAGGGGCAGTTGAGACCAGTAAGAAAACAATTAATCCATTGGCATTAACTTTGTGGAGGATGAAAGGGGGGTGCCAACTATTTTCTATTTACTTATTTAAAAAATGGGGGCAATGCATTAATTTATATGTTGTACATGTTGTAGTTTCAGATAACATTTTGGCTAATCCCGATTAACAGGGATCTGTGCATATAGATAAATGAATATAAACAATATTCAATACATTAAGTCATAGGAAAGTCTGAATTGTCATTGCACAAATAGAAGCTGGGTGCAAAATACCTTGATTGACATTTGAGTCCCCCTGAAAGCCTCAATAGCAAAAATCTGTGGGAGTCTCTGAAAAAAACATTTAAAAAATGATTTGCCAAATATAATTGTCGTTGAAATGTGTTTTTAAAGCGTACTATGTCTTCCTACTATTTTTTATTTTGCAGGCATCATTTGAGAATATAATTGCACATATTACAAAGCAGGCTTCATCTTAAGAAATATGACTTTTTCAAGTGATGAGACAATTGTTCACGTTAGTATCACAGTATTACTTTTCTTTTTTTAAACCTAGCAAATCCACAAATGTGGCAAGTGTGTGTGGTTTATTAATACGTAGTGAGTTAAGCCTGAAACATGCTTCTGCGACTGCGTCTGCGTCTTTTCATGCCGCTGTGGCGCAAGACTCGTTTTCATTCATGCTTCCCCAACCGTTGCGCGTCTTACAAAGCAATTCCGCGCCAGAACACTTGGCGGAGTAATGCTTTTTGTCGAGACGACCTTAGAGACGCCTTCTTTCTTCTTCGTCGATTGTTTATTTACATAGCCACTGCGGCTCCTCGTAGCCTTTTTCTGGCGGACAAATCCGCCAGTCAGTGACAGGTTATACAAGTGATCATACTATCGGATATCTTCTGCCAAGTGCTCTTCTATTTGGTCCATATTCGTTCTTCTAAATCTTCCGTGATTTCTTCCGGTATAATGGGGCATGAAACCGGAAATGCAGCTCCAGAAGGGATGTAGAGCAGACCAATCACAGCCTTGCGGGCTGAGTGAGCTTGCGGAGCTTTGCCGTAAATTTTAGAAAAGGGGGTCGACACCCGTCAGCACGTAAGGAGGGATACATAAGCACGTAAGGGACCCGGAAGGGCTCTTGCGCTTACGGGCCCGTGAAAACGCAGAACAAGAACTTAAGTCTTGTCCTGAAACCAGTGATGGTTGTTAGTAGAAAGGTCAACAGTGAAATATACATGATTGGATGGTAGAGTGGCTCTTAATTGAGCATTCAGCTTTTGAAAGAAGGATGTTTAACACACACCCTACGAGTACACAAGTTCCCGTCTGTCTGCCCTGGCCTATCACCCCCCCCCCACACACACACACACACACACACACCCACCCACCCAGCCCCTTTAACTGCTAATTGTTACTTTATCAACCTTTTGTAACTGATCGTGTTTTGTGCCTCTTGCTGTTGGTTTCTTTCCTGATTACACAAAGCAGAATCAATGAAAAGCAAAGCTTCTTATCTAAATATCGTAACTGTAAATTTGAGTAAAGAGGAAAGAACATGACATTTAACAATAATGCCATGGATCAAATCATCAGCATCAGGGTTTGTAAGCTTCAGTAGATCCAGTAAGGATTATGACTATTTAAAATAATATTATATGACGGTACCCAATTGGTGGAATGGTTCAGGGGAACAACATATAACTCTCCCTGTCCCTTTATTAGTTTGTGTGTCCTCTGAGCATGGCTCGCACAGAACTGTCCAGTTTTTATGTGTTTACAGTGAGTCCAGTGGGATGGCTGAGCCATCTGTCCTCACCACAGTGAAAGTCATGAAGCTGTCAGACCAGCTCAGTGTGAATCCCTCCCCTCTTATCATCACTTCTGCTGACTTTGTTATGCTGTCACTGAGACTGAGCAATGCTCCAAATTTATTCCAAGTTCTTCTTTCTCAACATAAATGCCCTTTTTCAGAATAGGTGCATTTCAAACATATTAAAGATAACAAATGAGGACTTTCAAAGTTAGGAGGACCTTGGACTGATTAAGCCGTTGTTATGTGTATGAACGTGAGGAGACTGATTTGATTACGCATAAACATGCATCTTGGTCGATCTGTTCCCAAGCACATCAGTTTTTGCATTGTAAGAGTGACACTTGCTGTAAATAATCTAGAACTTGAACTAAATGTTTGTGTGTGTGTGTGTGTGTGTGTGTGTGTGTGTGTGTGTGTGTGTGTGTAGGTCTGTGTGTGTAGGTCTGTGTGTCCAGCCGTGAGCATGCCAATGAGAATGTAAGTCTTTGTGTTCTCCTGTCCATGAGTCTCTGGGAATCTCTGTGTGTCTCCAAGGTCATTTCTCCTCCTCATGACCTCACTTTTTTTCTCATCCCCTGCCTTATATATCACTTCCTCCTCAGGCAACAAAGGGGCTATTTTGGAACACAATGATGAACAAGTCTCTCCAGGTTCATTCTCACCAAAAACAGACTTGGTCCTTGGCACTCACATAGGCGCATTTATCTACTCTTTCACCCATGTAAACAAACAAAAGTAAGTGATGGTAAACAAGATCAAAAATAAACAGATCAGTTTATGGAATCCATTATTTTATGCAGTTATCACATTGAAGCTGCAAGAAATGAATGTTCCCATTCTCATTATTTCATCTGATGTGGCAAAGGATCTCTGATCTATACTGCAAACAACATTAAAACACTGGAATTAATACGTCCTCCAAAGTCTCCTGCAGGCTGCATCAACTCTTACCTGAACATTCTGGAGATTGCTCTGTTGTGAACGTGTCTGAGCAATGAAAGGCAACCTCAGAAGAAATTTCAGACATGCAGACATCCTCTGGAGTTCATCTCTGAAGACGGCTAAAAAGCGCTGTTTTTATAAGTTAGGAAAGCTGCTTGATGTTTTGAGTCGGGAAAACTTTGAACATTAAAGGTTCAGTGTGTCTGATTTCTCCTAAATCAGACACACAGGATTTATTGGCAGACATTTTATATAAAATAGTCCTAGTGATGTTTTCCCTAGTGTGTAATCAGCTTCATTGTATGCATTTTTTTTTCTTTACCCTAGAATGGGCCCTTTATCCTTTAAAAAGAGTATGAGAGTCAATGTTGAGATGTTTCACCCTCTGATATACTGTAGATCAGATGGGTATCTACAGCATTCTATTAAAGCCATATGAAGTTCATCAGGATTTACATCACCTAACTCCAGAGTAAATTGAAATGAATGGTATCGCATTCAGATTAGATCTGGATGTGTGTGCCGTCTGCTGCCTTCTTCAGCTCCACCTGGGAGGCAAGGGTTAAAGCCATTACAGCCTAATACCACCCCCACAGATCCTCCTGTCCTACTGACCATTTCCCCCCGATACCTTTCCACACTTCCAGCTGCATTCTTGCTCCCTCTTTGCACACAAAACTATAGCTTTTCATCTGAGGAACGGCTTCTTACTCTTCCCAAGACAGCTCTTAATATTTGTAGCAGAGTTGTGTTTTACTGTTACTTTTATGCATCCTCAAACATGTCACAAGCAACCACAGAGTAGCTCCAGAACCCCTTGGTGTGGAAAAATCGTGCATGTGTTTTGTTTGGAAAAGTAGTGTCATACAAAGCCCTAGCTGTGATGTAGGGACCTGCGATCCAATGAGCTAACCACACTAGCCACGGCAAGAATGGTTATAAATAAAGCTTCATTCATGGTGAAGTGATGTAGTCCCAGGAAGTTATCATTTAAACATTTATCACAGAACTCTGCTCAGGTGGTGAACTTCTGTCTCATGGTCCGGGAAGTAACAGAGTGTGCACTGCTCTGCATGGTGCTCAGGGAACAGGAAACTCAGGACTGGGCGTTTCTCCTCCGTGCAGGTATAGACACAGCATTTGTATTATTTTTCCCAGAGGCTGCTATATTTATCTCTATTGTTTTGGACAGGGAGCTCCCCGTGTCCACTGACTGCGTGTTGCTGTCTCTGGCTGGCCAGCTGGCTTGAGCCCAGTAATGAAAATAACATGTTGACCAAAGGATGACCGCAGAGGACGAAGATGACAACAGCGACTTTGTCTTTTGTTTTGGTGGGAGAGAAATTCCCACCGTAGCTCACCAAACAGTCATAAACAAAATACTGATGAGCAACACAACAATAGCTGGGAAGGTGCAAGCAGGAACTGATGTGTGGGTGTATGTTGTGTGTGTGTTAGTTTTAAAAGTAAAAGAGCAGTGTCTTAATTCTGGATTTTTTATGCAGCACACGTGTCTAAATACTGATTGCATTTTAAACATCTCAGTGTCAGATACTCAATGGAGTTTTAAGGTGTACTCAGGCTTCATATTCATAGTCACCTGTACTGCTCATGTGTTCTTTAAAGTGCAAAACGAATATGAGCCAGCAGCCTGGAGAATCACTGCAGTCTGTAAGTAGTGGGACTGGTGCTGTGATGAAAGCACCAGTTTAATGTAATGTAATGTAATGTTTAACAGAGAGGAATTAGACCCATATAAGGGATGAGGAAAGGAAGTGAGGTAAGGGAGGAGATGAATGGAGGAACTATACCAATAAGCAAAGGAGGGAGGATATTAAGGAAATGCAGAAGCTTCAACAGTGTTGCATACAATATTCATATAAGCATGAAACACATATTTAATATACTGATGTATTTACATAATGTATGTATGTTTACATTGTATTTATGATTAATGCTATATTATTATTCATAAGTGTCCTTCCAGTATCCTTTTACTAGATGACAGTTATTACAGCACTTTTAAGACTATTTTACAATAAAAATAATGTCTCCATGGTCCTGTCTGCTCAACACCCACCTCCATCCTTCCCAGGGTTTCTTTTTATAGAAAATACATCACCTGTGACTCATTAGACTACAGTGCTCTTATCTGATTTTTGTCTGGAGTCCACACTTCTGTCCAGTCTCTGTCCACCTCATGATAATGATACATTGACGCAACTAGCTACATCCCGTTAGCATGCATACGTGAACCAATTCCAATAGTGGGTCTTAATTTTATGAATAAAAGACATGTCTATTTGAAACTGTAACCTGGACCCAGCAATGCTACAGACACCATATATATATGATTGGTATCATTATAAAAAGTAAGATATCTATGCTCTACAATATAACATCATCAATATCAATCAATCAATCAATCAAATTTTATTTGTATAGCCCATATTCACAAATTACAATTCATCTCATAGGGCTTTAACAGGGGTGTGACATCCTCTGTCCTTAACCCTCAGCAAGAGTAAGGAAAAACTACTAAAAAACCCTTTTAACAGGGTAAAAATACGTAGAAACCTCAGAGAGAGCCACATGTGACGGATCCCTCTCCCAGGACGGACAGAAGTGCAATAGATGCCACGTGCAGGAAAACATCATCAAGATTAAAGTCTTCAAGATTAAAGATTAAAGTCTCTAGCAGCATTTGATGAGGGTAAGCATCCCGAAGGACAACCCCAACATGACATGCCAAGCAGTCCCGCTGCAATCACAGTCCATGGTCAGCAACTAGCAGGACCATGATCCACCATCCAGACCAGAACGCCACTCCAGTCCACAGTCATCGTCCGCCACCACCACCACGATCAGCCCACACGACACAGAATCCACCACCGCTGTAGAGTCTTTAACGACTTACTGCTGGAGCCTGACAATAATGAATTACAATAGTCCAGTCTCGATGTAACAAAGGCATGGACTAGTTTTTCTGCATCTTTTTGCGAAAGGACATGTCTGATTTTTGAGATATTACGCAAGTGGAAAAAGGCGGTTCTAGAAATTTGTTTTAAGTGACAATTAAAGGATAAATCAGGATCGAAGATCACTCCCAAGTTCCTGACTGTTCTGTTGGAAGCAAAGCCAATGTCGTCTAGCGCAGCTATATCATTAGATAATGTATCTCTAAGGTGTTTGGGGCCAAGTATTATAACCTCTGTTTTGTCTGAGTTTAATAAGAGAAAATTGCGGGTCATCCAGGTTTTTATGTCCTTGAGACATGCTCGAAGGTTAGTTAATTGATTACTTTGGTCAGGTTTTATTGATAAGTATAACTGGGTGTCATCAGCATAGCAGTGGAAATTTACCGAGTGAGTCCTGATAATGTTTCCTAGTGGAAGCATATATAATGAGAATAAAATTGGGCCGAGCACAGAGCCCTGTGGAACACCATGGTTAACTTTGGTGCGCACAGATGACTCATCATTAATTTGCACGAATTGGGAGCGATCAGAAAAGTATGATTTAAACCAGTTAAGGGCGGTTCCATTAATGTTAATTAACTGTTTGAGTCTTTGTAATAGAATATGATGGTCAATTGTGTCGAATGCTGCACTGAGATCTAACAGAACAAGGACAGACACAAGTCCCTGATCTGAGGCTATTAAAAGGTCATTAGTGACTTTTGCCAAGGCTGTCTCTGTACTGTGATTGGCTCTAAACCCCGACTGAAAGTTTTCATACATATTATTTTCCTGGAGAAACTCACACAGCTGATTGCCTACCATTTTTTCTAAGATTTTAGACATGAAGGGGAGATTAGATATTGGTCTGTAATTGGATAAAACCTCTTGGTCTAGAGTGTGTTTTTTGAGAAGGGGTTTGATTACTGCTATTTTAAAAGACTGTGGTACATAACCTGATGATAATGACAGATTGATTGTATTAAGTAACAAACTATCAATTAGGGGCAGAATTTCTTTAAGTAATTTTGTAGGAATGGGATCTAAGATACAGGTTGTTGGTTTAGAACCTGAGATTAATTTGGTAAACTGATCACAGATGATCAGAGAGAAGCTGTCTAAGTAATTGGTAGGATTCTCAGCTGTTTCTGAGATCTCTGTTGTTGGGAGGGTATTAGTGCCAATTGAGGGCAGGAGATGGTTGATTTTATTTCTAATAGTTGGAATTTTATCATTAAAAAAGTCATAAAGATATTGCTATTTAGGGATCGAGGAATACTGGGTTCGGTGGAGGTGTGACTCTCTGTCAGCCTGGCTACAGTGCTGAAGAGAAACCTGGGATTGTTTTTATTCTCTTCTATTAGTTTTGAATAGTAGGCAGCTCTTGCTTTGTGGAGAGCCTTTTTATATTCTTTAACACTATTCTTCCAGTCTATGAGGTTTTCAACAATATATGAAGTACACATGTGGAACTTCTACACTCTTTTTTGAAAAATCTGCACAGCCGATCACACACATTATGCTCTTTGCCAAACAATTCAAGCAGAATCTTTAAATAGTATAAGTGGTGGGAAAAACATTTCATGAGTGCTAAATATATTTTCAAAATCAAAGGCTTAAAAAACAAACTGAAACTTACTTTCATCACCCTCAAAGAATCAGCAGATGCTCATATGAAAACTAAAAGCTTCTTCACTGTGGATTGTGTCTATTTTGTCGTTTGTGGGAAAGGTATTTAAATCATTCAGTAACCTCCATAGTACTCTTACGTCATTATTCAAAGGAATTGAATAACACATTTCGAACAGTGTGATTGAAAACCACTCAATAACTATATTATTATTAATAATAATAAGCTGTAACAATAGAGTTGTGTCATGAATATTACAATTTAACATGAGATAACAGGAGTACGTATAATTTTGCGGTTGTATGCTGCCACTCAGCATTTAAGTTGCAGCTTACATCTATGTCTGTCCAAACTAGTGAAGCCATTTGATTATGTAATGGAACATTTAATTACATTTCACAGCAAAGACAATTATCAATTCTGGTTCATACAATTCTACCTAGCTACGGCTAGGGACCAGAGCACCCATGTCACTTTGTCTGACTTGGGGTTAATGGCACAGAACAATGGAATCACATTTGATTTATACTAAATAAGCCCCTCCTTTCAGAGAGGTAGAATGTTTATCCAATCAGCTCTCTGCGTGTTGTCTTCCGACTTGGATTTGGTCACCTCGAATCTGAATACACATCTGAGTCTGCCAAGCTGACCCCCACATGTTTTCAGTCTTAATCACACAGGAAAACATCAGAATAATATTCCCATCTATCCTTGCATGAAACTAAATATAAAATTTCCCATCACAATTACTTCCAAGACTTTTATTTGAAATACCTCTGACCACTGTCCACGTCTGAGTCCAAGTGACAACTGGTCGAAAAATAAGCCAAAAACCTGTTATGTAAGGCCACTGTGACCTTAACCTTTGTTAACTCAAATCTAATAAGTTTATCTTTGAGTCCAATTGACTATTTGTACCAAATTTGTCCAGATTCTCTTGTGTTGTTCCTGAGATGTTGGGTTCAAATGGAAAAAAAAACATTTATCGTCATATTATTTTTATTGATGACCAAAATCAAATCAGTTCATCCTTGAGTCCAAAGGGACATTTGTACTTAACTTGTAGCAATCCTTCCAAGGCATTCTTAAGATCTTGTGTTCACAAAAATGGGATGATCAACCAGAAAACAGTATTCCTCCAGTCTCTGAGTGTTGCAGGCACGGAGGTTTGAAAAGGGCTGACCAGAAGAAAAGAGTCCATGCTAGCTGCTTTAATTAGCCACAAGCTGTCACTGTAGCAACTGGCATTGAGCAAATACTGCCACATCACAACAAATAGGGCCAAAGGCCACCTCATGTTGAGCCACCACAAAAGACCTTGGCACTGATTCTACAAGTCTCTTAAACTCTACAGGAATGATGAACACAAATCTGCCAAAAAATAATATCTCAGTTGGTGTTTTGATGATGGTAATGGAGAGAGCTGGCAGACTCATTAGTAAATAATCTCCCTTAGGTTTTAAACCTGGATGGAGATCAGGTGATTCAGAAACGTCTTACTATGGATGTGGATATTGTTATCCTGTATTCCTCTTTCCTGTTTCAGGTTCATTTAAGCTGGACAGCATTTATGTAGCAGTTTTCTAGTGTTCGTCCCCTCTCAGAGTGCATTACAATAAAATTCACATTCACCCAGTATCATACAGCACTTGACATATATATAGCTTCTCTTTCACTTATCATTCACAGCCATCAGGGGCCATTTGGGGTTCAGGGTCCAGTTGCCCAAGGACACTTCGTCTTGAGCACTGTAGGAGATGGGGATCGAACCACCATCTTCTGGTTAGTGGAGTCTACCTCCTGGGCCAAATATGGTAGAGCCATAGCCACCCACCTTGATGAAGAGCCCTGTCTGTTTACAAGCATGTGAGAAGCCCTGAAACAGATGTGAACTGATGTTAAACGTTATCTCAGGACGCTCTCATGCTGTGTGAGTGGACAGTGTCTCCCGGGCTCACAGGGAGGTCATAGCAGCATTGATGGGAGCACTTGCGCATGTTTATTTAGTAAATTTGGTGACTTCATTATTTGTTAGGTTGCTGTCGGGTCAGGAAAACAAGAGTTTGTTGGAGGAAACTACAGCTGCTGATGAAGCAATGAGCAGGCAGAAAAGTAGAAGCTTCAGGAGATCAGTAGATCTAAGAGGCTGTAATAAGAGTTGTAGTAAGTCTTCACCCCCCCCCCCCCACACACACACACAAACACACAGACACACAAACACACTTTCTCTGCCTGAACAGATGTTTAGAGGATTATTTTACTGAACAAGTAAGACCTCAAGCTTTACATTTAGCCAGCAAGGGCAAGTTCCTGTGTGTGTGTGTTTGTGTGTTTGTGTGTGTGTGTGTGTGTGGTGTGTGTGATGAATGCCTTCTTTAACCTGATCAGTCTTCCTCTCTGAATAGTAGATTGATCCCCCCTGTATTGATTGCAGCTCCTTTCCTCTGCTTCTCTGCTTGCCTTCCTTCACCCACAAATTCCTCCTTCTTGCATCATCCATCACCAGTTCTTACTTTCCCACTCTTTCTCACAGTACTTTTTGTGTCTTAACATTTCACCCTCTGCCCCTTAAATCTGTTTCTGCTTTTGTGCTTTGGTTATTCTTTCTTCTTCTGTGCCTCCTTTGTTTACCTCTTTATTTTGTAATATGGTGTATTTTCCTGTTGTCTAATCTTTTTTTAATCTATCTTCTTACATTCTCTCCATCTCTACCAAATCTATTTTTCTCAGTGCCACCCAAAGTCAGCGGGTTGAAGAAAAAAATCTGTCATCAACATTAAATCAATCAATAAAGTGACTTAATGCCAGTTGATGTGAGTGAGAGCAACATTAATCAGAAGTTACAGCTACTACAAGTAAACATGAAAGAAGGAGGAGGTTATACTCAGGTGGCATCATTAGTCTGTGAAATGAAGCTAGCGTAAGTTCAGTCAGGTAGACTTAACCTGCAGACGATCAGCTGATCAGGGGCGTTCCTATACATAGGAATGCCCAATGGAGGTCTTAACCTGCCTAGTGATCAGCTGATTGGGGGGCGTGCATTATCATCCAATCAGGTCGGGCGCGGGCTCTGTCAGCCAGTCATTTAGCAGCTGTCAAACTTTAAAAGTCCCTTTCCTCTCTCCCTCAGCCTGCCATCATTCAGCGTCTCACGAAACCCCTCCTCCACCCCATTCTCCTCCCGGCTCGAGGACATTCACCTCATCATGACCCCGACCTCAACGGATCGCAGATTACGCCAATGGATCAAGGATCATAGCAGCGCCTAATCATGGTGGCAGCTGATCGCGGACAAAGAATTTTCAAAACTGCCTATCGAGATACGATTACTAGTGGCATTCATTGCACTTCTGTCCATCCTGGAAGAGGGATCCCTTGCATGCGTCTCTTCCTGAGGTTTCTACTTTTTTCCTGTCAAGGTTTTTGTAGTTTTTCCTTACCCTTGTGAGGGTTGAGGGCAGAGGATGCCACACTAGCGAGTTCAATAGGACTACGAGCATTAGATTTGCCTTCCAAACTTACATTAGACGATAAACCACCACCAGTGTCTAGACCCCGGGGGGTATTCCTGTTCGATGCTCTGCTACACCCCCTTCTAAATCCTGATGACATCTCACAGGGGTCTAAAATGCCAAAGACTGTTTAACATTCTCATTTCTGTGCGTGTAAAAAGAGAATGAATAAAATCTGTTAATTGGAAATCAAGTCTCTCCTGATTGAACTGACGATATGAAGGCTTCGGTCTGAAATTTTCTACATCTTTGTTTTTTTCATTCTATTGTTCTTAATTGATTTGAATACCACTATATTCACCTAAAAACAACAGAAATTAATTCAGTGTAAGTGAAAATAGATTTCTTAAGTCTTTGTCTGATCAAAGTCTCCAATCCTTCAAGATCCAAACCATGCCACATTGTATTGTAGTATGAGCCTCAGCATAGGAAAAGATCAGCCTCTGCTCTTCACCATGATCAGGACCAATCAATGATGAGATATTTTGTGATGAAATCTGATTCTTTCCTCTCAACAATTCCCAAAAGAGGTCTTGTGACATGTGACAGACTTTAAAACTCAGATTACAGTGTGCACATTAAGCAAAGTCACCTACTGAGAAAACTAAAACAAGTCCTTTATGCAATACCTTTTTAAAAACGAAGGTGTATATATATATTTTTTTTAATGAAAGTAAACCAGCTTAAAGAAAAAAGACGATTGACTTCTTTCCCATTGCTAGTAGAGGAGTTTGTGAGTCATGTTCAACTTCACGAACGTGTTAGAAACTGAGATGTTCTCCCCTTTCTGTCTTGCTAGTGATGCCTTTTAGACAATACAAAGTAAAAAAAATCTATAGAGTTTACCAAGATTTTGTCTTTCACAAATGCACATCACACTGGAAGTTTCTCTGCACATACGCATTCACAACAGCAACAAATTCTCAGTATCATTCAGTTGAGAGGTGGAGCAGTCGGGTGCAGCAGACAGAGGCAGGAAGTGATGTATTAACTCTGCTGTGTAGATCATGTAATTTTGATTACATCACCCCAACACTGTAATTAGCTTTTATCACCACAAACTCTCTTGAGAGTCTGTGTCTTCTACATGTGTGACAGCGCTTTTTCACCTGGCGATATTTGCCTTCTTTTAGTTTTTTTTACAACAGTGTTGGCTGCATAGTCATTTCACACAGAAGTGAATGTCCATTCTAACATTACCATTGAAGGCAAAAGACAGATGTTAGGGGGTGTTAGTGGGTTTTTCTTTTACCAGTGGAATAAGGGCTTAACTTATTCTCCTCAATTTAATCACATTGTGATAAAGCAATAAAGCATTTCAGTGTTTTATCTTAGGACAGGAGGCAGAGTGTAACCCTGGGCACTTCTTGTTCAGTTGTAATTGAGTTAATTTGCAGTTGATGACAAAAGTGAGTGAGTGCTGCCCTTAGTTTCCATTCACACAAACCCTGTGGTAGTTGCTGCATTATGCCTGGAAAGACTGTAACTGGCAGTACTGTCAAACGTTACCGCCACTCTCTGAAGGTTTTTGCAGACGAATCAAACGGCCATGTTAAGAGGGCAGTGCCAGCTGGTTGAGGGATGATGTGTTTTCACCATGGTGCTGGATCTGCCATAACACCTCCCTGCTTTAAACCAGTCTCCTCCTGTTGTGGCGGAACATGTCAAATCGGTGTAGATTGTTACCTTTAAAATGAGTGGGAGCAGAGGTGAGGAGACATGACAGTTAGATCAGATACAGGAGACCCGATGAATATCTGCATATGTGTGTGTGATTGACAGCAACAGATGGTAGTACGGCAGAGTCCATCCCCTACAGTGATGAGTCTGGGGTCTCGAGTGACCCCCACCCAATGGTCACCTATCACCAGTGGACACGGTTACTTCATCATTAGTAGGGGTGATGTAAATATATCAGGTGGAAGTTCTGGTTCAGTGAGAGGTGACTGTGAAAGAGGTTTTGGTGTCTGTCTTACCTCAGGTTCCATTTCTCTTTGAATGTGAATGATCCCATGGCCAGATGGCACTATCGCAGTGCAGTGGGCTGTGACAACAGTATATTGCTAATTAGGATTACTAATACTAGACTGCATTACCATCAGAATAACTTATTGGTATTATAGGCATTTCAAGCTGTAGAGAGTTGAAGTTGTCTTTGAGTCAAATCACTAATAATAGCAAATAGCGTAAGTCAGTGGTTCCCAAACTTTTTACAGTCTCGTACCCCTTCAGACATTCAATCTTCAGCTACATAACCCCCCCCCCCCCCCCCGACGCACGTAAACAGCATATAGCACTTGAAACTTTGAAATTTACAGGGATTTCAGGACTCGGATGGAAGTTTAGATCAAACTGAGTTTATCTATCGATTGTCAGTTATCAATCAGTTGTTAATCATGATTGTCAGTTCCTAATCGATTGTCGGGAGAATTAACGATCGATTTTTGATTAATCGTTAATATTTTATATTAAAATGCACTATTTATAGGCTCTGTTAAAATGCAGTGAAAATATAGATCTTTATTACAAGGTGAACAACTCTTGTGGCAGTTAAACGGGAACCGCTCACTGGTTTCACTTGAAAATATGCGCCGCTGTTCTCTTAAGCCCCGATGAGAGTGCAGCTAGCCGCTGTGAGCTAGCTGGATTTTACGGTTCTCGACCTCTCAGTCCGGTGGTTGTCACCCCTCACCCAGAGCCGGCTCTGTCTGGGTCCGAAGGGGCTAGCTTTGGAGCTAGACCTCCTACTTGAAGAGAGCAGTGGACTCCTCAGGCGCTCATGGAGACGTATAGCTTTGCAGTGTTGGCAGTGAACGCAACAGAATTACGTCTATGACAAAATGTCATCTAGGAAATTCTTAAGGATCAATTAATCGAGTGTCGATTAATTATGCCCATCCCTCGTTTTTACTAACGGTCACTAACCTACCTGTAACTTTTATTGGCAGTGTAATTATTTTGCTGAATATGGGTATACATGAGTATTTTTGGCAATGCGACTTGGCTATTTAGACTATTTAATAATGCATGATTATTTATAGCTCAGTTTGAAAATGTAATGGGCTTTTTCACTTTGAAAACGCAAATAAAATGTTCTCCCCATGTACCCCCTGAACCACTTTGCGTACCCCTGGGGGTACATGTACCCCAGTTTGGGAACCGAGGGCGTAAGTACATGGATTAGGTTCCACTCCAAACAGTGACCATGTATATACATAAAGACCAATAAACAGCCTTGGGCTTATGCTCCTTCATCTATGATATTTCATAACAAGACTGGACTATTAATAGTCATTCTGACTGTCAAGATGTCTCAATTATCTGGGGATCCTCAGCAGGTCATGTCTAAAAATGGCTTAGGTTTGTGAAAAGCCTCCAGTTCATCCACAATGCTGCAGCCCGAGTGCTGACAGGAACCAGAAGAGGAGGTCCTATTACTCCTGTCTTAGCATCTCTGCATTGGCTGCCTGTCAAATTCAGACTAGATTTAAAAAACCTGACTTTTTACGTTAAATAAGATCTATCTATTATTACTCTCTATTAAATTATTTATTTTTATTAACTGGTGCCGTTTCATTAATAAAATAATATATATAAAAACAGACCCCCCTCCCCCCTAATACAGGAGAGAAAATATAAAAACTTTGCCTTAATTGCTGTTGAGTCGTGAGTGATAAGCCCCAGTCAGGAAGCCAATGTGGGTGGGCCTTTTTTTGTAATTTTCATATTGCCATTTACTGAAGGCTGCAAAGGGAGGCAACACCTCTTTGTCGTGCCCATGATGCTGTGAATTCCTTGCTATTTCCATGGAACAGCTTACTGTTTGATTAACAGACACAAACTGCAGCTATGGACAGCAGTTCAGCTCCAGCTTGCCTGCAATAGTCATGTAACGGCCACACTATTCCATTCAAGGGATCCCGCTGTTTAACCCGACTTAATTGATTGTGCCTCTTTTCCATATAAAACGATCCAAAATGTTGCTAGATACAACTGTGGTGAGATCTGAAACAATTTGTGTGACGTAGATATCCATCAAATTCTATAAAAGCAGTGCTTACCTTCAACACAGATATTTTTTAAAAGACTGAGGACTCCTAAGTATTTTTTGTTACAATATGAGAGAAAAAATGAGGATCTAACATTACTCAGTAATGAATGACTTGCACTGCCCTTTTAACTTTATGACTATAAGAAATAGCTTTAATTTTTCAACATTTTAATCAATCATATTGATGTTATTGCAACTCATACGTTAACAACTATTTCCAATTCAAATTCATGCTGAAACTTTAGTCTCCTACTGACTAAAGGCCGGCGCATTGTTCTGCAACTGCGGCTTTTCACGCAGTTGTGTCGACGGACTCATTTTGATTTATGGTTCTCCAAGGGTTGCACGTGTTGCAAAGCAATTCACTGCCAGAACACTAGGTGGAGTAACGTTTTTTGTCAAAGACGACCTTAGAGACGCCTTCTTTGTTTGTGGCAGTCGTCGTTGACGACCTGCAAACCGATGTTTGCCGAGATCTCCTTCCACGAATTGCAGGCCTTCTGCACCTCCTTGTAGTCCGTCAATCACGTGTTATATAAGTGGTCATACTTTCGGATCTCTTCTGCCAAATGCTCTTCTATTTGGTCCCTATTTGTTCTTTTAAATGTTCCTTGGTTTCTGCCTGTGTTTTTGGGCATGAAACCGGAAATGTGACTCCAGAAAGGATGTAGTTTGCAGACCAATCAAAGCCTTGCGGGCTGCGTGAGGCTTGCGTAGCTTTGACAATTAGTCAAAAAAATTGGGCGACGCGCACAAGAAGGGGGTCGCAAGCACGCAAGGGGCACGCAAGCGGCTCTTGCGCTTGGTTGTCCTTGAATGTCTCTGAAAAACGCAGAAGCATGCGCCGGTCTTAAAGCTGGTTTCAGACATGCAACGAAACTGTTGACAGCCCCCTCGTTAAGTCTGCAAAGTGTCCAAACATGTGATAACACAGTAGGAGGTCCTACCCAGGATTAACCATGACCAAGAAGGTATGTTGATGATGTTTCTAACACGGGCAGAAATGAAAAATTATAAAAAAGGTAACAAATATCTCTGGATTCACTAAAGGCTTCAGGCTCAGTGATAAAAACCTGTTTCTATTGCAGTTATTTGATGTGGGCGTGAATGACGATCATATTACTTCCCATTGCAGACAAAAACCAGATGTTTGTGGGAGTCAGTTGGGTTTTGACCAGTGGAACAGGGTTTTCAGTGGTATTGGCCTTACTGTGCAAAGTATATAGATATACGTTGTTATGAGTTGGAACTATACAAAAATGTAATTGAATAAAAGGCAGGAAATTAACAAATGATACTAAGAAGGAGAGTACTTTGACGCATGAGGTTGTTTCATTGATATTTACATCATGCTGACTACATGATCAAAAATCTCATCTTCCACGCCAAGTTGCAGTTATTCATAGTTCATCATAGTGTCCCTTAATGTACTGAGTCATCTCATCTGCTGCACATAAGGTAGGAGATGAAGCCAGCCAGTTTATCACATCCATTATTATCAGGGAACCCTGCCAGAGTGCTAATGAAAGAGTGTCTGTTAACCCCTGATTCAACACCTGGTGTGAATTTGTTGGCTGGGGCTGATAAGGCCTTATCTGCTGGAGGCTGTGGGAGTGAACAGGGCTGGACATTACCCAGAGGCTGAATAGCTGACCTGGCATGTGAAAGTGGCTAACGGGTTAGCAGGAGGTCACATACTAGGTTGAGCAACAAACTCACAGTCAATGGTGCTTGATAGACATATTTGAGTAAATGTAGAGATATCTTACCTGAAAGTGATTCCGGTAAAAGTTAAAGTCACACGTAAGAAAATGACTTGAGTCAAAGTCTTAAAGTAGCTCATATTAAATGTATTTAAGTATCAAAAGTAAAAGTACAAGTACCATTAAAAGTACTAAGTACTTTTCATAGTAGGGCCACACACAAACAACAACAACAACCAACAATTGTTCTCTCCAGGCTTTATTTCAGGTGACTGAAAAACAAAACAAAAAATATACATACACTGTGTAATTTTACCAATTTTGAACCCCAGACACTGAGGTTCAAATATTATTGGACTTATGTAGGGCTTGAAAGCGCACATGATCTCCCTTCACGTTTTTACTTTGCCCTGTAAGCCCTTCTGTAAAATGAGCAGATCAAGGAAACGAAAAGTGGACAATGAGTCCCCAGTGTTTAACACGGAGTGGACAACAAAATACTTTTTCACTGAAGTCCAATCGAAGGCTGTATGCCTGATATGCCGAGAAACTGTCGCAGTTTTCAAGGAGTACAACATCAGCCGTCACTTTGCTACGTAGCATGCTAACTACGCTAGCAAGCAGTCAACGCAAGAACGGGTGGCTACGGCTCAGAGGTTGTCGGCTAATTTACAGACTCAGCAACATTTTTTTCACCGACAAACTGCAATTCAAGAGTCAACTAGCAAGGCAAGTTTTTTGGTGGCATTCGAAATAGCAAAGGCTAGCAAGCCTTTCTTCGAAGGCAATTTTTGTTAAATTGCCTTGCCAATAAATGCTTTGCTTCTTGTTAAAGGCCAAATCCTTTCATGTAATAATTTTTCCATGTCATTTATATTAGTTCACAAAAACATTCCATCCATCTGGTCCTGGCCCGGCCCCTCGGTCAAATTTTAGAACCCATTGTGGCCCGCGAGTCAAAAAGTTGGCCCTCCCCTGGTATAGATCCTCCCAAAAACGACTTAATAACTGTAACAGAGTTACTTTACACCCCTGCTCACAGTTCAACTTACAGCAGGAAGAGTGCGGCGACGTGAGTAGGGTCGGGTGCACACTACTACTTGAAACATTGATACACTGCTCCACTTATGCTAGACAGTCAGTCCAAGAAACACAATTCCTGCTTGTACTTTATACCACTGTTCATAGTATTTCCCACAACTAAGCAACCAACAGCATAGTATTCAATCACGTAAATGGCCATGTGATTTGTGTTTTCAGTTTGGTCAACATTGATAGAGATTATTGCTGATAAAGATCCAAACATTTTGCGTGGTCAGAGATCATTTGAGTTTTAAAACAGTTTTAAAACAAAAAAGTATTAATATGGATGTAGCCACAGACAGAGGTCTGGATGAACAGTTGTATGTGTTTCAGGAGAGAGGTGTTACTGCTGATATCAGATGTGTTGATTGATGACCATTATGAGAGAGAGGGAAAAAAGATTCTCATCAATTCCATCATTTTATCAATTTTAACATCTAACATTACATTTGAAAAAATCTAATACCTTTTGTGAAGCAGCTAGCTCCACAATGAAGTTGATAAAGGGCAGTGGCTCCTTCACTGCTGTTCTCTGGATAAAAGAACAGGTTGTCTAGTAAAACCTGATGTTACCAGCCCTCAGGGTTTTCTGGTATCAACCCTGCTGAACCCCCTCCTGCTGTATGGAGGGACTTGATCGAAGATGCATTTGCATGTTACTGATATGATATTTAAGATTAAACCGAAATCTGTCCATGTAAACACTTAGAGCGACCACTTCAACTGCATGAGTGAAGATGTATTTTTTTTCAATATGGAAATATGGAAGGGGTTTTATATTGTGCAAAACTGATTTTAGTAATTTAGTTTCATTTAGAAAAAAATATAATTTCTAATATGAATAGGTAATTAAGGTAGGTTTCCATATCTCCTGGTTACTCTAACAGCAGACAGGATGGACTTGTTCAATTATTGATTTGAGTGTAATTTATAGCTGTGAAAATGTCTTAGGCAAATAGGTGTGGGGCCGAGTAACTCAAATCAGGTCAATGTAAAAGGTCAACTCAGACAGGGGGGTGTCCCAAAAGTTGATCTGACTGTGAACAGGCTTTCTCCAGTGGACAAGGCCTCCAAGTGTAGCAGACAGGGCCTACTGTTATCTGAGGGGCCTGTAGGAGCCCAGGGAGGGCTACTGTTTCGGCCCCTGTCAATGAGATGGATGAGGGGGTAAACACAGAAACGGAAATTCTATTTAAGCCTGGTGACGTCTTAGACTATGTTTGTTAGCTGAACATAAAATGTCACATCCCCTCAACTTCAGTTGCTCTCCCACAATGAGCATATGTTGGCACCTAGGACTTAAAATTATATACAAAACAAATTAGATCACCATTGCTGCTGATGATGTCCAAATTAGATTTGTCACACTCTCAAATGGGAATACAGAGGGCAAAAGTGTATGCACACATGAAAACACACACGCACACAAACACACACATGCATTACAAAGGTTAGTATTCTGCACAAAGTGGTAAAAGGATGACACCATGCTGTGCTGAAGACAGGCTGCATGATGGATATAATGGATCAATCACCCTTTCCTTAATCAGGACATCGGTAACGTAATGGATGGGGTGGGGGTGGGGTGCTGGTGGGGGTAAGGAAAGAGGGCAGCAGAAAGCTAGAGGTTCTTTACAACCACGATTAACCTCTGATAAGAATCTTTATGGGCTGATGAATGAGGAAGCTGTATATTTAAATTGGTAACAAGCTCATACTGGTCTTGCAGAGTGCATTTAGTTAACACAGGCAGAGGTGAGAAAATGAATTGTAGGGCGTCACAGAGCAGGGTGACTCTTCACAGTATATATGAGCTAAAATATATCAAGTTTTTTTTTTGTTATTTGGAAAAACTATACTGATGGAAAGACAAGATAAGATTCCTATCATGGGATATCGAGAAACTGCATTCAGTCTGAAGCTAATGATATTTTGAACCACTTAGTGTTTATACCTGAGCAGGCTGTATAAAGCGTTGTCTCTCTCTTTTCAATACCCAGGCCTGTAATGACAGGCCAAACCAAAACCAATGCGTCGGTCAGGTGTGACTTAACTCTCCAGGAAATGTTGCCAGGCTGTGATTCAAATTGTGTATGGGGGTTGCAGTTTGGGTGGGTGGCTCGGCATGACAGATCAATACTGTCCTCCATGCCCTCTAACAGGACAGTGTTAATGAAAACGAACACTATCAAACAGATTTAGCAAAAGGGAAAAAAACACAACACAACACAACACAAACAGCAAGCCCTGATCACACAGTCAAACCTTCCCCTTCATCTTCTCACACACATTGACATATAATGTTCCCTCAAAATAACCCTCATCTGAAAAAGGAAAATGACAGACTTGATCTTATACCTCAAACTGGTCCTTACAAAGATAGGACACAAACACACTTAACCATAACCTTACCTTCTTCCCCTTCCCCTTAAAAAGTTTATATTAACATTATGGGGACCTCCTTTTTGTCCTCATAAGGAAGACCATTCTCCATAATGTACATGAGTAATATCTGGTCCACACACACACACACACAGACACACACACACAGACACACACACACACACACACACACACACACACAAACACACACACACACACACACACACACACACACACACACATCCAGCTCACATTGTGTAATCCACATTTCATGACTGATGTTTTTGTAAATACTGTTTGGGAGAACAACATTCATCCATTCATTCTCTGCCCAATGTCTGGAGTCATGTCATGGATGGGTAATGTCCCTGCAGTTGTTATTGATTTTTAGTATCGCAGCATTGTAGCACATTACAGACAATATGATCAAAATCACAAAATTATTATTATTTCAAAAAAACGTCATTATGTCCATAAGGGTGCACTGTGTGTACCTGGAATAATTAGTGAATTAATTAGAAGTCTTGATTTCTTTTGATTTTGTGTGTGGGCGCAGAGCCATGGAAGAGAGAAAGGGATGTGTATGCCAGCATAATTGGGCAATTACACCGAAAAGAGCAGTAAGAAGAAGTAAAGAAGCACTGATAGGGATGTGTTGAATTGGTCAAAACTCTGCAGAGAGGTTAATTAGGATAATTTAACTCCTCCAGAAAGTTACAGAGCCAACCATTAAAAGATAAATAAAGCTGTTCATGCAATAAGTTCAACATGTTACTTTTGCTAACGTGTTTTGCCTGGTGTCAAATCTACTCCAGAATTTCTCAGCCTTTAAAACTGAGAAAAAAATTCCAGGGCTGCGTTTTGGTCAGGATAGACAGAAACAAGCAGCTTTGCTGTTACTTGCTATCAGAAACCGTTCCACATTGTCTTTATTCACTATCGATAATCCCTGGTATCACCCTGCATGGTCTGTTGTAGCCCGGAAAGGAACACTGTGCATAAAGGTCAAGTGAAATGCGTTTTCTGGTGTGTTAGTATCGACAGAGATCATTTCTGAAACATGGTTTTGAAAATGTAATGATATTAATGTGGATGTAGTATGACTATACAGTTATAAATGAGAGGCACAGATTGAAGCTAAAAACCAGAGCGTTGCGCTTTTTTTGAATTTGTTTTCAATAATAGCCATAGTCCCAAGATTATTTGGTTTATTTAAATTTTTTAACTGAAATGAAATGTAAAATTGTTATTTTTTGTGCTCTGAGTAATGTCTGCAGTCGTCTTCTCATGTTGCATAGCCTAGCAAAATCTAACGGGAAGGTCAGTACAATGTGCAATAGCCTGAGAGGATAAACACTTGGTGCACCACTCACTGCTGTTTATTAGTCCCAAGCAGTGAAAGGTCTGGTATAGTTTATTTTCTGTCTTATTTAGATAGATTGAAACATGCTTTAATCCTTCCTTAAAATGCTTACAAATTGAGCCAATTGGCTTAACTGCGCCCCTTAGACTTTTAAACATCAAAGCCCCCTGCTTTAACTATACTATAGTAACGTACTATATATGAAATTTCTAAGGCACGTCTAGCAAACTGAGACGTGAGAAGCCTCTTTAAGCCCTACCCTTAACCCAAAGGAAATCTGTTTGGACTTTATTCGTCTTTTGATGAGACCATGAAGACATGTTTAATTTTTAATCATAGTCATAGCGCCACCTACCGGCAACAGGAAGTTATAGACTGTATTATTTTCAATGCAGCCTCTACCAGGTTATTCAGATAATGCCAGTATTTAATCAGATAACTCTTAAGACCTTGATTATGGAATGTTGAGAAGTTTTATATTGAGAAGTTTCTGTGATTTTAGTCTGATCTAATTGGCAAGCAACAAACAGTCCTAACTTGGCCCCACATCATCAGATCTGTCTGAAATGTCTCTTGTTGGATAAAAGTCCAGGCCTGAAGATAACTACAAGCCAAATGTCAGCTCCTGAATCAGGAAATACATTTTTTTGTCATCAATCAATTCTTAACTTGACATTTTCTCCCAGTAGGTTCAACAGAATTGTCCTTATACCTTGATGATGCTCAAAAGTAAAAAGTGAAATCCAAAATGAAGAATTTTGAGTATAAATTTGCAATAAACTTAAAGTAATAGAACTCAGATGAGTATGTCAACATATGTCAGTAATTTCTCTTCTGCTTTCAGAATTTCATAGCTTGCCTGTAACAGAACTCTCTTAGATATGCTTTAGTGAGACAATCAGCTGCAAACTATAAAAGTGAAGACAGATCCAATGGCATTAGGCCTTTTCATGGGCATAATGAAATGCATGTAAGGTCTGTGTTTTGGGTATGGAGAGGTGAATGTGACCTAAGCATACACATACACATATGTGAGGTGGCACACAAATATATCTTCCCTGAACTCTTCTCCAGATCCATATCTGAAAGATTGGATGGTGTGAGTGGATCAGCACGAGGAGGCAAACGCAACCATTCACACTAACCTGACACAGCCTGAGGGGCACAACACCTTGTTCCCACTTGTTTTTGCTCTAAAGATGTCAAACTAATAGATTTAGTCTGAAGCCTTCAGTGTTTAGTGATTTTATCTTGGTAGGAATAATTTCCCCTCCTCTACTGGAGAGTGAATGTGCTGCTTAAGACAGAATAAAGTGATTCCTTAACAGCAGCCAGAAACTAAAGAGCTGAAGTTGTTCCGCCCTGTGAACAGATACAAATCTTTGTGGTGTATTTCTACTGTAGTAATTGAAATGAGTCACACAATATTCAAAATCAGCAAACCAGAGAGCCGCACCTTTACTTCGCCTTATGCCAAGATGATGAGTGTTGAGTGAGGAAATAGTGTATTAGTATGACAGCAGTTCTCTTACTGTGTAGGATTCTGAAGCAAAGTATTTTGAGTGATGGCTGGATGTTGAGTAAGACCCTGGCTCCTTCCTGTTCTCTGTTTCTAGAGCTTTCACACACTAATATCACTGTGACCCCAGTCTTCAGGAAACATCCATTGTTTAAGTTGGGAACAGTGGCAAGCACGGAAAGTGAATAGTGAACCGTGCGTCTTTGGTCGCAGGCTGAGACTTGTGATGGATGTGTCTCTCGTCCTGTTTGTAGTTTCTCAGGAGCGCTTTTTTTCCCATGCTGTGAATTGCATACACTCTTGCACATGCTGCCAGACATTCTCTGTGCACAATGAGGAAGAAAAGCAGCCACAGGAAGAAGGAGAAGAGGAGAGATGAACGAGTTACAGGAGTGAATCCCATTCCCCACATGTAGGCTAAAGGACATGTCAGAGATACATTCAGGAGCGCTGGAGAGTCTATTAAGTCAAATTCCGTATTTCCCCATGTTTTGACATATAACTGCAGACTGCACAGCCAACCCAGTGCATTGGCACCGAGAGCAGCTCATGTTCCTGTCAATCCTTTACTCTTTCATAGATATTTCACATTGGCCCACTCTTTCTTGCTCACTCATAGTTTTTAATTTTGCCTGACAATGCTTGGATAATAGACCTTTGCTCATTTCAGTTCTGAGTTGTAGGGAAGAAAAGGACCTCCGTGGTAATGCATTACGACGAGACGAGAAGCAGACTGCTCATCTCAGGTAAAGATAGAGACAAGAGCTAAACCAGATCAGCTTACCTGCCTGCCAATACTTCAAAACCCAACCCTTTACCTCTCCGTTTGGCCTGTCACAATCACCTGTCCTCTTCTCATCCGGGCCCCTCAAGAAAGATGATCTTCTGTATTGACCAATGCTTGTCACATATACGTGGTGGTGACAGCCAAGTTCCCTCAGAGTCTTTTGTTGCAGAGGTCATCTCTGAAGCTCCTCTAACACTTAATTACACTCTTAAGAGGAAGGGGACATGGTTGTCACATGTGAGGCGGCCCCAAGCATTTCACCAGCCTTGAAACAAACAAATCGTCAGGTGGAAGACATATGGTGGTTGCAGTGAATGAGGAGCTCTTTTCAGGGTTAGCAATTTTGAGTTGTTGAATGAAAGTTGTATTTCGAATCAGACAGCAGAAGAATAATATATTGATTGGGCTTATTCCATTGACATTTTTTCATTAGCTCCTTCATCACGCTTTCTTGCAGAATACTTTGGCATTATTTTATTTGACAGTTTCAGTTTTCTTTACATGGAAGTTCCGTATAGACTCTGAAACAGAATGGTAGATACAGTTCGGAGGCCATTTGGTGTATTAAGTGTAGTTGTAACTTTAATAGCAACCAAGCAGAAATATATTTAAAATTGCAACTTTTAAAGACTTTTCTGGTCCTGTTGCTTTGGCCAATAAGATTATTATTTCACAAGCACTTTATAATTCAGTTACTCTGGCAGTGACTCTGCCAACAAGAATTTGAAACATCCTATACACCAGCTTGTGTTTCTGGTACAGCGATACAGGATATGGATGTAACTATTCCACTCAAATTAAGTTAAATTAAAACGGTTTAATATAAAATCAATTTCAAGATAATGTTTCTAAGACAAAAAATTGAGTATGCATAAATTCTGCAATATTGAAAATATAAGCCAGACTGCCTAGCCCTATACTAAGACTGACTAAAGACAGTACTGAAAAACTTTAGTAAGTGTCTAGTGAGGACTCATTGTGTATCCCTGATCACTGACCAGTGCTATAGCATGGGCAGACTCCCTGCTCACCACTCCACCACCACCAGCATGCACACATACACCCCCCCCCCACACACACACACAAACTTTGAATGTCTTTTCGTTCACAGCTCTCCTTAAATCTCCACCTCACATAAACCTCCCTCTTTGTCTGAATCTCTGCCTCATGAAAGAACTCTTCTCAAAGGGTGTAGGGGTGTGTCCCCCTGGGCCATCCAAATGACAATGTGAGAATGTGGCAGGGCTCTTAAAAAGAGATCCTGTGTTTGTTAAGTGTTTCCCCCCCTAAAGAGTAGCCACAGGGCATATGTAAAACAATTATTTTTTTAAGGTTTGGAGTATTCAATACTTTAGTTTTTGTTGTTGTATAGTTTGGTTAAATCTGAGTTGTCACCATAATCCATAATTTATCGAACTAAATTCAAAAATTATGAAGTTTTATATGTGCATAGAGCATCTTTCAGCAGAGGTGGGAAGCGTCTGGCCTTAGATTATATTTGACCCACAAGACAATTTCAAAGTAAAAAAAGCAACTAAGAAAAAATACAAAGAGTACAGAAATCTGCAAATTTATAATACTGAGAAGAACTGCAATCATTTTCAAGTTTTTCACCTTACCCTGCAATGTAACAAAAGGTATAATTAATAATGCCAAACGAGTTATGTCTGTGCAGAGTGAAGCAAGAGAGGTGTGACTGTCTGTACAAGCTTTGCATGGTTCTACCAAAGGTGAGGATTTTGGTTTAAATCTGCTGAAATCATCATCACAACCATCTGACATCTGCCAGGGAAAAGCAGTTCCTGCCATTGTATTGGAGAGACCAGTGTGATATATGTTCATTAGTACGGCCCTAAAAGGATTGGATGAAAGCTGAAATGGTCCTTGATAATGAGGTTTCCCACCCTGTCTTACTGAAATCACTTTAAAGGGATTTGGTAGTGGGGAAAATGTAATACTTTCCAAACTCATTAATGCCTTTTGAGTCTCTGCAGTTTGGAATTATATTGACAAGTCAGATTATTAAGGTCAGTTTAAATCCATAGATGCCGCTGGGATCAGTAGAAGCTCCCCTCAGCATACTTGTGTTTCCACTACTGCAGTGAGGGATGCATCTAATAGGAATAGATTCCATTTAATAGTTTCTTATTGAAATTTGTTACTTCATTAAACAGCTGTTTGATCCTTGCTATTTTGGACACTATGGCCCTGATCTACTAAGGTTTTGATTGTGTAAAAATCTATGCAAACTTGATTTCACCTGCAAAAAAACAGGCAAGCTGATCTACTAAAGATGCTCACTCAGGATTGCTTGCAGAATAACATGTTCTATCCATTTAGTTTGCTTTCCTTAGTTAATATGCAATACGTTGTAGATACAAATAGATGCAAATACTTTAATTTAGCACACGCATTGTGATATACAAAGCCTGAAAATAATTGTGATGATTGTGACTGCGCTTGTATTTAATACGTTTTAGAGGTATGTAAATGTAAAACAATTATTTTTTTAATTATTGTGTAAAAACCTATGCAAACTTGATTTCACCTGCAATCGACACAGCCCTATGCACAAATATCTGCAGTTATTGTAGTGAGGAGGAGACTGCACGGAGGAAAATGGAGACCACAGTTTTTTTCAGAAAGTAAACTGCACCTGCTGCTCAATATTGGTCAGAGGCAAATGCTTGGGTCACAGGCTCTCTTATGGCAATGCTCATAATATGACAAGCAGACAAAAAAAAGAGAAGATAAAGTAGAAAATAAAGATGTAAATATAATTAAAATATCTAAAATATATATATACACCTGAAGAAAAAAGAAAATAATAGTGCAAGTGTATGCAATAGTGCAAAAGGCAATGTAGCAAATATGCTAAGGTGCAGAGATGGTGGAATTATGATGGATTGGAGGAGTTTAAAAGTCTTATGGCCTGGGGGATGAAACTGTCTCTGAGGCTGGTGGTGCGGGCCCGGATGCTGCGGTAGGCAAAAATCTTTATGGCTGGGGTGATAGGGGTCTTTAACATCCGGTTGGTCTTCTTCTTACACCGCTGGGTGTAGAGGTCCACCATGGATGGTAGCGCTGGCCTGGTAATGGGTTGAGCAGACATCCCCATCCTCTGTACAGCCTTACGGTTCAGGGCGGTGCAGCTGCCATACCAGGCGGTTATGCAGTCAGTCAGGATGCACTCTATGGTGCACCTGTAGAAGTTGCAGAGAATCCTGGCATCCATGTTGAGCCTCCGCATCCTGTGGAGAAAGAGGAGTCGCTGTCTGGCTGTCTTCCTGATGAAGACTGTGTGGTTGGGGGGTATTCTACTCCTTGTCTCTTCCAGTAGTCCAAGATAAGCTCCTTATTTTTGCTGTTGAGATGGAGGTTGTTGTCCTGGCACTAAGATTTCAGGGCTCTGACCTCCTCTCTGTAGGCCTTCTCATCGTCGCCCGGGATCAGGCCTATGACAGTTGTGTTATCAGCAAACTTTATGAAGGAATTGGAGCGCTGGGTGGCCACACAGTCATGCCGGAACAGGGAGTACAGAAGAGGACTGAGCACGCAGCCCTGGGGGCAGTGTTGCCACAGATACTTTGAAGAAGTAACTTAGTTACTTTACAAGTTACTTGATTTTAAAAGTATCTAAGTTAGATTAAAAGTTACTTTATTATTTTCATTCAGCAGCTGCCGACAACACCCCCGCCACATCTACATAAAAATAACCGGTTATATTTAGTAGATCTATGTGTCACCCACTAATCACTATAAAGTGTCTGGTGAGTCCGCCATTTTGTTGCCATTGTTTCCCACAATGCATAATGCAAAGTAGTGTAGATTCTGAAGGTCACTAACCAAGCAATATATACCATCATGCATTGTTCTTGCTATGTTGACAGAAGAAAAGAAACATTACGGAGAAACGAAGGTGAGAGGGCAACACATGTCAGCCTTCTCTCTCTGGAAATTATACTGCTTACTGATCTTATCAAAAATATCTGAGGATTAACACTGGCCGATGTTGTACGTCATAATCCGGCAACAATTGCGTAGTTACCACCAGAGAGAAAATGACCTGAGTAGTGTCCTTTTGCCTCTATATAAGTAGAGGGCAGTGAATTTTCCTCTATATGCTTCCACTCCCCTCCTAGAGTCCTTTCAATGCTGTTTGGCGAATTCCATGCAGGCTGTCATAAGCCTATGGCTCTAAGTGGCTCATTTATGAATTTGTTTCATACACAGAGGTAGTTACAAGGTGCTGACGCAGAATCCTGGTTGTTCTTCCATTTCACAATTATTGAGGCCACTGTTCTCCTAGTAATGGCTTTAAGCTTTCAGTTTGTTTTCAACTGTCGGACCTCACGTACTAAGGAATTTGCCTCTGTCAGTTGTATTTGATCAATTCAGGTTGCCAAACTTGAACTCCAATCACAATCTAGACTCATATATAGGGTTGTTTATTCAAAGAGAACGACCCCTACCACAATTTGCATTTGCAGTACTACAGCAAAGATTTGGATTTACAGAATTCTGTAATGGTGAAATAATTTGGCTTGACATCTCATAGTAATTTATTATGTTCCTCCAAGTTTCAAATCAATCAATCCGCGAATAAGCCAGTCATCAGTTATGCTAAAGCTTCTTCAACCAAAGGCATAGGTGGTACTTTATTGACACATACACCTTGAAGCCTCGACTGACATCAACATATCCAGAGTGTTTCTGCTGACATTATCTTTGCAGGGCATCCTTTCAAATAAGGATTAGAGAAACACGAAGCCTGCTTTTTGTGCTCTTTTAATCCCTCTCTACTGCCCATCTTCTCTGCTCATGTTTTTGCTTCTCCTTCTGCATTCATCCCAGCCACTTAGCCGCAAAGCAACAAGCTCTGCAAATTATTTCATTTAACGATCCACTGGTTCTCCTATTCAGCTAATTTTTTCCCACCAGAGCCGCACTGGAACTCTCTACCTCTTCACCTCTATTTATTATCAAAAGCAGCTTTAAACACTTTGTTTTACACAAGCAAAAACCGAATATTTCTGACACTTTAATGCATTTTCTGCTCATCTCCAGGAACAGACTTTGAGGATCATTAAAATATAAGACCACCATAAGTTACACAAAATCAACCCTTTGGAAGGGGAATAAAAAGGAGAGACAGAGCGAGTGAGGGCAGGCAAAGGAAGACACAGATGAACCAAGACCTTCCCTCAAATTTCTGGTAACGATATAACATACTTTAACTTTAATTCTGAGGAAATGCATGTTCTGTGGTTGTGCTCACACACTATACAGACTTTCAGATTAATCCAGAGTTACTCTACATAAAAGCCCTTTGTAAGTATGAAACTTTCAACCATTATCAGTTCTAAGCAACTGAAAGTATTCTTGATATACTCCATGTGAACAAATGATTTCTTTCTACTAAAATTAGAATCTAAGAAGCTGAAAGCTGCAGGTAAAAAGTAATGAAAAAAAAAATGTTTCTGAAGTTGAAGCACTTTCCTTTTTAGCTTGACTGATGTGACCTTTTTAAGATGATTCTCTAGGCTTTCGAGTTATGTGTTTTTAAATAAAGTAATGCCAGTTTATTTTGAGCACAGCACTCTGGGGAGACTCCTCACAATGGCCTCATTTTGCCACAGTAGGAAGGCAATCTTTTTGTGCAGGACTGTGTCGTGATTAAGTTGTGTTTTTTTCCCTGTGTTCTCTCTTTGGTTGGTTATCTGATGCTCTTGTCGCTATTTTTACAAGCTCAGATAAAAGCATAGTTTTAGCCCCTGTCAGTGCATTAATACAATAGTTAAAAATGGACACACACAGTTAAATATAGGTCAAACAGGGATAAGAATTGAAATTAGTGTAGTTCTGCCCTGCTTGATGTTAAAGACAGCAAAGTAACACCTGTTCACACTAATATACACTCTGCATTAAAAATATCCCAGCCCTTCTCTTTTATTGGAATGTATACTGATGCAGTGGTGTGAGACAAAATAGGTTGAACCTGTTTCACTACAGCACAACAAATCATTTGAAAAGTCGAATGAATGCAAGCGCACATTGCTAGTGGATCATCTATAATGTCAATGTTGTGTTTCGGTTGATTCTTGAGTTACCTGACAAGTAACACTTCAAAGGGTCTTTTCGGTTGACAGTGTTATGGGTGAATAAGTGCAGATGTTTCTGCACAATCCAGACAGACATACACTAAGTTTTTACATGTTGTTCCTAAGAGCCCCCAGGTATGTTACCTACTCATTGTGGGATCGAAAAAACATTTGTATAGCTCAAATTAGGTGCAAACTTACCTATGTTGTATGAAAAAACTAACAATTGCACAATCTGTGAGGAAAATAATGGGAAATCCTCTGACTGCAGTAGGCCAAATTGCAGCAATATTCCACCATAACATAAAATAAACATGTTTTAACAATTTTCCACACCCTGACTGCACAGACTCATACTGCCTAATAGTCTGTTTATTCACTTCTTTCCTACTGTTCATCTTGTTTACATTTGATCTCAATGATCTGATCTGCGTTTTGGTTCTCTGGGGCAGCTGTGGCTGAGGGGTAGAGCGATCCTCCCCATGCTGAATTATCTTTGGGCAAGATACTAGACCCCACATAGAAAAAAAACTGTATGAATTTGTGAATGTGTTAATCTTACTAAAGACTCATCATCATGTGGGTTGCTTCTATCTATACCTGATACTGGGTGCATTTGACCCCATGTGGGTCTGTGGAGTGCAGATGCGATGTGATGCATGCTGGACTAGACACAGTATGAACCTGAAACATTGTAGGACAAGAAAGCTATAGTGAGACAGTCAGATGTTTTCTCAGCTTACAACACAACTGATTGACTGAAAGTTTCACAGACAAGCAAGACATGGCTTAGATTTTATTCTATGAAGTTCAGATCCATAATTAAGGCTTGAGCACTGACAGTGGGGAGGCCCTATAGAAATAGTAATGATTATCAGGCAGTACTAGAAACGGTGGGACACTCTTTATGGTAAAGTCACGCTGAGGTACGACGCTTCTTCTTCTGTGACTTTAGGACTACAGCGGATATACCGCCATCTACTGCATCGGAGCGGACTTTCATTCATGATTTTTCGGGGATGCTGAGCACATTTTATTTTGTATTTGTCACCAAATGGTGAAAAATTTATGTCAAATGTCAAATATATAGTAAAAAAAAATGATATAGAATAGTTAAGAATTCGATGATTATAGGACATCTCCTAACCATAGCCAACGCTGCCCACTGATGGCTTCGGGACGAGACCGACTGCAGCCGAAGACCGACGGAAAATACCGACAGCCGCGGTGCCTGTTGGGAAACTTTAAAGTCGACATTCCGCCATCTTTCTTTACATAGCAAGTTATCAGGACAAAACAATAACCATTTCCAAGTAATAATTTAACCCAAATAGATCTGCTAAAGCACGTCGATTGGTCAGATATTATACATAACACCTTCAAGAAGAAGCAGGTTTGACGGACTTGTAGATATTGTGCACAGCCGCTCGGACACAGCAGTTTGAGAGCGCTCGACTTGTGGAGGTGGACAACATGGGCCGCTCCCGGAGCCGCAGTTCGTCCCGGTCCAAACACTCCAAAAGCAGCAAGCACAGCAAGAAACGGAGCCGGTCTCGGTCCAGAGACAAGGAGAGGACGAAGAAACGCTCCAAGTCACGAGAATCTAAAAGGAACCGGCGCAGAGAGTCTCGTTCAAGGTCTCGATCCACCACAACTTCGTCCCGCAGAGAAAGAGTAGCCTCGCCGCCGGAGCGCCTCGACATCTTCGGCCGGACACTGAGCAAGAGAAATGCCCTGGACGAGAAGCAGAGGAAGGAAGAGGAAGAAAGAAAGACCGAAATGGAAAGACAAAGGAAGATGTAAGCATTTTTAACGATATATAACCCTACCCGCAGGGAACTGCAATATGTGCTAAGCTAAATGCTAGCACGGCTGTGTTCAGTTGTACAGACAACGTTAGCTCTTAGCTAAGTCAATGCTAACAAGCTAGCCGCCAGAGCATGCTAACATCAGCTCGTCTCCACAGAGCCATGACTACAAGGGAGAATATTATGCTTTACTGAACACGCAGCCACTGGGGCCAGCTCCCCTCTTGACTTAGATCCTACCCCCCAGTTGTATTTCTGCTACTGACCAATGCAAGCTAAACTAAATTCGTTTTACTATTGAGTCATAACATCCACAGTTTGTGTAGATTTGGTGAACTTGTATTGTATCTCCAAATGAACCTAGTTTTATACTGCTTCAATTCTTTTAAATTAGGTTTTTATTGGAGTTTCATGTTATTGATTTTGTTCAACAACAATAATCAGTTTTCAATATTATGTTCTAATGTATCAGTTATAGCTCTCACTATTAGATATTGAGCTTTTATGGTGTTGTCGCAGCAAGTCTTATTAGAATATATTTTTGATACTCTGAGGTATTGAGTACAAATATTTGATGACAAACTGAAAAGGTTTACATGCTGTTGCCATGCTGTAAAGGATGCTTCTAGTATGCAAGTTGGTCATATAGCCTTGAAGCAACGTTCTACCCCAATGTAAATAATTGTTTGAATGTGTATTCCAGAGTGGATTAGCTGCTTAAGGATGTACTGATAAAATTATAAAACTGTAGTCTGCATTGAAAAACCATTCAGTGTTTGCCACACGGAACAATCATTGTCTGGTTATTGTTGGTCAGCAAAGCTGCTATTGTGGAGGTGTGTGTGGTAGCCAGAGGCATAAAGACAACTGAGAGTTAAGCCCCTGTCCCGACACCTTGCCTTCTGCGTGGCTCTTTTTATTCATTCATGTGTATTAGCCACAGGGCCACTTACCCAGGCAGAGAAGGAAGGACATTGTCCTGGGTTGTGTAAGATCTCTGGTTTCCAATTGCCTGACTGAATGCAATTTAAACCAGGGAAGGTAGGTTGTGTGTAAACAGTTGTCAGTAGCAGTTTGAACACACCACCCAAATCTGTCTTTCCTGTTCATAGTGCAGTTTGTGCTAGTGGGGGTCAATTTAACAACACTCTAAGTAGGTATGGTGGATGACGGGTGTCCATCTGATCCGATGAGAATCTGTATCTTTCATAAAGATGCTCCCCAGGATCCTCTTAGAACAGTGATGTCATGTTTCAAATTAATTGATTGGTCAGTGGGTGGAGATTTTATACTGGTTCATCTTTATCTCTAACTAGCAGGTTAGCTGTCTAGCATAAGTTACCACCCCATGCCAAGTGAAAGAGGTTTGTATTACCCGAATCCCTGAACTAAACTTGAAGTTACCCCGATAACTGCAAATCCTGTCTCGAAGTACAGGCCCTTTTTTCACGTAAAGGCACACATGTCGTCCTCTGCTCTTCTCAGAATCCCTCTTTCATTCATTTATCCCTGATTATCTAATTTGCTGTTGTAGGTCATAAAAAGGCAGCAATATTAAAATCTTTTAACCATTTAAAACGCCTTGCAGTAACAAGGGATGTCAGGATTAACCGATTTTACCATAATCACGGTTTCATAACCGTAAGAATTTAAAAAACTACGATATTCAACTATGAAGTCCTGCATCTTGTGAATCACATTTTGTTTGTGTGCAGAGCTTGTTTGTGGGCGAAACTGAAACATGAAACAATGGTTTAGAAGATAGAACTGATGTAACAGCCTTATATCCACCAACGTTGGCTGAAAAGGTCCATCTGAGCAGTTCACAGCGAGAGGAGAAATCCTTGTGTACATTTTAGTTTCTGGAGCAGCAGGTCAAAGTATTTTTTTTTTTTTAAATAAATAAATCCATTTATTTAATGATGACAATCCTATAATACAATAACAATGAAGAGTGGCAGAATCGTTTTTATTTTATTTAGTTTTAAGCCCAATTTTTTAATGTCACTTTTGAGATCTTGCAAGATTTACATAGGGGAAGTTTAATTAATGCCTCTTCCTGTTCAGTTGTCTGTATGATCATACATATTTAAACAAGCATTTTGATGGTGACGTTTGTACGCAGGACCTAATGGTGAGTGTTGCAATCAAAGCGGGAGTAACCATAATAACCAGCAACATTATGGCCCTGTGGTCGGCCCTGCTGTGACAATTTTTTTTAATATTTGTGTCTCTAGTGTAAGGCCCAATCAGGCTGATAGGTTTCAAGCCTAAATTTCCTTTAAACAATCCCACTGTGTTTTTGCTCTTCCTCCTCTCATTTTCTGTCTCTTGATCTGTACTCCAGTCGGCAGCTGGAGATAGAGGAGAAGCTGATTGAAGAGGAAACGGCACGGCGAGTGGAGGAGCTGGTGGCCAAGCGGGTTGAGGAGGAGCTGGAGAAGAGGAAGGACGAAATCGAAGGGGAGGTTCTTCGACGTGTTGAGGAAGCAAAGCGCATCATGGAGCGGCAGCTTCTAGAGGAACTGGAAAAGCAGCGGCAGGCAGAGTTGTCAGCGCAGAAAGCTAGAGAGGTAACGCTCGGTCGTTTGGAATGCAGCCCCTCCCTTCCTTCCATATCTGTGCAACCCCTTACCTCCCTGTCCCGATGTCCCTCCCAGTCACTTTCTCTGACTTTCTAAGGGACATGCAAGGATGGTGGGGATTGAGGAACCCCCTCTCCCCTTTTCTAAACGTAATCCAGCCACGGTAAAAATATTCATTGCAGGGAGGGTACTCGCAGAGCCTGGACGCCTGACTTGGTTCAAATGAATTATCCATAATTTTCACACAATATACTTAATATAATATAATATATTCAGTAGGTGGAAGTTTAGTCTTAAAATCAAGTTCTTTCAGAAGTTGGGATGTTCTTTTGGGTTTTGGTTGTACAAGCTGATCTATGCACCAGCCCTACTTAATATCAGTTATCAGTCTAACTAACTTTCTCATTTGTGAAATCAAAACCTTTGTGCAGGAACATCTGTTACTCAATGGGGAACAGGCTCTCAAGCTTTTGCATGGGGAAGCTGGAAGTACTGGATTTTTGGCTTTCACATGCTTCATACTTAATGAGGGTATGCGAGTATTATCTCCGTTAAATGTGGCGACTCAAGATTTCCTTGTCTGCCTGTGAGTTTGCTATGGCTGGGTTACAAAATCCACTCCTTCTCTAATTTGGTTTGATCTCTTACTTTCATACCTTGAAACATCTGTGCTGATAAGAGCAATTATTTTGTAGAGACTTGAATTTTATCATCACTGGCCATTTTTATATATTAATAAAATTAATGAATTGCCTAAAAATTGAATTTTTAAAAACAATAAAATGCAACATAATCTTGTTTCTGATTCACAGTGTTAGCCGGCAGTTCAGGTAGTAGAAAGCAGGCCAATCCTTTTTGGTCTTCATAGTAAAGTAGTTGAAAGAACCCTCCTAGGCTTTTTTAACATTAATATGAGCTCCTTTCCTTCTTTTTTCCCCTTTTTGAACAGTAAATGAAGACATCTGTCTGACAAACCCTGTGCCCCTCCTCACCAGGCGCCATTAAGAAAAAGGGGTTTGTTTATACAACAGTAATAATGTATTATAAATGAGGGTGACAGCTAAATCCTAGTGACCCCGACTTGCATACGGAGCAGCCAGTGGCTCAGGACTATTGGGGGGGGGAAATGTAGTCTGGGTTTGCCATCTTTCCGACTTGGACTAATTGACCCCTATCCGATCTTTTGCATTGCCACTACTCGATCTTCTCTACAAATCTCCCACCCTCCATCCTGGATACGCTTTATTGACGTGATCGGTACCTTTTAGCAAAGCTTTTCTATTACTGAAAGGTCAAAGTCAGACTTAAAGCTTTAATGGATCAACAGTAAATTAAGAGTGAAATCAAATAGGCATCCGTTTTGTCTTTGCTCTAGACATTTTCCTTCTCTGTAACTCTCACGTTGAAGTTAACCTTGTTGTGTAGAAATGTTTGTTTAATTCAAAGACAATTTACAGGTTTACACTTTTTTTATTACTCCCTTACCTTCTCTTTACCACTCCTTATTTTGAGAATCTTCAGCCCTGAAAAACATAATGATGGACCACTACATTTTCCTCTTTCCTCTGAGAAGTTGATCTTTCTCTGGTCTAACCTTTATCTCCTAATATACAAATTTTCTTCAGATAAAGAGCCTTTTCTCCCCAAAAAAACAATGTACTGTGTTTTTTTTTCTACTCATGACTTGCTTCTCCTATAGGGCTGCTGTTAAGTTTGTTATTGTTTTTTGTAAATACATTTGTGTTGTTTTATTTTGGAAACACAACTCACCACCTTCCTAACTAGCACCTGAGTTGGCCTGCAGCCTTTCAGCTCATCTGTGACTTGTGTCCTGTACTGTAAGTGTACCGTGGTCCGGTCCTCCTCAAACACACACAGACACCTCTTTGTACTCTACTCTGAATCACTCTTCTATTGCCTTGGTGGGGACTGAACCACTGTTAAAAAAAAAAAGAAGGTAAATCAGAAAAAGAATGCTGCAGGCACAAGTTAAGCAGTACAGAGATCAGAGTAATAAAGAGGAATGCCGAGGGCGCGGTATGGCAGAACCCCCCCCTACCTACTTACCCTCCCTCCCACCCCAGGAGCGCTTCTCTGTCTCTGCAGGGGCCACACAGTCCGGACGACAGTAAATATTCAACCGTTTAATGCCGAATGGTTTCACCAGTTGTGTAGGTACACAGGCAAGGAAAATGCGTAGGTATACGTGCATTGGTGAGCCAAAACTATTCCCTCCTTATTTGTATCCTTTGTTCTTGCATATAATGTTAAAAAACAGCAATTGTTCTTTCCTCTAGATCGTATTGTGTGTCAATGATATCTGTTTCTGTTAATGAATGAGTGGGTTTCCCCCAGTTTGAATTCTTGTTTTTAAATTTGAATGTCTTTCACAGTAATCAAATGAGTGCCCTAGGTGGGGCTTGGATTGTATATTTTTAGGAAGGTTTTAACAGTAGAGGTAAGGGATAGAAGGTTCATTGTTCATGTTTTTTTTGCCTCGTCTATTTATTTTACAACCAGACAGGCATCGTGTGCGAGAGGCTAAACTAACTTCTCTATGGTGTATATATATTGAGGTGTGCGTGCGTGTGTGGTTGTGAGACAGAGAGAGAGAGAGACACACACAATTAGAGGGCAAGTGTGTATGTATGTACAGAAAGTGGCTGTAATCTTTTCATGCGCTAACATGGCACCGTGTCATCCATCTAGGAAGAAGAAAAATCTAAGCGGGAGGAGCTGGAAAAAATCCTGGAAGAGAATAACCGCAAGATCGCCGATGCTCAGGCCAAACTGGTACGCCCTGCTCTGTGACTAGCAAAGCTGCTGTTTTAGTTTTCTTCCTTTTTTTTAGATTTTTCATTTTTTATGCTGTTTAGATCACACACTGAATGACACACTAACTGTTTGACCAAATTATCCCAATCACATTCAGTGATTCCTGATGCCATTCGTTATTTAAACAAATCTACAGTTGGTGTAGTAAGAAAAACAGAACCTCCATGTCTGATTTATTCACTTTTAAGGTCAGGTTTGTATCTTTCAATACAAATCTTTTAGACAAAGGAGGTCTTCCGTTTAGTGGCTTTAAATTGATGGTAATTAGCCATGGTTTGATGAAAGGTTTGTATGTATGCCATTAACTACTAACAGTGTTTTTTGCTATCTTGATTTGGACAAACTGAAACTGTAGAAAACAGCTTCACATGCAGGAATAGAAACAGACTGTAATACTGCCAGCAGTTGGTGGACATTTGTTTGAATGTCATTCTTTCTCTCCTACTCGACCTTGTTTTTATGCTGTGTTTGCTTTGTATGTTTTTTGACAGGCTGAGGAGCAGTTGCGTATTGTAGAGGAACAGAGAAAGATTCACGAGGAGCGTATGAAGCTGGAGCAGGACCGTCAGAAGCAGCAGAAAGAGGAGCAGAAAATAATCCTCGGCAAGGGCAAGTCCAGGCCCAAGCTCTCCTTCTCCCTCAAGGCCACTGAATAAAACTGCTCCCCCGCTGTCCACATGTCATGCCCTGCCTTCATTCCCATCCAGCTCTCCTTCATCATTTGACCCCAATCCTCCTCTGTTGAACGCTTGCTTCGTTTTGGAAGTGCTGAAGGAAGGCCGAGGAAAGGGGTTCAAACAGACCATTGTGTTAACTTGCTTGTCCCAATTGAGGCCCTTGTCCCTCTCTGGCCCTGAAGAGGAGTGCTCCCTCCACCCCTATCATCCCTATGGCACAGAGGACTTGTTTGCTTCTTTTTTTTTCAGTTTATTTTCATATTTAGGGAACTTGAACTTTTGATGTAGAATGCTATAACACATCCCTTGCCCTGCAAGTCTTAATTTTGGTGTAATGGTGAACAACTGTGCACCTGTACTCTTCTTACATGTCAGCAAACTACAACATAATGCCAGTCCCTGATATAGAAGATGTCTAGTTTGTGTAGGTCCGCTAACTGTAAAAGCTCATGGGCAGCCTGGGAGTGGACGGGTTGTTTTCCTTTTTTTTTTTTTAAAGCTGAAGTGGTTGACATAATGGTGACAAATCACAGCACAGCCTTTCAAAGTTAACTTCCCATCCAGCTGACAGGTTTGTTTCTTCCACCTTACTTCCTGTGTATATGTGATCTGATCACCATAGAAATCCACAGTTTCTTTAACTGATATACCGCTAATATTATTTGTCACTAAAACATTAACATGGCAGCATGTCCAGAGAGGATATGTAAAGCTTATGTTAGATTTGAAGTTGCTGCATTGCAAGTAAACTCAGCCTTGACTACCAAGCTGCCCATGACTGAACCACAAACCTTCAGCAGGATATGTGTCCCGTCTATGATAAGTGGGCTTGTGGATAACGGAGGAGAGGGGATGCCTCCTGTATGATGTAATGTTTTTAGCCTTGCTGTGATGTGTTCGCTCCCAACCCCCTCAAGTAAAGAGTGTGTTAAGAAATTGATCCCCAATTACAAAAGGTAACGTTAGTCATGGTAAATACTTGAGCTTTGTTTAATCAGACTCAGTGGGAAATCAGTGAAATGCACGAAAACTCCCAACTATAGACTCGATGTTCTGTCCCTGAACTCTGTTGTAGTAAATGAACGTGGCAATGCGCCTCACATGGTAAGTCTTGATTCGTACTGGATGGACAAGTTCAGGTAAGATGAGGTTTGAGCTTAGTGTGAGTGTGTGAGTGAATGACTGTGTGTGAGGTTGTGACTGAGGCTGACCTCAGGTGGGTATAAGACTATGTAATGAGGGATTTTGAATTTATCATGTAATTTCCCCCATGTGTTAAGGGACTGAACAGTTGAGTAAATCCATTGAAGGCCTATGTTGTGTGTGTGATGTTCTTAATTCACTGATTATTCTTCACTATGGGTTTAACTACAATACACTAGTTAAGGAGAAGTGGGGAGTAAACTGAAATTATATTAGACTTAAAGTTTGAGCTGTACAGGAACAGATTTGAATGCTATCGATGGTGGGTTTGTACTCTAATACATATACACGTCCTCTCATGCAGAAACAGCTCATCGTCTAGTTAAATCTAAAAAGTCTACATTAACAAAGCAGTGTGAGTTAGCAGCTCCAGCCTCTGGTGTTTCGTGCATGTGAAGGATCAACTTAAACCCGCCTCAATCCTGTGTTTACAGCACGGTAACAATTTGATCGAACGATTCAAAACACCTCAACATGTAGACCGTTAATAGGCGAGGTACGCTCGACATTTATCTATGATGAGGGATCGAACCTACTTTTTAGAGTAAAATCGCAGCCAGTAAGAGCTCAGCCACACCGTCCATCACGGACCCTCCGTTAGAGAGGCCGAGGAGGATGATCCGTGCGTGGTGCAGCAGCGGAGTCCGAGCCGCAGCGCTGCTGAATATACATGCTCCTCCTCGGCCTGTGCGGCCCAGAGTTATCCGCTGATGTCCTCCAGCAAGTGGCCTTAAATAAACGAGCAGTTTAGTGAGTTAAACGGCTCAAATAAAGCAATAATCAAAACTGTTTTAAATGGAAATGTGCACCAGCTGATAAAAAGTAGAAGAAAAAGATTTAAAACAAATGTATAGATTTCATTAAGCCTTAATAAAATAACGGATTTTTTGGGGAAAATCGGCTGTTCTGAATATCGTTCAAATTTCTGCTGTATACTTTCAACGGTTTAATTGAATTTGATTCATCAAGGTTTTACGTTAGCATCAAGGTTTTACGTCAGCAAGAGGATGTTAGTAACATAAAAACAACTGTAAGTCTTCCCTGTGAGTGAAGTACTGTGTGCGAGTGTTTCTTCGGCCTGATCTCGGGCCGGGTTGACTGAGTTGTCTCAGCCTCTCAGTGGCAGGAAGGAAAAGGTTTAAAAATAAAGAAACTCGAGCTGCTCCGTCATACACCATTTTCACTACATCATTTCAGGACACCGCAAACCTCTGGAGCATAACATGGAACTGAACTGTGGTTGACGCAATTTCATAAAACTCACCTCAAGAAACACACTTTAGGACTTGTAGGCTTTACGCATGTTTAGGGATGTTTTAAATGGGCAAAATACAAAAAATACCTATATAAAACTAATAACTATGAATACATCACAGAAACTTAATTTACTTTTACATTGAAACCGACTGTGGAGCAAAAGTAAGTTGGGGTATAATTTCCTACAGGAGATGAACTACGAATCTTTCTGAAAGTTCCTCAGACTGAACAAAATATTGTGCAGCCACTAAACGAGCACGAACACCACGATATGCGCAGTGTGGAGGTTAAACGCACTGTCATAATAGTCCGTCCTCCATTCACTGGACGTTCCTGATGCCGGTGCCCCTGCGGTCCCATCCGTGTAATGGTCATCCATCCAGCTCTAATAAACATCCACAGTGCGAGTGACCGAGACCCTCACCGTGTCACGCTAACCTGCTCGGCGGCCAAACACACAGCCGCTTCCTACACGATCTGATCGAATTAAGTCGTGAGAAGGTGACAAATCCTCACACAGCAGAGGTGACACCGTGTGCGTCTGTGTGTCTTTGTGCGCGCTGCTCTAATTAGCGACCATTGACTAGAAATGCAGTGCTTCCAGGACGTGTGAATGTTTGCCATTATAATTGTTCTTTAGGGCACTTAAATGGAAATGGTAAATACGAACCCTTTATCGGGTCAAATTTGTTTAATACAATATACATAGCGTAGAAATTTGAATAATTAAATTTAAAGCGGTTTATCAAGGGGGGGGGTGCGTGCGTGCATAGTTAACATAAAATGCACAATCCTGTTTTTAACTGTTGGAGGTTTCAAAAAGCACGAGGAATGTTCCTTTAAAAAAACCTTATGTGAAACATACATAACAATATTTTAAACGCTATAATGTTATCTTTATTAACATGTTATAAATGAATACACTTGCAACTTTAATTTAGATTCAAAAACATATTTGATTTTGTGTGACTCTCCTCTGCTGTCTCGGGTGCATTTTCCGCAAGTGGGCGCTCTTGCCTCGCGAATGAACATGATGTGCATTATAGCAGCGTAGTGACCGGGGACGCGCACCTTGGCTGAGTAAAGTCATGTGAACAAGCCTTATGGGGCCAAATGTTGGCTCGTACTTTTGGGCTCATCCACACGATCACGGGACAAGGGCTCCTCGTGAAGAGTAGAAACCATCAGTGCAGATGGAGTCAGACAAACAGAGGGTGTTATTATTATTTAATAGAAGTGCCTTCACCTTTGTTATTATTGCCGTATACATTTTAAATGTAATATGTAATGTATGACACTTTACTCGGGTGAAGTTACTTCACCTGCATATGAACAAAAGTAGGTGTGGACTGTAATTTCTCTCCGTGTCGCTCACCACTGAACCAGTTGCCTACCAGGGACCAATCAGCGGCGGCACGGGGCGGGGCCTGGGTATGACCAACTCTAGCTAATATTGTGAGTCTCCGAGTCTCGCAGTTAGTTTCCATCCAGGTCCCTGAGCGTCGCCGAGGCTTCATCCCTGCGTGTGGGACGGATCTGCAGGATTCAGCTGCAGCACTTGTTCGGTGCGGCCACAGTATGAGAATTTCCATTCCAGCTCTTTTGATTTCTTTCATTCTCATATTTGATCATTTTCTTCGTTTTGACCATCCGATTCCATTGTGTAGCCGTTCTCATTTTTCGGCTGTTGTCACCCACAGTTTGTTGCTCACCACCTCCACCACCACCGGCACCAGCTGAAAGGGGAACATCTCACCATTCCACCGTCAGCCACCACAGTCCCGTTCTCTGCTGCTGCGGCTCTGGATGCTGGACTTGAACGCAGGGGGATTATACTCGTGTTGCTTTCCATCTGCCGCCCGGTGCAAAGTGGACACCAGCACTTCTGCTCTCTGAGGGATGTATTGCAGCGGGTTGAAGTGTGCGCTCTGAGCGGGGAGAATATTAACGCACTGTCTGCTGACTGAACTGCTGCCGTGCGCCTTTCTGTGGCAGCTCAGTCTCCTGGAGATGCTCTGATCGGGCTTTGTGGTCAGTGCGCATCGACACTGGATCGGGATATAAAGTGACGACATCGCCGCGCTCAGTATTTTCTGGAGCACTTGATCTCGGTGTTTATTTTTTTTAAATAGAGATTTGGTTCTTTTGAGACGGATTTTGCACCAACCGCAGGCACGCAGGCTCACCATGGGGAATTCGATGTGGATTTATTATTTTGGAGTTTTGTTTATTGCCTTCAAAGTGGACTTGTGCCGGGCGCTCATCCTGGAGTCCATCTACTGGAACACAACAAATACCAAGTAAGTGCCACACAAGCCTGGTGACTGGTTCCCGACGTGCCTTACGCTCCCCGTGAGCAAGACGCCGCGGAAAATCGGATAATTTAACGGTGCTTTTGCGAGCCGCCCATGGCATTTTATGCGTAAAATAAAAGTAGTTAACACAATGTAGCTTTACACACACAGTTCTTCCCTTCAGTGTACATCGAGTAGAACAAAGAGCCCTCAGACGAGAATGATTTGAAATTTGAATTTATCTTCGCCTTTATTGTCAGAGCGGCGAACTGTTGGAGTCGCGTCTTGAGAGGTCCAATTTGTCAAAGGAGGGACTCAGATACCAGCGAACCTTTGTTAATCAGTTGTAAAAAAATAACAAATGAATCCCGTGCCGACCTGTAGATTAACGCCACACTTTTAAAACGGAGTTTAGGTTTTTATTTGTGAACTTGAAGGCTCAGGTCGAACCAACCATGATAATGTGCCTGTAACGACCCCGGTCTCGTACCCATTCGAACACCTGTCAGGTGAAGTGAGGCTCTCACTTTACTGTTGCACGGATACAGGCCTGTTTGCTGTTTGCGTCCTGTCGGCGTTGAATATTTACGCGCGGTGAACAGCTCTGGGCCGCTCGGCCGTGCGTCGGTCTCCACGGCACAAACCCGCCTCAGAGCGAGCGGCCCGGCAGTTAGTCATTCTCATATCATTTGTTGTTTATGGGCATATTTCTGTGGAGTTGCAGAGATGTGTGGCTCGTTTAGCTTGTACACAGGGAGGGGGAATTCATTTTCAAGGTAATTTTACGCCTCGCTTCCTCACTCAATAATAACTCCAACTGTGCGTATTGTAATTTATATTTGTAACAGTTCCGAGTAAAGGTGATGCGGCAGACATTTTAATTTGTGTTGAGCTCAGGTCCGTTGAGGTCCCTCTATTCCCCAAAGTTATACTGGTCAAATACTGGGTGTTCAATTTGATCCCCCATTATGAAGGTAATATGAAGGAGAGCAATAAGACAAGCGTCCTGGGAGAGTGGATCGTTAACATAGGGAGAGCGAGGCTTCGTGGAGCTGGCGGGACGCACACAGGCCTGTGATGCTCTGTCGCTGGATCCAGCCCTCTGCATGAGAATCATTTAAACATGAACTCGGGTTTGTTTCTTTAGAGCGAACTATGCTGGAAATATGTTTAGTTGGACGAAAACCTCGAACTGACCACCAACCCGCCGCGCAACCATTTACACCCGCGTCTCGCTGCTTTAAGCGTCTGAATTGAAAGCGCTGGAGCGCTGGAGAGCTGTAGCGTGTGGATGTTGGGTCTCAGGATGTCCCACACAGCAGTGTGTTTTCTCAAGTAATGCTCTACCTGTGACCTCCTGCGGGTGATAGGGTGAAAGACTTCTCTTTTCCTGCCATTGTTCTTATATCACATCCCCCAACCTAAGTTCACAGAGAGCATCCATTTGCCTGCTCTGTCTTCCTACAGGCCAAGAAAGGCGGCTAAACTCCTTTCTTCAAATAAACAAGGTGTCCGTCTTCTCCTCGACACCCCTGCTCTCCGCTCGGCGGGGGGCGCCCCTCTTTGTGGCCGTTTCGTCACGGCCAAACTCCAAGTCACTCAATAATTCAGCTCTTGGCTCCAGTACAGCCAGAGAGCCCATCTCCCTCTCTGTCTCCTGTTCCCCTCTGTGAGGCACACACACAATAGAGACGTTATGAAGGTGTAACAGGCGTCTGTGTTGAGTGGCTTAGGCTACAACTTCTGAAAATGAACATTAAACTGTGGCGTGCTGAAGTATTTCAGTGTACTTGCGGAGAGGATTTGTTGCGTTGTCTGTAGCACTGAGCTCCACTTTTCTACTTGCACCAATGTCGGCCTTCTAGCCTCTTGACTGCCATGGCCATCTGTGTCCTGACCTTATTATGCATCAAATGATACGCTTACCTCATTCTGAGAAGAGGGGAGAAAACACATAGTAGATGTTCATATACCTCAAGGTTCCACTTTGGAAACATACATTTAATCTCAATTGGCACTGTGTTGTTCAGTTTTGGCCACTTTTTGTATATATTATAGACCCATAAAGAAAAGAAAAAGTGCTGGAATACAAAATACATCAGCACTGCAAAGAACATACAATGAGGTCCAAAAGCCCGACACCAGACCATGTGTCATTATCATGCCACGTATAGAGATTCTTCACTTTGTTTTTCTGGCAAAGCTTTCTTTTTCAATATTGGCATAACCCAACAAATGTGTTTGTATTTCTAAAATTCAAAGAATGTAACTTCCATTTTGGAGCAGCAGTTTTTGCTAATTTAACTTGACTTCACACTTTAGATTTTTTGAAAGAGGGGGGGAAAAAAGCGTGTCCACTCTCTGAGCGAAGTTAGCTTTAGGCTGCCACAAATGCAGCAGGCATTCCGTGGAATTAGCTGTGCATGTGCGCATTCTTTGCGTTCTGTCTAGGTGAGGAGTTCAGAGATAAAGGCCAGGGAGTGATATCATTGTGTGACCATACACCTCTTTCTTTTGAAGTAAACACCTGTTAATTGTTTATCTAGGGGGTCGGTTAAAGAACAATGTTGCAGTTCAAGGTCTCTGGTGGAATTAAATGTCAATTCTTACATACAAATTAAATCTATCTCACATGAAGCGCAATGATTGTTGTCTTACTGATTCCTTTTATTCTCATTACAAATTAAGATATATTGATTATGAAAAAATATATAATTTTTTAACATCGATACCAAAATCTTCTATTTTAAATTGAGTTTTATATTTGATAAATAACTACCCTTTGATGTCAGTTGAAAAAAATGACACCCAAACTTTTATTGTCCCTGGTCTAAGCTTGTTGAAAGTCCTCAGTTTTGTGTATCAGTTATTCCTCTTTGGTAACCGAGAACCCCGAATGGTGAATATCTTTATTCAGCAGGTCAGCAATATGCTCGACAGACCAGGTTCCTGCCTGCGCGCCTCTCCTTTAGTTTGCCTTAGTCCTGCTCTTTGAGTATTCAAGGAAGGATGAATGTTAGAAATGTGAAGGCTCAGGGCCAGTATAATGCCTTTGTATACGTAGGCTAGGGGAAAGGATAAAGAAATAGCTGGGCTCCCTCTCTCTCTGTCACACTGTGTGTGAGTGCGTGTGTTTTGAAGTGTGCGTGCATCTATTAAACAGAATAAACAAAACAAAAAAGGAAGAATCCATCCACAGGGCCTGCAGCTATGTTCATTAAATGTCATTATTGTTTACTATTTTACTGTCTGTATAAATGAACTCATAACGAAAAATAAGAATGACCCCCCCACTACCTCCTCCCCCTCTCGCCAATCTCCCCAAACACACACATGGACAAGTCACATCACACCACTCACACCTCCTTCTCCTAGTAATCCATTTTGTAGTCTGGAGGTAGAAACAAAAGAGATGCCTGCTTTACATGGTTTATGTAAAAGGAGCGCTCCCTCTTCTCTACTGCAGTTCATTAAGAGATTACATAGAAGCCTAAAGGCCCTTTGTGACCGGGCAGTGACGGGGGCACCTCTGTGGGTACTTTTGTGAATGTAGGGGGGGTTAGAGAGAGGGAGGAAGTGGGGGAGAGAGGGGGGTGGACATAGAGATGCGGGTCCATCATGAATGACTGACGAGGCCTTGTGCTGAATGTTGTAACGATGCCCTCCCTCTTCCTCCAACCATCCCTCCCTCAAAAATTTCTTCTGGAGCCAGAGGAGAGACAGATCGTTTGTTTTAATTCAGCTACATAGACCTGCAGCATAAGTTAGGGAAAATAGGAGAGAAAGTGAGATCCTGCCATGTTCGACAGAGCGTTTGCCCAGCCAGGGTTATAGAGGTTGACGTGGCTCTTTTTACAATTACTGCCAGGAGAAACGTTTATGATTAAGATTGTTTAAAGAATAGGAAAAAAGCGAGAGAAATGAAACATAGAAGGAGAGAAGAAAGCATCTGGGCCCCTCAGGATGAGGAGGATAATTATGTCTAGGCTTGCTCAGATCCCATAGGCCTGGATTACAGGATGAAAGGTAGGGCCGAAGGCTTGGAGCGCAGACAGAACCAGGGAGAGCACAAAGGGGGGATAGGGTGAAGATCGGCGTAAAGAACTCTGTCCCCTCGGCCGACAGAGGGCGAAAGCCGGAGCGCTGCGAAGAATTGCGGGTGGATTAACCCCTACTATGCCCCAGCTTGGCCTCTTTGTCTGCCACAATAATGAATCCTTGCATTGCAGCTGGGATTCAGAGTCAAACTGTTGTTCTTCGTCTGCAGTAAATATTCACCCTCCAGTTCTCATCACTCTGTTTTTTACAAATTCAGGGCCAAAGGAAGAGAATGGAAGGCTGATTGGGAAGGGAGGATTACACCAGGACGGCCACTGTTCCTCTGTGTGGTTATACACAGATCCGACAATCCAGTGGTTTAAATAGAAAGTCTGAAAGAGAGAAGAGCGAGAGGAACACTGGGGGTTATTTAGACATGCTCCGTGACAGAAGAATGCAGGGGTTCAATACAAGAAAACTTGTATTGAAGATTTTTTCACAAGGTGACAGAAGTGGTAGTTAAAACTGTAGGTAGCAGGTCTACACTGTCCTCCTTGTTCTTATCTTTTTCGTTCTGTCTCTTTCCTGCCTCATACATTTTCCTACATCTCCCGGACATCCTCCAGTAATACCCTCTACCTAAATGAAGTTCAGCAAAAATTATTTAGTTGTTGTGTGTTTGTTAGTTTGCTTTTTCAACCTCTTTTGCGCTTTGTAGTATACAAAGTTTAATGCCAGCAAAATGTAAGCAGGCTACTAGACAACCACTTGCCAGCAATCATAGCCAGAAGTCATTGGTTTGAATCCTGTCTAAGTAAAGCTGAGGGCTTTTTGTCAGTTGACAATTGCAGCGGTCGGATTTTGCTGCATCATTATGAGAAATTATAAAAGCTTTTTCCTCGTGGCTCTGGCGGAGATGTGGCGAAGGTGACAAGAGAGTTCAGGCAGCTGCGGCTCTTCTCACCTTCCCACAAAATGGCCCGATGGTGTGGTTGGAGATGAGAGCAGCTTCTCCCTGCGCTGTCAGAACAGTTGGTGTGTGTTTGTAGAAGGGGAGGGGGTCAGACAGACAGACAAATAGTGATCAGTAAGAGGAGACGAGGTGCGCTACTGTATATATCCTTACAAAACAGGCCCTTTTGTACAGACACCCTGCTGTATTGCCGTCAAGACGACCCTGTAATATGCCCTTTCCGTTCGTTTACACTGGACCACACAAAGACACAATAAAGCCACACAGACACAGGTCCGGCTCTCTCACTACACCTCCGCTGAGGAGCAACAATGTCCCCTTTCTGTGGCCGTACCTTTTATGCAGAACGATGAGGTGGAATAACGGTGCAGCGCTCCTGCCTTGAACAGGCTACGTTAAAAGGGCTTGTGCCTCTTGACGTCTCTCTCCCTCCCTTGTGCTCTCGTCACCTCCTGTGATTGTCTTTCTGCAGGGTTACACTTTTCGACAAGTGATGCCTCCATGTTGAAGAACAAATTGTGCGTGACATGACAGAAACATAGAGAAAAACAGAGCTGCAACGCAATGATTTTCATTCTGTTTTTTAGTTCTTCTTTTATTATTAGTTCAGTTTATAAAATGTTAATTTTATAGCCACATGTTAACATAGCTGTAAGTGGTGTTTTCAGATGTTTTGTTTTTTCCAACAGCTCAAACTCCAAAGATATTCATTTTACAGTTACAGAAAACATAAAGTCCTCACATTTGCAACTTTCGTTATTTTATTTCCACAATCTAGTTGAGGATTAAGAGCAGAGGATGCCTCTTTTTCTTAAACCATATGAGGCAAACTGTGATTTGTGAGTGTGGGCTGTTAAAATAATTGTTTTATTAATTAATTTGATAAAATTAGTACAATTTTTGCTTGATAAATTACTAAAATAACTATGGGTTATGGGTTAATAATATTCACCTCCTAACTTAAGTAGACCTGTCATGAAGTTTGCATTTTCTAAATATTGTCTTTGTAAATGTATTGACCTTTATCACATTTAATTCCGGAGGTATCAGGTGTAGACTTTTATATACACACCAAAATGCTGTTTTACTTTTCACAGGTTTAGTGATTTCGTTAACCACAACTTCAGTTTATTTTATTTGGTCAATTACATAACCCAACTGTTTCATAGAGATATCTGATATCTGCTTCCCTTTGGTGTTGGGGCCCTTCTGATGAATCTGACCTCAAGTTTTCAAGGAATTTGTGACAATGTTGGACAACCAGACTGCTTTAATGTAGTGAGACACTTATCAGATGTGCCACAGATTATATTTAGATTAATACACCAAATCTTGATAAAAGGTGGGGGTGCCTAGGTGGGGGCTGGGAGTCAGTGCAATAAAGTTAATTAACAATAATGAGCTGTCTTTTTTTTCCTTTCTGCCCCTTCCATTCTCTTTCCCTCCCTGAAGTAATTTTTCTGAAGTTGCTTTATCAGGTTCCTCCGCCTGTCTGCGTAATCTTCTGCACCTGGTGTTTAGTTCTAATGGCTGCCATTGGGCCAGGTATCTGGTATCAGACACCCATTTAAATATCTCAAAACATAAGCAGGGGAGGAGACGCAGGACAGGAGGCAGCCGCACAACAAATATTGAGTGTCCGATTTGTATTCATCACATCTCTTGTTCCTCTGGGTTTTTTCCTAATCCCGTCAGTGTTTTTATGGCACAGTCCAGAGTAACACATATTGCCCCTAATCAGCCTCCTGGCAGCTCGTCTTCCTTTTGTCTAGACCTGCATTCAAAAAGTTCTATCTTTTTATTGAAGGCTTTCATTAAACAGCACTTTGTTTTAGATCAGCTGGCTAAAATACAGAAGTGTAATAGAGATGATGGGGTGTATTAGTAATTTTTTTTCTGCCCCTGGCTAAGGCAGATCTCCATGTTGAATTGTAAAGACAATGAAAAAACAGGTTACAGCTATTATGATAGAGAAACGTATACTCTGTCAGGAAAAACCCAGAGTACACACCCATTTCCCTCAGCTCTTGTACATCTGTGATAATGTGTGTGTGTGTGACACAGCTCTCCTTGTGCGTAAGCTTTGTGTAGGTTTAATCTGGTTGGATTTCTTGCTAGTTGCCAGCTTCCTGTAGAGATAGCATTCATGCTTCAGAGCAGCAGTTCTGATGCTCTGGTTGATAGTATTGTCCGAAAGGTAAAGTTTGTTATCAGTTGGAAAATGATTCATCTGATCACCATGTATGTATATGTACAGTAGGTGTGGGCCATTGCCTGTAGATGAATTTTGACAGTTTTCTTCGATAAAGATAATATATGATCAAATATAGAATAAATATATTTATATAAAAAAGAGTGCCTGTGTTACAATGACAGAAGTCCCAGACTCCATAGAGTCATGAGCGCTGACACACATGAATCCTGACTAGCCGAGTATGATAGTACAGGGTATGAGCGAACAAGGTGCTGTAGGAGAGGATCTGCTATTCACCTCCTTTTAGTGTCATTTTGGAAGCAGAGTACAAAGGAATTCTAGATTTAAGCTCTTTAGAGATCAATAATGGCACATCAAGGTCTCTCTCGCTCTTGCTCTCGCTCTCTCTCACACACACAGACACACACGCACTTTTACTCACACATACAAGACGTTTAAAATAAGCACATGAATAAATGCATTCTTTCACCCTGTGTAAACACGTGCCTGCTTCCACACATGAATGAGTGCGTCCAACCATGCCCCCTTCCACACACACACAAACACAAGGTTAATGCATACACATACAGTTCCACAGCATTTGTGTAGCCCTTGAGGCTTTTCTAAGGATCTCTCTCTCTCTCTCTCTCTCTCTCTCTCTCTCTCTCTCTCTCTCTCTCTCTCTCTCTCTCTCTCTCTCTCTCTCTCTCTCTCTCTCTCTCTCTCTCTCTCTCTCTCTCTCTCTCTCTCTCTCTCTCTCTCTCTCTCTCTCTCTCTCTCTCTCTCTCTCTCTCTCTCTCTCTCTCTCTCTCTCTCTCTCTCTCTCTCTCTCTCTCTCTCTCTCTCTCTCTCTCTCTCTCTCTCTCTCTCTCTCCCCTCCCCTCATCCGACCTCGGATACGGACACACAGATAATAAGATGACTCCAGATGTGCTACAATGCATAGACACACAAATCCGTACTCCTTTTCTCCACCTCTCCCTCAGTCTCCCTGTGTCCGTCACTAGACACACTATACCACCACTGAGTGCGTCCCCAGAGGGCACAAAAAAATATTCGCTCGGCCTAGTTAGGTGCTGTGTATATGCATTCGCATGTGTGTGTACGTGTGTGCATCTGGGTGCTCACTTATGCTCAAAGAAGATGATGCACCCTGCTGGAAGGGGACAGAAAAATAATGTATAAGTGTGTCTCTATCTGTACATATAAAGATGCTATGGTATGTACCCTTGCTCTGGCAATATATATATATATATATATATTAGAAGTATATATATATACTGTGTATGTATTTATGCTTTTGTTGAATTTCCCTTGTTTCATTTTGTGCTCACTTTTAATTGCGGATCGGCCGTGCCTTGCTTCCGGTCTTCTACGTTCCCCTGCCGCCCTGTGATGCCTGTGTTGTTAAAAAAACAAAAACAAAAACAAAAGCCGTAGACCAGGCGTCAATCCTCAGCTGTGTTTACCGTCTTATTGCTTTCTCTGAAGTTCTTTACTAGTTTTTTTCCAGGAGAAAGAGTCAAAGTTCACGCTGGGCCTGCCAATACTGCGTGGACACTGTATACACTATATACTGTTGGAGGGAAATCCGGTAAAAATAGAATTACTGAACAAAAAATCTTGAACTTGTTTGAAATAGAATTTCATTGATGATTTTAATAGTTGTTAATATTGTAAGTCATTAATCCACCAAAATGTTGAACATGTGAACTCAAAAGTAAGGATTTACAACTTTTGATGTATATGTGTCATGAATGTAATTAATGGGATTTAGCTGGGTTTGAACAAAAAGCTGAAGAATTTACTAAATAAGAATGTTTGTGTTCACAGCAGGGTTGCAGCTCCTCTGTAGATTGTTTTTATTCAATAAGTTTAGTTTGTAAAATGTCACAAAGGAGAAAATGTCCGTTCAAATTCCAAGATGATATTTTCAAATATTTAGTGAAAGAAAATCTACAAATAATCATAATTTCATGTGGATCAGTAATGTTCAGCATTTGTGTTGGAATTACTGATACATTTCCCGTTTATTGACCAATCCATTTATTTTGTATCAGCTCTAGCTCACATGGGTAAAGAGTCCGTTTGGCCCTCCATTGCTATATCTGCACACACCAAACACACAGTAATTCAAGTGTATATACTAAGCATCAATGTTTCCGACATTGCTCGTAGTCAATATTTGCAATGCATTCCAGTGTGTGCTCATATCAATATTCACAGTGTGCCATGAAAAGCCTTGTGGGTGTCCATGGTTAACATTTCAAATGGCATTGAAGCGAGGGGCAAATTCATTTAGCAGGTAAATACAAGGTTTCACCTCTAACTCAAGCTCCAGCTGTGATGGGTGTGAGAAAGCATGTGCAATCACAGGAATGCTGCAGGGGTTCTCACTACATGGAGACTAAATGACAACATTATTTCTCTTTCGGGAAGAATTTAGGGAATTTACAGAGACAAACTCCTCTATACTCTCTGTCCCTCTCGCTCTCTTTCTCTCTCTTTGGGTGTGTCTGCTGTTCATGTTGTTGCTGGTAAACTGTCTGGGTTTTTATTGATTGTTAATTTTAGTTTTGTATCCTAACGCTGTTCTGCCATTTCCCTCGCACCTGGCACGTGTGCCACCTTCGTGTTTTTATCTAGTTAAATATTTGCTCCATTGCGTCCACAAAGCTCTGTGACTGTATCTTCAGATAATGGGGTTGACTCTGCATCACACAAGTACACACACATAAAAACACACGTCAACAACTTCCACCATTATCCTTTATCGTCTGAAATGAATGGACATAATAAGTAGGTACCTCATCAATAGTTAGGCCAACAAGTTTAATGACAAACACTCCAATCCACAAAGCATAATGAATGACTTATCATACATTTTTCTGCAGCTAACTAATATCTTTCTCTTTCTGCTGTTGTTCCCTGCTTTTCCTTTCAGATTTGTGCCAGGCCAAGGGGTGGTATTGTATCCCCAGATTGGGGATAAGTTGGACATTGTATGCCCCCGCGTGGACGGTGGGGTGAGGGATGGAGTGGAGTACTACAAGGTGTACATGGTCCCCAGGGAGCAGCTGGAGAGCTGTACCATCACCAAGGCTGAGACTCCACTCCTCAACTGTGTCAAGCCTGACCAGGATGTCAAGTTCACCCTCAAGTTCCAGGAGTTCAGCCCCAATTTGTGGGGCCTAGAGTTCTTCAGGGGGAAAGACTACTACATCATCTGTAAGTAACCGTTTATTCCATCCCTGTAAGGGTTATAGCAACTGTAAACTGTAAACTGTTGGTCAAGGTTGAGGAAGCAGCATTTGGTGGATTACCTTGAATTTTGGCTTTATTGTGTGGATTCTTCTTATTCTAGTCAACAATGTTTCAGTTTAAGAAAGACTGGTCAGGTGTTATCCTGACATGCTACCATGTCCAGACGCATCAGTGGAGTGAAACATTATCTTTTTTATCATTGTTTTTTCTCTCAAAACTATTTTGCAACATCAAAACTATTTTGCACCATCAGTCACTGTTGCTCTCCTCGTGTGAACATTTACCACACAGTTGAATACAAGTGATTGAAGAGTATCCCCTAAAGTTTGTTGATAGACATTATTAGAAATGGAGGAAATATACTATATAAAGTAATTTAAGCTGAGCTTCAAGTGAAAAATCAATAAGAATTTCTTGATAATCAGAGACTGAGAGCATCCAAAGGATGATATCTCTCGGATAGCCTACAGATATAAGCACATAGTAAACATTTTAGATCGATTTGAAGTCATCCAAGGCAGTCTATTGTGAGTCTCTTTTGGGATTCACTTTTTAAATCTAGCTTCTAGCATGTTTCCACATGGGCATCTTAAAGCCAAGCTACTGAAAGTTATTTTTTAAGAAAACGTTTGGAGGTTTAAAGACGCAGAGTTCATCAAGCCAAACCTTTCTGACATGGACATTTAGATTTGCACTTCTTTTTATTGAGGCATACTGAGTCCTTAAGGCTCCTACATGATGAAACCTTATGCAGCTCAAACCCATAGTTCATTGTATTGGCTTAGAAGTGATTCACCATCCAGTCCCATGGTACAGGTGTGTCCTCTTTGCTTATTACCTGTGATACTCTACGAGGAAGCTCTGATGGGGTTTAGCGACAGCCCCCTGGTTAGAAACACTGGAGGTGGACTGAACCATCTGTGTTGCACTGATGGGGGTTGTGCTGCAGATAGGACCATCTGTGAGGCTCTGCCACAGCCATCTGTGCGCTGTCACAGTAGGGGAAGGCCATATTTCTGAGCGAGTTGAAGGAAGGGAAAAAGAGAAGGAAAGAAGCAGGAAATGCTCTATCTTATCCACGCCATCCATTGTAGTTAAATTTTGCAAAGAAAGTGTGGAAGGTAACTAACTACTTGTACTATATTGCCTAAATCCTCAAACCTTTTAGAGTCTTTTAGAGAAATTTGTTTGAAAAAACCCCGGAGAAAACTGTTTCTTCAACACAAAAGGGTTTTTCCGTTCCACATAAGGTAATTAAAAAAAAAAAAACGTCAAAAGTGGCTGCTCTGTCACTAATGTGTCATAGCTGCAGGATATTTGCATGGCGGGGCATGTTGTGCTATGTAGAGTCTAACTGCTAATTATGTGGTGTTGCAGGTCAGACAGATGCTCTGGAAAATAATCAGCAGCAGGTTAAGAGCTTGACACTGTTCTAGGCAACATTGCACTTTTGCAAGTTGGCTGCTAAATAAGCCATAAGAGAACATCTAGCCCATTCAAAGTGGTGTCTGTGTGTGTGTGTGTTTTTGTGTGGGGGGGTGTGCGTGCACGCGCAGGGAATATATAAACTACTTACTGAAGAGACACAGACACGATCAGCCTCCTCTTATCTCCTCCTCGGCTCCTCCACCCAAATGCAGCAGTTAATTATTTATTAGCTAATGCTGGTGTTTACTTTCCCTGGTGCTGCAAGTGTTTTGCTTTCGTTCCTACCACTGAGCATGATAACAGAGATCAATCCAGATTATTGTAGAACATAGATGAGACAGGTCAGCAAGCCAAGTGCAGGTGCATATAGGTGTACATGGCCAGGTGACGTGTGCGTAGGATGACATACAATTTCCTGTATGTGCATATATACTTGGCAAATAAAAAGATGTCTGATTCTGATCCCTCAGGAGGCTACAGGACCAGTTTGGGAGAGTTTCTATGGGCACACACAGCTGTACCAGTACACACACCCAGAAACAACACTCCTTCTCACTTTATCTATCCATGTATTTCCGGGTGTGGCTCTCTACCGCAGCCTGAGCACACCGGAAAAATATTCAGTTTCCCACCGCCTCACGCCAAAACTTCTCCTGATCATCAGCCTGCTGAGTCAACACGTTATAAAATAAGAGTGGTGGTAAAGTTCGACGAAACTTTGAAAGGAGGTTCTGGAAAATCCAATTTTGCAGTTCTTGCAGATTTCTCTCCACTGGCATCCCCTGTTCTCGAACCCCCATCACAACAACCCAAAATACTAGTGTGTAGCCTAAAGAGGGAGGGGAGGGAGCAGTTTCTCTACTGGAGTGTGTGTCATTACTGCTGTTATATGCTTCATCTTGCAAACCTCTGCCCCCGGTTCTGCAGCTTTAAAAGCCCACTCTTTACTTTGTTTACTTAGAGCTGTTCCTTATTTGTATTGGCTGTTTAGAGAAGCTTCTTCTTTGCATGGGTAAACAGCAGGAGTAAAGCACACATAAACATACAAAGAATGAGAAAAGAGAGCTAGTATTGTTGCACTGGGCCAATATGTGACTCTCTGATTGTAGGTGTAATTGTGAATTTTCGATGTGCTGGGTGAACACACTATAGAAGTAATAGGTACTGGGCCTTGACTTGTGTGGTAGCACCTCCATCTTGTTATCTCCCCTCCAGCAGTGTCGTCCAAGGCCCCTCAGAGTGTGACTCCGCCTCAGAAAGTTCACAGTGAAGAATTCATTAGCCTTTTAGAGTGAGCACTTGATATGTAATTAATTAACCAGCGTTTAATCCTCCATTTATCCTCACAATTGCTAAGGCCCCCACATCAATGCTTTGGATCTGATTCTACACCAATTGGATTACGGGTGTCTTGTGTTATGAATTGTCAAGGCTGGACATAGATTAGATGGATATTCAACAAAAAACAAGAGTTAACGGTGTGTCCCCACAACCCTGTAGCAAAGACTGAGAGGTTGTTAGTTTCTTGTGCAAGAGAAATAATGTATAGTATGCTAGTGTGTAATATAACTATGCTTAGTTGTATGTGTGTGTGTGTTAGTGTGCGTGCGTGCGTTGGCAGCTTTTTATGTTCTTCTTGTGTTTTCTTGCATATGTAGAAGAGGCAGCTGCACAGTACAGATTTCTGTCACCAAGGTTTAGTGTGCACATTCCTGCATTTGCATGTGTATGTGTGCATGAGTGTGTGTGTACGTGCATGTATGTTCGTTTGAGTGAACAACATGCACATTGCTGCTCTAGTTGAGTGCAGATGAGTTTGATGTGATTGTTTGTGGCAGCATGGCCTGCAGTGGAGAACCTAGTGAGCTTGATGATTACATGAGCTAAAGAGGGAGAGAGAGAGGGGTTGAGGGAGATTGAAGGAAGGAGTGAGGAACGGAAGATGAATAAGGAGGGACAAAGGGCAGAATGAGTGAGAAAGAGAGCAAACAGGGGAGGGAGGGAAATGAGAGAGAAAGGAGAAGGGAAGAGAGCTAAAGAGAGAGGGAAGGTTGAGCTAAAGGAGGACAAGACTGACATGCACAGAAAAAAGAAAAATAACTTAAATCACCATTTTCAAAAAATGATATGTGCCCCCTGCACTCTCATTTAAATTGTATAAAATATTAGAAATTTTGTCTGATTGAAAGTACTATTATTGTTTTTATTCACCAATCTCATATTAAAAAACTAGTTATTGCATTTTTATAATATTCTGAAAATGAATGACACAATTAATCAGTAAAACTCACTGCTAATATGGATCTGCATGGGAAAAAACTAAATGAGGAGAAATAATTAAAAAAAGATATAGCCGTGGATCTTTGCAGCGGGTGAAATTAGATTTTTTTTAAACAATATTGTATTTGAACCCACTTTGATGTTAAATATATAACTACAGCAGGTCAATATAAATAAGAGATTTAAAATTGAGTGACTGGTAATGGTGGTTATCACACAGGTTTGGTACTGCTGTGTGTGTGTGTGTGTGTGTGTGTGTGTATGTGCGCGTGCACATGTGTGTGTCTGTGTGCGCGCTTTAGTCCAGAAGACCAGCACTGTGATGCTGGTCTCACGCTCCATGGCAGCCCGACGGATGACAATTATGCGTTGAGTTTAGATCATAACTGCCTTTGTCTCTCCTCCTCTTCTCTTTCTGTCTTTCTGGGACACATCCTCATTCTCTCCATCCGTTCATTCTCTCTGCAGTACTAGTACTGTCTCTTCCTATCAGTCTTTCTGAGAGGCCTCATCAGTCTGTTATGCCTTTGCTCTGTTCCACTATTTATGAACAGCCCGCCATTGTTTTTCAGCAGTGCATTGTGTATTAATTGTACCCAAGCTTTTACTAAGCTTTTCATACTGGCATATTAGGCTATAGCCACAATATTGGCCTACAACTAAACTGTTAAAGGTCAAAATGTGGACCACTTTCACCGCTCTTTGAATGTTCTGTTAGTGAAACTATCCCTTGTATCAGACTAGTTCTACAAGTGAACACAGTTATGTACCGTATGGAAGGTTTTTCTTGCTATTTGCTGGTAACATTAGGGGAAAGGAAGGAACTGGGTTATGAGCTCCCAGTCTTTACCTGGATTGAAGCTCACAATTGATTGTCTCGCATTGAAGCTCACAAAAATTTACTGTAATTTTCAGTTGAGATTGAGTGAATGGGTAAAATATAATGTAGCTCTTCTTCTTCTTGTCCTTTTTTTCTTTTTCATTTTTTCACTTATCGTTACAATTTGTGTTATAGAAGGTCACACACAAGTTGCATTTCAGGGTTAATCTCACCATTTTTGTCCTCCATTTTCTTTCTAGCACTCCCCTACCTCTTCTCCCTGTCTTTTGAGTCTTATCTGGGTACTCTAATTCGAGCGGTAGTCGATGACTAAATCTATTTGTGCGGGTCTTGTATGAACCACGTCTTTCCACCCCCTGTTCCCTCTGCGTTCCCCAAGCATTACAGATTAGCTGGTTAACTCTAGCCAGCTAGTCTGTCAGCCAGTTCAGTCTGGCCTTGTCTGGCAGGGCCGAGCAGGGCCAAGTCATTCAGCCAGTCTTAACAGTTTTGACAATCAAATTCTGTTGAAATCCAAGTCAGGCTTGCCTGGACTGAAGCCTTGGCATAGAGAGTGTGTGTTTACCTCCACATTTAAAGGGGAAGAAAGTTTAAGGTTTAAAATGACAGGAGATTGAATGTTTCTTCATATATTTTCAATGTCAAGGAAATAAGAGCAAAGTTAGAAACAGATGATTCTTTTTCTCAGTGTAGATCAGTTTGGATGTGTTACATGGTTTAATAGGACTAAGAGGGAAAGAAGATGGAAGTGGAGATGGAGGGAGGTACCATATAACAACACATAAGTACCATATGAGACCAAATTACGAGCATTGCCCTTTTTACTTTGTGAACCCTTGTCTCTCTAGCACACATTGGTTTGAGCTTGCGCACACCTCAATATTCCATGTTGCTCATACCTGCAAAGAGGCACAAACACAGCCTCTTTGCACTAATCACTCGGCTAAGTAAACAGCGTTAAGGTGGTTGTGGTGATTATAAAGATGCAGGATTGCAAACTTCTCTAACAGATTTGTTAAAAGACAATAAGCACGCACATCAGCGTACGCACAACAGCACAAGCCTGTAAGGAGCTTTGTATGTAATGTGCTTTTCAGTCTCTGCTTGAAAGCCATAGGTCAGCTAGAGAAAAAAACGGAGTGCGAGAGAGGCAAGATTGAGGGAGGGAGGCAGGGAGTCCTTGTTAACATGCTCTTTGTGTCAACTCCCATCATTGTCACATTGGAGCAAGGGGATTTGGTATCAACTGATTGGTAGCTGAGGACGAGGAGAAAAAGGAGGAAAAAATTTACAACGGGGAATAAAAAAGGAGAAAGGTGCAAATTATGCAGAGCTTCATTTTTTTTTAGGTATTTCAATCAGGATCTTGGGAAGCACCTGCCAGTCATCTCCTCTGCAGCTGATGGAAATGCATCGGGTGCAGAAAGACACGCTGAGGTGGCAAGTATGTTTTAAGGGCACAGAAATTCAGGGTAGAAGGTGGCTGTGAGGTGGCCACACCAGAGAGGACGAAACTCTGGATGATAGGGTGTTGTTCCAGAAAGAGGAAAGAGGAGGATAGACTGAAAAGGAAGCAGAGCGAAAGGGGGGGGGGGGGGGGTCAGTGTGGTGGGAGCAGTCAATGTGGGCCACTGTGCATTGGCGGGAAGCCAAGCCGCTAAGCCCTGGCAGCTCGTTAGCCTCTGTGTTACCGACCTGATAGACCACAAGCCCCACTACCCCCACATCCCTACCCCCCTCGTCCTTTCCTGTTCCCCATCCCACTCACAATCCAAGCTGCAGTTCCACCCAACAGCCTCCGGAGGCAACAAAGATAAAAGCAGGCAAACACGGAGGCAGGGTAGCAGCTAATGATGCAGAAAACATCCAGCTGATCGAGCCTTTGCAGTGTGGCCTTGGCAGTTAGTGTGTGTGTGGCCCACATTTGCACAAGTTCGACACAAGTTGATATTTTATTTTTTAAATGTACAGACCCATACATCATCTGTTTCTAGATCCTTTGTATTTCTTCCTTTCTGAAGTGGGATGTATTCGCACCACCCTTCCAGCTTCCTCTCCCGACATCTGCTGCTGTCCCTTAAACTCAGTCTTTAGCAATGCGCTTCTATTTTCTCCTGTCTTCAAACATTTTTCATATCCTTAAGCTCTTTTCATCTTAGGGCTATTGAGGTATTTATCACCTCCCTCTGTTCCCTAATTGCAATGCCTCTGGAAAATTCCCCAATTTTTTTCAAACCATCGCTCATCAACCTGTTTTTAGCAGCAAGTTTGGCTTTTCGATCTGAGTGTTTTGGGGCTTTTAAAATCCCACAGTGTGTTCTTTAATAACTGGCTACCGCTCTCTGGGGTGTTGTTAGCAGCTTTCCAAGATGGCCACTGTCGTCGTAGCCAAAGCTGTCTCCTTCTCTCACTCTCTCCCCTCTCCTTACCTCCCATGGCTGCCTCCCTTACGAGCCCCATCAGCACAGTTAGGCATATTACAGTCGCAATTACTCAAACTAATTGACTTTAGGGATGTGAAATATTCTGCTGGCATAGAGCGACTGAGTTGATGAACGGGTGAATTGTGATTTTATTAAAGGGGTATGAGTCATATCCTAACTCAGCGGAAGGCTTTCAGTGCCTCTGTTGTCTTTGGGAATTGGCTGTTTTTTCGAGATAGGCTTAAGGCCTGTATGGCAGAAAAATTCCCCTACACAACTTTTTATTACCAGATGCTGACAGTAGCCTCTTTTAAGCCACTGTGTTACCATTCATTTAACAGTGTTGTTATCAAACCTGTAAGGTATACTCTTTCTTTTAAATGTACAATGATCCAGCTCTGTGACTACCTCTGCTCCAAACCAATTCCAGGTTTGTACCTTTTATACAGAATCCTAACCTTGTTTCGTTCTCTTTTCTGTTGTAGCTACTTCTAACGGCACCATGGAGGGAATTGACAACCAGGAGGGAGGAGTGTGCAAAACCAAGTCCATGAAAATAATCATGAAAGTGGGACAAAGTGAGTATTGTTTTATTAAATTATGGTTGTGAGCGCCTGTAGGCACAAGCGGGCACTCACAGTTTGTGTTTAAAGTCATAGGAGACTGTACAGCATACAGCTCCATTGTCTCCATGACACCTGGGGCTATGAGGGGGCAGGGGATCTATTCTAGCGGAAACCTAATGCAATGAATCATATTCTTTAAGCTAGAAAGCTTGCCACACATGCAAGTCTAGTTAAGATGGACTTGCACACACTTTTCATGATCTGTGATGCTGCATGTGTGACACAAACAGCCTGACTGGCAGATACTCTCTCTGAAGAAAACACTTTCACAGTTGACCCCCCACACAGCCACAGTCAAATCCGACTCGGTTCTTAATTGTAGTGATAATTATTCATAAACCAGTTGCCGGGCTGCCTGTCAGAATGGTGCTATCCTGGGGTCAGTCCTCTTATCAACACACGCGTCAGTGCTATTGCTAATTGCTGAAGGTCAGGGAATTAATCGAACCTGCAGCAATCTGAGGAAGAGGTGCTGCACAGGCCTGGAAATTGGTTCTGCTGATTAATCGGACTGAGTATCAGCTCCAGTGTTGATGAGAGTTGCTTACAAATCAGTGGATCTATTATATTTAATGTATCATTTAGTGTGGTTCTAGAACAGTCAAGTTTGACAGAGCACAAACTGAGTAGAAGTGATTATAACAGCAGATATTCAGTACATTACTTCAGCATTTAGTGTGATTGTTTAGTTCCGCCCAGCTCAAGAACCACATAAGATATACTGACAAACATTATAGTAGCATTAAGAACCATATGCAGACCCCCCCCCCCCCCCAAAAAAAAAATGAACTGCACTTTATTGTTGATACAGTAATATCTGAGTCACGAAATGCCATATCTTCACAAACAGGACCCAGTAAAAGCTGTGTTCTAAGTTGCTAAGAGCACCATGGAAGCATTTAGAGGTTCTAGAGATGTTCAAAACTGTCCTCTTAGACACATTTCTGATGCTCAAGGAAGCTTGCTAAAAATAATTTTTGAAGATTGAATGAACAAAACAATAATAGCTTAAATGATATTTTCTATAAAGTATATCTTAGCACAATACTCACCTGCCCGAACATAAGCTCCATGAATTATTGCTGGGGTAAAATCCATGATTACATTAGAACCATGCAAAATATACATCAGACGTTCAGCTGAAGTTAGAAAAATGAACCGTGTATCATCATGAATCATTCAGTTTTTATTTTTCATTTTAGAGTGTCCTATTGCCATTGCTAGAAGGTTACATTCTGGCCTACACATTTGAATGTGATAAATAATTCACCATTAATTCCTGTTTGTTTTATCTGCTTTTCCCCCAGATCCCTCTGATCCTATTTCACCCAAAGACAACCCCACCAGAGTACCCTACTCTCCAAATTACTCAGATGGCAAGGACACCTACAACCCTAATGAAGTTCTGGAGAAGACAGGTGAGATCCCCCACGCTGAGCTCAAATCTGGGGAAAGTGGTAATCAAGTACAGAATTTATCAAACTCTAACTCTTTGACATTTGTTCAGCCAGCAAAGAGCAAATCTTGCATTAAGTAAGGGTGTGTGTGTGCGTGCGTGTGTGTGTGCGTGCATGCGAGCGAGCAAGAGAGAAAGAGAGAGAGAGAGAAAGTGAAGGAAAGAAAAGGTCAACTTGTAATTGAATGTTGCCCATAAAACTGATAGGCATCTCTGGCCTCTCAAGGACTTATAAGGTATCTTCACACTGGACCCATTCCAGCCTTAAACCCCCTCTTAAGTGGAATTTTTCAGAAAATAATCTGATCGCGGTCCTCCATCGTTTCAATGACTCGTTCTTAGTACAGACACACACTTTTTTCTTTACAAAACACAGCCTAATGTGCAGCTCGGGGCAGACTGGCTTATCTCTGCTTTTTGTTGAAGTTTAAAATCTCCCAAAAAGAAAATCAGAACGGCAATTCCTGCAGTGAGTTGTGTTCTAAAAAAGAAAAAAAGAAACAGGAAGGGCCCAAGAACAAAAACAAGCTGACCTATATAGCTGCTCCTCCAGTCCTTCCCCTTGTGTCCTGGTTTGTTGTGGGCGTGGCCTGTCCTGACACTGTTCTCACTCCCAGATTTGACGTCAAGCATGTAGATCTGCCATCCTGCCCTTAGAATTATGCCCCCCACTTTTTGTGCAGGCATCAGCAAACTTCGTTTTCATGTCTTCCTGCTTTTCTATGTCGCATCCTTCTATCTCAGCCACAAGCTTGAGCATATGGGTGCTGTGGGCAGAGTGTCTGAGGTAGCCTAATCCCCTTGTAAAACTTCCGGAGGGGAAGCAGACAGGGACACACAATAATCCTGCTTGCTCAGGAACACACTCCAGTCCCATGGAGAAAAGAACACACCCGCCCTTGAGTTTTGGATGTAAACCAGAGTGTCCATAGCTGTGAGTTAGAACACAGCTAGTGATGTGTCATGTTAACATCAAATATTTTAGTTTCTTCCTTATGGTGCTATTATTTAGAAAATTAAGCTAATGTTTTGTTCTTTACAAAACTGCATTTTATCTAAGTGCTACTTTCTGGTATCTCCTGAGCCTCTTCTCATCCCATCAGGCTGCCCTTACTTCAAGGTGGCAGTTACCTGATTAAAAGCCACCAATCGAATGGAACGTTGTTGAAGAATCTATTGGCAGGTTTAACTCTCGAGCCCTATGATGCCGGCCTGTGCTCGACACCTTTACTGTGATATGATAGAAAGATCGTGAAGAATAGTGGGGAAAGAATGACAAAAGAAACACTTCTAAAATATTTCTCAGCTTCTTTCCTTTAATGACACCGAAAGTTAGTTTTGGACAGCAAGAGACCCCGTCCCCCACAACTCTCTAAAATCAGATTATGAAGGCTGTGACCGACAGTTCTGGCCCCTCACTACGAAGGCTTGATCTTTACCTTGCCTTAAAATGAGGCCATTCATACATTCAGACAACAGATTGTTGGATTTAGTTAATCTTGTGCCTACCTGAGCTTTTCTTTTAACCTCTAGATGAAAAACAAACCGACTTTCCCACGTTGTCATTTGGGTCACTTTTGTTTATTTTGTCTTTCAGATGTAGCATCCAGAGAAAGCAATGACAACAACAATGGTGGAAAGTCCTCCAGCATCATTGGCTCTGATGTGGCCATCTTCGTTGGCATCGCCTCGGGCAGCGTAATTTTCATCATCATCATCATTATGCTGGTCCTGCTACTGCTCAAGTACCGGCGGCGGCACCGTAAGCACTCGCCGCAGCATGCCGCCACGCTGTCTCTAAGCACCCTGGCCACGCCCAAACGGAGTGGAGGCGGCGGGAACAATAACGGCTCAGAGCCCAGTGATATCATCATCCCGCTCAGGACTGCTGACAGCGTCTTCTGCCCGCACTACGAGAAGGTCAGCGGCGATTACGGCCACCCGGTCTACATAGTTCAGGAGATGCCGCCTCAGAGCCCGGCTAACATCTATTACAAAGTCTGAGATGGGACTATTAAAAGCAGAGACAAACTGGAACAATCCCTAGGCAGAGCAGGTCCTTGGTTTTGGCTGGCAATGCCTGCACACCCGAAAACACACTCTGTTTCTGTCTCTCTGTCTCTCTCACGCTGTCAGCTCCTCCTCCTCTTCTCTGTAGTTTTGTCACTTTTTTTTCTTTCTAAAAGTTTTGCTGATACCTTGCTGTCAGATTTCATCACAGTTAGGGCAGATGGGTTGAGTCGAAGGCCAGAGAGAAACCTGCCGCTGTTAATGCTGCTGCTCTCTGGGGGTTTGTTGCTCACTGTTTTGGGGAACAGAGTGTTGTGTGATCAGAAAGTTAGACAGGTGTACAGCGTGTTTTTTTGGGGGGGATTGGACAAACAGTTGAATGGATGTAAGGGGTTTCTTGAAAAGAAAGGAGGAGGAATTTTTGACCTCACCTTATGAGAGACTACTACTTGGAAAAAGAGTGAAAGAGACAAAAAAAGAGTGAGGAGGAGAGGTAAAGACATATATGGGTTAATCCTGAACTCACAAAGTGGCTGCCCTCGCTTGATGCTCTCGAGTCAGAGAGACTGTGTGGACTCTGCTGCCTGATGAGGAAAAAGGAGAAAGATTCTCACAACAATCCTCTCTGGGAATTTCCTGACAGACTCTCGGAGATCATCCATTCACCCTGCCACCCACATGCTCACCATCACATGTGCACACATTCACCCACACGCGCAGACACACTGTCTCACCAGTCGATGTGAACTGTTTGGGTTTGAGTGTGGATTTGCAAAATATCTCCTCATTCCCAGGTATCAGATTTTCAGCAGATCACTTACTGTGCTTTGCTAAAAAACTTGTGATGTTACTTGAAGGTTTTAAGGACAAAAAAACTGTTTCCTTTTTTGTACTGTCAACAACATTGTTTTTGGTTTTCATGTGTGGTTTCCTTTTCCTTTAGTAACAAGTTACCATAAAGTGGCTAGGAGTGAAGATTTCTCTAAGTTTTGCACCCTACTCCCTGAGAGGACGTAAAGAGTGTCAGGTCTGTCAGACGGCTCCTGAGAAGAGTGGAGGACTTTCATAAACATAGAGCAGCACTTTTAATCCCATTTCGGTACCTCCACTCTTCACAGTGGTCCACAGAGAGACACAGTTATAGCTAGAGATGGGAGAGCAGCTGTATCCTGACAGGTTTCGTAACAAGAGCTTGCCTCAACTTCTCTGGAACCTGAACTTTTCAATTGGAAAAGTGTTATGGGCAATAAAGAAATCTATTTCGCCTTACTGCCATTGGTTTGCATCAGGTGAAAAAGAGGCCTGAGATCTAGTTGAGGTTAGCATAGCTGGCTGAAACAGCTTTAGGTACTGTAATGTTTACCCCTCGGTGTCCATTGATGTTTAAGGTTGCCCAAAATCAGTGTGACTGGTGCTCTCCTATTATCATTAAAACAAAGCACAGGGACATCTACTTACATTTTCACTGTTTTGGAATATCCATTAGCATTTCCATATTGTGAGTTTTTAATTAACTTCTTTTTTTTTTGTTAAAATAGATGTACATTTGAAAAAGGACATTACAAAGATGAAAAATCAAAAAAACAGAATTTATTTATGATAGACACATTGAGCACAGGTGTTATCAGGAGGTATGGAGAGGAAGAAGTACTGTTAATATATTATGGTATAGGTGCACATTATGCAATCTAGGTTTTTGATTATTTGATATCTCTCAACCCTCTGAGTCCTGTGTTTTCATGAGCTCTCATTCATAATCACAGGCCTTGGTCCTGGGAGGAAGGATCAGGGGAGGGCCGCCTGGGACCTGGCCCCCGGGTGAGGAGAGTTATCTGACCCAAGATAGCTCACATTGATGTACACAAGGGCAGAGTAGCTGTTTCTCCCACACTCATCTGTGTAGCATCTTCCAAAGGACAATTCCACAAACACCCAGTGCCCCCAGTTCTCCTCATATGCACCTTTCATGTTTCCTGTGCATGTGTGTGTGTGTGTGCGTGCGTGTGTTGAGCATGTCTATATTTCAGTGACTTCACATCCATGAATATCTTTGACTTAAGATCATAAAAGTGACTTAGGCATATATCAGGCCATCATTTACATTGTCATTGTTCATAAAAAGCATCAAATTTCACCGAAAAGCCAAGCCTTGTATGATCTAAAGTTTGTGCCTCTAAGAGGCTACAAAATCTGCAAATATGCAATTCCTATTTATTTTTCTAATCAATTAAGAGAAAAAAAAAACACCTATGGAAAGTGTTCTTAACCACTGAAAGATGTAACAACAAACAAATGACACAAAACTAGCAAAGTACTTCTCGCAAGCCTGCTGTTAGTTTTTATTTCCTGCATTATTTTTAGAATTATTTGATCCTTTTTCTGTTTGAACCATGTGCCGTAGTACAAAGGTAAACTGTGAAAAATGAAACCATTAAAACATTTATGTGTATATCACAACTGAACAGCTTTTTAGAAAAAGGTGAAGAGACAAACTTACACAACAAAGAAATAGCTGTTTAGTTGCTGTCTGTCTGCAGCAGAATATGACAATCTTATTAGTTTCTTTGAATCTGACGTCCTTTTCTTAGCAGCCACTCAACTAACGCTCTCCCAACATTGACCAGGATTGGTTCAACCTGTTATGAGTTGTCAATAGCGATTCTGTGAGAGTCTTAGCACACGGGCTAGGAGAAGCACCTCAGGCTACTGTAAATGCCTTGCTCGTATGGTCAGCCCTTGGTCACTTGACTCAGTAATTTTGCACCGTACTTCTGTAGGTAAGAAACTGTAAATACATTAATGTTTGTATTGTATATGGATCCTGGGTTGTTACAATAGCCTTATCCACCTTTTTAGGAAAGTAAATGGGAAAAGAAAGAACGGAAAAAAACAGAATACACTTCAGTAAAACAGAGCATACTACTTTTTTGGTAAATAGCTTATGTAAATATCGACCACAACCCAATAAAATCTTTTTATAAACTCTTAAAGTAAGATGTTTTGTATAAAATTTGAATTTTTTGCTATGTATTTTAGCTAGCGTGCATTCTAAAGCCCATGTCCTCCCCACTCCCTCCCCTTTTGCACTGTTTCCATGGAAATTTGGTTTAAAAAAAAGAGAGAAAAGTTGCCAAACCGACTGCTGCATATTTGTGCCATAAGTGTGTACCATAAATATTTATTGAATTAGTTTCTTTTTTCTTCTTTGTTCTGTTTATGATTTAATTTCAGTCCAGTTTGTAAGTAACACAGTATTATATTTGCATTGTTTGTTCGTCTCCCCATGGTTTTCTTTAGTCATGTCATGTTTGTTGGGTGGCTGTAGCCATCTTCTTCACTCCCTTGCAGTATGAGATGGCTAGGCTGTGACAAAATGATTTTAACATTCAAAGATCTGAAGCAAGTTCAAAGTGAGGATAAATGACACACATTCCACCAGTCTGTTACAAACTGAAAATGTTTTTCAATAAAATGTTTTTCCTATGGACGTGCTGTCTGCTTGTGTTCTTTCATATTTGATGAAGAAATAATGTTTTATTTCGTCGACTCCAACATGATAGTGGGAAAGTTTTCATTCTCTTAGATTACCTGTGCCTTATCCAGAAATCTCTCTCTTGTCTGTCCATCAGTCCTCTTGTCATGTTCAATATTAATGAACTTTAAATAAACATCCAAACATCAGTGCAGTGTCTGTGGACAGAGTTAAAGGTGCCCTCGTCTACTTCCTCAGGTAGCCTACAGCAGTGGTCAGCAACTGGCAGCCCGGGGGGGGGGGCGGGACGGACAGGGGTCACTAGTTAACAGACCGCAATCCAGGCCCAGACGCCATCCTAGCTGGACCCTGACCAATAAGAGAAAAATCATTTAGTATTGTCAAATTTTTACAAAGAATGTACAGCTTTACTAGCCTTTATGGTTTAGTGGACCAATGACAAGTGTTTTAAATCATCTCATGTGATGGAACTCAAATCTGTGAATTCTGATACACATTACAACTGTGTACACATATGCTAAAGAGCAATAAACAGTTAGAAGTGAAAAGTAGCTTCACATGGTATGCTCTAAAAAAAGAAAGGTGCAGACAATGGGAATTTAAAAAGTACAAAGTTGTCATAAAATGAGGACAGAGAGAGAGAGAGAGAAGTGCTCACTGCATGATGGGAATTCCCCCAGCAGTCTAGACCTATAGCAGGGCTCACTTGATCCAGCCCGCACTGTAATATATATAAAGAGAAGAGATTTAAGTCTAACCTTAAATGTAGAGATGGGGTCTGCCTCCTGAACCCACAGTGGGAGCTGGTTCCACAGGAGATAAGCCTGGTAGCTGACGGTTCTACCCCCCATTCTACTCTTACAGATTCTTGGAACCACAGGAGACTGTGGTTTGGGAGTGAAATGATCTATTTGAATAATATGGTTTTATGAGCTTTTTGATATAGGAAGGGGCTTGATTTTTAAGGGCTTTATATGTGAGAAGCAGGATCTTGAATTATATTCTGAACTTTACAGGGAGCCAATTCAGAGAAATTAAGACAGGAGTAATATGATCTCTCCTTCTAGTTCCATTCAGCACTCATTTTTTATCTGATCAGATAATGTTATCTGAGATTATTAGGGCCAATTACAATGACTTCAGTTTTGTCCAAATTTAAAGTAACTTAAAGTAAAAAGTTATATAAAGTGAAAAGTATCAGTCCAGTAACTTTTGTGTGCATGGACAAATAAACAAATTGGAAGTTTTAAAACGGTATCGCATATATGTTCTGGGACTGTGGCGATTGTTAAAAGCAGTAATGTGACATAACAATACACCATTTTAGCCGAGATTTGAATACTGACAGGACAAGATAGAGAACCATTCTCTCACTGAACAAGAAAAGTGGGGGTGGGATGTAAGAGGAAAATAAAGGAGGAGCAAAGCAGGTGTTAAAGCTTTAGTGTATGTGTTTATGATTTGGTTGAGACTGTTGAAAATGAGAAAACAAGAAGAACAAAAGGGAAACTGAATGTCTTTTTTTATTTAATTTTTTAAATTAGTACTTTTTTTTTAAATGCACTTGAAAAAGTCCTTCTGAAATGTGTTTCATTTTACTTGTCGTGAGAAAATGTCTTCGTTCAGCCACAGCTGCCAAGAGCACTCGTTTTGATCATGTCTCTACAACACAACAGTTTAAAAGACTATGACAGCATAGTGAGTATTGAAGACAAGGATTAGTGAAGGTGTGTTTGCTTCGTGTGGTGTATCTTATGTAATGTGTAGACAGTAATTAAAGGATCCCTTTTGCTATTTCAGTTGGATGATGGTCACTCTCTGAGACATAACCAGTACATCAGCCTGTGCGAGCAGCCATGGTGCCAGTGAGTCAGGAGGAGAACCTTCCTAAATACAACCGGGTAAAAACAGAGCCAACATAAACCAGGCATCCCTTCCATTGTAGCTTATTAATACCAGTCATTCCGCAACCAAATCAGCTCATATAGCCCATCAGCTCACCACCATAGCTCTCTGTGTTCAGCCAAGAGTCTGTTTGCCGGGGTATCAAGCAACAGGCAAGATTATAGCTGTATCAGAAAAGCATCCAGCAAGCCAAACTTGTTAGCCAAGTGTAGACAGGGTGTTAAAATTCTTGGCTTTATTTTAGCATCGGCACTGAGGTTGTATTTTGCTTTCTGAAAAAGGGTGAACCACTGAATTTGAGCATAAAGCATTTGGTTCAATGTGTCAAACTATCAGACGAGGTGCCTTATTGTGACTAGACAATATTTGTGTTTTTTTCCAAAAGGTACTCGGCATCTTCTGCTTTCTTGCATCGACTAACAAACCGTTCTATTCTGTCCCACATCTGCTGCAAATATTAAAGATATTAAAGCCACTGGTAATATATTCGTCATTTCTAACCACATTGTCTTTCAAAGCTCAATGTTTATGAGGCGGTAGCAGAAAATGAAAATATCTCACAGCACTGGCGCTCAGCTCTCGAATGTTTATCAGCATAAAGAAAACTGCCTGTGAAGCCAAGATGAGAAAAAAGCAGGAAGCAAAGAGAGAAAACGAATTGTGAGGCTTCCATCACTTGGGGGGGGGGGGGGGGGGGGGTGCTTTCTCATGTTTTTCCAATTTAACGTTTCTGTTTTATCTCTTTTGCTTTTATGCCATTGACTGCGGAGGCGACGAAGCGTTGCGGTAGTTTAATGGGTTTTTCGTTTTGAGTAGGCTGAAGAGTTTATCATCAGGAAGTCGTCCGGCTTTTAAGGCCTTAACCTTTCTCCACATTTAAACAATGTAATTTAACATTGTTTAAAATACAGGGCCCGGTGTCTTCAATGCCCAGGAGGCTTCTGTGTCCACGTTGATTATGTGTTAGAAAGACAACTGATGGGATCCTGCTTTGAGTTTGAATATGATAAATGAGTTGTATGTTGACATACTGGAAATTTGTTGTTCTGGCCCTGTGAAATAAAGAAAAACAAACTGAGAACACTGGTCTCTTTCTACATACCAACATAACAACTTCAGAGATGTGTGCACACATCACTTATGTCGACCACTAAAGAAAATTCCTGTGTGATCTGAGATGCATGCGGCATAGGGCAAAGTTATTTTTCTGCAGCATTTGTGGTAACGAGCCAAACACTGGACTTAACTACATAGATCGGCTCCACTGAGTAAGTTAATTAGTCAGTCATGCATACATCTGTTCCATGTGAGTGTGTCATTTCATGCTAGCTTTTTAAGGGAAGCCTATAATCAAATAAGCACAACTTCTTACAATAAGATTATCTACACGGAAACAACTCATTTTACTCACCGGGGAGATACCGTATTTGTCATATTGGTGAAAAAGATTGTTTGTTATTCTTAGGCCGCTCAAGTAACAGCTACATTTTCTTTGTCTCTACACATGTTGATTGGACCCTCCTCTTTCAAGATGAAGCATTGGAGAAGCACAATTTAATCACAATAAGCATGATTAACAACAGAAAATCTGAATTAAAGACAGAAAAAACATCACATGTTGTATTCAGAAGAACAGTGGATGATGTTTTGCAGATTTAAGTCTGAATTAATTCCACTTTTTTGAAAAGTTGGGTTCAGAAAAGCAAGCTGCTGATAACAGAACAGTGACACGTAACCTTATCAAGTTGTTAAAGTGAATATAATCGTTTTCAGACATGACCTGCGGGTATAATAAGGAGAATTGGCTCAGGAGTTTATCCACAGTTTGCCTTTCACACATGCACAACACAGCGGGAGGTTCTCACCAGCATCAAATCCTCCACATTATTCAAGCGATAGGTAGACGAGCCTGGTGCAGCAGACAGAGACAGGAAGTGACGTATCAACTCTGTGGTTTTGTTTACAGCACCCAGACACCTCCGTCGGCTCCTATCACCAACTCTTCTTGTATGTCAGTGCTTTTTTTACCGGGAGATATTTTTTCCTTTTAGTTTTAGAGAGTCAATCTGAAATTTGTGTTCACACATGCACCTCCTCCGTAGAAAATACGGAGGATCCGTGGAGTCCAGTGCATGTTTGAAAGCAGCTCTATGTTAGCAAACATTTTACACACAGGGCTACATTACAACTAGTTTGGAATGGAGTTTGGTGCTGAGCTGGCAGCGTACAATGCGTTTTATCAGATCATTTTTATTAGAAACTCTGAGGCTGATGTGAGCATCATATTCAGGACAGATAAAATGTGAGCCATAGAGTACTAATTTCTTAAGTACCGTACCTTAAGCACCCTTAAACGGACAATGGATTATGCAGCAGGTTAAAAGTCAATTCCTGAAGTGTAAATGTTGCAGGCAGTAAAACCTCATGTGTAAGCATCTGAGCAACTCTAATGAGCACCAAATTGTGATGACTAGAAGAGTTGGTCTAGGAAACTCCTAAACAGCAGGTCTTGTAGGGTGTTCCAGTATCTAGCAGTCAGCTCGACCAAAAGTGGGATAACTGAGAAAATGGTGAAAGATCATGAACCTGGCGAGTGAAGGGTGACCTGGTTGACCGATCGCAGAAGTGAGATTCAGTTATGAGGCTCATATAGACTAATTGTAGTTGGTTTCAGGGTCAGCAAGTGAAAAATCTGTGGTTATGCAGCTTAAACAAGGTGAAGGAGTGAACATAAACATAAAGTGTTTAAAGTCATAATGTAAAAGAGCAAAGTGAAAATGCCTAATTTCACAAACCTTATTTACAGAGGACCCTGCCATCAATATAAAATAGTGTAAGGACTTCTGCTCAGTACATTTCACTTCTCAAAGTGTTTTATTTGTATGACAAATAATCCATTTATACCACACAAAGAGTTTCTGTTTCAGTGTGAGGTGCTGGACCATAACAAATCCCAGTGTTCTTACTCATCAACTTTTGGGTGAGGACCTTGGTGACACGCTGCAGTGGTATGTACAGCCAACACCTCAACTAATCTGAGAGCAGCCCCACCAGATATGACACTCACTCCTCCATCGGCATAGTGTTGTGTAGGTAAGGAGCCAATGTTCAGTTTCGGGTAAGCTATCCCTTTAGAATTGATCATGTGCTACTAGCAATGGTTCATTGTGTATTATGGACTAAGCTATATTACTATTTCTTTTTTAATATATCTGACTCAGAAAAGCAGAAATAGTAATATAACTTAGTCCATAATACAAAATGAGCCATTGCTAGTAGCACATGATCAAACAACTCTCAACAATATCTAATTCATGGAATTTCAAATGTTTTAACTGTTTTCCGTTTCCGTTTTTTGTTTTTTTAAAGCCTACACATTGTATGTGTAGAGTAAATGTGTGTGCCTGTCTGATCTCATAGGTCTAGCCAGCTGAGGATATGACGTTAAAATGTGCAGAGATAAAGCCCTAACCCAAAACCACATGTCAAGAAAACTCACTAGCAACAAATCAGGGGGTGCACCAGCGCAGGAATCCCTCCCTCCCACTGACAATGATTTTCTGGGAATTGTCAGTTATTTTGTCGTTAACGGACCACACTTCCCTTGAACTGCACAGCGTTCTTTGTTGCCAGAGTCACATTAGGATCATTACAACCATGTCACTCACACCACGATGGACCCCTGAGGAGCCACTATACTGTTTGACATTCACTGAGCTCTGTTGCTCTGAGAACTGTTGTTTCAGATAATTTAACATTTTAAGACTTAGAAACCCTTGTGATGTTTATTAGGCGAGTTAAAAAATCTGTGTCATCAAGCAGAAAGTGTTTTTCACTCCATCGGAGGATGATCTTTCAGCACTAAGATATCTTTTGACCTAATGCCAGCGATACACCAATAGCCGAAGAAAGATGTCAACAGAAACCAATCCATTTTTACATTCAAGTCAGCTGATATGGTTACAGCACAAACCGAGTATGGAAAGACTCTACATGACATTTGTTGATGTTCATTATTTTCCAATAATTAGATTTACTAACTTAATAAATAGGGACTACATGAAACCATGAGGAACTATATCAATATCTTAAAGGAGGAGTCTGACATTTTGAAAAAGTTTGCGTTTCACTTGAGTCAAGCTTATGGACACATCAAGAATCCAGGCAGGCACCGTTCCAGATGGAAATGGTATAATCACACTACTCCCTCTGAAAACAAAACTGCTAATTTTGTAGTGTGTGTGTATGGATTCAGAATGACAGCTGATGTGTTGACTAAAGAGCTTAAAAGGGCTGACAGGCCGGTTTCTTAACACCTTTTCCTTTTTAAAGTTATAAGAATGACATTGAGAATTTCATCTATTTCTTAGCACGAAAGCAAACATCAAGACTTGTAAACATGACTAAGTTATTTTATTTACAAGTAGATCAGAATGTATAGCGCTTATGTTGGGGACACTTTCTGTGTTGGATTAAAACACACTTGGTGCTCAATTTAATATTTATAATAATAGGACTGTGTATGTGGGCTGATTCAAAATAAATGACAGTGTGTGTTCAGATCTAATGTTGTCTGGTCTTTAATAGAGTTAGACCATAATGGAGCACCATGGCACAGGTGGATAAGATATATTTTGATATATCATATAGGATCTGGGTACACACATACACAACAGTCCTAAGCGGTTGGCCCTAGCTTTGTGTTTAGTGTATAGAAATAATAAACGTATGAAAACTCTCATTTAACTCTTAGCAAGAAATAAAAAGAGCACATTTCCAGAATTTTGTCTCTTTTTTTGTCGCTATGGAACCTGCACCATAGGACACATAACTTGCTTATGTGGTGATCCATCCATAGTGACAGTAATGTACCTTTGACAAAATAATTTGCATTCACTGTGGCAGTCTAACTATTTCAAACAACTGTCAAGTACTTCTAGCAAGTTAATATTGACCTTACATGAATGGAGAATTAGTGGCTGAAAAGTAGGAAATCATATGCAGTAATTTAAAATGCATGATTTGTAGGAATTTAACAGACTGAACCATTGGAGGGTGATTGCTTTAAATGACAGTGTATGTGTGATGGCATTGTTTAAATACTTTCTGTAAGCTGCAGCTTGGGCCCCCAAAATTGAATGTGTGTGCATTGTGGTTTTGTGTGTGTCACCCCATCACCATTCCAAGACTAATACTATCGCCTTGGAAGAATGGAGAGGATCATCTCACAGCGTGGCGAAAGAAGGACTCATGTTTGAGTCATGGCTTGACTACTTAGCCTTCACTTCCCTGCTTCTCCCCATGTCTTCTCTCCTCTCATTTCCAAAAGTGGATTGACCTTCTTACTCCACTCCCTATTCTTCCATCAAAGGCTGAAAACTCATCTCTTCAAAGAACACCTCATGCTACCCTTTCCACACATAATCATGTCCCTTCACTTTCATTTCCCACTTTTACTACCTCTAATGCCATCATGACAAAAAATGAAATCCCTCCCACCTATACTTTTCCTTTTCACCACCTGTTTTTCGCAATTCTTTTTTCATCACCTCTGTGTGAAATCATCAGATGAGGGTGAAAGTTTGCGATTACTTTGAAGCCTATCCTTTACCTACTCCTTTACTTTTATGTTGTACCTGGAAATGAAACCTCCTATGATGTCTTCTCCTACAACAATTTTTGGTGTCTAAAAAGTAAAGATTCAGACTGCAGAAAATATAGCTTTAAAATGACATTTTGGGAAACGATGGTTTTGGAACTTAAGTAGATATTATATATACTTTTTGCGTTTTCCTTTGGTTTCAGCAAGACTGACCTAATTTGGTCAGAACTAATTGTTGTTCCTTATTATATGTAGTTATTGATAATGTACCAAATCATAGAAATGATAATCCACTCAGATTCAAGTGAATTAATCAGATTCATTCATCTACTCAGCACTAGGCTGATGGAGGGGTGGGTGAAGTGTTTGAGTCCACAAAGCAATTTTGGAGTGGTGCGTGTGGGAGGGATTGATGACATTGATGACGCGACAGACAGACATATCTCCTGGTGAAACAACAGTGTCATAAACGTAGAAGACACTGACAAAGATGTCAGGAGAGTTTGTGGTGATAAGAGCTGACAACGGTGTCGGGGTAGTGTAAACAACAGCACGTGATCCAGCAGCAGAGTTTCTATATCTGCCTCTGTCTGCTGTCCCCAAAGTCATTTTGGCAAATTATAAACTAGGCAAAGTAAGAATGCAGGACCCATCTCAGTTGGAACTGCACATTCCTACTACACATAATTTGCAATTAATCAAGTTTTATACAACCAGCTCTTACTGGGTAAATCTGGAGTTTGTGGTTGGTAATCCAGCCATGTTAGGCTGATAGAAAGGAATTACAAAAAATCAAACAACCGTAACAAACAATGCGCACAACAGAATGCTACAACAGGGAAAACACAATATAAAAGGAGGGGAATGAAGGAGGGGGATATGAATTTGTATTTTGTATCTAACTCATTGCATTCATTGAACATGTAGCTCAGTTTCCAATGCTGGAGGCTGCTTCTTCTGCACTGAGCACTTGAAAAGGTACAGTCATTACATTATATGGCTGTATGCTGTATATACTGTAGTTGACTATAAATATCGCCCTCATTGTTGTGTGGCCTATCTCAGTGACTGTAATCCTATAGAGTAACATGTCTGTCAAAACCCCTAGAGCCTTTGCAGTGAAAATCCCATCCTCCGACTGTGTGACACTGAAGTGAAAATAATCCAGCCTGAAAGTGGGTTCACAAACATGACTCTGTTGAGCTCGGTCTGTTTTATTAAGCACATAAACAAGTCTTCCGGCTCCAAAGATGTAGTCCACAGGAACCAGAGTTCATTCGTGATGTCACCCATGTGATGAAACGCGGAGAGTCTCCACTGGGAGTCATTTAGAGGCGGAATGGAGTGCTATGGTGTGTTTATACTGAAGCTGTTGGGGTTTATTCAAACTCCAAGGCTCCTCTAAATAACTGCACTCAGAAGACAGGTAACGCTGGCTTCAGTTTTCTTCAAGGGAAAATGTGGTAGTTTGTCCAAACCAATGAGGGAAACAATTCCAGACAAATTAGGGATGATGGGTATAAGAACAAGGATGGTGAGATGATAGTTTACTGTATGCCGTTGTTTGTGACAATGTGACTCAAAGTTGAATTGTGTTCATAGGCTCTGGCTCTTCACTTCCCATTATGAATTTTCTGAAAGAAAAAAACAGCTGTTTTCCTCACGTTCAATTTAAATTTTTGAATTAAAGATCATACTGATTCTAGTCAGAAAACGCCACTGGATTAACAATAAAAACTTGGGCAACACAATATCATCTGCAGCATCTCAGTGACTGTGAGTGGAGCAGCTTAAGGGTTAGCTGGAATCTGCCAGAAACACAAGTTGATGTTTTTTCTTAGATTTGATCAGCTATGATAGCATTATACTCACTGGGATCGCAGCATGGGAAAATATGGACATGATAGAACCCTTACAGCATCATTGAAGAAGTCGACAATTTATTCTGGTTAGTTGCCAGTTTATTTAGTTTATTTAATTTAAAGTAAGTGCCCTTAAAATGCTGCTTAGAGTCCCTCCGTGGCTATAAGAGTGTATTTTATGCATGTTTTATTATTTCGTTCAGGGTGATTCAGCAGCAGCAGTTATACACCTCTCTGTGTGGATACTTTGGGCAAATGTGCATTAAAGTGGGATTGTACAACATCCACTAAAAAGCTGCTTTCAGACACACACAGGAATGCATGTGAGCAGAGAATCTCCCGCTGTGTTGTTCATGTGTGAAAGGAAAACTGCGGAGAAAGTGTTCAATTCTCTGCAGTTCCTCCACATGTCACGTCTGAAAACGGATTACGTGGAGTCCTATAATGTTTATAAAATGATGTTCACCGTGACTGTGGAACTGCTCTCACCTGACCCACTGCTGTTAATTTTCTTATTTCTGTTTCTCACAGTAGTGCAATGTCATTGTGAGTTGAGTCTGGATTTTTGAAACAAATTGGGGCAACAACAAAGTACAAACCCTAACCCAATGTGATTCAGGTGAGAATAAGTTACCCCAGGGGATAATAAACACACATCACAACGAAACCGATCACATTTTTGAATCAGGACTGGTTAGGCTACTTATTGCAAGCAACAAAAGCCCTCAAGATAAAGCTTCCATGGATGACTATCCATCAGATGGTACCCGACAGAGACATGAGTTGTTTTGTTCAGTCCTGAAAAGTACTGTGAATCAGATTCTGTTTGTGTATGTGTACATGGGTGTGGAGTGGAACATATCCCATCTACTGATACACAATCAGCTCCATGCCGAGGTTCTGAGAGGTTGGTGTCTGACAGTCTGTGGCCATGGCTGACTGAGCTCCAGCACTGATCTTCTCTCTGCCCCTGACCGACCCTGGCACATTCTAATCCATGCCAGACACAGAGACCCACTTTCCAACTGTGACCACGTACAGGGACATACAATAATTATGTGTGAGTGTATCTCTCTCTCTCTTTGTTAGAGAGAGCTGGAGAGTGAGCTGTCTGTCTGTCCATCCTCAGACCTAAATGATAAAGTAGGACATTTGTCCCTGACCTTTATTGTCATGGTGACAATAAGGAACATATGGTTAAACTTATGGAGAGTCATGGTTTCATTGGGTTTCGGCACAGCCTTTTTTTTAGGTTCAGGAGAACATCTTGTTGAGGGTTAAAATGAGCACATCCTTATATTTAGCACAACTTAAATAGAACACCAAAGCAACTATTTCTTGTTGTGACCAACTCTCCTGCTTGTTTTGCAGACACTTGGAGTTTGCTGGTAGATGGAGCTCATAGGGTTTTCAGAACAGACATGTACATCTGGACAGGGTTCCAAAAGTAATAACATAAATGGTCTATATTTATACAGAGCTTTTTTAGTCTTGATGAACACTCACGGGTCAATTATTTTTTCTTTGCTTTTGTTTTTTTTTGCACCAGTCAACACGACTCATACATTTATATATCAACTATAAATTTCTAACAGGACAGATTACGCTCCTGTTTCAATAACAGAATTCTCCGTTTGAATGAACACATTATTATTGAATGATATATCTGTGTGGCCTCTTGTTTTGATGCCAGCCGTGTCCCTGACAAGTGACAATGTTTGGATATAATCTACTGATGAACTCTGAATGGCCAACTGGTCAAAGTTAACTCTTAATTCTATTTCTTATTGGTGAGGTTTTTTGGGGCTGTTAGCACTGCCATTTAACTTCACGTTACATTTATACAATGAATGTTCATCTGAAAATGATGCCAGGAAAGCAAACATAACCAACATTTTAATTAACTGCACCATAAGCATATATTATGTTGTAAATAGTGTTCAACTGATAGATGAGGTAATTTGGGATAAAATATGAATTAAGACCGTGATTCCTTGATTCCACTGGTCTAATGAGAATACGATCTCATTAGTCCCAGGAGAAGAGCTACTAAACTGGATACATACTGTTTGTGTTCCCTCATAAATCTGAGGATGCTCAGTCATGTTTCTTCATTGTGGAGCCTGGGTTCAATTAAGGCATCGTTTGCATGTCTGACACATAGGACTCACTCAAGGCCATGCACACAGAGGTCAATGACATTACAATGATTCCTTATTTCCCACAACATAGATTTGATTAATTTAATAATATAATAAATTCACAGATAAAAATACCAGACATTATAAAATAGAATAAACAGCACATGGAATGGAACCAAAGATCGTAGCTTTACAAAGTAAATTAACAACTGTTTATGCTTACAGGCCAAATGTGTCTGTTGGTGATGGAGGAAGTTGCATCCACCAGCTGTGATTTATGTTTCGAGCACTCTCGGAATGGTGCAGTTAAAAGAACACCTCACCGAGTGAGTTTGATCAACAATAGTAAGTCACTTTAACAGTTGTTCACTGTCTATAATATGAACATGATAAGCTTCAATCATTATAACAAGAAATTTACAACATTTTATAACCACAATAACCCCACAAAATCTGTCTAGGAAATATATACATACTGCAGGAATTTTTCTATCATTCCTGCAGTTTTACTATCATAAATGTAAGTGATATGTACCAAATGAGGCACACTGTTTTCAACATGTCTGACATCTCTAATCCCTGTTCACTTTAAACATGCTTCTTGTTTATTAACTGTTAGTTAATGTACAGAGGAGTATATGGAGACTTGAATGTTCACGTTTCTGCTTTTGATTTTCTCTCTTGTTTTTCTCGTATGGAATCTCTCCAATCTTTGTCTCTATCCACTGTCACACGATCATCAGAGGACTCTATCTTCTATTCTGATTTCTTCTGTTTGTTTAGGATGCATATCACATATGTTTGGAGCTGTTTATTTGGACTCTGGAATGTTTTCACTTTTGTGCAGTTTTTGTGGCCTGTTGAGACAATTCAATCTGAATCAGATTTTCTTCAAGTAACTGACTTAAAAAGTCTCCTGTGAAGAAGGTGGGGTTTGGTGTGTCACAAGTGACAGCATAAACAGTGGGCAACAGTTCTGTGAGGATTGCCGCTGTGGCCCTGATGTAAATTTGATAAAACTTCTCAATGACTTTCTATTGCCCTAAGTGCCTTGTAAGGTGAGGGGAGCAGACATTCTATTCGCCTCACTCTAAATCACCTTGAGAATTTCACTTCTCATTATTCCATGTTCCACGAGCAACGCGAAACCTGGCTAGTGAGTGCAGCAAAATTAGAGGAGAGAGGAGGAAGAAAACAAAGCCAGGCCTGTGTAACTAGCAGTGATAGCATCACCGCTCCGGTCAAAGAGCCAGTCTGTCTCAGAACTCTCAGAAGCCCAGCCAGTGAGAGAGTGAGAGAGAGAGAGAGAGTGTAAAGGCCAATGTATGCTTCTCCGTTTTGACGGACACGGACAGATAGGACCGCATTCTCCAACGTGGAACGCCCTCTCCGGGCCTCTCCGCGGCTCCTCGGACAGCTTTTCGTGCAGCTCTCATTTTTCTAACTACACGTCAAAATGGCGGATAGTCCACATATAGCCCTTGGCTGTGATTGGTCCGCTAACGCCAGCATTTCGGGACCTCAAACTTCCTGTTCCATTCCCTACATCACAATAAACCAAAATCACAACTACGACTCTATGATTAATGTGACAAGTGTGTTAAGCCAGCGGCGTTGTCCGGCTGATGGTGGCTGGTTAGAGCACTTATGGCATGTGTGTACGGTCACATACGGTTATAACGAACTTTCATAACGGGGCTAGCAAACTAGCCACCATGCTAACTGCGGTGGGAACAGCTCAAAAACCCGCTGACTTTAATCCCACGGCTGTCATGACACTGTTTCTCAAACACCGTCAGGTTAGAAGCAAACACTTCGTAGTAGTTAGTATCGGGAGTCCGTGCTGACTGTGTGTGGAAGCTGGGGGGAAGCTAGCTGCCTCCGTGTAGCTTCAAGCTGTTGCAGCTGTTGAATTAGCAACACAGTTTGGAAACAAGACCGGGGAACCGCTGCGTTAAGACACGATAACATAAGCATTTTGACCCGCTTGGTGTCACTTTATTCAGCAAAAACTGTCGCGTCATCAACATCCTTTTTCTGTTAGTTGCCATCGTTCACTGTGTGTGAGGAGCCGGGAGGACGTAAATAAACCAGCGTGGACTTCTTCTATATACCTCATGAGGTAGGCTTCTCTAAGCTCGACTTCAGTTGCGCCATCTACTGTTCTGGCGGTGAATTGTTTTCACAACAAAAAGGCTCGTAGAACTATAAATCAAAAAGGGTCCGTCCGCCCCGTCCTTCCGTCAGTCCGCAACGGACTCGGAGAAGAATACTGAGGCCTTAAGAGAGAGACAGAGACAGAGAGAGAGAGACAATTTCATTAATCCTTTACAGACGTTATCACTGACATATTTTGTATGAGCACTTGAAAACAAAATCATCTTTTTCTAAAACCATGAAGATGAAGATATACAGGATTTATTGGCTCTGAGCTAAACAAATGAAATTGCGCTTCACTTGTGTATTGATATTTCCGCTTTATGTTTCACTCCCTATAGTTTTGAAGAACTGTATTGTCAGGCAGAAACATTTTATTATTATTATTTTTTATTTTTTCCTGTTGTACATGTAGTAGGTAGAGTAATGAAATATTTTTTTGTTAAGATAACCAAACTAGACACCTTTCATGAATTGTGTTCACAGCCAAATACTATTGTCTACAATAATAGTTGATGGTGTAGTTGAGAACGTTAAGTGGTCCCATACTAGTGTAAATCTCATGTTCAGGTTAAAACCGGATGAAATCTTTTAATCAAATTGCAGAGAGTTTTGTTTCCTGCAAAAAAACAATCCTGTTCGAAGCAGGAATTACCCATCTGTATCTTAATTGTTTAGCCTCAGCGTGAGTCACTGTGCTGCAAATGCATGCTCCGTCTCTGCTCTGTTATCTTTGACGAAGGCAGACAAAGAAATCTGTTTATCCCCGTCAATATGTGTGCTCTCTGCAAAACCAATTAAATGTCTATCCACTCAGTTGCTCCAACAATGTACTCCCACACAAAAATCCACACACGTACAAACATGTCTGCACACACACACACACACACACACACACACACACACACACACACACACACATTGGACAGTTTGCGCAAACAGATGATGGCCACATCCTCTCTACAGTTACTACAAGCATTTATGAATTTCTGCTCAGGGAAATCATTTACTGCCACTTCTGCCAGACCTGGTAGCAAATTATCTTAAATTAGAAAATAAATGTCCCTTAAATTCTTGCATGCAGGCCTTCATAGTCCTAATTTTGTATTTGTTAGCCAAGACAAACTAACTGTTCCCCGGACTTCCTCAGGCTCAGAGAGGCAGTAAGGATAAAAATGATGCATGTCACTAACTCTAAACTAAGACGGACTGCAGTAGCAAGGTTTTCATGTCTTTGTCCTTTTGCTATTCCATTAAATGAAGTGTCACACAATTTTGTGAGCAAAGGATGTGCTTGCAGTGGGGTGTGTAGTCAAATTGTCATGCAAGGGTGGAGCAGCAAAATAAAACATAGCAAATGCCCTCATATTCACAAGACTTAAATTTGGAGCTTCAGACTGAAACTGAAAACAATCAATCAAATTTTAATTGTATAGCTAATTTTCCCAAATCACAATTTGTCTCATAGGGCTTTAACCAGGTGCAACATCCTCTGTTCTTAACCCTCAACAAGAGTTAAAACTACCCAAAAAACTATATTAACAAATCTGACCTTAAGAAGACACAGTAACGAATACAAACATATAGATAGTCGGGAAGCTGCATTACTTGTCATAGGATTTAAATAGTTAAGCCATGGTTCCAAAATAAGGTACTTTGGTAGGAAAGGAATGTGATTGTTAAGTTTGGACTTTGAGGATTTTACAATAACTAATAACACTTCTATCAAAGACTTTGAAAATGTATCCTTTGCAAGGATCTCAAGAGAAAAGTGTACAGGAAATGCTGAGTGAATCTAAAATATATTAAAGCACAATGTCTCTGCTGAAAAGGCTATTTTAAATGTTATATGAGCCATATATATATTTCAGGCTCCTGTAAGTAGAACAACAAAACAAATCCTTACTAGTGAAACCATGGATTATATTTCCCCCGTAGAGGAATAAAGCATAGTCAAAATCTTGAAATCATAAAGAAAAAAGGAATTAAGTGGGTGGAGTCTGTATCACCATTGTTCCATATCAATAAGCCATAGTTTGAAGTCAAAATGCCATGTATTTATATGAAAACAGTGTAGATTGTCAAACTGGCATTGTACCACATATCCTGGAGAAAGAGGTTTGTGAACGTATGCAGAGATATACTACCCACAAACAAAACAATAATAATGTAAATGCACAGCCATCAATATAGATGTTAATTGCTTGGAGATGATATGTATGCATGTGAGGAGGTGTGTGGGTGTATGTAAATCTGTGCAGGCAGATAAACCTAGCAATGGATTTATTGTTTTCACAGTATGACCATATGTTTCCCCTTAGTTAATGGGTTTTTCTGTTCAGCAGCAGCATATTTTTACTACTCTGCTAATAATGTGCACCTTATGGGAGACACACCTACAGAGCTACTGTATGTGCACACATGTGATATACAAACCTACCAATGACATATAGGTATATGTGTGTGTGCAGTTCATGTATGTATAGGGGCCTTGCAGCCTGAGTATTACTGCCTGCGTATGCACCATCTGTACACATGACTCATGTTTATGTGTATGTGTGGTTGAAGTGTAAAGTGGGGGTTTATTTGAGTGGTTCTGAGCTGTATGAGTAAGTTGATGCTCGGGACAGATAAGGGTCTCTTCAGACAAAGGTGCCCTATGTGAGCCAAGACCTCTCTCAACTTCTGCAAGACGATCCACCGTGGCCCCTCAGAGCATGAAAGGACTACCATGTCCCAAACCGAGCAAAACAAAGTGGCTCCAGACCTGCTAACAAGAGCCAGGAGCCCCTTCTGTGCACTGAGGACCAGGTCTGAGCTGGGAAGGCAAGGCACAAAGAAGGTTGCTAAGCTAAACAAGGGGCATGGCTCTGTGGATTGGCAGTGTCAATTGGCTACCTGGTAAATATATTTAATGTAAATATTGAATATTATTATACATGAAATTTGGTGCCAATATTCATGGTCACCAGAGGATGAGGTGAGTGTGGTAGTTTCTCTGCCCCCAGAAAACCTCAGCATTTCTGTCTCACAGAGCAGCAGCAGACTCTTTTTAAAGTTTTCTGGACAAGCTACATTTGAAAGGCGGAGAAATATAAAGTTTTAAATCCCAGACGAGGCTAAATTGATCATTATGCAGATGAGAAAGAAAAGCTTTAAAATTGAGAATATAGTGGGACCTTTCTAAAGAGATCCATGATGTTAAAAAGAGCTAAAGGGTGTTTAGTTTTACAATGCAGAGTCAAACTTAATCTGTTGTGAATTTAGAGTGGCCGTGAGAATACAATTAAAAGTTCTCTTTTGTAAAAATTAACCTAATGTTCTACTGGCCATGTAGATAGATTTTGTTTACATAGAATAAGTTCACATGAGGCTTTTCTCTCCTGTAACGTTCTTCAGAGTTTTCTGTCATTACCAAGACCTGCAGTGCTTTTCTTTTGCCCTCTGTTGTGGGCTAACTTGATACCATTGCTTTCTTATGGGTCGGATATAAAATGTAATGGAGGTTATGAAATGTTGTAAATATACTTCTATTAATATAGAGTAATGGAAAATCATGTCAATTTTAAAAACATAAAAAACTGACTTGGGGTCAGGGAAACAAGCTGTTTTGATTTTGTATGTGTGTAGGGGAAAGAAAAGGCAGGAAGGAAGGAGGAAAGAAAGTGGTAAGGTATTTTGAGTTCTTTATTCAAGTGCATTTTAAAGACTGAACTGGGAACTTTAAGAGGAAATCGTCCTAAAAGGAAGTAAACCAAAACTGACAAACCCAGTTCAGATAGATTCATGACAGAGACAGAAACAGAATACTTTGTGTTAAATTAGACTGCAGCTATGACCTATGAACTTTCTCTCAAGTTTAGCTCAAGAGGAGACTTCATCCATAACTGAAATCTAGAGACCCAAGGACAATAGTATTCTATCCATAAACACAACTGTATTAATGAAACAGCTATTCCAAAAAGGAGAATGTTCTTCACATATGTTATTTTATCATTATATTGTGTTTATAACTAGTGTAATGTGTTTTATGTAATGTAATTCCAGTTTTTTTCCAGCTAGAATTCAAATACCTGCTTGTTACCCACCATTTAACAGTTAAGTTTAGTTTCATGTTTTGAGCAGATACATATGGGTCACATGATTATATGAAACCCCAATCACATTTGACTTGCCATGACCATGTTACTCAGGGGCATCAAAATGTAATTATATTTTTCCTTTATTTCTTTGAAGACTTTACAGTCAATAGAAATTATGTAAAATAAAAGATGTAGGATTTTTTCCTAAATGAAAGGTCCTGGTTTTCTACCCTGTACAGAGCGTTAATGCACCTTGATGTTGGTTGCCACTGGCCAATAGACTGAACAGAAGAAGAAGAAGACTTTGATGCGTAGGGACATGACTGCACAAGATCTGGGCTGATGTGGTTCCTCACGTTAATTCCCCAGTCAGCCTTTAGTACGTGCCAAAGTATTGGTGAAGTCAGTCTGTATGACAAGACAAAATGAGACTCTAAATACACACCGTGCACTGTTCATTTGATATAGCATACTGTTCCTCAAACCTAAGTGTCCGACAAATAAAATTATGAATGAATCAAAAGGATTAAGTATCAACAGACTACCTGGACTTCAGGGTCCCTGCTTCTTTTTCAGAATTTTTTTGTGACGATTTTGTCACAAAGCCTGAAAAAAACTTA